>NW_026695045.1:0-1200000 GCF_021218885.2 Marmota monax
TCCTTCTCCAGGAGCTAGAGCCATTGGACATGCTGTGTAACCTCCTTGACCAGAATGCAGGCAGAGGGTTGAGGAAGAAAGCAGGTTTGGGTTGCTTTTCTCAGGATTTGACTGTCTTTCAGTCTCAGCCTATGGACACCAGGTATAGGCTACTCCTACTCTGCTCCCAAGCACCAGATAGGGCCCTGAGCAGGCAGAGGTCCAGCAGCTCTGGGCACAGAATCCCAGAACACCCCAGCTGTCAATCTGGTCCTGATATTGAAGCTCACTTCTAAAAACTAAGCTTTGAAATCTTTATTTCTAAATAATTCTCTTGTCCTTCCTATTCCCCTCCCCCTCCTTTCCCTTCATTCCCCTTTGTCTAGTCCAGTGAACTTCTCTTCTTCTCCTCCCCACCCTCCCTTGTTGTGAATTAGCATCCACATATCAGAGAGAATATTCAGCCTTTGGCTTTGGGAGACTGGCTAATTTCACTTAGCATAATATTCTCTAGTTCCAGCCATTTGCTGGCAAATGCCATAATTTCATTTTTCTTTATGGCTGAGTAATATCCCATTGTGTATATGTACCACATTTTCTTTATCCATTCATCTATTGAAGGGCACCTAGGTTGGTTCCATAGCTTGGCTATTGTGAATTGAGCTGCTATAAACATTCATGTGGCTACATCACTGTAGGATCTGATTTTAAGTCCTTTGGGTATAGACCGAGGAGTGGGATGACTGGATCAAATGGTGCTTCCATTGTAAGTTTTCTAAGGAATCTCCTTACTGCTTTCCAAAGTGGTTGCACCAATTTGAATACCCAACCATGCTATGTTCACAACATGTACAACCACAAGCGTCTTTTCATGTCCTCTTGTTATGGGGCAGACCGTTCAGAGAACATACCAAGTCCATTTTGTTTGAATTGGAGTCTTTATTTAGCCGGGTGGCCCACATCCGCAAGCAGAGGCACAGAGCTGAATTGAGCAGTTAGCCAAACAGTGCAGTGGGTACATTGGGATTTCCCCGGGGACTTTCCAGGTTGGCATAGCAGCAAGCAAGCAGAAGGGAAGTGGGTCAAAATGACCCTAATTGAGTACAAGTTAGAGAATGGTTACTAACATCTAAACGATCAATCGCTGACAGAGTACACTGCTCAAGAAAAATGGGAACCAAAGAGAACAATTTTACATTGCGTAAGAATTACCATTTTGGGCTGGGGATGTGGCTCAAGCGGTAGCGCGCTCGCCTGGCATGCGTGCGGCCCGGGTTCGATCCTCAGCACCACATACAAACAAAGATGTTGTGTCTGCCGAAAACTAAAAACTAAATGTTAAAAAATAATTCTTAAAAAAAAAAAAAAAGAATTACCATTTTGTGTTGCCAAACATGCTATGCTAAGCAACTATTGATAGGCACAGAGGGGGAGTGTTCCCATGGGAGAAGCATTTCTTACATGAATCTGTTTGGCAACTGTTTGGCTATACGTCATTGCCCATATAGCGTGGCCTGTAACACTCTTAGCCATTCATATATCTTCTTTGGTGAAATCAAAATTTTTGCCTATTTTAAAATTGGCTTTTCTTCTTATAAGTTTTTTCTAATAATTTAGAGGCACTTATAATAACTCGGGGGGCACTCGAGCACTGAGACACATCCCCAGCCCTATTTTTTAAATTTTACTTACAGACAGGGTCTCACTGAGTCACTTAGCGCCTCACTTTTGCTGAGGTTGGCTTTGAACCTGCAATTCTCCTGCCTCAGCCTCCAGAGCCACTGGGATTACAGGTATGAGCCACTGCACCCACCTGGGTTTTCTTACTATTAATCAGTTATAAGAGTTCTCTATATATTTTGGATACAAATTTTGCCTTTCGTCAGGCAAACAATCTGCAGTATTTTCTAATCTAATCTAATCTGTGCCTTGTGTTTACATTTATCTGAATTCTGGCTCTTGAAATAAAAGTTTTTAATTTTGATGAGATCCAATTCATCCATTTTTTTTTTAAAGCATCATGCCTTTGGTGTCATACCTAAAACTCTACCCAACCTGGGTGAAAGATTTTCTTCCATTTTCTCACATAGTGGCTTTATGGTTTCAGCTTTTACCATGATGACTATGACCTACTTTGCTTTGGTATTTATGTACTTCGGTGTAAGGTAAGGGTCTAGGTTTATTCTTTTGCATGTAAATATTCAATTTCTTTTTTTGTGGCAGAGCGGGTACCAGGGATTGAACACAGAGGCATTCAACTACTGAGCTGTATCCTCAGCCCTATTTTGTATTTTATTTAGAGACAGGGTCTCACTGAGTTGCTTAGCGCCTCACTATTGCTGAAATTGGCTTTGAACTCAAGATCCTCCTGTCTCAGCCTCTAGAGCCATTGGGATTATAGGCATGCGCCACAAACAACGCCCATCCATTGACTATTCAATTTCTTGAAAAGATTATCCTTTCCCCATTGAATTATCTTGCTATGTTTGTCAGAAATCAATTGACAAGGGGCTGAGGATGTTTGCTTGCCTAGCATGTGCAAGGCCCTGGGATCAAACCTGGCAATGCAAAAAAATAAAACAACAAAACAAAGAATAATAATAATTAGAGACCTTAAAAAAAAAAAAGCTGGGTGCAGTGGTGCATGCCTGCAATCCCATTAACTATCAAGTCTGAGAAAGGATTGCAGATCAGAGGCCAGCATCAACAACTTAGCAAGATCCTATCTCAAATTAAAAATGAAAAAAAACTATGGGAATGTAGCTCAGTGGTAGAGTGCCCCCAAGTTCAATCAGTACCAGAAAAAATAAATAAGAAATCAATTGGCCAGAAATATAAGAATTTCTGGATCCTCAATTCTTTTTTTTTTAATCGATCTGTCCTTGTGTCAATACTGCCCTATATTAATTATTGCATATTCACAGTAAGTTTTAGAATTTAAAAATGATACTCTACCAATCTTGCTCTTTTTCAAAATTGTTTTGCTTATTCCAAGTCATTTGTATTTTCTTGTAAACCTTGGAGTCAACTTGTCAATTTTCCCCCAAAGAAATCCTATGGGATCTTGAGTTTGCTTCAGTCTATGAATTCATGTGGTAAAAATTATCTTCTTTATTTTTACCCCCTCTTCAGTACTAAGAATTAAACCTGAGGCACTCTTCCACCAAGCTACATCCCCAGTCCCTTTTTGTTTTGAGAGAGTGTTGCTAAAGGTTGGCCTCCAACATGTTTCCTCCTGCCTCAGCCTCCTGGGATTATAGGTGTCACTACCATGCCTGCAAAAATCACCATTTTGACAATACTGAGTCTTGGAATCCATCAACATGGAACTTTCCTCCACTTATGTAGGTCGTCCTTATTTCTGTTGCCAATGTTTTATGTAAGTTTTCAGCATACAGAAATTGTACTTACATTTATTATTGTTTTATGTGAAGGTAATATAAATTTCATTTTCAAATTGTTCTGTGGTTGATTTCTCTATATTGCTCTTGTATCCTTTCCACCTTGCCGAGCCAGGACGGGACGCTCGTGGCTGTCAGGAAATGCCAGGACGGGACATCGCGTGCATGCTACCCTCACCTAGCAAGTCTGATCACCCGAAGAACGGGGCCTGTGGCCAACAGGTGGGACTGCCAGGTGACAGAGTCACCATGGAAACCAGTTTGGTATATTCTCATAAAGTTGAATTTTCATGCACCCTGAACCCCCGCTGGAGGGGGGAAACTGTGCATCTAAGTCTAGACCCCAGAGAAACTGCCTCAATAGAAGGGTCTGTCTCTCAGATCTGTCCTTGGACGGTTGAACTAGAACACACTGTGGGTTCAGCACCGGCTTTCAGGCGGCTCCCAGCCTGGAGTGGGCTCTTCAATGACCTGAGAGACCCTTACACAGGTGCCCCAAGTGACATGGACATGAGTGAGCATCGCAGCATACACCGTTCAAGCCAATTTGGGCTTTTTGTTTTGTTGTTTTGGTACCAGGGATTGAACCCACAGCTCTTAACCACCGAGTCACATTCCCTGCCCTTTTTATTTTTTATTTTTGAAACAGGGCTTTGCTAAGTTGCCAAGGTTGGCCTCAAACTTGCAATCCTCCTGCCTCCATCTCTAGAGTTGCCAGAATTACATGTGTGCACCCCAGCACCTGGCTCAAACCGATTTTTAAAGCAAGAAAAAGTGTTCACAGACAGCAAATACTGACGAATAATTATGGCACAGTCACACCGTGGAATATTACACAGCAGTGGAAATGACTGGAAAACAGTCACGTGCAACAGCACGGACAAGTCCGACGTAACCACGGGTGAAAAGACAGGCCTCGGAGGCCAGGACAGTAGGTGCCACTGTCACACAGCTCAGAACCAGACCAAACCTGAACCACACGTCGTTTATAGACACACACCTTTGGGAAAACTCTTTTTGAAAAAAAAAAGGCAAAGTATAATCACAAAATTCAAGCCATGGGTTTCCTCTGGGGGAGGCGGAGGAATGGGAGGTGGGATCCAGGGCCTCGCGAGCCTCTCCATCTTGAGGAGGACAGCGACACCAAGGAGGTCAGCTTATCCCTGGTGTCCTCACGTATCCCACGTACTTTCATAGGTAACCTCCGTCTTCCCTCTCTGCTGCACGCGCGCACACACACACACACACACTCACACTCACAATCTTTAGCTCCACCCTCTCCCCAAGCACCAGGAACTCCATCTCTGACAGATGGTAGGAGAGGGACCCCGGAGACTCAGCAGCGGAGAAGAGTGGGCACCACCCAGCCACCCTAGCACCCACCCTCCAGGTGGCCCAGCCCCCACAGTAGGCCCAGGAAGGAATCTGGTTCCAGAAGAGAAAGCCCCCAGGGTGTGCCCGGCCCACCAATGGCAGGCACCAGGGACCCATCTGCATGACGAGGCTCAGCCCCGAGAGCCGATATTGTCAGGCCCTGAATGCAAACACTGCCCCCCACCACAGGTCAGAGATGGAGACTGGACACCGTTAGAACCGTGCTGTGCAAACACACTTCCTGGGTGCATCCCACGCGTGGCTGGACGTCAGCAGGGAGGGGAAGCAGGGGGCAGGTGAGCGGGCCAGTGGGGAACTGGGGACGCCAGTACCTGACCGAGCAGGAACCACCCAGGATCCGGGGGCCGTGGGGCCTGCGGTGGAGCCGTGGCTCCTGGGATGGTCCTCCTGGGTCCCTTCCTGGCCCCAGCCCAGGGCAGCGGCTGTCCCCAGCACTCACCTCTGCAGCTCCTTCAGGGAGACCGTGACCCGCAGGCTGTGGCCCAGGATGTAGAGAGCAGCCAGGATGTCCGCCCACTGCACCATCTCCCCCAGAGGCCCGCCCTTCAGCACCCGCGGGCTGAAGACGTCCCCGGACTCCTCGGTCAGGAAGCCAATGTGGACGAGAATCTGGGTCAGCGGGACGCAAGAGTTCAGTGGAAGGGCAGCAGACCTCTGCCCTCCCCCCGCCCCCACTTCACCAGCTGGGGGACCAGTGCAGCAGACACTGTCCCCAGGTTGGGCACTTTGGGAGGCCAAGGTCACCACGCCAGGTATTGGGGATGTCAGGAGTTATGTTCCAGACAGACATATGCAAAGACAGACAAGAGACAGTTCAGGCAATGAGAGGGACTCAGACGGCGAAGGGCCTCTCCTGCACCCATCCTGGCCCGGCCATCCCCGCCTCCCTCGCTACGGATCCTGTGCAAGGAAGCCCCCTGCGCTGCTCGGAGGGTCTGCCCTGTGCCTGCCCCGAGGCTGCGGGCCCTGAGCGCCACCTGAGCCCTGGGAGGATGGCAGACCTGCTTCTGGTCCCTCCAGACGTCCCCCAGCTTCTGTGCCAGACGCTGGACAGCCGTCGCCCACTGGGCCGTGAGCCGCTTGGTCCTCTTCTTCATGAAGATCAGGGACTCCTTCCCACTGCCCATCAGCTCCAGGAGGTGCGACAGGTTGCTCCGGAACACTGCCTAGAGGTGGGTCCCGACCTCAGCTCTCCCAGCCCCGACCTGCAGCCAGCCCCGCCCCCGCCACACTGGGGACAGGGACTGTCACCTCTCGTGAGGCTAGGGTCTGCTCCGGCTTCTCTTGTCCTTTCCAAGGGGCCCACCAGCCCCCAAAGCCGAGGAGCTGGCTCTCACCCCCCACACGGACCCCCAGCCAGGCTGGCGTGTCCCGGCCCAGCTCCCAGCTGGGACCCTGCCTAGGGGGCCGCTGCGAGGAGGCCGTGAGGGCAGTGGCCAGAGTCGGGGCAGGGCTGCCCTTCACCAGGTGCATTAAAGCCCTTAACTTTAAGCCTAAGACTCGTCATTGTTAGATGCGAGCACAGAAGGACGGCCAGGAGATTTAGGTACGAGGAAAGTGTCTGCACCCAGAAGGCCCTCAGCAAATGACAGCTATTATCACTCTTATCCCCGCCCCTTAAGGGGGCACCTGCAGGGACCCTGCCTGTCCCTGAAAACAGCTTCACTGAGCAGCACCCCAGGGCTAGGAGGGACACTGTCTGACTGACCTCCCATCAGTCCACCTCCTGACACAGCCCGATTCCACCCGGGCAGGGCTGAGGTCTCTCCCACTGCCCCGAGACTGTCCAGCCTGGGAGACATCCCCCACCTCCAGGCCTACCTGGACTCTGGGAAGGGGCTTGGGGGCCGTCTGAGCCGACGTCTGGTTTCTCCAGGGCAGCGGGGGACAGAACCACTCGACCTCACTGAGGTAGATGAGGAAGGAGCACTCGGTGCCGTCCACCCCGAAGAAGGCGTAGCAGGGGTCAGAGGTCCAGCGGGCACGCATCCACTGTGGAGGGGGCCAAGTCTGAGCAGGTGGCGTCACCAGCCCCGGCCCCTGCAGGCTCCCCTTGCGTGCACACCCCCAGGGACCCCAGGTCTCCCAGGACGGGGCCCATGAAGTGTGTCCTTCCCTAGAGACACAGCAAGGAAGGGCAGAGACCTGGCCATCTGTCCTGGCCACCAAAGTCCCCAGAGGAGGCAGGGCCAGGACCCCCATCCCCTAGGCCTCAGCAGAGGAAGACCCTGGGGGAGCAGGTGGGTCAGGATATGCAGGGGCCAAGTCCTTGTCCTTCATGCCTCAGGCCCTTGTCACAGGGCAAGTGGCCTGGGCAAGGTCCAGGGAAGGACGCCCCCAGTGGTCCTCCAGGAAGGGGTTTGCAACACCACGCCCAACCCTCCAAAGCAGCGAGGAGGCTTTATAGCCGTGACCGGCTCCCTGCAGGGACAGGCACACAGCCAGAGGTGGCCCTGAAGGGGCGGGAGGGACGCTAGGCCAGGGGAACTGGGGACGCCAGTACCTGACCCAGCAGAAACCACCCAGGATCCGGGGTACTTTCATAGGTAACCTCCGTCAGGAGGGTGGGGACAGAGCGGCCAGTCCCACTCCTTCTCCCAGCTGTTAGGCATTAGGCTGCCGATGGCCCACATTTAGTAGCTCTTTTACCAGGAGAAAGTGCTGGAGCCCCTCGGGGGACATCCTGGGGAGCCTGGGTTGGTGGCCATGCCGAGTCCAGCAGAGACACCGTTTCCCTGGGGTCAGCTTCAGCCAGCTGTGCCTGGGCCGGAGCCGCAGGCTGGGGAGAGAGGCCCTAGCTGGTGAACAGCCCTGCCAGGTCAGACTGCCAGGGCTAGGCTGGGACAGCCCCCGGGGCCACCCTCCAGCCGCGCTCCCACCCCCCTCAGCGCCAGGGCTCACCTCCACCTTTCCAGAGCAGTCAGGGAACTTGGGGTCACTGGGCGCCTCGCACTGGTCCCGCCGACCTTCAGACACTGTAAGGAGAGGTCAGCATGCTGAGGACAGGGGTCCAGGGAGGAGCCAAGGGTGGGGGGGACAGGATGGTCTTCGATGGGACAGGGCAGCGGTGGCCCACCTCCACCACCCGCCTGAGTTTTCTCGCCTGAAAGGCCAGGAGCTCAGCGGCCTGACAGGGTCCCCAGGAGCTGCCCTCCTCCACCCCCAGCCTGCTGGAAGAGGTGGCCGGAGCCCATGAGGAGCCCGGAGCAGCAAGGCTTCAAGCGCCCACAGCACGGCCCTGCCCTTTCGGAGGAGGGCAGGGATAGGCCTGCAGCCCCTGTAGGGGGGAGTGGAGGGGCCTGGGACCCTCCCCAGATGCCCCCTCTCTGGGAGCTGCCGAGCCCAGGGGCCGGACTCCAGGGACCTCCTCTGTCCCGGCGCCCTGTGGCGGGGCGGGGTGGGCCTGGGTCACCTTGCTGAGAGCCCGGCAGGACCCAGGAACCAGGTGAGCTCAGGGGAGGGGTCAGGCCTCCCGAGCACCCCACGCGCAGCCCCGGTGCGTGGTGAACACCCGACACCCACCCTTGCTGTGCAGGAGCAGGCTGTGGCGCAGGATCTGGTCCACCTTCACCGCGATGTCCGACACGTTCTGGGCGATGGCCTGGATCCGCTCCATGAGGCCGGCTCCAGAGGGCAGCCTGGGCAGGAGAGGCGGGGTGAGCCGCAGGACCGGCCTGGCCGGCCTCCCGGGGCCTGGGCCACTCAGCAATGGCAGGAGCGTCGGCCCTCGGGGCGCCCAAGCCCTGCCTCAGCCCGGACCCAGGGCGGTGAGAGCCGAGGCCACGTGGATGGGGAGGCCAGGTGGATGGGGAGGCCAGGTGGATGGGGCCACGGCCACCCAGCGGCCACCAAGGCAATGCGAACAGCGCCATCACAGGAAAGCCACGCCCACAGGTGGCCGAGCAGAGAGGAGCCTCTGCCAAGAGCCCGAGCAGGGGCACCCAACGCGCCCCAGGTGACACAGGCCCAGCCAGCTGCCCGGCTCTGTCCCCTCCCTTGGCACGGCACCAAGATAAATTCCACCCGCGGCAGCGCAGGGCCTCCCGGCTGCTCGACTCCAGTGACCATCCCAGAGTGGACCCTGGCATCCTAAAGGGTTGAGTGCCCCCCTGCCACGCCCTCCGCCGCACCCCAATGCCGAGTTCACCTCCTTGTCTTGCTGGCCGCTCGGCTGGAGCTCCTGGACATCCTGTGCTGTTTTGTCTATTGCGAACCCTTCCCGAGAGGAGCCCACGGGCCTTGTCTTCTCGTGCGAGGACAGCCCTGGGGCTGTTCCCTTTCCACACACCAGGTCTCTGTCACCCTCTGGCTCTGCCATGTCACCCCCTCCTGTTTAGGTTCTGTTTGTCCCTAGCCAAGGTCCAGGGCCTTCCTGGCCATATCTAGTGGGAACCGCAGGGAGGGTTTTTCCGACCTGGTCTCTGATTGGGTCTACACAGCCTGTCTCCCCCTCTCTTCTGAGCAGGGGGACCTGTCAGAGAAGGCACAGCAGTGACCCTCGGTGGCCAACTGCCCTCCTGCGTCATCTTCCCCCTCACTTCTACCATCTGTGGCCCATCTACCAAGGACAACTAGTGAGGGGGCTGGCGGGGACAGAGGCAGAGGAAGGGACAATGGGTGGATGACAGGAAAGGAAGGAGCCCCCCAGACACACACGTGCGCATGCGCGGACACACACACACACACACACACACACACACACGTGCTGTCATGCTCTCTGTTTCTTAACAAGGCCAGTGTGCTCATCTCTGCCCACGCCTCTAGTCCCTACAGGTTGCCTGCTTTCAGGAAGCCTCAACCCTCCTGCCACTTCCACCTCCCAACAATGAGCTCTCAGTCCTCAATTTGTGTTGGCCAATACGGTATCCCCAGCCCCAGGCAACTGTAGAGTACTGAAATGTTTCTCATCCAAACCCAGCATGTTGCCAGTGAGAAATACACACTGCATATGAAGAGAACATGGAAAAAATGAAAGCCACCTCATTGATGGTCTTATATTGATTACATGTTGAAATAACATTTGGATATATTGAATTAAACAAAATACACTATTAAAATTAATTTCACCTGTCTTTTTTTTACTTTTAAAAGTGTGGCTATAAGAAACTTTAAAATGACACCTGTGCTCCTATTTATTTCTTTCAGACAGTGTGATCTATAGAAAGGGTTCAGGTCCTCTCCTAACCCTAAAGGGGCACTGCCCCCAGAACCTCTCTCCAAGATGTCCTCCTGGGGGGAACAGAGAAGAGGAGAAGTGGAAGGAGGTTGTGCCTCTAACCAGAGGGTCTCAAATGAGGGACCGCTGGTATCAGGCAACTCTCTGCGCCCCACAAAGCAAAGGGCAAACAGATTCAAGCAGACTTGGGCTCCAGTCTCCTCACCAGGTGGCCGCCATGCCCAGTGGCATGCCATCACTAGCCCAGCCACTCCTCCCCCAGCCTCCCACCTCCCCTCTCCACCTCCCTCCCACCCACCTGCCTGTGCCACTGGGCTGCCAAAACTCTCCTCTGGCCCCTGTGTCCCTCCTCAAGTAGGACAACTGCCTCCCGGTGCCCACAAATGAAGTCCAAACAGCTTAGTCTCAGGCACAGTGTCCCCCACACCCTGACCCCAACCTACTGTCTTCCCCCTCATGGAGCCCCCAACTCTGCCAGCCCAGTGGCCCAGTTCTCATCTCCAGGCCCTGGTTCCTGCTCTTCCCTGGGCTGGAGTGTCCTCTTCCTGACAAAATTCCACTGTCTTTCAGAGCCCAATCCAAATCTTGCTCCTGCCAGTGCCTGCCTTCCTTGATCCATCAGACTCTGGACCTGGAGGGAGAAGACACAACCTTTGGGTCCTCTCCAGATTGGGAGCTCTGAGCTTGGCCTCTGCAATGGCCCTTCCATCCTGCCCTGCGGCAGGTAGACTGAGGGCTCCTGGAGGGCAGAGGCTTGTCTCAGGGACTCTCTGCCCACCCACTCTGGGTCTCACCCCTTTCCTTAAGGGCCACTAATGTTTGCTGAACACTGTATCCTAAAAACCCTGGGCAGAGGGTGGCAAAGGTAGTCCTCTGGGACCTACCTGAGGCTTCCACATGCTAGATCCCTGCCCTTCTCCTGGCTCCCCATACCTCGGACAGGCTCTCCGAAAAGGATGTGCACACGCACGCCCACACACCCACACACCACACACCCTCACGTACTCACACTCACACAGCGGACACTGAAGGCTTCCCCCTCTCGCAGGCCTGGAGCTCTGGCCCCAGGAGGTGGCCCCACCCATCCGCGGTGCTCATTCCTCCCACTAGAGAGGCCCTGCCCACTGGACCCAATGCCCTTGCGGGGAAGCCCCTCCGTTGCCGTCGGGTTTCCCTCCCTCCCTCCCTGGCTCGCTTCTGCCTGGCTAAAATCTGAACCCAGGAGCCAGGAGAGAGCCTGGCCTTCCATCTTGCCCCCACTGTTGGGGCACCTAGTTCTGGCTGCTCCAAGACTAACTGCCCCCTCCCGGCTGATCCCGCTCTGCCCCCGGGGGCACCCCGCCCCCTCCCCTCGGCAGGAATCTTACACTCGGGCTGTGAAGTTCGGGGTATTTTTAGGCCGGCGATAAATAATTCATAGGAAACGTGGCATCAGGCTGCCCCTGCGGGAGGAGGGGGCGCAAGCGGCGAGAGCCACTGTCACCCGCGGCTCAAGGACACTCGCGATGCGGCGGCGCCGGCGGTGACTCCCGGCGCGGGGACCGCGCCACGCCTCCTGGCGGCCAAACTGGGCACCACGCACTCGGCGCCCCCTGCCTCTCCCCTACCCCTTGTGGGTGTCCCTGGCCCTTAAGGTCCCCAGCCCAGTGCCCCGGGCTGGGTCTCCATCTCAAGCCCCACCGTGGGGGTGGCGAGCAGACCTGGAGACGGCGCTGTGAGACAGGTCCCAGCCAAGGCGCCCTGGGGCCGGAGCGAACTCAGGAGTCCGATTTCCTGCCTACCTGTCCCTTTCACATTCTTACTCTTCCCAATTTAGAAACAGGTTCAGAGCCACTGGTTCGTTTAGGAACTGGACTGGTTCCAAAATAGAGCCAGTACGATGGCACCCTCTTCAAATAAGGTCCTTTCCTTGATTTTTCCATGGCCAGGATCAGGATGGAGGATGAGGCCTCCATCCAAGGGCCGGGGGACTGAGTGCTAAGTCTCCTTGGGCTAGCAGGGCAGGGAACCGGGATGGACAAATGGATTGAGCATCAGGCCCAGGGGTCCTCTGGCCCACTCACCCAGCAGGACCTTTGAAGGGTAGCCAAACACACCTCTGGGAATTTTCAGGATGCAAGGTGCCCGCCCGTGCCTTCACAGGTCCTGGCCTTGCCATCCTAGGCTTAGGTACCCACTGCCTTTGGCATCAGGAAGCTCAGACTTCCCCTCCCAGGCGTCGGGGGATCCTGGTTGAGAGCAATCCCCAGGGGAACAAAGTGCCCTGGTGCTGCGGCCAGGGCTCAGCCAGCGGGGCTCAGGCTCTCCAGACCCCTCTTATGCCACCGCTTTTTTTTTTGAGTCCTCCTAGCCTGTGTCCTCCAGGGATCAGGGTTGGTTTTTGGAAGATGCCACCACATCAGAAGCCCACTCTGATTCTCTGAGGGCAGAGAAGAGGGAGAGCTGAGAGGGGAGGGCCTAGGGGGATCACAGGGGGTTAAGGGTCCCACAATGGAAGGTAGATGCCACCACAGCAGGTGCCCCATAGACATGGGGAAACCAGAGGAATGGGCTCCTGAAGCCGCCACAGCCCCTTTCACCCTCTGGGGTCCTCACCCTCTCCAGCCCCCTCACTCGAGTGGAACCCAGTCTCAGCCCCAGGTCCCGGCCCCCACCCGACTCCTTGCCCCAGAGGCTTCCAGCAGCAACAGTTGGGGGACTCTGCAGCCCAGACTGACATATCCCCGCACCACTCACTGCCCGCAGGTACCGCGACGCTAGGAGAAGGGGAGGAGGGCTCCGAGACCCCGGGGACGAACGTCTTGGGAGCTTGGCCCGCGTCCTTCCCTGACGTCCGCTGTCTCCTCGGCCTGTCTTCCTCGCCTTTTCGCCGCCCGCCCGCCAGGGTCCAAACCCCAGGCCCCGTTCCCGAGGGTCCCTGTCCCCCGGTCGCCCCTCCCTGGCTCCCTGCGCTGTCGGACTCTCCCTGGGTGTCCCGCGTCTGTCTCCGCCGTCCTTGCCCGCGCGGCGCCGGAGTCCAGCCCCAAGTTGGCGGCGAAGTTGGCGCCCCCGGCTCGCCGCGTCCCTGGCAGCCACTCACCGGGGGAAGGGGCGCTGCGCCCGCGCCCAGAGCCCTCGCCGGCCGCCTCCCGCGCGGTGCCTGTCCTGGCGCCACGGCCCCGGCGCGTTGGCGCGCTCGCTGCTAGCTCGGCGGGCGCCTGAGCCCGGCGCGGCGGGACCAGTGCCCGCAGCGCGGCCTGGCAGGTGAGTCCCGCCGGCCCCCGCGCCCAGCCCAAGACCCGCTGGGCGCCGGGGTCCGTCCCGGGCTGGGCTGCGCCTCCGGCTCCCAGGGCTCGCCAGCCGACTGTGGCGGAGCGCTCGCCGCCGCCTGCCGCCTCCGCCCCGCCCCGGCCCGCCGCCCGCGCCCCTCCGGGCCCCTCCCTGCCGGCGGGTGCCCAGGTCCTCTCTCCCCTCTCTGGGACTGTGTCCCCAGACCCGATATCCAGAGGCAAGTGCGGCTATGGAGAAAACACCAGCTTGCCCTGAGCCCTGGGTTTAGCCCTCAGTTCTCTAGCTGTGTGACCTTGGGCCAGTTAATTTCGAGGGTCCCTCAGTTTATAAAGTGAGGCCAACATCTTGGAGCTGCCATAAAACACTGTAAATTGAAATAATCCAGGAACTATTTTTAAAAAGAATCGTGGATCTGGCTGGAAACCGACAGAGGCCGGAAGGCACAGAGAGCCTGCAGAGAGACTAGGGATCCAGGCCAGACCTGCTGGGCCAGTGGGAGGGACCTGGAGCAAGTCGCTGCCCAATTCCCACTCCCACCCTTTTCCTCATCTCAGTATCTCAGTTGTCCTGGGGTAACCAGGGAAGGCACCAGGGAGCAGGGCCAGCAGGGCAGGGTAGACTTGGCCCTGGCCAGGGATGACCAAAACGTGGGAAGAATAGGGAAGACCACAGGAGTGGAACCAAGAGCAGAGAGGGAGCACGCAGGCATGCCAGGCCTGACCACCAAACCCAGCCCAAGAGGTCCCTGACCAGGGAGCTGCTTCCCAAGTGTCACCTGGTGACCACAGGCAAGCTGCAGCCAGAACGGTACCCCAGTCTCTTAAAGAAATAGTCCCATCAACCATGGCCCTTGGTTGTAACTGCTTTATTTCCATCATGTTCCCGATCAAGTAGCCCCCCAAAATCCAGCAGCAGAGAGGTGGGAGGAGGTGGGATGGGCCTGCACCCCACCTAACATTAGGTTACCTCCAAAACCCACACTGGCAAGGACAACTTCATAGGAGGCAGTACTCAGAGACCCCTGGAAAAGGGCCAGCCAAGCCCCCAAGCCCGGGCAGGTGGTGCTGTAGCTGGGGAAGAGTCTGGCTCAGACTGACTCATGCCCCTCCTCCCTGCACAGTGCTCTTCCTTTTCCTGATAGGGACTGGGATCCAGGCTCAGTGCCCCAGCAGCCTCAGCATCTCATGAGGATCCACCAGCTTCTCCCGGGGTTTCCCAGCACCCTGTCCCCGGGAAACCTCCTCAGCATCCAGCTTTTCCCAGTCTGAGAAAGAGACTGGTCGGACACCTGAAGTAGAGGAAAGAGAAGTCAATATTGCTCCCTCCTCCTTTATCCCCTCCAGAGGACCCTCCTCCCAGAGAGAGAAGCCCAAAGAGAAGCCATCCTCCCACTCCCCAAATCTCAGCATCAGGGCCCAGACCTCGGCTGCTCAGCAGGGCCTGGATGGCTGCGAAGCCCGGCCTGGGGCCTGAGGGCAGCAGCCCAGCCTTCAGGTCCTGCAGCAGCATCTGGCTAGTGAGGAAGCTGTCCGTCATGGTAGTGGTAATGACACCTGTGGGTCCCCTCTTCACCCAGCCACTGCAGTAGAGGCCTGAATGGGGCAACAAAGGAAGGGGACATGGCTGGACACTGCTGGACAAGCCTGTGTCCTAACCTATACGCATGTGCACACGCAGATATACGACAAGTCCCCCAGAAGACCCACCAGCTGGGCCCATTATGGCCACTAGTCTACCAACTTGAATTCTTCTCAACCTGTTTTTGCCATGCTACCCCCTCATCCCTAGGGCCTGTCCACCCCCAGTCCAGAGGCCTTTAGTAAATGTTATTGGATGAACGCACGTGGGTACTTAGACTGGAAGCTGAGGATGAGGGCGCTCATCTCTAACCCTAGCACTGAGCACGGGCCCAGCCCAGCCCAGGCCTTGGAGAAGGCTTACTGAAGGACATAATGACAACATGTCCTAGTGCTTGGGAACTCCTTCTAGGGCCAGGGTGGGCTGGGTCCTGGGACAGGGTCTGCCTCAGAGCAGGTTCTCATAGTGTGTCACTAGATGAATGAGTGGCCCTGGGGACATCGGCCTTCCAGCTCCCCACCATAATTAGGTACCCAGTCTTCCCATACCCTCTCACCTGGCACACCCACAACCCGGCCCTCTACATTGGGGATGATCCCAAGTTTGGAGTCAAAAGGCACACTGGGGTCAATGGGGCGGCTCTTATACCCAACGCTGCTCAGTACCAGCCCGCAAGGGAGGTCCTCCGTGTCTCCTGTGGGCACTGCCTGGGTGGCCTCACCGACACCCTGTTGGGGAGAGTGCAAGCAACAGCAGGCTGGATGGGCAGGCCTACAACGGAGGTGTCCTTGGTAGCATGAGACTCACCTCCAGTCTGGTTACCGCTAGGCGGATGCCTGCTGCCTGTCGCCCATCTGGAGAGGGCAGCACCTGCTGGGGGCTTCGGAAAAAGCGGAGGCCCCAGGCACGGGTGGCCAATGCCTGGCCGGCAGTCCCCGCCCCTGGCTTCTCTGTGGCAGTTTGAAGCAGCAGTTCCATCAGCCGCTTCCTTGGACGGGGAACCTCTGTCAGCAATGCAGAACATTTAGGGTTGCCCCACCCACTGAGTCCTCCCGCAAGCCTTCTTTGACCTAAGCCATCCCTCCCTTGTGAGCTGGGGGCCAGGCCAGGGCCCCTCACCCTTGATTCTGTCCTGGAGGCCCAAGAAATCTGCAGGATCCAAAATGGACCGGGTTCCTGGCAAATGAATCATCTCTCGAAGCTCCTTGAAGATAGGGAGTGGGGAGTGGGGAGGAGGTCAGGCCCTGAGCATGTCCACTCCTGAGCCCACCCAAGTCCAGTCCAGGAGTGGGGAAAGCACATGGCCCTGGGGGCCCTGTTCTATCCCAGGAAGCAGCACTCCCAGGGGCTGAGCCACCCCATCCCCCAAGGGAAGATCCTCTATCTGGGATCCTGGCCCCTCCTCATCTGACCCCTGTACCTTAATGGTAAAGGCCACTTGCAGGGGTCCACGCCGGCCCACTATCCACACAGTCTTCACCCGACTCTGCCTCAGCACTCCCAGGGCAGCTTCTGTGATGTCTGTTTTCTAGCACAAAAGAAGGTCCTTGAAATCACTGGATACCAACCTGGAGAAGGGGACTCTCCATTTGGTCGTGTCCCAAACTCTGAGCAGAAAGCTGGCAGCCCAAAACTGAACCACTGCTCCCCCTGGTGGTCAGATGAAGCACTACTGCAAACTCTGCAGATGGCTCCAACTAGCAGCAAACCCTGACTCTCAATGAACAAGTACTGAGAGTTTACCATGTGTCCAGCACTAGGCAAGGTCAGTCTATGTGAGCAAAACAGACATGGTTCTGGCCCTCACAGAGCTTCTTATTTGGTGAAGAGAGAAATATTCATCAAATCTCATCAATGAGTGTGAAACTGCAGTGCTGACAATATGCTATACGTGAAACAGAAGTAGACTGATCTGCCAGGCGCAGTGGTACACACCTGTAGTCCCAGTGGCTTGGGAGGATGAGGCAGGAGGATTACGAGTTCAAAGCCAGCCTCAGCAACTTAGCAAGGCCCTAAGCCACTTAGCAAGGCCCTGTCTTAAAATAAAAAGGGCTGGGGATATGGCTCAGTGGTTAAGTGCCCCTAGATTCAATCCCTAGTACCAAAAAAAGGTAGACTGATTTGTGAGAAAAAGATATTACAGAGAAAGTGGACCTATTTATGGAGATCCTGGAACGCTTCCTGGTGGCAGGAATAAC
Organism: Marmota monax; assembly: GCF_021218885.2. NCBI lineage: Eukaryota > Metazoa > Chordata > Mammalia > Rodentia > Sciuridae > Marmota > Marmota monax. The sequence goes on from NW_026695045.1 coordinate 16,998, forward strand.
TAAGCCAGTGAACTTTCACAACTGACAGGAAGTGAGCCAGAATCTTCCAAGCAAGAGGGACAGTGTGTGCAAAGGTCCTATTGCACACTTAAGCTTAAAAAAGAAAAAAAGTCCATGTACCAGAGATGCTGAAGGTGAAGGGGAAATGATACAGGATGAAGCTCACAGGGCTGCCTTCCAGAAGGCCTCTGCCTGGCTGAGCACCTGAGGAAACAGGTGCTGAGCTGGGCTTCAGGGAGGAGGCCTCATCCCTGCAAGCAGGGTACCCTCCCCTCAGTGTGCCTTCACCTGCAGCAGCTGACCTACCACTCACCTCCAGGAGCTCATGTGGGGTCAGCAGGATCCGGGCTACATCCAGAGCCACATTCCCCTGCCCCAGGATCACGGCTGTGTCACAGCTCAGGTCTGGTGCCAGCTGCAGGGAAAAGGTCTTATAGTGTGCCCCTAGCCTTAGCTCTAGTCAGGCTAATCTCATTTGCAGACACCTCATGCCCAGTCCCAGCTCTGAAAGTCCATCCTACTTGAGCATCAGGTGGGGCCCTTCTCCCCCAGCTGTCCCCACCTCTGCCCAGAGTCCCTCCATGGCTGACCTGCCACGCCTGTCAGTCCATCTCTCCCACCTCCTCATCTCACTCCTCACTGCCTCTTCCCCCAGCTCTGGCCTCTGAGGGCTTCCCTGGCCCTGCAAGGGCTGGGGAGGAAGCGCAGCAGGAGTACTCCCCAAACTCACCTCCCGGTTCTCAGGAAGCCCATTGTACCAGCCCACAAAGGCCCTGGCCGAGCATACACCAGGCAGCTCCTCCCCGGGAATCTCCAGGCTCTGGTGGTCCTCTGCCCCATAACTCTGAGGAAAGATCACAGGCCCAAGGCCCAGAGCCCTCAGCACCAGCACCACAGGGCCAGGAAGCCCCACCTGGTCCCCAGGGATCCTTTCAGGAGCTTCCATCCTGGCCTCAGCCCTGCCCCATCCGTGCCTCAGCTACCATCCTCCAGCCACAGTCTCCCAGCCAGGGCCCTCACACTCACCAGCACCACCGCATGGTAGGCACCCTGCAGCTCAGGCACTGTCACATCTTTGCCCACCACCACATTTCCCCTGAAGGCACAGCGGTCCGATCGGGCAGTCTGGGTGAAGGTGTTGATGACATTCTGCCAGTAACCCCCCAAGAGGGAGGGATTAGAGGTTGAGGTAGCTCCAGGGACCCAGTGTCACCCTCACGCTTGCCTGGGTTGAACCATCACAGGGGGCCTCCTTGACCTCCTTGTCTGGTCCAGTGTCTCCAAACACCACCCTCAATACTCAGAGAGACCCACCTTCACCTCGGGATGGTCAGGTGCCACACCAAACCGCACTAGGCCGAAGGGCACAAGCTGCTTCTCATAGATGTCCACATGGGCCTGGGTGTGGTGCTGGGAGAGAAGGCACATTTGGGAGGGTGGAGGGAAAAGCAGGGCCCCCTTGGGTCCTCCCTTCCCCAGAGAGAGCAGGAGAGCTCAGCTCAGAGAGCAGAAAACACAAAGAGGCTTTGACTATCTACGAGAAGAAAGAGCGCCCCTTGTCTCCTCTTCTGCCCAGAGAGCCCAACAAGGGGCAGAACGAGCAGCAAGACAGGCTGAGGTCAGACCTCAGGAAGGATAGCCAGCCACGAGATTGTGAGAAATGTGGCAAAATCAGGAGAGCTGAAGCTTCCCCTCCATGGAGTTTAGTATCAGGGGAGCATCATCTACTCAAGTCAGATCAGCCTTGCCCTCTGACCCTCTGACACTTCTAGAAATACTCAGCAGGTCTCATGACTTCAGAATCACCTTTTGAAAATCTTTTTTTTTTTTTTAATGGTTTTAGGGGTTGAACCCAGGGGCAGCTTCACCACTGAGCTACATCCTCAGCCCTTTTTATATTTTGAGACAGGCCCTCAAATCTGTGATCCTTCTGCTTTAGCTCCCCAAGAAGCTGAGATTAGAGGTATGTGCCACACTACCTAACCACCCTTTTAAGTTCATACCTACCCTTAGCTCTAGTCTCCAATGTCATCCCACTGGAACAGGGACCAACAAGATAGGAAATGGGGACATAGCAGGGGCATGGGCAGGGGAGAAGGAGGTAGAAATGAATTTATTCCCAGTCTTAGAAAACAGTTTCACTCTAACAGAAGTTCCACATTGCCTGTCCTCCTGCGGCACCCTGAGGGGCTGTAGGGATGGCACAGAGCTGGGACTGGGCAGATAAGCCTGGTCTGGCTCTGCCACCAACCAGCAGCATGAGCCTGGCAAGTCCCAGGACCTCCTAGGTCTCAGGTTCTTCCTCTAAACTGAGAACACCAGGAGGTCAAGATGGTGAGACTTCTTGGCCACAAACCATCTGGGGTACAGCAATGGGGCTCCTATGGAAGACACCCTGGCTTGCTCTCCCACATAGCCACTTCCTGTAGAACCTCCTGATTCAACGGAATGCAAGGCCTAGGAGCTCCTGCCCTTAGTGCCTCAGCTTTGCGAAATCCCCTCTTTCCTCCACTCCACTGCCTGTCCACAGCCATTGCCACCACTAACTGGCTCTGTGCCACAGAGAAAGTTTTCTAGTTTCTCTGTACAATAGAACATCCCTTCTGTGTCAGGCTCAAGGTAAAATGAGTAAGTCCTGAAGCTCTTGGCCAAGGCCTGGCCTGACAAGGGCATTCAATCAATGTAAACTATCATTACTATCACTACCACTGTTGTTACCTTTCTTTTGCTCCAAAACCTTCCTTTGCTGCCTGTTGCCTTGGAACAGTTCACACTGCTCAGCCTGGCAGTCAAGTCCTGACATGACACAACCCAGCTGTCTTTATCTTCTGTGCTTTTCTTCATTTGAGTAAGAAGGCTCTCTCCAAGGTCACCATCATAACACCCCTTATCTCACATGGCCAACCCCATCCTCCAGGAAACCCCCTCCCTTACCCATTCCTCTGGCTGCTCCTTCTTGGTTCCCCTTCCCTCTGTTCTCCCTCTAACAAGGACACTTTTGGAGGTGCTTCTGGTCTGAGACCCTTCTTTCCCCAAGTTTTGGGGAGGTTTTACTGACTCCTTCCTGATTTCAAATTATGGATCTTTTTCCTTCTCCCTCTCCCTCTTCTGTCCAGACCTCTCTCCAAGCTCTAAACCTGAGACCCTAGGCTGTCTTACCCACTGCACACATCCTGAAGCCATTGAGATAAAACCATACTGTTGTCCCCCAAATGTCTCCCCTTCTGCTCCTATGCTTCCTTTCACCCCTTCCACCCAGAGCTAGCCCCTGGGTCTCCTTGCTCATCTCTTTCTGATCCCTTATCCTTATCCCAGTCCTGCCTATGTCTACCCTGCAAACAGCAAGTACAACTGAAATTTAAAATGAGGTTCTGGGCTGGGGGGGTATAGTTAGTAGGAGTGTTTGCCCAGCCTGCAGAGGCCCGGGTTTGATACCCAGTACCACAAAAAATGGGAGGGGCTCTGTGGTCCCCCAGATGGTATGAGCTCCCTGGCCTCCATCCCAGAGCCCAGGCTGTCCTCCTGCACCCATGGCCTTGCATTCCAGGCTGACTCCTCACACACCAGAGGCCCTTCCCATAGCCAGTGGCCTTCAGTGCAACTCAAATGCACCATACACCTATCATTGAGCTATATCCCCAGCCCCTCACTTTTTTCTCCAATTTTATTTTGAAACAGGAACCCACTAAGTTGTCCACATTGGCCTCAAACTTGGATCCTCCTGCCTCAGCCTAAGTTGCTGGAACTATGGGCATGTGCCACCACACCTGGTAGGAAAGAGCTTCTTGTTGACCCACCTGGCCTGGCTCACTCTGCTTGTATCACTTAACTAGCTCTGTCACCCATGTTGCTTGGGAAGCATGTGTAGGCCACTTCAACAGTGACCAGTTCATCCTGGTCTCCATGAGACCTTTCCTAGTTTCAGCACTGAAAATCCCTTGTCCCAGGCAAATCAGGACAGTGGGCCACCCTATCTTTCTTAATCTGCATTGTATATAACTAATATATTCATCCTTTCTTCTCTCTCTCCACAGACACTCCAAGTTCCTCCAAACCTAGGCCACTGACTCATCTCAGTTAACCTAGGTCTCCCCGTGCCCTAGTGTATCTGGTAGCCTTGGCCAATACTGAAAGCCTTGAGACCTTGGCCTGTAGTGGGGGGAGGAGCCAGGCAGCAGGAGGACTGGAGCTGTGGGTGAGGAGGGCACAGCAAATTGGACAAAATTACAGAAAGCTGGGAGAAGATGGTGCCTCGAAATGCAGGCTGTCAGAGACAGACTGGAGACAAGGAAGAGAAAAGATGAGGAGAAGACAGCCAATCTGGAGGGCTGCATAAGCTCCTCAGAGTGCTTGGCCAAGGAAACACAGCTGCCCATCAGCCACTAACAACCAACCATGGGGAAAACACACTTCTCTCATAGTTGAAGACCTAAGGTGGGACTCCCCAGCTCTAGGTAAGAAAACAGGTAAAAATATACAGCCTAGGTGGGCTGGGAGCCTCTTCCTCATCAGGCAACCCCAAAAAGGGGTAGAGCTTGCCCTTGGGATGGAGCGACAGGTGAATGAATTACGGGGATGAAGCCTGAAGAAGTGGCTTACCTTTAGCAGGTGTTGGGTCGTGTAGAAGCCAGCTGGGCCACTGCCCACCACACAGATCTGGGGATTCTTCTGTGCAGAGAAATGCCGGTAGAAGCCTGAGTCTGGGCAGAGAAGGGGAGCAAGGTCAAATCAACACTCTAATCCCAAACCAACTTCAGATGAGTCTGTCAGGAGATGCATCTTGCAGAGCTTCACCCTCCCCTGAACCTTCCTTCTCATTTTTCTCAAAGCTTTGGCATTTATAGGGTTCCTCACTTCATCTGAACCCCCAAAGGCTGTGTCTTTATCCAGATACCCACACCTTGCCCATGAACCTATGTCCTGTCCACAACCCTTATGGCCCCTGAAGCTTCCCTGCCCAGCACTTTTTCATTTTTCTTATAGAATTCCCTACCCAATCAGCTATTATCCTACATCTTCCCACTGACTCCATATCATCCCAACCCCGCCCACCCGTGGGGATCTCCCCACAAGCCCTGTCTCTTTCTTCTTTTAACTCCCCTCTCTCCTTAGAACTCGATATTGCTCCTACAGACCGACCCTGTTTCACCTCAAATTTCCCTGTCTCCACACAGACCTCTGTGTCAACCCCGTCTCACACATGTGTACCTCATGGTCTCTCCTTTCAATCTTTGCTAACCTCCATCACATCCGTGAGGCTTCACATCTCACCATGCAGGCCCCCATTTGCCCGACACCACCCCTCACTTCTCTATGAATGGACTCCTCAAGTCTCTCCCCTCTCCAGCTCAGCCCTGCTCCGCGGTGATCCCTACACTTCGCGCTCCCAGGCCTCCCAGGTTCCCGTCCAGCCCAAAGTGCCCTGCACCTACTCGTGGAGTTACTAGCTGAAGGTGGTCGGATTCGTGGCCACCCCAACCAGTGCCACCAGAGCCAGCAGCGCGGAGCCATAGCTGGGACCTGGTCCCTGTGACTGCCCCACGCTCGGCGTCGGCTCGGCCCCGCCCTCCTTGACTCCGCCCCCGACCCCGCCCTGTCCGACTTCTGATCCCGCCCACACGACTGGCCCCGCCTCACACTCAGGGAAAGCACAGCGTTGGGGCTTCACCCACTCCCCCAAAGAATTCCCGCCCCCACGAGAGACCCGCCCCAGGGTCCACCCACTACGGCCAAAGTCCCGCCCCTCAGGACTTCAGGACCGTTAGAGACTTCAGATGTTTCTCTTCAATCTTCATCCTCTCTCCAAATACCGGAAGCCTAGAGTTGGAGGACAGCGAATCCCCCACCGCTGTTCCAGTCTCTCTGGAAGGAGGGAGCCAATTAGAAAGGAGTTTATTTCACTTAAAGGTCCTCGTCGCTCACTGATGACGCAACGCGCGTTTGCCTTACTGAAGCGCGTCCTCCTGTGTAGTCAGCCTCAGCCAATCAGGACTCCAGCTCTAAGCTCTCCTCCCCGCCCATTGGAGGGACGCAGAGTCGGGAAGTGCGGGGAAGCGGGCTCCCGCTCTGAATCTCCGCGACTTTCGCTTCAACTCCGGGTGCTGTCCAGGTGGGGCGAGGAAGAATGTTAGACCCTGAGAGCTTGTCCCGCCCCTCTTCCTTCCCCATTATAGGTGAGGGAACGGGGGTCGGGGGAGGCAGGGGAAGTTGTTTGCCCCAGGGATGCGAGCGGAGAACAGGAGGTTAGGGGCTCCATCCCACTCCCCAAAAGAATGTAAACTGGGCCCATCTGCTGACTCCGTAAGCTTTGTTTTCTAAACAGCAATTCACTTGCAGCTCTGCCTGGATTAAGTTGACAGGATGAACGCAGGCCTGAAATGCTGATAAGAAGAGCACAAGTAACACTGAAGGGACTTTTGTGACTCTTACAGACTGTTAAGAACAGGTTCCAATTAAAACAGGTCAGTGTGGGCCAAAGGGACCTAGAGTTGTTAAGGCGTGGGGACTTGAAAGCCTGATGTCATCCTGCTGTCAGTCAAAAGGCAAGAGGTGGACCTGGGCAGAACTTTCTGGAAACTCCCCTGGGATCCCAATAAAACTGGAAGGCCGGAGAAGCTTAATTCCTCTCCTTTCGGAAAGGACCCATTCTCTCCCTTGAGGGTGTCCCCTTTTACCTTTTCCCATCCCTTCTGATAAACTCATGCCTCTTACTCTGAGTGACATATTTAAAATCTTTCTGACTTTATGGCAGTTTGAAGAGGGGCCTTTGTGCTGTCTCAGTTTCCCTGAAGGCCCAGCTGTGTCACTCTGCCTCCTTCCTGCTTTTGTCCATTAGCCCAAGGACCAGGGTGAGCTACCTGCCTCAGGGCAGAATTTAAGGGGGCACCAAAAAATTCAGCAATCAGGATAAATAATACATATTTTAATATTTAGTCCAAAACAATGGCCTCCTGTAATTTTTTAACACTACCCTGCTTGCCATTTTTAATCATTTTAACTGAAGTATAACATACAGAAAAGTTCACAAATCAGAATGTACAGCTTGAATCTTGAGGTGTAAACATGTAACCACTCCCCCGATTGAGAAATAGAGCATGGCAGGTATCCTAGGAGTCCCCTCTTCCCAACTTGTCACTCCCCCTCCCTCCTGAGAAGTAAATACTATTATGCTCTGTCATTGTGTTTTATGGCTATCCTGTTGAGAGCCACAGCCTGAGGGGCCCCAGCAAACTTCCAGCTGCCGGCTGATGATTGGCTCACAGCAGCCCCAGCAACATCTAGCTGATTGGCTCCTCGGCCCCAGCAACATCTAGCTGATTGGCTCCTCTGCGGTGATGCTCATTGGACTGTTTCCCTGCCCTTTCAGACCACGGAGCTGCTCATTGGGGGACTTTTTTGGCTCCGCCCACGTGACCCAGCCAATCGGCCTCAAGAGCAGGAGGATTGTGGGAGGTGGAGAGAAGCTTGTGTGGGAGAGAGAGGCTTGTGTGGGAGAGAGAGGCTTGTGGAAAGCCGGTGGTGGCAGTTGAGGCTCTGAGGGTTTTTCCTGAGAGACTATTTTGTTTGTCGTGTGTGGTTCTAAAAATAAAGTTAGTTTCTTTTGACAAGTGGCTCCTGATTGTGCCCAGCCAGACTGCGGCATTTGGTGGCTCGCACGGGGAGCGACTGAGGGTAAGTGAAACTGCTCGCCCCTGAGGGCAGGGCGAGAGGATGGGTAGCCATTTTAAGATTCTTCTTTTGTTATTTTGTTTCACTTTTGTTTTAAGTTGCCTGTCCCTGGAGATGAGTGAGACGGAAGAAAAACCGCTCACATCTGAGGAAAAACTATTTACGTCTGAGGAACAGATAGGGAGAAAGGACGGATGCCCATGTCAGGAGGATAGAAAGGCTATAATGACTTTTTGTTGTTCCCTTTTTATTTCATTCTGTCTCGGTTTTGTTTGGCGTCATCTTGTTGGGTTGTATTATAGTAGAAATACGGGATCAGAAATTAGTAAAAAACAAACTGAAAGAGTGTTAAGTAAATTGTTAGAGGAAGGAGGCATCCCAGTAAAATCAAGAACAGTCAGGGCATACGTTGATACAATACAAAAATGTAGCCCATGGCTTTTTAAGGAGGAGTTGTTAAATATATCACAATGGAACCATCATGGTGAAGATTTAAAAAGAATAGAAAAGAAAAGCCCAGGGACTCTGCCAGTTGGCACATTGCCATTGTGGACGTTCATATCTTGTTTGCTTAGTCCAAAGCCTTCAGTTCAGACAATGGTAGAGGAAGGAGAAGACATAATGATTCAAGTAAAAGAGAAGGTCTCTCAAGTTAGTCAGACAGAGAAAGAAAGTGTAAAACAGAAAAAGCCATCAGGGGGAAAGGTACAACAGGAGACTGCTACTAACACCTTTCTATCACCAGAGGGTGTAAGTGTCCAACCAACAGCACCACCTCTACAGGAGACTGCTACTAACACCTTTCTATCACCAGAGGGCGAAAGTGTCCAACCAACAGCGCCACCTCCATATGCTGGGAGGCCCCCAACCCCCACAGTTGATAGTTGGGATCCTGAGACAAGGTCTCAAATATTAACATGCCCTGTATTTGAGGCAGGAGGGCAGCGATTTTACCAAGTTTTAAATTTCAAAACAGTGAAGCAGCTAAAAGAGGCTGTAACAACCTATGGTCCTCAAGCACCCTTCACTGTAAGCTTGGTCGAATCCATTAACAACTTGAACATGACGCCAGCAGATTGGGCTAATATGTGTAAAGCTGTGCTAAATGGAGGACAATACCTGTTATGGAAGGTTGCCAATGAGGAATTTTGCAAGGAGACGGCTAGGCGAAATGCAGCAGCTGGTTATCCTTAGAGAAATCTAGATATGTTGTTAGGAAAGGGACCTTATGAGGATCAGCAGCAACAAATTGCATATGATCCTGGCGTATACGCACAAATTGCTGCAGATGCAATTAAGGCATGGAAGACTTTACAAGGACATGGAGGTTTACAAGGTCAATTATCTAAGGTAATACAAGGAGCTAATGAACCTTATGCTGAATTTGTAGATAGGCTTATTCAAACAGCTACCAGAGTTTTTGGGAATACAGAACAAGCAATGCCATTACTAAAACACCTGGCTTATGAGCAAGCGAATCGTTGGTGCAGAGATATCATTAGACCATGGAAACATGAAGATTTAAACACATATATTAAATTATGTAGAGACATTAATGAACAAGAGCAAGTCGTGGCAGCTGCAGTAAAACAGGCTTTAGATGCCAGAGACATTAATGAACAAGGGCAAATTGTGGCAGCTGCAGTAAAACAGGCTTTAGATGCCAGGCCAAGAACATGCTACAATTGTGAACAAACAGGACATTTTAAAAGGAATTGCCCCATTGGAGGAGGGTTTAACAAAACTAGGTATCAAAGGAGTAGAATACCAGGTATTTGCCCACGATGCCGTAGAGGGAGACATTGGGCTAATGAATGCCGTTCTCAAACCACCATAGAGGGTACTCCATTATCAAAAAATGAACAAGGACCAGGTGTTTATCCACAATATCGTGGAGAAAGGCATCGGGCTCCATTGCCAAAAAACGGACAGGGGGGCCCAATGCTCCGGGGCCCAAAACCACAAATATACGGAGCACTGGAGGAACCCAGCAACCCCATCAGGGTAGTGCCCAGGACACATTGTCCATCAGATCCCTCATCAGACAAACCAGAGGGAGCGCAGGGTAGGACATCTGCGCCTCCGCCAGAGCAGTACTAACTCCAGAGATGGGAGTTCAAATCATTCCCACAGGGGTGAAAGGACCTCTTCCCAAAGGAACAGTAGGCTTATTATTGGGACGCAGCTCTTCTACTCTAAAAGGACTTATGATAAGTCCTGGGGTAATTGATCCCGATTATGAAGGTGAAATAAAAATTATAGCCAGTTCTCCAAAGGGTATATCAGTAATTTCACCAGGAGATAGAATAGCACAGTTACTAATAATACCCAGCCTACATGATAAATTTTCCAGTCGTACTGTAGAAAGAGGTTCCAAGGGATTAGGCTCCACAGGTGTAGATTGGGCTATGCTTTCTTTAAATTTAGATTCTCGCCCCATGCTAAAACTAAATATTCAAGGACATGAATTTAATGGGCTACTGGATACAGGTGCAGACCTTAGCATCATCTCTCGTCAAGAATGGCCAAAACATTGGCCATTACAACAAGCCACTCAAACGCTTCGAGGCCTAGGAGTGGCAACTAATCCCCATAGAAGTGCAATGGTATTAGATTGGAAGGATCCTGAAGGATGTGAAGGAACTATACAGCCATATGTATTGGATCATCTTCCCGTAAATTTATGGGGACGAGATGTCCTAGATCAATTAGGTTTGACATTAACAAATAACATCAACCAAAATGCACCCACTATTATGACTAGACAAGGTTTTAGGAAAGGAAAAAGATTAGAAAAACAAGAACAAGGTATAGCAGCACCAATACAAATAGATCAAGGGAGAGACAGACATGGGTTGGATTTTCAGAAAGGGCCACTGAGACAATAAAAATTACTTGGAAATCAGAAAGACCAGTATGGGTTCCTCAGTGGCCCCTGACTAAAGAAAAGATACAAGCAGCCCATGACCTGGTCAAACAACAATTAGCAGAAGGACATATACAACCTTCTGTATCTCCCCATAATACTCCCATTTTTGTCATCAAAAAGAAATCTGGTAAATGGAGATTATTGCAAGATTTAAGAGCCATTAATAATGAGATGGTTATTATGGGACCTGCTCAATCAGGGATTCCTCAGTTGTCTGCTTTGCCAAAAACCTGGTATGTTTTAGTTATAGATATTAAAGATTTTTTTTTTCAATTCCAATTCATCCTGAGGATAGTCCACGTTTTGCATTTACTATCCCTGCACTGAATCATGAAGGTCCTGATTAGAGATATGAATGGAAAGTACTCCCTCAAGGGATGGCTAACAGCCCAACTATGTGTCAAATTTATGTTAACAAAGTAATCCAGCCACTTAGAAATCAAAATCCTGAACTACAAATATTTCACTATATGGATGATGTATTATTAGCACACAAAGATAAAAACACATTGCTAGAATGTTATGCCACACTTACAAACTTATTAAAAAATTATAATCTAGAGATAGCAATAGATAAAGTACAATTAAATTTTCCAATTAATTATTTAGGAGTTCTATTATCCTCAACCATGGTCCGTCCACCAAAAATTCAAATACGAGTAGATCAACTCAAATCACTTAATGACTTTCAAAAGTTATTAGGAGACATAAATTGGATAAGGCCTTATTTAGGTATACCAACAGGAGAGTTGGGACCTTTATTTGATATCCTAAAAGGTCCATCAGATCCAAATTCACCCCGAATGTTAACGCCTGAAGCAAGAAAGGCATTAAAAATCATTGAAACATATATGGAAAATATGCATTTGGATAGAATTGATATAAGTTTGCCTTTATTATTTATTGTACTACCAACAAAAAATATTCCTACAGGAGTATTTTGGCAAGAAGGTCCATTATTATGGATACATTTATCTTATTCTCCTAACACTATTCTTACTAGGTATCCTGAGGCTGTAGGACAATTAATACTCAAAGGAATAAAAGCAGCAAAGGGAGTGTTTGGAATTTCTCCCAATAAAATTATTACTCCATATACTATGAATCAAATTGATGAGTTAGCTAATGAGTTAAATACTTGGGCAATAATCATGTGTAAATCTAATGTTTCATTTGATAACCACTTACCATCTAATCCTTTATTGTCTTTTTGGTCATTGCATCCTGTAATTTTTCCAAAAATGACAAGAAAAACACCTATCATGAATGCTCCAAATATATTCACTGATGGGTCAAATAATGGTACAGCAGCAGTAGTTACCCCTGATCAAACTTTTACATTTTTAGTACCCAAACAATCAGCTCAAAAGGTAGAGCTTAATGCAGTTTTACAAGCTTTTGTGATGTTTAAAGATTCTGTATTTAATTTATTTTCTGATAGTCAGTATGTAGTTAATGCTATAGTATCTCTTGAAGATGCTGGTAGGATTTCCCCTTCTTCTACTGTTTTCTCTTTGCTTTCCACTATACAAAGTCTAATCTGGGACAGAAAAGATCCATTCTTTATAGGACATATCAGGGCACATACAGGATTGCCTGGAGCCCTTAGTTTGGGCAATGATTTAGCAGATAAAACTACACATGACATACATATTTTCTCTACACTAGAAGAAGCTATAAATTTTCATAAAAAGTTCCATGTCAATGCTAATACTTTACAAAAGCGTTTTAAAATAACTAAGGAACAAGCTAGACAAATAATAAAACAATGTCAAAATTGTGTGACCTTTTTACCACAAGTTAATCTTGGAGTCAATCCTAGAGGATTGATACCTAACCATATTTGGCAGATGGATGTCACACACTTGCCAGAATTTGGAAAATTAAAATATTTGCATGTTACAGTTGATACTTCTTCTGGATTTTTGATGGGCTCCCTTCATGCCGGAGAAAAAACTAAAGATGTTATAGCTCATTGCTTACAAAATTTTGCCACTGTGGGTGTTCCAAAACAGTTAAAAACAGATAATGCCCCTGGTTATACTTCTACCTCTTTTAAACAATTTTGCTCAACATTTGGCATTACTCATATAACAGGAATCCCATACAATCCACAGGGACAAGGCATAGTTGAAAGAGCTCATCAAACTATTAAAATGTACTTATTAAAGCAAAAAGAAGGAATTGGGAAGGGGTATATATTCCCCAAAGATAAACTTAAAATAACCCTTTTTACTCTAAACTTTTTAAATTTGGATTCATCAGGACTTAGTGCTGCGGAAAGGCATATGTGTCCAAAAAATGTACATAAGCCCAAGGTACTTTGGAAGGATATTCTAACAGGACAATGGAAAGGTCCTGACCCAGTAATTGTCTGGAGTCGGGGGTCTGTTTGTGTGTTTCCACAGGGAGAACAGCAGCCGATTTGGATTCCAGAGAGATTAACCAAGGTCCTGACCCAGTGATTGTCTGGAGTCGGGGGTCTCTTTATGTGTTTCCACAGGGAGAACAGCAGCCGATTTGGATTCCAGAAAGATTAACTAAAGCGATTTCTACAGACCAAAAAGAAGATGATTTGGCTCAAATCCATAACAACTGATATCCAAAACTCCAGTTTGGCTATTCTTACATCTGCAACAGAACCAGGATGCTTTTTTCAATATCTATTTTATTATTGCCCTTTGCCATATCATGAAGTTCTATTTTGTTTTTTGAGCTCATACAGACCTAGGTTAATGTTTTGCTGATCAGTTCTATTTTTTGACTATAGAGTTTTTAAACATTGCAATGGAGATTTCACCTGTAAAAAGTTATAAGGCCTTTACTATAATGTTATGTGTTGTATGTATTATATTATGTGTGCACACTTGTGTTTTGTGTTATATGTTTGAATGTACGTATGTCCATATATCATATATGATGAGCGCTCATGATAAAATGGATCCAAATATTTTTTTTCACGTGATTTATATGGTTTAATTTAAATTGGGTAAACAACTGTTGAGGATTGTTTTAATATGTAAACAAAAAAGAAGGTTAACAGATCTGTTTGTTTACTTTCACCTTTCCTTTTCATTATATTTAATAATTCTCTTAAAGACAATGTAAATTGTTAAGAAAATTGTTTTCTTTTAGTGCCTTCTGTAGTGTTACATAATTTTTTCTTTAGCCATTATTGCCAGAATTCCTATCTTCATCCCAGTGCCGGTGAAGACAATGTAAATTGTTAAGAAAATTGTTTTCTTTTAGTGCCTTCTGGAATGTTACATAATTTTTTCTTTAGCCATTATTGCCAGAATTCCTATCTTCATCCCAGTGCTGGTGAAGTCAAAGATAAAACCAATCTACAGCTTCTACAATAGCCATCACTGAACTGCTTGCAGAACTTGCCTGGACACATTGTGAGCTCACCTGTATGCTGGACCGGTAGTCAGTGATGGGTATGATCCAATTGCAGTGGTACCAACCTAAGACAGGAGGCTGACGCCTAGAGGTCAGTTCATCCGATGACGGGTAAGGACCATATGTTGAATTGGACTGCCTAACAGGCACGGTCCCTAAGCCACATGCTTGTTGTTTAAACAGAGAGGGGGAGATGTTGAGAGCCACAGCCTGAGGGGCCCCAGCAAACTTCCAGCTGCCGGCTGATGATTGGCTCACAGCAGCCCCAGCAACATCTAGCTGATTGGCTCCTCGGCCCCAGCAACATCTAGCTGATTGGCTCCTCTGCGGTGATGCTCATTGGACTGTTTCCCTGCCCTTTCAGACCACGGAGCTGCTCATTGGGGGACTTTTTTGGCTCCGCCCACGTGACCCAGCCAATCGGCCTCAAGAGCAGGAGGATTGGGGGAGGTGGGGAGAAGCTTGTGTGGGAGAGAGAGGCTTGTGGAAAGCCGGTGGTGGCAGTTGAGGCTCTGAGGGTTTTTCCTGAGAGACTATTTTGTTTGTCGTGTGTGGTTCTAAAAATAAAGTTAGTTTCTTTTGACAAGTGGCTCCTGATTGTGCCCAGCCAGACTGCGGCATTGTGTGATTTTTTGCGCTTTCTTAGTTTAATGTTGCAGCCAGCTCTTTTAAACCAGTTCACCCTGTCTGCACAGGTCGTTGGCGAGACAGCCTATATTTTGGCCTTTTTTTCTTAACCCCTGCTGGTTGTCTGGGAGTGGGGGCGGTAACAGGGATGGAACTCAGGGGCACTTGACCACTGAGCCACATCCCCAGCCCTATTTTGTATTTTATTTAGAAACAGGGTTTCACTGAGTTGCTTAGGGACTTGCTAAATTGCTGAGGCTGGCTTTAAACTTGTGATCCTCCTGCCTCAGCCTCCCTAACCCTGGGATTACAGGCATGTGCTACCATGCCCAGCTATTTTGGCCTTTTTAAAAACTATGGTAGCCAGTGTGGTGGCACACATTTGTAATCCCAGCTACTTGGGAGGCTGAGACAGAAGGTTCACAAGTTTGAGGCCAGCCTAAGTAACTTAGTGAAACTGTCTCAAAAAACAAACAAACAAACATTCAGGGGCTGGGGTTGTGGCTCAGAGGCAGAGTGCTTGCCTCACATGTGCAAGGCCCTGGGTTCGATCCTCAGCACCGCATAAAAATAAATAAATAATATAAGTATATTGTGTCCAACTACAACTAAAAAATAAATATTAAAAAAAATTTAATGTTTTTTTTTCTATATTTATTTTTTAGTTCTCGGCGGACACAACATCTTTGTTGGTATGTGGTGCTGAGGATCGAACCCGGGCCGCAGGCATGCCAGGAGAGCGCGCTACCGCTTGAGCCACATCCCCAGCCCTAAAAAAAAATTTAAAAAAAGAACTTGTTTTCTCTGCCCCCCAAAAATGGTGTTGGGGGTGCTGGGGCTGTACTTCAGTGGTACAGCACCCCTGAGTTCAATCCCCATTTTTTTTTTTTTTGCATTTTTGGCGCTGGGGTTTGGACCCAGGTCCTTGGGTGTGCTGTGCACACAGTCCACCTCTGAGCTAACCCCAACCCCTGACATTTTAATCTTTTTTAAAGTATACAGCTCAATGGCATTAATTACATTTGCAATATTGTACAGGCAGTCACAGCTACCTATTTTCAAAACTTTTCATTATCCCACACAGAAACTCTGTCCCATGAATATTAACTCTTTCCTCCCCTCCCCAGCCCCAGGCAATCACCGTTCTACTTTCTGTCTTTGGAAATTCAACTGCTCTAGGTTCCTCAGTGAGTGGGATCTTACAAGGTTTCTCCTGCTGTGGCTGGTGTCCTGCTGTGGCTGGTGTCCTGCATGTGCAGAATGTCTTCATGAGCAACTGTCTCCCTTTATGAGCCTGAAGATAACCAACTGTATCCGCCACTACTGAGTTTGAAGCTTAGCTTTTCCTTCTATCACATACTGACTCATGCACAAGAAAAGGCCACGATTTACAGAGTATGTCTCTCACGATAGCCCCAATTTAGACTGATCTGACCCTGAATAACTACATCTCAATGAAGAATAAAAGGAGTCCATTTCAAAGGATTCAAATGTTTTATTTCCAAAAGATGGGCCGCTTGTAGGGTGAGTTTTGGACATTTTTCTATTGACTTGATTGTGAGTCCATATGAGGTAGTGCGATCAGCAGAGAAAGCATTTCTTTTGAGGTTTCTGCATACATGACAAACAGAAGGTTACCTGCATAGATTTTTTTTAGTCCTTCCTCTACTATATTAATGCTAACCTGGCCAAAATGATTTTTTTCTTAAAATCAAGACCACTCCTATCTCTAATAGGGATGGGAGGAAAAGAAGCAATTTACAGTTCAGATTTCCAGATTCTTTAATTTTAACTTTTTTTTTTCTTTGCTGGGGATGGAATCCGGGGTCACCCTGTGGTAGGCAAGTGCTCCCCTCTGAGCCACACCCTCTTTTCTTAATAAGTCCTCCAAACTACCTGTCACTCTTGCTCATTTTGCCTGACAAGTGTGCTATTATCACTATTATAGCCTAGTGGGTCGCCCTGAGGGATGTCCAGTTGGTCCAGTTAGCTGTGGGCTATATTCTGACAGGGGAGGGGGGAGAGTTAATATAGCCCTGGGGCAAGCCTATAATTGCATACAATTAGTATTCCATCTCAAATGAATGGGAACTGATTCTCATAGCAAATTTTGTGAGTTGCCTTAGAGAAATAACACAAGGGCGGGTCAGCTGCAGCTGGAGCCACTGCTCGGCTGTGTTTTTGGTAATCTCTGGTCACTCCTGGTTTTCACAGAAAACATATTGGAAAATTAAGACTATGCATTGGCACTGCCCCCCGCATCGGGTCAGTCCAGTGTGCCGCCTGTCTCTCCTGCTTGCCAGGATGTAACACGGCCTTTAATTTTCTGTTTTTGGCCAGTAAAGGGCAAGCAGAGGGTCAAAGGCCTCTATTTAGCCTTTCTTACTATGACAGTTATGTCACAGGTCAAGGAACTGCCTTGAAGGCTCGCCAACTCCAGGTAGGTCCATTTATATGACATATTTGGGGCTTTGGAAATTACGATAGACCCACAGACACATTGTGAGTTGGTTACGTATTACCTGCCTCCATAGGCTACCCTCTAATGAGGAGGAAGTTGTGATGAGGACAGTTTGGGTCCTAGAATATCAATGTCAACTCAGACACTGACCAACAGTCCTTGGATTGGGTAACATTTTACAGGTAAAGATAAGTGGGCAATCATTGAGGTGCTGATCCATACAATAGGAGTAATAAGTGTGTTCTCTATCACCATAACAAAATACTTGAGACCAAATAATTCATAAAAAATAGAAGTTTATTTAGCTCACAGTTCTGAAAGCAGGAAAGTCCAAGAGCATGACACCAGTATCTGGTGAGGGCCTTCTTGTGCATCATATCATGGCAGAGGGCAGCATGTCTAACATGGCAGAAGACCGCATGCCAGCTCAGATCTCTTCTTTCATTTCTTTTTGGTGGTGCTAGGGATGGAATCCGGGCTCTTATGCTTGCTAGGCAAGTGCTCTGCCACTGAGCTACATCCCTAGCCCTTTGTTCCTCTTGTTATACAGCCACCAGTCTCATGATGGAGCTCTATCCTGATGACCTGATCTAATCCTAATGACCTCCCATAGGTCCCACCACCAAATGCCATCATCATGTGAATTTGAGAATTAAAGTTTCCAACACATGAAACTTTGGGGACATACTCTAGCTCACCCAAGTATATATAAATGGCCTTAGGTCCATTTGGAGACCTACGTTAATGGGGACCACATGTTGTACACTGCCTGTGGTGACACAGGTTCCTTTCTTCTGGGACCCGGATTCTCCTCCAATCAGGGAATGAAAACTGGCTCAGGACCAGAAACTGGTCAAGGAGTCATGACTATTCATTGTCAAGAACGTATCCATGATTTACATCTATTGTATGGATCGGCACCTTGATGATTGCCCGTTTATCTTACCTGTAGAGAAGCCATGTTTTATTGACCTTCTCTAGAGTCTCTGCAGGGCTCAGGCTCCTTTCTTACCATTCTGAACCTACCATTCACTATGATTTTTGTGTCCATCTTGTTCTGGATCCTGTCATCCCCACGGCTACTAGGAAGCCCAGTTCTCTGGACAGATCTCCTACAGCAAGTCCTGGCCTACAGAGGACAGCCACCATTGAGCTTTTGAGCAACGCAGTTACATTTCTCTCTTTTTTTCTTGGGGTAGGGGGCGGGGTACTGGGGATTGAACTCCAGGACACTTAACCACTGAGCCACATCTCCAGCCCTATTTTGTATTTTATTTAGAGACAGGGTCTCACTGAGTTGCTTAGCATCTGGCTTTTTGTTGAGGCTGGCTTTGAACTCATGATCCTCCATCTCAGCCTCCCAAACCTCTGGGATTACAGGAGTGCACCACCTGCCTGTTGCAGTTACATTTCTCACCAGAGCTTTTCCTATTAATTTGACAAATGGAGTGTCCCCTGGGCCCTACTGTGGAACAGCCACCTGATGGATTTTTCTGGCCCTATACAGTGCATCCATTCTAGCACGCCCATTTGTGGAGTCTTTTTTTTTTTGTTGTTGTTGGGACTTGAACCCCATCTGTGCTCCATCTCTTATTACCAGTGATGAGGTTCTTCATTGCCAGCTCACCAGTGGGTGATTTGGTTACAAAGTCCCATTGGAGTAAGCATTCTGCCACTAAGCCATAGCCTCAGTCCACCCTATGAGTCCTTCTTCTACCCTTTGCCTCAGTAGCTCTAGTATTTCTATTTCACTTAGCATGGGTTGTTGGTTCCTCTAGACTTCTAAAGGCCATCTTAAAAGCACTATCTCTCAGGGTGTTTATCTTAATTTTTCATTGCTATAAGAAAATACCTGAGGCTGGGTAATGTATAAAGAAAAGTGGCTGTTTAGCTCACAGGTTTTTTTTTTGTTGTTGTTGTTGTTGTTTTGAGGCATTGTCTTGCTATGTGTGTCATGCTGATCTCAAACTTTTGGGCTCAAGTGATCCTCCTGCCTCAGCCTCCCAAGTACCTGGGACTACAGGTGTGTACCACCATACCTAGCCTAGCTCACAATTTTGGAGTCTGAAAGTCCAAGATTGGGGAGCACCATTTGTTTGGCCTCTAGTGAGGGCTTCATGGCCATATCACAATATGGCAGATGGCATAATGGTGGGAACAAGACAGGAAGCCAGATAGCAGGGCGGGACGCCTTCCTCTTTTACGACAATCTCTTTCTCAAGAAGTGATCGAGGAGGCTGGGTTGTGGCACAGTGGTAGAGCGCTTGCCTAGCACATTTTCAGCACCACGTAAAGATAAACAAATAAAGATATTGTGTCCATCTACAACTAAAAAATATTTTAAAAAGAGAAGTGATTGAGGTCTCATAAGAACTACGTTAATCCACTGAGGGCAGCACCCCCAGTGACAAAGTACTTCCAAGACCACCTCTTAAAGGTTCCACCAACTCCCAACCTCACCACAGTCCATCACGTGAAACCTTAAGGGACATACTCAAGCCACATCCAAACCACAGCAGTATTAACTTCTGGGTCTCAGGAGAGAGCGTCCATAGTAATAAGCTCTTTGTTCATCAGTTTTACGTTTCTAACCCTATTCCAGCACCCTCCTGATCCATTCCTGTATGTATTCTCCTGGCTTTTGCTGGTTAGGTCCTGAAGTTCCATTAGAATCTTGTCTCTTTCAGAAGCAGACTTCCCTAGCTAGGTCATTTTGTAACTTAACTCTAGTGGTTGGTCTTGTGGTTAGGAGAGGATGTGGAGGTAGATCCCAAGGAGAGTCATTGCTGTCTTATGTTATGGTTTGGATTTTTAATGTCCTCTGAAAAATTCATGTGGTAATGCAGAAATGTCCAGAGGTGATATGATAAGATTATGAGAGATGTGACCCCATAAGTGGATTAATCCGTTTGTTAGATTTTTATGGATTAGTAATTTAAATGGATTACTGGGTGGTAATAGGCAGATGGGATATGGCTGGAGGAAGTAGGTCACTGGGGATTTGCCCTTGGACTATATTCTGTCCCTTGCTCATCTCTCTTCCTCCTCCCCCGCCCCCTCTCTGTCCTTCCTATCCTCATGGATTGAGACCTCTGAAACTATAAGCCCAAAGTTTACTTTTCTCCTCTATCTCATTCTTGTCAGGTATTTTGGTCAGAGTGACAACGAACTAACACATCTTGTAATGCAGTAACCTCTGCATCATCTTAAAATGTTTTTATTAGAGCATTGTAGTTATGCATAGAAGTTGGGCTCATTTTGATAAAATCACATACACATGGAATTTAATTCACTCCATCTTAGTCTCCCCTTTCCCTCCTCTTCTCCCTTCTGCATTCTCCTTCTACTCTACTGATCTTCCTTTCACTTATTTACTTTTGGTACCAGGGATTGAATTCAGGGGCACTCAACCACGGAGCCACATCCCCAGCCCTATTTTGTATTTTTTACTTAGAGACAGGGTCTCACTGAGTTACTTAGTGCCTCACTTTCACTGATGCTGGTTTTGAACTCGCAATCCTCCTGCCTCAGCCTCCCAAGCAGCTGGGATTACAGGCGTGCACCACTGCTGTTTATTTTTAATTGGTGCTTTCTACATATACATAAAGATGAAATTCTTTGTGATATATTTATATATGCACATAATGTGATCTCAATAATTGATTGTACATTTCTGCCCCTTTTCTGTTCCTCCTGCCTTCCTCCCTCTTAATCATCTTCTATTCTGTTGATCTTCCCTCTACCCTTATGATATCCTATCCCTGACCCCCACCCCATGCCTGCTTTTTTCCCTTTTTCTCTGGCTTTCACATATGAGAGAAAACATTGTTCCCTTGATTTTCTGAGTCTGCTTTATTTAATTTAACATGATTTTCTCTGTGTCCATTCCATTTACTGGCAAATGCCATAATTTCATTCTTATTTATGGCTCAGTAAAACTCCATTGTGTGTATATACCACATTTTCTTGATCCATTCATCTAGACTGTTTCCATAATTTGGCTATTGTGAATTGTGCTGCAAAGACATTGAAGTGCCTGTATCACCATGGTATGCTGATTTTAGTTCTTTTGGATAAATACCAAGGAGTGGGAGAGCTGGGTAGTATGGTGATTTAATTCCTACTTTCTTGAGGAATCTCCATACTGGTTTCCAGAGAGGTTGTACTAAATTGCAATCCCACCAAAAATGTGAGTGTATGTTTTTCTCCACATCCTCACTAACATTTACTATTATTTGTGTTCTTAATAATTGATCTTCTGACTGGAGTGAAATGAACGCTTAGTGTGGTTTTGATTTACAGTCCCCTGATTCCCT
This sequence comes from Marmota monax, assembly GCF_021218885.2. Lineage (NCBI taxonomy): Eukaryota > Metazoa > Chordata > Mammalia > Rodentia > Sciuridae > Marmota > Marmota monax. Next base: position 38,401 of record NW_026695045.1, read on the forward strand.
GCACCATCTTTAGGTAAGAGTAAGGATATTCTTGAAGGAGTGGGTCACTTCAAAAGATCAAAGACTGAAGGGAATCCAGGATCACAAGACTCAATTTTGTTTTGCAGGGGAGGGGGGTGATGATGGTGACTGAACTCAGGGGCGTTTGACCACTGAGCCACATCCCTGGCCCTATTTTTTGTATTTTATATAGAGACATGGTCTCACTGACTTGCTTAGCACCTCGCTTTTTTGCTGAGGCTGACTTTGAACTTTCCTCCTGCCTCAGCCTCCCAAACCACTGGGATTACAGGCATGCGCCACCATGCCCAATACAAGACCCTTGAGAACATGAATCCAGAAGTCCCGCCCGCTGTCACCTCAGAGTCTCCCTCTTTTTCAGTCCATCAGGGAGTTGACAGTAGCGTAACAAACTAGCTGAAGTTGACTATCCAAACTTTCCTGAAACGCCACTCTTGATAATTCTGAGGTCTGATCATCAAAACTTTTTGTATACTATAGATGAGCCTCTATAGGCTGCCGAGGGGTGTCCTCTGGTTTTCACACTTAACCATCAATGTCTAATTAATCACTCCGAGTGTTTCTTTTTCTCAAGTATTGACTGCCCCAAGAAACAACCATTCACTTCCATTTCTTCTATTTCCACAGCAATTCTTTTGGGTACCAGGAATTGAAATCAGGGGCACTCAACTACTGAGCCACATCCCCAGCCCTATTTTGTATTTTGTTAGAGACAGGGTCTCACTGAGTTGCTTAGCACCTTGCTAAATTGCTGAGACTGGCGTTGAACTTGTGATCCTCCTGCCTCGGCCTCCTGAGCTGCTGGGATACAGGTGTGCACCACCGCCTGGCCTCCGCAGCCTTTCTTAAGGGTCTGTGTATTCTCTTGCAGTAGTCATCCTAATTCACCACTGGTGAGTCTGAACAATTGCATCTGTACAGTTCACCAGGGGCCATCCATGCTCCATCTATTACCAGCAATGGCTCTCGCTGCCAGCTAGCCACAGGGCGATTTGGTTACAAAATCCCATTGTAGAGTCAGCATTCTTGGGTCACTTCCAGCATCAAATAAAATAGGTCCAGTTCCCCCCAAAGCAGACACTGAGATAGATATCAGCACCAAGGGAGCTTACTAAAGCTCGCCTGGGAGGTCACGTGAGCCAGGGAAGGAAGGGGATTGGGAAGAGGGAGAAGTGGAACCACATGGTGGTTGTGTAACAGAGGCCTCCATCAATGTTTCAGGGTGATTCTCCAGAGCTGGAATGACCCCTCAGGGTTTTCCCCGATTGCAGCAAGACGCCTAGTACTTATATCCTTATATTACCTAGTCACTGGCTGAGAGGCAGCTCTTAGAGCTGAAGGTAACCCCAGGGAGTGGGGGATATAGGCAAAGACAGTTGTGTCACTAATCCTCCAGGAATAAGCATTTCAGTCTGGAGGAAGACCATCTGGGCAATGTCACAGTGTCCACTAAATAGAGCCCAAAACACAAACCAAACAACAACAAAAACCAAGGGAGGCGCAAGCCTGTGTCCCAGCTACTTAGGAGGCTGAGGCAGGAGCATTGCAAGTCCAAGGTCAGTCTGGGCAACTTAGCAAGACTCAAAAGCAAAATTTAAAAAAAAAAAAAAAAGGGTCTGGGCATGTGGCTCAGTGGTAGAGCGCTTGTATAGCATCCTCAAGGCCCGGATTCAGGGTTCAATTTCCTGTAATAAAAAAGAAATTACAACTGAGGGAAAGTGTGACTATTTCCTTCTAGTGAAGTCAGAAGGGCCTGGGGGTGGAGAGTGAATTACAAAGGGAAGCTGAATCTTTGATCTGTTTCTGAGAAACGGTGCAATTCAGACTGTTATTGAAATTCTTCATATTTGAAGAAACCAAGGTAATATGGGCAGCTACAACATGGGAAATGTTTAATAACTTCATTATTTTTATAATTTTTTTGAGATGGTGGTCTTGCTATTTTGCCCAGACTGGCCTCAAACTTCTGGGCTCAAGTGATCCTTCAGTCTCAGCCTCCTAGGCAGCTGGGACTATAGCTGTGTGGTTCGTTCTAGCAACTTTGCTTAAATCTTATGCTTTAGGGTGGATTTACTCTGATGGGGGAAAAAATTCCTGGGTAACTGTAAAGTTGGAAGTTGAGGATTAAACAAAATTCCAGCAAGGAATGACAAGGTTCAAAAAGGTTAATAGGTTGCATAACAATTGAACTCAATAAGCACTTAAGTTTCTACTATATAAGTGACAGACACAAAGATAGATATGGTTCCCAACCTTATTTTTTAAAAAAGGAAATGGCAAATGATAAAAATTTTAGTCTTAAAAAAAATCAAGATCCAAGTTAGCAACATTACTTTATAGTCACTCAAAAATTGACAGCATTTTTCTATGTCTCAGGAGGCAGCACAAATTCAGACTTTCAGATCACTAAAACTCAAAATTGGGCTCACACTGTGGCTTCACTGTTACATTTAATTCACTCATGATTATTAGTTTTGGGTGGTACTGGGGGTTGAAAACCCAGGAACTCTTATATCCCAATCCTCCACCCCCCTTTTTAAAAAATGTTTATTAGTTGTTGATAGACCTTTATTTTATTTATTTATATGTGGTGCTTAGAACCAGTGTCTCACACATGCGAGGCAAGTGCCCTACCACTGAGCCACAACCCCAGCCCCTCTCTACCCCGCTTTTTGAGACAGGATCTTGCCAAATTATTGAGGTTGGCCTCCAATTTATTATGACCCTCCTGCCTTAGCCTCCTGAGTTAGCTGGGATTACAGGTGTGCCACTATGTGCGGCCAAAATAAAAAAAACAAGTTCAGTTCTTTTGTATCGCTTTATTATTAGTGTTCTTAGGAGTAGTTCTCAAAGTGTGGTCTGTGGACCAGATTGCTTGAGTATCATCTGAGAACTTGGTAGAAAAATCAGGGGCCTCATCCCAGACCTGCAGTCAAACCCAGGTTGAAGCCCCAAATCTGTGTTTTAACAAGCTCGTGGTTGCTCTGACGTGCATTAATTTGGAGAGCCACTGGTCAAAGGCATAATAAGGTACAACCTAAGTCATCAACCCTGTGAGAATTTAAGGGGGAAAAGCCAATCGGTTGACTTTTGAAACCTGCACATAGATGTTTATAGCAGATTAATAATAAGTTTGCAAGAAAATAAGATGTCCATCCATAGGTGAGTGGATAAACCAAGTACCACTGACAATGTAATATTATTCAGTGCTTTAAAAAAACAAAAGACCCTGAGACAATGTGGAGGAAACAGGAGGAGTGGGAGAACAGCTCAGTGGTAAAGCTCTACTAGGCTAAATCCCTAATACTGAAGGGGGGAAAAAAGAGAAACTTAAATGCATGTTACTAAGAAGCCAATCTGAAAAGGACCACATACTATCACTCTGTGGCATTGTGAAAGACAGGTATGGAGACAGTAAAAATATCAGTGGGATGGGCTTGGTGGCCCACCCCTGTAGTCCTAGCAGCTGGGGAGGCTGAGGCAGGAGGATCCTCAGTTCAAGGACAGCCTCAGCAACTTAGGGAGACACTGTCTCTTAAAAAAAGGTGGGGAGGTGGTCTGGTAGAAAACTCAGGGGCCTCATCCCAGACCTGCAGTCAAACCCAGGTTGAAGCCAAAAAAAAAATCTGTTTTAACAAGAACACCCCTGGTTCAATCTCTAGGACAAAACAAACAAACAAACAAACAACAACAACAAAAAATCAGTGGCTGCCAAGGACTGGGAGAGGTGTGAACAGAGAACACTTTGGAGGTACTCAAAATAATGCTGATATGGTAATTGTGGATGCACACCATCGTACATTTCTCTAAACCACAGAATATACATCAAGAATGACTTCCGGGGCTGGGGATGTGGCTCAAGCGGTAGCGCGCTCGCCTGGCATGCGTGCGGCCCGGGTTCGATCCTCAGCACCACATACAACCAAAGATGTTGTGTCCGCCGAAAACTAAAATAAATAAATAAACATTAAAAAATTCTTTAAAAAAAAAAAAAAAAAAGAATGACTTCCAACGTCAACTGTGGATTTGGGGTGATGTGTACAGTGACGGACTGTAACTAGCACATCACTCTGTTGGGGTGCTGATGATGGGGGACTGTGCATGCATGGAAGGACTACAGGGGACATTTTGTACCTTCCATGCAGTTTTGCATAAACCTAAACTGATCTAAAAAATAAAGTCTCAATAAAAAAACCAGAACAAAGGTTTCTCGAGAGAGGATTTTAGAAAGATAAAAATCTGAAAATTACGGCTTTTGTTTTAAACAGTAAGAGAACTGACCTTTTTAAAGTATGAGTTTATTCTCTAGGTTTTCTTTAATACCCACAAATTTGTTTGTTTTTTTTTAATTTTTAATATTTATTTTTCAAGTATCGGTGGACACAACATCTTTGTTTGTATGTGGTGCATGAGGATCGAACCTGGGCCGCATGCATGCCAGGCAAGTGCGCTACCACTTGAGCCACATCCCCAGCCCCTACCCACAAATTTGTATTTTTATTGCTGCTATATTCAGAAGCTAAAAACAATTAAAAATATGTACTTTTATAAAATGCTTTTAACACCTACATAGAATGGAACTATATAAATTTTAAATTATGTTTCTCAATGATTCAATAATAAACATGGAAAATGAAGGTAATTACAGAAAGAGCTACTGGGTTTTAAAACATTATTTGGAAATGTAAGGTAACTCATTAAAAAAAAAAAGGCTCATCACCTACCTGCTAGTTAATAAATTACTGAAAATTATCATGAATCAAGAACAATCTTCCTTGTATCTAAAAGAAAGTAGTTCTGTCCTCTCATAAACTTTTAGGTCTGAAGTATAAACAGGATTCATGTAGGTTTTGAACATCTCAAATTTTGAATACCTTATAATAATTACTTATTTAAGACTAAGAAACTGGTAAATAATAAGTCCTCTTGATTAATTTTTGAAAAGGGCAATAAATGAATGAGATTGAGATTTGGTCACCAGGACAGTTACAAATGGCACCAAATCATAGTCCATGAAGAGCCTAGTTTGAGAGTATGTTTAATGAAGACCAAAGAAGAATATTCGGGATCTTTATAGTATCATTTAGCCAATCTAGGTTTGGCAGGCCCAGAGGTCATGAGTCCTGAGAAAGCTGAAGTTAACAAGATGCTAGATTCACATTAGCTCCAACTTCACTCACAAATCAACAATGCAAAATGACTTTTTCTATCCTTTTCATTCAAAAGAAAATTAGAACCATATTCTTATTGCTGGTGTGAGCTTCTGTTTCTAAACTTGCCATCATTTTGGTTAGCTTTTTAAAGATAAGTGAGAGCAGATGTTGATGCTATTAATGTGACCAGTGCATTAAATTTCACAATAAAAATTATTCTATAAGTCGTTATTCACAATGACTCAGGACATAAATATTACAGAGGTCCCACAACTGTCCCAAGCCCTGGGATCATGAAATAGGATAATTTAGTGACCATTAAGTGGGAAATTATGAGAAATGTCATTTCTAGAATGTAGTTTTTCTTTCATTTGGGTTTTTAAAAATAAGTAGACCTCACACTTTCTTCATTTAAATCTCATTTTCAGTAACTTTCTGATGGTGTTCATTTTCACATTTTCTTTGAAATAAATCAAGTTTTTAAAAAATGTCCAAATTTTGCTCACAGTAATTGATTTCAAATGTTTCTTTTGACAATAGAGTTTTTAATTCTGTGGGGAAAAAAAAATTGACAATACCATTTTCTATGAGGGTGGCCTGAAAGTATTTGTCATTTTCTAAGCATGAAAAAAAAAAAAAAAATTAGATTATCCTGAATCATATAATGGAACTGAAGCTCCTAAAGAGATAGTGAATTTGTAATATTAATGACATAATTAGACCTATAAATAAAAGCCATAAGGAAGCCTTATAAAAATGACTGCTACTTTTAAGTCCATACAAAGAAGGTGGGGTGGTGGCAGAGGACTTGACAAAAAAAAAAAAAAAAGAAAAACAAATCACCATCCTTACATAGGATAAACCCAGCAGCCTGTGTTACCAAGAGGTCACTTGGTTTTGTTAAATAAGTGGTCAAGGGAAGAGAGATAAAAATAAGCAAATTACTGTGATTGAAAACAGTCTGATTAAAGAAAAAAAATGCCCACCATATCACTCCATCCATCTAGGGATTTCCTGCCATGATACCAAATCAATGCCAATACAAATCAAAACTCTATCCCAAATGTTTTTGTGGGCCCTATGCAACGTTCTCAATATAAGTCACTGACAGCTTCACAATAATTTAACATCTGGGTATGAATACACACACCTGTAATTCTAGCTACTTGGGAGGCTGAGGTAGGAGGAAGGCAAGTTTGAGGCCAGCATGGGCAACATGACAAGACCCTATCTCAAAGAAATTTAAAAAAAGTGGCTGGGGACATAGCTTATAGCTTAGTGGCAGAACACTTGCCTAGCATGTGCAAGGTCCTGAGTTCAATTTTCTGTAGTGCAAAAAATAAAAAAAATAAAGGACCCAAAACAAAAACTGCTTGTCAATGGGCTGAGGATGTAGCTCAGTGGCAGAGCACTTGGCTAGCATGCCCAAGGCCCTGGGTTCAGTTCCCAGCACCAAAACAACAACAACACAAAAAAACACTTATCAAATCACTACCCACAAATCATTTAGAAGCAGAGGTAACCATAGAAAGTAAACACACATATACTGCTTTTATTATTATATAGTTGTTAGTTGAATGAAAACAAATAGCTAAAAAGTTTTCCAGTGATAGAAAAACATACTTGGGTAAGTTATGGCACAATTTTTTTTGTGTATTCAGACAACAGAAATGTGTATTTTTGCACCAACTGCAAATGCAGAATTAATGAAACTAGGGAAATGAAAGGTCAAAAGGAGCCTCAAACACATCCACTATTTTAAGATTTTAGATAAAGAAGCAGAGAATAGAAAAAAAAAATAAAAAAGAAAGAAACCAACATATACACCATGATAACAGTCTTTTTTTTTTTTTTAATGACTTCCTATTTCATCTCTTTTCTAAAAGCATTGGGACCCTTACTGTAGATTATGTATCATCTCCTCTTTGGCTATAAGGTGTGTAGTTTTGTTAACCAGAGACATCAATGAGTTCAGTTTCTGAGACCAGTCATTTAATAAATTATTGGGATCCTTGGGTCTCTGGAAGTTGATGATTCCTGCCAACCTATCTACTTTAGCAAAGATGGTCTTGTTAACTACTAGATTTGAGAGAAAAGCCTCTGACTCCTGCAAGAAAAAGACAAATTGAATTAAGACAGAATAATTACACATGATAAAGAAAACTTAAGGAAAGCATTTTAAAAATTCTTCATCCAAGAACATACAAGGCTAAAATCCATTGACTATAAAATGATAATGTACTTATCCTAACTAATGTACTTATTGTATGACAGTCAAAGGTATGAAGGGAACCTCAGTCTCTAGGGGGTCAGGGTTGAGTCGCATGTGCATTTCTCCAGACTCAACACCACTGGTGCAGGAGACCAGAGCCTTGGCAAAACGCATGTCAGTTAATTTCCTTCTCTCTGTTTCCCCTTGAAAGGCACTCTGGTATAGCTTGTTGCCAGTGTAGAATTCATGCTCTACCATCTGGCACATAGCCATGGGTAAGACATTTTGCTTCTAAGACTCTAGTATCCTCATCTGTGAGAACTGTTCCCAGATTTTCCTACAGAATGGGCTTTCCAGAGCATCACGCATTGCCGGATATTTGTGTGCTAGTGTTCATTCTGTCAACGTGAAACGCAAACCTGCTCCTCTAAAAGCCCTTTTCAGGTGAACTGTAGTCAAGTCTTCCTCAGTTTTTTTTTTTTTAGGTGCTTAGGATCGAACCCAGGGACGTGTGCATACTAGGAGAGTGCTCTACCACTGAGCTGCAGCCACAGCCCCTCCTCACATATTCTATTGATGCAGTTCATTTTTGTGGAAACCTAAGCATATTTATTATATATACATGTCAGACTTCAAATTAGTCAATGTAAAATTAATATTTAAGTGAAAGATTTTTTTGGGGGGAGGGAAGTGATAAGGAGTATTTTGGGGATTGAGCCCAGACCACTGAACCATAACCCCCGTCTATTAAATGTTGTGAGCCACATCCCCAACCTTTTTTATTTTTTACTTTTGATGATATTTTAATTAGCATAAATAATATCAGTAAAAAATTATGACTTAGGCTATTTTTTGGTACTCAAGCTTGAGAAACTTTCTATCACTAAAACTTACAATTAATAAAAAACCAAAATTCTTTTTTTCTCATTTAATGTTTACAAGTTGACTGATAAATTAACCAGACAATGATGGATAACCCAGACAATGATGTTTACTACTTACATCAACAGACAGATCGAGAAGTTGTGCCATCCTTTTCATTGTTATCCGAGTATAATATTTGGCCATTATTCTAATATTCTGGTACAGGACAGAGGGCAGGGAACACATAACAGCTGTTAGTAAGACTGAAAGTCCATTCATTTTCACATCCAAATAAGTTTACTTAAAATTTCAGACTCAAAGCTTTTATTTTTATATAACCTGCCACCAGAAGGAGGCTGGTTCTAAACTTCAAAAACAAAAATAAATGTGGACATACTTTGATTTCTGTAGTTACCTGAGAACTATTGAGTACTTTACACAACTCTTTAAATACAGTTAAAATCTATGCTTGTATTTAACTAAATTAGTGATTAAAAAATGATCAGAGAACATCTTAGAATACTTTACCTACTTAAAGGTAACTTTCAAGTTTTCTAATTTCTGTGGAAATGACACTGGAGTTAAGACATAGAGACTCCCAGTTATTTATATCAGTGTTCTTAATAAAACACCAACACTTGCAAGGAAAAATTAGGCAGAGTGGAGAGCAGAATGGACTCATCTCAAAGCAGGCGAACCTGCACCTGTACCAGGGCTGACAGTGACACCGACCTCCCTGGAAGCCAAGCTGCACTTTAGGCCCCATCTTTCCCATCACCCTTTAATTGCACCAGTGGCCACATTCTCTCTCTTCTCTTCCTTAAAAAACTCCATACCATCTTCATTCACATCCATATAGCCCTTGATTTAACTAACCTTCTCATCTTCAGTATTTTTTTTGTGTGTGGAAGTGGGGATTGTAGGATCTTACTGGGGGTGCCCTACCACTGAGCCACATCCCCAACCTTTTTTTATTTTTTACTTTGAGATAATGTCTCACTAGGCTATCCACACTGGCCTCAAACTTTTTGATCCTCCTGACTTAGCTTCCTGAGTAGCTGGGGTTACAGATTTGTGTCATGGTGCCCAACTTCTTGTTATCTTTAAGCCCAATCTCCATATGCACAGAGGGACTCTGAAAATATAAGCCTGGATACTTTTTGTGTGTGTGTGGTGCTGGGGATTGAACCCAGGGCCTTTTGCATGCAAGGCAAGCACTCTACCAACTGAGCTGTACCCCAGCCCCCTGGACATTATATTCTTACTTAAAAGTTTTCACTACCTGAGTGTATAAAATGTGCATGACCCTTCCCACGCCTCCTTCCTTCCAAAAGCCCTGATGCCCCTGTACTTTTGCTCAGACCACCTCATCTGCTAAAATAGCAACTTTCCCTTGTTTCATAATCACCTCTTCCTTTTGTAAATCTTACCACACTCATCAATTTGTACGTTATCTAGTGTGACCCTTCCTCAAGGTAGAACCAGTCAATTTTCTCCTTATGCCCCAATTGACTTGCTACATACTTTTACTATAATATCTTAATATTTTTACTTATAAATACTTCTTTATTTAAACTTTTAAGAAGCTTCTTCCCATCCCACCCACTGGTACTGGGTATCTCTACCACTGAGCCTCATACCTAAGCCTTTTAAAATTTTATTTTGTGAGAGAAACTTGCTAAGTTGCAGAGGCTGGCCTCAAACTTGTGATCCTCCTGCCCCAGCCTCCTGAGATGCTGGGGTTACAAGGATGAACTACCGTGCCCAACTGACTTTTAAGCTTCCTGATGTAGGGGATGGTATTCTTTTATTTAGTTGTGGGGGGGCGGGTGATATGCGGGAGATGGTGGTATCATGGATTGAAATCAGGGGTACTCAACCACTGAGCCACATCCTCTGCCCTATTTTGTATTTTATTTAGAGACAAAGTTGCACTGAGTTGCTCAGAGCTGAGGCTGGCTTTGAACTTGTGATCCTCCTGCCTTAGCCTCCTGAGTCGCTGGGATTACAGGCATGCGCCACGACAACTGGCTGGGGATGGTATCCTATTCTCCTATGTGCCCCAACACTTTGTATTGTATCTGGCACATAGACGGCTCAAAAGAATATTTCTTATGTGAATGAATCAATATTGACACAATTCTGTGAAGATCAAAGTTCAATTTTAAGACATATTACCCATTTTCAAGATGAGCAAGTAAGTATTAGAGTAAAAACATCTCTTTCCCCCATTCTTAGGAAATGCCTTCTGGTGTTTGTTTTTTTGAAACAGGGTCTTGCTATGCTGCCCAGGCTGGGCTCGAACCTGTGATCCTCCTGCTCCAGTATCCTGAATAACTGGGATTATAGGTGTGTTCTACCATACTCAACTCTTTCTGGTTTATACACTATAAAATTTTGTCTTCCTCAAATAAAACATTCTAAAATACAATTACCTTTTCTGAAAAGCCAAAAATAAGAGGAAAAAAAAAAAAGATAAGATAGAGGACACACTATGGGAAATAAAGAGCACACATCTAAACAATAAACTTTATACATTACTACTACCTAGGGCATAAAGGGGAAACAAATCCTAAGGTGAAGAATTAAAAACATAACATCCTACTAATTAGAATTTTAAAAAAATCCTGAAGAATCATTTGATTACCAAATTTAAAAACTAATATTTTAGCTGAGCGAGGTGGTGCATGCCTATAATCCCAAAGGCTCGGGAGGCTGAGGCAAGAGGATCACAAGTTCAAAGCCAGCTTCAGCAAAAGCGAGGTGCTAAGCAAGTCAGTGAGACCCTGTCTCTAAATTAAATACAAAACAGGGCTAGAGATGTGACCTGGTGGTTGAATGCCCCTGAGTTCAAAAGAAAAAAAAAAGTTTAGCCAGGTGCAATCGCACATGCCTATAATCCCAGGAGGCTTAGGGAGGAGGAGGCAGGAGGATCACAAGTTCAAGGCCTTCCTTAGCAATTTAGTGAGGCCCCAAATAACTTAACAAGACCCTGTCTCAAAATTTTTAAAAATGATTTTCTTAAAAAAGTGCAGGGGTAGAGGATGTAGCTCAGTGGTAAAGTGCTCCTGAGTTCAATCCCCAGTACTTTGAAGGAAAAAAAAAAAACCCATGGTGGCATGTACCTGAAATCCCAGCTACTTGAGAAGACAAAGCAGGAGGATTGAGCGTTTGTGAGGCCAGTCTTGACAACACAGCAAGACTGTCACCAAAAAAGAAGGAAGAAAAAAAGAAAAAATTTTAAGTGGTACGGTGTTCGCCAAGTGGCTTGGAGGCCAAGGCAGAAGGATCACAAATTCAATGCTAACCAATCAAAAATAAAAAGGGTAGGACATGGCTCAGTGATAAAACACCTCTGGGTTCAATCCCAAGACGATGCAGAAAAGTAAATTCACTAGTTGAAGGTTAAAATAAAAACTGGCATCTCTATCATGCAGATTCTTACATGTTCAACAACTCTGTTCTTCAAGTCTTTCCACCTTTTTTCACCTTCTTCTGTAGAAGCAAAAACATCAGTTGCAGGACTCTCAAGGGAACCTTTCCTTAATTCCATCCCATAGTCTTCAACAAGTGTGGACCAACGCATCAACTCCATTGTAGTAAAAAGCTTTAAAAGATCCCTGTGAATTATAGAAAATTTTATATTCTAAATCCATCAAAATGAAGGTTTACCATCCCCAATCCAAAAATCCAGAATCCAAAATGCTCCAAAGTCTGAGATCTTCTGAGACCTGACATGATGCCACAATTAGAAATTCTAAACTTGATTTCATACATTTGAAGGCAGGTTGTGATAATTTTAAAATGCCGAACTTATGTGTGAATAAGTGTAAGAAAACAACTGATTTTTGGTAGTACAAAAAGTCACAGGAATAATGGTGTGACAGTGTCACTTTTGCTTTCTGATGGTTCAATATACATAAACTTTGTTTCGTGTACAAAACTATTAAAAATATTGTTATGAGCCAGGCATGGTGGCATATACCTGTAATGCCAATGACTCAGGAGGCTAGGTCAGGAAAGTCACAAGTTCAAGGCCAGCCTTAGCAACTTAGCTAGACCCAGTCCCAAAAGAAAAAATAAAAAGAGCTAGGGATTTAGCTCAGTGATAAAGTGCCCCTGATTTCAATCTCTAGTATCCCACCAAAAAGTTGAGTTTAGGGGCTGGGATTTTGGCTTGGTGGCAGAGCACTTGCCTTGTGGGTGTGAGGCACTGGGTTCGATCCTCAGCACTACATAAAAAATAAATAAGTAAAAATATTGTGTTCATCTACAACTAAAAAAATATTTTAAAAGTATGAGTTTAACGTACTCAAATCAATAAATGTAATTAATTGAAAGCCACATCACAATGAATGGGGAAAAGCCAAAAGCACTTCCTCTAAAATCAGAATAAGACAGGACGTTCACTCTTACCACTCCCATTCAATATAACACTAAAAATTCTAGCCAGAGCCAGCACAGAAGTGCACACCTGTAATCCCAGTGACTCAGGAAGTTGAAGCAGGAGGATCGTAAGTTTAAGACCTGCCCTCAGCAACGTACTGAGACCCAGTCTCAAAAAAAAGAAAAGAAAAAAGAAATTCTAGCCAGAGCAATTAGGCAAGAGAAGAAAATAAAAAGAATAAAAACAGGAAAGGAAGAAGTCAAATTATCACTGCTTGTAGATGATATATATGATCCTACACTCAGAAGATCTAAAAACCTCCACCAGAAGGCTATTAGAGCTAAATAACAAATTTAACAAAATAGCAGATAAAAAAATCAACATACAAAAATCAATAGCTTTCCTATATACCAGAAATGAAGCTGTTGAGACAACCTAGGAATAAATTTAATCAAGGAGGTGAAAGACATGTACAATAAAAACTATAGAACACTGAAGAAATTAAAGAACACAATAGAAGATGGAAAGAACTCCCATGTTTATGGATAGGCAGTATTAAGATTATTAAAATGGCCATATTACCAAAATACAGATTCAATGCAATCCCCAATGACATTTTTAACAGAGTTTGGGGAAAAAAACAGTCCTAATATTCATGGAAGAATAAAAGACCCAGAATAGCCAAAGCAATTCTAAGCAAAAGAAAACAAAACAAAAATGATATTGGAGGCATCATATTACCTGACTTCAAATTATACTACAGAGCTATAGTAATAAAAACTACTGGCATAAAAATAGCATAGAGTGTGAAACAGAAAAGATGACGACACAGAGACAAACCCACACAGATACAGTAATCCTTGACAAAGGTGCCAAAAATATGTTGGCAAAAAAGATAGCCCGTTTAACAAATGGTGCTAGGAAAACAGGCTATCCATATGGAAAAGGAAGAGACTATATCCTTCTCTCTCATCCTGAGCAAAGAATTAACTCAAAGACCTAGGAATTAATCCAGGAACTTTCCAGCTCCTACAAGAAAATGGAAGGTCAATATTCCAACACACATGTGGAGACAAGGATTCTTTAATAGAACTCCTAAAGTTAAAAAAATAATACCAACAATTAATAAATGGTACAGCATCAAATTAAAAAGCTGCACAGCAAAGGAAACAAGAATATAAAAACAGAACCTACAGAATGGGAGAAAATCTTTGCTAACTACTCTTCCAAAAGAGGATTAATAACCAGAACGTATAAAGAACTCAAACTTCCAACAAAAAACCCAAATAACCTAATCAGTAAATGGGCAAATGAATTGAAGACACTTCTCTAAGGAAGATATACAAATGGATAAAAAACACATAAAAATATCCTAAACATCTTTATCAATCAGGGAAATGTAAATCAAAACTGCACTGAGATTCCATCTCACTCCAGTTACAAAGGCACCATCAAGCATACAAACAATAAACTCAGTGTGGTGGTGCACACCTGTAAATCCCAGTCACTTAGGAGGTTGTGCAGGAGGATCACAAGCTCAAGGGCAGTCTTGCAACTTAGTGAGATCTTGCCTTAAAAATTAAAAAAGGGGGCTGGGGATGTGGCTCAAGCGGTAATGTGCTCACCTGGCATGCGCGGGGCGCTGGGTTCAATCCTCAGCACCACATAAAATAAAATAAAGATGTTGTGTCCACCAAAAAAAAAAAAAAAAAAAAATTAAAAAAGGCCTGGGCATGTAGCTCAGTGATAATGTGCCGCAGGTTCAATCCCTAGTACCAAAAGCAAAAAAAAAAAAAAAAAAAAAAAAATGAGGGCTGGGGCTATGGCTCGGTGGTAGAGCACTTGCCTTGCACATATGAGGCACTGGGTTCGATTCTCAGCACCACATAAAAATAAATAAATAAAGATATTGTGTCCATCTACGACTAAAAAGAATTTAAAAAAAGAAAAAGAATATGAACAATAATAAATGATGGAGAGGATATGGAAAAAAAAAAAAGGAACACTTACACTGTTGGTGGAATTGTAAATTATTACAATCACTATGGAAATCAGTGTGAAATTTCCTCAATAGAATAGGAAAGGAATGGGGCTGGGGTTATGGCTCAGGGGTAGAGTGCTCGCCTCACATGTGCAGGGCCCTGGGTTCAATCCTCGGCACCACACAAAAATAAACAAATAAAGTTATTGTGTTCAACTACAAAAAATATATATATAAAAAAAGAATAGGAAAGGAAGCCAGGCATGATACATGCACACCTATAATCCTAGCTTGCTTGCAAGGCTAAGATAAGATGATTCCAAGTTCAAGGCCAGCCTTAGCAGCTTAGTGAGACCCTGTCTCAAAATAAAAATAAAAACAGTGGGGATGGGGCTGTAGATCAGTGGCAGGGTGCTTGCCTGGCATGTGTGAGGCACTGGGTTCCATCCTCAGCCCAACATAAAAATAAACAAATAAAATAAAGGCATTCTGTCCATCTACAACTACAAAAAAATTAAAAAATAAATGAAATAAATAAATAAAGAAAGAAACAAAGACAAGACTAGGAATGGAAATATCACATGACCCAGACACACCACTCCTCAATGTCTGTCCTAAAGAAGTCATTATACTACAATGATTCATGCACACCATATTTATAGCAGCACAATTCATAATAGCCAAACTATGGAACCAGCCTTGGACTCTAGGTATCCATCAACAGAGAAATGGATAAAGAAAATGTGTATATATGCAATGGAATTTCATTCAGTCATAAAGAATAAAATTATGCCATTTGGAGGCAAGTGGATGGCACACTTAAGAGCTTTATGTTAAGCAAAATAAACCAAACTCAAAAAGTCAAGAGTTCTATGTTCTCTCTCATATGTGGAAGCTGGAGAAGAAAAAAGGAAAAAAGGCAGTGATATGGACTCATGAAAATGGAAGGGAAAACAGCAGAGTAAAGGGAGCAGGGAAAGGGAGAAGGGGAGGGAAAGAGGAAATACTAGGGAATGACATGGACCAATTTATATTGTGATAACAAATGCATGTATGAATATGTAACAATGAGTCCATTATGTATAGTTATAGAAAATAATATACAAAATAGAAAACAAAGGGAAAAACACTGTTGAAATTACGTTCAGGCTATGTTTATGAGGTATACATGAAACAAGCAAATTTTGTGTTTAGACTTGGGTCCCATCCCCAAGACATCACACTGTGTATATGCAGATATTTCAAAACCAAAAAACTCTTGAAATCAGAAAGCATATCTGTTTTACATGACAGATTATCAAAAGTGTGTTTTTTGGTACTGGAGATTAAACCCAGGACACTTTATTGCTGAGATATACCCCCAGGCCTTTTTTTTTAAAAATTTTTTAGTTTTCGGCAGACACAACATCTTTATTTGTATGTGGTGCTGAGGATTGAACCTAGTGCTGCGCGCATGCCAGGCAAGCGCACTACCGCTTGAGCCACATCCCCAGCCACCCTCAGGCCTTTTTACTTTTTATTTTGAGATAGTTCTCGGTAAATTGCAGAATCTGGCCTTGAACTCACAATCCTGCCTTAGCCTCCTGAGTCTCTGGGATTACAGGTGTGTGCAGGCTGAATTTGGAAATAGTTCCGATCTCAAGCATTTCAGATAAAGAATTTTTAGCGTGCATAATAGCAAACTTCAAAAAGTCAACAGTTTTTATACCTTTCTATTTAGTAAAAGAAAACAAATTGAGGGCTTGGTTCGTGGCTCCGTGGTAGAGCACTCACCTAGTACATGTGAGGCCCTGGGTTCGATCCTCAGCACCACATAAAAGTAAATAAAATAAAGGTATTGTGTCCAACTACAACTAAAAAATAAATATTAAAATAAAGAAGACAAATTGATTGCTATTCAACTGATTTTACTATCACTTTGCCCATAATTCCAAAAAAAGCACTGCCCTACTTAACATTCTGCTCTCTCCTGTCAATCTCTGAAATAACTGTAAACACACTAATGAAGCAGATTAAAAAGAAAAAAAAAAAAAACCTCTTAAAACGTAAAAATCCATCATGCTTATTGTGAGCATATCTGTTTTCCATGACAGATTATCAGAAGTGTGTACTTCCAAAAAATACAAGTCCTGGACTATTAACAATAAATTTATAAAACAGCTAATTAGTTGCTCAAGTTGGCTTGATACAAAACTTCTAAATAAGTAGTTCAGAATAAACTGTCATAATCTCATTACGTTAATTTCTAATGCAATACTAAAAACACCTCACCACTTAATTATTTCTAGTTTCCACATATAAGAGAACATAGAACCCTTGACTGTGAGTTTGGCTTATTTTATTTAACATAATGCTCTAGTACAATCTATGAGCAATCAATTAAGGAGTGTACACTCAGGTGAGACAATTTCTTTCAAAATGGTTTTTCTAATGAGACATACTATGCTAATTACAAAAGCACTTACTTGTACTTGGGAATTTCTTCTAACTTCTTGTCACCACTTATTCGGTGAACCAAATCTGACTGTTCATTGTCAAAGGGAGCCAGGATAACATAGAGAACAACACTTTTCAGAGCCTAAAAACGTTAAACAACACAACAGATTATATTCAAGACTAAAAACGTAATGGAAACTTTGGCAAGAACTGAAAAATTATGGAATGATTATACATATTAATTTTAAATTTTGAACTCCAAAAGTACTAGGGGGAGCCAGGCCCAGTGGCACATGCCTATAATCCCAGTGACTCAGCAGGCTGAGTCAGGAGGATCTCAAATTCCTCAAATTCAAGGCTAGCTTCAGTAACTTAGCAGCGCCTTAGGCAACTTAGCAATATGTGATCTCGAAATAAAAAATAAAATTAAAAAGGGATAAGGATGTGGCTCAGTGGTTAAGCACTGGGGAATTCAATCCCCGGTACAAAAAAAAAAAAAAAAAAAAAGAAAAAGCATTAGGGGGAAAAAACCTTACCAGGCTGCATTTTTAATTTCTTTCTGGAATATTTACTTTTTATAAATCCATTAAGATAAATATTTGCTACTTTCTAATTTAAATTACTACCTCGACTAACATTTTTTAAAACTTTTTTTTTTTTTAATGTGCTGGAGATCGAATCCAGTTCCTCATGTGCTAGGCAAGCACTCCACCAGTAAGCCACAACCCCCAAAACATTCATTTTTGACAAAGGTATACAGGAAAAGTTCTTACAATAAGCTGGCAACATAAACACAGAATATACACATAAGCTACTTAAAACAGCCTTTGTAAATGAACTTTCCAAAGTAATACTTTGTTAGCAGGTGACCAGCTGTACATAAAAAACATTAAACTGGACACCATGGTGCACACCTATAATCTCAGCAACTTAGGAGGCTGGGGCAGGAGAATCCCAAGTTCAAGGGTAAGCCTAAGCAAGGAGACCCTCTCTCAAAATGAAAACTAAGGACAGGGGACACAGCTCAGTGGCAGAGACCCTGGGTTCAACTCCCAGTGCTGCAAAACAAAACAAAACATTAAGCCTACATATCTTCGAAAGTGATATGTAATTTAAATTATTGCCCAACTAGTCTTATACAGTAAGGATATACTGAATAGAAAGAGGCACCACAGAACTGCACTAAATTACTACAGTTACAATGTTTTGAAATAAGAAGACCCAAGATTTTCTAACAAGTATCAGTGTCAATTATTAGAATATCTTACCTGTTGCCACTTTTCGCTTTCTGCCTGTATACAGGGAGTATCATATATTGCTCTGTAGTGCTTACAAATAGACAAATAGGATCCCTCATGCTGATCCAGTTGAATCATTAAATTATAGTATTTCAACTTTAATTTCTGAAAAAAAAGTTGACAAAATAAATTGGGGTTCATGGGTCTTATTCAAACTCTGTTAAAATAAACACAGTCACAAATATGCTCACCTCTGTGTTTTCTTCTTGGAAAAATTTGGTGTTAATTTTCTTGCTGATAATTTGTGTCCGAATATAATCCTTTACGGCAAGGCAGAGCCTCATTTGCTCCAGAATAAATTCCACTCGCTCTTTTTTTTCCATTGACCCATAGGTTTCCACCTAGCAGAATAATTCCCCAAATAATATTATAATATTTAGTTGCAACAAAATTAAAAAGGCCACTGTCAAATAAGAATCTTCATGAACATACAGTAATGACAATTAAATAAAAAGGGATGGAGATATAGCTCAATGGTAGAGCACCCTTGGGATCAATCTTCAGTACTGAGGGGAAAAAATGATTTACACCATACAATGTAAAGAATAAATCAGATTAAACACGATGAAAAATGTTTCTGATATAGTATTTGGTGTATAAATTCATAAAGTCCAGGATGACACTCAGACAAGAAAGAATGAAGGCTGTTATTATTTTATTTTGATGTGAAAATGTTTTCATCATCTTTGTAATTGTTTATTTAGGAAAATTACAAATACACAAAAGGACCACTGATGTTTCATTTACACAACTTTACGTACTTTCCACATGTCAATTACTTTGAAGCAAATCTTGTTCAACATATTACATGCAAACATTTCAGTATGTATCTCTAAAAGATAAATTTTTGGGGGGAAAAAGACCATATAGAAATATTTCTTGTATCACCAAGAATCTAGTCATTCTGTAAGTCTCATGTATTTTAAAAGGTGAATTAGAATCCAAATAGATTCACATGTAATTGGTAGCTACATTTTTCTTTATGAACACAAATGTAAAATATGGACTAGAGAATGATAATGATGAGTCAATGCCTCAAAATAAAAAATACAAAGGGTTAGGAACACAGCTCAGTGGTAAAGTGCCCCTGGGTTCAATTCCCAGTACTAGGAATGAACAGACAGGGACAGGACACAAACACACACACACACCTAAAAAACCAATTTGGTTCAGAAATTTATCAGATATCAAACACTCATTAAGAATAAAGAAAATGAACCAGGTGTAATGATACACACCTGTAATCCCAGTGACATGGGAGGCAGAGATAGGAGGATTCCAAGTTTGAGACCAGCCTTAGCAATTTATCGAGGCCCTAAGCAACTGAGTGAGACCCTGTCTCAAAAAAACAAAAAAACCCAAACCAAACAACAATACCATATTCCTAAGGTATAAGTAAACAGTGCATGAATTAATTATTTTTTCTTTTCTTGGTACTAGGGATTTAACCCAGAGGCATTTTACCCCTGAGCCACATGCCTATGTGGCTTTTTATTTTTAGACTCACTAAGCTGCTGAGGCTGGCCCTGAACTTGCAATCCTCCTGCCTCAGCCTCCAGAGTTGCTGGGATTATAGGTCCATGCCACTGTGCCCGGTATATTACTTATTTTATTTAAATTCCAAAGACAACTAAAATGTTCAAATAATGGCACGTGCACACACACACACAAAATCAAGGTAAATGTGTTTGTCCTAACTTTTCTTCAAAACTGTTTTAGAAGTTAAATGTAGTTGGTTTATTATATTATATAGTTTCCAGCGGCCTGAATAACCTCCCCCTGTTGCATTAATTCTTACTCTTGGTGGTTCAACAAAAAGTGATGAGGCATCAGTCAGCTACTTCCATAAGACACTGGTAACTCAACAACTTGCTTTACAAACTCCAAATTGCAGCACCTTACCTGTAATTCTTGTAAAATGGAGGCTGCCTCTTTCACATCACCATTTTGCTCTTTTATAGTTGCTAATGTTTTAGTCAGTCGAGCACGCTCAATTTCAACATAAATCTAGAGATAAAAGAAATTTATGTTATCAAAATTTCTGTAGAAAAGTGTTAAAATTTATTTAGTTTTGCTTTCTACTTTTGCAGCATTGGGGATGGAACCAAGGGCCTCACACATGCCAAACAAATGCTCTACCACAAAGCTACACCCCCAGTCAAAATGTGTTAAAATTTAAAAGATATGGGCTGGGTCCATACCCGCTTGTGGCTCAAGCAGTAGTGTGCTCGCCTGGCATGCGCCCGGCGCTGGGTTCGATCCTCAGCACTACATACAAATAAAGATGTGTCCGCCGAAAATATTAAAAAATTCTCTCTCTCTCTTAAAAAAAATTTTTAAAAGGTATAATTGAACTATTATTAGGTATAGGAGTACTTATCTTACTGCTGTTGTGCACTCTATCTGCCATGTATATATTTCATAAATAAAATTTTAAAGAAAATGTCTCTATGAAACATTATCTATATTTTTCAGTTTTGCTTTCAGAATGTAAATATGAAATGAGTATGTTTTAACAAATAATAGGACCATAAGCTATATAAATGGCACAAAAAAATGAAAAGTGGCTTTAAAAGAATTGATTATTTGAAAAATAACATACTTCATAAAGAGGAAATGCTGTTCAATGTCTACAATTGCACAATTCCACCATTGCTCTATGTCTGATTTATCTATTTATCTTTTCTTTTCTTTTTTTTTTTGGTGCTGAGGACTGAACTCAGGACATCATGCTAAGTATGTGCTGTACCACTGAGCTACACCTCCAACTCAATTCATCTTTATATATAAGACTACTTCAAGTATTAAAATTTTTGGCATTTTTTGTAAATATATCTAACATTAGCAGACTTATAATTTCTAAGAAATTAAACATTAAAAACTTAACTATAACCTTAAGAGTCTACTGAATGAATCTAGACACTCTGCAGCAACCCCTTCCATCCCCACTCCCTAAAACCTTAATTTCCAATAATATTGAAGTACTTAAAGTTTCCTAAATATACCATGTGCTTCTTACTTAGGAACCTTTGTATATCATTTCCCCCATGTCTAACATTTCCTACTCCCCACACCCTGGCCCTATATATTTTCTATTCATTTTTAAAAAGTTACATAAAATTTGGAGTAAGTTCACTAATTCCTAGAAAAATCCGGTCTTACTTAGTCTGATACTATTTAAATATATTCATTTGCATTTGAGAAGATACTAGAAAGGAATGTACAAAAATAATAACAGCTGTATTAAGCTGATACCATTTTATGAATTTCTTATAAAAATAAACATACACCCACAGATACTTAAAACTCACCTTTCCTTCTGTAACCATTCGGAGAGTATCGATTAATCGAAGTTTGACTGGGAGGTCTGTGATTTCTTCAACGTAAGTACAGCACTGTTGAACCATTTTTGCAACAGCCTAAAATATTAAAATTTATTCGTAAGTAAAATTCATCCCTCATACAGGGAAAAAATGTATTCTAATGATGGAAAGGCTAAATGTCTAAATTTGGTCAAATTTGATCTTCCCAAGGGATTACTCTAGATACTGAAATACCTATAAAAAACATTAAATCACATCAAAACCTTTGATACCTAAGAAGTACTGAATATCTAGGAACAATTCATAAAGTTTAGAAAATCTCAGATGCAAAGATACAGCTTAGAAGAAAAGCATGAAAAACATGGTAGCAGACTGAAGGGGAAAAAAGGGAAGAGAGAAGAAGAGTTCCACAGTGGCCGGAAGTCCTGATCAGCAGACACTGTGATGGAAGACAAGAGTCAGTGCATGAGTAGAAGGTAAAGAGTTCCATCCTCTGGGTGAGAAGGAGTCAGTCACCCATAAAATATGGCACTCATAGTCAGAATCTCCTGCCCTTGGTTTCCTCAGAGGTAGTGTAAGAGGACTGGACTACATTCCCTCCACCTCTAATACTCTATGATCTAGGTCGAAGGTTGGCAAACATTTCCTGTAGATTTTTGGAAATATTTACCAAGTAACTACTTGTAGACCATATAGTTTCTGTGGCAAATACTCAACTCTGCCTTTGTAACTCAAAGCTGACAGACAATATTTAAACAAATCAATGTGGCTGGGTTCCAATAAGTTTATTTACAAAAATAGGTGGCAAGTGGAATTTGGTCTGCGGTGCATCACCTGCCAATCCCTAATCTAGATTTTAAATATCACATCATAATTACTGCTAGTAATGAAAACACTAAAGTCATCAAGAAAAACGTTAAATTAACTTAAGTATCATGTAAGACAGCAGAAAAGTAAACAGCATCCTTCCATCTTGGAAGGATTTCCATGAAAAATAATGAATGTTCAAATAGCTCAGGTTATACTTTAAACTATCTGAAAAATCAGTTGTTCAGAGACCAGGGGTTCCAGAAAACTAAGGTTGTTTTGTTTTTGTTTTTATTTTGAGAGAGTTTCACTGTGTTGTCCAGCATGGCCTTGAATTCCTAGGCTGCTGATCCTCCTGCTTAGCCTCCTGACTAGCTGGGACTACAGGAGCACACCCAGCATGCCCAGCTAAAGCTCAGGTTTTACTTACATTCACCAGCAAAGCAAAAACAAAAAGCAAAACAAAAAAGCAACAACAACAAAATCAAAACAGTATTATCAATATTTTAATTTGAAGTGAATATACTGCTGCTTTCTGAAAAAAAAAAAAAAATGTAGGTATGTCAGTAAGTCTTTAGGGAAGTTATGGTTGGAGTGATCCCTAAGCTCAGGTGATGGCAAGTAAGAAACCCTTAATGGAGCAATGTTGGAAAAAAGGTTATTTTCCAAGTCTGCTTATGCAAAAAAAGAACAATTTTAGGTAAGCGATAATTATGAGTCCCTAAGCACTTGCCCTATCTATGAAGATTTAACGTGTCTTAGGGAAAAGAACAGACCAGTTCTATTTCTGGTGTCATTAGCCAGCTGTGAGAGTGACTCCATTCCTTTCTCCAAGAAGCCCTCCCTAACACACTAACCATATAATTTCTTCCTCTGCTATCCCTTATACCTTTCACTACTCTTGGGCCACTTACTTATTAAATACTGCCCCATGTATGTGTATAATGTATTATCAATCTTAAGGATACGTACTAAAGGCATACCTTCATACTTCTGATTTAGATTCCTCACTAAGCTACATGCTACTTGAGGTCAAGACTGACTAGCTTGCATGTTTCTTTATGTCCTCACATTCCAAGAGCCTTAAATATAAATCTTAATTTCTCCATCCAAAAAGTAATATGTTAAATAATACCTCCACTAGTTCAAATTATATGACACTATAAAATTAAAATTAAAGCTGTATTTTAGAATGTGTGTTTTTATGTGAGTAGGTACTGTGTACTGAACCCAGGGTCTCTGGCCTGGTGGGTAAACACTCTGCCAGTGAGATACATCCCCAGCCCTTTTTTGGGGTAGGCAAATAGGTTTTATTCAAAGACAGCTCTGAGGGAAGTTGGATGAAACTTCATTGTTTCAAAAGTTCGATCTCCAAAGAGCTCTGGGATGAGAAAAGCTCCCCGCCACCACATTTTTTATTGGTATGTTATGGTTGTACATAATGATGGGATTTATTCTTACATATTAACACATGTACACATATGACAATATAATTTGGCTAATACTACCTCCCAGCACTTCCCTCCTAACTCCCCACCTCTAGCCCCTTGATTCTTTTCCTCTACTGATCTCCCTTTGACCTTCATGAGATGCACCACCACCTTTCTTTTCCTTTTTCCTCTCTAGCTTCCACATGAGAGAAAACACACCCTTGATCTTCTGAGTTTGGCTTATTTTGCTTAATACAATGGTCTCCAGTTCCATCCATTTTCCTACAAATGACATAATTTCATTTTTCTTTATGACTGAATAAAACTACATTGTGGGGTTGTGGCTCAGTAGAAGAGTGCTTGCCTACCATGCATGAGGTACTGGGTTTGATCCTCAGCATCATATAAAAATAAAATAAAGATATTGTGTCCACCTAAAAACTAAAAAACAAAACATAAAAACAACAACACTGTGTTTGTTTGTATGCCACATTTTTTTTATCCATTCATCTGTTGACAGGCACCCAGGCTGGTTCTGTAGTTTGGCTGTTGTGAATTGTTACGATAAACATGGGTATGCCTCTATTACTGTACACAATGACTTTAGTTCTTTAGGATAAATACTGAGTGGTGTAGCCCTTTCTATTTTTATCTTGAGATAGGGTCTTGTTAAGTTGTCCAGGCTGGTTTTCAACTTGCAATCCTCTCCTCAATCCCCTGAGTAGCTGCAATTACAGGCATGAGCCACTGCACCCAGCTAGAATGTGGGTGTTGAACTGTCCAAATACTACATAAATAGATGTTTTTGTTTCTTTTAACCCTAGATGCTTTAAGGCTTCTAATTAAGTAGCTCTTTCAAAACTGTCCCATACAAAGCCAAGTCTTCTAGAAAACGGAAAGACAATTTTATCTAATAATCGTCTCTTAAACAACAGAACTGAGCACCGAAAGGTATATTTCAATGAATTTAACATTCTCATATATTGGACCTCCCCAAAACTACAACTTTGCTAATTGTTAAATTTAGATAATTAAAAACAGCCACATCAAAATAAATACTTACATCTGTAGTCACATAAATGCAACAGTTTTATTTGTAAAATTGCTGAAAAGAAAAATGCTATCACTACCAACAGTTTCCACATGCAGAGAAACTAGACAAATCCTAGTTTGTTTTAATTAGTTAAGCAAGACTTGGTAAGTGGCTATTTAAGGGTTCTTCTAGTGAGCCATTCCATAATACCTTTATTTTATTTATTTATTTATTTATTTTATCTGGTGCTAAGGATCAAACCCAACGCCTCAAGTGTGCAAGGCAAATACTATCATTGAGCCATAACCCCAGCCCTGCTATTCCTTTCTTAAGAAGTTGAAATCTGTGAATTAAAAGGTCTTTATTCATGGAATGTCTAAGATTTGGCATATGGAAATGTAATCAGATAGCTAATATACTGGCAATTTACAACCTGTTTACATAAATGGGTGTGCAAATTTTTATAATCTAAATTATTGACCTGCATGTTTTTTCTTTACCCCAACTCATTCCTGACAGGTAGGCTCAATCTTTTTAATCTGGATTACTGTTTCAATACAAGCCAAGAAAATAACTTTGTAGTAATCAAAATGTTACCCAACCATATATTGTTTACTTTGGTGTAAATACTGGTGAATAGTGGTCAATAGCTTTATATTCCTAAAAAACTAAAAAACCAAAAACCAAAAACTCAGAATCTACTCAAGGCAACAGCTCTATAAGGATACAGTAGTACATGCCTGTCATCCCAGCTATTTGGGAGGCTGAACCAGAAGGATCACAAGTTCAAGAACAGCCTTAACAACTTAGTGAGAGCTTGTCTTAACAAATAAAATGGGCTGACGATTCAGCTCAGCAACAAAGTGTTCCAGGGGTCAATCCTCAGTACCGCTAAACAAACAATAGATTCAAGCAGTTAAACACATAATTAAATTAGAACATTAGGGCTGGGATTGCGGCTCAGAGGTAGACTGCTCGCCTAGCATGCATGAGGCACTGTGTTTGATCCACAGCACCACATAAAAATAAAAAAAATAGATATTGTGTCCACGTATAACTAAAAATAAATATATTTTTTAAAAAAGATTATAACATTAAATAAAAAAAATCAATCAAGAAATAGACAAAGCTGCACGTTTATTTTATTTTTTGGAAGTTGTAAATGGAGAGAATGCCTTTGTTTATTTTTATGTGGGAGGATCAAACCCAGTGCCTCACACATGTTAGGCAAGCACTCTGTCACTGAACTATAGCCCCAACCCACAAAGCTGCATCTTTAAGTAAAATTTCATAAAAATATTCAAACAAATAAAGAAAAAACAGAAGTCATTTTGAGAATATGGCTAGAATTTTAAAATACCCACTAGAATATTGTACTATTGACTTAACAAATTTTCAGCAGATTCATAGTTTTCTAAAAGTCCTTATTAAAATGTAAATATATTTGCTTTTTAAGCTATCATGAACTCACCTGTTTTAACTGACTCCGCCTTTTTGACAGAAGCATAATATTTTCATTAAGTAAATCCCATTCTTTAGCCTCATAGCACATCTTCACTACTGCAACTAAGATACGGGATGTAGAAACCATATCAGAAGCCTGCAAGAATGGAAATATATTAAAGGTAAAAGGAACAATGTAAGTGACGCTAATGGTAATTGGGATTTTCACTATAATCTACTCACAGTACGTGTTTGTTTTTCTAAAGAGAGAAGGGTTTCAATAACTTCTTGAAGTCTTCCTTCCTAAAACAAAAGATAAAAATGAAAAACATGACGATAACAATGAAAAATGACATCACCAACACAAACCAAATATATCTGACCTAAACTGAGATGTTTCTGAAACAGAAATGGAAAAAAAACCAAAAGCTTATTCTAGACAGGGGGAAAAAATCTACAATTATCTTGTTTCTCTCCATTTCATAATAGTGCTTGCTTCTCCAGTGAATTCCTTAAGGCAGTGGTTCCCTACTTGGTTCCACAAGTTTTCCTAAATATGTAGAGAAGCCTAAGGAAAACTAAACATAACAACAATGATGTCTCACCTGAGAAAAATGCCAAGTTTTTATTTTGGATTCTAATTTATCAAACTCAAGGGTGGTGGCACATGTTTATCTTTGTATTGAGACTCTAGCTGGTAGTTGCAAAACACTTTGAAGAATAAAAAGGGGAAAATAATTGCTTTCTTTACAAACTTACTGTACAGATGTTTTAAAATATGGAGCTATGAGAATTAAAAAAAAGATATTGGTGCTA
This sequence comes from Marmota monax, assembly GCF_021218885.2. Lineage (NCBI taxonomy): Eukaryota > Metazoa > Chordata > Mammalia > Rodentia > Sciuridae > Marmota > Marmota monax. The sequence goes on from NW_026695045.1 coordinate 65,605, forward strand.
CAAAGATAGGAAGCTCTGGCTTAATTTTACAAGGATTTTCACTCCAGTACCAGGGATTGAACCAAGGGGTATTCTACTACTTAGCTACATCTTCAGCACTTTCTATTTTTTATTTTGAGACAGGGTCTTGCAAAATTGGCCAGGATGGCCTGGAACTTGCAATCCTCCTGCCTCAGCCTCCTAAAGTCACTAGGATTATAGGCATGCACTACCATGCCCAGCTTCAGTGACTTTTAAAATAAATTAGTAATCATGCTTTACAGGGAAAGACCACATGAGAATACCCATACATGCTACAGTGAAAGTCCATGCTCTCAAGCAGATATTGACCCAACTGAATACATCCCTTTATGTCAACTGATAATAGCCTCTCCACACCTCTAGCATATACAAAAATAGAACATTCCCCCTGGTACATACTTTAAGAAATAGCAATTAAAAATTCAAATAATATAAACTAAACAATACACCAGGACTAAAACAGATCATTTAATCAGAAACTATACATTTTGATTAAAAAAAAAAAAACCCACAGCACAAAAACTGAAATGATTAAGATATTCATATCAATAACAATTATGTACACAACTCTACCAATGAACTGGAAACAATGAGTCGTTAAAAGTTTTTTGAATTTAAAAATTGTTTTTCAAACACTAAATGAAAAACTTATGGGCTGGGGATGTGGCTCAAGCGGTAGCACACTCGCCTGGCATGCGTGCGGCCCGGGTTCGATCCTCAGCACCACATACAAACAAAGATGTTGTGTCTGCCGAGAACTAAAATAAATAAATAAATAAATATTTAAAAAAAAAAAAAAAAAAAAAAAGAAAAACTTAATGTCATTCATAAATGATGAAAGAAACAATAAGAGTTTTTTTAATTAAGGGCCTAAATAATGTTTGAATTTTTCAAAATACTGCTGCCAAGTTTTAAATTATGTGTTTTCTCTTCTGTTTTTGGTGGTACTGGGGATGGAACACAGGGTCTTGTGCACACTAAGCACACTCCACGCCATGCTGAGCCACACTGCAAGGCTAAACTGTGTATTTTCTATGCAGCACAGAATATGTACTGCACAACTACTGCCTGAACTTACTTTAAATCCAAAACCTGCATATTAACATATTTTAGCAACATTTCCTATGCAAAGGGAAACCCTAAAGAATCATATACAGAATAAACACTGGCCAAATGTTCATCAGAAGAACAATAAACAAATCTATAAAATTTCCAAAGTTGAAGGCTTAAAAAAAAAAAAAAATCAAACAATCTTTTTTTTTTTTTTTTAAAGAGAGAGAGAGAATTTTTTAATATTTATTTATTAGTTCTCGGCGGACACAACATCTTTGTTTGTATGTGGTGCTGAGGATCGAACCCGGGCCACACGCATGCCAGGCGAGCGCGCTACCACTTGAGCCACATCCCCAGCCCTCAAACAATCTTAGGACTAGAACGACTGCTAGAGATTACCTAATGCCATCCATTCACTTCAGAAATTAAAAAGGCTGAGAACCAGTTTAAGTGAGTTGGCTCAGTCACAGTGTATTAGCAGAACCAGACTACCAGCCTCTTCCCTCCCAGCCCCATGTTCCCTCCAATACACTGCAGTGCTCCCCTAACATACTAGTTGAAATCATGCTCTTTGCTTTTGATCAAAGTAATCTCCACAGGGAAATGGATGATATCTGGAAAACAAAGTATAAAAATTCAAATGCAAAATACTTCTTGTTTACTGATAGTCATCTGTCACATTTACAATTGCTGTGATTATGTGACTATGAAATAAAGAGTATACTTTATTATATGGTATTCTAATTCAGAAGCACGGGTACTGCCAGGTGCCATGGCACAAGGCCTGTAATCCTGGCTACCTGGGAGGTGCAGGAGGATCGCAAGTTTGAGGATGGCCTCAGCAAGTTAATGAGACCCTGTTTCAAAATTTAAAACAAGTAAAATAAAAAGGGACAGAGATACAACAAGAAGTGAGACCTTGCCTAGCACGCACAAGGTCTTGGTTTCAATCCCCAGTACCTCAAAAACAAACACAGACACACACAAAAGCATGGGTACTAAAGAACTGCACCCCATATGGGAGGGAGTCAGATTACTCTAAAGCCATGGCCTTCAGCATCAACAAGACATTAAATATCATCTTCTCAGAAAGGTGTTCTTGGCCAAGGCTCTGTAAAATCAGCAATCATTTAGCACCTCCTTTAACACTCAATCTTACTGACTTTCTGCTTTGCAATTACTCCAAATTATACTCTATTAATATTTACTGTCTTAGTACTCTCACTAGAATGTAAACTCTAAGAGCAGTGACCAAGTCTCTATTGTTGTAGCTCAGTGGGCTGCTGCATCACCAAACCAAGCACCTAATGCTGTGTCTGCAGATATTATGGTATATCCCTTAAAAAAAAAATTTAAAAAAAATAGTTATAGATGGACAAAATACCTTTATTTTATTTATTATTATGTGGTGCTGAGGATCGAACCCAGTGCCTCACACATTAGGCAAGCGCTTTATCACTCACTGAGCCCCAGCCCGGGCCTTGGTACACCCTTTTATATAGTTTTGGTGGGGTGAGCAGTACAGAGGACTGAATCCAGAGATGCTCTAACTACTGAGTTACATCCCCAGCCCTTTCTAATTTTTTATTTTATTTAGGGACAAGGTCTCACATTGCTGAGGCTGGCCTGAAACTTGTGATCTTCCTCAGTGGCTGGCCTCCTGAGTGGCTGGCCAACCTTTTATACCTTTTAGCAGATTTTGTTTTGTTTTGTTTTTTTGGTGGTGCTGGGGATTGAACCCAGGGCTTTGTGCAATCAAGGCAAACACTTGACCAACTGAGCTATGTCCCCAGTCCCCAGAATTATTAATGTATGTATCTCACCAACTTAGAGGTTTATAAGTTTCATTAGGCCTGGATCCTTGTTTAAATTAAATTGTTGCTTTCCTTAAAACAACTTGCACATAGTATGTGTTCGTTCAATGGATGGACACTGACCTGAACTATTCAGTTGATATAAAAGTATGGGTACAAAAGAACTGCACCCCATATGGAGTTAAGACAATTGTTGATTTTTACTGTCAAAATAAGGACAATGTACAAGTTATATGGCTGTTAATTTAATGCTATTTGAGGAATACCATCAAAAATTTCATTAAATTTCAAATCATCCCACTTTATTTTCCCAATTTTCAATATTCAACCCTATGGTTAAATGCCTTCCTCTTTCCTGTGTATTCACAAAGCTCCTGAAATTCTACTTCCGTGATGCTGCCTTTCAACTCATAGGGAACAAAAAGGCTATAGCCATCCAAAACAAACTTGTTAGAACATTCGGCTTCTGTGACTCATTCTTCTCACTAAAATAATCCTTGTAAATGAGGTAAATGACTAATAAGTTTGCTGAACATCAATGCATGTTGGATATCTGTAAAGTTTGTATGTTTGCCTCCTTCAACTCCTAAATGGATTCAATCTGTCAATGATTTGTTAAACAACCTAAACAAGAAAAGGGCTAATAACAAGTTAACACAAACAGCTGAAACTTAAAGTCAAATGACCTATTTCTACAAAAAGTAAACTGTTTAACAATTTCACCTCCTCTTCACTGTTAATATTAACCTTGAGAAGCTGTATGTGACCAAAAGAAATGATAAGACATTAAGGGGAAGGAGAACGAAGGGTATAGTATTCAACTTAAGAATGTAAGTAGTCCCCAGATAACCATGTCAAATATACCAGAATGAAGAAGAGAATGGAAAACCCTTTGTGCATTAAGAGCTGCCAAAACCTTATCTTTATAGTTCAGAAAAGGCCCACTTTAATTGTTAACTCCTCAATATAAGGGGAAGAGATAACCATCAAGAACTAGTATCACTTTTATAATTTTATCTACCTGACAGTGTTCCCCACAATGCCAAAGAAGCATTAGAATGAAATGGCTAAAAATAATGCTCGGGTCTACACTGATCTACTTACTACCTTGTACTTCGTCAAAAAACTTATACCTCTTGACCCTCAATTCTTCAGAGAAATAAGCCTACTAACAGCATCCTCTCCATAGGACTGATACAATAATTAAATCAATAGTTATAAAGATATTCCTGGAATATAGTATGTACATCATTATCATAGTAGCTAACATTTTTAGAAACTTATACAGCAATAAAAACCAGTTATTGTTATTTGCTAGGCAGGTCAGTATGTAGACACAGAATTGTAGATTCAAATGGCCTAGACTTGGCAATTTCACTACTAAGGTCTAGACTTTAGTTTGCTTTTTTTTAAAGCTTCTGCTATATAAGGTTTTCTCACCTAAAATATTCTTTTTTTTTTTTTTTTTTGGTACTAGAGGTTGAACTCAGGGGTACTTGACCACTGAGCCACATCCCCAGCCCTATTTTGTATTATTTAGAGACAGGGTCTAATGAGTTGCTTTCAAATCGTGATCCTCCTGTCTCAACCTCCAGAGCCACAGGGATTACAGGCATGCACCACCATGTCCAGTACCACCCCACATATTTTTTTTTCAGTTGTAGGTAGATACAATACCTTTATTTTATTTATTTATATGTGGTGCTAAGGATCGAACCCAGTGGGTAGTCTAGCGCTCCACCACTCTACAGCCACAACCCCAGCCTAATCACCTCATATATTCTTATTAAGTTATACAACAATTTTTATCTTCAAATGTCTTCCACAATTAAAATAAAAATTGTCTGAAGGAAAGTAAGTGCAAATTGATGATCCCTTAAAGAGGTGTGAAATATTGCAAAAAGAACACTATTCCCATTGCTAAGAGACCTGAGCTCCCATAAACCATGTGAGCTGCCTGAACTCTATCTTCTTACCAGTGAAATAACAAAACTTCCTTCAGAGTTTTTATTGATGGATTCAAAATAAAAATAAAAAGAATGTATTCGGGCTGGGGATTTAGCTCAGTTGGTAAAGTGCCTGCCTGGTTCAATCCCCAGCATCACAAAGAAAAAAAAAAGAAAAAGAATATATGTTAAAATGTTCCACACATTCCAGAGTAGAAATGCAGTGTTACTTTTCTTTCTCTTCTTTTCTTCAGCAGTACTGGGGAATGAACCCAGGACTGTATGCATGTTAGGCAAGTGCTCTATCACTGAGCTATATTCCCAAACCTTTTTATTTTATTTTATAGACCCTGCCCTCGAATTTGCAATACTCCTGCCTCAGTCTCCCCAGTAGCTGGGATTACAGGCATGCACACCCACATCTGGTTAAAAAAATAATAAAAAATTTTTAATGTTTGGCAGAATCATTACAAATTAACATAAAATGGGGGCTGAGGTTGTGGCTCAGCAGTAGAGCGCTTGCCTATCATGTGCGGGACCCTGGGTTTGATCCTCAGCACCACATAAAAAATAAATAAGTAAAGGTATTGTGTCCAAAAACAATTAAAGAATATTAAAAACAATTCATATAAAAATTAACATAAAATGAATAATATGAAAATCAGAGTAACCTTATTTATGCCTTTAATTTTACCTAGTGTAGTAAGCCCAAACATCCTTTGTTAAAAAAACTTCCATTACTTATCTAACACCCAAAGGCATCTGGCCTTTGAGTGAGCAAGTCTTTTCCATTGTCTTGAACCTAACAATGTCCAAAATGAAGACTACATATGCGATCATTAGAACAACTGTGGCAGTGAGGCTTTTTTTCCTTACCATTCTAAAAGCTCTCTGACCACAGGAGCTCTAATATCTTTATTAGAGCTAAACTAACACTAACACTAGCTAGGTTTTGCACAGAGCAGGCTGTTATCAGAAGAAACTGGTAAAGAGAAAATTTTTTTCCCCCTCCCAGTCTCAGTTGCACTTCTCCTAAAGCAAATAATTTGTTTCTTATTTATGGACACTATCATTCTATGAATTCCAAGCAGAGGTGCAGATGCTGATTTGATACAATGTCTCACTAACTTGCCCAGGTTGGCCTTGAATTTTCAATCCTCCTGCCTCAGCCTCCAGAGTAGCTGGGATTAAAGGCTTGTGGCTATCCACATTAGATATTAGATATCCATATCTAAGCATTAAGGTATTTCACACAGAAATCCATATTCCTGATTTCTCCCTCAAATTACCAGCATTGGTAAAGATCCATCTTCATCCTTAAATGGCAAATATCAACTGAAGATGGAAAATTGCTCCTCTCCCTGGGAAGTGCTCAGAAGTTCAGGTTCCTACTACATTTGACTGAATAGGTGAAACAAGATAGGAAAGAGCACAGCTTTAGAATTGGTCTATGGATTTGCATCCTGGCCCCACTACTCTATTAGCTGTATGATCTTGGGGTATGTGGCTCAACTTTCCCTAGCTTCAGTTTCCTTGTCTGTAAAATAAGAGTAGTAGTAATACCTATCAAATAGGGCTGAAGTGAGGATCAAATGAGTCTGTGTATGTAAGCACTCAGCAAAGTGCCCAGCACTACAGAAAGTACCTAATAATTGCTAATTGCTGGCAGCTCTTATCTGCCTGAAAATGTAAGCATTTTAATTTCTCCACCCTTATGAATAGATGTTTCTTTACACTACCTGGTGGAAAGCTCAGGGACAAATTTATGGCTACCCCTCAACAAGCACACCAAACCTAGTTAATATAGGCATATCAACTTCATCTCTCTCCACCCTTGCTTTTTAAAAGTCCTATTAAAGCCAGGCGCGGTGGCGCATGCCTGTAATCCCAGCAGTTTTGGAGGCTCAGATAGGAGAATCTTGAGTTCAAAGCCAGCCTCAGCAATTTTGAGGCATGAAGCAACTCAGTGAGACCCTGTCTCTAAATAAAATACAAAATAGGGCTGAGGATGTGGCTCAGTGGTCGAGTATCCCTGAGTTCAATCCCCAGTACCCCCCCAAAAAAATCCTATTAAAATCATTTTCTTAAGAAAAGCATTAAAAAGGATTCCATAAGAACTAAATGTGATGCACTGCTTGACACTCCCCTTGCCTATGAATTCACTACACTGTAACATTCTTTACAGTAAGTTTTTTAAGGAACAAAAACAATATTCAGTGAAGGCATCCCAGGTGAATAGTAATACATGTTTGTGGCTGAATTGATCTTTGAGGACTGGGTATAATTCTTAGCAACAGCCCCCAATGGAGTTGATTCTGTTGCAACCAATCCCTATGAGGCACACCTAAGTTCTGAATCCTAGATTCTGCCTATTACTAACCTTGGACACCTAACTCTTGAATCTTGGATTATGTGAAATAATTATACACAAAGTTGCATGACACAGCACAGGGTGTCAAAATGTTTGGACCAAGTTAGTTTCTCTTCCATGGTAGAGGGGTTGGAGGTGTAGCTTAGAGACCTAGCATATGCAAGCCCCTGGGTTCAATCCCCAGTACAGCAAACCAAACAAACCAAACACACACATGCGATCCCATGGTAGATAAGCATGTGGGCTATTGTTCATTATCTCCCCCAATGGGCACTCTACATTCAGCTACATCCCCAGCCCTTCAGTGCCTGCCTTTCTTCCTTCCTGTACTTCCTTAAGAATGACTCCTCCCTATCTCGATCTTACTACTTACTAAGGCTCAGTACAAATGTCAGCTTCTCCCCTGCGTGTTCCAATGACACTTTACACTTGTAGAGCTCACCATCATGCATGACGTGACTAATTCGTTACATATAGGCTCGCCATAAGTACAGGGGTCCTAGGTTAGTCATCTTTGCACTATCACTTTCCTTCTCCTCGCGGTCAAAGACCGGCACATTGCCAGGATTGACATAAATTCATTCGATAACAGTAATAAAACCAAACTCTCTGATCTAGCCTGAATGCTGAAGCGGCCTTCACCTCTGCAAAATTCTTAGAGCATTCAAGAAAAGGTAGAAGGTACAACCGGTCCCCACTTGTACAGGGAAGAAGTGACCACCTGTCGGGGAGTCTGGGAAGCTGTAAGCATTAGCGTCCTCCGGCTGCGGAGTCTCTCGGTGGCGGGGCAGACTTGGAGACTCCCACCCATACAGGCCTCACCCGGGCTGGGCAGGCAATAGGGTATGTGCGCTCCAGCCCGCAGGCCCCCTGAGGCCTAAGCAAGCTCGGCGCCGTGACTCAGCCCCTGGCGCCCGCCAACAGCCAGCCGGCCTCCCCTCACCTTGGCCAGCTTCTCGCACTCGGGCAGGCGCTGATCCACCGTGGCGCTGTAGTCCACCTCCATCTTGACGATGCGCCCATCAGCCCGCTCCGAACCGCCGTCCGCCATGGTTCCAGCCTAAGAGTCCCCTGATGTCCCCCTGCTTCGGCCACCACTCGTCACCCACACCGGAAGCCGCCCGCGCACCCACTCAGGCAGTGCGTCGGGAGCCCGCTCGAAGGACCCCGCAAGGCCCCCTTCTCCGGCCGCCAGTCAGGCGCTACCGCGGACAGCCCTGGGGGCGGAGCGTAGGGCGAGGGGGCGGGGCTCGCCTCCCGCCCCTACCGCCGACGTCTTGTTTTGTGCTTGGTAACGTCCAGACTTTTCATCTGAAATTCGTGCTTAGGAAAGCGAGTGTAACAGAGTGGCACATCCCAGGTCTTCTCACACCCCTGCTTCGAATTATAAATTTCTCGGAATCGCGGGCAAGTCACTTAACTTTTCTCGGATCTCGGTTTTTGTCATTTGTGCGTGAGGAGCCTGAAATAAACCCTCCAGACAGAAGTTGTAGGGTTGTATCTGGTAGAGAATCTTGGCGACTTAATCTGTGGGGTTTCTGGTGGCTAATAGGGGAAGATATGGCAGCGGTTTAGTGATACAACACAGTGCTTTTTGTTTTCGTTTTCACTCTAACCCACTAAGTAGGAGGAATCATTAGACATTTTCTTTGTTATCCTCGTATGAACATCAAACTAGATAACGTGTGTGAGTCTATTTCAATTCTCAAGGGCCGTGCAAGTTTTATTTGTTATCATCTGCATCCCCTGGGTCCATATAAGATAGCTTAGGATCCTAAAAAAAATTTAATGAGGTTGTATAGGGTATGGTCATATGGTCAACAGTAGCCAGGGGGAAAAAATGAGAAATTCTCGGGTATTCTCTTATAGTAAAGATTCTCAGTTTAATTCGTGTCAATATCCCTTTATATATTCTGAATAGAACTTAATTTTTTTTTAAAGAGAGAGAGAGAATTTTTTTTTAATATTTATTTTTTAGTTTTCGGCCGGCACAACATCTTTGTTTGTATGTGGTGCTGAGGATCGAACCCGGGCCGCACGCATACCAGGCGAGCGCGCTACCACTCGAGCCACATCCTCAGCCCTAGAACTTAATTTAATCTCTTGCAATGACAATCATGAGTAATATGACCCATCTATAAACGAAACAAGATAATACTATAGTAGTGATGTAAAGAGAAATAAATTTTTAAGTACTAAAATATGTCCAAGGTTTTGGGTTCCATCCCCAATAATGCAGAATAAAACAAAACAATAATGCTGGGTGAGTGGGATCACAGGCGTGCACCACCTTACCTGGCTCTACTTGCCTTCTTAAAACGGCTACTTGGATGTCCAAGAGACACCTGAAACGTACAACCCAGCTGCTTTTCTTTCCCTCTGGCCTTGCTTCTCCCTAACTGAGGATATAACTCAGTGGTAGAGCACTTGCCTGGCATGTACAAGGTCCTGGCTTCAGATCCCAGCAAAATATAAAGAAAGGAAAATTCAAACAAGTAATCATCTTTTTGCACCCATACCCCAAAACAATAAATTTTAAAACTGGCTATGGATGCCTCAAGCATCATAAAGTCCTGCAATTGGCAATGTGATTTTTCCAAAATCCTGAATAACTTCTTTGTAAAGCTCTATGTCAAATTAAAAAAGTAGTCTTCCTTTTTTTTATGCAGAAGAAATCTTGGAAATTTTAGTTCACATTAAAAAATAGCTTAGTATATGTAACGCCAAATTAGACATAATTGCCTGGTGGGACATTGAAAAGTCTGATGGAATGTAGGACAATATTTTTACTTTTTTTTTTGTGTGTGTGTGTGTGTGACACTGGGGATTGATCCTAGGGGAGTACATCTCCAGGTCTTTTTAAAAGTTTGAGACAGGCTGGGGCTGTGGCTCAGTGTTAGTGCGCTTGCCTGGCTTGCATGAGGCACGGGGTTCGATTCTCAGCACCACATACAAATAAATAAAATAAAGGTCCATCAACAACTAAAAAATATTTTTAAAAAATTTGAGACAGATTCTTGCTAAGTTGCTCAACCTGGTCTTGAACTTTCAATCTTTCTACCAGAGTCTCCCAAGTAGCTGGGATTACAGGCATGCGACACCATGCCTGGCTAAGGACAGTATGTTATTGTGTAGGCTTATTGCATTGCAGGCTGCCTAGCATCTCAGGTACATGGTATCTCCCTTTCCCCCCAATGATTGTGGCACCTCCACATTCCCCTACAAATTTCCAAAACACATTCTGGGGGTCTATGTTGTTGAGACATTCTAGGCTAAGATGCTGTCTCCATATTCTGTGTTAATTTTTTTTTTCCTTTTTTACTAGTACTGGGAAAGAATCCCAGAGCCTTGAACATGGTAGGCAAGTAAGTGCTCTACCACTGAGCTACATTATCATCCACTTTAAAAATTATTTAAAAATAATAATTTTTGAGACTGGGTCTTGCTAAATTGCCCAGGCTGGCCTTGAACTTGCAGTCCCCAGTCTCAAACTCCAGAGCAGCTAGGATCACAGGTGTGCAACACTGCTGCTAGGCGAAATTGGTTTGACTAAAGTAGACAAAAGGATCTGGTAATGTGATTTTTGTGTGAAAGTTTTGAGAAGTCAAAAAGTAACAAAGAAGAGAGGGAGTAGGCAGATTTATGGTTCCCAGAGCTCAAAAAATAAGAGTGAGGCGGAGGTCTAAGAGGCAACTAGGAAATTGAGAAAACTCCAGATGGCTTCCAAACCAAACTGAAGCTCTTCCTTGCTAGGCTTTGAGGTAACAGAAAATAAAAAGCGATTTGAAATCTAAGGAAACAAGAAGTTGAAACAGTTAAGTTGATAAAGAGGGAGCTCAGTAGAAATCTGAGCAATGGTCAGAGAATTGAGAGTACTGTATGATAGATGCATTGTGAATTCTTTATTTGAATGAGTCTGATTAAATTTGTGGCTTTGTGAGGAAGGAATTGGTTTCAGAAGAGAAAAATTGGCTGTGGAGGAATAAGGTATCTAAAAGATGAGGGGGGGGTGCTGATTGGAACAAGCAGTTTATTCAGAAAAAAAGGCAAAATGAATATTGCAATACTCATTATTAAAAATGGTGTGCCCACATATTAATGACAATGTTTGGTGTATTTTTCGTATTTGGCATTTCTGGCACATTCATCTTATAGGCTGACTGACCCAAGGTTCCTGCTCTTGTGTAGTGAACTTTCTCATGGGAAGATAGAAAATAAACCTGTAAATACATGCTGGGGTGGGGAATTGATAAGCACTTGGGAGGTGGTCAAGGAAAGCGTCACCAGTGAGCCCAGACTGGAAATGAGGGGGGTGTGTCTTGCAAACATCTGGAGGATGAAGATGCTAAGAGAGGCTAACAGCAGGTACAAGAATCCTCAGGTGTGCACAACCAGAGCCTGCCTGGACCGTGGGAAGGAGAACAAGGATGAGGAATTGGTTTTCTTTCTGAGTGAGATGACAAACCACTGGGGTTCAGAGCAAAGGGGAGACTTGAGATGACTTAACATTTCAAAGACTCTGTCTGGCTGCTGTGTGGTGACTAGATTGGGGCAGAAGTTGGGAGACTAGTCAGGAGGTTATTGCAGTAATCCAGGAGGAAAATGATGGTGATGTGGACTAGGGCCGAAGCAGTGGAGGGTAAGAAGTGGCTGGATTCTGGATATATGCTGAAGATAGAGCCACAGTAGGATTTGCTGATGGACATTGAGAGGAGAAAGGTTAAACATGTCTGCAAGATTTTGGCCTGAGTGTCTAGAAGGATGGAGTTGCCATTTACCATGACACAGCAGATTAGGGAGAAGCAAGGCTGGAGGGACAGAAAAACAGCTCGGTTTTGGATGTATGTTTGAGGATCTCTTGAATATTTAAGTAACCATTTTAAGAAAGCAAGTAGAGAGCCAGGCGCCGTGGCGCATGCCTCTAATCCCAGTGGCTCCGGGGGCTGAGACAGGAGGATCCCGAGTTCAAAGCCAGCCTCAGCCAAAAGTGAGGCACTAAGCAACTCAGTGAGACCCTCCCTGTCTCTAAATAAAATACAAAAAAATAGGGTTGGGGATGTGGCCCAGTGGTTGAGTGCCTGGTTGAGTGCCTCTGAGTTCAATCCCCAGTACCCATCAACCCCTCAAAAGACAGCAAGTAGAGCCAGGTAAAGTGGTGAATCCTCCCACCTCCACCTAAGGTGGGAGGATTGTAAGTTCAGAGCCAGACAGGCAATTTAGTGAGCTCTTGTCTCATTAAAAAAAAAAAAAAAAAAAATCCCACTAAACCATAAAGAGAAAGGGCTGGAGATGTAACTCGTCATGTAACTCGGTGGTAAAGGATTCCTGAATTCAAAGGCTAGTACTGAAAATAAAACAGAACAAAACAGGCAAGTGGATATATATCAGTTTCAAGCTAAGGAAAGTCATTGGGCTAGAGATTTGAAGTTGGCAGCCATTGCTATATGAATGGTATCTAAAGCCACGAAGCTAACATTACAGAAATGTTCCTGAAATGTTGTGTATAAATATTTGTTTTTATAAATTGCCCATCTTAAAGGTAGCTAGGGGAATTGCTGTTTTCGAGACTGTTGTGAATTATTTTGTATGAAAAACTACATTATATTTTACCTTTGGAGTAAATCTCTTGGTCCTGTGTTGGAATTGCTTCCTGCCAGATGCAATTAAGAGTCCCAGACTATGATGGTTCAACCTGATTTTTTTTTTCACTTTGCAATGATGTGAAAGCAATATACATTCAGAAGGAATCACATTTTAAATTTTGAGTCTTTATATTTTCCTGGGATATCAACATGCTTACCCAAGAATCTTGTGATACTGGACAGGACCCCTGCTAGTCAGCGCTTAGATCACAAGGCTGAAAAACCATAGTTTAGAGTGGGCTGTGATGCTACCCTATGATGTTTGGTAAGTAAGGTATATAAATACATTTTTGACTTAAGGTATTTTCAATGGATTATGGATTGATTGGGACACAACTCCACCAGAAACCAAGGAGCATCTGCCTAACAACTCAGAGTTACTATATTCCTTTCCTTTTGTTGCTGTAACAAATTAGTGCCTTAAAACAACAGAAGTTTATTTTCATGGAAGTCCAAAACCAGTATCACTAAGCAAGATTGAGGTGTGGCACAACCATGCCCTCCGGAGGCTCTAGAGGACAACCCATTCCTTGCCTTTTCCAGGTTTTGGTGACTGCCAGCCTCCCTTGGTTTGTAGCTGCATCACACCTTCATGAGCACATTACCTCTTCCTTTGAAGAGGAGATCTTCCTCTGGCCCTCTCTTTCATAGACACTTGTCATTATTTTCAGGGCCCACACAGATAACCCAGATTAATCACCTCATCTCAAAATTCATAATCGCATCACCTCTGCAAAGTCCCTTTGTCCATATAAAGCAACAATTCTAGGTTACAGGGATAAGACTCTTTGGCTGACTTCAGTAGCCTAAACAATTTTAAGCTGGGACATTGATAGGAATCATTACATACCTTTTTTTTTTTTTTGGTGTTGGGGATTGAATGCAGAGTGTCACGCATGCTGGCTAAAATCTTTACCACTAAGCTATGCCACAGCCCTTTTTAAATATATTTTATTTAGAGACAGGGTTTTGCTGAGTTGCTTAGGGCCTTGCTAAATTGCTGAGGTTAGCCTTGAACTCATGATCCTCCTGCCTTAGCCTCACCAGCTGCTGGGATTACAAGTGTGTACTACCATGCCTGGCCCCTTATTTATTCTTTTTTTTTGTAATTTTTTTATAACTTTATTTTATTTATTTATATGTGGTGCTGAGGATGGAACCCAGGGCCTTGCACATGTGAGGCGAGTGCTCTATTGCTGAGCCATAACCCCAGCCCCCACTTACTGACTCTTTTTGTTTTTTAAATTTATTATATTTTTTGGTGTAGATGGACACAACACAATGCCTTTATTTTTTTTATGTGGTGCTAAGGATTGAACCCAGGTCCCGCTCGTGCTAGGCAAGTGCTCTACTGCTGAGCCACAATCCCAGCCCTTATTGACTCTTAATAGCAAATAATTCCCTCTTTTTTTTCTCTGGCAGCATCTAATATATTCCACATAAAGTGAAATTACATGCCATAATGTTTCTATGGCACTATATAGTTAAGAAATATTATTTCTAAATCTGTACTGACATCAATTAATGATAACATGTTAAATATTCTTTGACATTAAGCTGGGCATGGTGCATAACCTGTAGAGAGGCTGAGGTAGGAGGATCCCACATTGAATTCCAAACTCAGCAACTTAGTGAGACCCTGTCTCAAAATTTAAAGAATATTAAAAAGGACTGGAGAATGTAGCTTAGTGGTACAGTGCTTGCTTACTATCTATAAGTCCCTAAATTCCCCAGTACTAGGGGGGAAAAAAACACTTTGAAATTCAAGAAAAGTTATGATTGCACAGTTGCCTCTCTTGAAAAACAATCAAGATCAAAATCAGTGTTTTCTTTCATCAGTATAATTTTTCTCCAGTGGGTTAAGCTTACAGAAAGCCTCATAGTGTGAACAGAATATTAGATTGAACTTTCTTTCTTTCTTTCTTTCTTTCTTTCTTTCTTTCTTTCTTTCTTTCTTTCTTTCTTTCTTTCTTTCTTTCTCTCTTTCTCTCTCTCTCTCTCTCTCTCTTCCCTCCCTCTCCCTCCCTCTCCCCCCTCCTTACTTTCTTTCTTTTTTGGTATGGGAGGGTGCTGAAGATTGAACCCAGGGCCTTGAGCATGCTAATGCACACTCTACCATTGAGCTATACCTCTAGCCCCTGGATTGGGTTTTCCTCTCCAAATCATGTTGCAATGCTAGACTTTGGGGTCTCACATGCCTGAAATGGGGAACTAATAACAGAAAGGTACAATGGTCTGAACACTGTACTTTTTTCCAAGTGGTTCTGTAGTAAAGACTTAGAAAGAAAATTAGGCCTTTATTCATCTCAGAATATTCCAATGTTTTACCAGTTTCTGGGGAAAAAATAGGTAATTCAATAAAAAGTCAAACTTTGATGAATCTATCAACAGCTTATTTATTAAAAAGAAGAAAAAGAACACCTGCACCTTTGTCTGTAGAACCTCCAGGGTTTTTCTGTGTGAAACAATTTGTACCACATCACTGTCAATTCATTTTTATTTTATGAGCATTTACTACACAGCTACAAGCAATTCCACATCAAAGACATTCTTTGCATTTAATAGAGGCCTGATAAATGGGTCTACATGTAAGAATCGCCTTGGGACTTGCTTTGTATAGTTTTATTAAGAAAGTATTCTAACATTTGCTCAACAACCAAACAAGAACAGACATAGAGGGATTTAAACACACAGTTATACTTTGTTGGAATTAAGCAATTAATATTTAACAAAACACAAATTAATTACAAAGAATAACACTTTATTTTCTTGAACTGCCCAATAAAAATGGGGTGCAGGCCAAAAGGACAAGTCACCATCCTGAAAGAACTCCCCATGGCTAAGTCAGACAACTGTGAGCAACAAAATTAGTAATGTAGTATTGGTTGTAACTCAAAATATAAAATAAATTTGTCTGAGTGTAGCATTTGCCTAGCATGTGCCAAGCCCTGGGTTCGATCCCCAGCACTACACACACACACACACACACACTTAAGAAAAAAATTTTTTTAAAGGGACAAATAATTCAGAATTCCTCATTATAGATGTGGATATTCTCCCCTTAAGGAGGTGGGACCATGTTGTACTCCCTCCCTTACAATATGGTGGGGCTGGACTTAATGACTCAGAGTAGAGCATGGAAAGGGAAAATAATAACTTTACTGTGGAAAAACCTGGCAGATATTACCTTAACCAAGTGATCAAAGATAAGGTTAAAACAAACACAAAAGAGTCTTTATCAAGACCCTTTGATACTTTGGTCATGTAAAGCTGAAAATGGGAATAAAAGCAGAGGGACATCTTTATATCACTGTGACATAATGATTTTTATTTCTTCTTTCCTTAGTTCTTATTTTGACAACCTGAAAGGTAGTCTCAATGAAAGCTTTCTCTTGGTGTAGCTAAACATTAGACAGGATTAACAAATGTTACACTAATCACCCATCACCCCCACACCAACAAGCCAAATGTGTGTGTGTGTGTGTGTGTGTGTACGTGCAACTTTGAGAGGTGTACGTTTAGTGGGAAAGGCAGGAATGCTGCCAAAAATCCTATAGTGATCTCCACAACAAAAGAATTACCTGTCCCAGTACTGAGGTTAAGAACCCTGCACTAAGCCAGGCAAGGTAGCACGCGCCTGTAATTCCGGAGATTCAGAGGCTGAAGCAGGAAGATGGTGAGTTCAAAGCCAGCCTCAGCAATGGCAAGGCGCTGAGCAACTCAGTGAGATCCTGTCTCTAAATAAAATACAGAATAGGGCTGGGGATGTGGCTCAGTGGTTGAGTGTCTGAATTCAATCCCTGGTACCCGCCCCTCCCCCCCAAAAAACCCCCCACACTATTACATGCATATATCTAATAGATGTTTCCAGACTGTCCAGAGTCCCTCACAGCATGCTTCATTTTCTAGATGATGGAGGCAAATCTGTCTCCTCAGAGGCCCACCACCATGTTGGGTGTTGGAGAACAGGTGAAACCCTGGAGAGTAGGTTACAACAGTATATATGAAGGCCACACTTGCATAAAAACAAGAGTCAAATGAGTAGTTCAGAAAAGTGTTTTGGGATTTTCTAGGAAGGTAAAGAGTTTTCTAGAATGGCTCTTCTTTGGAGATAGGACTTGCCATGGGCCTTGACTAACCCATAGACCTTATGGGTAGGAGAAACGGAAGATGGGAAGAAGAACCATAATATTTTGCTTTGGAAGTACCAGGGATATTCTAGAAATAAAACACAATTGGAGTAGAGTCCCAAAAGCCATACTCTTTTTCAGGGACTATGTACAGTACAGGTGAGTCAAGCCCTTCATAGGTATTTTTTTTTTCACACAGGCTAAGTGGTTTCAACAAGGAGGGCCTCATCAGAAAGCACTTGAGACAATAAGTTGGAAAACTCATGATTTTGATTTTGAAGTGCACCTGCCCTCATCCTGTGTTCTGAGTACACTTGCCTCCAGAGGTTGTCACTTATCTGAGAATATGTGTCACAGACGCCCACAGCATACTATTCTTTTCCTTTTGGTCATATCATCCCTCTGGTAACTTTTGCTCTTTGTGCCCCACCCTTATTGTTTTTATACATGAGGATCACTAGCCACATGAGAGAGAGAGAGAGAGAGAGAGAGAGAGAGAGAGAATTTTTTTTATGTATTTTTTTAGTTTTTGGCAGACACAACATCTTTCTTTGTATGTGGTGCTGAGGATCGAACCCGGGCAGCATGCATGCCAGGCTAGCGCGCTACCGCTTGAGCCACATCCCCAGCCCCTATTGCACATTGTTAATAGTGCATTCTTAATAACCATATGATGACAGCAACACCTTCAAAACCCTTTTTGAGTATGATAGTATCGGTTGAAAAGAAACAAAGATATATATATCTCCTGCCATAGTTGCTGACGACTTAAAACATTTTTAAGTAATCGCTCTTTGCCAGTAGGTGGCGCTCTCCTCCTTAAAGTGAATGAGTTCTGAATGAATACTCTCCCTACGCCCTCCACCTGCAAGCATGGTTGTAGTGAATACTAATCTGTCCCAATTCCTGTCCAGATCTTTTGAATTCATCCTCTTCATTCTCTGTCTCGTCCTCCCCACGTCTCCTATAGTATTATAATAACATAATCACCTCTTGCCTCTGCTACCTGTCCTAACCCATCCAGCACATCGCCATCAGAATCACTTTCCAGGAACACAGATTATCCACACTTGGGGGATGAGCTGGGGAGAGGGATTCTCCGTGAAGGCAATGAGATGAAGCAGAAGGGTCAAACCGGAATGATGAGGCTTTCTCCAGCCACCAGATTTGTCTCGTGTGGCTGCAGTAGGGCTAGGGAAGGGTAATGAGCTAATTGTGGAAAAGGGATTCAGTGCCTTGACGCTTCTGCCAAGTAGACCACAGAGAATCACTAAAAGATTATGAAGATGGTGGGATTAGAGCTTTGTGCTTGCACAAGATTAATGCGACCAGGCATGTGGATGGGCAAAGGAGAAGAGAATCCAAAGGAGATGTCACCTTACAACAGGAGGAATGGGACAGGAAACAGAGTCATCCAGCAGTCTTTGTGAGTTTCCTATCTTCAGATTCAATCTATTGCCAAAGGAAAATATTTGGAAAAAGGCTGGATGTAGTGGCACACACTTGTAATCTCAGTGATTTGAGAGATTGAGGCAGGAGGATCACAAATTCAAGGCCAGCCTTTCTCAAAAAATAAAAAAGGGCTAGAGATGGAACTTAGTGGTAAAGTGCCCCTGGGTTCAATCCCCAGAACCCCCCCCCCCCAAATAAATAAATAAATAAATAAAATACTGGGGAAAAAATGCATGTGAACATGTACAGATGTTTTCTCTTGTCATTCTTCTCCACAGTATAACAACTATTTATACAGTATGTAGATTGTATTATTTATTGTAAGTAATTTAAAGATAATTTAAAATATATGGGAGGATGTTTGTAGGCTGTGTGTAAATATTATACTGTTTTATAAAGGGAGTTGAACTTCTTGGATTTTGGTATCCACAGAGGATCCTTGAACCAGTCTTCCTGTGGATTCAGAAGGACACGTGTACATGACAATTTACAGTTTGGGAAACTCAGAGTAGTTCCTTCACTCCATCAGAACCCTTCATTCTAGAATCAATGTCAGGAAACACCTCGGAAAACAGGAATGGAGCCCACACATCTGGCTGTGATGTCCTGTGTGCATGAGGATGGTGGCAATGTATTGCATTGCCTTGTTACTTCTGCAAAAATGATCAGGTGCCCAGAGCTACACTTGTTTTCAAGTAAGAAGTAGAAAAAAGAAAAACAGCTTGAGCTGCTTCGTATCACAGACTTTCAATGTGTTATTATTCAACACTACAGTGTCAAATTTAGATTTTCCACCTCGAGGAATTCGGTTTAGCTTTAATTAGTTGCTGTGAATATTTCTGAGCCAACTCTGGGAGGCATTTATCTAGAAAATAGTTTCACTTAAATATAAACTGGATATAGGGTGTCATTTTCCTAGCAGGGTTTGTATGATGTTTAAAGTTATAAATTAATTGTAGTCATTGCAATGACCTTAGCCACAAGCCCATCATCATTATATTGGTTAGTGGATTTATTGATCATAATTTGTAATATTATACTATTGAGAAACCATCTGTAGTGCCATCCAAGCTCTTTTAGTAGCTGTAGGACCGTTAGGGTGTGAATATTGTTTGGAGAAAAGATGATGCTTACAGTTATTCTCATACAGGCAACGGATGCATTTTTTCATCTAGCAACTTTTCAGAAAAACAAGCTCCAAAATACCAGACAAATGAAAAACAGACTTCAGCAGCAACTTGCTGCTTCCTGAGTAACTAAAGAATGTGCTTCTTGTGGTTAAAATGAAGGATCTGTTTAATATGGATGAAATAACAACACTCCAGGCATTTTCATTGACATTTCACTGTGACTTTCTGAACTTAGGAGTGCTGACACGAAAACCTATTCTTTCTGCTCAGCAAAGCCTGCAGTCAGATTGCAAAGCCGGGACAGAAGAGGTATAGGCGACGTCGGGTTCATGTCTATTTTTCTATTTATACTTATTTTTCATTCGCACTACCGCACTTCCTAATTTCCTGGAATTCCTTCTCTGGAACCAGTTAAGAACCCAGGAAGGGTTCTCAATCCCACCGCCTCTCGAGCATTGGCGTTGCCTACCGGATTATCGTGGAAAAGTTAGTAGTGGGTATTTGTACAGACTTTCCTAAGGTCAAGGGACACTTTGTGTACCTTGGGTCCAGAAGCTTCCCAGAGTGGCTGGGTAGGGCACTGTGGCACCCAGGATATATTTGAAAACAGACTCAAAGCCCCCTTTTCCGATGCTCCCCTGAACCTGGCGGGCTCGGCTCCGGGGCAGCCCTGCAGTCTGGCAGCAGCCCGGGAGAGACATGCTGTTTTGTTTAAATCCTCCACATTCTTTGCCATTTCCCCATTGGCCGGATGGGGCTACCCTCCCCGCCGCGGCCGCTGCTGATGTCAGCCTCGTCGCGTTCGCTCCTCCCGCACCCACCTCTCCGGCCCCAGGCACACTGCAGCTCTGCGCGGACTCTCCGGCCCCAGCGAGGTGGCTGCAAACTCGCGGGCACGCACCGCGCTCGGGGAGCCAAGGGACTCGGGGGAGGGGACGCGCGCGGAAGGCGCCAGCTTCCTCTCGCCCGCCCCTAGCAACAGCCAGTCGAGGTTGGAGGCACCCGGGGCCCCAGCACGGCAGAGCCGAGGGGTGGCGGCGGCGGTTGCTTCCCTTTTCTCCAGCCGAGCCCTGGAACGACTCAGGGACTGGCCCTAAAAAGAGCAGGAAATCTTGTTTACCGCCCGGAGAGAGGAGCCGTTCGAGCCTTTGTCTGGAAAGTCTGCATCTCCGGATCCGGCTGCAATGTGTTCCTGGTGACATTAGCACTGGGCAGACCGGTCGGAGGAGGCGGGTAGCCAGGGTCTGCTCTGCTTTCGAAGGCGGATCGAGAGAGTGACTTTTATGCATTTGTTTTAATTTATGGAAATTTCTTTTTTTCCCCTCCCTCGCTCGCTGCCGGGCATGTCCTGATCCGGCGGCCGCTCCTACCGCCCCAGGCTGCCGATCGTAGCGTTTCCAGCGGGTCTCCCTCCCTCACTCCCGACTTTGCAACACCGCGTTCCGGGAGGACCGACCTCGGCGAGGAAGGAGGCGGGGGAGCCACGAACACCGGACCCAAACCTTGACATGCTCTCGGGAGGAGAGGAGGAAGCCAGGAGCTGAGCGCACCGCGAAGGCTGCTTCGCCGCGGGTTCCGAGGAGCGCCCTGCCTTGCGCCTGGGCGGCAGCCTTGTTGGTCGGGGGGGCGCCCCCCGCTTCCCGCCTCGGAGGTCCGTGGCCGGCAGGACCATGCTGCTGAAGGAGTACCGGATCTGCATGCCGCTCACAGTGGACGAGGTAGGTGCCGCGCCGGGCCTCGCCCGTTCCCGCCTCCCCCGCCCCGGGGTGCCGGTCTCCCGCCACCACCTCTCGGCCCGAGGTCCACTGCGGGTGTCAGGGAAACCCGGGTGGAACATTACCTCCCAAACCAGAGGGTTGGAGGGGGAGGAGGCAGAGGATTTGCCATTTTCCACTTATCACCCCAGCGCGGGAGGGCGGCGTTGGGTGGGGCAGTGGACTCCAGGTGGGCTCTTTGGAGGCACCCAGAAACCAGACTGCTGGGGATCACAATGCGCCAAAAGGAGCTGGTGCGCCCCCTCCCTCCAATTAAGAAAACGACTAAAGCAAACCCAAGAACCCAAGCGCGCTCCGTAGCTGGGGGATCGGGGGCCCCCTGCCCTGGCTGTGGGCCCTGCCACTCCTGCCCGCCCTCCGCTGTAAGGTCGGCGTGCGGGGTGCCCTCAGGATCTAGAGGCCCTCAGCCCCTAGAGGGAGCATCTCGGAGCCCTGGGGGTCCGTCTAGGCGACTGGTGGTCGCTGCTGGCCTGGGCGCCGCTCCCGCCACGCCCGCGCAGCAAGCCTCGGGCACCTGGCTTGTCCTTTTGCAAACCACCTGGCTAGGAAACTTTCTGTGTCTCTTGTTTCTTCCGCCGCGGGGAGCGTGGTCTGCGGGCGAACCCGGAGCCGCGGGGGCTGCGGCGCCACCACAGGAGGGCGCTCGAGCACGCGGTGCCGGGCCAGGGTCCCGGCTCCGGTCCTGCAGCTGCCGGGCGGGGGCTCGGTCTCCAAACGCTATTCGGCTTCCATTCTTCGGATCCCCCCAAGCAACGAGCTCCATCATCCAGGAAATGGTGACTCATGAGGGTTATTCTGGCCCGGTCTTCCCTTGCGTTCTCCTTCTCCCTCCCCACCTTTTTGGTGATTTCACAACTGCTTAGCGTCTGTCCAGGGACAGCGAGGAAGCGTGAAGCCAGTCGAAGCAATTTGAAACTCATAAGTGTGTTTTGGTGTGGCAACACAAATGAAATCAGCGACCCAAACTGTATTCGTGTTTAAATACAATGCATTTAAGCGGTCAGATATGTTATTATTGAGTCACTACTTTGTGAAAGGGGAGGTGCATTTTGTAAAGGGGCTATCTTCGTTTGTCATCTGGAACAATGTTAAGGCAAGGTCCTGATACAATCCAAGGCAAGATCAAAGTAGCCCGGAGTTTACAAAACGTCTCACAGGGACACTGGCTGCCAAGGAGGGCGAGCTCAGCTCCCACCATCACGATCAACCAAGCTTGGGAGTTTGCTGGCCTTTGAGGAGGGTCATGAAGGGTGGAAGCCTTGTGGGTGGGCAGAGGTGTCTTTGGGGTGGGGCTGGGGGGTGAATCTGACCTTGTAAATGGAGAACAGCACAGCTTTGTGGGGCATGAGGGAGGCAAATGAATAGAAAAGGTGGAAATTTTCGCACCTCCTGGGAAAACCCTTCAGAGTGGAGGTGTGTATGTGTATTTGGTCTCCTGAGGATGGATAGGAGTTTGGAATCTCTGAACATGTTGGGACTGCATGAAATGCCCCCAAAATGCAGGTGATAATCAAGAAAAGAACCAGTTCTAGAATCTTCTCTTTTAGCAACAAAATCTCTTTATCCTGGTTTATTTACATATTTATTTATTTATTGCGGTACTAGTGATTAAACCTAGGAGTGCTCTACCACCGGGCTACATTCCAGCCCTTTTAATATTTTATTTAATATTTTATTTAACAAGACAGGGTCTTGTTAAGTTGCTGCAGCCGGCCTCCAAGTTGCCCTTCTCAGGATTACAGGTGTGCCCAGCACGCTGGGCTGGCCTGGTGTTTTTCCCCAGGCGGAGTGCTTCCACAAGTACCCAGTGAAGTAATCTCATTTGAGTGATATAGGAGGAGGCCTTTCTTAACTGGCCAACAAAATCAGACTCCACCTGTACTAAATGTATAATTATAAATTATTTTGTGTATAATTCATTTGGACTAAAACAAGGATGATTCAGTTTCTGTGAGGTCATATGCTGAAGTCATTTTCTACTTTGTCAGAGGAGCAAAGGGGCAATTTACACAGGAGGGAAAGAATTCAGATTAATCAAATCGGATCATGGATAAGGAAAGTAGGCCTAGCTTGCCACAGGTTAGGTCCCTGAGCTGAGCTGGTAGCAGATCCTCTGGTCTCCACCACTGCTCCTGGCACCAAGTCCCACTGACCTCACCACTGATCACTGGGAGGCAGCTTAGGTGCCTTTGAAGAAGACCTTCATCATCAGTTTAGCTAGACTTTGGGAGGCTTAATCTGTGCTTCAGTTCTTGATTCACTTTGGACCCAGTTCAGCCTATCTGGAACTTCTGCATTTGCTTCTGTTTAACCACCACAGTTAATTAGTAGCAGTGTCCGTTTCCCCCCCCCCCCCCCCAAAAGAAGCAAATGCCTGTGTTTTGGAGAGTCAGTGTCTGTTCTTTGTCTCTGACCTTATCATTTGCCTACCTAATCTCCTGCTGGTGCTGGGGAGTTAGGGGGCTGCTGTGTTATTATTCATATTTTGCAGATGAGTATACTTGTGTGCTCAAAGCTATACAATTAGTTAACAGCCAAGCCAGGAGAGTCCTGGTTAGGCACATTATTTGTTTTTCCTTAATCTGCTCTTTGCCTGTCAGTAGCATTGAATCCAGGAAAGGGAAAAACTATTCTGTGAAAACAGATAGTTTCAGCACCCTCAATTAGATAAAAAATCAGAGGCCTTGAATTGTTATAGATTGTACTGACTTCTAATATTTCTGTAGCCTTATTTTAACACATAAAAATGTCCTCCAGTTCTAAGAAAAAAGAAGAGCCATGAGAGATCAAAGAAAATAAAGTTAAAATACAGTCTAGATCAGATGCTGTTGTATGCAAACATTAATTTTGGTGCTGGGGATGTAGCTCAGTAGTAAAACATTTGCCTAGCATGCACAAGGGTCTGGGTTCACTCCCCAGCACAACAACAACAACAACCATACACACATACACACACACACACACACATACACATACACATACACATATATATATGGAGAGAGACATATGTGTGTATATATATATATACACATATACTTACACATATATATTCATATATATCTATATATTTTTTTAAAAAATATAGATATATATGAATATATATGTGTGTATATATATATATATATACATATGTCTCTCTATATATGTGTATATATGTGTGTGTATTTATTTTTAAAAAAATATATAGATATATATGAATTTTAGAATAAAGAATTACAGCTGGGCATGGTGGCACATGCCTGTAATCCCAGGGACTTGGGAGGCTGAGGCAGGAGGATCTCAAGTTCAATGTCAGCATCAGCAACTTAGCAAGGCCCTAAGCAACTTAGCAAGACTCTTGTCTCAAAATAAAAAAACAAAATGGGCTGGGGATGTGGCTCAGTGGTTAAGTACCCTTGGTTCAATCCCCAGTATGAAAAAAAAAAATTACAAGAGGTAACATCCCATAGATTAATAATAATAATAATAATAAAACTTCATCGGGGTAGCCTCATTTGTGTTAAATGTAGTCCTCTCTGAACTAAATATAAACCTTTTGGAAAGTTATGAACAGGGAAGGTCCCTAGGGGCTGATGGTTGCTATAAAGAGAAAGTTGTCATTGTCTACATTTGAAGCATTTGGTGACATAGATTCTAGAATTTTAGACTGAGAAGAGCTGTTTAGCAGAGATGGTTTGTACTTGAGCCACTTCCTTTTACCAAGAACCCTAGGACTTCAGAAGGCACAGCAGTTGCCATCTCAAGGCTAAGGACAGAATTCAGGCTGGAACCTGGTTTCTGGTGGGAAGCTGTTTAACTGTTAGGCCACAGTGTCTGCAGTTTTCCCTCCTTGGGAAGTCCTTGTTGGAAGACAGTGTTGTCCCTAAGTCCTAGGTGTACAGCAGCTATGCTGGGCAGTCCCTAGATGAAGGTGCTTTGAGGACTCTGACCTTGTGTCTGCTTAAGAGACATATAACAGTATTTGGAACTGGAAGGGTGGCTAGGGGACTCTATATTTGGAACTGCCTTCATATAACAAGACATTGGTTGTCCTCAGATGGTATGGTTTTATGGGCGGCATTTGGATGTGTAGCTTGTGAAAGGTAATAGTGGAGTTTAGGACCTCCTTGCCCTCCCACCGTTCCTTGGGGCTGCTACTGGTCCTAGCATCCTACTCAGCATCCTCAGGATTCCCTGGAGCATGTGGGGGATCATCCCTCCCTGAGAAAGGTACTTATTAGTAAGATAAATGCCTCCCACCAGGCGCAGTGTGGAGCACACCTGTCATCCCAGAGGCTAGGGAGTCTAAGGCAGGAGGATCATACTTGGAGGCCAGCCTCAGTAATTTAGTAAGGCCCTAAGCAACTTAGTGAGACCCTGTCTCTGAGTAAAAAATAAAAAGGGCTGGGGGTATGGCTTAGTGGTTAAGCCATACCAAAAGTAAAAAGATAAACACCTCCCACGAGCTAAACACATCCTAAAACTACCCAAGACAGGCATCCTTCAATTTCTATTACTTCTTTTTTCTCTCTTTCTTTACTGTATAACAGTTCCTATTGTGATTGCATTAATATTAATGTGTGTACTTTTAGAGATTTGTGGTCTTTAGGGATTCGGTGCACAATGAAGGAAAACAGAAACACTCCCCTCCCCTTTAAGAAATGAAGAAAGAGAAAGAAGAAGGAAAAAAACAACTTTTTCATACAGAGTATTATTTTGCTCTTTGCCTGGCAGGGAGCCAGTGCACTTTACCCAGGCTCCTCCGGTCCCTGGAGAGTTCTCTTACGTACATTTCTGAGAACAGATTTGGGATTGGGGTGGTGCCACCTCTGGAGAGACACGAATGGAGATGCCAGAAAGCTCCCGGTGCTCCTTGTTCTCAGTTTGAACAATTTATTGTGAAATGCATCTAGAAACATTGGGGCAGAAAGTCTTAAAGGAACTGAGAACTGAAAACGTTGGATAGTATCATTGACTTTGCTGCTTGTACAGAGTGGCACCCTTGAATATAAAGTCCTTAAACCTTCCTCAGAGCTCCCCATCAATGGACTTTGGGAAATATATTTTTAAGAATGAACACTATTTTGACTTTTTTTTTTTTTTTTTTTTGTGGTGCTGGGGATCAAACCCAGGGCCTCACGTATGCCAGGCAAGCGCTCTCCCACAGAGCCTCATTCCCAGCCCTGACCCCCCTTTTATTTTGCAGTATTGGACCTTTTTCTTTGTGTTTTTTTTTTTTTTTCTTTTCCTGACTGTTGGTTTAGTGGGAGGGACTGGTGCCAGGCTCATGACTTTGATTTCTGGGTGACCCAGGTAGCTTTTTTGCCTGTTGCATAGCCAGGGACAGTGCTCCTCATGCCACCCGGCTATATTGCAAGGCTGTGTCCTCAGTGGTGAGTGGCAGGGAGGGGAAGGAGGGCAGGTTAATGGATGAGTGTAAACCTTTCACCACTAATGGAACAGCGAGGGACAGATGCTGTCCTGCCAGCAGGTCAGCCAAGTTGACTTTGTGCATGAAGGACGCTGTGTTTTCCCTGCGCTTTGGGTGTGCATGACTGTCACATGAAACAGATTCCGGGCCTTGAGGAAAAAAAACCCACACTGTCCTTAATGAAACCCCAGTTAAAAGTGGTAGTAATTAACTTTTGCTTTTGATTACAAAGACAGCGAGCAAGTCCCCAAGGTTTTTAAAAGTCAAATTAGAAAACCCTGCGTTTGATGGAATGAATATTATTGATATTCAGAGAAAAGCGAGTAGTCTTCCTTTCAGGAAGGCTATTATTTCAAGAGAATGAAGAATACTCTTTTTTTGTAGGTGTTGTTTCCCTCCTTTGGTGCTGGCGATCTAACCCAGGGCCTTGTGTGTGCTAAGCATGGGCTCTAACTCTACCTCTGAGCACACTCTCCCAGCCCCTCCAAACAGCTGCAAAAAAATTAATATACTTTCAGAACTCAATCAGAGGTCTCCCCCAGCACCCTAGAGTGTCTGGGAAGTGTATGCGTGGGGGAGGGATCACAAAATTGTTGTTTTTAATTCTTATTTATTTATTTATTTATTTACTTACTGGTACTGGACATTGAACCCAGGACCACTTTACCACTGAGCTTCATCCTCAGTCCTTCTTGTTTCTTAATTTCTTCTTTTGAGGCAGGTTCTTACTACGTTGCTTAGGGTCTAAGTTACTGAGGTTGGCCTTGAACTTGTGATCCTCCTGCCTCAGCCTCCCATGCTTGTTTTTATTCTTTAAAATATAAAAAGTGTATGCACAGTGACAGATAGTCGATGTGTTTTTCAGGAGTAGTAATTACTGGAAAAAATACGTCCAGGTTTTTTTTTTGCTATAGTCACCTGAGTGGGGGCACAGGTGCCCTGGGAGGCCTGAGGGACTCTGGCCTGATTTCTGTGGCTTAGAGGTCTGCGGGGTTCAGGCATTTCTGAAACCCATTCTCAAAACTAGGCAACACTCCCGCCCCTGTTGGGAGAAAAAAGACTGAGTTCTAAAAAACAGCTGATTTATAGAGAAGTCAGGACAGTTGTACGCATTTTTGGCAAATTCCATTCCTGGGAGAGAAAAGGCAGATTTCAGAGTGCAGACTGCCAACCACCTGCCCTGTCTCACCCTGGAAATCAGGAATTTTGTGGGATTCCCAAGTGGAGATGTTTTCATAGTTTAACAAGATCAAGTATATGATAAATATTAAAACTACCAACCAATTTTATATGTAAAGTTGTTTGAAAGAAATTACCTTGGAAATTTTACTTTTCATTCTATACAAACTCCAGTATATAGAAAAGTGCAGTTCATACAAACAGGGTTGCAGGGGCACACCTCCAGGGGCACTATTTGCATGGAACCCAGTGAGAATGGAGGCTGGCAACCAGCCAGCTGCTTTTGTCTGCCGGTCACCCGCCCAGCCACTGCCAGTGTCATGCTTCAGCTTGACAGTCTAGAGCAAGCTTGTGAGTCTATAAGGGGAATGTCATCTCAGAATCATCTTTCTAGATCATTCCATCCTGGGCTGGGGATAGAGCTCAGGATAAAGTGTTTGCCTAGTATGTGCAAGTATGGGTTCAGTTTCCCAGCACTGCACTAAATAAATAAAAAAAAATAGTTTCCCCTATTATTTTCTATCTCCATTTCCCCATGTGCTGATTTTCCTCTTGGCATTGAACCTAATTCGTTCTTATTTTGTTATTTGTTTCCATGGTCATCTTTTCAACAGGTCGTTCACATGAGAAGACACTGATACAATAGTTTAACTTATTTTCTTTGCATACTGAAACCTAGTGTGCATTTCCCACTCCCAGCACATCTCAATTGGCACTGGCCACTTGCAGGGCTCAAGTGCCACCATGTGGCCTGTGGTTGTCACATGGACAATGCAGTTCTGCTCAGCAGAGGGTCCCACACAGGGTAAATACATGCTGGATGGATGGATGGAAACTGGGAAAGCCAGAAACTGGTGGGAAATCTGACCTTAAATATCTTTCTTTATACTGTTTAAAATTTTTCTTTTTAGGGGCTGGGGTTGTGGCTCAGTGGTAGAGCACTTGCCTAGCAGGTGGGGGCCCTGGGTTCGATCCTCAGCACCACATACAGATCAATATGATAAAGGTATTGTGTCAAACTACAACTAAAAAAAAAAAATTCTGTTTAAAAAGTTTTGGGCTGAGGTTGTGGCTCAGCAGTGGAGCGTTCGCCTGGCATGCGTGGGGCACTGGGTTCGATCCTCAGCACCATATAAAATACAATAAAGATATTGTGTCCACTTATGATTAAAAAAACAAAAAGTTTCAACCACCTAAAATTTTACCAACTAGAGATTCTTTTATGTTAAAAAAAATCCTCCTTTAAAAATTCCTTTGTGACACCCCTGAGAGGCTTGAAGTCCGTCATTCCAAGGAGTTAAGCAATCTGGCTTCTTTCCTTCCAACTTCCAGAGGAATACATTATTATTTTTTTAATTACTATGTACCACACCAGTGGTTTAAAACAGCACCCGTCTTGTCATCTCCCGGTTTCTATCTGCATATGACCTGGCTGGCTTCTCCGCTGAGGGTCCCAAAGCTGAAATCAAGGTCCCCCTCTGGCTGCCTTTCTTTCTGGAGCTTGGAGTTCTCTTCCAAGCCTGTATGGTTGTTGGCAGAACTCAGTGTCTTGTATTGTAGAACCAAGATTGCTGATCAATTAGAAAATGGCTCCGAGAGGCCACCTGCCATTTCCTGCTCTGTGGCCTCCTCCACAGCCTGGCACTTTGTTCTTTCAAAGTCAACAGTTGAGCTTCTGCTACAACTTTGAATCCCTCTTCTCTCTTTTTCTGCAAGGACTCACCTGGTTAGGCTAGGCCCACCATATTCAAGGGAGAGGGATTGTGCCTATGCAGGGTGTGCCCACCAGGCAGCAGGAATCTTGGGGGACCATTCTGCTCACCACCTGGAGATTAGCGAAGTGAAAGTCTTCCCTGGAGGACAGAAGTAGTTATTTCTTGAATCTATAAAACTTAGGGATATGGAAGTTCTAGGTTGGCCCTTTGGGCATCATGAAACTATTCTTAATTTTTTTTCGGTACTGGGGATTGAACTTGGGGGCCCTCAACCACTGAGCCACAATCCCCGCCCTATTTTTTGTATTTTTTTTAGAAACAGGGTCTCACTGAGTTGCTTAGCGCCTTGTTTTTGCTGAGGCTGGCTTTGAACTCGTGATTCTCCTGCCTCAGCCTCCTGAGCTGCTGGAATTACAGGCGTGCGCCCCCATGCCCTGCATGAAGGTATTCTTTCCACAGATACTTTATTGAAACTCCTGCCGGGTGCCTGATGCTAGGGATGACGTAGCAAGCAAGGCAGATGCGATCCCTGTCCTTCTTGAGCTCACAGGCCAGAGGACATTGGAGAAGATTGTTCTATTAAAAAAATAGATAATGGAGATGGTTGTACAATTCTGTATCTACATCAAAAACTTTGAATTGGTATTAAAATACATCTCAATAAGGCTTTTTTTTTAAATAGAGATGCTTATAAATTTGTTTCAGCAGTATAGACACCTATGTTCACAGAGGGTCATTGATAGAAAGTGCTGAGCTGGGATATGAGTAAATTGAGAAGTTATGATCCCTGTCCTCAAGGAGATGGCTCTGGTTGTCCTGAATTTAAATGGCCTTCTGAAGGGAGCTTGCCCTCTTCCACAGCAGTGTGGGAAAAAATATCTGCCAGATTTGGACCAGAATGACCGCAATGTAGGTCAGAACATAATACTTAGGGGAAAAAAAATAATCACAGCTTGAAAGCTGTCCTATGGCCAGCCACAGGGCTGCAGGGTACCAGGGGGCCCTTCACTGACAGAGCACCCTCCTCCACCATAGGGATCGGAAGGGGGGCAGAGACTGCTGGCCATCCTGAGCCAGAGGAACAGCCCCTGGGAACCTCAGGTCTGTTCTGGAATTGGCTCCAGGGGCACCTCTGCCCCACATGTGCATTGACTGGGACAGCAGAATGAATCCTGGAATCCACAGCTAGGAGACATCTGTACCGGGAGGAGAGTCCTTTGCCATACTCGTGTTTGGTAGATGACCCTCAAACTTCCGATCGTGGGCTTTATTCCAAAGGTGGCTGTCTCTCAGTACTCAGGTTAGGCTGGGCCAGTCTCCTAGGATGGCCCATCTCTAGAAGAAAGTCTCAAGGCAGGGGATACACTTTCGTGGCCACTGGCTTCAAACCAACTACAGAGGAAGGATTCTGGGGTCACCTACCACTTCCTGGCTGGCTGCAATGTCATGTAAGGCTGTTTATTGACTTAGAGACACTGAATTTGGAGCTCACCAAGATTTTGACATCAAATATTAAAGTGACTCATTCTTTAATTTCCCAGCACTTTGACCTAAAGGGCCTGTTCTGAAACCCTGTTTCAGACATGAGTAGAAGTTGACTCATATCTACACAAGAAGCCAACCAAGTTCTTGATCACATTTCTCTAATGACTTTGGATCTTTTTTCTCTTTTTTATTTGTTCTTCTTAAGTTTGGGTGAAGCATGACCTTCTAAACTT
Source organism: Marmota monax (assembly GCF_021218885.2). NCBI lineage: Eukaryota > Metazoa > Chordata > Mammalia > Rodentia > Sciuridae > Marmota > Marmota monax. The sequence goes on from NW_026695045.1 coordinate 96,961, forward strand.
CGTCATCATCTTTTATTCCTTTAGTGATCTCTCGAACCATCTATAGGATATTGTTTCTCTCCCAGACTGAATCATCTGGAGAAGAGAGGCCAAACAGACGTAATTTGATGACAGCCTATAATAATGTTGTTTAAGCACCTAATCTAGCGGCTAATCTCCCAAGATTGCTCCCCTACCCCATGTCATTCATACATGTACACACACGCACACGCACACACCCCACACAGGTCTGATCCCAGGATTTCTGAGCACTTTGTGCACTTATTTAAAAGAAAAGTTATTAACTGAGGAATGGGAAATCCCTATTAACTTGGGTGCTACTATAATTAAGTTGTTTAAGTTTTCAAATATACTAGGTCTATTTGCTGGACTTTTTTTTGGGGGGGCGGGCAGGGTTTCATTAAGTTGCTTAGGACCTTGCTAAGTTGCTGAGGCTGGCTTTGAACTTGGATCCTCCTGCTTCACCCGCTCTCATTTGCTGGGATTACAGGCGTGCACCACTGCGCCAGGCTGGATGTTTTATATTTCTCAACACCTCTCCATTATTTTCTAGTTTTAATTATATAGCAGAATATATTTATTTACTCTTTTTCTTTCTTTTAAGGTGCTGGCCTTTGAATCCAGGGCTTCAGGCATGCTAGGCAAGTGCTCTACCACTGAACTATATCCCCAGTGCTATTTTTTATTCTTAAAATGACAAAGTTTCATTTATCTCTTGTCTCTGGCGAAAAAAGAAAATGATTACAACTTGTATAGACATTTTACAGAGACAATGATATGACCTGTTCATGAGTCTTGTACCGGGTTTCCTGAAAAGTCTTGCGTAGGACTAGAGTGCCCGGATAGCTGAGGGGTGCCCGCCTCATCCTGCATATCTGAACCATCTCTGCCTCTGTGTCTATGCACATTGTGAAAGTCATTTGCCCTGCTCTCAATTGTAATGGTGAGGAGCTAGACAGTTGTCCTGTGTCACAGATCTTGGTCAAGAGTGGCCTGGCAGCAGTTTTGCTGTTGTGTTTGTAATGAAATAGTTAGCTCTGTATTCCTTGGCCACTGCATCTTATAAAGGATCTGTTTGGAAACTGTGGGTGTTAAAACTTTTTTTTTTTTTTTGGCACCAGTGATTAAACCCAGAGGCGCTTAACCACTGAGCCACATCCCTAGCCCTTTTTATTTTTAATTTTGAGACAGGGTGTGACTAAGTTGCTTAGGGCCTTGCTAAATTGCTGAGGCTAATTTGTGATCCTCCTTCCTCAGCCTCCAGAGTCCCTGGGATTATGGGCATGTGTCACTGTGCCTGGCTAAAACTTGGTTTCTTTCTAAGCGTACCTGGTGCCTTGAGTTCAATCCCCAGCATCACAAAAAAAAAAAAAAAAAAAAAGAGAGAGAGAGAGAGAGAGAAAGAAAGAAAATTTGGTTTCGATTTTATGTTCTTGGACTTATAGGAGTCAATTTTCATAAGCAAAGGAGGGAAAACGAGAAATTGCATTTGTTGTGAGACTTCCTGTTTCTCTTAGACTTCAGAAGAGTCTTATGAGTTAGATATTATCCTACCCATTTTACAGATGGGGATCATGGCTAGTCAACAGTAGACCTAGATTGACACCTGAGCTCATCCAACTCCTTAGCTAAACATCCCAGGGCTCTTTCTTCTACCCAGTTCTGCCTTTCTGAGATTCCTAAAGGTAGAAAGGAACTTTCAGGATTATCCAATTCTTTCACAATAAAAAAAACCTCAATTTCATAGAGAATAAGTTCAGGATTACCAAAGGAATAATTATGTCACAGCAAAAGGAAAAGAGTGGTCCATAAGTTTAATCTTGTATTAAAAGGTTCAATTTTGGGATGTACCTGTGGCAGAGAGGACCTGGGTTTGTTTGATCTCCAGCTCCGAGGGTGGGGGGGAAGAAAAAAAAAATCAGTTTTACCTAAGTATTAAACCAAGTGACATTCCTCTGTTCAACTTCAATAAATGAATCATCTTCCTCTTTGAAAATAACTTTTGTACTTCATGCTCCAAAAAGAGTACCACCTCTACGCTCTTAAATTACTCCTTTTAATGGCAATAAAAACCGTTGGCGTTCACAGGCCTCATGTGCAAGCTCTCATGAGCACTTGTGAGTTCCTCCAAATTGGTGTCTGAGGATAACGACTGGATCAGACAAGCACGCTGTGCTTCCATACGTTTAGTGGAAGACTTAAAACTGCATGTGGAGGCAGGCAAATTGGGAGGTATTAAAATGATCAGGTACCACTCACGGTTATGGAGCTACCATTCCAGCTGAGATGTTGCTCCTTGGAAGTTTTTGGCTCACCTTTATTTACTAGCATCGCCTCCTGAGCCAGTTGACAAGTTAATATCCTTCTCTCACAGTCACACTGTGTGGACTAAAATAACTGTTTCACTTGATAAGATTGCTATTTTGAGGAGCTGTAGCTCAGTGGTAGAGCATTGCTTAGCATGCTCAAGGCCCTGGCTTCAATTCCCAGCACCGCAGATAAATAAATAAATGAAAATAAAGATTTTAAAAATTTAAAACTATATATGTATGCATATTTTGAAAATGGAGCTCTAAAAGACTTTTTTTCAGAAATTGAGAATTCTTGCAAAGACATTTATCATGATCAAGAATGTTAATAATGGGGCCGGGGTTGTGGCTCAGCAGTAGAGAGCTTGCCTAGTACGTGTGAGGCCCTGGGTTTGATCCTCAGCACCAACCATATAAAAATAAATAAATAAAAGAAAGGTATTGTGTCTGACTACAAGCAAAAGTAAATATTTTTTAAAAAGGATGTTAATAATAGTTAGTATGGCAAATTTTATGCCATGTATTTGACTGCAATTTTTTCTTTTTCTTTTTTTTTTTTGGTACTGGGGATAGAATCCAGGGATGTTTAATCAGTGAGTCACATCTCCAGCCCTTTTTTATTTAGATAGGGTCTTGCTGAGTTGTTTAGGGCCTCGATAATTGCTGAGGCTTTGAACTCACAATCCTCCTGCTTCAGCCTCCTGAGCCACTGGGATTACAGGCGTGCTCCGGGCCCTTCCCTGCAATTTTCAAAAATAAAAAAATCAGGGCTGGGGTTGTGGCTCAGTGGTAGAGCATTTGCCTAGCACGTGCGAGGCCCTGGGTTCCATCCTTAGAACCACATAAAAATAAATAAAATAAAGTTAAAATAAAATAAAAAATAAAATATCAGAAAGTGGCAAGGATGTACAGGTGCAGTTAAGTGTGGTCCCCTTCCAATAGTTTAGGTTATAACGTGTTTATTTCCATTACTGATAACATCTGTGACTGTCCTCTGAGGAATCTGAGGAAGGGTTTCTTCTGTTGTTTTCAGCATATTTGGTAAACATACATTTCATTTCATTTATTTTAAACATTATTTTAGTTGTCAATGGGCCTTTAGTTTGCTTAGGTGCTCAGGATCGAACCCAGTGCCTCAGACATGCTAGGCAAGCACTCTACCACTGAACCACAGCCCCAGCCCCTAAACCTACATTTTAGTGTCATTAAGTGCACTCACATTGTTGGGTAACTATTGCCATCATTATGTTAGTCCATATTGTGTCACTGTAACCAAATATCCAATATAACCAACTTAAAAAGAGTTTATTTCATCTTACAGTTTGGGAGGTTTTTCAATCCCTGGTGTTGCTATGGGCCTGTGGGGAGGCAGTACTTCGTGGTGGGAGCACATGGCTAGGAAGCAAAGAGAGAAGGAAGGTGCAGGCCCAATATCTCCTCAGGGGGGACACTCTCCCAGGGACCTAACTTCCTCCCGACAGGCCCCACCTCTTAAAGGTTCCACACCTACCTATGGTGTCTTAGTTTGGTGACCAAGTCTTTTATATGTGGGCCTTTGGGGGGACACATATCCAAATCATCGGGACCATGCACTTTTAGAACACTGTTTAACTGGCAAAACTGTACATCAAACACTGACTTATCATTTCCCATTCCCATGCCTCTGGCAACCACTCATCTACTTTGTGTTGCAAAGAATCAGTCTCCTTTGTAGGTGGTCGATTTTTTTTTAAGCATTGGCTCTATTTTATTTTAAACTCATACATCTTGAAACAAACTGAAAAAACCTAAATTAAGGAATTTAAGTAGTTTTTTTTTTTTTTTTTTTTCTGAACTCTGCCTTCTTTAAAGAAGGAAAATGACAAGATGGGCCAGTGTGTGTTTTGAATGGCATTAATGAATCAATGAGTGACCTACTCCTTTGCAGTAATAGCCGAAGTGCTTGACAATTTTAATTCAGGAGAACTACTGTGTTGTGATTGAACAGAGCAAATGTATTTTGTTCAGAATATTTACTAAAGCAGGTGAAAGTACTGATGCATTTTAGAAGCATTTCAGATGAGCAGGGTTGGCATAGACAAGTGTTCTACTAAAGTAGAAGACAGAATATTTGATGAAAGATAATGCTTTATTCCTGAACAAGGTAGAAGTAGACATTAATTGGACTCTTTCTCTGTGGAAGAAAGTGCAGTTAAAATGTTAGCTTATTTTCTTAGAATTTTATAAATGTTTAACCTAGGAGAAAAAAAGAGTTTAAGTCAGTCTGATGGCTTATTAATAAATTAACTTTGTTACATTTTCATTCTTGTCAATTCTCCTAGCGATGTCTACAAATAGAGCTTTCAATTCACTAAACTCACTTGCTAATGGCCTAGATTTCATTAGATTTTTTTTTTTTTCTTTTGAGACAGTCTTGCTGTTTCCCTGGCTGGTCTTGAACTCCTGGGCTCAAGCAATCCCCCTGCCTCAGCCTCCTGAGTAGCTGGGGCTACAGCTTGGACATCTTGAAAACGGGGGTCATCAGTAAAGAATTTTGTGCTTGAGGCCGGGCGCTGACAGTAGCATGGGAGGCTGAGACAGGAGGATCACAAGTTCAAGGGCAGCCTCAGCAAAACAAAGCACTAAGCAACTCAGTGAGACCCTGTCTCTAAATAAAATACAAAATAGGGCTGGGGATGTGGCTCAGTGGTCGAGTGCCCCTGAGTTCAATCCCTGGTACCAAAAAAAAAAAAAAAAAAGAATTTTATGCTTGAACCCATTAGTATATCTTCTGAAATCTGTAAATTCACCATAGTTAGTGCTCTGGGAACATAACCCTCCATCAGGAACATTTCGCTGAATTTGTCCTGATCTGATGCTGATGAAGAGCCTCATGTGACCTTGACATCATACATGCGTCACCATTCTGGATGATTCTATTCTTCATAGAAACTCTGTGGTGGCCCAGAGTGGTTTTCAGTCCTTAAAAAATGCTGTGAAAATAGATGGTTCTTTCATTTAATGAGACAGGTTTAAAGATATGAAAGGGGTTATTTAATCCTCCCACTCCCAAGGGCAAAGAGTGTGGTCACTAGAATTGCATTTGGTCTTCCCGGTACAGGTTGTACCTGGCAAGCTGGAGACTCAAACCCTGGCCTGTTGAAGGCTGTGACCAGTTCTGATTTTTTGATAGGATGCTTTTGCCCCTCAAAAAGAGGCACCGTGTCCAAATGAAAAATTTTTAGATTCAAGATTTAATTGCTCACCTCTTCTGGATCGTGCCTGACGGAAACTTGGCCATGGCTGAGTGTAATTATGGTTTTGGGGTGGGATGACTATGGCGCTGCAGATAGGGATGCATTTAGGCATGCTTTCTTGCCAAGATCTGGCTGAAAAGGAGCTGGGGGGGTTGTTTTCTTTAAAAATAATAATCAGGCTATTAGTTGTCCAAATGGAATAATCCCCTTAAGCCTTTTCAAGGAACGCACTCCCGAAGGGTCAAGTGTGTTTAAAATCAGCCAGTATTTACCGAGGAGCTCGGCCCTTTGCCTACATTCTTCGAGGTGTTGTTTCTCTCTTTTTTTCAAATATTGGCCCTATTTGTCAGGAACTATCTTGTTTTTTAAGGAGGGGTTTCAGGACTGGTTCTGAGATCAAAAGCAGCCACATCACCGGGCTGCCAGCAGCTTCCTTGTGGACTCATGCTAAGGACTTCCTCAGGGTTGGCCTGAAGGTGGAACGGCCCCAAGGGCCTTCCAAGCCCCTTTTTATGTTGGAGACAAGTTAAGAAAAAAGTAAGAAGATGTATGGGGCATGTGGGAGCCAGGTTTAATGGATTGTGGTTTGGGGCCTGGAGCCCAGGCCTGTGCTGAAGGCTTCAGGGCTCAGCATCTGTCACCGTGGGCACCTCTCAGAGTCCCAGGCTGGGGAGACCTGCCCATCCTGACACAGACTGGACGGCTTTCCCTATCACCCCTAGACACACATGTGGGTGTGTCTGTCTGCAAGCAGGACAGGTCAGCTTCCTTTCCGCTTTCCTTGGATCTTTTTGGATTGCAAATTGGCCACACCTCAAAATGCTGACTGTATTCTGGCAATGCCCCTCCCTTCCCACGGGAAATATCATCCCTGAAAAGAGAGAGCAGTGCTTTCATATGTGATATTCCTTCCACCTTTCTCTATTCTTTTACTTAACTAATCACCTTTGAGTTTTGTCTGCCTGAGCCAAAGTAACTATAAATGGCCCTACGTTGGGGTTTTGAGCCAGTCTCACCAAATTGCCCAGGTTGGTCTCAAATTTGTGATGCTCCTGCCTCCGTCTCCTGAGTAGCTGGGATTACAGGATGTGCCAATGTCAGTCAGCGGTTTGGAGGCTCTGTTTTCCAGGTGGCCCTTGGGAAGACCAGAGGTATCCCTAGGATCTGAGTTTGCTCGGTGGCAGTGTTGTGGCATAGTAAAATGTGCCTAGGGCTTGTGCGTCTGCAGCCTGCAGGGACTGTACGTTGCTGATTTAACCTTGTGCTCCAGGCCTGATGTTTCTGTTGCTATGGCAGTGCGCCTGTTGCTTGGTGTCAAGATGGCCATTGAAAATAGATAGGCCAAAATAAAGGCTGAACAGGTGTCCGTGCCCCGTGAACTTGTTTGTAAAACTATTTTCTCAAGAAGACCAGTGCAAAGAAATCACACAACTGTGCCCTTCACTGCATTTTTATAGTTTAGTGTGGGTTTTCTTTTCTTTTTTTTTTCGTTTCCTTTAACACATTCCTCCCCCCTTTCCATTTTATTTATAGACTTTCCTCCTTCGAGTAGTGCTATGCCAATTTTCTGTAGTAACACCAGAAGATTTCAGCTCGTTTCATTTAGCAGCGGATCTCCTTTCCTTACTTTGCGTAATTGGAGCCCTCCTCCTAAAAATAGCCCTTCTTTTCCTAAGGTGATTCTCATTATAGCTGATGTATTCTTTATTTAAAACAGAAGACCTCTTCTTCACGTGCCCCTTTTAATTGATGTGTATTTGTTCCCTACATAAATTTACAATAGATGAAATACACACATACCATATATGTAACAGCTGGACATGGTGGTGCATACCTGAATCTCAGTGACTTGGGAGGCTGAAGCAGAAGGACAATAAGTTACAGAGGCCAGCCTCAGCAACTTAGTGAGGCCCTAAGCAATGTAGTGAGACCCTGTCTCTAAATAAATGAATAAATAAATAAACAAAAAGGGCTGGGGATGTGGCTCAGTGGTTAAGCACCCCAGAGTTCAATGCCTGGTTTCAAAAAATGAAATGAAATAAAATAAAAAGTTAAAAGGGATGGGGATATGGCTCAGTGGTTAAGGGCCCCTGGGTTCACTCCCCTCCACACAAACAGCCTTAAGAGGAACCTGAGTGTTAAGCCAATTCAACTTCCTACCCACTGTAAGACTTGTGTCTTTTGATCTGGGTGATCATCTTGTCTTTTGGCTTAAATGGGGGACATGGCAGGTGCTGGCTCTTGTGTGATAGAACCTCTTCTTTGAGATCGTCCATTTTGATTTGTTAGCAGATACTTTCCTCTGTTCACTTGATGTCTCCTTCCCTAGAACTCTCGTGGTCCTTTGCCCCTCTTTGCTGCTAACACGAACACACGTCCCTTCCACATCCTGGCTCTTTAAATATTTAAGCAAATCTATAATGTCGTCCTCAGTCCTCTCTGGCACTGGCTTCATATCCACAATTCCTTTAGTGATTCTATTTATTTAATGGCTTGGCTTTGAGTCTCCCTCACCATTCTGTGGCCTGTCTTTGTTATTGCCCTTTAAACAATGTTGATCACAATGTTCTTTTTTTTGGTACCAGGGATTGAACTCAGGGGCATTCGACCACTGAGCCACATCCTCAGCCCTGTTTTGTATTTTATTTGGAGACAGGGTCTCACTGAGTTGCTTAGCGCCTCACCACTGCTGAGACAGGCTTTGGTCTCAGCCTCCTGAGTGGCTGGGATCATAGGCGTGGGCCACAGGGGCACCCGACTGAACACAATGCTCTTGAGCAGGGGTCAGCCAACTTTTTCTGTAAAGGGCTAGAAATATCTTAGACTTGCAGGCCATAAAGTCTCTGTCTCAAACACTCAGCTCTGGGTTTGTGACACAGCAGGCACAGACAATACAGAAATAAAAGAGCACGGCTGCGTCTGACATTTTAGTTACTGACACTGAAATTTTCGCGTGCCACACACTATTATTCTTTGATTTTTTTTTTTCCAATCATTTAAAAATGCAAAACCCATTTGTGGCTCAAGGGCCATCCAGAAACAGGTGGTGCAGGGGGTTTGGCCTTTGGCCATGGTTTGCTGACCCCTGCTCCAGAGTGGGTGCTAGAGGACCGTGCTGAGATCGTGGGAGCTGTTCACCTCGGCAGCGTGTGCATATTGGTACTTCAGTGTGAGCACTGCCATTGTCAGAAGCTGCCTCAAATTGCTGACTGCTCTTGACAGGGCAGGAGCTACACTTGGTCTTCTCCACGGCTCTCCTGGTGAAGCTCAGTGTCTCCGCCCTTTGTGTATGAGAGCTACCAGAACCAAGCACATTTCCAGCAGCCATAGCACTGGTCTTTGATATCTAGACTTGGTGAGTGGCATCCATTGGTTTCAATTGTGACCCGTTTCATTTTTTAACTTTATTTATTGCTTTTGTGGTACTGGGAATTAAACCCGGGACACTCTACCTCTGAGCTGCATCCCCAGCCCCTTTGTTTTTCTTCTGTATTTTTTTATTAGTGCATTTTAATTGTACACAATGGTGGCTTTTGTTGTTAGTATCTATATAAGCACACAATGTAAGAATGTAATTTGGCCAGTATCCTCAGGCCTTCTTATTCTTTGAGACAGGTTCCTGATAAGTTGCTTAGGGCCTGGGTGAATTGCTAAGGCTGGCCTTGAACTTTCATCCTTCTGCCTCAGCCTCCTAAGTGGCTGGGATTACAGGCGTGTCCCCTCGTGTCCAATTTACTGACTGGTTTTGATGCTTGCTTCTGTTACCTGTTGCATTAGCTGCTCCTCTTAGCTCGGTGGCAGATGAGGTACGTATGCCACTGACTATTCAGAAACATCTAAATCACAAGATGAAGTTCGTTACTGTTTACCTTTGTTGCAGAACCCAGGAGGCATTTGGGTGTAGAAAATGAAACCCTCAATTATATTAATAAGCTTAAGAATGGATTATTCCCTACTTCCTCATTAGTTTTAATTTTAAAAATGAGGTTCTTATTAGATATTTTGTGGAACAGTTTAACTCAGATTATAATTTATCATGCAGAGGAGAGAATTTTAGAAAGAGAAGAAGCCAATTTATTTTTAAGTGTATAAACATTTAATTAAAGTGATATATTTATCTTTGTGGACATTGACTTAGCAAGGCTTTGCTTTCAGGGGAAGGAAAACACAGAGGGCCCATGACTGAGGAACATTCCAGGGTGCCAGATCCAGTGTTAATCATCTCTCTTCTCCCTGGCAGTCAGCCTTCAAGGTGGATTCTGCTGTCTTCATTTTACAGAGGCCAAAATGGATGTGCCGGGCTTTGCCCAGAGTCACCCAGGTAGTCAGTGGAAGAGCTGGGTTCAAACCCAGGGGGCTTTGGTTACAAATCCATTTCCTTTCTCCCAAACCACCGTTGTTTTCCACAGTCAAAGGGACGTTGACATTAATTCATTATCAAGTTAAAGGAGCTGGTTGGGGATGTAGTTTCGCCATGGAGGGCTTGCCTAGTATGCATGGGACTCTGGGTTTGATTCCCAGCACTACCAAAAAGTTAATGGGATCCATACACTGAATATCCTAAAATAGATATGTGTTCCTGAAGTATTTGCTGGGATGATAGGTTTCTGGGTCATGCATCTGAGAAAATTATGTAAGTTAAGAATAGTGACCTCCAAGGGATGGGACCATTCTAGTCAAAACTTGCGTACTTGCCGTGTTTGTGTAAAAACAGGTACGATTTTAGATTACCTTTAAGCTGTTTAAGCTGTTTAAGTCTTGAGCGGAAACTTTGGTTGTTTTTAGAAAGCACGTACGTCTATCTAAACTTTATCTTGCAAAAAGGTGGTTCAAGATGTCATGTTATGAATATTCAGAAACTCAGATGTCATAGAGCCTAGATGGGAATGTGTGATAACCTCAGGGTGGCACTGAAATCAGAGCTTTCCAAATACATGACTTCAAGCGAGAAAGGAAGCCTCTTCAACAGGTCTGTGCACTTCATCAAGCACCCTGTCACCCCACCTGCATCCGAGTCCTCACAGTAGATGGATCAAAGGGAAATGAAACAGATTTGCAACTGAAGCTCAAGGGAAAATGTAGTTAATAATTGTTTAATTGTAAGAAATGGGTCCAATGAACAAATTGGCTGGTTCTGGGAATGGCAAAAGCCTTGCTGAGATTGTTCTTCGGGGAAGCTGGTTTATGGCTTCCTGGAGCAGGTGGGTGGCTACTTGTCATTTAGATTTTGGGGTCCTAGAAGGATGTTGATTGATAATTCCTCTAATGTGGGGTGGGCAGTGCTAGGGGTTGAACCTGGGGCCCTGTGCAGGCCAGGCAAGCGCTCCACCACTGTCCTGTTCCTCGTTGCCTCTTTTTGAACTTCCCACAGTGGCTTTCACAGAGCATTGCCCTTCGTGGTTCAGGCTGACTAACAGCTTATGGTCATTAATATTCAGGCTTAATTTTGTTTGATTGTGGCTTGAAGAACAGGAAAAATGTATTGCTCTTTTTAAAATTTTGGTTTCTTAAAATTGCATAGTAAATAAATAGGAAGCAATGCCTCCATCAACCCATTGCCCAGCTGAATAAGTAGAAAGACAAAAGTTCATTTAACATTCTATGTCCTTCCCTGATTCCAAACCCTTTATACATATGGATCATAGGAAATGTAGTCTTCAATAGATTGCTGATTTTTATTTTTTAACTTTTTTTATTTTATTTTTTCCATTGAGACTAGGGATGTAGTTCAGTGATAGATCCCTTGTCTAGCAGGTGCAAGGGCCTGGATTCAATTCCTAGTATGCAAATCATCGTCGTCATCCTCCTCCTCCTCACTGAGGTATAATCAGTTTGATCTGTAAGTACACAGAGTTTTTTTTTTTTTTGTATATTCCCAGGGTTATGCAGCCATCCCCATTATATTAAATTATAGAACATTTTCATCACCTTTAAAAGAAATGCTGTACCCACTGGTAGTCACTCCCCACTCCCTCCTTTCTCCAACCCTGTCAACTGCTAATCTACTTTCTATCTCTATGGATTAGCCTATGTTGGACATTTCATATAAGGAGATCATGTAATATGTGACCTTTCCTGTTAGACTTCTTGGCTCAGCATAATGTCTTCCAGATCCATGTTGGAGCATGAAGCACTGCTTCATTCCTTTTCATGGTTGCACAGTATTTCATCATACCCATGTATAATATTTTGTTTATCTATTTATCATTTGATGGATCTTTGGGTGGTTTCCACTTTTTGGATAGTGTGAATAGTGGTGCTATAACATTCATTTAAGAGCGTTTATTTAAACTTGTTTTTGATTCTTTTGGATGCATACCAAGGGGTAAAATTGTTGGGTCAGTAAAAATTCAAGGTCTAATTTGTTGAGGGAGTGCCAGACTCTTCCTCGCTGACTGCACTGTTTTACTTTCCCACGGATAGTGTCGGAGGATTCCTGTTTGCCAACACTTGTTACCTTCTTTCTAATCCTAGCCATCCTAGAGGAAGTGAAGTGGTTATGACCTATAGTTCCCTAAGGGCTCATAATGTTGGGCACATTTTCCATGTCCTCTTCTCCATTTGTGTATTTTCTTTGAAGAAATTTCTACTCAAATCCCTTGTCCAGTTGCCTGTGTTTTATTGTTGAGCTGTGCGAGTTCTTGATGTCTTCTGGATGCGAGGCCCTCGTCAGACATGCCATTTTCAAATATTCTCCCCCATTCTGTGTGTTGTCTTTTCATTTTCTTCTTAGTGGTCTTTGAAGCACAAGTTTTAAATTTTGATGAAGTACATTGTATCTATTTTGGCTTTGCTTCCTTGTGCTTTGGGTTTGACATCTAAGAAACCTTGGGTAGTTCAAGGTCACAAAGATTTATACCTATGTTTTCTTCTAAGAGTTTTGTAGCTTTAGCTGTTGCATGTTGGTCTTTGACCTCTTGTGAGTTAATTTTTGTGGGCAGCATGGGGTTGTGGCCAGATCCACTCTTCTGCAGGTGGATGTCCGTTTGTCCAAGTACCACCTGCAAGGCCAGCACTTACCACTGAGCTACAGCTCAGGCCTCCAAGCACCATTCGCCCCCAAGTGAAAAGCTTGCTCTTTTTCACTCACATTTTGATCTAAGGTTGATGCATAGAACCACAAATCATTCCTTTTTTATTATTATGTTTCATCCTTTATATGAAAGTACCATAATGTACTTATCAGTTCTTTGTTCCGTGTACATTGGGTTGTTCCCAGGGGTTGCTATCATGAACCCTGTTGCTGTGAGCCTACTGAACGTCTTTTACTACTCGGACGTGAGATGCTCTCTAGAGTTTGCTGAAGAGTGTAGAGTACACACACGCTTTCTGAAGCGTTTGCAATATTTATGCTGCTATCGGCAATGTGTTAAATTACATTTGGGAAAACTTAAGTTTTAAGCATTCTGTTTGTTTTGTGTCTCTGAAAAAAAGTCATTACTAAGAAGAAAGAAGTGGTATTTGCAAATAATTTGCCTGTTAGGCTTCTGATAGCTTATTAGTAAGAATTATGTTAAACAAGCAAAAGGCCAATAGCTAAAGAACATAGTATCTCATTAATATCTCTTTAAATTTTAAAATATTAAAGCGTGTGAGCCTGGCTTGGTAGTGCATGCCTGTAATCCCAACAGTTTGGGAGGCTGAGGCAGAAGGATCTCAAGTTTGAGGCCAGCCTCAGCAACTTGGTAAGGCCTGAAACAACTTAGCAAGACCCTGTCTCAATCAATCAATCAATCAGTCAAAAAGTCTGGGGATGTAGCTCAGTGGTAAAGCATCCCTGGATTTAATTCCCAGTACAATAAATAAATAATAAAATAAAATATTAGTGTATGCCTTAAATAGATCTTTGACAGGTTGAGATCATGGAGGTTTTTTGCAAATATAGGAGTCTCCCCTTATTCACAGTTTTGCTTTCAGAGGTTTCAGTTAACTACAATCAACTGCAGTCTGAAAATAATAAATAGAAAGTTCCAGAAATGCACAGTTCATAAGTTTTAAACTGTAGACTGTTCTGAGTAGTGTGATAATGTCTCATGCTGTCCCATTCCCTTCCTCTTCAGATGTGAATCATCCCTTTGCTTGGTGTGTCCATGTTATATATGCTACCTGCCCGTTAGTTACTTAGTGATGTTCTCACCTCCCCCAACCACACTTTATTTCATTTCTCTCCCGCCTTTTTGTGTTCATGTGCCTCTCTGGGGGTCACTCCTATTAGATTAGAAATTTCCTAATAATAAGATCCATGCTGTCACATTTTCCAAATCCCCTGGGGTCAGCACAGCCTCTTTTACAATATGACTCTAAGTCCCCTTGTGTGACATTTAAAGTCCTCCCGGTTGCCTGGCATGCATGAGGTCCTGGGTTCAATTTCCAGTACTGCAAAAAAATTAAAAAATTAAATGAAGTCCTTCTAGGCTGACTTTGCCTAGCATTATACTCTGCTTTTCGTTGTATCTTGTGCTTTGGCCAAATCAAACTAATTGCAGTTCCCCAAATGTACTATGTAGTTAACTTTTAATATCTCTTCATTTTATTGCCTTAGCTCTCTCAAAAATCAGAGCTAATGAAATGTTGGCTATTACAATTACACGGACATGGTTATATAATGGCTCCGCGACGCCCTTAATAAATGAGATCTACAGTGTTACATCTGTTGAACCCAGAAACTCATTCAAACTTTATTCTGTCTGATGCTTTATAAAGTTTTTCAAAGATCATGTTGTACTCTTCTTTCTTCCTGATGATTTGCAGAGAACTTTGTTCAAGAGGGATAAAGTCCCAACTTAGATGCCTCAAATATGCAATAGTCTTGTCTTTTGGGATGCAAACGTTATTATTCAGGCAAGCATGATTTCTTAAAGCCAAATTTGAATAAGCTTTGTATTTATTATATGCCTGAAAGTATATTGCCATTCTTTATTCTTTAGTGCTCATATGTTGAAAAATAATTGCAGAATCGAAGTGAGTCCCTCTTGATGGCATTAGTGGCTTTATAAGAAGAGGAAGAGGAATCTGAACTGGTATTCTTGCTTTGTCCCACGTGTGATGCCCTCCGCCATATCATGATGCAGCACGAAGGCACTCTGCAGATGCCAACACCATGCTCTTGGATTTCCCAGCCTCTAGAATCATCAGCCAAATCAACTTTCATTCTTTATATAGTTCCCAGCCTCAGGTACTTTGTTACAGCAACAGAAAACAGCAGCATTTATTCCGTTGTTTTATTTACAATGAACTTTGCAAAATGTCACCTCTATGAGATTGGATGATGATCCTGTATGTTTAGCTAAGTATACATAAACTTAAGAAAAACAAGGTGGTCATGAGGGGCTGGGGCCTGTGCCTTGTGTTTCCCCCGAGGCTCCTCTGTCTGCCCATCCTCTTGTCCTGGTTCCCAGGATGCAGATGCACTTGGCTTAGTCCCATCGTGTCTGAGAAGTTTAATTTTTGCTGCACCGTCGTCCTCTTCTCAGCTCGACACCTACATCACCGTTCAAGAACAACTTCCATCAGTGATCTATGTCCTTAAAAGGAAATTGTCACGGCCTCCAGTGCACTCCTGGTTCTAGAGCCCAGTGTGATGTCAGCAAGGAAAGCAGAGACAGAGCTGATTTGATCTACACAACTTGTTTGCCAGCCTCGAGTCTCCTAAAGCTCATTGTCCTACAAACCTAAGTGTTTAAAGATCTAAATTCTAAATCTCTCTCCTCCCTCTCTCTCTCGCTCTCTCTGTCTCTCTTGCTAGGGATCAAACCTTGGGCCTTTGCACAAGTACGATCCACTGAGTGGGGTCTGACTAAGTGCCCAGCCTGGCCCTGCACGTTTCTCCTCCTGCCTAAGCCTCCGGGGTAGCTGGGATTACAGGTGTGTGCCACTGCCTGGCTCCAGCACGCTTTGTACTGAAGGCAGAATTTCTCACTTGTTCAGTTGGTCTGTTTACGACAGCATTGCTCTGTCTGTCATGGGAGAAGACATTTAATTTAAGCAGCATATTCTAACTTTGCTTACTAAGAAGTGACCTAAAACTTACACTGCAGGAAAATGGAATTTCATGCAAAAAGTTCCTATCACAAGAGAATTGCTTTTTTTAATTTTTTTTTTTAAAATTTGGGCAGGTAGGCAGATTTCTGCATGTTTTTGGAATCTTGCTGGAGGGAAGAAAGCAAAAAAGGAAGAAATCAGCAACTGGGGAAGGTGTCAACATAGGACTCTTTCCTAACACAGCCATGAGGAAAACGAGTGCCCTTACCGGAGAGAATAGGTGCTGGGGTCGCCTTGGGTTGTGTCCAGAAGTGTTCCAATCCTGTGAGAAATTTGTGCTGCACAGGGTTAGTATTTCAGTTTAGGTAATTAGCTATTTTATGCAAGCTTACCAGGTAACGGACAGAGGACAGCAGCCTCTTGGTCCAGGTTAACATTTGGTCATTCAGTGATACTCAGACTGTGGCTCCCACTGTAAGAAAGCACGCTTATGGGGAGAAGAAGAAAGGCTGAAAAGATGGTGGTAGGAGGTTGGAAAGGACAGGAGAAAGGTGCACAGGGTGGAAGAGTGGAAGCTCTAGATGGTTCATGGGTTCCGTCTCACTAGCACAGAATCTAGACGTTTCCTGTTTCTGGGGTGGAGCACCAACATGGTGCATCTTGTACAAAGACAGATTTATAGCCAGCAGCTATCATCTCGAGTTGCTGTGCCTGACGCCTGGCTCCCTCTCTGTCTTGGCTTCAGTGCTGTGCTTCAGATCCAGTCAATCTTTTGTTCAGTTTCTAGTTCTGACCTTCAATGTGGTGGTCAGGAAATTTCTAAGAAAGGGAAGACCCTCTTTTCCCCGAATGAGAGGATACATCGACTCATTAAAACAAACAGTCTTTTGCTCCAGAACCACCCACATCTGGCTATCCATGAAGCATGGAGTTATCAGAGACAAATCATGTCCTCATTTTGCCTGAGCTCTCTGGGCCTGACCTGAGTCTGTCTTTGATCCCTTAGAGGTAGCAGAAATAGCAATGCATTTCAGATCAGAGCTAAAAAAAAGGCATTCCATGGAAGGGAATATATTTTATTGATCAATGATTAGGAAGTCTTTTTTTAAGATATGATTTGAAAACCTTCTGTGGACCATTCTCAGGAATTACTAAATCACACATCAGGCCAGAAGTGAAAAAGTCTCAACATGTGACTAAATTCTCGGGGGTGCATAGAAATTAGTCACTTTGATTTTTCTACTTGTGTTTTTTTATTTCCTTACTTTTAATGTTTTCTCCTCGTAGAAGCACTTAGTGTCTTGGCACTCAGAGTTATTTTCCAGTATTTCCTCTGGTCCAATCAATAACTCTCTACTTATATAGTCACTATGTGGTGGAAGGAAAATCAGAAATGCCTAATGTGGGTGCCTAATTGATTAAGAAGCCACTAAGAATTGCACCAGCCATGAATAATGCATTATCCATGATGTTAACTAGAATATACTGGGCTTGTCCCTTTTGGAGCTCTGGAGAGTCCTTCTGGGTACAGAGAGGAAGGTGACACTTCAGGAGACCTCTGCGCACCCCTCTAGCCTTTCTCCCTTCCAGGTAGGCTGGGTAAAGGCTTCCTTCCTCCTGGTGCTGGTGAGAACTTGGCAGGAATGGAAGGCTCTGTTTGTCTTCCACCTGTTTGGATCCCTCCACTCAGACAGCTTCCCCTCCATGCCAAAGACGTGGGAACAGAGAACAGTAACTTTTGGAACCCACCTTTGTTGTTCCAAATCACTTTTTACCATGTGGTGCTGGGAAAAGTCAGGTTGCTATTCCAGATGGGCACCTCCATTCAGATCATGGCTGCTCAGTTGCTCTTCAACAGTGTCAGGAAAGTTACCTTCATTTTCCCATGCCTTAGTGTCTTTGCCTCCTTGAACTGTGGCAAAGATGCAGCGTCCATTCATCTAGTAATTATTTATCGACTTCTGGGAAGACAGTGTTGCATGAGCCAGCAGATCCTTCCCTGCCTGGCGCTCACAGTCTAACAGGGCCAAGGCAATTAGAGACCTTCTAGAAATAATATTGAGAAGCTAATTCCACATGTCGGTGATACATGAGGCCAACAGGAAATGACCTCAAGTTGAAGCAAAGACTCAGTGTGACAGATGAAGCCAAGAACCTGAGAAGGCGTAGAATCCAGGCAGGGTGAGCCAGTGGAACTCTCAGGAAGTATGACTCGGTTGTGACTGTCACTGAGAAGACACAAACCACATTAACTGAAGAAAGGTGTGCCAGCACAGGCGCAGAGAAGAAAACAAAGCAGCACATCCGGGGCCTGTCCCAGGGAGAGGGGAGGCCTGCTCACCTGCGCAGAGAGCCTGGGAAGAAGCAGGGGGGTGGGGCCGAAGCAGGGATTTAGAAACTGAGTTTGAATTCCAGTTTTGCCATTTATTGGGTATTAACCTCAGACAAGTCACTCCACTCTCTCAGCTGTAGCTTGGTCAAACTAAAGAAAGAAAGAAAGAAAAAGAAAAAAGGTTGCAGATGTGTGACTGATGAGCCACATCCCCAGCCCTATTGCTTTATTTAGAGACAGGGTCTCACTGAGTTGCTTAGTGCCTCGCTTTTGCTGAGGCTGGCTTTGAACTTTCGATCCTCGTGCCTCAGCCTCCTGAGCTGCTGGGAGTGTGCCACCAGGTGTGGTGTGCCACCATGCCTGGCCTAGCTTTATTTTTTTCTAATATCAGAAAGAATCGGGTGAGGAAGAGCTGTGTTTTAATTATATTATTGCCAAGCTGCTCAGTGTTTTGCCGAGTTGAACGAAGTCCATTGATCTTTGCGGAGGAACGTGTGCTGCGGAGCCGAGTCAGCCTGTCTGTGTTATTAACTTGCTCAGAGCTTTTTGTGGCCGATTGATTTTAAAAGCCCCCAACAAAACAGAGGATTTTATTTAATAGAAATATTGTCAGGATGGCATTGAGATTGGGGTTTGATTTTTCAAATCTTTCAATCTAAATTGAATGAAGTCTTTTCTCTGATTTTTCTTTCTTTCTTTTTTTTTTTTCCAAGTCTTTATTTTTATTTGTTTATTTTTATGTGGTGCTGGGGATCGAACCCAGGGCCTCATGCATGCAAGGCAAGTGCTCTACCACTGAGCTACAACCCCAGCCCTCTGATTATTTTTTTTTTATGTCTATAAGAATCACATGTTGGAGAAATAGGGCTGTACCCTGAAACATGAGGGAAATTGGTTTTAGGATCCCAAGGATATCAAATCCAGAGGATGCTCAAGTCCTCATAAAAAATGCCATAGTGTTTGTATAGAACTCAAGCACATCCAAGTATTTTTTTTTTTTTTTAATGGTACTGGGGATAGAACTCAGGGATATTTACCACTCAGCTACATCTCCAGCCCCCCTCCCTTTAAAATTTTTTTTTTTAGTTGTAGTTGGACACAATATCTTTATTTATTTATTTATTTTTCTGTGGTGCTAAGGATTGAACCCAGGGCCTCACAAATGCTAAGTGAGCGCTATACTGTTCAGCCCCAGCCCTAGCCCCTCCCTAGCCCCTTTTTATTTTCAATTTTGAGACAGCATCTCACTAAGTTGCTGTGCTGGCTGCAGACCACCTTGCCTCACCTCCAGAGTAGCTGGGGTTACAAGCGTGCCTCACCACGCCTGGCTTTCCCACATACTTTAAATCATTAGTAGGTGATTTATAATACCTAATGCAATGTAAATGCTATGTAAATAGTTTTTATACTGTATCATTTAGGGATAATGACAAGGAAAAATGTTCAGGACAGACATTTTTTAACAAGAATATTTTCCACCCATGACTGGTTAAATCTGCGGATGCAAACTTGCAGAATGAGGGCCCAAGGTGGTGGATCCTGGCCCCTGGGGAGGTGATATTTGCTTCAAGTGTCTTGTGACTTCACCCTGCAAGTAGAGCTTTCTTTTCCAAAGATAAGGACTTGGGTTTCACAACATCTGTTACTATTATTTACAACTTACAAGGTCTGTTGGCATTTGAGTGAGGGTGGGTGGCCAGGTGAGTGTGTGGGTTTCTGTTCAAGAGGAACACACAGAGAAAGTGCTTAAGAAGAGTGTTTCTGTGGCTCTTTGCAAAGCGAATTCCAGATTTCTGCCCTCCAGTCAGGAAAATGTGGCCCATGGCTCATGCTCAGGCACTTGGAGCTCCTTCTGCAGCCTCTTCATCCTCAATTTGATTCAGTGCAGAAACATCTGGATCCATTTCATAGATGAGGTTCTGAGTGGATTCCTTGCAGCCATGAAAGTTAGGCTTCTCTAAAATTGGTTTAACACCAATCCTAAACCTATTGGCATTCCTGCTACATTTTACAATTCTTCATGTGCCCCTTGAAAAGTAAACTTTCTAGAGAAAAGAGAATATCTGGTCCACGGTACAGGTACAAGGGGCCCTCAGAAATGGTCACAGCTGATTTGAGGTGTGCCACTGGTTCAGGGGGCCCATTGCCTACCCCCTACCCCCAAATCTTGTTGGAGGCTGCTGGTAGCAAACTTTTCCTTCCCTTCCCTTCAATTCTCTCCTTCTTTACTTCTGCAGTACTAGGGATGGGCCCCAGGGCCTTGTGCATGCAAACATTTTCTCAAAGTGTCAAGGAGTAAATGCATTTGACTTTGCCAGTCATACTGCAATCACTTGGCCCTGCTGAATGCCAGTGAATAGTTGTTTAAAAGCAACTTCAGAGAATATGATAGAGGATTGAATGTGACTGCATTAATGAAAAAACTTAATAGGCCACCAGCCTACAGTCCCTGGTTTGCTGACCCCTGCATAGACCATCATAAACTTCTTAGATCTTTTTGAGTATGAAAACCATCATTTGGAATAAGAAATTCATTTGACTATAAATGATATATATTTCAGAAAAAAATAAGATTCCATATTTACATATTATAACATTTTCCTAAAACTTATTTTATTTGTAGATAAATGTCGCACATTTAATTCCTGAAAAATGAGTTCCTCTTAAAGGCTCAGTAAAGGTATCCATGTTTGAGATAAAAACAAATTTATTGATTGATGACTGAATTTCTATTCATCTTTGAAGTTTCTCTTTACATGCGGTGAGTTCCAGTACCAGGTGTGCACATCCATCTCCTTTGTAGCAAATGGAAGCTATGAGGTCCCCCTATGAGTCCTTAATGGCTCGGGAGTGTCCTCTACTAATCGTGATTGAGGTTCCGTGATTCACCTGGGAAGAGTCGGGTTGCCTGGGATGAGCCCAGGCTACTCCCAGGGCTCTGGGCATTGCCAGGCTCTGGCTACTTTATTCCTTGGATACATTGGGCACTTTCTCACTACTAAATCCTCCTCTTCAGGAGAGTGGGATCTGGATTTGTCTCTTTTCAAAGTCATCTTTCATTACACACGAATATTGGCTGCACCTCGAACTTGGCTGTGAACTGATTATTCTCACCAGGGCCTGTTAACGCAAATTCCATCACTCCCACAGCTAAAAATAAATCATATTTAACACTTAGAAGCAAAATTCCAGGCAAATGTATAATCTGATTTGATTGAGTCTTTGTTGAAAATGTTAATGGTGAAATCAAATGCTTACCTTGAAGATGAAAGATTGATTCCTTCCTTTCTCTGACAAGGTGGATGGATAGAAACCAGTTTTACCCATCAATGGCTGTAATCAGAGAGGTCGGTAGATGCGTATGCATCAGAAATGCCATTAGTTCATCTTGGCATGCGCATTTCCCCCCATTTGTGGCACACTGTCATTGAGGATCAGTCTAATATTTAAACTGTGACGCTCCTTTAAGGATTTAGGAATATTTAGTGCTTGCAGCCAGTGTCTGTGTGGTATGAAAACATACTGCGCCTAGGATTTACAGATATTAATCGTAGTTATCTGTGAGAGATGGGATTATAGATGCTTTTGAATTTTCTTCCTGGCTGGAGGTGTAGCTTACTGGTGGAGCACTTGCCTAGCATGCACCCTAGAAGTCCTGAGGTTGGTCCCCAGCACTGGAAATAAATAAGTTTAATAATGAATATACATTACTTTAAGAAAACAGCCGGGCACAGTGGCACATGCCTGTAATCCCAGCAGCTCGGGAGGCTGAGACAGGAGGATCTAGAGTTCAAAGCCAGCCTCATCAACTGTGGGGCACTAAGCAACTCAGTGAGACCCTGTCTCTAAGTAAAATACAAAATAGGGCTGGGGATGTGCCTCAGTGGTTGAGTGTCCCTGAGTTCAATCCCTGTACCCACCCACCCCCAAAATATAAAAGATTTAAACTTTTTAAAAAAATATATTTTTAGTTGTAGATAGACACAACAACTTAATTTTGTTCATTTTTTTTTAATGTGGGGCTGAGTGCTCTACCACTGAGCCACAAACCCAGCCCTCAAAGTTTTTTGACTGTAACCAAAGTAAATATATTTTAAATTTCTGACCCAGAACACACGTGCATTTGTGTATTTATAAAATTAAGACAAGAGTTTCGTGAAATATCAGTTAACCTTTTTGTACTTGTCCTAGATGTTTCTTATTTTTTAAATCCTGTTTTATTAAAAAGAAAGAAAGGCAGGAAGGACAGAATTCATGTATTAATCAACTGAAATGACTTCATGAACTGCTGCTGGGAGAGTTGAAAAAGACTACCATGCTGGGGCTTGAACCCAGGGCCTCGAGCATGCTAGGCAAACGCTCTACCACTGAGCCACATCCCCAGCCCTTTTTATTTTATTTTGAGACAAGGTCTCACTAAGTAGCTAAGACTGAACTTGAACTTGCCATCCTCCTGCCCCTGCCTCTTGAGTAGCAGGAATTACAGGTGTGTGCCCGCATGCCTGGACAAAAATGACTCATTTTAGTGTAATGGTTGCCAGTCTAATATTTTATGGGTCAATTAAAAAAAAAAAACCCTTTGGGGATTGATATAAGTCCATTCACTTTTTATATTGTAAAGTAAGGATATTTTAAACCTTCCTAAGTAATCATTTCTAGCATCATTATTCTTATATTCATTTGTTATCAATTTGTTGAATCTATGAATTTTGTGAATCAGGGGTATTTTCATATAAACATATCCTTGGTCTTACCTCAAGCTTTAATTCCTCCCATCTTTTAATGTCCTTTGGCCTCTGTGCAGCCCCAGCCCTGTTCAGGACAGGGACCTGGCTTGTCTGGCAGTTTGGCTCTAGGGTACAGTTAAACTGAAAATATTCCTTGATAGTACAATGAGTTTGCACCGTGAGCTTGCCGTTTCTAAGTTGTGGTTTTGGCTAGAGTTATTAATAAAGACTTGGACACTGAGCAGAATACTAAGAATAAGAAAAGGATATGCTTAAAATAGATCTCTTGTGCTTCTATTTGGTGTCATGGTAATCTGTAAAACTGGGTGGGGAACCTAGCCAGGCACTGTACCACTGAGCCACACCTCCAGCCCCCAGTCTTCTGTCACCTCGAATGCTAACATAGACTTCTTCCCGACCACAACTTAGAATCATAAACGTGAAGAAATGCCTGATTCACACGTCTCCACACATTGGATATCTCCAAGGAAGATTTGTCATTCTGCAAGATGAATCACTCTGAAAAACTTTTCCTTCCTTTGTCTTGAGCCATGACTTTCTTGACAGATAGCTGTAACTGTATTTCTGCAGCACTTTAAAGTCTCTTTAGCTCCTGCGGACTCCATCAGCTTCTGCTCTCTCTGACCACACCCACCCCACCTCCTATTTACCAGGTGGATTCTCCCCCAAAAGAACACAGTCCTCTGCAGCTCTTGGGAAACTGAGCTGGGTGTTCCTGAAGAGAACAAATCTCTAGATGTTTTCTATAATAATAGCTAACATTTTTGTGGGCTTGCCATGTTCTAGAAACTTCGTTACAAGCTTGCAGAACATGATTTCATTTAATTCTTAAAAACAAAAAACCCACAAGAAACAAAACAACCTTCCCTATTTTGGCTTCTTCAGAGATCTTTGTAAGTGTCAGGGGCTCTTTTGTATGGATTTCAGGTTGTACTGAAAGCTGTTTTACTCATTCAGCCTACCTCTATTTATTGAGTGATTATTATGTGCCAGATAGTTGTCTGGACACAGACACAGCAGTGACTCTAAAAATCTCCATGCCCTCATGGTGCTTATATTCTGGAGGGTGTTGGGGAATCCTGACATGACCTATGAATGTAGAAAACCAATAAGTTAAGGCGGGAAGAAGGACCTGAGAGTAGAGTTGGGCAAGTGATGGGCAAGGTCTTTGAAGCACCCACATTCAAGCTGAGTCCTGACTGAACAGCAGCAGCTGCACTTGTAGACATTTGGCCAAAAAAGCCATTTGCTCCTGCTCTAAATGGTTCTTCCTTTTCTGTCTTTTTTTTTTTTAAAGTAGTTTCCCTGTCTCCTCCTTGCCATCAGCCTCAGATAGGGACTTGGCTGAGCCAGATCAAGGGAAGCGGGAGCCGGAAGGAGGTGGAGCTACAAATGGGGAGTAGAGATAGCAGAGGCCTTAGCCGCAGGCTGTGGGAGTAAGCATGGACCAGGCACAAGCCCATACCTGCTTATGGGCAGGTGCATATGGGCCTTCCTGGGCGATGGGAGCACCCCGCCTTTTGCAGAGGGTACAGCCAAGAGTTGCTGGTATTGGCACAAGCAGAAGTCCAGGCTGGATGGGAAGGTGATCAGTCAGCTGATAACTCTGCAGAGAGGGCTCTGCATCCTATGCCCACAGAGCATTTCCAGAGACCACTCTGCCGTCCCTGAGTGACACCTGCCTCTTTCGATCTGGTAAAGCCTGACCATTTGCAGGTGCCTCTTCTGCCTGGGAACCCCGCTGCAAAGGGAAGCGTCTTTCCCCCCCTGCAGGCAGTTTCCCAGAGGCCTGTTACAGGCAGTCTTTATTGAGCCCCCTAGTCCACCCTGGAGTCCATAGGGAGGCTGGCCAAGGGTTAGAAGCCCTGAGCTCAGGCTCTAGAGTCAGACTGCCTTGGTTTGACCCTGGCTCCCTTTGGGCAAGTTGGGCACCCTCAGTAACTCATGTGTAAAATGTAATTTATAATAGTACCTAACTTAAGAATCTTGTGAAGAGAAAAGCCACCCAGCAGTCTCTGGCCCCGAAGTGTTGCTGGTTTGATATGTTAATTTCCCTCACTGAACCGCCCAGTCCTCCAGGAAGTCTGCAGTTTTGTAGTCCCAGGGCTACGAAATTCACTCAACAAACATTTACTTCCAGGCCCTGGCATGCAGGGGTTGCAGCCACTAAGAACACAGACAAATTCTTGCCCTTTTGGGGCTGCCATTCTGCCAGTGGAGACAGACTATAAGCTGCTGAACACAGATATAAATAATTCAACTTCAGATAGTGGTAAGGGCTAAAAAGAAAAAAATAAATTGGGGTAACATGATCACTGACCTAAGATGTGTGCATATGCGTGGAAGGTGCTCCGAGGAGGCTTTGGCAAGGATTTCACGTTTGAATAATGATTAGACTCAAGTGACAACCTGGGGGACAGTGCACCAGAGAGGAATCAGCCAATGCTGGAGTGACCTTGGTGTGTTCGAGTAAGGTAAAGCAGGAGGAGAGCAGAAGGCGGGAGGCAAGGGAGGGGACCCCCTGGGCAGGCTGTGCAGACAGAGCCTTGGGACTGGCGGGGAGTTTGGAATCTGTCCCTCTTGCGATGGAGCTGCAGAGAGTTATCAGCCCAGGAGGGAGGTACGCTGATGTGGGAGTGTTTGCTGTGTGGTGAGCTTTGCAAGGTTTGAAAGCAGGGGTAAGAGACCAGGAAACCAGGGAGGGCCTGGGAGCCCTGGAATTGTGGGGATACATCCTGATGGCCTTTGCTGGGAAGGTGGGTTCAGTTTTTAATGATGACCTTCTGTCACAGGTTGATTAGTGTCCCCTCAATTCATGTCCACCTAGAACCAATTTGGAAATAAGGTCTTTGTAGATGTAGTAAGCACCTCAAGATGAGATCATCCTGGATTCAGGGTGGGGCCTATTTCTAGTGATTGGTGTCCTCACGAGGAGAAGGCACAGAGACATGGAGAGGAGGCATGTGAGGACACAGCGGAGGCTGGAGTGATGCAGCTGCAAGCCAAGAAGTGTCTGGGACCACCAAAAGCTGGAAGTGGCAAGGAAGTCTCCTTCCCTAGAACCTCTGGAGGGAGTTGGACCCTGCTGACACCTTGCTTTTATACTTAGGCCTACCCCAGAACTAGGGGAATACATTTTTGTTGCTTGGTAACCAGCTTGTGGCACTTGGTTACTTTGCCCCCAGGAAACTGACATAATGACTGACAGGTCACTAGTCTCTTAGGAAGATTTGTATTGGGGTGGGAGACACAGGAGATGGTCTGATCAGGACCCATGGCCACTCTGTCGACCTCCTTTTAGCCCTGAAAGCCGATCATACCAAGAACTCAAAGAAGCACTAGGAGTCCAGGGGAGGCCCCTCATGAATGAATGAATGGGCCTGAGAGGGGCTGAACCTGGCCTCTGGGTCACTCTTACAGAGCCTCAGCCATGGTAATTGTGACTGGCCACGTGCTGAGTGTAGACAGGGTCACCACCCCTCTGCTGTGTGCCTTCTAAGCTCCTCTGGACTAAGAAACCAGATTAAGATCTTTGTTAAAATTTCTGTAAAGAGGACGCGTTTCCTGAGCAAGGGGCTTGACGCCTAGAAGGTGTGGGTTTTAGAATGCGGACTTTGTGCCATTGATTTTTTTTTTTTTTTTTTTTCTGGGCACAGAAATGATGGTTCCTTCCTCCTTTCAGATATTCCTCCAGCCAGTTAGAAGAATGGGAGATGCAGTCCAGAATCAAAACCGCCCGCCCCAGCAGCTGAGAGCAGGCCTGTGGGCAGCTTCACTGCTCCTATTCTCTTGTGTTCACAGTTGAAAGTACCGAAAAAGGAGAGGAAACATGAGGCCACCAATGTTTAATTTTATCGTAATGCTGCCAGAAGTCCACCCGCTGTGTTCCTATAAATTTCTCCTGGCCTGTCCTTGCAGAGAGTACAGGGACAGTGATTGGGTACTTTTTTCCAATTAGATAATGAACTGCACTCCCCACAAAACTCAGGTCCAAATGGCAGGGCTCCACAGGGCGTGGAAACCCAGCCCTTTGTCTTGGTGACACAAGCACCTGGTTAGGTTTGGACACACAGTAGATGCTGAATGTTTCCGTAATTGAAATCAGGATGAAAGGCAATACACGAGGTCCACAACCTAGCATGTCCTTTTACTTATGATTTTTCTACTTTACAGTGGTGTGGGACTTTGAATTTTGATATTTTCCTGGGTCAGCAATATGAAGTCAGATATTGTCTTAAGATGCTGGACAGCTCTAGGCAGCTTCCAATCAGCCATGGATGAAGAGAACATTCCACTTATGATGTTTTTGGCTTTGATGGGGCTATCAGGATGTAACCCATTGTCAATCCAGGAGAATCTCTACTTTATTTGACTGTACAGTCAGGAAGCATCTGATTT
This sequence comes from Marmota monax, assembly GCF_021218885.2. Taxonomy (NCBI): domain Eukaryota; kingdom Metazoa; phylum Chordata; class Mammalia; order Rodentia; family Sciuridae; genus Marmota; species Marmota monax. Next base: position 123,965 of record NW_026695045.1, read on the forward strand.
TCCTAGGAAATTGATCAGGCATGCATTACCTGGATGGCATCCGTTTCTTTCTTTTCTTTTTCTTTTTTCACGTCATTTTGTTGCTAGGAACTTTGCAGTGTTCCCATATTATGCTGCTCTTTCTTCCTAAAAAGAGTCTCTGCTTATATCCAGAGTCTCCAATTATATCCAAATGTTCTTTGCTTTCTAATGTTACCAAAACCCTGCTCCACACACTGTCTTCTCTTTCTCCCCACCCCACCTCCACTCTCACCCTTTTTAGTCACTGTGTAGGGGAAAGAATATTCTACTGGGATCCAAACAGAAGGGAGTCTGAATTTTAGATCTGCTGCATAATAAAGGAGTAATCTGGGAAGCAGCTTAACCACTTTGAAGTGCCTTGGAAAGGTTATCCATAGGTAGACGGTAAGCCCTTAGACCAGTGTCCAAGTACTCAAGGGTGTGGATTTCTTTGCTCTCTTTCTGTGTGTTTTTGATTCCTGGTCTAATCCTGATTTATTCCAAAATTAGGATTCTCTCTCTGGGTATCATTCCTTTATAATTACTCAGATCTATGTTTTTCTACTTGCTTGAGCTATATGAGCATTTATCCTTAAGTGATCCGCTGATCCCCTCTATCTAATGACCGGCTTAATATCATACCAAAGTATTTCAAACCTTGCATTTCACCCATGCAACCTCTTGACTCTTCTAACCCATTGTTTGTTTCTTTCTTTCTTTGCTGTGCTGGGGATCAAACTGAGGGTCTTGTGCATGCTAGGCAAGTCCTATGCCACTGAGCTACATCCCCAGCCCAAATCATCATTTCTTGAGCAAGCCCTTTTTGATCTGATATTTTAACTTAGTTATTGCTTCTAAGTTTAAATATATTTTTTGAACCAATACATAAAAGGTATCAATTTCTGTTGTCATTAATTGATCACCTGCCTAATGTTGATTTTTTTTTTAATCAAGCACTTTATATAGTTAATAAAGGAAGTATAGAATAGAAGTCAAAGCAGCTGTGTTTGCTGTTGGCCTGGCCAATACGGCACCACATTCACAGGAACAAAAGTTTAGAAATAATAGGATGACTTTGTCCCTCCAGCTACCGGTGAGAACCTATAGTCTCAGTTCCTAATATTTATTTACCTTTTTGTCCTTTGGTAGGGCAGAGACAATTCTGTGAAGCACATGTTTGAAGGTTTGATAATTATGGAAGCTAATTTCTCAGAGAAATAAATACATTCTCCAGCTTGGGCAGGGTATAACATTACTCTCAGACATTTCATTCATTCATCTATTGACTAATGAAACATCATATATATTTATGATATACGACATGGGTTTTTTTTTTTTTTTATACACACACACTGTGGGATGGTTTTTAAAAATTTAATTAACTAACTGTTCTTTGTGGTGCTGGGATTCAAAACCAGGGCCTCATGAAAGCACCCAACCACTGACCATATCTCTAGCCCACCTAGGGAATGAGTAAATGAAGCTGATTATCATATCCATGAACATAATATTTTCTTAAACATGCTTGGGTGCATTCAAGGATTGCAGGGAATTTTTACACCCTGTTTTCTGATTTGGCATCTTTTGCCACACTTCTTGCTTGTAAGTAATGTAATGTAATGTAAGTGATGAATAAAGAAAGATGATAAAGGAGGGGGAAAAAAAGAAGAAAAAACTAAATAGCACAAAAAAAGAAGCAAATGAACAAGTTAGCAACACAAAAGAGTCTTTCCTGCAGGCAGTAATTTGGGAGGCTGAGATAGGAGGACCACGAGTTCAAAGCCAGCCTCAGCAAAAGTGAGGTGCTAAGTAACTCATTGAGACCCTGTCTCTAAATTAAAAAAAAAAATAGGGCTGATGATGTGGCTCAGTGGTCAAGTGCCCCCTGAGTTCAATTCCCAGTTCCCAAAAAACCAAAAAACACTTATGAGGCAAGAAGGAGGAGAAAAAACGTCTACTGAGATGAGACCCATCTCAGCCTGAAAGAGCATGAGGCTAGTAAGATGTGCCTCTGTATGAAAAATTTAAGAGGGCTCCAAAATAATTCCACAGTATTTTAAAATATCAGATTAATGCAAAATCCTCCTGCTGAACAAAGTATCAAGATGTTAAGACAGGATCTGACCCTGCACTGGCAACTCAAGGTATTTGCTTCCCTCTTATCTCGAAAGGAAAAAGATTGCTAATTCCTCTAAGCCTGGATTTGCTTTGGGTTTGAGTTCCAACTCCACTGTAACCTTCTCTGTGACCTCAGGCGGACATCTTTACCTCTCTGAACTTCCTTTTGTGAAATGGAGAAAATGCTTTTGCTTTCAGGGCTTTGGGGTGGTTTGAAAATTATACCTTGTAAGGCACTGGGTGGGTAGTGACATCCAATAAACAGCAGGTTTAAATAATTCATGATCATTCACAGTGAGTTAAGACCCTCAGGAGATGTAAAGGGGCCCAGCTAAGCACATCCTGCGTGTGAGGGTTCACAGGGCTTGGTGGCACTTCCTAGGTTGTTTCAGAGTTCAGCTTGAACACTCACACATCCGCTCGGTGCTCTGTAACCCATTTCCTGTTTAGTCATCGCTCCTTGCCTGGCCGGGCTCTAGGCGGGCAGCAAGGTGCCCCAATCATCTGAGTTTCTCTAAGGCATTCCCCACACTGATGCCCCACGTGGATGGCATCTCACCTCGTCGCCACTGGCACTGCCTGCAGCCTCCGATGCTGTGTGGAGATGGGTTTCGGCTCCTATCATGAAAGCCCGAAGCTAACACAGGCAGCGTGGACATCACAGGAGGGGACCTGTGGACCCAGCTAGGACTGGATGCAGAAAACTGGAAAGCAGCTCCTTTGTTCCCTGGAGCTGTCTGGGGCAGATGGAAGCAACAGTTTGGTCTTGTTCTAATCGAATCATAGCTGTGGAGACCAGAAAGCGGAGCCCTCCCTTCAGTTCTCCCTAGTCCTTCGAATGTGAGATGAGATGGGGAAAATGATGAAAGATGGTTGCTAAAATAACTTATTAGACTTTAAGAGCCTTAGTCCTTATTGATCCTTGCTCCTGTCTGAATATTCATCAGGGCGCCTGCTGCTCAGAGGGAGAGATGGGGTGGGATGATGGGAGCTGTGGGGGGTCCACACACATCTGGCTGTGTCCAGGCACCGTGCTCTTTGGATTTAAGCTCTGCTTTGCTACTTAATCAGTTCATTTCGCACCCAGTTCAATAGGAACTTATTGAACTGGGTGCGAAATGATACTGAAGAATAGGAGAATGGGACTTTTGTCTCCTAGGGTGTAGTTGGGTACAACTGTGCAGATCCCGAGGCGAACTTAGTTTCCCACTTCTGCTGTTTTCCCATGTTCTCTTATTTCTGCCCTAGAAATATGGCTGGCTTCCCCTGGATTAAGAACCTCTAAGGCCGGCGGGCATGGTGGCACATGCCTATAATCCCAGTGGCTTGGGAGGCTGAGCAGAAGGATCTTGAGTTCAAAGCCAGTCTCAACAATTTAGCGAGACCCTAAGCAACTCAGTGAGACCCCATCTCCAAATAAGATACAAAAAATGACTGAGGATGTGGCTCGGTGGCAAAGCACCCCCGGGTTCAATCCCCATTACCAGAAAAAAATAAAAAAATGACTACCTGTAAAGCTTATGTGGTCAGTCTGTTCTGTGATGTTGTCAATCCTCAGGAACCTCGAATAGCTGGTAGGGAATTGAGCGGGCATTCCACAGATAGTAGCAAAAGATAAAGATGAGTCCTCAGAACAAACAGCAACAGCTTGTCTTTATTTAGAAGTTGGGATATTTTTTCCATTGTTGATTTTTTTCCCCATTTGATTTTTTAAAAATATTGCATTCGGGTTGGGGGTGTAGCTCAGTGGTACAGCATCTGTCTAGCATGCGCAAGGCCCTGGGTTCCATCCCTAGGACCAAAATAAATATATACCTCCAAATCTCTCCCTAATCCTGGCTCTTGTCTATTACAAAAGGCCATCCCAAGTTGCCTTTCTAGCAGACTGGTAGTGAGTGATCCTGTCTCTCCTGAGTGGCTTCTGGTTGCCTGAGGGCTAAAACCCTGCCCTGTGGCTGGCGGTGGAGGCTCTTCACTGTCTGGCCCTAGGCAGCTCACCAGGGCATCTGCCCGGCCTGCTTCTGTTCCTTTCCTCTCTGACTCAGCCTCTTCAAGAGTGTAACCCGGCCCACACTGTATCTTCTGCTCGAATTGTGCCCTGTCCCCAAATCTCTTCACCCAAAATGGCCCTGATTAGCTCTTGTTCTGCCTCAGATACCCCCTCCTGGCCGGGCTCCCCCAATCATGCTTAATTGCTCTGCTTTCCCATTGGACTCTGTTTCCACTCAATTCACCTGTTGGTCCTGGCGCTCAGTCTCTGACGGTGATTTATCTGTTTACCCTTGTCCTCAGTTCCACCGCCAGCTCCTGGAGGAGAGCAACAGGGCTTTTCATGTCAAATGAATAAAGGAATACAGTTTGATACAGTGGGGAAAAAAAGCAGCAGCTGCTGCAAAATAATCCATTAAAAACAAAAGTATGAGGCTGAGGTTGGTGGCTCAGTGGCAGAGCGCTCGCCTCGAACATGTGAGGCCCTGGGTTCGATCCTCAGCACCACATAAAATAAATGAACAAAATAAAATATATTGTGTCCATGCATAACTAAAAAACAGACAAACACACAAAAAAGTGGCAGAGCGGACTCTGGTTTTACAGCCAGGAGACCCTGGGTTCGAGTCTTTGTCCAGTCACGATTCAGCTTTGTGATGCTGTAATTATTTTTAGATTTTTTTTTTTTTTGCTGTGGAGACTTCAAAAAAAAAAAAGCATGAATAGGACAATCAACTCATGGTCAGTCTCTTTTCTTGTAAAACTATCCCACTTGCCAGGAGTCTTGGGTCACACCTGTAATCCTAGAGATTCTGGAGGCTGAAGCAGGAGGATTGCAAATTCGAGGCCAGCTTCAGCAATTTAGAGAGACTCTGTCTCAAAAAGTAAAAAGATCTGGGGATATAGCTCAGTGGTAAAGTATCCTTGGGTTCAATTCCCAATAGCAAAAAACAAAACAAACAAAAAAACCAACCTGCCCCCTGTTAGCCCCCTGGATTATTTTGAAGCAAACCCCAGGAGCCACACCACTTCATCTATTATTAGTTTAACAAGAACATGACAATTTTAATTGAACGCAAACACAACACGAACCGTGTGCAAAGAAGAGGTCACCATGAACTCCGATCATGGGGAAGCCCTTTGAAGCAAATCATAGAAGACAGATGTGGATTTTGGCAGCCAAGGTTCGTAACTGGGAAGCTGTTAGGCATATATGTCAGCAGATCATCAGCAGATTGTTTAAGTGGGAATGGGAGCCGGGCAGGGAGAGGAAATGGGAAGGGAAACCATGGCCTGGAACCGAGAGGTAGCTTTTTGGAAACCTTTTGGTTTTATGTAACACCGTGTGGTTTTGAAGGGTTGCATTCACAATTGTGGTGTGGGCTGGGGACAGTAGTACTCCTTACGTAATGCCCTTCAGCCCTGTCTTTCCAAGTACTTTCCTTATTAACTAATTTCTCCTTGAGAAATTGTGACAGGCACATTTAAAGAAACTGGTTCCTGCACCAGCTACCAGGCTCTAGTGGGGGAGTGACCTGGCAACTTTGCATTTTTCCCCACTGGGCTTAATCCTTATTATGAATAACAGAGGGGAGCTTTGTTATGCAGGGGAGTGGATTTCTGCTGCTGGGAGAATTAGCTGCAATCTTATTCAGAAGGTGCCTTCTGATGCAACAAGGTCTTTTGAACTGTGCATAAATAGGGGCCTTTGTTTGGGCATTTGGAGCACAGGCTTAAATTGCTCCAGAAGTTCCCAGCGACTCCAGGTATCTTTGGCTGATTTTTTCCCTGAGGCCACGAGTGGTAGTTTTCTCCATAGTGTTTTAGTTTCTGCCTCTTCAGCACTTCCCAAAACTAGGGCACAACCAACCATTTTACTGGAGACTTTTCTGCTTGGAGAGGAAAGCAATTCCTCTGTGTCCAAAGAAATGAAATGAAAATATATGCAAGCTAAGCTAGGATAACCCACAGAAATAGAGTTGTTAGGAATAGGGAAAAGACTTAGTTTCTAATTAAAATTTATTTATATTCAAAATAATATTTGATCTAACTGGGCATGGTGACACACGTGCCTGTAATCCCAGCGGCTGGAGAGGCTAAGGCAGGAGGATTGCAAGTTTGAGGCCAGCCTCAGCAACTTAGCCAGACCCCACCTCAAAAAATAAAAGGGGCTAGTGATGTGGCCTAGTGGTAAAGCACCTCCGGGTTTGATCCCCAGTAATGAAACACACACACACACACATACACACACACATTTGATCTATAGCCTGATCTCTTGCCTTTGAAATAACCACTATGAGAAGAAGATGCCTTTGCTTCGAAGGTGTTTGTTTTCCTGGTTTTTTTTTTTTTTTTTTTTTTTTAACCTGGGATCCCAGCTAGCACATTACTTTTCTGTCAAGGCAGACTTGAAATGAATTTGGCAACTTAATCCAGGTGTTACATTCGCTTTTGTCCCCTTAGCATGCATGTGTCACTGGGTGTGTGAATATCTGTAGATCTTCTACCCAAAGAAAGGTGGTTTTTATCATAAGGAACAGAGAAGAATGGGACAGCTTCCAATTTTTTTTTTTTTTAAAGGACTGTGGGGCAGCTCAGGGGTAGAGCACTTGTCTAGCATGCACAAGGCCTGGAATTCAATCCCCAGCACAAACAAACAAACAAACAACAACAACAACAACAACAAATGGGCAGCTTTCCTGACTTGCCAGAGAGGGTGTGTGATCTCTGCCCTGGATTCAGGGCATCCTGGGAAGCCTGTGGAAGGCCTGGGTCAGGAATCTGCCTTTGGTGGTGCTGCAGGCTTTACTGTGGTCTCCACTCTCATTCATCTCAGGTACATTTCTATCCTCACTGGTCTTTCTAGAACCACTGGGTCATTCTCTCTTTCTCATGCTTCTACTCCATCCTGAGAGCTATTTTGTTCTGGCACAAAGTCCTTTGTCACCATTCACAGTTTATCATATTTATGTCACCAGCCTGAACCCCCAAATTACGGATCAGCCTCTTGTCCCATCAGATCAGCTCCAGTTGCTTCAGGTGTTGCTGGCTTGCAAAAATTAAAGAGGGCCATAACCACAAGCTTTCAACTGCAGACCACCCAGGTATCACCCACCAAGGGAACTCCAGACTGGCTCCAGTGGTTCCAAGGCCTTGTTGACATTCTGGATTACCTAGGTGTCTTTATAATGATAACACACACACCCCCTGGGCTCCATGACAGATCTGACCATGCCCAGATTAGAGAAGAAAAGATGGCACCCTGATTCCTGGAGACTCCCTCCCTTTTCTGTGAAGCACTCTGATAACAACATGTGTACCACGCAGCCTCAGCACCTAGTCCTAAAGCCCAGGCCCCAGGCCTGCCTGGTAGAAGGTGCCTATAGAGCATGAGCTCTCCTCCATTCGTTGGCCATTGAATAAATCTCACCACCTGCTAGAACTGTTAGGTTGCTTACAAATAGAAGGAGGTAGGAGCTAGGAAAAGCAGCTACCTGGCCAGTGATGCTTCCTAAGCTGCAGAGGCAGATGCATCAATCTTCAAAGCACTTATTGCTGTGCTCCTAACTCAGTGTCCAACATTTTATCTCTTTGCTCTTCCTCCCTGTCACCTGTGCATTGTCACCCATGCAATTAAAACCATTTGGTGGCACTTATTTAATTTGCACTTTCCAGGGGGTGATAGAGCAAGGTCCCTTGTCTTGTGTTTTCTCCTCCACTTTGGAAAGTCTTTGCTTTTGGAAAAAGTTAAAAGTGACCCAGGGGAGGGCTATTGGTGATGCTGAGACACACATCCCTTTAAAGCCTCAGCTCAGGTATTGTCAATGTCATCTGGAATTTGTCAGCTTGTTGTGTTCTAATCACTCATTTGGGAACCTTGCCGAGGATCTGAGGTTATTTGTTTTTTTTTTTTTAAATTTATTTATTAGTTTTTCGGCGGACACAACATCTTTGTTTGTATGTGGTGCTGAGGATTGAACCCGGGCCGCAAGCATGCCAGGCGAGCGCGCTACCGCTTGAGCCACATCCCCAGCCCTGAGGTTATTTGTTAAGCTGCTGTTAAAATAAGCTTTTCTTTTAAAGGGGAGAAAAATTAAATGTAATAAGCACATCCCCTATATTTTCTTGGCAGATAGCAAAGAAAAAAATCTTCTTATCTTTACCTTGACAAGACATCTAGCCTTGTTGGGGGGGTTTGCTTACAGGAGAACATCAACCTTATAATATGGACATCTGGGGGAACTGAAACTCAACAGTTTTCTCTGTTTGGGGATGGGGAGTAGGAACAATAAAATAATTAGGTACAGCGAGTTGTCAAAATAGTCCAATAGGAAAGCTAATGTGTCTCCTTTTAAAAGGTGAATCCTTTGATACACCTGTCACAATTGGTGCTAAAATGATATTAGAAACACATAAAACTTTTGGACTGTGTATGTAGTGCAGTGGTAGAACACGGGCTTAGTCTAAACAAGGCCTGGCATCACAAAACAACAAACAAGCAACTATATTTCTGTGTTGGCCCAGGTTTTGAGTAATTGCTTAACTGTTTATCTTTCTACAGATGAGATTAGTATGGTAGCCAGCGATTACCAACAGCTAAACAAAATAACAAGTCATATCCGGCAGCACTCACATTTCTAGTACACCCAATTAAAATCTCACTTCCAACACGGTGCAGTGTCCCACACCTGTAATCCCTGATACTCGGGAGGCTGAGGCCGAAGGATCACAAATTTGAGCTAGCCTTGGCAATTTAGCAAGGCTGGGGATGTGGCTCAGTGGTAAAGCACCCCTGGTTCAATCCCCAGTGTGTATGTGGGGGGGGGTGAAGGGGAAAATCATACTTCATGTTTGCTTTCATGACTGAGAATTAAATTTAGAATCTGTTTCCCGATTCATTTGTCTTTTTTTTTTTTTAAATTGGGTACTTTAGATGTTTTAGATGTCTTGTGTTTTCTTCCCTTTGCTGCCCATTAGATATTTAAGAACTCCACTTAGGAAGAAATAGGTACCTGAAAGGCAATCCAGGGAACGCGTCATGCCTCTCTTCCTCAGGCCAAAGGCTGTGAAGGAGACTTTTATCATTAAAAAAAAAAAAAAGTTTTATTTTTCTAAATTGATGGCGGTGCTGGGCAAGGAACCCAGGGCTCTGCCGATGCAGGGCAAGTGCTCTACCGGGAGCTGCTCTGCAGCCTGGAGACTTTTTGCAAAGTTGTGGTAAAACAGACATGACATGAAAATTTACCATTTTGACCATTTTTAAGTGTACCGTTTAGTGGCATTAAATGCTCTCACGATGTGGCACGCCATCATCCCATCCATTTTCAGCACTTTCTCACCGTCCCGCAGGGAGTTGTACCCATGACAGGTTCACCCCATGGCCTCTCCCCCACGGATACCTCCGTTCCTCTCTCCCCATGAATCCGCTCATTCCCAGTAGCTCATTGGCGGAATCATCCAGATACCCTTTGGGTCTCCTTTCCTTCCCTTAGCACAGTGCTTCCCAGTTTCCTCTAGGTATCAGGGTGTTTAGGATTTTCTTTTTAAGATTCAATCACATTCCTTTTTATGTATATACCATGTTTCGTTTGTCCTTTCATCTGCTGGTAGATGCCCAGGAGACACCTATTTTATTTTTTTTCAGTGCTGGGATTGAACCCACGTTCTCACATGCTAGACAAGTCCTTTGCCACTGAAATATGCCCCATCCTCCTGCCTCAGCCTCCTGAGTAGCTGGGCTTATAGGCATGCACCACTGTACCTGGAGCGGAGGAGTCTTTAAAATTTTTATTTTCAAGGGGCTTGGGGGGTGTAGTTCAGCAGTAGAGCTCTTTCTTACAATATGCTAGGTCCTGAGTTCAGTCCATAGTACTGCGGGGGGAAAAATATATGGCCATTTAGAAGTCTTCCATTTTCTGCAGGGCATGGTGGAGCATGCCTGTAATCCCAGCAGCTCAGGAGGCTAAGGCAGGAAGATCGAGAGTTCAGAGCCAGCCTCAACAACGTCGAGGTGCTGAGCAACTTATTGAGACCCTGTTTCTAAATAAAATACAAACTAGGGCTCTGTGGTCAAGTGCCCTTGAGTTCAATCCCCGGTACCACCCTCCAAAAAAAAAAATCTTCTATTTTCTAATATCCTGCTATTCTTTGGCCTTGGAGCTAGTCTGAAGACCTTTCAAGGTTTCAGATGTTAAGGATGCAGCAATGAATGAGCTCACCCAGGCTTTCAGGGAACTTTCTCTTCTGGTGGGGCAGACAGATAAGAAAATTGGCAACCTTGGTTTGGTGGGTGGCCACCCAAGCAGAAGGCACAGGAGGACCCGTCTCTGCAGGTGGGCAGGGAAGCCTGAGAAAGGAGGCTGTTGCTCAAATTCCACGTTCTCTTACCTCAAAGGCTGGAAATAGGTGTTTGCAGACTTTTTATTTCTTTGAGATAGTGAGGGTGGCAGTGGTGGTCTTGCTATGTTGTCCAAGTTGGCCTTCAACTCTTGGGCCCACCTCAGCCTTCCAAGTAGCTGGGCCTGGCCAAGTGTGAGCAGACTTAAAAGAAGAATATTTGAGTCATGCTGCAGTTTCTTGGCACCTAGGCACCGTCTCCTGTCAATCGCCAAGGTTTACCACTGAAGACTTCTCCACCTAACAATACAGCACAACTTTCTTACTCATTGGGCCATAAATACACAGGAGCGTGTGTGTGATGTGGCCAACTTTCAAGCAATATTCTCATCTACAGTACAGTACTTAAATTTTCAAAATCAGTTGTATTCCCATTTGTACATACAGGGAAATGGGAGAATATAATTAACTTGTCGTGGTGGAACGCCTGACATTTAGCCAGCTGCTCTTCTGTCTGTATTTCTTATGACTCTGTATATGATATTGTACAAAATTGCTTGGCTTTTCTATGTGTCTGACACTGTGGGACACTGGGAAGGTCCTCAGGGCAGGGGACTGATTTGTGTGGTTTATTATTGACTAGAGTGGTGGAATCTATGTGCGTTTGGAGGGTCGTAGCTAGGCTGAAGATGGCAGGAGCATCTGCCACACCCTTAACTCGGAAGAACAGACGAATGCCCATATTGGCCATTTGAGAGTTTCAGAGACAGCTAAAGGATGCGTCTTGCTTTCTAGATACTCCGTCTATGTAGCCTGAACTGCCTCTGTTACGTTCTGCTGTTCTGCTCTCCAGTCTGTGTATGTGTCCCCAGTTAGATCATCATCGGTGGCCAGCTCTTCAGAACATCTGGCGATAGTCTGCTTTGAAGAAACCTACATAAGAGCAGCAACAGAGGGAAAGGCATTTGCTTGAGGCCTTTGCAGACATGTCCTTTGATGTCAGTGGAGGTGGGACTCTTCTTTACCTTTTCAATCTCAGGCCCTAATTTCTTGCTCTTTAGGTGACTGGATCCAAAAGACTCATCCTTTTTTTTTTTTTTTTTTAAGTACTGGGGATTGAACACAGTAGAGCTTTACCACTGAGTTAAGTTCCTAGCTGTTTGTTGTTTTTGAGACAAGGTCCTCACTAAGTTGCTGAGGCTGGCCCAGAACCTGTGATCCTCCTGCTGCGGACTGTCCAATGGCTGGGGTTGCAGGTGTGCACCACCGCGTCCAGCTGGGTCTGAAGGAATCTGAATTCACTTTAGTTGTCTCAATGACTGTCTTTTTGTTAATGGTATCCCCAAACCATAGTTTCAGCCTTAGACTCTTTTCAATCTTGCAACTGTACATTGGATAATTGTATTTGAATATCCTACACTACCTCAAAGTCCTCCATAACCACAATTTATCACAACCTCCTTCCCCAAACCTACTTGACCCTTATCTCCTTTCACGACAGCACTATCTTCACAATTGCTAAGACCAGAAGAAAACAGAAGTTCTGTGTCCCCCTTTTCCACCACCTATTAGCCTCATTTGTCCCTTCTTAGCCACAGGTGGTGTGCTCCAAGACCCCTAGTGCATGCCCGAAACCATGGGTAGTGCAGAATCCCATGAATACTATATATTTTCCTTAAGGTTTAATTTATAAATTAGGCACAGTAAGGGATTAACAACACATGTAATAGTAATGTAGAACAGTTGTAACCATATGCTGTAATAACCTTGCCAACGTCATTTACTCTTGCTTTTGGGGCTGATATTAAATAAAATAAATGTTACTTAAACATAAGTGTTGCAATATTGTGATAGTGACAGTTGATCTGTCTTAGGGCTACTAAGTGACCAGCAAGTGGATCGTGTATATAGCTAAGATACTGGACAGAGGGATGTTCAGGTCCCTGGTGGGTGGAGAAGGTCAGTGTAAGAGTTTATCACCATATTCTGAATGGCATGCAATTTACAACTTACAAATTGTTTATTTCTGGAATTTTTCATGTAATATTTTCAGACTGTAACTGAAACTGCAGGAAAGGGAGGACTACTGTAGGTGGCTCTGTCTCAAATATCTCTTTGAGTTGACCTCTACCCTCTTTGACTACAGCCCTGCTTTTATTTATTTATTTGGACATAGCTTCTTGCTTTTTATTTCTTTAAGTCATCCTCTTTTTGCATTGCCATATAGTTAACTTTCTACCTCTTTTTTTTTTTTTTTTTTTTTTGTACTGGGGATTGAACCCAGGGGCGCTTAATTAACCACTGAACCACATCCCCAGTCCTTTTTATTTTTTATTTTGAGACAGGGTGTCACTAAGTTGCTTAGGACCTCACTAAGTTGTTGAGGCTGACCTTGAACTAGCGGTCCTCCTGCCTCAGCCTCCTGAGTCACTGGGATTACAGACATGTGCCACTGCATCCTACTAAAACTCAGATTTGATTGTCATTCATCCTATCAAAGTTCTTTGTTGACTTCCCTCAGCTGTAGATGAGCTGCCAACTTCCTACTGAGGCCTTTCTGCTTTCTCAGGCCGTCCCTCTTGAGCACACCTGCCTGCCAGCGCCACATGTCTCTCCTTTCCCCAAATGCTGCCTGAGTTTTCCTGCCTTCTTGCCTTACCACTGTCAAATCTCTGATTCAGCTGAAGGTCCCAGACATTATCACCTTAATTCACCATTTCTCTTTCTGCTGAAGCCTTCCCTTCCCTTTCTTCCACCTCAGGCTGACCTTTGCTCCTGTAGTTTGGTTTTAAACAACTTTATTGAGATAATTTGCATATCGTGAACTCACTCATTTTAAGCATACTGATGAGTTTCATTAAATCAATATAAATCCATATTTATGTGCAACCATCACCACAATCTGGTGTTAGGACATCTCACTAGCCCTCATTGTGGCTGAGCCCTGTTCTCACCCCAACCCCATGCCTCCAGTTTTATTTTTTTCTAGTAATTTTTTTTAAAAAGTTATATAAAAAGTGATCATTTGAGTCTGTGTCTTCCTTCAGTCCACACAATGTTTTTGTATTCATACATGTTGCTGAGTATATCAGTAAATTTTTTTTTTTTAATCGCTGAGTAGAATTCCTTTGTATGGATATACCACAGTTTGTTTACGCAATCACTCGTTGATGGATGATATTTGGGTTGTGTCCGGCTTAGGGCTCTTGTGAGTAGAGAGTCTGTGATCTTTTGTGAATCTTGGCGTGGATGCATACTTTCTTTCCTTTTGGTTAGAATTGTGGGGTCTTGTGATACAGGTATGTTTAACTTTTACAGAAATTGCCAAACTGTTTCCCAAAGTAGCTGTTGTGTTTGTACGTTCTGACCAGCAATGTTTGAGGGTTTTGGTTTTTCTACATCCTTGCCAGTACTTGGTATTTTCTGTCTCTTTGATGATTGTTCTAACGTGTGTGAGTGGTTGCATCTGAATGTGGTTATAATTTCCATTTCCTGTACTCTTTATTTAAAATTTTTTTTTAGTTGTAGTTGGACAAAATACCTTTATTTTATTTATTTGCTTTTTTATGTGGTGCTGAGGATCGAACCTAGCACCTCACACATGCTAGGCGAGCGCTCTACCGCTGAGCCACAACCCCTGCCCCTCCTGTACTCTTAACTATTTTAAGATTGACTGCTATAAATTATAGATGTATTGGGATATATATATATATATATATATATACACACAGAGAGAGAGAGAGAGAGATATCTATTTATCTTCTGATAATCTGTGAGCTGGTCTAACCAGCTGACTGGAGGGGGGCACTGTGCCATTGGGTAGGGAATATGGTAAGGATTCAGGGTTTGTTGAAAGAATAACCAAACTGAAACAATGAAAAGGGACCAATCCTTACATTATTTTTGGTAACAGAAAACACTGATAAATTGACTCCAGAGATGATATAAAAGTCTAATCATTTCCCCTGAGCAAACCCTTTGCCAAAGTTTCTCAGAAGTTATAAACTTGGCTGGCAGTATAACTCAGTGGCAGAGTGCTCGTCACATGCATGAGGTCCTGGGTTCAATTCTCAGCACCACACACACAAAAAAGTTATAAACTAGACAATTAAATTTTACTCTTTTGTTTGTTTGTTTGTTTTCCTTTGCTTTCTTCACCCATGATGAGAAGCAAATGAATAAAATAGAGACAGAATAGGAGGAGAAAAGAGACTCTCTCCATGACTAAGTGCTGGTGGAATAGCTTGGGATAGGGCCATGTGGTTTGGTTACCTTGTGGTTCCAGGTGTGGGGGATTCCACCTCCACTGTGACTTCCTGCTGCTTTTCCAATCCTGGCCCCCAGCTCTGCCCATTAGAGCAGGGGGTCTGCTAACATTTCCGGTAAAGAGCCAGAGAGTAAATATTCAGCCTCTGTGGGCCAAGAGACAACATGAATGATCCTGTGTAGGTGTATGTAAGAGAGACAAAACAAAGTCCATGCTCTTATTTCAGATCTACTAATAAGAAGAGGGGAATTCTTTGGAGGAAGATAAGATTTCTCTTAATTAGAAGTTCAAAGTGGGGCTGGGGATGTGGCTCAAGAGGTAGCGCGCTCGCCTGGCATGTGTGCGGCGCTGGGTTTGATCCTCAGCACCACATACAAATAAAGATGTTATGTCTGCCGAAAACGAAAAAAATTCTCTCTCTCTCTCAAAAAAAAAAAAAAAGAGGTTCAAAGTTAGTGTTTCCTAACATCTTGGTAGAAATGTGGGCCCGTTCTCTTATAGAGCTTCACTGGAACACAGGACCTGCCTGCCTGAGAATTCACCAGTATGTGTTGTCTGGATTTTCCTTTATGAGCTTGGAGAACTTCTCAGAGGAGGAAGCAGGTCAGGAGCACAGGCTGTGGGGGGTACTCTGGGTTTGAATTCCAGCTCACCTCCAGATTACCATTCTCCTGCCTCAGCCTCCCAAGTTTCTCAGATTACAGGCATGTGCCACTGTGCCTGGCTCTATCTGTTCCCTCATCTATAAAATGAATAACCCCTGGATGAGGTGATGCACACCTTTAATCCCAGCGACTCTTGAGGTTGGGGCAGTTTCAAGGCCAGCCTCAGCAACTTAGTAAGGATGTAAGCAACTTGGTGAGACCCTCTCTCAAAATAAAATAAAATAAAATAAATAAATAAATAAATAAAGGGGCCAGATTGTAGCTCAGTGGTACAGCACCCCTGGGTTCAATTCCCATCACCCACCTCTCAAAATAAAAGAGTAATAGTACCTATTTCACATGATTGAAATTAAAATTGAACACAAAGACTTAGAATGATATGTGGCAAGTTTTATTCTTCTTCTGATTCTTTTTTCAGACCATTACAAGTTGTAAAACCTTTCTTAACTCATGGGCAGTACAAAAATGGTTGGCAGTCTGAATTTGCCCTGCAGATAGTCTTGGATCCCTGCATTAGAGTATACACTGGAATTATTGCTACTTACTTACTGAACAACAATTGCTTTTTTTCCCTAATTGCAAAACACCATATGCTCACCTCAGGAAACTTGGAAAACACAGAGAAGCACAATAAAACAAAAGTTATTCAGAATCTCTACCACCCAGAGATGCTTCATCATTTATATGTTGCTCTAGATTTTTCCAGCCTGTCATCTGTACATAATAACATACTTTTTCAGATAAAACCCTGCTCCGTGTTCTGTATGTTGCCTGGTATTCTTTTCACTTATTCACATAGCATATTGTTACTAATATTTTTCTGTAACTCAAATTTTAATGACTGCTTCCTATTCTGTTACTCAAATATACTAAAGGCAGTTCCCGATGGCTTTTTCAGCATTAGACTTAACTATAAATTAGTACATACATGTTTGTATACATCTCTGATTAATTCCTTGGGATAAATTACAAAAGCGTATCAGGGGGTTAAAGAATACCTACATTTTTTGCTGGGTGTATTGGCGCACACCTGTAATCCCTGTGGCTCAGAAGACTGAGGTAAGACCATCTTGAGTTCAAAGCCTGTTGTAGGGACAGACGAGGCAGGGCATCGAAGACAGCAAGAAACAGTTTTATTTGGCTGCAGCCAGGTTCAGAGGGCACAGCTTTTGCTGTAATCAATTAATCCCCTGAACCCGAGTTCAGATAGTTTCAGAACTTTACACCCAGCATGTAAGGGGAAGGGCTCAGAAGTTCACATGAAGCAGCTTTTTCTTTCACTGTTCTGGGCAAGTTAGCCCTTCAAGGACAACATCCGAGAAGGGGAGAGCTTCTTCTCCCCTTTCTTTCCTCCAGACCCTGCCAGCTGTTACCATGGAGCCAAATTGGTGACTTCTCTTAAAAATGTAGACATCTCTGTGAAGCCCAGCTCAAGGCCAGAGACCTTGTTTACACATTTCTACAAACTACTATACTGGATACATGTTTGTGAAAAACTAGTAAGGGGGTGTCCAGCACCTGGAGTGCTGATTTCTTCCCAGCCAGTGGCCAAGTAAAACAGGGCAACACGAAAATATTGATCTCTTGTAGAGACTCTTTTGCTGACAATCCTAAAATCAACCATGGTGAAGATTTCTGGAGAAGCCCAGTAAGACTTTTCTGTGGAGAAAGGGGGTGCCACTACAAACCAGCCTCAGCAACTTAGCAAGTCCTTAAGCAACTCAGCAATACCCTGTCTTCAAATAAAATATAAAAAAGGGCTGGGGAGACTAGGGTTGTGGCTCAGTGGTGCAGTGCTCACCTAGCAAGCGTGAGGCAGCACTGGGTTCGATCCTCAGCATCACATAAAATAATAAATAAATAAACAAAATAAAGATATTGTATCCATCTACAACTAAAAAGGATTTTTTTTTTAAGGGCTGGGATGTGGCTCAGTGGTTAAGTGCCCCTGGGTGCAATCCCTGGTATGGAACCAAAAGAAAAACCCCACACTTTTTAAGTTTTGGTGTACTTTATGATTTTTCCTGTAGGAAGTCAAATAGTTTATCCTCTTCCTATGTGCTATGTGTGAACACTGTCCTCAACCCTGGTCTTATAATTTTACTTGATTATTGAGTTTATGAATTTAAAAAAGTAAAACATTTCTTGTTTTAACAACTCAAATATTTTTAAATGACCAACAAAAAATGGAACTTGCATTATGTGTCCACTAGAAAGATTAAGCCCGTGTGTATATTTTCCCTTATTTCCTTCTGTTATTTTAGGAAAAACGCATTATAAATTAAAAAAACAAACAAACAAGTCTATCATTGTCATCCTATTTTACAGACCAGGAAACTGTCTCAGAGTGGTTAAGTTACTTGTTTAATTAGTAAGAACAGATAAGTAGGCAATCCTGAGGGTTCTTTTGCTTGTTTTGGCGATTCCAGCCTTTCTCCTCTGGTAGGCATTTGCTACTATCTGTTTTCTATGTAGTATTTTAGATGTGCCTCTTGCAACTAGCATATAGCTTAATTAAAACAAAATCCCAAGACTAATGTTTTTTTTTTTTTTTTTTTTTGGTACCTGAGATTGAACCCAAAGGCACTCAACCACTGAGCCACATCCCTAGCCCTATTTTTTCTTTTCTTAGAGACAGGGTCTCACCCAGTTACTTAGAACCTGGCTTACTTGCTGAGGCCCGCTTTGAACTCTCGGCTTTGAACTCTCCTGAGCAGCTGGGATTACAGGCATGGGCCACTGCAGCTGGCTCCAAGTCTGATTTTTTTAAACTAGCCTTATTTTTTAGGTTTGCATTGATAGTAATTGTTGGTCTTTTAAAAATTATTTATCTTTTTGCCTGCTATTTCCTATTCTTTTCCTTTGTTTTCTCTTTCTCCTTCTCTCTCCTTTGAATTATAGTTTATCAATTGCTCCCCCACCCCTTTTTTTCTTCTACTGGCTTTTTTGTCTTTAAATGTTTATCGTGAGTACTTAAATAGCAGTTCAAAATTAAATACTATCTCACACACCCAATTTTATTTTATTTTATTTAATGTTTTCTTTGTATTTTATTTGTTTCCCTCAATCTTTGCTCATCACTTCTAATTGGTCTCATATACACAGAATTTCTTTTTCTTTTTTCTTTTTTTGGTACCTGGGATTGAACTCAACCACTGAGCCACATCCCCAGACCTTTATTGTATTTAATTTAGAGACAGGGTTTAACTGAGTTGCTTAGAGCCTCACTTTTGCTGAGGCTGGCTTTGAATTCACGATCCTCCTGTCTCAGCCTCTCCAGCTGCTGGGATTAATGTGTGTGTCACCACACGGGCCAGAATTTATTTTCTAGCAATATATCTTTCAGTGCATTTTTCATCAAGTGCCTGTAAATGGTAGACACTCTCAGCTCTTGTTTGAAAACACCATCCTCTGTCCCCATCTTTCAATGACTCTTTCTTTGTAGGGAGAGTCTTCCCTTGATGATCTGAAAATACAATATCCCATTTGTCTTCTGAGTGCTCTTTTGTTCCTGAGAAGTCTGTCTGTTTTCCCTTTGTGGTAATATTTCATGTCCCTTTGACCGTTCTTGAAGGTTTCTCTTTGTCTTGGATATTCTGCAGTCTATGTGTATATGAATTTAGTTTTATTAATTCTGCTCAGAACTCGGTATTGTTTACATGGAGGGCCCCCATGGCTTTCACAAGTTTGGGAAATTCTCAACTACTATCTTTAAAAACAGTGAAGCTGAGATCTCCTGTTTTGGGAAGCAGAGTCGACTGACAACCCCAGATTCTACCTTTCAGGGTTCACTCCAAAGGTACACTTTCCCTGGGCTGATGTGTGAATAAACGCGGGTTTCCAGGCTCGTCCATCTGTGCAGGATTGACTTTGGTTCCAGGATTCCCTAAAGCTTTCTCTCTCTCTCTCTCTCTTTCTTCCTCTCTCTCTCTCTCTTTCTTCCTCTCTCTCTCTCTCTCTCCCTCTCCCTCTCCCTCTCTTCTGGAGGTTGAACATAGTGCCACACATATGCTAGGCAGGGGCTCCACTACTGAGCTATGCTTCCAGCCCCCAAATCTTTCATACAATTACATTTTACTGAGTCTCTTCCAACTTGATATTTCTTCCTTCTCTTGGTCTTGCCTGCAGTGAGGTCTGAAGGCTCTTCCTGCCTCCTCCTGCTTCCTCCTGCTTCCTCCTCCTTCCTTCACAGCTGTTTCCCTAACATCTTCTCTTGGCATTTGCTTCTTGGAGAACCCAGATTCACACAATATCCCCATTTTCATCATTTAGTTCTTGTACTATGTATATGGACCTACTCATTATACTTTCTATGCCCTTAACTATTCTTTCATTCCTTTTAATGTATTTCTCTTTTATCTATTTTATTTCTGTCATTTATCTATTTCACACTTTTTTGTCTGATGCCTTTTGAGTAACTTCTTCAGATTTGTCTTCCATTTTACTCAATTTTCTCTTCATCTATGTCTAATCTGGTATTTAACCTATCTATTGACTTTGCAATTCCAGAGATCACAGTATTTATTTCTAGGAGTATTATTTGGTTTCTTTTCACATATTACATTTTTCATTATATATGCATATTTTTGTATCAATTATTATTGTCATTTTTAAAAAATATTTTTTGAGTTTTAGATGGACACAATATCTTTATTTATTTTTATGTGGTACTGAAGATCGAACCAGTGCCTCGCGCATGCAAGGCCAGCACTCTACCACTGAGCTACAGCCCCAGCTCTGTCTTTTTTTTTTTTTTGTATTTTAGTTCCCCCTTTTTTGTCTCTCTCTCTGTTTTTTTTTTGGCACTGGGAATTGAACTCAGGGGCACTTAACCACTGAGCCACATCCCCATCCCTATTTTGTATTTTATTTAGAGACAGGGCCTCTTAGTGCCTCGTTTTTGCTGAGGATGGCTTTGAACTTGCAAGAACAATCCTCCTGCATCAGTCTCCTGAGTCATTGGGATTATAGGCGTGCTCCACCACACCTGGCCATTGTGTTTCATAGTTTTGAACATACTTATTTTGTATTCTTTTTCCAATTGTTATTTTATTATTCTAAGTTCCCTGCCTTAAGAATAATTTTTGTTGTATTTGCTGTTTTCTGCTGATGGTGTATTCTAATTTTTAATTCCTTCTAAGATGATTTCTAGTGGGGATTATTTTTTTTCTGTGGGAATCTCATGAGGTCTGATTGTGGGACCCTTCCAGAACACTTTGTATTGCTTCGTCTAGAGATCCTAAGAGTGCCACTAGCTTGGAGCCAATGTTTCTGCTAATGTCTTAGTTTGGAGCATCCTAAATCATCTTGCTTAAGGCTCAGATCTATTTTTCAAGGGAGGACTTTATTTTTCCAGATAGAGTCCAAGGACACAAAATTGTCCTCTGTTCCAGGGGATAAACTTTCCGCTTTACTCTTTCTATTCACCGAGGAAGCAACCCTTAGAGGGTCAAGTCCTTTCATGATTTTAGGTCTAACTCCCTGCCTTAGGGTGGCTCAGCATTTCTTTTCCTTTGTCTGCTTGTGTATAAAAATGAAAGTGTGACATTTACCAGGAAAGTCTCAGGACACTGGTTGCAGTGGTTGCACTTGCACCCCTGTAATCCTAGTGGCATGGGAGGCTGAGGCAGGAAGATTGCAAGTTTCAAGCCTGCCTCAGCAACTTAGCAAGGCCTGAGCAACTTGGCGAGACTGAGTCTCAAAATACAAAAATAAAAAGGACTGGGGATATGGCTAAGTGGTTAGGCACCCCTAGGTTCAATCCCTGGTACCAAAAAAAAAAAAAAAAAAAAAAAAAGAGAGAGAGAGAGAGAATGTCTGAGGACCACTTCACAATTTTACTGTTCTCTCCTTTCTTCTTCAGGTTATATTTGATCTGGTATTCCTAGGCGTTTGTAATGGGAGGATTTTGGTCTCTGCCCTGCCAGTGCCTTCATATCGTCTTAGTTTGCTTCCCTATTGCAGAACCAGAAGTTACACTTGCCACATTGAGTTCTGGGATTCAGGGTTCTTAGGGGGCCTGTTTCTAAGCAGTGTCATTAGTGAGGTCCATCAGCTCACCCATCAGTGGAAGAGCAGAGTGTGGGTGATGTATATATAAAGATGCATGTTTTTCCTGCAGGGTTTAAAAAGAAAGCTACATTTATTTTCCAATCCATGGTAACTTCGTTGGTAAATTCAGATGGTTTTGAATTTTTTTTTTCAAATAACATCTTAGAAAGAAAAAATAATTGCTTTATCATTATTGTTTTTTCTACTGCACAGGCCTGGTAGCAGAACTCCTTTTTTTCCCCTACCTTCATTCTCTCAGCTTTCCCACCATCCTTCTCAATTTGTCCTTTGTCAATAAGGCAGAAAAGAGAGGTTGAAGTGATGTATGGGTATAATCCACCGTGCTCTGCTAAAAAGATAAACCTAAATGAAGTGATTTATTACCAGTGGCAGGTATTCTGCACCCAGGATTGTCTGTCAAAGTGAGTGCTTATTGATTTTCCATACCTTCCCTGTCAGACTCTGGGTTGCCATTGTTTGTTGGAGGTGGTAAGTTGTGAAAGGTGGCAGTGTTCTTGCCCAGGCACTCTGCTGTGGAGGTCGGCCTTCATTCATGTTCTAGTGCCCTGAATTCCTCCTGCCTTTTGCCTTCTGCTGTGTGTACGAAAACAGAACCCTCCACTGCTACTTAAAATGCCTCAAATGAGAAACAAGATAAGTTTAGAAAATGCTACTAGAATCTTCCTACTTGATTCAAATTGATAATGGGTCCCAAGAGAATAGCACAGGATAATAGTGCAGCTTTGGGGATAGGATATGAGTAAGTCCATTCTGTGTTAGATAAAAGATATTGAGCATCCCATGGGAACTAATGAAATAGAGAGTCTCCTGTCACTTCAGGGGACCCCACACTTATCACATGAGATGTGTCTTTCCTGTTTTTTTTTTTTTTTCTTTTTCCTTCAACTCATCCCATTGTGTTGCAAAATGATGAAGCAAAAATTTTCTGGCAAATATCACATAGTCTTTGGAGTCAAGGTCAGTGTCTGAGCTTCAGCAATATCCGGATAATAAAGAGATTGTCTTAAAAATCTTCGCATTTTTACTTGGGTGCCGTGACGCATACCTATAATCCCAGCAGCTCCAGAAGATCACAAGTTTAAAGCCAGCCTCAGCAATTTAGCAAGGACCTAGGCAATTTAGGGTGATCCTGTGTCAAAATGAAAAGTTAAAAAAAAAAAACAGATGGGGATATGGCTCATGATTAAGCACCCCTGGGTTCAATTTCTGGTGCCAAAACCAAACCAAACCAACCCTTAGCATTTTGAATAGGTATGAACCTTAGATCTTTTAATCCAGTGTTCTAACTTGATGCCTGAGGAGTTGGCAGCCTGACGATATTCCCTGACTTGCTCAGGGTCACAGAACCAGTCAGTCCCACAGCCAGCATTGCAACCTGGGTCTCTCCAGTTCTTACACATCACTGTTTCTGGGAAGGCTTCTGTTTCATTCCTCTCCTGGATAACAAATGTTCCATGTGCTTTCCCAGCAGACCTCTCGAATTTAAAGAAAACTGTGCTGCTGGTGGCTCTCTGGGTTTGTACTCATTGCTTGTTCCTTTGACCAGGAAGGGAGTTCTGTTTATTTGGGTGGAGTGGATTTAGCTTCGAGTTTTCTTTTTCTGTTATGTGTTTAAAATGTAGTAATCTACACAAGAACAACTCATTTTAGGTACCTTCCAAGTACATTTTGTGCTAGGGAAAAAGACTGCTTTCATGAAATGAGATAGAGCTGGAGAAATTATTTATATGAAGTAATGATATTTCATAATTGGTAAATTTTTTAAGAAGTCTGTTTGGTTTGATTGCTAAATAATGATAGACAAATACAAAGATTATGTGTATTTATAGTCTGTGTGCATATACTGATGATATTTAATATTTAGCATTTGTATTTTTTAAAACTGTAAGCATCCTATAGTAATTCAGAATTATAAATAGTTGGGCTTAGTAAGTATCAATATATAGTAGCTAAAGAAGGATGGATACAGATAACATTCCTTTGCACTTCTGATTGGCAGATGGGGGGATTGAAAGCTTGGTTCTGGCCAACTTAAAAAAATTTTTTTTAAATTTCTTATTTGCAATACTGATTGATCCCTTAGTTGAATTCATGGAATATGTTTCCATAATGTGCATTTGTGACAACATTGATTCAGCTTTCCCTAAGCCAAAACCAGCAGTTCTCACAAGTCAAGCAAGGTTTTGACTTCATGGTAACATCGTTTTGTATTTCACACAGCACATTGGCACTCCGAAGAAGCAAATTCAGTTTCCCGAAAGTCCTTAACTTAGGGTCAGGAACGTTGCCGATATCAGGAGAGGCTGCTTGAATGTGACTACAGTGGTAAAAATGAAAAGATATTGCATATGTTCACATAAACAGAGAAAAACATATAGATCTGTGTTATGTTCATTTGCTTCCCAGTGTTCATTGGTGGTTTGATTATTCATCTAGCTGAGATGTAAGATCTTTTGAGCTTCTAACATAATAGTTATTCATGAAGGCATTTTAGGCTGATGGCTTTCTCAGAACGTCCTGCTGTTCATGATGGACTTCATCTATATTTCAACGAATTTCTAAATGGGGGAAACAGAACATTTTTCCTTTGATTAATGCATTGGTTTTTTGGTCCTTAAGGACTCAGGCTGGTGAACTCCAAAAGGAAGTCAGAAAAGGAGAAATGGTAAATTGGAATTGGAATCGTAGAACTGGCCCCATAAAAATCTTTGAACACTGTCCTAAATTCAACATCTGAAACACAATGGACCTGGTGAAGATTTATGAAAGCTCATTTAAAAAGCTAATTTAAAACTGCACAAGAGAAGCACAGTGTTATGAGTTTTAATAAAATTCTTGTGCTGTTTTTGACCATTATTTTACAACTCTCTGGCTGTTGAGGAAGTTACTTTTCCAAAGAATCCAGTACTTTGCCTAGCAAGTTGCTGCCAGTTAGGTCACAGAGGTGTGCTTTGCATTCCTGACCTGTTAACTGTGAAACTAACTTATATATTATTCATATTATATATTATTATTTTTTTTTTAGAGAGAGAGAGAATTTTAAATATTTATTTATTTTTTTTTTTTAGTTTTCGGCGGACACAACATCTTTGTATGTGGTGCTGAGGATCGAACCCGGGCAGCACGCATGCCAGGCGAGCACGCTACCGCTTGAGCCACATCTCCAGCCCCCTAAATTGCAATTATTTTCAGAAGTGAGAAGTGGCAGGAACTCCTGAACTCAGCACTGTGACAGACAGCCTAAGGACACCCATCCTTCACACTGCCACATCCCCAGTCCCCATATTATATATTATTATTAATTAATTATACATACAAATTTTTTGGTGGTGATGAGGATGGAACTCAGGGCCTGGTGCATGCTAGGCAAGTACTCTTCCACGGAGCTACCCCCACCTGTAAAGGACAGTCTTGAAAAGTGCTAAGGAAAGAGTTTGTGTCATGATGGCAGCACCAGTGTGAAGCCCTGTTAACACCTGGCTGAAAGAGACTTGGTATCTGACATAAATCTTCCTGCTTTGTCAGTAGCCTGGGAGATTCCACCTGCCAATGGTGACATGCTCCCAACTTGGGACCTGGGTGTCCACGAGCTAGTAAAACCAACCTTTTGTTATAGGATCTTTACAGAAGTCAGTCTATCACCCAGGAAGGCAGGGCCCCTCCTTGAGCTGTCCTTCCTGCCATCTGTGTGAGGCAGAACAGGGAAATGAGCCTCATCTCTGGTGTTTGAGGCACCGGCTGGGCTGGTGTCTGAGTCCTCTCTGCCTACTCATCCTCAAGGGAGTGCTGAGGACTTCAAACTGGAAATTCTTTTCCCAGGATCTACCAAATGCTCCAAAATGTCATGGAAGCTTACCTCCCAGTGTCTTGGGTCTGGTTCCCTGGAAGTCAAGGGATTCTCCTGGAGGTGATATAGGGGGTTGGAGGTAGAGTGGGGAGGGTGGCAGGCTGGGCCAAAGCTAAACTCCAGGTGTTCGTGGGGAGCTTGGAAGCATGACTGGCACTGTAGAGTTGACTGGTTTCTGGGCACCTGGGCAAGGGTAGTCTTTTGTACCCTGCTCTCATGTCAGCCAGTGATTGGTTTGAGCTAGGTTGGCTCCCATTGGCATTTGGGACCCATCAGCGGCCAACACTCAGAGCAACTGTGCCTTGTGCCTTGTGTCTCTAAAGGGACTCAGGCAGGGTACTTAGGCACTGCCCATGACAGCAAAGAGAACAGGACCAGGCATTGGTCTTTTCATAGCACATCTTATTTTAAAACACAGCTCACCTCTCCTGCAGGTGTCCCTTTCAAAGTGTCCCTCTTACCTCCATATTCAATATTGTCAGCCCTTTCTTTTAAAAAGCTCCACCCCTGTACACAGGAATGGAGGGTCAGACGCCTGTGTCTTCTGCATGTGTGGCTTTAGTGCTCCCACCGGAGGTTGCTGGAGACTCTCTGGGCCCTGGTGCTGGCAGGAGGGAGATGATGAACACTTTAATCCCCAGCTGTCTTCTAACTACTTTCTTCCAGAGCCAACTGGAGGCTAATAGGCCTCAGCAGCGAGTATTAATTTTACTGCTCCCCAACAATCCAGCAACCAATTTGGTTTTATACAAGTATGTTCCTCTTATTAACAAGGCTTTGACCTTAGTTTTTGCAAAATAATAACCAGCTCTTCTTGTGCCTTGAGTCCTTCTTGAGCCTGCTTTATTCCATTTTAGCTGAAAAGGGCTCTGAGCCACCTGGGACTTATTTTTGTGAACTCAAATTTCTTTCCAGTTTCAAGGTTTGGGGAGGGTGGTGTGGACAGGTAAGAGAGGTTTCATTTGTACCTTTTTCATCTTTATTCTGACCTGGGAGATTGAGTATTAACTTAATGGAAGTTGTCACAGGTTTTTGAAAGGGCCCTGCTTGGTGACTGAGTGACTGTTAGAAAATTCTGAATTTTGGGCCCAGGTCACTCTCTTGCTATGCTAACCTGTCCCTTTAGGAATCAAATGTGTTTTGCTTTGCTTGTGCCCCAAACAGATCTTTCTCTACAGGTTATCTTTACTCAGGGAAAACACCACACTCTATCTAAAAAGCAAAGTCACCTGCCAGCCACCACCAGGTATATGCTATTTGGATATTGTGTCAAAATATCTCCATGTTCTAAGAATAACACTCCCAAAAGGGTCAACCTGATCTTCTAGAAAGTTATCCCTAGGACAATGATTAAAAATTGGTAAACAAGGGCATTTTAGACATCTGGGATGATTCTTTTTTTTTTTCCCCTCCAGTTCTCTGGATTGAACCCAAGGTCTCGTACGTGCTAGCCAAGTGCTCTACCACTGAGCTACACTCCCAGGCCTTTTAATAAACATTTTTATTTTGAGACACGGTCTCACTAAGTTTCTGAGGCTACCCTTGAACTCGCCATCCTCCTGCCTCAATCTCTGGAGTATCTGGTATTATAGTCGTGCACCACCATACCCAGCTGAGTTGGTCCTTAACTATTCATGTTTAGAGGCTCCTATTGGGTCAGAAATGAGCTTAATTCCGATGGTGTCATTGCGTGCATTGCATATCATGCTGTGTGCCAGGTCCTGGACTCAGTGCTGAGGCAAAGACTATTAGGCAGAGAGGCCTCTGTCCAATGTTAGCCTGTGAGGAAAATGTACATCGATAACTAATCCCATTGATGTACATTTCACTGTGCCTGGAATAACCTTTAAAACAGAAACTGCAGAAGGCAGTGAGAGGGGAATGTGACTGGTCTAGGTTTCAGGTAATACTTAGTGAAGGGTTGTTTAGAGTTGTAGAAATGGCTGGGTACAACCCCCAGCTAGGGAAGAGAATACAGAAGCCAGGTTTGTTTTGGTCACGGTTATTTGCAGGTTCAGTAGCTGAGCTGGAGATACCTTCCAGCTGTTAGAAACACTGGGGTCAGAGACACAGCTTCAGGCCAGCTCTGGGAGCTGCTTAGGCAGGCGATAGTGAAGCCACAGGAATGGCGAGGAGGCTTCCTTGAGAACCTGTGGAGAGGACCAAGAGAGGAAAGAGGCTGGGCTCTGGGAGACCACTTGGACCAAGCCTTCCCTCAGGCCTGTCACCTGCAGGCCTTAAGATGGTAGTGACTATGATGAGACCATATTAGTAGTTTGTTCCTCCAACACTGCCATTGGGCCCATCCCTGCAGGTGCCCCAGGATGACTCTACAGTCTGTGAGGACTCCCTTCCCAAAGAAAGTGTTTTAGTCTCTGTGACCAAAAATCTGACAAGAACAATTTTAGAGGAGGAAAATTTTATTTGGTGCTCACAGTTTCAGAGGTCTCAATCCATGGACGGCCAACTCTGTTGCTCTGAGGAGCAGCCCAGGACATGGCCACAGGAAGCAGAGAGCGCACTGGACTCACCAGGGACAAAAATATAAACCCAAAGCATGCCCTCAGTGACCTGCCTCCTGCAGCCACACCTTACCTGCCTTCAGTTACCATCCATTTAATTGCTATCTAGGATTTAATTAATGATTAGATGACTCACATCATCTAATCATTTCACCTCTGAACTTTCTTGCTTGTCTCACACATGAGCTTTTGGGGGACACCTCATTGACCCTGTAAACATGTAGATGCCCCTGTGGCCTATGCAACCTTCCTGCCTTTCAGCGCACACTGCACATGCCTGTGTTCTCCATCCTGGACTCCAGTTGTGGGGCTCCAGCCATCAGCACTGCATCACCCACGGCCTGTTAGAAGCACAGACTCCGCAGCCCCCCAGCCTGAAGTGTCAGGCTCCGCATCTAACAAGCTACCCAGGACCCGCCTGCCTGTGGAAGAGTGAAAAGCACTGATCTGGTTACCAACAGTATCCCGAGGCTGGCCGGGACCCTGGCACACTCAGGCAGACTTCCCCGACTCTATTGGCAACATTCAACCCGTGGGAGTGGAAGTCAGGGTGGGCACCCATTGCAGACAGCTGGGGCCTGCTGGGACCTCGCCTCTCTGCTGTGCCTTGTTGAGAGATTCTGCTTAAGCCTGGACCCAGGGTTCCTCCATGGAATTAGCACATTGCCTCCTTCTTCTCTGGTTCACTGTCTGTATCCCATGTTTAGGGACATAGAGGAAGCCCCAGAAAAATAAAGTAGAAAAAAAGCCACCAAGAATAAGGGGAACAGAACAAAGCAACAACAGGATTGAGAGATTAAAAAAAAAAATTAGCCCTCATTGCCATACAATTTATACTGATTTTAAGCTAATTCCTGATCTTAAGTGTACAACTTGATGAGTTCTAACAAATATATAGTCACATGACCACTCCACCATCAAGATCTAGAACATTTCATCATTCTCTCTCCCTACCCCCAGCTCCAAGCAGACAATGATCTAAGCAGCTACTGAATGTCTTGGTAGTTTGTGCCTTTTTATTGCTCAATAGTATTTCTCTGAATGGATATACCACAATCCATTTACTCATTTACCACTTGTTGTTTCCAGTTTTTGATGATGATAAGAAGACTTGTCATCAATATGAGTTTTTTTTTCTTTTTTCTTTTAAAGTAATTTTAGATTTACAGAGGCGTTGCAAAGATTATACAGAGAACTCCTATATAACCTTTTATTTAGCTTCCTTTAATGTTAATATCATGAGTAATTATGATACAAGCATCAGAACCAAGAAATTTAACATTAGTATCATACTATCAAGTCCAGATTTTATTCAGATTTCATCAGTTTTTCCAGAGTGTCCTTTCTCCATTCCAGGATCTTATTACTATATCAAATTGCATTTAATCATCACATCTCTGTAGTGTCTCCAAACTTTGACAATGTTTTTGTCTTTTCTTCTTTTTAATAACTTTGACATTGTTGATTCATACTGGTTGGGTGTTTGCAGAATACCCTTCAAAATGCATTTGTTTGATGTTTTCTGATCATCAGACTAGAGTCTGGGTTTGGGAAAAAATACCCCCATAGTCCTCAACCCATAATATCAGGTTGTATGTGATCTCAGTTTGACGTCTCTGTTGAAGCTAACCTTGATTGCTTGGTTACCCACTGTCACAGTTGTCCACTGTGACACTGTCACTAATTTCCCTTTCCACACTCTGTTCATTAGAAGTGAGTCATTCAACCCAGCTAACATTAAGGCAAGAGTAATTAAGCTTTACCTCCTAGAGGGAGGACTACTGAAGGATTTCTAGACGAAGCTAAAACCACCCCAGTCATGCATACATATTTTTGGAGAAATGCTTCAAGCCTAGGCCAGGATCCTGTTCACTCCCTAGTTTGCCAGTTAATTTTAACTTTTATCAGTGGATCCTACTTCTTTCATCTATTTATCTCAATCCTTCCATGTTTATAACATAGAATTTTTTCCCTTCTCCATTCATTTCTCTATCCCATCATTTATTTATGTCAGTATGGGCTCAGAAATATTTATTTTGTTCTCTGGGTGAGAGGTGTTTCTAAAGTAGGAAACCAGCCTCTCTGAATCACAGGGAGGATGGGGTGAAGAAGACGGCGGGCTTAGGGGATGAGCCAATGGTGAAGAGATGAAATTCTGAGGTTGTCAGCAAGATTGAGATGTACAAGGGGGGCCTTGGCAGAAATGAAGTCCTCAAAAGTAGACACAAAGGGAGCTTGGGAGCTTGATTTCCTTTCATGTTAGGAGGGAGAAACGGAAGGAGCCACATTAATTAGCTTTTGCCTTCTCCGTCAAGATGTCTTCTGGAATTTTCATTTCGCTGGCCAACCTTCTGGGCCCCAGTAGCAGTGTTTCTCCCCATCAGCACAACACTGTCCACATTTGAATAAATGAACTGTAGTAGGAGCAGTCTTGGCGCTGGAGGAGAGTTGACAGCATCCCTGGCCTTTACCTCCTAGATGCAAAGAACGTGCTCTCCCATTTCCCCAGAATGTCCCCAGGCAGCGTGGGGAGCAAGGTCACCCCATGCGGAGAACCACTGATCTAAAATAGTATCCACAATCCTGGCACTTCACAAGATCCCTGACCATCGCCTTCGAAAGGCTAAGACCACGGTCTTTGCCTGTTCTTTCCCTGCAGAAGAGCTGAGGTGCTGTGGTGGGAGCCCCACCCGTCAGGCAGCAACAGGGAAGGACAGGCCTCTTTTCTTGGGGATGGCTGATGGTCTTTAGCCCACAAGCCACCAAAGCAGGAGGAAATGGAGTTCTGGTTGGCAGCAGAGCCTCTGAAATGGCTGTGCAAGGGTTGCGGTGTTCATAGCCCTGCCTGGCCTCGTGGTGGAGGGTTGTTTTGCTCTCCCTGTGGTTTCTGTGTGGGCCGTGAGAAGCAGTTTGGTTATTATGACAGTTGGGGACACACACAAGCTCTTCTCACAGGTTAGTTCCTGAAAGCCCATTTGTTAGGAACCCAGCACGTCGCCTACTGAGCTGGGTGCACATTGGTTCCTGGTCAAGTTCTTTCCTAAGGCAGAGTGGGGGGGTGGCGTTGGGGACTTTACCCTCTTTAGACCTCTTATCTTAATATCTAAAGATGCTCATATTTTAGCTGAACTTTTTTTTTTTTTTAACCTTTGATAACGTTTTACAAGACCATTTCAAACTACCAAAGGTGGCAGAGATGAAGGAACAAGGCCAAGGCTCAGGCCTAAACGTCCTTGCACAGCCGCCGGTGCCATCTGTTGGCGGCTGGCAGAACTGATGCCCTTTGCTGTGATGAAGCTTTGTTGATTGCACAGAAAGTTGAAAGTTGGCAGCCGAAAACCCTCTTTCCACCTGGGAGCATAGGATTGGCAGGATTAGGGAGAATGGAAGGGGAGGGAATGCGGGTTGCTTTGCAGGTCTGTGTCAGGAATCAGATCGTGCCAGAAATCCAAAGCTGAAATAATTTTAGGAGGATTTTTCAAGGTACTGACTGAGATGCCTTTGGGACCTGAAATCCATTTTGGAGCCAATTGTCAGTTAAGGAATTGGGCTTTGGGGAGTTAACAGAGCAACAAAGAGCTCTCTAAGGGGCGAGGGACAAACAACAACCCATGGTGTCATCTGCAGAGTTCGAATGCAGTCATTATTTGTCAAATTTTATTATTGAGGGATGCAACTCACTCACTCTCATCAATGAAACTAAGAAAATCACCTGCAAAAGAACTCACATTCTGTCTTTTCTCTCAAAGTGCTCATTGTGTATTTGTTTCTATGGCAATCCATTTAGGCCAGCGTAGCTCCATGTTTCTGATGACAAACTGAGATCCCCAGAGACTAAGTTTTGTAGGTCCAATATACCTGGTTGATAAAGAGAACCAGAATTAGTCCATCCAGGGGGTCCTCAGCCTGGCTGCACATTAGAATTCCCTGGAAAACTTTGAAAGTCCAGTGCTTAACCTCTCTCCAGATGTACTGATTTGACTGAGCTGAGCAGGCTCTGGTCAGGGTTCTCCTTTTGGACCCCCGGTGGATCCAGCACCACCGGGGTCTAAGTGTTGCTGCTGAAGGCGGGTCTGTGGACCAGCAGAATCTGTGCTGTGGGAAGATTCTTGGGTGATTCTTGTGCCCTTACAGAGCTGCCCATCTTTGTTGAAGATGTCTGCTATTGTTTTATTTTTACCATATCGGTGGCATTCAAGGTGTGCTTTGGATGGTGTGCATCCATCCCGGGCCTGGGGCTTCCCACTGCCCTTTGAGTTCCTTATGTCCCTGATGAAACCTGGGAGCTCCCTTCCTCCTCCCGGTCTTGGTCATCGCTAGAGTAAAGCCCTTCACAGCCCCCAAATTCTGGGTGCGTCATAGCGTAGTCACCAAGCCAGGGCTGTGGCTGCCTCCAGGTTCCTCCTGGTGAGAGAGATGGCACTCCTGTGCTGGATTCACCCACCATGAGGGGTCAACTTTTATTCAGCTCCCAAGATGCTCTAGCTCAGATTCTGCTTGTATTGGAAGTGATTTTGTTTTCTTTTTAAAATAGAAGGTCCTCAGTAAATGTTTTGTTTTTGAAGATTGGAGTGAATTTGAAGCTCTGTGGGCACCTGGGACACATTGGGTATTGTACACAGGCTTCATCCCAGTTGGCCTTGGTGTCATTTGCAGGGTCCTGACTTTAGACAGCCTTCTTTCTTATCAAAGACCCACCACTGTCCTTCTGAAAGAGATCTTTTAAGTTCATTTCTTGAAATCCAATGCCATATGAGAGCCAGTCAGACCTTTTCTAAATCTGTAGTTCCCTTTTGGGTAGTGCCTAAAAGAGACACAGCGGTCCCTGTTCAAACTCTTTTTGGGGAACACAGAGCCCTGGCTCCGTTTCCACCCCTTCTCTGCTGTTCTTGACAACAAGCCCCCTTTGACGGAGGACACTTGTGAGCAGTTCCCTTTTCTGTTTCTTCTTTTCTCCACGCTTCCCTCCACCGGTCTCCTGTACTGCTTCCAAACTTTCTCCCCAAAAGAAAACAACAAACCAAACTTGGGGGAACAAGGAAGGCTTGTCCCCATGGGTGAAGTTCCTTGAAAGGATGTCACTGAAAAATGGTTTCTGTGGCCCCTTTTCTTCTGGAAGCGTTGGGAGGTCTCTGAGGACCCGACCTGGAGAGACCCGGGGCGCTAGTTAAATGCACAGAAGCCTCTTCATCAGTCACCACAGGTCCTTAGACCTTGCCAGTGCTTGTCAGCCCTCTGAATTCAGAGGCTTGGAAAGGGCCCCAAACTGGACTTGTGGCCTTCTTTAAAAAAAGAAAAAAATGTTTTTATTTCTTCCATCTCCTTCTCTTCTCTGCTGCTCCTCTCCCACCCCCAGTGCTTCTCTTCTGTTGCCCAGAGCAACCCCAGCAGCTGCTACCTCAGAGTGGAAGGTTACTGAGTCTTTTTTATTCACTGGTGCCACACAAAGAAACTGGGTTTTCTGAAAGCCTCCCCAGAATCAAACCACCTTTAGCATCTAGCTAGCAGCTCTGCATCAGGCCCCCTGAAGCTGAGACTCTGCCTGGCCCCACCTTTGGAGGTGTCTGTTTACCAACAGTGCTTTGTCAACTCTTTAACACATTCCCTTATGTTCACACTGGTCCCCTCGTGTAGGGCGGAGGGTGTTACTGCATGGGATGTGCTCCCATAGAGACCAGCAGGCAGGCGAGGGGGAGGACGGAATGATTCCCCTGTGTGGACTAGGCGGCCAGGCTGTAAGGTTTTTCTCTTTTGCCCTTTACCATAAGAGAAAAAGGAAGTGCCAAAGTTGTCATGGAGATAAATCATTAGCTAGAGTAATAGAGCCATCTTTAAGCAGGGGGAGTGGAACTGGCCCAGTCTTACATTAAGATATCTGAATCTCAGTCTGCAAATGAGCACATGATGTGATTCCTGATACTCATTCTTGTGATTCTTCAGAACCTCATTTGGAAGACACTGTTTGAATACCACAGCACTCCTCTGGACACAGAGACCAAATCGAAGATGATAACTTTTTTTTTTTTGAAGGGGAGAAGAAAACGTAAAATTGGAAACATAAAATAATACTCTTTTATTTTTCTTTATTCATTCTATCCTGCCTCCTGATTTCTAAAAAGTACAGCTCCTTTAGATGCCGACCACCGGCATGTCCTTTGAGATATTTGTCAATGACATGTGAAGCGTGCGCTGAGCGAAGGCATTTTCTCTTGCAATGTTCATTTCTATTTGAATGGTTTGCCTCAGTACTTTTCTTTAATTAATACTGTTTATGCTCACTGATGAATAATTCAGAGTCATACAAGCAACAGATGTCAGAGGATTCAAAATGACTTTCCCTGAATTATTTATTATTTCCAAAAAAGTAACAGGTTTGTTGAACAAGTAATTGGCAACACAGATGTAGATCAAGGTTTGTCAGCAGGCAGCGAGGTCTCCTCCATCTTCCCCTTCTGTGCATGTTGGTAACTGGGACCGCACTGTAGAAGGGAGTTGTGCCCCTGCGCAGGGAGCTGTTGATGCAGACAGGCTTGGTTTCTGGGAATGTCTATGCATGATGAAACCAAAGGGGAACTCATCCAGAAATACAAAGTGAACGTGGCCCGCAGCTAGCTCTCAGACATAATGACTTTACACAGGTATCCAGAAAAAGGACGAATCTCTGTTTGTAAGGATATATTAAGAATGGGGGGAGTGGGGTTGAGGCTCAGTGGCAGAGCGCTTGCCTTGCATATGTGAGGCACTGGGTTCGATCCTCAGTACCACATAAAAATAAACAAATAAAATAAAGGCATTCTGTCCATCTAAAAAAAAAAAAAAAAAAAAAAAAGAATAGGGACTCTCCCTAGTGCCCGCTGCAAAGAGGCTAGAGACCTGAAAAAAGAAACAATCTGTTAGATGTCTACAAGTTTATGTGTAAGAATAAATGTTCTCTGCAATGATGTTTAATAACAGAAGTGTAAAAAGAAAAAGTCCAACAGTTAAATAAATTCTGTTAGATCCAAGTCATGTAATATTATATAGGCATTAAAGTTATATATGTGTGTGCACATATATATGTGTATATATATGTATACTCTCTCTCTTTTTTTTTTTGGTACCAGAGATTAAACCCAGAGGTGCTTTACCACTGAGCCACATCCCCAGCCTTTTAAAATATTTTATTTAGAGGCAGGGTCTTGCTGAGCTGCTTAGGTCCTCACTATGTTGCAAAAGCTGGCTTTGAACTCACAATCCTCCTGTCTCAGCCTCCCGAGCCACTGGGATTACAGGTATGTGCCACTATGCCTGGCATACATATTCTTTTTTTTTTGGTACTAGGGATTGAACTCGGGCTCATTTGACCACTGAGCCACATCCCCAGCCCAATTTTGTATTTTATTTAGAGATAGGGTCTCACTGGGTTGCTTAGTGCCTCATTTTTTTGCTGAGGCTGGCTTTGAACTCATGATCCTCATTTTTTTGAGAGAGAGAGAGAGAGAGAGAGAGAATTTTTTAATATTTATTTTTTAGTTTTCCGTGGACACAACATCTTTATTTTTATGTGGTGCTGAGGATCAAATCCAGCGCCCCATGCATGCCAGGCAAGCGCGCTACCGCTTGAGCCACATCCCCAGCCCCAATCTCATTTTTGATTTGGAAAAATATCAGCATAGTAAATAGGTGATGATATTAGGTGAGAAAGGCTATAAACCAGTATGGTTTCCTTTCTGTAGAAACATATATGCATGTGGTTTTAAATACATGGAAAAAAGTCTAGAAGGACCTACTACCCACAAATATTAATAGTGGTTAGTTAGGAGTAGTAGGAGACAGGGTGACTTTGCTTTTGCTTCACATATTTATTTTCTCATTGTCTCTGCTATAACTATGCATGTATTAGTCATCGTAAAGGTCAAACTGCTGAAACAAGACATCTACCAGTATCGTGATTTGAAGAAGGGAATTTCTCTCATTTAACAGTATGAGGTTGGAGAGTTCCAGTGGGCAGGTGGCTTGGTTCCATTCAGATACACATGGACCCAGGTTCCTTCTAGCCTGTGGCTTTTCCATTCCTCAAGGCCTAAATGGCCAAGGCTGTCATGAAGAGGAAGAGTGGGCCCAAGGGGTACACAACAGCTGTCTCAAGGTCCTGGTCCCAAAGTGGCTTGTATCACTCCTACTGCTATCCTTTGGCAGGGACATAGTCCTGTGGCTATACCCCATGGCCAGTTGCAAGGCAGGCTGGGAATAAAACCCTCATGATCATCTGTGTGTCCATCTGCAGCATACTATGTCAAGGAAGAAGGAGGAAATGAATTCTGCTGACAGCTTTCAGTTGCTGCTAAATGTATTGTCTATGTAATAAAAAAAATACAAAAAATTTAAAGGAAGTAGAATTTTGGATTAGATGACCTCAGAGGGCATTTCTTTTAGGAATTAATTATACAGAGAAGTATGCAACTGGAACATTATCTTTCCAGGGGTGACAGTTTTGTTGAGAAAGCAGACCAATAAAAATTAGAATAGGCATATGTAAAGGGCCTGAGGAATGTTTAGAGAGTACAGAGGAGAAAAGTGGTCTAGGGTCATGCCTTAAGAAAAAAGTTGGCAATTTTGTTTCATTGAACTACCAGGATTATGTGGACTTCTGAAAGAAGTGAAACTCTGTTTTGTGTCATTTTTAGCTAGTGTGACCTCCTATTACACCATAGAACAAGTGAGTCGTATTTGCCTACTGACCTAGCAATAACTTAAGATCTTAGTTGTCCTTCATTTAACTACTGTTTATTCTAATTCTTGTTTTAAAAACTTTTTTTTTTTTTGGTACCAGGGATTGAACCCAGAGGTGCTTAACCAATGAATCACACCCCAGACCTTTTTTAAATTTTTTTATTTTGAGGCAGGGTCTTGATAACTTCCTTAAGGCCTCACTAAGTTGCTGAGGCTGGCCTTGAACTTGCAATCCCCCTGCTTTTCAGCCTCCTGAGCTGCTGGGATTACAGGCTTGCACAATTGTGCCCAGCTCTATTTTTTTTAAATTAAAAGATCCTTGTTTATACACTTTGCATGTTTAATTCCCCCCCCCCCCCAATACTGGGGATGGAACCTAGGACCTCGCCAATGCTGGGCAAGGGTTTTCTCTATCACTGAGCTACGGCTCTTACTCCTATGGTAATTCTTGGTTAAATACACAGAATTTAACATAAATGAGCTTGGAAGAGCTGCAATTTAAAGGAAACTCTTGATTTCACAATGTAGAAACTATCTTTTAAGTTGACATTTATAAATATGGGTTTTTAAGTTTTTACTATGGTTATTTCAAGTAGGATATTTCTAGATTTATTGGGAAGGCAAACTAAAAACATAGAGTTATAGGAATACTAACGTTAACTTCATCACAGTAGGATCAAACTTTGCATATCTTTGGACTTCCATCAGATTTTTCAGGCCTGGAGTTTAGAGGAATAAAATTAAAGATATCCTGGTTATATGCACAGAGTTTCCTGAAGTCAAATGGTAGACTATGGTCTAGACTCACCTTGACTGTGGTCCCTTAAAACACTGTGGAGAACACACACCTCTGAGTTGGTGATTTTCTGATATTTCAGGATATGCAACAAAATGTTTAAAGGGAGGCAGAATCATGTGGTGCTTTGGTAATCTTTTCAGGAAAATCAGGTTTTGGGAGCTCTATAAGTCAAGAATTATTGCAAATGAGGCCCAGATTTGAAAATTACTGTTTTGCAAATTGTGCTTATTCTTGAAAGACAGATATCTATAGCTGGGAAGAACTTTAAAAATTGATCTAGTTGCCTGATTTTACAGATGAGGAACTGAGACATGAAGAGGTCAAGTCATCTGCTGGGGTTATGGAGTTCATCTGTGACAAAATTAAGTACTACGGTGCTCACTTCCAGTTCTCTGGTCCCCACACCCCACACTCTACAGGTCCTCTCTTTACATGATGGCTCTGGTGATAATCCAGCTTGCTTTCTACCAACGAAGGGAACCTCAGGTAGAATCTCCTCTCACCGCTGCTGATCTGTAGGAATGATGGTTTTGGACTAGGGATGAACCTGGAAAGAGAGATCCTGCCCCTTTCTGGATGCTTTGTGTGCAGAACACCTGCAGGGATGATGAGGGACATCTCTTGATTCAAAGTAATAAAAAAAAAAAAACCAATGGGCTGGGGCTGTAGCTCACTTGGTGGAGTGCTTGCCTAGTATGTGTGAGGCGCTGGGTTTTTCATCCTAAGCACCACATAAAAATAAAATAAAGGTATTGTGTCCGCCTACTACAAAAAATAAAAAAAATAAACACTTCTGGACTTCCAGCCTGCTTTTTAAAAATATTTTTTTAGTTGTTGATAGACCTTTATTTATTTATATGCAGTGCTGAGAATCGAACCCAGAACCTCACACATGCCAGGCGACTGTGCTACTGCTGAGCCACAGCTCCAGCCCTCAGGCCTATTTTGTAAAGGAAGTTGCACAGCCAAAGCATTCTAGATAAATATATATATTTATTCTAACTCTTCTTCAGAATGCAGAGAATTGGTATCTCACAATGACAACAAAAATAAAATATTTCCTTTTCATGAAGTGGTCAAAGGGCTGAAAAGCAATACTATCTTTTATTTTTTTATTATTTTTTTAAATATTTATTTTTTAGTTTCAGGTGGACACTATCTTTTATTTTTATGTGATGCTGAGGATCGAACCTAGTGCCTCATGCATGCTAGGCAAGTTCTGTACCACTGAACCACAACCTCAGCCTGGCAATACTATCTTTTAAAATAAATTTTTTTGCCCTTTTTTTGATCAACATTAAGATGAATTGCCACTTTGGGGGCTTGACTCTGGTTTAATTGTAACTTTTTTTTGGGGGGGGGGAATGTTTTATGACTTACAGGCTTATTGATTTCAAAGACTATAAACCCACTTGCCCGCCTATCCACTCATTTGTCTCAGTGGGATGTTTCCACTGAAGAAGGACCAACAGCTTGGAGCGGTAGCTGTCAAGTCCCCAGGATTTCATACTGTGGCATGTAGATCCTAATTTTCAAAATACAGCTCTGTCACTTCAGTCAGCTCTGATGAGGGTCTATAATGTGGCCAGCCCTGATGGCTGTCATGTGGTCACCATGTTCTCATCATGCATTCTCTTTCCTGTATGATGGGCATCATACTCAGCTCGGAGAGTGGTGGATGACTCCCACTCTAACTTTGCCAAATTAGATTTCTGTTGAAACTTGAGGTCATTTAAAGCCAACTTTTCTCTGGATTGAAAACATTAGCCTTTGTTGAAATGTTTCGTTGTTCTAAATTGGGACCATCCTGTCTTGACATCAAATCGTTCAGTCACCACATAAACTGGCATAATTCTCTCGGGGCTGCTTGTCATTGTTAATTTACATCTGACCTTGTTCTGGAAAATATTTGAGGCAGTGGAGCCCTAATTTTGAACAGGCTGGCTCTTGCTTTACCAATTAGCCTAGACCTGTGAAAATGTTAGTCCAAATAACCTAAGAAATAGGGGAGAAAAGTTAGGAGAACTAAGAAAGTGTATAGATTTTATATAAACTTCAGATACCTCCCTTTAAAATACTAGCCTTGATTGATTGATTGATTGATTGGTACCAGGGATTGAACACAGGGGCCTTAATCAGTGAGGCCCTTTTAAAGATTTTATTTAGAGACAGGTCTCACTGAGTTGCCTAGGGCCTTGCTAGGTTGCTAAGGCTGGTTTTGAACTCAAAATCCTCCTGCCTCAGCCTCCTGAGCCATTGGGATTATAGGCGTGCACCACCAGGCCCTGCTAGACATTCTTTTGACCCTTTTGACAAAAAAGGTGGTTATACCTAGTATTTCCATCTTATGGATAGGGAAATCCAAAATTCAAGAGACTGGAAAAGAGTGGCAAGCCAAGATTTGAGCTCAGGTAGTACAGTCATGGGATCCTGGCTCCCGACCACTTAACTAAACTGCCCTGTTATGCATTTGCAGGTGGTCATACCATTGGAGCATTTGTTATGAGCACAGTGGGAAATGTGTGGAGCATGCTGGAAACTCTAGATACTTACAGGTTTATCTGGATTTGTGGATTTATTCCTATCATCTCTGCCAGGCCTTCAGCTAGAATTGTGTGAATGGGAGGCATAGGGTCCCTGAAGTAGTGGGCATTTCTAAGAGGTAAGTGACCTGCAAAGTCAGTCTTGATCATCAGGAGTTGAGGACATTGGAGCTACAGAGAGACATTATTAAAGATGACTCTTAAGATGTCAAGAGGAAAAAAAATGGCTTCTCACGTCACACACACACATACAGAATATACAAATAGCACTGTTAGCTGAAGGCTAGTTTCTTGAGGGCAGTTTAAGTGCATTAGATTAGTCTGCAGTGTAGATTAAGGGACTATGGGATTTAATAACTTGTGTATTAAAGAAGAGCCCTGCAAATGTTACTCTGCCATAAAAATGTAACCACTCTAATTGAATTTGGACCCAATATTAAAATTATTCTTTTGGTGATGCTTTATATATGCATTAAATAAAATAACAAAAGTTGCAATTGAACTTCACCATGTGAAGGTTCTTAAGCACTAAATTATGTTTGTAGCAGTTTTTATTGTATTTTTTCTGAAATGTACTAAGAAAATTCTCCTCTTATATAATTTATGGTCATGCTGCTGTTTAAATGTGCCAAAAACTGTTCTCAGACTCTTGGCAGGATTTTGGAATATAGTATATTACCTTCATCTTGGGCTATCTATATAATGAACACTCAGTATATGTTGATGACGGTGTTTGTTTTATGAGCTGTCTTCTCCCTTTTTGTGAAGGAAACAATAGGCTGATGTACAATATGTGATGCTCAGCATGCCTTGGATGAAAAATGGTTGAAAAGTGTACCTTTTCCTTCTGCTCCCATGGCGAGTCTGTCTATAGTTTTACTAAGCTTGTGTCTGTCCAAAGGTCCTAACAAGAGGATGACATTGATCTGAGAGAGCACAAGTGTTTCTCTGAGATACTGTAGCCACATATTCCATGGGCCTCTTTAAGTTCCAGGGACTCCAGGGAACCTTGTGGAATCATGAAATAGAAATGTAATTATGAGTAAGGGAGTCTTTATTTTTTCCTTTTGGTGCTGAGGATTAAACTCAGTTCCTCATGCATTGTAGGCATGTATTCTGCCACTGAGCTATACCCTCCAGCTCTGGGTCTTTTTCTTTCTTTTTTTACTGGGGATGGAACCCAGGGACAACTTTACCACTGAGCAACATTTTTTTTTTTTTTAATGTTTTGAGACAGGGTCTTTCTAAATTGCTTAGGGCCTCACTAAATTCATGAGGCTGGCCTCAAACTTGCCGTACTACTGCCGCAGCCTCCTGAGTCACTGGGATTACAAGTATGCACCACTTCTATATAAGGATAGC
Source organism: Marmota monax (assembly GCF_021218885.2). Lineage (NCBI taxonomy): Eukaryota > Metazoa > Chordata > Mammalia > Rodentia > Sciuridae > Marmota > Marmota monax. Next base: position 165,197 of record NW_026695045.1, read on the forward strand.
AGATGGTACAACTTTAGGGTGGGAGGAGGCAAGGAGGAATACAGGTGACTGAACAGTGTCTAAGCATTTGGAATGGTAGGGGCAGGCATTTAGGAACATTCCAGAAACCCCCTCTTGCTCTTCAGGCAGTCTTCTGGAGTCCTACAGTGGCATGTTCCATGTTAAAGAGTATTGTACAGTGCTGGGGATATAGCTCAGTTGGGAGAGTGCTTGCTTCACATGTACAAGGCCCTGGGTTCAATCCCAGGAAAACACACACACATGAGTATTATACAATTTATTCTTTTTTTGGCACTGAGGATAGAACCCAGGGCCTTGCACATGCTAGGCAAGTGGTCTACCATGGAGCTACATCCCCAACCCTTTTTATTTTGAGATACGGTCTTGCTAAGTTGCCTAGGCTAGCCTTGAATTTGTGATCCTCCTGTCTCAGCCTTCTTAGTAGTTGTGATTCCATGTATGCACCATCATGCCCAACTATAAAAATTATTGTTAAATAGTTACATAAACTGGTGCAGAGGAGATGCCTATAATCCCAGTGGCTTGGGAGACTGAGGCAGGAGGATTGAGGATCACAAGTTCAAAGCCAGCTTCAGCAACTTTGTGAGTATTTTTACCCTGTCTCAAAGTAAAAAATAAAAAGGGCTGGGATGTGGCTCACTGGCAAAGCGCCCCTGGGTTCAATCCCCAGTACCAAAAAAAAAAAAGTTATATGAGAAAGAAAACCAATGACATAAGATGTGAGTACTGGTTAGACCTTTAGCACATAAAAAACAAAACAAAAAAACATACCATTTAAGTTAGATCCCTCTCCACCACCACAGAAAAGAACCCTTCCCCTTTTTTTGTCATTGCTCAGAATTTGAGAAAGTTCTTTTATTTTCCAAAACAATCTGAAAGAATCAAGTATTTCTCTGTGTCCATCTGAGCTCAGCAGGATGCCCAAGTGAGAGGTGCTTTATTCAACTCCTGTCCAAAGATCTACCTCTGATGGAACTGTTAATTTGCAAAGTCTAGAAAGGGGAAAGTTTAAATTTTTTCAGCTGCCAAACTTTGGATTTCATGGTGAATCATTGGGACAGACTTTATAGGCCAAATGTGAGCACTGCTCTGGGCTGGTGGAGGAGTGTGACAAGTTTATTTAGACGCCTGTCTAGAGTTCACAGACACAGGGGCCCAAAGATCAGCCTCCAGAGCCTGCGCGATCCCCTCCCAGGAAACCTTTTCCCCTCATCCTACTACAGGATCATCAAACACTGCTGATGGAGGAAAGCGAAGCTGTGGGTTTTTTCCTTCTTTCTTTCTCGGGGGTATCTGGGAGGGAGAATGCTTACTCATTGGATTACTAAGTAGCTTAAAAGAGCTGTTGCAAGCAGGATTTCACCCTTGCTGAAGTTTTTCTTTGCACCTAGAATACTGAGCAAAAAGGAAGGAAAAGATGAAAGAAAAGCCCCTCTTTAAAAATATATTTGAGCGGGCCCATCCAATAGAAAACGGAGATTTCTCAACTAACAAAGAAGTGGCTTTACTACATTGGGGAATTAGAAGGCTCCACAATCAAATTATTTGGAAATGAAGCATCAGTTTGTGTCCCAGGCATAGGCGCATTGGAATGTACCTTGTGCTGTTGGAAGCTGGCAGCCTGGTTGTTACGCAACGTGAGGCGAAGGCCTGCCAGGTGCCCTCAGTGTGCCCCGAGGAGCTGCAGGTTCTTTTAAGTCTCTCAAGTCAGCCAGTCTTGCCAGACAGATTCCACTGGCCTGGGATATGTTGGGCACAGGAATCAGGCCTTATGATTTTACAGATGACATATCTACCTTTGGGACTTTGTCCTCAGTAACCTTCATCAAATCTGAGGAAAGTCAAGGGTGTCTCTCTCCCTCTCTCTCTTTATTAATTTTTGAAATTGAGGTAAAACACACAATAGGAAATTCGCCGTCTTACCAATTCGGAAGTGTTTAGTTCATTGGCATGAAGTAGATTCACATCAAAGTCCTATCACTGTCATCCATCCACAGAATTGATTTCATCTTTTCCAGCAGAAACTCTGCACCCATTAAACAATAATGCCTTCCCTGTGTCCCCAGCTCCTGGCAGCTACCATTCTACTTTCTGGCTCTGAACTTGGCTATTCTAGACCCCTCATATATACAGAATCATACAGTATATGTCCTTTTGTTCTAGCTTATTTCACTTAGCATAAGGTCCTCAAGGTTTATCCATATGGGAGCAACATGTTGGAATTTTGTTCCTTTTTAAGTAATATTCTATTGGGCGTCTCTACCACATTTTGTTTATCCATTCATCCCTTAGTGGACACTTGAACTACTTCCTTTTGGCATTGTGAATCGAGCTTGCTGTGAACATGAGTGTGCAAATATCTGAGCCCCACTTTCAGTACTTTGGAGTATATGTCCATAATTGGAATTGCTGAGTTATATGGTAATTGGGCTCCCTGCACCCAAGAAAGAAGATTGTCACGAGAACCTAGCACTGCCCTAAGATCAGATTGCTTATTCTGCTTCTTTCTCCTCATGGTTTCAGTGGGAAAGGGTGGCTTCTTCTTAGGCTGATGTCCCTGTTGTAAACCTTCTCAGCCTGAACCTATATCTTATCACTTGCCCGGCCCCCAAACAAAGGCACAGAGAAGATGACAGAGTGAACTGAAGATCACATCATGCAGACAACTCTCTCCCCTTCCCTTTCTTTCTTTTTTCTCTTTTGGAGACTACGGTCTGGGTCTAGATAACACAGCTACTGTAGTTTAAATTCTGAAATCAATGATGCTTCACATGAGCTGCACACAGGAATTACCTGCTTGCTTGTTGATGTCCAAATCTCACCTCTAGCAATTCCAACTTAATTGGTTTGTGGCCTGGCTTGGGCATGGGGATTTTTTAAAACCTCCCGTTATATTTACCCGAGTTCCATAGCACCCAGGTGAATGAGTGAGCCAGAAGATTTTCTCTGTCTTCTTTTGGTTATTTCTTTAGAACATGTCTATAAATCTGAAAAATCTCAGTCCCAATTTTAAAGACTTTGAAGTAGGCTCTTCTGATTGTTTGTTTTTATTTCTGTTTTTGTTTTTGCAGTGCTAGGATGGCACCCAGGGCCTTATGCATGCTAGACAAATAGTCTACCACTCAGCTAGCCCCCCAGCCCTGGGTTTTTTTGTTCTTGTTTTAATTATCAAGGCTGCATGATATAATTTGAAACCAAGAACAAGGAAACCTGGGTCATACTCTTGTGTATGTCATTAGCTAACAAGGAATGATGAATTACTTGACAGGATCTCAGTTTTTGTTTTTAACTGTGGCTTTAATATTACAACATGGATCAGAAAGCCAGTTAGAAGAGTGAGATTAATGATATTTTTAAGTGTCCCCTCTAGCCCTAATATGCTTGTGTGAATGAACAGGTGGAGTTGATGGGGAATGAGGGAGGCTTGAAGAGAGTCCACGGCATTAACGTCATCATGTTCTAGTACCAATGAGCACCTCGATAAGAGGCTCCCCAAGGGTGCTACCTGGAAGTTTTTGATGCCCAGAAGCAGTCTGCAGGATATCGGTGAATAAAAGGATAAGAAATAAAGATCTCAGAGGATCTGTAGTCAATAAGAAAGCAGGATTGTCATACCAGGGATACAGTTAGAAAATGTTGGTTTTAAGTGATGGGGAAGACACAGCAGCAATCTGGTTCCACTAGGGCAGAGGTCTTTGTCTACAGGAATATTGTCACCATGGGGCCACCATCCACATCATGCCCGGGAACTACTGAAACCAACATTTCTTCCAGGATTTTTTTTCAGACTTCATACTTACTTCTCTCCTCCTCTGATCCTATTCAAAGGCTATGAATGGCTCAGGGTTTTTGTTTTAGTTTCTTCTCCTCTCCAGATTAACACAGCCAATGTGGTCAATTTGTGGTGCCAGAAGCTATCTTGGTGTAGAAAACCAAAGAATACAGTCTTGCCCTGGGTGCAAAATTTTATTTCCATAGGGATTTCTTAGGCTTCTGGGAAAATGAGAGAGAGGTGACCTCCTCTCAGCTAAGCCTCTGGATCTGGGAGCCCAAGCCAGCCCTGTAGTTTGGAGCTCAGGATGACGCAGAGCAGCGTGTGAATGTAGCTGGCTGTTGCAGCTGTTGCACTTGACTCTGGGCAGCCCGTTCCCAGGAACCCACAGGACACCAAGAACCGTGATGTAACCCAGATCTGCCAGATGTGGGAGCCAGCATGACTCATGCCGGGCGATTCATTAAGAAATGTTTTCTGGGTCATCGGGGCGCAGAGCATGGTCTGCCTCCCCTGCCATCTGGGCTTGGAGGGACCAACTCCACACACTAGGAATCCCCAGGTTCACTAACATCTGTCAAAAATTACAGCCTGGTTTTCTGAGCTGATGTGGTGCAGAGCCCAGGCGCTCTGATGGTCTCTGGCTTGTAATTTGTTAAAGGCTTTCACCTCTTTGGGTAGCAGGGGAAATCAGATAATAAAAACATACGTGTTAGGTTGCTGTGAGGTTTCCATACAACCTATTGAGATCAGAAATGGGTTGGGATGTTGTGAGGAATCAGAACCTCTCTGGCACTGTGCCAGTGAAATACCAGGAATTGTCCTTTTTGTTAGATGTGTGCATATACCTCATGGGGACTAACAAGCATTGTAAGCTGACATTTAAAAGACTCCCTACCAGGCTGGGCTCAGTGGTATATGCCTGTAATCTCAGCTACTCAGGAGGGTAAGGCAGGAGGATGGCAAGATCAAGGCCGGCTGGGCAACTTAGCAAGACCCTAAGCAACTCTGTGAGATCCTGTCTCAAAATAAAAAGGACTGGGGGTGTGGCTTAGTGATTAAGTGTCCCTAAGTTCAATCCCCAGTTCCCCTCTCACCCCCAACCCCACCATCCTGGCCCCTGCCAAACAAACAAACAAACAATAGTTAACTCCTTATCAATACATAACAAACAGTCAGAAAAATGTAAGTATGCATTACTGGGTAAATTTCATGCCCAGGTAACTGTAGTGGGTTGAATGATGGCTCCCCAGAAGAGGTGTCCCCCAAAGCTATGAATGCTATCTTATTTGGAAGGAGGTCTTTGCAGACTTAATTCACTTTAGAACCTCAATATGAGATCATCCTAGATGACCAGGCGTGGACCCTGAATCTAATCCTAAGTGTCCTTAAAAGAGCCAGAGGAGAAGATACAGTCACATGGAGGAGAAGATGGTGTGAAGGAGGAGGTAGGACTGGACTCCTGAAGCCACTAGAAACCAGAAGAGGAGGGCGGTGGATTATCTCCTGCAAACTTCAGAGGGAGTGTGACCTTCCTGACAACCTTGATTTAGGATTCCAGAACTGTGAGAGGATACATTTTTATTGTGTACATTTCCCACATCTGTGGCCATTGGTTTTTGCTGTGGAAATTTATACACCCCGGTCAAGAGACAGATTGTAACCAATAGGAGATGCACCTCAAGACTATCCCTACTTTACACCAGCCCAGGGTACCCAGTGTCCTGACTTCTTACCCCACAGGCAGGTTTTGTGCCTTTTGAACGTGATTAGATGGACACATTCAATACCGGCCCAAGATGTTGGACTTCTTTCCTAAAGCACTTGGTGAGATGTGTTATAGCACAGTGTGTTTGATCGTCTTCTTGCTGTATACAGTTGCCCTTCCTTATCTGTGGTTTCAGTTACCTGTAGTCAAGTGCTTTCTGAAAATATGACATGGAAAATTCCAGAAGTAAACAATTTGCAAGTTTTAACTTTTATTAGAGTACTATTATTATAATTGTTCTCTTTTATTATTAGCTATTATTGTTATGCTCTTACTGTGCCTAATTTATAAATTAAAATTTTATCATAAATATGAATGTATACATAGAAAAAACAGAGCATATATAGGATTTCATACTGACCACAATTTCAAATATCTGCCTGGGATCTTGGAACATATTCCCTACAAATGAGGGTGGGAGCTGCTGAACTCCATCTCAGAAAAGCCCATTACAGGGCTGAGCAAGCAGAGCATACCAGTCTCTGGGAATCAGAGTCGGGGCTGCTGACTGTGAATTTTAAATATTCTTAACCCATAACTGGAAAGATGAATGGCACAGCTGTTATATCCTCCATCTCCAGTCTCAGAAATAAATTTGCATCTTTTAGGAGCTCCAGTTTTAATTCTCCTCTCCAACTTTCAAGTTTTATGTTCTGTAACTTAGAAGGCACTCACATGATATGTAGCATTTCTAAATATCCTGCTTCGATGAGTGTGTGGAAATAGTGCTGGTGCTATGGAGAGAACTTGATTAAAAGCCAGGGTTCCCATCTAAATTAAGATAAACTACCTCTGATTTACCTGATGCCCCCAAACCTTTATGGAGGTGGTGGAGGATGGGTGTGGTGACCCCAGCTCCAGGAGATATTTTCCCTACAGACTTGAGATGGGTGTGTGGTGGTAGCAATCTAGTCTTCATTGTGAAAGATAAGTCTTTGTTTTCCTAATACAAAAGCAGGGCACCTTCCTGACAGAATAGGAAAAGCACAGGTCCCCCAGAAAATATCCACCAAGCCGTCACCCTCAGTTAACCATCATTGAATATATTTGCATATACAATTCATATGCAACCTTCTTCCTGCACAATCATTTTATGTCTGTAGTTAACTGTCTCTTGATGCCTGCCATGTGCCTGTCCCTGGGAATATAGCATGAATAAAGGGGACACAATTGTCCCCTGCCTGGTGCTGACCTCCCAAGGGGAGCTTACATATACAATAAGTATGAACAACAAAGTGAGATCTTAATGGCACATGCTTATTATCAACTTCTTCCACTAAACAACTTGTGTCACCTCTTTCCATTGCAACAGATATTCTGACATAATTTGTGTAGATTTATCAGTGAACAAAACAAGAACTAAATCCCTAGTGGGGGTTTTGTTTTGGCAGTCAGGGGTGCTTTACCACTAAACTGTGTCCCCAGCCCTTTTATTTTTTATTGTTTGGAGACAGGGTCTCACTAAGTTTCTGAGACTGGTTTTGAACTTGTGATCCTCCTGTCTCAGTCTCCTGAGTTGCTGGGATTACAGGCATGTGCCACTGCACCTGGCTTCCCCAGTGGTTTTGCATGTTGGTGGTGACCAGCAACATCCAAGATGGTGACTGCTCTGTCAGCCTGGGTCCCTGAGTGCCTCTGAGAATCAGTATCCCTGTTGACTTGCATAAACAAGTAATGAATTTTGGCTGCTTTGAACCATGCAGGAGGTACTATTCGGTTTTTGTTGTTTTAATGAAATGCCTGAGGTGGCTAACTTTGTAAGGAAAACAGGTTTCTTGAGCTCACAGATTTGGGGGTTCAGGGTATGGTGTCTTCATCAGCTCAGGTCTGGATAGGGCCCTTTCAACTATGTCATATCATGGTGGATGGCAATTGTGGGAGCCTCTGGGGGGTCTAAGTGATTACATCTTGGTATAGGAAGCCACCAAGAGACTCAGGGTCAGGCTCAGGCTTTTTTGAAACTCACCTTCAAGAGAATTCACTCCAAGTCACAAATATTCCATTCTAAAGCCAGTGCCCCAATGACCTTAGGACTTCCTACTGGGACCCACCTCTTAAAGACTCCATCTCCCAACATCCCCACTTTGGGGACCAAGCCTTCAATACCTGAATCCTTGGGGAACAAACCACAAAAAAAACCCATAGGAGAAATCCTGAGATTGTTGTTACCAAGCATGTCCTGACTGATAGAGCTACCTGTGAAACATATAAAGCATCTTAAGGATGGAAAACAATTAGCTAGCTCTATTGTGTCATCACACTGATGTTAATAGAGAGGGGTTTTATTTGTTTGTTTAAATCCAAATCTTATCATCACATAACACTGGCATTTAAAAGGTACAGAAGAGGGGAGCAAAGATGGTGATTGAGAGATCCTCCAGTTGATCTCTCCCACAGACACATCGAGCTGGACAGCTATTCACACAAACAACTACACTCAGCACAGCTAAGGAAATCAGGTGAGAGACCATAGCGCCTGCTTTTAATTCAACAAAACCAAAAAACACATGGAAGAAGGCAGGAAGGAGCCATCCATGTCTCTGGTTTGGAGAGAGAGAGAGAATCCAAGCCTTGAACCTGAGGTTACTATAGAAATGTCCTTCAATGTGAGACAGTTTATCTATATTTGACCATCTTTTATTTGATTATTTCCTACTTTTTACACTTACAGTTTTGGAAATGCTAAAATATAAATGAGTTTTTGGTGTTGCTGGGAATTGAATTCTGAGCAGCAAATGTTGCTGGAATTATAGAGAGCACTCTTGGAGTAGTGTCACTTGTAGTACTTGTCCTTAGAGGAAAAAAATGCCAGGGAGCACAAGTTGCTGGGAAAAAGGAGCCAACTTTCAAAATATCACCCCTCTAACAGATGTGTGCGTGAGGGAGAGCTTTCTTTTCCCCATTATTTTCTTCTTATTTCCTCCCACTATTTAAGTACAAATTCTTTTGTATAATAATTCCCCCTTGGAAATTATATGAAAAATATTTTTAGTTCTCTAGCTTCATTACCAAATATGCAGCTCTTAAACTAGTTCCAAGCAGCCTTTAAGTCCCATGCGTAGCTGTCTTTGAGTTGAGTCATATTAAGGTTACTGCTCGTCTTGGTGAAAACCACATTGCGTTGGGCCCATTTGTGATGAGTGTCACTCAGATCCCAAGTCTCAGTCTCCCATGGTTGCTATGGAAGAGTGAGTCAACTGTCAGCCCAGCATTCAAATTGGGCTCAACTGGGAAGTGGAGACACCCGCTGATGCCCTCCTGAGCACCACAGGCGCTGTCTGTTCTAGAAAGAATGGGTTTATGCTGTCAGAGCTCTTCAAGATTTCAACCTCAGAGGCAGATGTGGTGATGCAAAAGAATATGATCACAGGAGGTTAGAGCATTATTTCTGTTTTGAATAGAGATAAGAAAGTTGAGAGTGGGCTGGGATGTGGCTCAGTGGCAGAGAGCTTGCCTAGCATGCACCAGGCCCTGTGTTCAATCTCCGGCACCACAAAAAAAATCAAAATAAAGAGACAGCTTTAAACAGAAAAGTGGATTTTTAAATTCTAAAGTAATACATAACTATTCCAAATATACTAGAGTAAGAGGTCCTCTTTGAGCTTTTTTAGTTTTGTTCCTCTCAGCAGAGCTTATAGTTAAAAAAAATGTGCTATTTACCCTTTCAGACTTTATTTTATGCATGTACAAATGACAGAAAGATGTATCTAGATTGTTTTTAATATAAATGATCACATTAAAACACTTTACTATAAACTCCCTTTTCAAAAACTTAATTTATAGCTGGATGTGGTAGTGTGTCTGTAGTCCCAGCTACTGGGGAGGCTAAAGTAGGAGGATCACTTGAGCCTAGGAGTTCTGGGCCAGCTGGACAACATAGCATGACTGTGACTTCAAACCAATCATGCACTTGATTTAGAACAGAAGTCTCTCTGTGTGCAGGTACACTTAAATCTATCGCATTCTTTTTAGCAGCAGCTCATTAAACAGATGAATGAAACTTTATTCCCTTAATGACTGACATGCAAATAAGTCTTTGCCTCCATAAACTCATCTGTTTCTTTATGTTTTTATGCGTTTATGTGAATGTTTTCCCAGGTTGGATTCCTTACGTGGCATTGTTTGTCCAAATGAGGCACACTCTTACTTCTGATAGTCATTGCTGGCTGGCCTTTCTTAAGGTATACCAGTTTATAGTCCTACCAACAGTGGATGGGTGCCCATTTCTCCACATAGTTTCCCATACAACCTTTTAGTCTTTTAAAATTTTGCCAACCTGTTGACTAAAAAATATGATTTAATTTGCATGTCCCTGATTCCTAGTTGAGGTCAGGCATCTTGTGTTTATTATCAATGTGTATACTGTTTTTGGAAACTTGTCTCCTCATTTCTCTTGTTCACTGTTTCGTTTTGGGTTGTTTATCTTTTTAATTGATTTTAGGAACTTTTTACGTATTATCACTATTAATCTTGGGTGTTTTTTCATAAATACTTTATCTTGGACTATTGCAGTTGTTGGTATGAGAGTGCGTAAGTTTTGTTTATAGTAATGTCTTTTATAGTAGAAGAATTTTAAATTGTTTTAGAGTTGATCTGTCAATTTTCACTTTTGTTGTCTCCTGAAATTTTATGTTTTGTTTTGTTTTTTAATACCAGGGACTGAACCCAGGTGTGGTGTTAACCACTGAGTCACAACTCCCAACCCCCACTTTTTTTATTTTGAGACAGGGTCTTGCTAAGTTGCTTAGGACCTCACTAAGTTCCTGAGGCTGGCTTTGAACTTGTAATCCTCCTGCCTCAGCCTCCCGAGCTGCAGGGATCACACCCAGCTCATGTTTCATTTTGAAATTCCTTCCACATCCTAAGACAATAAAGATATTTTCCTCTAGTTTCTCACATAGTGACTTTAGAATCTGACTCTAAGTAAGATATAAATTCCAGTTTTTCCTTTCGTCCCTGGTTTTTATTTTTAATGTTCTTCAGTAAAACTTTATTCCTCTCTTCATATAAGCCTAGCACATTTTTATTGTTATTGTTAAATGTATTTGTAGGCATTTTGCACTTTTTTAAAAAAATTATTTTTATTTTATTTTTTTTAAGTTGTTGACGGACCTTTATTTTTATTTATTATATGTGGTGCTGAGAATCAAACCCAGTGCCCCGCACATGCCAGGCAAGTGCACTACCACTGAGCTTCAGCCCCAGCCCCAGAATTTTGTGCTTTTGGTTGCTACTGCAGATGGGAACTTTTCCAGAAAAGTCTGATGATTTGCCCAGATTCATTCAGCAAACAAGTGGACATTATATTTTCTGTTGATGTTTTACCATCACATTAGTCTGAATAGGATGGCAGTCCCGAAGAAGCCCACCTTCTGTGTGTTGTGGTCAGAGGCAGGTGTTTGGTGGTGGGTGGTGGGCTGGCAATGATGGGAGCAATGGGTGGGGGAGCAGGACCTTGGCTTTGTGTGTCTGGTGACCTGAACTTTGTCCATGGCTCCCCTTGACTGTTTTATAGCAGATGTCTCCAGCAAGAAAGCAGTGTTGCTCAATAAAGAGAACTATGATTTTACTAAGGGATATTGAGTGAGTTCATCTCCCATTCTGAGTGTGGTTTTTCCCCAGTTACTTCTATCTCCTTCTCATCTGCCATATTTTCGGACTATCTATAGAGTTGCTAGATAAAATAATGGATGCACAGTGAAACCTGAATTTAAGATGTCCTGCTTGAAACATAGTTGTACTAAAATATTATTCAATGTTTATCTGAATTCAGATGTAACAGGGTGCCCTATGTCTTTGTTAAATCCTAATCCTAGAGACAAGAGCCCTACCTTCCAGGAATTTACCTTCTGGGAGGGAGAGACTCTACCAGGAAAAACACTACTGCGCCTGAGGGGTTTTCCAACCAGATTCCAGGCTCTTCTCTCCCACATGGCCTGACCCCTGCCAGGCTCATTTCCCACTGCTATCAGCCAAGCCTATTTAAGCTCTATATATCCTCCTGCCTTCTTTATTATGTTTACTTTTTTTAAAACTGTGATTTAAAAAAATTGATGTAACATCAATTTACCTACTTAACAATTGTTTTTTTCTGTTGTAGTCTGGATTGAACCCAGGGCCTCATTCAGGGGCTAAAATTGAGGCTTAATGGCAGAATGCTTGCTTTGCATGCATGAGGCCCTGGGTTCAATTCCCAGCACTGTGGTGCAGGGGGAAGAGGAAGGAATTCTTGTCATATGCTACAACATGGATGAAACTTGAGAACATTATGCTCAGTAATGGCATACGTAAATAAGTCAATCACAACAAGGCAAATTGAGTATAATTTCACTTAGGTGAGGTATCTAAAGTAATCAAACAGAAAATAGAATGTTGGCTGTCAGAGGTTGGGGACACAGGGAATATGGCAACAGTATTCAATGACTATAGTCATCAATCAGGATGAAAAAGCTGTAGATTACTGATGTACAGCATTGTATCTATGGTTAACACTATAGTGTATATTTAAAAATGACTGGGCTGGGGTTGTAGCTCAGTGGTACAACCTCAGTGCTGGGGACTGAACCCGGTCTCCATAGGTTTAAATAAATGCTTATATGCTGTTTCTCAACTCAGCAATTCTAGACCTATCTATTTTCTCCCCACTAATGTGGAGAGACTTACAGAGGTTTTAATTTGCTTGTGCTATCCCTCAATTCTTCAGCCTTCCTAATAGTTAATAATTTTAAACTATTATTTTTGTTCTTCTCTTGGTGACATTTATTACTCTGAATAATATATTTCTGTTTCTTTCTTTATTTTTTTAATTTTAGGGAATATTCTCTTTCCATTCCAAGCCTTTTATTTCCTTCCCTTGTTCTCTCTTGTTTACTTTACTTTGATGTTGTCAAGGTTCTGGATAAACAAACATGACATGTCTGTACAATGGGATGTTATTTGGCAATAAAACCTATGAAGTGCTGATACAAGCCCCAACATGGACAAACCTCATGCCAAGTGAGAGAAGCCAGACAGGACATGCTTCCCGTCATTCAGTTTTGCTCCTGTGCAACATCCAGTAGAGCTAAACCCACTGGGCTACTGGATTCCTTTTTTGGGATGATGAACTCGCTCTGAAATTAGAGAGCATTGGTTGTGTAACCTTGTGACTATCCTGAAAACCACTGAATCTTACACTTTGAGAGGGTGAATTTTGTGGCCTATAAATTATACCTCAGTTTTTAAAAGAGATTTATCAACGATGATATTCTGATCTCTAATCCCCTACCTTTAGATTGTTTATAAAAGTTGGACACTCATAAGGCATACTGATGTGATTCCTGCCAGGTGAACACTGTCACTCAGGTCTAAGTGCTCATCTTGCTTTCGCTATACAATCAATATCAAAGTCCACAGCTCAGGGTGGCTGGGGTTGTGACTCAGTGGTAGAGCACTCACCTAGCATGTGTGAGGCCCTGGATTCAATTCTCAGCACCACATATAAATAAATAAAAATAAATATATTTTTAAAAAGTCCACAGCTCATCCAAAGGCCAATATCAACCTTCAAATGAATCATTTTTTCTTAAGTACCATCAACAAAAGCTTCTTCCCCCCTCCCCCCCCATGGACAAAACAACAACAAAACCCAAACCATAACATACTTTCTTCATTTGCAGCTATAATGTACCCTTGGTCACATGGATGACATTGATCCCCTCCTACTTCAGCTCTCAGATCTGTTATGGTCTTTTTCCAACCTACCAGCCACAGTCCTCTCTCCTTTGCTGCCTTGACTTAACATTTTCTTTCTTCCTTATTTTGTTCTCTCTTTATTTTGCTGCCTTTTGAATTTGTATACCATCTTGCTAATTCTACATTAAGGAAGGATGTAGAGGGGAAGTAAGATTTCTGCATCTTAGCGTGCCCAGAATGATCTTTGATTTTCTACTTTGCCATCTGTACCATCAGTGCCTTAGTTTACCCATTTGAGTTAATAGTGAGGATTAAGTGAGTTATTGTGGGCAACGCTCTTTGACAGTTTCTGGTACATCATAAATTTATTTGGGACGCACCAACTGTCGATGTTCAAAGTTGAGGTGCATTAGATGGACCACAGCCTTCCGTACTCTGAAAACATCACATAGATCAACACTAAAGTAATAAGACGAAAGTTGGTGTGGTGAAGTAAACAATCCTATTACCTTAGTTGTGCCATAGGCTTATGAGTAATTCCTTCGCATTCTGCTTTCATAAAACCATAATCAATGATTTAGGATTTACTTGTCCTGTTTTTTGGTTTTTGGTTTTTTTTTTTGGGGTGGGGGGGTAGGTCACTAGGCTGTCCTCAGCCCTCTAGATTTTTAGTAAAGCACAGTCCTTTCCAGGAAAGGGATTTAAATTGTAATGTAAATTCAGTTTAGATATATGGAAACATTTTGGAGAGTGACAATACAAGTTACAATACAAGGAGTCGGGGATTCGGGATAGTGAAGATCTGAGGAAGAGAGACTGGCTCAAGTACGAAAGCAGAGAAGCCTGAAAGCCTCAGTGGCAGTCTATCGACAGCGACGGCTTGGACCGCAGTGGAAGAGGATTCCCAGAGGCCTCCGGGCCACTGTCAAGAAAGCGGTGCCTGCGGTGGGGTTGGAGCGCAGGTTCCTGGCCTCACCTTGGCCTCTACTCATGAAAGAAACAACCCTACGCTAGGGAGAGGCTCCTGCCCCAGTCTTGGACTAGTGTTGGACTCGGGGAAGGTCGCTGGGAAATTTGAGGGAGGTTGAATGGCAGGGGCAGCGCCTGGGCAAAGGGAAGGGGAGAGAGCAGGAAGTGCCGGGGCAAAGGGAAGGGGGGAGAGCAGGAAGTGCCTGGGCAAAGGGAAGGGGGGAGAGCAGGAAGTGCCTGGGCAAAGGGAAGGGGGAGGAAGAGCAGGAAGTGCCTGGGCAAAGGGAAGGGGGAGGAAGAGCAGGAAGTGCCTGGGCAAAGGGAAAGGGTGAGAGTAGGAAGTGCCTGGGCAAAGGGAAGGTAGGGGAGAGCCGGAAGTGCCCGAGCAAAGGGAAGGGGGGGCGGTGAGAGCCGGAAGTGCCTGATTTCTGAGGCCCAATGCCGTTGGCCAGAGTGTCTGAGGAACAAAACCCTAAAGGAGAGGAGAGGAGGCCCTATTCCAGAGCCGGAGGAGAAAGCTGGTGCCCCAGTGCATGAGGCCTCCATACTGAGCTCGAGGGCTTTATTCCCAGAGCAGCGGAAGAGACTTGTGTTGAAAGCACCAAAGTCAGACTTACAGTGAGGAGTAGGGAACCGAGTGGGCTTGGCCAGTCCACCTTGGAAGCCCCTCCAGGGCCCAGGGGGAAGTGCGGGTAGCCTGGGCAGCTGTAGGAGGGAGAGAGCCAGTGGAGGTGAGTTGCTGAGAACGCAGTCTACAGGACTACATGCTGGTGGGTGGAGGGGACACGGAGGCCCCAAGGAGGATGGCCCCGGGTTTCCCTCAGGTGGAGCTAGGTGAAAGTGATAAGAACTGGGACAAATCATGCCTCCAGTGGAGCCATTTGTCTCACCAACGAGTCTGCCCAAGTGTAGCAAAAGGGACCTGCTCAGGCTCACCTGGTGGTGGAGTCTAGGTGACCTGGAGAGGAAAGTGAGCCACATTGTCCACTCAGAACCGCACTTGGGTAACGTCTTTGTAGGCCCGTTATTTTCTCCAACCTTCCAGGAGCCTGTGGAACATCCTCTCCGCAAAGCAACCACTTTACCACTCGACTGAACATGAGACGTTTTCATTTTGTTTCTACCTTGAATCTAGAGCAAGTAAAAACATGACAGCGCACTCCTGCAATCCCAGTTACTGGGGAGGCTGAGGCAGGAGGGCTGCAAGTTTAAGGCTAGCCTCAGCAACTTAGCAAGGCCCTATGCAACTTAGTGACACCCTGTCTCAAAATAAAAAACAAAAAGTTCTGGGGATGTGGCTCAGTACTACTTTGTTCAGTTCCCAAGTACTGTAAAAAACAAAACAAAACCCCATGACAACAGTATGTAAATAAAACACCTATATTGTTACTGTGATCTTCCTGTTCACCCAGGTAGCTGTATGAATAGCTCTTATTAAAGCAATTGAGAAGTTGTGGAGGCCGATGGCTTTGCTGTTTACTCCAGGAGCAGGCAGTCACATGGGCAAACTAGTGAAAATGTCCATGGAAATGGCGAGAAAGTCTTTCTGGAATCCCTTTCTTCCTGGGGCAAAGGGAAGTCCTGGGAAACATTTTAACAAAGCATTGCTTTTGGTATTTTTAATTTGGGTTTTCTCTTTGCTTGGGCAGTCTTGCTAAAGTTTTATCCATTTTGCTGATCATTTAAAAGAACCAACTGTTGGGCTTATTAATTTTCTATTCTCTAGTTCATTAATTTCCACTCTTGTGTTATTTCCTTTTTTCTGGCTTGCTTTGGATTTAGTTTTTCATTTTGCAGCGTCTTCTGGTGCAGGATAGGTTGTTGTTTTGAGATCTTTTTTCAGTACATATATTTACCACTTTGTGTGTCTCTTTAGGAAGGCACTGCTTTGCCTGCACCCTACATGTTTTAGGATGTGTGTCATTCTTTTTATTCATATCAAAGTGTTTTTCACTTTTCCTTGTGATTTCTTCTTTGACTTATTGGCTATTTGAGTGTGTTTTTTTAATTTTAGCATATTTATGAATTTTCCCAATGTTTACCTTGAAAGACTTAACCAGGACTGACCCTGCTTACCTTCTGAGAGAAGACTAGGTGGGACACTTTCAATATGGTATGGCTGTAATCTGAATTTTCCAAATTTCTAAGTTCACTCCATTGTTATTGAAGAATGTGTTTTATATGGATTTAGTTCTTTTCAGTTTATTGAGATTTGTTTTATGGTCTAGCATACAGTGTATTCTGAAGACATCTTGCAGGTGCACTGAGAAGAGTTTATGATTATACTGTGTTGAGTGGCATTTTCTATGAATTTGTTAGGTCTACTTGGTTTATAATGTTATTCCAGTCTCCTCTGCCTAGTTGTTCTCATTACTGAAAGTGGGAAAATGAGATCTACAACTTTTATTACAGTTTAATTGTGTATTTCTACCATCAATTCTGTCATTTTTTTGCTTTATGTATTTCAGAGCTTTGTTAGGTGCATACATGTTTATAGTTGTTCCTTCTAAGGAATGACCTTTTCATTACAAAGTGTCCTCTGTAGCTCTTATAATATTTTTTTGCTTTTAAAGTCTACTTCCTCTGACATAGCTAATATAGCTAATTCAGTTTTCCCATGATTACTGTTTGCCTGATATTTTTTCCATCCTTTTAATTCAAACCTGTTTGTAGCTTAGAATCTAAATTGTCTCTTGTAGGATCCTGTTTTTTGTTGTTGTTTTTATTGTTGTTTTCTTTTTTGTACTAGAGAGTGAACCCAGGGGTGCTGTACCACTGGGCTACATCCCTGGTCCTTTTTATTTTGAGATAGATCTTGTTAAGTTGCTAGGGGTCTTATTAAGTTGCCCAGGCCACCTCAAACTTGTGATCCTCCTGCCTCAGCGTCCCGAATGACTGAAATTACTGGGATGCACCACCATGCCCAGCTGTATCTTGTTTTTAAAGTTGAATAATAACCTCAACTTTCTTATTGGATTGTTTAATCAACCCATTAGTTAGATTTAATTTTGCTTAATTTTATTATTGTACATTTGGATTTACATCTGCCAGTTTACTTCTTGCTTTCTAAATGTCTCCTACCTTTTTTGTTCTTCTCTCTTCTACCTTTACTGTTTTCTTTTGCGTTAATAAAATATTTTCTGCTGTAGCACATTAATTTTATTTTTCCCTCAGTGCTGGGAATTGAACAGAGGGCCTTATTCATGTGAGGCAAGCATACTACCACCGGGCTTTATTTAGGAATGAAGCTAGTTAACTAGATAGTTCCAGCTAGTTAATAATGTTATTGACACTATTTTGTTTTTATTTGAATTGGAATTAGTGTCTAGGGTTACTTGTGATATTTGAGGTGCATTTATATCATTGCCCACCTATTTGTTTATTTTTTAAATAAAAAAAGAAACAGCATACAACAGCAAAACAGGAAATTCTCTTCAGTCCTTCTATTTTTCCCCATCAATTCTGTAATATTAAGTGTGAGGCTTAAAACTAGTAGCTATCTGTGGTTTCCCACCTGTTTCAAAGCTTGATTTTTTTTTTCCATAAAAGGGGAGGCAATGATGCTTATATGTTAGTCAGTGCACACCATGCCTATCTCCTGGCATAACTGTGCTGAGACTTGGTGACAACAGGCTTGTAATAACTTAACACTAGGCTAGAGTGTGCAAGTCAAAGCAAAGGAAAGAATTTTAATTGCCTCTGTCATTTTGGCAAGATGATATTTTGTTTTATTTTTTTCCTCCTAACCTCTTATGACTGTAAATTATGTTTTGTTGTGCTTTGTTTAATCTTACTGTGATGACAAAAGTACTACATGTTCATGGAGACTATTTGGAAAATTCAAAAGAAAAAAGAGATTCCGTAACTCAGAGATAACTACTCTTAATATTTTGGAGAGCCTGCTCTCTTTCTCCTGAAGTGTTTATGTCTATATGGAGATATAATATTTAAGTGGCATTCATTTGGAGTTGTTTTATGCCTAAGAGTTATGCAACAGTGTCTATTTGTTTTGTTTCTGATTATAATTTTGCTTATATTGTGGAAGATTTAATATGTATCCTGCCTTTTGTTGTTATTTTCCTTTTTAAAATTGTTTGTGACTGTAGCTTTGATTTCCACTGTGACCAAAAGTGTGTATGGAAAGTTCTTTTAAATTTCTCAGTGTTGGGGTTTGGATTTAGATTTCAGATGCACCTAGTGAGTTTTTTATGGGTGAGAGAGTGACAATGAATTATATAATTTCTTTGTGGACCTTATTTAGGCTTTTATTGTGGTCTATTTTTGTTAATGTTTTATGAACACTTGCAAAGAAAGGATAGCTTGTTGTTGTGAACTGACACCAATTTTTGTTTGTTCTTCCCTGCTAAGACTTTGATCATCCTCTGTGACCATTTCAAATCATTTTGTTATGATTGTGTCTTTTGCAAGTAAAATGTCACTACATTTAATTTTTTCCATCCCAGTATGAAATATATACTCTCTCTCTCTCTCTCTCTCTCTCTCTCTCTCCAAATATATAATTTTTTTTTAGTTGTCAGTGGACCTTTATTTTTTATTGATTTACATGTGGTGTTGAGAATTGAACCAAGTACCTCACATATGCTAGGGAAGCACTCCACCACAGACCACAATCCCAGCCCTGAAATATATACTTTAAATATGAAAAGTATGATTTGTTTGAATCCTTTATTGTAGCTTAGACTGTGATCTTACTTCTGCTATCTTTGCCTTCAACTTCTGTGGTTTGCTTTGTGCACTGTGTCTTCTCTAGTGATCTGACAGTTCACTTACTGTTGTAATTCTTGCTGTCACCTTTAGGTACTGGTAAAGCATTCTCAACCTTTGCTTTTCTGATTTTCAAGGTCAAGGTCATTAGTACTTGGAACAGTACCTTTTCTTTCCCCCTTTATGCTTTTTGGGTCTCCTTACTTCCTATGATAATGTGTGGAACTCTGAATGCTATCAGTACTTCTTTTACATCATTAATTTTGCATTAATTTTGGTGCTCAGTCAATATTATATTTATCATGATTATTTGGACATGAGCTCCTTTGCTGGTATCAGGGCCTACTACGATGTCTTCTCTACCTTAGTTTTCCATGTCTCAGGCTCTTTGTTTTGATACTCAAATATCTAGAGCAGATCTTCAGTCTGTGGTTGTTTTTGAGAGCACCTGGCTGGTGGCATGCTTTCTAGTTCTTGCATTGCATGCAAAAAATAGTTTGACCATGTGCAAAATTTCATAGTAACTCTCTTTTCCTCTCAGAATTCTTCAGATGGTGTCTCTTCGAGTTATGGCTGGCAACACTCACTTCTACCCTTTACCTAACTTGCACTGGAGCTTGCCAGCATGCATTACCTTGTAAGAGGTAACCTCTGTCCAGTTGTTGACCCTCTGTCACTTCTGCAGTCTTGCAGCCCCTTTCTTGTTTTCAATAGCACTAGGCAAATCTCAGCCCTCTTCAGGCTCTTTCCTTTTTTGTCCTTCCTCCCTCAAATCATCACGGTTGAAACAGTGTGTTCCAGGTAGATATTAATTAGTGATTCAGAAAGGTCACTTTATTATGGGCAAATTCATAAATCATGTTTATACCTGTTTTTTTTAATTTAGTATATTTAATGTGAAATGAAAGTACAGAAGAAAAGGACAAGCAAGAAAAAGTGAAGTAAGATTTTATGCACCTTTTCAGATGGTGACACTAATTGTTCTGGGTTTATCCTCTTCCTATAAATTTAAGATATTGTTTTTAGTTTAGGTTTTTTCTTTCTTTCTTTTTTTTTTCTTCAAAATTGTTGCCTTTTCTAGTCTGATTTTTTGCCTGTGACCAAAATAACTGACATAGAGGAAAAAAGATATATTCTGGCTCATATTTCAGAGGTTGCAGTCCTTAGTGGACTGCCTCCTTTGCTGTGGCCTGAGGTGAGGCAGAACATCATGGTGGGATGGTCTGGTGGAGGAAAGCTGCCCAGCTCCTGGTAGCCAGGAAGTACAGGAAGAAGGGTGAAGGGGAGTGGACAAGATAAACCCTCCCAGGACTTGCCTCCAGTGACCTCCAATGAGGTCTCAGCTCTCAATAATCCATGCAGATTATTAATTCATCAAGTGGATTTTCCACTGATGAGGTGAGAGCCCTCATGTATCACTCATTTTCTGAAAGCCCCACCTTAGGACATGGCTGAGACACAGGATTTTATGGGGGACAGAATACTATGATAATACCATAGTATTACCCAATCATGAATTTTAGTCTTTGGGGAGAAGATGTGGCTCTCATAGGCTAGGGAAACAGGGGAAGCATCTTCTTCAGATTTAATTGACAAAACTTATAAATTCTGCCAATATTTGTCACACCAGCTGAAACTAAATTCTTTTTTCCCATTGAAATAATTTACTTGCTATTTGAATGGTAAAGTAAATTCAGAACCAACACCTACTTTTATTTTCTCATACTAATAAAAATTCAGTTCAACAAACATCTGAATATTTATTGTGTGCAATATACTGATGATAAACAAAAAATTATTTTTAAATTCTCATTCAAGAATTGGGCATTGATTAAATCATACTCATATAAGGGGATGTTTTACAAAACCATTGAAAATTTTTGAAGAATATTTAAGGATGTGGGAAATGCTGATAATATATTCAGTTAGAAAAAGCACATTACAAAGTAATATATTCAGTGTAATTTCCATTTCATCTAAAAAATTCAAAACTAGAATTCAAAACTAGAAAGAATATGTTTCTAAATGTTAAAATTGTTTATTTCTGGATTTGTTAAAAAAAGCTTTACCATATTTTAATTTTTCTGTAACGAAAACAAGTTGACTTTATGATCTTGGTGTTTTTTTAGTGACAGAATCCTGCTGTTTAGGATTAGGGAATGGGCACATTAATCCCCACTTCATGGATCTATTTTAATCTTTTGGAAAAGTGGTATCAAAGCTAGGCCTTGAAGGGATAATAGAATATTAATGGACAAATAGGCAAAAAGAAGGTGGACATACTGAGAGGAGTGTCACACTGGGAAAATGTGCAGCAAATGAACTGGGAGGCTGGACTGGTGATGCGAGGCCTGCGCAGGTGGTGCATCAGGGATGGGAGGAGGAGCCGGGAGTTTGGGGAGTAGTCTGATTTTGCTGCATACACTGGGGAAAGTCAAGAAAGGTTTAGTTTTTTAAAAAAAAAATATTTTTTCAGCCGACAATGGACTTTTTTACTCTATTTTTATTTATTTGTATTTATACATGGTGCTGAGGATTGAACGCAGGGCCTCACAAATGCCAGGCAAGCGCTCTACCACTGAGCCACAACCCCAGTCCTGAAAGGTTTATGTTTGAGGTGAGAGAATCCTAGGAATGGTAGATTTGTGTTTTATATGGGTGATTCTGGAAGGAGTGAGGATGAAGAATTGGATCCTGGAGATGAAAGACAGTAAAACAGGAGTGACTTGGCTCCTGGTGTCTTCTCTTTCTTTGGCTGGTCCTTCTTGGTTGCTTTCTGAGTTTTCTTTGTGCCTTCACCCCTTCATGGCGGGGAGGCTCCTCAGCACTGCTCCCATTCTTGTCAGGGCAAGGCTGCCCCCACCATCTGCAGGCTGTGTCTTCAGTCTTGAGCTCCAGCCCAGATCTGCTTCATTCCTGGGTTTCAAACCCATATATGTGAATGATGTCCAGGTCACCTTCATCTAGTTGTCCCATGACTTCTCAGCCTCACAGAAACTTCTGTTCTTTTTTCCAAACCTGCTTCTCTTTCTCTTTTTCTTTTCCTAGTCCCTGGCATAGTCTTCATTTTCCTATCCTGTCAGTTATACAAGTCAGAAACCTATATGTCCTCACAAAAGATGCAAACAAGGGCCGGGGTTGTGGCTCAGCGCCTAGCATGTGTGAGGCTCTGGGTTTGATCCTCAGCACCACATTAAAAAAAAAAAGATATTGTGCCCATCTATAATGAAAAAATAAATATTTTAAAAAAGACACAAACAACTGCTGTGTGGTTCCCTTTATACAAAGGACCTAAAAGGAGGCAAATGAAGCTGCTGAGAAAGGGGGAACTGGGAAAAAAAATGTACAGAGCACCAAATTTCACTTCTAGCAGTGGTTGCCCAACAGTGTACTTAATGCCACTGATTAAGGCTGAGGCAAGAGGATCACAAATTCAAAGCCAGCCTCAGCAACTTAATAAGCAACTTAATGAGACCCCACCTCAAAATTTTAAAATGAATACAAAGAGCTGGGGATGTACCCAGTGGTTAAGAGCCTCTGAGTTCAATCTCTGGTACAAAAAAAAAAAAGATAATAATAAATTATTTTTGTGGGGGGCTGGGGTTGTGGCTCAGTGGTAGAGAGCTCGCATAGCATGTGTAAGGCCCTGGGTTCCATCCTTACCACCACATATAAATAAATAAATAAAATAACATTAAAAAATAAATTATTATTTATTATCATTTTCATTATAACAAAAACCTGCTCACTTTGGTTGGATTCCAGTTCCCAGTTCATCCTATTGAAGGGACCCACTTTGGGGAGCATGGGGGCAAGAAGGAGGAAAACTGTTCAGCCCCTTCTGGAAATCAGTGTGTCCCTATGGAAGCATTATTGGAAGCAGTGATTCGTTAGTCTTCTCTGGAACCTCATGATGTTATTTCTATGGGAGGATGAATTTGGAGCTTTGAAACACTGCAGCCTGGAAAGGAACTTCTAGATCACCATCCCCTCAGATTGGAGACTGATTAACTTTGGCAAGTCTAAGCACAAAATCTGCTCACTTTTTGCAGAAGATTGGCCCTGGGTTCAATTACCAGTACCACAAAAACAAAATTATCAAAAACTTCAAACCTTATAGAAATATATTTCCCATAATATTCTCTTAGGTGATCACCATTAATTATGGACTCTTATTTTTTTTAGATTTTTCTTTTTCTACTCATATACTAGTACAGTTGTTGCATTTTAACAAAACTCCTGCTCTACCTACTGTTTTGCAACTTGTTTTTTTTTTTTTTTAAACCTCTTAACTATACATCTGGGGCATCTTTGAATTTTGGCAAATAGAGACCTATTTCATGGGCTGGACACTATGGTGCATGCCTGTAATCCCAGTGGCTCGGGAGGCTGAGATAGGAGGCCAGCCTCAGCAATGGCAAGGCACCAAGCAACTCAGTGAGACCCTGTCTCTGAATAAAATAGATAAATAAGTAGATAAACAAAATAGGGCTGGGGATGTGGCTCAGTGGTTGAGTGTCCCTCAGTTCAGTCCCCCGTAACAACAACAACAACAAAAAAGACCAATTTCATGATTTAAAAAATTTTTTTTTTAGTTATAGATGGACATAATACTTTATTTTATTTATTTATTTTTATGTGGTGCTGAGGATCAAACCCAGTGCCTCACATGTGCCAGGCAGGTGCTCTACTCTACCAATTTAATGGCTATATTGTATTTCATTATTTGTATATACCATGATTTATCTAAATGTTCCCCTTGATGGACAATTGGAGTCTTTACAATTTTTGGCTGTTGCAAAAGGGTTTCTTTAGGATAAGTTCCTAGGGAGAGTAGGTTGGGCAAATGGTATGAGCATCTTATTTATTAATTTTCAGTACTGGGGATTAAACCCAGGGTCTCATTCATGCTGGGCAAGTGCTCTACTACTGAGCTATTTACCCAATTCACAAACATCTTACATTTTAATAGATATTGCCAAGTCATCTTCCTAAAGGTTTTAACAAATTTGCTATCCTATCAGAGTGTTGGTTCCCTTTGCCTCACTCCAACACTGACTTTCTTTTCTTTCTCTTTTTTTTTTAGAGAGAGAGAGAATTTTTAAATATTTATTTATTTATTTATTTTTAGTTTTCGGTGGACACAACATCTTTGTTTGTATGTGGTGCTGAGGATCAAACCCGGGCCACACACATGCCAGGCGAGCGCGCTACCGCTTGAGCCACATCCCCAGCCCTAACACTGGCTTTCTTAATCGTAACAAATCGTAAAATAAAAGATCTATTTACAACTAAAATTTTGTAGTTTTAATTAAAAGAAAAAAAATTTTTACATGTCCTCCTCTTGAACAACTCCAGGGAGATACTAATTATTTGAGGTTGGTCATTTCTCATTTTATTGGTCATTTGTATTTCTTCTCTAAATTCCTGTGTAGGCCTCTATTGATGATGCACTTGATTTCCTCATTGCTGCTGCCTGCCAGGAGGGAAAATTCATTTCCTGCCTCCAACGCCCAGTGCAAATGATTGTACCCTGTCTCAAGGCTGGGCAGTGACATCCAACTCAGGATTTGTGCTACGAAGGACCCATGTCCTTTCTCAGCTGTTCCACAGACTGGTGACATTTAACTTCTCTACTACTCAGTTTCATCACTTGAACACTGATGTTGTCATTTTGCCTACCACATAGGGTTGTCTTCAGAATTAAATAGAATGATTTTCATAGGAAGTACTTGGGCCAGGCCTCTCATGGTGCAAATGTTCAGGAAGTGCTTTGTTGTTATTGCTATAACAAGTTTTTTTCCAGCCTCTGCCTTCTGTATTTTATCAACACTGAGAAGGTACTTTCTGAGCAGTATCAATATTGCTTTCAGAGCAGCAGCAGTATTGAGGTGGCCAAGGGTATAGGATAAGTCAAGTATCTGGAACTGGAGCTATGTTCTTTTATCTTCTCTGTTTCTATGATCATTTGAGGCATGAGCACTAATGAGGTGAGCTCACCCTGAATATATCACTTTCCAGTATTATTTGAGGGTACACCTCTGTTCACTCTCTTTATTATAACTAATTTATATGTAATTGTAGGTTGCAAATTGTCTGGCTAAGGGCAGCTCACAGATTTCTCATGTTTATGGAGTATTATGGTACTTTGTGTATATTTCTTCTTCTTCTTTTTCATAATTTGAGCCAATATTTAGAAGCTGGGACATTAAACATAAAAGTCTCATTTCTGGAGAAATGAGAAGTAGAATTGACTTTCTGCTGCCTGATCTGAAAGGGGCTCTCCGAGGGCTTGCTTGGTTCCCTCTCTCCTTCCCATCCCGTTCATCTGGACCCTACTTTTAACCCAGAGTCACACTTGCCCCTGTTGATTGCTTATGCTGGACTTACACTTCATGGTATTCATGTCTCTACTAAAAGTAGGAAACTAAGAAAAAAGGTAAAGTAAAAGGACCATATTTGTTTGCATAAGTAAAGGATATTTCCATGTATTTAATGACAAAGAAAGTGTATATGTTAATTTTAGCCATTGACTTCATTCATTGGCCTGACCTGACAAATCCCTGGAGCCAGAGATGAGACACCTTAAATTAATCACTCCCTTCTGCCCTAGGAGGCAGGCACTCCAGGGCCCTCTCTAATTCTTTTACCCCAAGTGTTCTGGACCTTAACCTGGGGAACAATCCATTGAGTCTCATGGTCCTATACATAGGACACCTATAAAATTTAAATTGAGCTATTTTATAGGAGTTGTATAAAATTTTGTAGATGTCCTATATATAGAATGGTGGGACATAATGGGTTAAAACATACTGTTACCTGGGCCTCCCCTTAGAGACAGGATTCATTTAATAGGAAGTGCTGCCTGGGTGTTGGGGGTTTTGTTGTTGTTGTTTTGTTTTTTAAAAAAGCTCTCCTCGGACTGGAGTTGTGACTCAGTGGTAGAGCACTTGCTGACATGTGTGAGGCCCTGGGTTTGATCCTCAGCACCGCATATAAATAAATAAAATAAAAGATCTATTTACAACTAAAAAATATTTTTTTAAAAAAAGCTCTCCTCTGTGCAGCTTGGGTTGAGAAATTCAGCCCCCAAAGAGCAAGAGAATTTTTCTGAATGGGTGAAGAAGAGGGACATTTATTGGACTTGTGTCTAGGGGCATCATCATTAACATGCTGCTTCCTAGAATCTCTAGGTTTTCCCACAAAAACTGAGAGTCAGATGAGTCCTGGGATTCTGCTGCCCTTGGAGATGACCTACCCAGGAAGGCCAAGTAGGTGAATGAGACCATCTGGGCTGGTAATTCTTAGGAGAGAAATTCTTCCTTCTTCTCCCTGGTGCATTCTTTTCTTGGACTCCCCATCCAAAGACCTAGAGGATCAGGCTTTGGCTGTAGACTTGGAGATGGGCAAGCATGCTGCTTGCCTGGCTCTGAGACCTCAGTCAGCTTTCCATGGGTAGTAGGGCCTGCCAGTTTCTGGCAGCAGAAGCCCCTTACCAGAGCTCTGCATCCACCTTGGGGTTTACAGCCAAAGCTCCACTAGTGTGAGCAGTGCCTTCACTAGGGCAGTCTGTCTCCCACTTCCTCCCACAGCATGGTCCATTGTGACCAGTTGAGGACCTGGTGCTCACGCCCTGGCATCTGGTCCCACCGTCTGTCTCAACATGGTGGCCCTGACCCTCCTGGTTTCCAAGCACACGGAGTTGAGTGCTCCATCCCATGTTCTTGGACATTTTGCACTTCCTTTTAGAGTCTTTATATTTTGTTATTTTAGTATCATTTGTTGTTTGTTTGTCTATTTCTCTTACTAGAATCTGAGCTCCCTGACTGCAAGGACTGTATTCAATCCATTCTTATATTCATGGTGCCCAAAACATAATTGGTGTTCAATAACAATTTTCTAATGCATTTGATTTTTAAGAATTTTACCAGCTCCTTTACTATAAGAGTAGCTGTTTTCTATATGCTATTGAAATACAAACCAGAGAGAGAGAGAGAGAGAGAAGTTTGAAATGTGTCTCACATCTGAATCATTCCCACACCTATTTGACTATGGAGCTCTTTAACTTCCTATGGAATTGTCATTCCTTACTCTCATTCTGGGTAGATACCATTTATTAGTAGGTAGTGGAAGGCTTTTTACCTTTTGGAGGTCATGGACCTTTTAGGAAATGTGTGATTGAGGAGTGGTACACAGTTCAGGCACCCCTGAAGCCCACCCAAGATACTCTCCATGGTCAGGAAAAGAAAAGAAGGGAGGAAATTTCATGTGTGAGGGATCCACATAGGCCAAGACAGAAGAAGCTGGAAGAGATGGGGCTGTTCCGTGTTGATCATTTTGACCCTGATGAAGAGGTCTTGTGAGGAGGAGGAACCAGGGCTGAGTTGGGGGAAGCCATGTGGAATGCTTTAAATGCTTGGGGAAGAATTAGCAGATCCAAGGAACTGATTGACTCCGAAAATCAAGGCAGGTGCTGGGGCCGAGGATGACTTTACTAACAAAGTCTGGAGCCATGGTGGAATTATTTACAGAAACAGGAAAGCCTTGGAACAACAGCTTCAGCATGTCATGTAAACCCATGCAGTGATCATGTCGAAATGCCCCAACACGCCTTTATTAACTAGTGCTGAGTCTCTAGTCTCTAGTCTGGAAATTCATTTTAAGAATTGAATTTGCCATCTAGCTGGGCATCCTACCTTGAACAGTTAAAAATCAGATTTGTCTGACTTCTAATTTTAGAAGGAACTGGGCTGACCTTCATTCCGCTGTTGCTAACCGGAGCCCTGTTACCTGGGTGACTAGATTTACAATATGTCAGTATGCAAATACCATCTGCCCATGAGGAGAAAGCAGGAAAGGCCTTGCTCTTCCAGGGGCTGTCAGCAGTTCTGGAAATGTCTCCCTCTGGGAATGGACAGGAGGGCTTGCCGAAGAGAGCCCAAACCAGGGTAGGCGAAGTGATGCTTCATTTTCAGAACCTATTCTTCATGCTTTCCCCACTGAGGAATTTGGGCTACCTAAGGACAGCTCTGCAGGTCCATCATTAGAGGTGCACTCATAGAGGGAGCAAAAGACAAGTATGTATGTACACACACACACACACATTGCTCCAGTGGATCACAAAACACTCAGATCCAGATAATTGGAGTAGCTTAATGAAGACTTTGACCATGTGATTCCTGCCTCCCCAAAGGCCATTAGGAATCTGTTTTCCATCTGATAAGAGTGTGAGCTACACAAAGAGCCAGCCGTCCTGATCCTGTGAGCTTTGAAGAAGGGTAAAATGACTCCACCTTATTCCCCTGCACTTCAGGTCAGCTGGGTAAACCAAGGGATTTTTCTCCACGGAGCATCTATATTCAGCTCTTGTCCTGTGTATTGTCTCAGGCTGGGGTTTAGCATCACATTTAGAAACATTCAACCCCGAAGGCAAGGATGTTCTGCTGTTCTTTTTCATGCAATAACTGTCACATCCGCTGTCAGCTGCAGGAATCTGTCCCACCCACACATTTGGTGAGTCCAAATTAGGTGGACTCATTAAATTTAATTTTTATTTTCAAATCTCAAGGACATCCATGTGCGGGTGAGCGTCGTTTAATGGCTGTGTGTTGGAATTTGCATGGGAGGAAGACTTTCCAGGAGCTGGAAGGAGGACCTCAGGCTCTTGGCTTCTAGTGACCAACTTCCCCTGCGGCCTCTTCCCTCTTGCTTTGCTTTTCCCACCTCATTAAAAAACTCTTCCTGGAGTCATCTTAAAACTGTCAGCAGGGCTGGGGATGTGGCTCAAGCGGTAGCGCGCTCACCTGGCATGCGTGCGGCCCGGGTTCGATCCTCAGCACCACATACAAACAAAGATGTTGTGTCCGCCAAATACTAAAAAATAAATATTAAAATTCTCTCTATATATACCTCTCTCTCACTCTCTCTTTAAAAAAAAAAAAACTGTCAGCAGCATGCAAGACTGAATAAAGTCCCTTTACTTACAGAAAAATCTCACCCAGCCTTTAAAAGCCTTTCTCTGGATGTCGAGCACATGGCCAGGGACATTGATGTCTGACCAGATCCTAGAGCCAGGCTGCCTGGGTTCACATCCCAGCACTACTACCTACTAGCTGGTGACCTTGGGCAAGTTTCCTAACATCTCTGCTTCAATTTCCTCATTTGCCAGCTAAGCATAAAAACTCTTACCTACCTTATGTAGTTGTGAGGATTAAATAAGAACAGTATATCCACTGGAGCAATGTGTGTTTGTGTGTGTGTATGTGTGTGTGTGTGAGAGAGAGAGAGAAAGAGAGAGATGCTGTGAGCGAGTAAATTTCCAGGATGTGATTGCAGGCTGTGATCTGCCTCAGCCCGGCTGGCTGGGCAAACTAACCAGGGGGTGACGAGGAACTTGTGAAGGTTGATGCAGCAGGAGTGGGAACCTTTTATTGTAGGACAGGAGGGGTATATATACATTCCACACAGCTTATCTTAATTAACATAAACTAGATACAGCAACCAATAAGGAATCTCCACACTTAATGGCTCGCTGGCGTTACTTCACAAACCACTCCCTCTGGCAAAATACTAGGCACCATCTTGACTTGTTTACAGACTCTAACAGTGATCCCCCAGTTCCCTCTTGCCACATGATTTCCTATCTGCACAGATCAAGCCTTACTGTCTTTGGGGCACCCCTCCCCCACAGCCATGCTGATGCTACTCTGTCCTTAGCTCCTTGCACATTTGCAGTCTGTGCTGCCTGATTAGCACACTTAGTTAAGCTGTCTCTGCATATCGCCTTCTTGTCCCTAGCATGAAGTTTACTTCTTTAAGGTTCCTCTAGAGTAGTATAAGATGCCCTGAGGCCAGAGAGTGGCCTGGGCTGTTTGTTCAAGGGATGATTGCCCAAGTCTAAGACAGTGATGTGGGTGACCAAGGCCAGACTTGTACCATAGCTTACTGTTGGCCTTTGAAGCCACTTGTTTGGCCTTCTTGCTTATATAGGTAAACTAAAACCTGAAGTAGGTATGAGACATTGTAGGTAGGTAAAATGGTACAATTGCTCTGTAAAAAAGTCTGTTTTTTCAACAGGTTACACATTGTTACCTTATGACCCAATGATTCCTTTCCAGAGAAATGAAAGCATATGTCCTTACAGAGACCAATATACAAATGCTCATAGCAACATGACCCATGATAACCAAAAGGTGGAAACAACCCATGCGTCCATCAGCTGGTGAATGGATAAAGAAAGTATGATATATCCATACAAATGAATATTATTTGGGGATAAAAGGATGTATTAATTTTTGCTACAACATAGGTGAACCTTAAAAACATTTTAAATAAGGGATGGGATCTAGCTCAGTGGTAGAGCTTACTTAACATGTGTGAGGCCCTGAATTCAACCCCCAACACTGCAAAAATAAATTAATAAATAATAAATTACAAATAAAATGAAAGAAACCAGTCACAAAAGGCCACCTATTGTATGATTCATTTATAAGCAATGTGCTTATAAATAGAGACAGGAAGTAGCTTAGTGGTTGACAGAGGCTGGGAGTCAGGAGAAAGGGGAGTCACACTTCATGAGTATAGGGCTTTATTTGGCGTGATGGAAGTGTTCTGGAATTAGGTAGTAATAATGGTTGTATAGCCTTATGTATGTACTAAAAACCACTGGGAGGAAAACGTCTGAGCAACATCCATATTGTTTACTGCAGAGTTTAAAGTCTTTTTCAAGAGTAGCTGCAATCTAAAATAGAGTGGCTTAATTCATATGAAAAATGCAGATTATTAAGATTGATTTTGGGGGCTGGGGATGTAGCTTGGTGGTAGAATGCTTCCAAAGCATGTGCCAGGTCCTGGGTTCTGTCCCCAGCCCTGCAGGGGGTAAAAAAGAAGTATGTTTTTTTACCCCAAATCTTGGAGTCTAAGTTATATACACCTGATTCATAATTGAGTTCTGTAGGACTCTACGGCTTTCTATATTGCAATTCTATAATTTACTGTGCTACTGGTTGGGCCACTAAAATAACACTGAAAGCAGCTTCTATAACAGAAATAGAAGCACCCTTTCAGGTTAGGTCCACCTCTACCACCTCCAGGCTTCCGTGGTCATAATTCATAGCTGCGCCTTTGTGGTGCCCTTACAAAGAGGGTCTGAACTGTTTGCAATGTGTTTGGGCCTTTTTGACCTTAAAAGAGGCTTGATGTGTTGAGTTTGCACCTGGAGCATTTCCAGGGAACACCCTCCAACCCCCTGAAAAATAGCCATCTCAGTTCATTGGTGTTTCATTAGGAGTCTACTGATTGCTCTGCTGGTTTAAATAAGTACTAGGGTTGAAATCTCTCCCAGGTCTGTCTTGGTACTTATTTGGAAGATTTGATGCCCAAGTTCTGCCTCAAATGGGCTTTATAAGAATAAAGAGATCCCAGAGAAAACCTAGAGTTGACCTTAAAATGTTCTGTGATCACTTCTCACCCATTAGGATGGCTATTATCCAAAAAATGAGAAATGAGTGTTGGTGGGGCTGTGGAGAACCTGGAACCCTTGTGTATTGCTGATAGCAATGGAAAATGGTGCCACCGCTGTGGGAAACAGTTCAGTGGTTCCTCAAAAAGCTAAGTATAGTGCCCATAGTGCACACTTGTAATCCCAGCCACTCAGGAGGCTGAGGCAGGATGATTGCAAGTTCAAGGCCAGCTTCAGCAACTTAGCAGGACCCTGTGTTAAATAAAATATTTAAAGGACTGGGGATCTAACTCTGTGGTAGAGTATTTGCCTAGCATGTGTGAGACCCTGGGTTCGATCTCTACTACCACAAAAAATAAAATAAAATAAATGTGGGATTACCCTATGATCCAGTCATTGCACTTCTAGGTCTATGTTCAAAACAACTGGAAGCAGAAACTCAGATTCTTGTATGCAAATAAAATTCATTATTCACATAAGCCAAATGGCAGAAGCAGATAAATGAATAACCACATGTGGTCTGTCCTTACGATGGAATACCATTCAGCCTCAGAAAAGAGTGAAATTCTGACATATGATACAACATGGATAAACATTATGAAACATTATGAAATTTGAAAACATACTACACAGGGAAATTAGTCAGATGCCAGGAAACACATATTGTATGATTCCACTTTATGAGGTCTCTAAAATAGACAAATTCATAGAAGAAACAGACTATTAGAGAGTGGGAGAAATAAGGACTTGTTAAATAGGCACAGGGTTTCTGTTCAAGTCGATCTAAGAGTTATGGATTTCAGCAGTAAAATGGTTTTATAATCTTTGAATGTACCTAATGCCACTAAAATGTATATGCAAAAATGGTTAAAATGAGTAAATGTGGTGGCACATGCCTGTAATCCCAGCTGCTCAGGAGGCTGAGGCAGGAGGATCACACATTTGAGGCCAGCCTCAGCAACTTAGCAAGACCCTTAGCAACTTACTGAGACTCTGTTTCAAAATTAAAAATAAAAAGGACTGGATATGACTCAGTGGTTAAGTGCCTCTGGGTTCAATACCCCCCCGCAAAAAAAAGTAAAATTCATGTTGTATATATATTGGCAAGGAAATAAAGAAAGACTCCTATTTAAAAACAAAAACAATACTTTTTGTTGGTCATTTCATCTGCTTTCTTTTTTCTCCCAACTCTTTGAAACCATGGTAAATATATTTCACCATGGTGTTGCCTAGGGAACCTGTTCGCACCCTCAGGAGGATGTACAGAGACAGAGTGACTGCCCCCTATTGATGCAGTGAAGGACAGGTCACCACTGGACCTTAAAAGTACTCATTGATAGAATCTCTCCAGGTCATTAGAATGAGTCCAAAGTGCAATAGAAGCTCAGAAGATAGATTTTTTAATGTAGCAGTTCCTGGAAATGTACCCATCTACTCTGTTTTGCCTGTCTTCATTAGCTGTCTCTGGAGAGCAGGACTTGTCAATCGTTTGCTTTTCATTCCGCTTTTCTATTTGTTTTCTAACAAGGAAGAGACTCTTAGGCTGCAGTGCCTCCCTGCAGCCAGCCACACACCCTCTGTCTACAAGCACCAGGTCCCTGGTACCCTTAGCCTATCCCCCAGAGAGGAAAGCTGCTGGAACCTTCCAAGCTTAGATTCATAGCTAAGACTTGGTTCTGCTTCTCTCTCAACATTGCTGGATAGTTACCCCTGGAGTCTTGCTGAGCCAGCTAGCACTTAAGCAAGCAAAGAAGTTTGGTGACCTTCGGGTTGAAATTCTCTCCTGAGATCTTGTTTTGCTAGGCCTGAAGTAGCTTGAATGACTCTGAAAATGTTAAGGACAGCCACTGTTCACTTGTATGCAAAGCAGCAAGTGCTCTGCTTTGCATTCTGCTCTCGGGAAGGTCTCAAAGACACTGCAACTGACTACTGTCATTCCTTGGTGTCTTTCTCCTTTGAACCTGTACTACAGCTCCCCATGATGCTTTGGGTTATTTTCATAACTGATTTCACGAAGGGTTGACTTGAAGTCAGCAGCACCCAAACAGGGAGTTCTCTCCTTCTGGAAAGACCCTGGTACCCTGATAGTTGATGAACCTCTGTTCTCAGGACACCACAATCATGAGGCCAAGGTACTGAGATGATCATTGACAGAGGAGTTGGAATTAGATGGTGCAGGTTCCATGTCCCAGCAAAGTTCTGTCTTGGTTCTTTCCCTTTTGGGTCCGGTTATTGGCTACAGGTTTATGTTCCCCAGCAAATGCCAGTCTGGATTGCTTGCAGAAGGTCAGGCCTGTCACCAGACCTCATCATTTACTTGAATTATGTTCAGTTTCACTTTTCTTGGCAAATCATTAGAGAGCTCTGATTCCTGCAGCTGGCAGCCTTCTGTCTTCCAGGCGAAACCCTCAAGAAACCTTCTTCTTGGCCAGATACCAGGTCTGTTGTTCACAGCTCTGCTTCCAGTGTCTGTGAGGCCTGGCACACAGGACATGCTTGTTGAAAGAATGATCCAGAATGTACAAGCTTTAAGACAGTCTCCGAACCAATTTATGGAGGAACCCCATGTTCTGCCCCTAGAGCCAACTCCCCTAATGACTTTGAGTTCAATTCTACAAGTTCCTGTCTTTGCTCTCCTAATGGTTCTTCAGGCCTCCCATTAATGGCTGATTCGTTTAGCTTCTCATTTATAAATACAAAGCATGACACATACCTACTGCCTATTTTATATTATAAAAACCCTGTAAGTGCTGCTTGATACCATTTTGGCTTTTCCATTTGTTAGTCAAATGAATCCTTGGGGCCAGACTAACACCCCCTAATGCAATCAGTGTTGGAAGATGCATCGAAATGTGTGCTTTTACTCATCACATGCTATAAAGCACATTGTAACTCTCCTGTGCTCTTGTGTAGATGATTCTCTGAGGGGACTGAGTGTACTCCAAACAATCTGCAGTCTTGCAGCCATCAAGGGGTAATGGTGTGTTCGCATCTGTATAAGATATATTGGGGACCTTCCCTTGTAGTGAGTTGCTTGATTTCTATTCAGTTCAGTGCAAAACTTTGATGGGTTAAGCGTCACTGTACAGTGTTGCTTTATATTAGTTTGTCACAAAAGGGGGATTTAAAAAAATTTAATATCAATAACCCAGCTTCTTCTTAGATCTTTTTATCAGCTTTTTCATTCCTACACCCTGGCATAATGACCTAGGTATTACGTAAACAAGACACCTCAGAGGACTGCTTATAAAAATCCGGGAGAAAAGATAAATATGTGATGATGTGCTGATATCCTGAAATATGAGCTGCTGGTTTGTATATTCTTTGTGGGATCGGATATTGGTTTTTGTGGTTTATTGACCTGACAGAGTGACATCTGACGAAACACCTAAGAACTTTACACACTTTTTTTTTCCCTCCAACTTCCCTGTCTGCATGGAGAAATCTGCACATTGAATCACAGAGCTTAGAAGATTGAGGGGTGAGCTGATTATGTCCTCACCCTGGGCAGAGCCCAAATCAGTCCCTGGAGGTAAAAGTAGACACTTTCCCCAAAAGAACTGGAGTTGCTCTTGCTGGTCAGTCTCAGATTGAACCCAAGAGTGAGAAACAACCTAAGGGGAGGTCAAGGTCAATGAGGAACATGTCCTTGTAGACAGGTATTAAGGTCAAAAGAATCAGAATGTGTTTTTGTTCAGTTAATCATGTTTTTCCTTCTTCTAGGGTCGTTAGCTGCAACACATCACGAGCAGCACAGACCAGAACTCTGTACCCATTAAACGCTAACTGCCTAGTCCCCTGTGTTTCTAGTCCTGATATACACCATTCAACTTTCTATCTCCATGAATTTGACAACTTCAGGTGTCTCATATCTGTGGAAGTTCTTACACTCTTGAGAATGCTTTTGAAAATGTTTGATGTCACTACCATCAAATGAAACTTCTGCAGAAGGAAAAGATAGTCTTGAGCAGATGGTCATAGTTTTCCTTTGATTTCTTTCTTTTTTTGGATGCAGTTTCTCTATGTTGTCCTTGCTGGTCCCAAACTCCTGGGCTCAGGCAAATTTCTTACCGCAGCCTTTCAAGTAATTGGTTCTACAAACATGCACCACAGTGCTTAGTTAGGTTTTCTTTGGCTTCTGCATTATAAAAGTCTTTGGCAGTTGCCTCCCTGTCTTTCACTTCGTGGAACTGCAGCATAAGAGGGACATGAATGGAACAGATCTGCAAATCCAGGTCAGACATGGTGCAAAATAGAAGGAATGATAGCTGTGGCAGTTTATATACAGTTTGATAATTTAGGAAGCAGTTGCATTTGTGAATTTTTTTCTTACTTTATTCTCACCATGTCCTGTAGGTATTTTATTAGTCCCATTTTTAATGTCAACAAAATGTGGTTTGTCTAAGGTTACAAAGCCAAGCCAAGGGCAGGATCAGGATACTGGCTCCACGATTTCATTTCTAAAACCCCTGTGCTCTCTGCTGCAGCACACTGTGAACAATTATCACCTCTCTGGAGGCCCAAGTAAATAGCAGGGAAGGAAGGGCTTCTCCAGGCACCACCCTAATTACCGTGCTTGGAAGCTTGTGGCCTGCCTCTTGCCTCCTGACCAGCCAGCCTCCATAGTCCTTTTTTTTTTAATATTTATTTTTTAGTTGTAGTTGGACACAATACATTTATTTATTTTTTTGTGGTGCTGAGGATTGAACCCAGGGCCCCGCGCATGCTAGGCAAGTACTCTACCGCTGAGCCTCAGCCCCATCCCAAGCCTCCATAGTCTTGATGAGGTGTGTTGAATCTTAGCTGGTCTAGATCAGTGTCTAGGCCAGCACCATCTAATAGAAATTTTAAAAATCTATTTTTTTAGTTGTAAATGGACACATTACCTCTATTTTATTTATTTTTATGTGGTGCTGAAAACTGAACCCAGTGCTTCGCACGTGCAAGGGAAGCATTCCACTACTGAGTTACAACACCAGCCCCCAGTAGAAATTTATGAGTTGCCAATAAGAGCTATGAATGGAGTTTAAAGTTTTCTAATAGCCACACTTTTAAAAACATTTTTAAAAAATACAGGTAAAGTTATTTTTAAGAACATGCTGTAAAGCTGGGCATGGTGGCCCACTCCTGTAATCAGAGTGACTTTCGAGGATAAGGCCAGTCTGGGCTACTTAGCAAGACCCTCAGCAAACTTAGTGATACCCTGTCTCAAAATAAAAAATAGAAAGGGCTGGGGATGTAGCTCGGTGGTAAAGCGCCCCTGGCTTCAATCCCCAGGACCCCCCCCCCAAAAGAATATATTCTAGTAAGCCTCATATATCTAAAATACTACCATTTTAATAGGTATCGGTAGAAAAATTACTAATGAGTTAATTTTTTCTCTTTCTCCTACTCCTCCTTTAGTAGTTAATCTTTAAAATCTAGGGTGCATTTCACTTCTACAGCAGTCTTGTGTCACATGCTAAATTTTCAATGGAGATACCTGGTCTGTGTTTAGATTTTATAAAATTTCCAGTTGAAAGAGTAAAGTCATATACCCAAGATGTTTGAAATATAGTTAAAGGTTTTTAAACAAATGAACCAAGCATCTGTCTTTAAATTAAAATTGAAGAAAATTTGACATGAAGTCCCTCAATTACACAGGTCACATTTCAAGTGGTCACTAGTCACATATAGCAAGAAACTACTATATTCTAATTAGCTTACTAGGTAGGTCCAGACTGGGCCCAGTACCCATGGATGGGGGTTAGCAAACTTTTTCTGTAAAGGGCCAAATAATAGCTAATAGTTTCAGCTTTTAGAGCCATACATCCATCCTCTGTGAAAATTTCTGTACTCTGCTGCTGTAGTGTGAAAGCAGCCACAGAATGAATTAGCATGGATGTGTTCCAATAAAACTTTATTTAAAAAGCAGGCACCAGTGCACATAGTTTGCCAGCCACTAAAGCAGAACATTTGTCTGGTGCTTTAGCTATGTTGTGGGATTATCGAAAACAGCTCTAGCCTCTAGCTTTTTGAGATGAGGTTATTAAAACCTGGGTCCTTTGCATCTCCTTCCCTGTGTGTAATTACAATTTTGACACCACCTGGCGTGAAGTTGGCACCGAGCCTGAACCCTGTGTGTTCTACCTTTCAAATGTTCTCTTCAATGCGTGCCTTGCACACCATGGAACAATTGCTTCACTGTGCTTTGAGGTTCATGTATTGAGATGGAGAGGACTGGAAGAAAGGTTTCAACAAATGCACCAGGGGCAATATGGATAATATGAGAACCTTGCAAGAATGCCAGATTATATCACCCTCTGCTTTTTCCTCTAGACACACAGCCAGACAGAGTGGCAAGAATCAGACACGTTTCACAGATGGAAAAATAACGTAATTTCATGTTGAGTCGGAGGCACAGGTGTTTCTCTGCCTGTTAGGTTATATGGCATCCATTCATATTGATTGTAAAGGCCAAAGTAATTATAAATTCTGATTTTTTACTTGGGGCCTCGTCATCCCAAGTCATATCCTCAGGGAGTAAGTCCTCCTAGACAAAGTCATGTTTATTAGAAAGCAGTGGCTTACACTTGTCACATCCTGATGTTTGGAAATGGAGCTGGGATTAATGGAGGAAGAGAAAGGGGACAGGAGAGGGAGGACACGGGCCAGTTGGGAGGAAGATGACACCTCTTGGTTTTCTAGGGTAGGGGGTATGGGAGGTGGGCCATGCTAGAACTCCAGAGCCCAGCAGTTGGAGAAGCATTAAGTGAACGTCCTTTGTAGCTTGGAATTCTTTTAAACCAAGGACTTTGGGTCCTGTATTTCTTTAGTTAAGGATGAGGTTGAAGGTATTGATAGTGCTCAATTCATAATCCTTTGCCATACTCAGAATTGGGGCTTGGAGTCACCTTTTTGAAGTCATAGTTTAAGGCTGAACTGGGAAGTTACTCAATGGTGCTCAGCATTATAGTTTGTAAAAGCATTACCTGATGAACCAGCTCTGCTTCTCCAGACACGTTCTGTAGTTCTCTCTGGTGCAAATTCTGCAGCACTTTGAAACACACCACTCCATGCACGAGTGGGAAAAATCTGAATCCCCATGATGTTATTTGACTATGGAGATAATTATTTGGGGTAGCTATTCTGATAGCTCACACGGAGGCTCAGCTTGCAGTGTGGAGCTGTCTCTAATCATGATTGCCTGTAATGATGATTACCCTAACTCTGGAATTATAACAATAGATTTTACAAAGTGAGAGCCTAATTGCTCCTGCATTCCATATGTGATCACAGATTAAGCAACTTTGATCTTTCAGTCAGACTTTTGTTACTCAACTTCTGAAATAGCAAAGTTCAGAGGCATGACTTTCTGACAACCCCCATCCTTTTAAATCATAGTGATTTAAATCAGACTTGTTAAATCAATTCACCTGTGAAAGATATAAGGCCCAAAGACAGGTGGAGTAGAAAGAGTATTATTGACCTGTGGTGCACAGATCCCAGCTCTGTTGTGTAGAAACTACAGAAAGTCTTTGACTTCTCTAAGACTTAGTTTCCTCATTTGTAGAGATCTACCTGGCTGAATCATTGTATTAGAAATGAATACAAAACACTTAATCAGTACCTCTTGCTAATGGGCAGTCACTAAAGTTATGCAATGCTGTCATCATCATCATCATCAATTCTGTTACCAAGTCTGAGGTCTTCAGAACCCTCTGTGTCTTTCGATTTTGAGACCTTCCTTCAACAAACAAGTTTGTTTGCAGTAGTGATCAGAGATGTGGTATTTTTACTCAGTTAAGGATGGAACCTTGTAAGACGTTAGTACAAAAAAGGCAAAAAGAAATAGGCCTCCTAGCTGGGCACTGTGGTACATGCCTGTAATCCCATCGACTCAGAGGCTGAGGCTGGAGATGGCAAGTTTGAGGCTAGCCTCAACAATTTAGCGAGGTCCTAAGCTGTTATGTCAGATTCGTGGGACCCCAATAGACCTCCAGGAGCCGAATCCGATGCAATCACACAAGAGTCTTTATTGCAGGCTCGAGCCTGGACTCACAACCGTTTCCGACACAGCGGTCCCAGGGAATGAGTCCCGGTCCTTTGTTTAGTGAGATTTTATAGGTTTTGGGGGGATACTCTATGCGTCACATCACACAGCAAATCATTCCATACCGTGGGAAAGTCAAACAACAACTCTTAACATTGATTAGCACATTCACTGGTGGGAACAAGTTGGGTAGGGGTGATTGGTTAGTACAAGAGGGGGATTCCTTTGAACTGATTGGTTTAGGCCACGAGGGGTGTACGTGCTAAACTACATGGTTTCCCAACACGTTATCAACCACAATAAACTATTTGGGGGTCATCTGGCATTCCAGGTATTTTCCATGTCTCATGCTAATTGGAAGTTGCTAGGGGGGGTTGCTATGGGTCCTCACCTAGCCTCACTGAGTCAGGGACACCTGGCACCTCAGACTTCTCCTGTTATTTACAGAAAAACAACTCAGCAGGGTAGGTATGTGCCTAGGAGTGCTCTGGGGGTTTTTCCAAGGACAAGGGTCACGCCCCCTTCCTTGGATAGGCTTTGCTCTGAGGTAGAGGCTGGTTTCTCAAAAATGGAGTCACATTAGTTTCTCAAAGCAACTTAGTGAGACCCTGTCTCAAAATAAAAAGAATAAAAATGGCTGTAGATGTGGCTCAGTGGTAAAGATCCTCTGGGTTCAATTCCTAGTACCAATGGTGGCAGTGGGGTGGGTATGTGTGGGTAAAGAATAGGCCATCCTAAAGAAGGGACACTCCAGCCTGGCACACCTTAGTCCTGAGCAAGCACTGACGAATTCCCCCACTGTGCTCTGCCTCGGGATTCAGCACTGAATTCCCCCTTATTCAAACACTCACTCAATGCTGAATGTAGTTCTAGAATGCTCTGGGATTTGGCATTTTTAGGAGGATCCTCAGTGATGTAGAAAACAAGTGGTTTCGGGGCCAAACTGTTTGCTGCTTATGTCTGCGAATCAATTTGTGCTTTAAAAACAAAACAACATCATAAACTGCTTCTGGATGGCCCAGCTCCAATGACCACAAACAAAGAGCAGAGCCAGCCTGATTTTCTTGGTAGGGACAGAGAGGACAGTCACAGAGTCTTGCCTATCTGGGTGTCTGGGCTTGAGTATCCTGCCAACCCCCGCACCTACAGGTCACCCCCAGACCGATGCTGTCACAGTGAGCTAAGGCTGGCGTCTGCCCTGCGCTGGAGATGCTAGAATGATCCGTGAGGCTGGGCCCTCCACTGGCCACCCATGAATCAGCCTACACTGCCTCCCTGTTCTGTTCTCGTCCCTGCAGAGCAGGAAGCACTTGAACTGAGCCCAGCCAGGGCTGACTCGCTTCTGGCTAATGGCTTTTCTGTGTCATGTGTTGACCTTGGTACTATACATTTTTTAATATGTGAGTGAGTTGGAGCTTTTGCAGATGGTCTGATGTTTTGGCCCAGCTCTTCTGTAAACCCCACACACTTGAAGATAGGGACTTTTGGTTAAGGATGTCTGTTCCTGAATCTAGTCTACCCTTTTTAAAAAATCAAGATGAAAGTCACGTAACAGAACTTTCATAATGTTGTGCATCCTCCATTGCCATCCAAAACACTTTTATCCCCCTGCCCAAAGAACCTTTATACCCATTGTACTAATTTTCTAAGGCTGCATGACTAATACCACGTGTTCAGTGGCTTACAACTGTAGATGGGTATTGTCTCCCAAGCCTAGAGGAAGAAGTCTGAAGTCAAGGTGTCAGCAGGGCTGCTGCTTTCTGGAGGCTGTGAAGGAGAGTCTATTCCTTGTACGTGGCCATCATTTCTTCACCTTTCTCTGGCCTCTCTGACTCTGTCCAAATTCCTCTTTTCATAAGAAGGACACCAGTCACATTGGATTAGGCCCGTCCTAATAACATTTTAGCTGGATTACCTCTGTAAAGACCCTATCTCCAAATAAGGTCACATTCTGAGGTTCGGACTTAACCATGTGAACTTTGGGGGACATACTTCAACCCACAATGCCCAGTAAGCAGTTTCAGCATAAGTATGTCATTCTTTTTTATGGCTGAATAATTTTTCATCAAACAAACATACATTTTTTCAACATCAAGTCCAAAGTACCTGACAGTGAAGGCCATGCCCCTGAGCAGCTAAGCACCCTATTCAGGCTCCTGTTCCTGTCAGTGTAAGGTAGGGCATTGATCTCAAGGTATAGCTCGCAAATCTCCAATCTGTGAGCTTGTTCTTACTGCCCACTTTGAAAGAGCATTATAGTCTTTTTTTTTTTCCTTTTCCTTTTTGGGGCCTTTATTTTTGTTTATTTATATTGGTGCTGGAATTAAACCCAGTGCCTCACCCATGCTAGGCAAGCACTCTACCACTAAGCTACAACTCAGCCCTGAGCATTGTAGTCTTTGGAAACAAAAGTAAAAGCAGAACTGGACCTCAGGGAAGCCAGGTCAAGCTTTTGATCCTGATCCTAATTCATCTTTAAAATGGATTTGATCTTCCAGTTTCCTCTTCCTGCTCTTATCCTCAGCACTGTCTTCTCCCTGCATCTGCACAAATGCACTCATATTGAAAGCATTTTTAAACACAGACCTTTCTGAAGAGGGGTGTGGCCCAGATGGGAAGCATAGTCCTTAGAGAAGACCCAGCCAGCTCCAGCCCACTCCTGTCGTCATGGTTACTGGGCCTGGTCCCTCAGCTTGGAGCTTCTTCACACTCCCCTCCCTGCACCTGCCTCAGCACGAGAGGGTCCTTCCACCGCGTGTACACTGCTGGCTCATTCATTTCTCTCTTATGCACGTAGGCCGGGGAGATGTCTGGCCAGAGTCCTTTTGAGAACAAACCAGAGTTGTCATTAGCTTGCTGCAGACTCAGGCCCCGCTCCCAAGTCTCAGAGTCTTGGTGGCAATGACTTCTGTCTGTGTTACCTCACGCCTCATCTGCAGGAGGGACTGAGCAGGGTCACATCATTCTGCCTCTGACCCTCAACAGACTAGTTTCTCATGCAAACATCGTTTTCCTGCCTCCTGTCTCCTCACCCCATCAAAATAATTTTGTCGTTTTGAAAGTGCACTGGGGAGTGAAATGCCGGCTGGCCCCAGCATTTTCAGAGAGGCAGGAAGGAGAGTGAAACATCCTGAAGAATAGAAAATGTTCCTATTGTATGTTTCTCCATTTTGTCATTTTTAGAGTAGGACATGTGGCTTCTGGGACTTGGGCTGGGAGGCCAGGCACCTACAGTGGAGTTGAATGAAAAGGAGTTAAAGATACTGAGGTTGGTTCTCATGTGATGCGCCCTTCTAGAGCTTAGGTTCTTAGACTTGGTTCCAGCCATTGTTGGCTTGGATATTTGGAGCTTGAAAAGGCTTCCAGGATCCCAGCAGCTTGGGAGGCTGAGGCAGGAGGATCACAAGTCCAAAGCCAGCCTCAACAAGTTAGCGAGACCCTGCCTCAAAATGAAAAGGGCTGGAGATGTAACTCAGTGGTTAAGCACCTCTGGGTTAAATTCCCAGTACCCGCCCCTCTCTCCCCTCAAAAAGCTTCCAGGAAGCCAGGCACAGTGGTGCACACTTGTAATTCCAGCAACTCTGGAGGTTGAGGCAGGAGGATCACAAGTTTGAGGCCAGCTTTCACAATTTAGTGAGGCCCAAAGTAACTTAGTCCCTATCTAAAAATTAAAAAAAAAGGGGGCTGGGGATGTGGCTTAGTGGTTAAGCTTCCATGGGTTTAGTTCCTGAACTGGGGAAAAAATAAAAATAAAAAGTTTCCAGGTGGTGTCCAGTTGCCTGTGAGAACTGCTATACTAGGGCCTCCAGGAGAGATGAGCACCTCCAGGGGTAGTAGAGGCACATAATAGTCCACGTCCAGCAATCCTGCTGGTTAGGCAGAAAGCAGGGACAGAAGCAACACACCCTAGGCAGCCTTTGGCCAAGCCAAATAGGATATTAGCTCCATGTAACCCTTAGGACCAGGATGGAACGCGAGACTCCTGCACTCCCCTCCCCTGCTGCTGTGGAAGGGCTGGTCAGCGCTGAACCTTAAAGACTGCCAGCCACCCCAGGGAGCACTTGCCAAGGTGATGCGGAACATTTGCAGGAACATGCCGTTTCTGCATTCTGCTCACACTAGTTCTCTTCCTAGCTCCCAGAGAAAAGTCACATTAGGCACGAGTGCCTGCTTTCTTTTCTCGGCAGAAGGTGCTGATGTCATTAGTTGCTCCGGCGCCACGGTGGGAGGGGGATTTGTCAGAGGCAAGCTGGGGGGCTGACCTCTTTGTCTCTGTCTCTGTGTGCTTTGTAGTACAAAATTGGACAGCTGTACATGATCAGCAAGCACAGCCACGAACAGAGTGACCGAGGAGAAGGGGTGGAGGTCGTCCAGAATGAGCCCTTCGAGGACCCTCACCATGGCAATGGGCAGTTCACGGAGAAACGGGTGTATCTCAACAGGTAAGTCATGGCAGTGGGTGATACACACAGGAATCCCTCGCACCTGAGCCCGTGGTGCCATTGAGATAAAGGCTGTGAGTGTCCAGGAGAGAAAAGGTCACTTGGAGAGCCATTCACCCACCCTCTAAAGCCAGCAATCTCATTGCTTCCAAAAACAGACCCCACCCTCCTTGCATTCTGTGAAATGGACTCCAGCTGCATTTTCAGTGGAACTTACCCCTTCCCTTTCCCGCCCTTGGATGGCACAAGATGAAATCTGACCTTAAGAATCAAATGACTTAGTCTTGTCCCTTGTTTGGCATCAACTATAGAAAAAGATACCTAGAAATTGTAGGGAAAGTCTGAGGGTGGCAGTGGATTTCTATTTACTGTCAAGCAGCTACTCAGGTGTCCACAAAGAGAAATGACAAAATGAATAGGCACCTGTGACCAGAGTGATAGTGAACTCAACTTTTCCCAAGTAGAGGCTGTCACTCTGCATTGGAAAGGAATCAGAAACCATCATTTTCTAATGCAAAAATACCATTTGTTTTGTGAAATGTATTCTTAATCTTTTGCTGTTTGCTTATCGCTGGTGGCACAATTGATCATTAGGGCTCCTCTGATCTTATCCACACCCAGTACACCCAGCCAGGCCTCCTTCTTCCCTTCACTTCTTTCCTAGGTCACATGAAATACGTTGTACTAAAGTTAGCTGTCAACCCCAGCAAACCAGTGTGGTATTAGCTTTTCCACAGCTGACTTTATACCCAGCTGTGGCCTCTCTAGTTGGCCTATT
Organism: Marmota monax; assembly: GCF_021218885.2. Classification (NCBI taxonomy): domain Eukaryota; kingdom Metazoa; phylum Chordata; class Mammalia; order Rodentia; family Sciuridae; genus Marmota; species Marmota monax. The sequence continues at coordinate 209,838 of NW_026695045.1, forward strand.
TGTGATTATTCAGAGCCTTTCCAACTTACTTGCTGGACAGCACCCCCAGTTTATTCACTGACCCTGTGAATATTCATCCATTCTCCATGACTTGTATGTACACAAACGATTCTCAGAGGAGCCATATTTGGATTTCACCATTCCAACATGGGCTTCACTCTCTGGCAGGGTGAAATAGGCCATTCTGCATTGTACTTTGGGTTCTGTTAGCAGTGCAGGTGGAAGTTCCAGGCCAGTATCTTGGGGCAATGGCCTGGGGCTGATAAAACCAAAGCCTTTTTATCTGCCCAGAGATGCAGTAGCAGGGAATTCCTGAGTCATAATGAAATGCAAATGAGATGGATCCCATTCATTTATTAGAAGCTGTGAATTCCCGGGATTTGGAACCAGTTCTACCAGCTGTTGATTTACAAGGAATCTCTGAGCTCTGGGTCTGACCTGAGGATCGCTTCCTTACAGAGACAGATTTCTCTATATGAGGTTTGGCATTCATCATGTGGAGGGTGTGAAGCAAATATTGAACAGTTTTCCCCCTTGGGATCACCTCTGTAGAGCAAGAAGAAGTGAAGGAAATGCAGGAAAATAGAAACTATGGAAAATTCCATTTCTTGGCAGGCGATTACATTCTCTTAAGTTATTGCCTGGGGAATGTTCTCTATGTACCAAAAATCAAGAAAAATTTTAGAAACTTTGTAACTTTTGCTGAAACAGAATAAGAAGTATCCAGCTGTCTCTGTCATATCTGTTTTCTCTATCAAAATATATGATATTTATTTTAAAGGAGAGTCATAAACATCAGTAAAAAGGAAATTTGTTATAAATAGAATATGTGGACTTCCAGTAATAGTAACTAAAAAGATTAATGTAGACCCTCCCCCACTTCCTATGACAAACACAGGATGAAATATAACAATATAAAGCTGAACTCAAAACAAAGAAGGGGAAATCCTCAGGTAATAGAGAACGGGGGAAACTTGAACCACAGTGGTAAGCATACCAATGAGTGATGAAAAAGCCATGGGACATCAGAATCCAGCGTAGGCCCTGACAACTTGGGGTCAGGGATGTCATCCCATAAGGGGGCAGGAAATGTGGCCTCAGGCCCACACAAATGGGAAGTTAGAATTGAGAATCGGGCATAAAAATCAGTCAAGGACTGAGAGGGGTTACTACCCAGAGATCCACATTGAAAGAACTACTGAAGGATGTACTTAAGTAAGAGGAAACTGAGTTCAGGAAGGAAAGAGTTATCTAGAAGTAATAAATAAATTGGTAAACATTTGAGCAAATATGAATGAGCAGAGAATGTTTTAAAAATACTAACAATGACTAATTTGGGGTATATTTATAGAATCTAAGTAATAGACAACAGAAGATAAAGGTAATTATGGTAACAAAAACACTCTAAGGTGCTAATATTGTTTAGGAATGGCAGAGAAATGTTTGTTGATTTAGTCTTTTTAAGGCAGGTAAGTACTCTCAGAATGTAAAGTGAGGGAGTGGTAAAACAATAAATAACTTCTGAAAGAAAACATAATCAATCCCTAGAAGGCAGGGGAATTAAAAAGGAAAGCCAGCTGTGGATGTTGTCCAGTGTTAGAGCATTAGCCTTGCAGGCATGTGCCCCTGGATTCAATCTTCAGCATCATAAAATAGATAGAAAGAAAAAAAAAAGGTATGCCAAACAGAAAACATATATTTTTGATGTCAAACTAAATAAAAATCTCAGATACTCACTTATTCCATTACCCTTGGAGGTAAGATCATGTGACCTATTTCTGACCAATTAAACATAAGGTCTTTCCCCAACTCCCAAGAGAAGGATGTTCAAGGGACCCTCTTTCGTATTCAAGAGGGGTATGATCTTTTAAGAAAGGGAGGAGGACCCTCTCAATTCTTGCAGTGCTATTTCCCAGTTGATGCCAAGGCCAAAAATAAAATCCTTTTAACGTAGAGGATCAGTTGCTTATATGATTTCATGCCAGTGTTTTCTTTATTATTTTATAGTAAAACAGCCTTCAGGAAAGAAAATGAAGAAAAAAGAGCTGACTCAGGAAGGTGACTTCTGGGAAAATAATTGGTAGAACCTACCACAGGAACCTTGATAACAAAACTGAACAATAATAGGACAAAAAGAAGATTTATAGATGAATCTCAACTAAAAACATGAAATTCCTGTGTAAAACATTAGCAAATCAGAATAATAACAACAAACCATGACTTGCTCAGATTTATCCCTGAAATTAATTTAACATTTAGCCAGGTGTGGTAGAGCATGCATGTAATCCCTATAAAACCTACACGATTTATTGTACATTGTAAGTTTTAATAAAACTTTAATGAATTATGAGTATGGGGTTGTCTTGCCAACATGATTTGGGAGTCTAAGGTAGAAGGATCACAAGTTCCAGGCCAGCCTCAATAATTTAGTGAGGCCCTAAGCAACTAGCAAGACCCTGTCTCAAAATAAAAAATAAAAAAGGGCTGGAAAGTGGCTCAGTGGCGCAGAGTTCAATCCCAGGTACCAAAAATGAAAATAAATTAGTAAATTAACATTTAATAAATCTTTCTGTGTACTTTTCCACAGTAGTCAGGAACAAAATAAGGATCCTTGTTATCACCATTTCTGTCTCACATGTGAAAGTCCTGATCAATGCAATAAAACAAGGAAGGAAAGCTGGGGGTGCAGCTCAGTGGTAGAGTGTTGGCTCAGCATGTACAATACCCTGGGTTTGATTCCCTAGCCCCCTCACACAAAGCAATAAAAACTTATTAAAGGAAAGGAAGAAACAGAATTTCAATTCAGATATGATTAACGGAAATTTCAGACATCCCAGATAGGTTAGCATCATATAGGAATGCAAAATTGCTGAGTATAAATTAATATACAAAAATCAATCAAGACCAGAAGATAGGAATGCCGGAAGAGAGATGTAGGCTCCATTTTTAGAAGACATTTTCAAACACACAAGTCATCTGAGAATGTGGTTGGTGCCTTATAGTCAATTATGCTGTTGTGGGGTTACTCCGGCATAACTGGGACACTCATAGAGTGCCTTCGCAGATTCAAACACCAGACAGGTAGTTAAACACAGTAGATGGCTGGTTCAGTGGACAATCTGGAAGACCCTTCAGAACTCTCTACATTCAGAGTATTCAATAGACATTATCCTGACTCTCTCTCAGCATACACAAGTAACCAAAGAGGCAGAAGAAAAAAGAAGTATTTTTAGTTTCCTTTATACGTCTAAACTGGGTCCATCATTTTATAATCAAAAAGGCTTTTGACTTTTTTCAAAGAGAATAGGCATACATTTTAGGACCAGGGAGACCATGATTTAGCAATAGAGAAAGAATAATGGCCGGACTATGAATTAATAAGATGAATTCCTATAATCATAAAACCAAAGCTATTACTTGAAAGTCACAACCTAGTGCCTCCTCAAACTAATTCCTGTCCTGCATGCAAAGTTGTTTGACTACCATGTTGGCAAGACAACACCATACTCATAATTCATTAAAGTTTTATTAAAACTTACAATGTACAATAAATCGTTCAGGTTTTATAGGGAAGCCCTTAATGAAGTAAGAACAATCCTATTTCCTTATTGAGGTAGGGTCCAAGGATACCTGGTTCCCACATTCATGAGTCTACCTGTCCATCTTGTGAGTGTTCATAGGAGAGCAGGTCCTAAGAATGGACTGGCAGTAGCTAAGATGTTCCCAGTACCCCACTTAATAACTCACATTATTAAATATAGTCTCCTATGGACCTGAATTCATGAGCTGGCTAAGTGAATGGATCTATATGTGAAGTCAAATCGCATTCACAAACTGCTCTGTTACCCAAGGTTACTATTAGAGGCACTGGAAATATTCAAAGACTGTGTAATCATGACCTACTCTCCAGTTAATGTGGAAAGAAGAAAATTGCACAAAGGGGAGTTAGATTCAACAATAATTATTATCAAGCAAAGCCCAAACATCTGTGTTCTCTCTGGCTGGAGCATAAGTTACTTAAACTGAAAAAGCAGAAATAGAGACTGTCTTCTAAGCAGAAAGAGTATTTCATGGAATAATATTAGGGACCCCACAGAATTATCTGGAGGCAAAAGAATGGGCAGGAATCCGATGGCTCCAGAGGGCCAAGAGCGCAGTGATGACCGCCATCTCCAACTACAACCAGACTGCTTCCTTCTGCCACCTCTGCTGCCTCCAGCCATCACCAGCACGGTTCTGTGGATGCACCCCAATTTCCCCTTTGTTCTCTCTATCCCTTGTTTCAAAATTTCAAATGTAAGCATCCTATGGGTTTACAGACCCAGCCCTGACGACCTATAGCAGGGAAAAGAACTTCCAGACTGTTTTCCAAAGGCACTAGACCTTTTATTTATTTATTTATTTTTTAATTGTAGTTGAACATAATACCTTTATTTTACTTATTTATTTTTATGTGGTGCTGAGGATCGAACCCAGGGTCCCGCACGTGTGAGGTGAGTGCCCTACCGCTGAGCCACAACCCCAGCCCTGGCCCTTTTATATTTCTACTAGCAACACATGAAAGTTTCACTTTTCCCACATAGTAAGTGAAGCTGGCTATCGTGTGTCTCTTTGATCATAGCCCTCCGGTTGGGTGTGAAGCAGTATCTGGTGGTTGTTTGTTTGTTTGTTTTTAATTTTTATCGATGTTGATGTCCTTTATTTTATTCATTTATTTGTATGTGGTGCTGAGAATCGATCCCAGTGCCTCACACATGCTAGGCAGGCGCTCTACCACTGGGCCATGACACCAGCCCAGTGTTTTAATTTGTATTTCTCTAATGATGAATAATGCTGAGCATCTCTTGTATATATATTGGCCATTTGCATATCTTCATTTGAGCTGTCTATTCAAATCCTTTGCCCATTTTATAAGTGTGTCAAATGTGCCTTTAAAACAACATGCATCTCTCACATTTCCCAGGGACTGTGGAGTTGTTCCGCCCTCCAGCACTTCCTGCAGCATCTGATATTTGGCTGGGTGCACCATACACTTTGGTGGTTGCCTAATACATTTAGTATATTAGCACTAACGCATCGTCCATATACATGGAGTCTAATACAGAAGTACATTTGGTAGTTGTCCTTGGGTCTTTGATCCAGTTCGGTTGACCAAATAAGTGGTCTTTCTTGTCTTGTCTTCAAAACTCCTGGTTTCAGTTGACATCCAGAAAAAGGAGGCCAGGCTTGGAATAGTGATTCTAAATAAAACTGTCACCCAGAAACACATGATGGGGGACTTTTCCTTTGTCACCTTTTGTTTTCACTCCATCCAAAGCATCTCTCCAGTCCCTTCCCAATGAAGCCCATGGGGGGAGAAGGGAGCAGAGCATGGGAGGAAAGATAGAGCCTATTTTTAGGCTTGTTTTTTAGTCATGAGTGTCACCACCACGGCTGCTGGATTATTAGGCTGTGCTGGCAGCTGCCAGTCAGGGAGCCTTGCCAGCTTCTAATGGTGATCCCGACTAATGCCTCAATTGATTTGCACGGGGAAAATAGCATTCTCCCCACTCCATGCCCTTACCTTCCACGGCAATCTCTCCTGGCCTCTGGTGATTTGGTAGCAGAAGATAAAGCTTCTAGAAGTCATGGATCCTTTTTGACAGGGCATGCAAAGCCGCCAGCTGGTCCTTTTACCTAACAGCACAGTGGTGGAACTTTGCTGCCATGGCTCTGTGCTCTCTATCCCATTTCTTCTTCCTATTCTATCAGCAGATTCTACCAACTCTGCTGAGCAAATCAATGCCATTTCCCAGATTCCCCAGAGTCAGCTTAATGCTTAGAGCTCATGTGGCTTTGGGAGAGGCCACTGCTCAGGTAGTGGAGAGAGTGTCCCAGTAAGAGGTTCTGGCCTGATAGCTTGTTTCCATGCTTACTTCAAAGAAGATTCTTAGTCAGAAGAAGATTCATAGTCCTTTCTGACTTCTGGATATATAATCTTCATTCTTTGAAAAAAATACTCATGGAGTACCTTTCTAGATGCTGGGGATGCTACACTGAACAGAACAAAGGTCCTTGCCCAGGTGGGACTTGCACTGTAGGTGGGAGTAGCCAAGAGTGCACTACAACCACAACAGAGAACATTCTAGATTTTACATTATTAATATAATTAGCATATAAGGAGATATATATGTATATACATACACATATACATACACACACACACACACACACATATATATATATATGAAGGTGAGAGTGCTATGGAAGTACTAGAGTGTGTGAAGGGCTTCCTCCTTTCATACCTCTCAGTCCAAGCTATTCTGTTCTGTTACCATCTCAATACTTAAGAACACTCTGCTTCCTCAAGTACTCTCACAGGAAGTTATAGAGATGGAAAGTTTTGGCCTGATTGGGATCTTAGAGGGCATCCAGCTAAGCATTTTCCACCTTGGCTCTGCCTCACCCCTGAAAGATGATGTTGACAGGAGTGACTGTTTCCTGGGAGCTCCCCAGCCCGCTGACCACATTACCCTAATGCCATTCAAGCAGAGCCTTCAAAGAATCTGCATAACACAGGCCCCCTTTCCCCAAACCTAGCCCAGAGTTTAAGTTGGTGGGGTCTTTGTCCAAGTGCAAGGAACTTTGTTTCTGGGCAGTTCCTGTGGATGAAGCACAGCAGCTCAGCCTCCTGCAGGTGATAGCTGTGGTCTGGAAACTCTGCTCATCTCCTTATTGCTATATAAACAATTACATTAAGAGCACAAGTGAAAGACCAGCCAGAACGACCATTTAGAAGAGTAAGTGAATGAATCAGAATAGCTGAAGAAGAAATTTAGAGACCTCAGAAATCACTGTTCGTACAACTGGATAAGGGCCATCGATTATTATCAAATCGTTGTCAAATGTCAAATTTCACCACAAAGAAGAAATGAAAGGTCAGAATATTCCTCCTGGATCAGAGGGAAATGAGGATACAGGGTAGTGGGGTCCCCTTTAAAATGAACTCCTGTCATTTGAACATAATCTCAGTGCAGGAAGAGACAGGATTTAGGTTTAGGTGTCTGTTTAGGAGAAAATCCCTGGTCCGTCTTTTCTGCTGGGAATGTTTAAGTTTCAGATTTCCAGTTAAGACTGTCACAATTCTGACTCCTGTTGAGAAAATGAAATTAGATTCCATTTAGACCACATTTAGCCTAATGATGTTCACTACCTCCTGGATCAGGTCCCAAGTGAGCATATACTGCAATGTGAGATTAGATCCGAGGGGAAACTTTGAGACAATCTGGATTGTAAACACCAGAAGCTTCTGATGGACCTTTATACTTTCTTCCCAGAAGGTCTGAGAAGCAGCTAAACACCTTCAACCTGAGGCCAGTTCAGAACCCACCTTCCCCAGGCCTTCTAGTCTGGTCAGTTGTGATAGAGGGAAACTTGGGACTACATGAGAGGAGAAACAGTGTACCAAGTTCCTCAGTCTTGCTTCTGTTGAATTTGGAGCCTGGTAACTATTTGTTATGGTTATCATGGGGGGAGACAAAAATACCCACTATTAAGAACCAGGACTCTAGGGTGACTAAGTGTCCCAATTTGCCTGGGACTGAGTGATCTTCTGGCACATGGGAATTTCAGGGCTAAACCCAGGAAAGTCCCAGGTAAGCCAGGATGAGTTGGCCACCTGGCTGGATTATGTTCTCTTTCATACTAAAGAAAGTAAGAAAACCAAACACTTTGAAGTCTGTCTGAGAGGCATTGACAGAGCCGTCTTAGGGGAATATGAAGCAGTTGAATATCATGTCACAGTAGCATGTGTTCAGATTCTAGAAAAGCTTTAGAATTTAAATGTCTCTAAGTCCTGAGTGTTGGAGAGGTGGCCCATTGGGAAATTTGGTCCTGGCCTGAGCATGGATTAAGGACTTGACTCAAATTTGCCGTCTTTCTAGAAGAGAGGCTTTTGTTTGACACCTGGTAGTGAGTATGAATGACAGGCTTTTTCTTAGAATTGACAGTGTATATCGTGAAAGTGACAGCAACAGTGGGAACTAATTTAATTCCATTTTCCTTTGCAGGTCCTCATAAATCACTGCTGCAGGGGAAAATAAGTTTTACTTTCTCAGACATAAATGATTCAAATAATGATGTGTTCTGTGGGAAGGGGGACGGAAAGGAGGTCTGTTAGTGGGCTTAGAAATACTGAAATAGCATTGTTAGTCAGCTTTTTGTCACTATAACAAATACCTGAGACAATGAACTTATAAAGTGTTCAGGTTTATTTTGGCTTACAGTGTTAAAGGTTCTAGTTCATGATCAGGCAGACCTATTGCTTTTAGGCCTCTGATGGAGGTTTCATGTGACAATGTGGGAAAGGGGAGCTCATGGCAGAGCAAACTACTCACCTCATGGCCAGGAAGCAAAAGAGGAAGAGGAAATAGCTGGGGTACCCAAATCCCTTTTGAAAGACATGTCCCTAATGACCTAAGGACCCCACCTCCAAAATGTCCCACCACCTCCCAATAGCACCACCCTAGGGACCAAGCCTTTAACACATGGTCCTCCGGGGACCATTTAACATCCAAACTATAGCAAACATCACGGAACTTGTTGCAAACAAGTGGTCCCAACCTGCTGTACTTGACCCAATAAATGTCTTATACCAGAAGGGTTTCCTCTCCAGACATACAAAATCCTAGCAGCCATCTTGGCTGGATACTTGTGTTTTTTAGGGCATCTCACTGGAAAAGGTGATTGACAGTAGTTTGGCCTATCCTTCATGAGTTGGTGGATGCACAGCTACAATGAAGTTTCTAGATTCTGGAGTCATGACTGTTTGCAAATAGGAAAGGTCTCAGCATGAATGGAAAATTGTCATTGGTTTCATCTTCCTTCCAGAAAATGACTGTTACTTAGGAAAGTGGTTCTGTTGGGAGGCTTTTTAAATGCTAGAGAGAATGAATTATGGAGGGAGAAGGCACCTAGGCCTTCAGAGTGCTACACAGGAGGAGCCTAGTGCATTTAAGGAGAAGTGAAGCAGAGATGGAACCTCTCTGCACAAGAGAATTGTGGGAGCAGGCTCTGGGCTTGAAAGAGACATATGCACTTCATCTAAGCTAAAAAATGGCTTGCTTACTTTGAGAAGAATCTCCAACCCTGTTTCAGTCCATTAAAAGCATAAAAGCATATGTGCCCACGACTTGAATCTGCATTTCCCTACACATTCATTGGCGCATCACTTTGGGGTGTGGGTTCAAACAGAAAGGACCCCAGGGGAAGTCTTGCTCAAGACTATTTCCTGCAAGCAAGCCTGTGGGATTTTCCCACTCAATGTCAACCTCAGTTGCCCTCCAAAGTCACTGATGGAATCAGTCATCAGCAAAAGCTATAAAAACCCCTGCCAGGGAGCCGCCCATCCTTTGAGAAGCAGAATATAAGGTAAATGAGCAGTTACTGTGGAGATGATTTTATGGGACTGAGAAATTCTGCATTAGAGAAGCAAGAAGTGTCAGGTGGATTTTAAAGCAGCTTCGTTGTCTCTTGCAGCCCACCTGAGACCCAGGGCCGTGGGCTGACACTCACCCATCTGTTTCAACCCTGATCAACAGCCCAGAGCTTTGAGTTAGGTCCGGCCAACCATTGAAAATACACATTTGTCTTTTCAAAAGCTGGGCCTGGCTACTGTCAGAAATAAGAGAAACAATTTGAGAAGACACCCAAGGTACACAGTATTTGACAGGCCCTTGTTGTCATTTAGGTTTCACATCCAAGAGGGGTTTGGGATTTGGGGCTCAACTGGTTTGATGTCCTCCCTCTCCTGGTTTTATCAACTTGGAATTCAGAACTGCTTCTTGATGCTCTTTACTGCCAACACACAGCCCTAAGGGGCTGAGCATCTACGTCATCTCCCTAGGTCTGATCCACTGTGTGATGTTAGCATCCCAGACATTGCTGTAGGCACTGGAACAGGAAAGAAGCAGAAAAATCCCGGATATGTTGCTGTGGGGGGAGGGGGATAAAAATCATGTAGATTAGTTTAAAAACTAGATTGCCTTATAAGTTTCTTAAATATTATAAGGATGTTTGAGGAATTCTCTGGCCCTGTGCTCACTGTAGGGCTTGCCTCTGAAGGAAAACACAACAGAAGTTAATTAGTATTGCATGTACAAAAGACCTTAGGACCTTGTGCTTTTGTGTTTTTGCAAGTGACTGTCCAGGCCCTTGCTCCAAATGAATGACTCTGTCGTTGGATTAATTTCCTGTTGCTGACACAACAAATTTCCACAAACGAAGTGGCTTAAAACAATATAAATTTATTCTCTCAGAGTTCTGGGGGCCAGAAGTCTGAAATCGAGGTGATGGAAGTGTTGGATTGCTTGGGGACTCTGCAGGGCATCTGTTCCATGCCCTTGGCCGGTTTCTGCTGTCTGCAGCAGTCCTTGACGTCCCTCGGCCTGCAGCTGCCCCACTCTGCTTTCTGCTGCCATCTTCACATGGCCTTCCCTCTGGGTGTCAGAGTCTCAAATTTCCTCCTTCTTTCTCCTATAAGGGTTCTAGTAATTAGAGTTTGACTAACGTAATGCAAAATTATTTCATCTTGAGATCCTTAATTACATCTGCAAAGACCCTGCTTTTATATGAGATCATGGTCACAGTACGAGTTTACTGCATTATTTTGAGGGACACCATTCAACCAACTATAGCCATCAAGCGGTGATGTTTTTTTTTTCATGTCTCCAAGTTTCTCGCCTCTATTGCTTTTGCCCATTTTTGAAAGGCCACTCATACAGGTTGCTGGGTTGAAGCTGGCCTCTGTTTCCCCCACTTTGGGCTTAAGCATCCCCGTAGACCACTTCCTCCATGGCACCCTAAGAGACCAAGGCCGGGTTGGCTGACTTCTCCAAACATGGCGCCTCCCAGGCTCCAAACTCTCCAATCAAAGAAGCCAGGTTTACAGCCCTAGGAGCCTCCCTCCTCCAAAAGAGGCTATAGCCTCCTGCCTTTATGCATTTTGAGAGAACATGAGTATGCACAGGAAATGCTCAGCCACAGGTAAAAGCGCAGGGATAGGGAAGTGAAGGGCATAGAGAGAAGAGATGCTTGAGAATCCCTGATTTCTCTAGCAATTTATCCAGAAAGATCAGTAATGTGGCCAGGTTCTGAACAGGCTCTAATATCTTTTTTTTTTTTTTCTTTCCTCTTAGCAAACTGCCAAGTTGGGCTAGAGCTGTTGTCCCAAAAATATTTTATGTGACAGAGAAGGCTTGGAACTATTATCCTTACACAATTACAGGTAAGTCCTTAGCACAAGCAGTATGCCACATGTGGTAAATGCCAGGACACAGCAGTAGTGGAATTTCACTGAGTTAGAACCGATAATCCATACAGGGCTGGCAGGGGGCGGGGTTCAGCTAAGCCATTCCATCTTCCTCCCGGGAGTGACTGTAATAAACAGCCATCGACAAGGGAGGTGAAGACCTAGTCCTAGTCTCTTGAGGTTTTATTATTCCTATTTCTCCCTGTGATTCATCTCTAAAGTGGTTTATTTTGGCTTGTTTGAATTACAGCCCCACCCCAATTGATTATAATTTGTGTAAAAATTTCTACTGAGTCTTTCTGCTCCCAGTGACTTCCTTTGTTATTGGAATAAAATATGAAAATCTTTAAGATCACCTTCCTCCTAGAGAAGTGCTTATAAACTCTCTGTACTGAATACTGTACCAGAAACCATGGACCCCCAAATCTAGGTTTGGTTCCTGTTCTTGAATACACCAAATTCCAAGATGCCGTTTGCACATTCTTATAACAAGCTCTTTGTACTGGTTATAAAAGCTACTTTTCCACTTAGAAGATTTCCTTTGTGGTTAATGAAATGCTTTACTGGAATTATTAGTCTTTAATTCTGCTTGTAGAATGCCAACTCTTGGGTTTTTAATTAGCCACAAACCTATAGGCTAATTGAATCTTGTCTTCCTGTTCTTATCTGCCCAGCCACAACCTATTAAAATAGTTTCAGAACAGAAATGGAGACATTAGTATTTATGAAAATCTAATTATGGGAAGGTTTCTTTACTACATTTTTAATAATTATAGTTCATTTTTAATAATTATAATTATAACTCCATATTTTTTAGTTCTGTGGTGTGTTACACATAAATATGGTCTAAATCATTCTTATCTTTTTTTTTCTTTTCCCTTTTCTTCAAATGAATATCTGGAATCAGAATACACAGTAAGTATCAATAATTTTTTTTAAATATCCAATGATCAGTGGAGTAATTGGAACATTCCTTGTATTTGTCTTATCAATGTGATAGTTTTTTTAAAAGGAATAATTCTGAATCAGATATATTTAAGCATAGACATGTTACATAGTTTATATGTAATGCAACAATTTGAATGTTCTCATTTGTTCAAGAATATACCTGGATAGTCACTTTATAATTAACTTTTGAAGTACCTGGATAGTCACTTTGTATAATTAACTTTTGCTTATAATTTTTAAATGACTTGACTGCTTTATTGGGGATACATTCACTATCATAGAAGAATAGTTTCTAGCAACATGGTATTAAGGGATTTGAGGAATTATTGGGAGGTGGAACTTTTATATTAGAGAACTTCAAAATGGAAAGATATATGTGTGAACAGTTACCCTCAGAGATCTGGAGTGGACAGTTTCTGTGGCTTGATAAATATCTTCCTGCCCTAAGTTTCTCAAGTCATTATGTACACTAAAAGAGAAAGAGAGAGACCCCATATTATTGTGTTGTGATATTTTCAAATGGATCATTTTCCCCAGTGATATACCATCAGGCTGTCATAACAAGAAAATGGTTAATTGAATTGTGTTAAAAGGTTTTTGTTTTTTTTTTTATTTCAATCCAAACAACCAAAGGAAAGACAGATGGTAAAAGAAATAGAGGGAAATGATTCATCATGCCCTTAGTGTGGGTATAGTACCTGGCACATAGTAGGTGCTCAATAAATCATATGGTCTGACAGAGTGAGTGCATGAATGAATGATAGATACACAGGTTCGGAGGGCTGACAGGTGCTATGGAGTCATCTATACAAATAGTATCAAAGTTTTTCATACATTTACATTTATTTCACCCAAAGTACTATTGGTAATTATATCCCCTTATACTTAAGTATTAAAATCTTGTCTTTTATGAAATGATAGAATATATATAGTGGTTTTTGCCCAAATTAGGGGACTACTGCTCTCTCTTCCTTTTTTTTCTAAAATTTGGAAAATCCCTCCTTTCTAGAGCAATTAGCAGAAGGCTTCAGTGGCCTGACATAAGGGTTGGAAAACATTTTCTGTAGAGGGTTATATCATCAACAATTTCTGCTGAGTGGGCCATACAGTTTCTACCATAGCAGCAGCAGCCATAGACAACATGTAAACCACTTGGCATGGTCATGCTCACCCAGGCAGTGGGCCAAGTTTGGCCCCAGGTGAGTTGGCCGACCCCAGGTCTAAGGCAGAGAAGGCTGTCAGCACACTGTCTGTGGCCACAGGCAGCCTGATGCTTCCCTGCATCAGCACCCCCAGATTGCTGCCTGTAGCCATTGCATAATCATCAAGAAACAGACTTTGGAATGGGCTGAAACCTGTCTCCAGTGCCCATTGGGGGCTGTGTAGATTATCTTCCTCTAAGCCCCCATTTCCTTACTTGTATGTGGGGAAATGCAATAACTATCTCATAAGGAGGATGTAAAGTTACATTACGTAATTCCTTGAGAACTTAGCCTGGTGTTCAATGCATGGTAAATACTCAACCCAAGACATCCTTAAAAATGGAATCTCTACGGGAGTATAAATGGTGTTAGATTTTTGTCACTGTGACCAAAATACCTCATAAGAATGTACTATATAAAGGACTGAGGTTCAGGAAAAAGAGTGAATACATGGCTCTGGACAATGCCAAGGCAGTACTCTGAGCCAGCCTCCATTACTATAAACCTTGGTCACTTCTGAGGACTTCTGAGGGGCTTGTGGTCTTTACTTCTTTGCAACTTCTGTCCCAGAGTATTCCTGTACCTGTAATCAGACTTTCATTTATTTATATTTTTATTGTAGTACTGAGGATTGAACCCTGGGCCTCACACATGCTAGCAAGTGTTCTACCACTGAGCTACATCCCCAGCCCTACTTATTTTATTTTGAAACAGGGTCTCACTAAGTTGCTGGGACTGGCCTCAAACTTATAATCCTCCTGCCTCAGCCTCCCCAGTAGCTGGAATTACAGGCATGTGCCACTGGGTCCAGATAATTAGACTTTTAAAGATAAATAATTTTTAAAAAATTCTTTTTGGAGAAAGTTTGGGATCAAAACATACAAAGAGGAAGTTAGTTCCAGTTGCACCATCTCATACTCACTCTTTTCTATTGACTCAGAATATTACCTGGCCTCTTTTATCTGCTTTCTCATTATCCTGCCCCTATTTTTACAACCTCTTTCCCAGTTCAATCGTCTGTGTATTTCCGTCTGAGGTTAACTGTCATTTATTAAGTACCCGTGATATGTAGAACATCATGGCATCATTGAGGAAAGTCCTCCTGCCCCTTGGGGTCACAGTCCAGTGGGAAATAGCTGGACATTCCAGTCAAAGCCTGGGTTCATCAGCAAGTCATGGGGTTTATGGGAACCAAGAGGCTACTCAGCTGGGGGCAGGTTGGCAACAGACCTGTCCACGGGGCTGGACAAGCTCCAGACTGAGCTGCCAGCAGAGGTCTTGAATGGAGGGCAGAGGAGTAGTTCTGGGGAATTCCGCCAGACAAGCGGAGCCATGTGAAAGCAAGGCCCTGGGCTGAGGCTGAGGCTTGAGTCCCAGGCATAGGGCTCTGGTCCCCAAGGCAGGATGCATCAGTGTTAGGTATGTCATCTAATCACGTGGTGCTGGGAGAGTTGATAAACAGAAATAGAGAATGTTGTTGGTGGGACTGCAAATCAGTATAACCACTCTGGAAAGCGGTATGGAAATTCCTCAAAACACTAGGAATGGAACCACCATGTGACCCAGGTATCCTACCCCTCAGTTTATACCCAAAGGAGTTAAAATCAGCATGCTGCAGTGACACAGCCACATGAGTATTTATAGCAGCTCAATTCACAATAGCTATGCTATGGAACCAACCTAGGTGCCCTTCAATAGATGAATAGATGAAGTGTGGTGTATGTGCACAGTGGAATATTATTCAGCCATAAAGAAGAATGACTTTATAACATTGGCCAGTATTGGATGGACCTGGAAATACCATGCTAAGTGAAATAAGCCAATCCTCAAAAGCCAAAGGTTGAGTGTTCTCTCTGATATGTGGAAACTAATCCAAAATAAGGGGGAGGGAAGAATAGAAGTTCAGTGGATTAGACAACGGGGAATGGAGGGAAGGAAGGGGGATACGAAAAGGAAAGACATTGGAATGAATCTGACATAACTTTTCTATGTACACATATAAATACTCTCTCCCATGTTCGTGCAAGTGACGGAAATGCAGTTCCCCCTTGTTGGAATGGGCTGGCCGCGAAATAAAAGCTAAGAAAAATAGAACGGCGAAAGAACCATAGGATACAGAAAACATTTTTAGAAAGTGGGGGCAGGATGGGCTGGCCAATCTCAGGGATCGAGCTTCCTCACTGATAAAAGCAAAATGGAGCCCACACTTGCTTTATTTGTATCGGGGGACATCAAAGGCAGGGATAAGGTTTTAAGGGCAGAGTCTTGCTTCACCCATCTCAGGTGCTGTGTGGGATCTCTGGCAGAGCTTGAGGGGGAAGTTCACCTGCATCAGGTGGTCAGTCCCTGTGGGGGTGCCACGGGACGTTCCCCTCATTAGGCTACGATGAGCAACATAGTCCCCACAGCCCATGGATGGCTCGTGACAGAATACACCACAGTGAATCTCACATCATGTACATCCACAAGACTGGATCCTAATTAGAATAAGATATATTCCAAGCATGTACTATATTAAAATGGTTTCTACTGTCACGTATAACAAAAAGAACAAATAAAAAAATTTAAAAATAGAAAATGTTTAGCTAAATTTAAATGTCCAGATAAACAGTAAGTAATTTTTTAGCATAAGTATGTCCCAAATATTGCACAGGACATAGTTACACCAGAAGATTGTTGTCTTATTTTATCTGGCAACCCGATGGGTAAGAGGCAGCCTTGTGGCAGAACTAGTCTTAGAGACCCGAGTATAGTAATCACGCTATGAGAATCCGCCGACTCGGGAGGGCCAAGGGAAGAGAAGGGATAGGAACTGTATGAGCCAGGAAGCTGCCCTGCAGTTGGCATGCACAGTAAGTCAGATGCCCTGTGGGATCAACTGGGAGGGGTCTCCTGCCTCGGTTGGGATTGGTTCAGGAAGTGGATTTATCGGGCCGAGTTGGGAGAAGTTAAACTGAATCAGATGAACTCATAACTATCAGTGTTTCGAGGAAGACCAGTGCCACATTAAGTGTCATGGTTGAGGCACAGAGAACTGTAGAAAGGAGAGAAGTGCCATGTGGGGAAGTGTGGTAAGATTCCTAGGAGCAGGAGACGTTTCGGTGACTTGAGGGATAGCAAAGCCCCACTGCAGACACCTGCCGCCCTTTGTCAGCTCGGGCTGATAGCAAAATACTATAGACTGGGAGCTTAAACTACAAGACACTTATTTCTCACATTTCTGGAGGCTGGGAGTTCCAGATGGAGGTGCAGGTCAATTCGTTCCTGGTGAGAGGTCTCTGCATTCTCACATGGTGAGGAGAGAAAGCAAGCTTTCAGTTTTCTTCTTCTAAGGGTACTAATCCCCTCATCTGAACCTCATTAGCTCCCCCAGGCCCATCTTTGGACACTGTCACGCTGGGGGGTCAGGTTCGATCAGTCCCTAGCATGCCCACTCCAGCCCAGGAGGCAGGTGCTGGATCCTGGCCACCTAAAGGGCAGATCATGGTGCTTGGAATGTCAGGTCAAGGTCTAGATCCAGTTCTCCTCAGGGACTCCACATTGTTGCTGACTAGTTTGCTTTTATTTTCCATCCCAAATATAGGACAGCTTTTCTTTCCAACTCCCCAGGACTAGGGATCTGGATTTTTCTCTGTCTGCCCCAGGTTTATTCCTTCAGGCTTACAGAGCACATTTTGAAGCTGCCGCCCCCGGACTCGGACCCAGCTGGGTTCTCACACTGCCCACAACAGCCTGGGCTAAAGAGCCCACCCTGTGCTCTGAGTACAGGTCTGCGCCCAGGATTTATGACAGATGCTTTCAATGTCCTTCATCTTCCTTCCTGTTTTAAGTGCATTTTAATTGAGCTCTTTATCCCCCAATCCTTTAATCCTGAATTCATCTTTTTGATGTCTTTCTCAGTCTCCTTATTTCCTGCTCTCCACCCAAAAGAAAAACGTCTCCAACGCCAGAGTCACGAGTAGGGTCACTGTGCCCTTCCTTTCTCAGAGAGGCAGCCCCAGGGTTCTGAGAACTCTTGACCAGTGTCTCTGCCAGAGCGCTAGTGTGCCTGCACCTGGGATCACGAGGTCTGCCTCTGACTGTCCAGCCTGTTACTTAGACCTGGTACTGCGCCCTTTTGTGAGAAAACCCAGGCTAGTGAACTTTGTACTTAGGGTCATCTAGGACTTTGACATTTTCCTCATTATCAAGGCAGAGAAGCTTTTTCATCACTGTGAGTGGTTGTGTGTGTTTAGAATTCTATGGAAATGCCATTTGGCCAGGAAGTGGAAAAATATCTTTAACCTGATTATGGGGAAAAATCTCAATTATATAGTAAACAAAGAAGAACACAATAACAAGTTTTCCAGAAGACTGACCATTTAACCAGTTTATCGAAACTTGCAGACTCTCCTGAAATTTGAAAAGGCACAAAGCATGGTGCCCAAGGAGACTATCTGCCTTCCAAAGTAATGGCCTTTGTTTTCTACTAGAGCTTAAAAAAAAAAAAAAAGAAAATTTCTCTTGAAGATGAACGTAACACAGTGGCATCAATTTAGCCTCAGTAGTAACAAAGGAGAAAGGATTTTTTTTCTCTTTTGTAGGAATTTGAAGACCTCAGTTATAGTGAGTTGATAACAGTGACCTAGAAAGTATATATACGTTGCTTCATGACCACTCCTCTCCATCACAATATCCTTTATTAAGAATCCATGGAGAGCTGAACACATGCCTGTATACTCTGCAGTTTGGGAGGCTGAGATAGGAGGATCCCAAGTTCAAAGCCAGCGTCAGCAAAAGCAAGCCGCTAAGCAACTCAGTGAGACCCTGTCTCTAAATAAAATACAAAGTAGGGCTGGGGATGTTGGTCAGTGGTTCAATGGTTGAGTGCCCCTGAGTTCAATCCCCAGTTCCCCCCCCCCCAAAAAAAAAAATCCATGGAAGCCAGGTGCAGTGGAGCATGCCTATAATCCCAGCAGCTTAGAAGTCTGAGGCAAGAGGATTGTGAGTTCAAAGCCAGTCTCAGCAACTTAGGAAGGCCCTAAGCAACTCAGCAAGACCCTGTCTCTAAATAAAATATTTTTTAAAAAGGGGCTGGGGATGTGGCTCAGTAGTGAACCATCCCTGGGTTTAATCCCTAATACCAAAAAGGGAAAAAGAAAAAAAAAAAAAAGAATCCATGGAAGAGGCAAGGACAAACGGGATACACCTTCCCATTAGTTAAAATGGTGACCGTTCCACAGGGAGAGAAGGGGAAGAGTCCACTGTTACCCAACATTTTCATTATTTAGACAACACAAGTAGGAAAAGAAAATTGTAAGAGCGCAGGGAGGATGAAATGACTAATGAGAGCCTCAAACAGTATTAAGCTGCTATGAGAGATGGTATTGTTGAGGGCTGGTTTAGACAAGCCTGGGGAAGAGAGCAAAAGCTGTTCACAGTTAGAACCTGTCATCAGTCACCCAGTGTGAACTCAGGTTATCTTCCCAGGAGTGGCAGTAGGGAGATTGGAGTATTTTTCTGGAAGCAGTGAACTGTCTTGGGTGGGAATTTCACTTACAATCTGGGCCTCATGAGCTTCCCCGGTAACCCAAAGAGATATAGACCAACGACCTCCGTTCTTCGGCCCTCTCTCCCTTCTTAAGCCTCCTCTCCCTGACCTTCCAACCAAAGAGTAGCTGTAGCTACTAAACTGTATTAACTAGGAAATCAGAGATAAGTCCAGGGAAGAATACATTTATCATCCCAGGCTGATTAGAGAACCATCTGGCCATCTCCAAGTGTCCCTTCTGTGGGGCATGGAGATGCAAGTTAGCTGATTAGGAAATAACTTGTATCTACATCACAACTAGTTCTAATATCCAATTTTGTACTTGATTTTTGGGACAAGGGAAAGTTTCATTTCCTTAGGAACAGGGCCATATAAGCAGGGACATGTTAGGGAACAGCCCTGCAGTTGAGGGCACTGAAGAGGACCCTCATGGAGAAGATGATAGAGAATTTGGATGGACGTAAGCTAGAACCATTTATAACTACCATTTATGGTGGTACACAGCCAATTAAGTAAGGGAAGGGACATACAGAGCCAACAGATTTCATTCTTCTAGAGCTTCTCCAAGCCTTTACTAGCTAAAGTGCACTCTGGATCTCCAAAGGGAACTGTGGTATACAATATTTCCCACATGTATTTATTTAGTTAGTTAGTTATAGGTAGACACAATATCTTTATTTCATTTTTATGCAGTGCTGAGGATTGAACCCAGCGCCTTACACGTGGTAGCCGAGCACTCTACCACTGAGCCACAGCCACAGTCCCTCCCACACTTATTTATCCATGAATTTTGAATAAACCATGCATAGATTTTTGCAAAATCAACCTTTTAAAATAAACGGAAGTTCCAGAAACTTGCTTCAGGGCCAGGGCTATAATGTACCCATTAAAGAAGCCAATGGACCAATTCTATTTCAGTAAATATTATCCTTTTTAAAATTTTAGTTATATGTTACCTGAAGGTTATTATTATTCAAACAACAAAGTT
The DNA here is from genome assembly GCF_021218885.2 of Marmota monax. Lineage (NCBI taxonomy): Eukaryota > Metazoa > Chordata > Mammalia > Rodentia > Sciuridae > Marmota > Marmota monax. Next base: position 229,793 of record NW_026695045.1, read on the forward strand.
TTTTGAAGAATGCCAACAGTAATGAAAATGTTTTGTTGTTTTAGAATCAGGTGACACAGAACACATAAGTTCCTTTTCAAGCAAAGTCACTTCTGTTAAGGTACACATCAAAGGCAGCAGGACACTAGGATACAGGGATTTGATGCATTCAGTGATGTTTCTGTGTTAGTCTGTGGTCTGTCACTATAACAAATTACCTGGGGTGATGAGCTTTTTAAGAAAAGAGGTTTATTTTGGCTCACTATGTTGGAGGTTTCAGTCCGTGATGATTGGCCCTGTCACTAGACCTGTGGTGAGATAACACATCACGGCTGGAGTGCCTAGGGGCTGAGCAAAACTGCTAACCTGATGACTGCGATATAAACGAGGAAGGAAGAGACCTGGAGCCCACTCTCTCCTTTGTGGGCACTCCACCCTCCAGTGACCTAAGGTCTTCTCATGAGGCCTCCCCAAAAGGCCTACGAGAGCCCCACTTTGGGGACCAATCCTTTTAACATGTGAACCTGTAAAGCAGCATATTCACAGATGTGCCAGGGCCCTTCTGTGGACTTGGAGCTTGTCTCCACAAATTAACACCTGGTGAAGCGGAGTTTGGGACAGAGAGTTTGTGTGCTCAGGTTACCCCACTTTCATTGTGCTGGCTGTTCCCAAGCACTTCTTTGTTCTTCAGAGAAAATTAATCCAGCCATTTTGAGGGGAGAGAATAGAAAATATGCTTCTTTAACGTAACATTGCAAGATTGTCACTCAGCATTACTTTGCGTAGAAAAGAAAAGTATTTTTGTAGGGGTGTTCAATAGAAGATTGTCCTAGGAGATCTCCTTTTCTTTGTTGTTTTATTTTCTACTTGGTCTACTAGAAAATATGATTTCTTTTCCACAGTTTACCAATATCTATGGAGTTATGTTCAATTCAAGTTGGTGAGAATGACACAAGTGGAATGATTTTGCAAAGGAAGATTTCTTTCTGTAAAAATAAAATATATACCCAGTGCCAGGGCACACGCCTATAATCCCAGCAACTCGGGAGGCTGAGGTAGGAGGACTGCAAGTTCAAAGCCAGCTTCAGCAACTTAGCAAGACCCTGTCTCAGAGTAAAAAATAAAAAGGGCTGGGGAAGTGGTTAAGCATCTGGGTTCAATCTCTGGTTCCAATAAAATAAAATACAAATGACTGTGGACAAACTCTAAAATAGAGCATTTCAGTGATTAAATAAAGCAAATGTAAAATTACCCCCCATCTATTAGCCTTTGTAATCATTAAGATACTCTGAATTTCTATCCAGATAAGTGTTGCTGAAACAGTCTAACCATGTTTTCACTTCTGATTTTATGGATATTTTAATAACAACAAATTTATCCAGCTGATTAAGAGGGGTGGATTCTTGGGCTGGGTTTGTGGCTCAGTGGTAGAGCACTGGGTTTGAGGTACTGGGTTCAATCCTCAGCACCACATTAAAAAAATAAATAAAGCTTAAAAAAAAAAAAAGGAGGGAGGTGATTCTTGCAGGTTTTAGCTGAGAAGGCTTGCCATCTGAAAATTTCCTACCTGGCCATATGCCTGCCTCCATCTGGAGAGTCACACCTACTCATTCCCATCCTGTTATTTATGTGCAATTCAGTTGCATTTGACGTGGTCAGCCTGTCTCTCTACATCTTTGCCTTGCATAATTGAGCTCAACCATCAGTATTCACAAGCATCCTCTGTTTATTTCTGCCTCTACGAGTCCGGCCCTCAATTGTAGGAAACTTCATTTTGTGTCCCTGCTCAGTTTTCCTAGAAGTGCCAATAGCAGACCTTCGTCCATTCAGAAAAGATGCTTTCATTCACATATTCAGCTCAGTCTCCCTCCCAGCCTTGCTTCTCCAGCGAGTTGCTGTTGACTCAGCATGTCAGAGGACAGGACGAGGCTCCATCAATGACTGAACTAATGAATGAACAGAAGCCTCTGCGTGAGGCGCCGAGAGGCCAAGATGCATCTCCTTGCTGTGGGCTGAGAGGCAAGCAGCTGTTTTCCGGCTGTTTTAATGCTCTGCCTGCCACACACTCCCTTCCTCTCATCCTCCTCCACTTCTCCTTCAGATCCCACTATTCTTCTTGGCCACCGTCTTCTTCCTATACAGCATATATTTGGGGAGTGACTCTGATTCATCCTCATCTCCCTTATTTACATTTAATTCCTTGCCTCCCTCTCCTTCTCTTTGCTTTAAAATTCTTATACTTTTTTTTTCTCTTCTTGCTTCCTCTCCTCAATTTCTGAAACTGCCTTCTTTGCAATTTTTTTTCCCAACTAGCCTGCCACCCGTCCTATCTATGGATAAAATCACACATAGCCCAGAACAGCAAAAGGACTCAAGACGTTACCCCCTTATTTCCTTTTCATCCTTGCCTGAATAAAGACTGAGATTCTGAGCAGATGGACATTAGGCAGGCATACCTTTTTGAAATTGATGTGTGTATTAAAGATCTTCCATGCACACAACAGTTTTAAATTTTGCCTTCTAAGTATGGGCAAAATTTCTGTCAATGTGGAAGCATAAAAATTTCCCAATTAAGATGAAGAAAATAGAAAGTTACTTTCACGTTTAGATACCAGCCTGACACGATGGCACATACTTGTAATCCCAGCTATTGAGGAGACTGAGGCAAGAGGATCACAAGTTCAAAACCTATCTGGGCAACTTAGCAGGACCCTCGGCAACTTAATGAGATCCTGTCTCAAAGTAAAATAAAAAGGGTTGGGGATGTAGTTCTGTAATAGAGCATCTCTGGGTTCAATCTCCAGTACTCTGTCCACCTACTTCCCGCCCCAAAAGAGTGAGATACAAGAAAACAAAACCAAACTAGATCTGTATACAAACTCTCTCTTCACACTCATTCATTACCACTGTCTCCTATTTTACAAGCAACAATGGCCTTTCTCACTTACTTTTCAGTAGCTCTACCTCCAGCATTCAAAAACCCTAAACTCTGTGTACTTGATCTTACTAGCTTTGTGGAACATTCTAGATGTGAGTCCTCTGTTAAAAAAAGGTAGAAACATTTGAAAATCCAGTTGTACTAGTGACTCCATCTCAAGTTGAAATTCCCCATAGGGCCTTAGAGTTCATCTAATGTGATAATGTGGAAGAGAATACCAGAAAGCGAGGTCATCTTCCGGAGAACTCCACTAGACAGAAGGTAGAGTCTGTGTGGACTTTCCCGTTCACTGACAGCACCATGTGCCACATGCTGACAGGATAAGACGGCAAGAGAAAAACGTGTGCAGTTCCTGTAAAAGTCAGAAGGAGCACCTGGGTGTGGTGGCGCACACATGCCCGTAGTCCCAGCTGCTTAGGAGCTGAGGCAGGAGGATCGCTGCAGCTCAGTAATTTGAAACCAGCCCAGACAACATAGTGAGACAGTGGAAGGAAAGAAAGCTAAAAGTCAACGGTCTTTTAAAAGTTTATAAGTACTTCATCAACCCCAAACCAGCTTCTCGAATATTCCCTTTAACTTTCTTGGCTCCAAACCGTCTTGTAAAGTGCTAATCTCAGACATGGGAGAATTTGGGTTGGTGAATGAGGCATTGAGTGGTTGGGCTGAGGGTTCTTGTCAATGAGTGGCTTTCAAACTGTCCTTCTCTTGGTTGGAAACATTCTGTGCCTGTGCCTCAGTAGCCATCATGTCCCTGCATATTTTATTTACTGAAAGGACTCTGATGCCACTTGGGAAGTGGTTTGGGACTGGGGCTGTAGTTCAGTGGTAGAGCACTGCCAAGTGCATCTGAGACCCTGGGTTTGATCCCCAGCACCACAAAGTAAATTAAGAAATAAAATTAAAAAGTGGTTTGAAAACTATTGAGTGTAGCACCACTTTATCCTGTCTTTCTCCAAAAGTCCATGTGATGTATGTGAGGCAGGAGCCACTCGAAATAGCAGTCCCCAGACCTGCATATTTGCCCTCCTTCATCTACTTGATGGTGTTTTTTATAATGTACTCTTCAAGGTAAAGTGGACAAAAATTTTAAAAACTTTTTGGTAATTTTGTGACTTTTTTTAGTGATAGTATAGTTATCTGGGGATATCATTGATGTCTTTATTTACTTTTTATGGGGTTTGAATATTTTCTGCTTATTGAAAAGGCTGATGTTTATATAAAATCCAACCATTATAAAAAAAGTTTTTCATGGTACTGGGGATTGAACCTAATACATGCTGGCAAGTGTTCTACCACTGAGCTACATCCTCAGCCCTTTGTAGTTTTATTTTGAGACAGGGTCTCATTAAATTGCCCAGGCAGGCCTTGAACTTCAGGACCTCCTTTCTCAGTCTCTCTAGTCACTGGAATTACAGGTGTGTGCTGTTCTGTCTTTTGTTTTGTGTGCTAATGGGGATTGAATCAAGGGGTACCCTACCACTGAGTTACTTACTCCCTTTTATTTTTTGAGTCAGAGTCTCATTCAGTGCTGAGGTTGTCCTTGAACCTGCAATCCTCCTGCTATCAGCCTCTAGTGTAGCAGATTACAGGGGTTTATCCTGTGCCTTGCTTCACAATTTTTTATAAGACCGATAATGTAGTTAATGAGCATTTGTTTATTTGTAATTATTTTTTCTTTTTGCATCTGATAATTTGTGCCCTCCCTGGAGTTCTGCATATGGTTTTAAAAGCACTTCTACAATGTAAATTAATCTAAACTATCATATTTAGTTTTAATTTTTAAAAATTTTAAATTAAAAAAAATTTTTCTTAGTTGTTGATAGATCTTTATTTTATTTATTTATACGTGGTGCTGAGAATCGAACCCAGTGCCTCATACATGCCAGGCAAGTGCGCTACTGCTGCGCCACAGTCGCAGCCTAAGAAATTATTAAATTTCTAGGTGCTAGGATATTTAGGCATTTAAAGGACCACTACTGTGAATTTCTTAAACGAGTAATTACTTCTCCAATATATCTGTCAGGTAACTCCTGTTTTTCCTTCTTTGGGTTTGTGTGAAGCAGGGCACATCTGTCACGTGAGGGATACACACACGCACACATTCTTTTTCTGCTGTTAGTGGCCACCAGTCATATTGAGAAGCAAAGCCTGCGGCTCCACTGAGCTTCAAGCTCCGCTGTCCTGGAACCCTTGCGTGCTTTCCTGATTCTTAAGAGGCTGCTTGAACTCCAGGGCCAGATAGCCTTATGTATTTATCATGTGACTTTGGGCAAGCTACTAGACTTCTCTGTGCCCTTGTTTCTTCCTCTGTAACATGGGGATCCTGGTAGTAGACCTTCCTGTAGTTGTATGAGCATTAGTGCATTAATGGGCAGATTCATATGTAGCAAACACTTGAAAAGATGCCCACTGATAGTAGTCCAGTAGAAATAAGATTTCATTGATGCCTCAGTGTCGGGTCATGTCTGGACATGTGGTACGTTGACTGTTTTTACTTTGAAAATCATCATTTTGGATCAAATCATCATTTTGATCCAAAGAAATTCCAGAACGTCCAAGGATAAAGAAATATGTGGGCAATAACAAATGCTGTCAAGGGTATAGAGAAATTGGAACCCTCATATGCTACTTGTGGGCACATAAAATGTGGCAGCTGCTTTGGAGTAACGTAGCCATCTGGCAGTTCCTGAAAAGGTTAGTTACGGCAGGATCCAGCAATTCTACTCTAGGTACATCCCCAAAAGCAATGAAAACATATGCCTCTACCAAAACTTGTGCAAGAATGCCTCTGGCAACACTATTCCTAATAGCCAAAGTGCAGAAACAGATGGCCATCAGCTGAAGAATGGATAAATAAAAAGTGGTATATCCATACAATGGAATATTAGTCTTTTCAGAAAAAAAGGAACAAAGTACCTGTACATGTAATCACATTGATGAGCCTTCAAAACGTCATGCTATGTGAAAGAAGCCAGAAACAAAAGACTGCATGCTATACGACTTTATTTATGTGAAACATCTAGAATAAACAAGTCACAGAGACAGAGAGTAGTGGTTGCTTATGGTGTAGTGTTGAGGGGAGGCAAGAACTAGGAAGTGACAGTCAGTGGGGGTGATGGAAATGTCCTAAAATTAGATCGTGGCAGTGGACACACAACTCTGTCAATACATTAACAAACATTAACTTGTATACTTGAAGTGGACAAATTGTGTAAATAAAGCCATTTATTTATTTTGGTGCTGGGGATCGAACCCATGGCTAAGCATTTGCTTTACCACTGAGCTACAGCCCCAGCCTCTAGATAAAGCAATTTTTAAAAAGGAAAAATCACCTCCTGAGATTGAGGGTACTCTCTGGGACTTCACCAAATCTGCAGAGACTTTATACCTGATTTTAACAAGCCCAACAGATAAGGCATCATGGAATAGGTCTTAAAAGTACACTGTTAAAGAGAATATTGTTTTTGTTTTATATTGCCAACTGGTGTCACTTACAGTTTTTTGTTTTCGTTTACTAGGGACTGAACCAAGGGGTGCTTTTCCACAGATCCATATCCCCAGCCCTTTTTATATTTTATTTTGAGACTAGGTCTAAGTTGCTTAGGGCCTCACTATCACTGAACCTGGCTTTGAACTTGTGATCCCTCGGGCTCAGCCTCCCAAGCCTAAAGGATTACAGGTGTGTCCCACCATGCCCGGCACACTTACAGTTTTTGCTGTGGGAGTACAATATCTTTGGACAATAATGTTCAAAATGAATGGTGCAGATTCTACCAGCTTTGACACTATGCTTCTGCAGGCCTGGGCCCTGGAGAGCCTCAGACTCATCCCCCAAGGCCTCTTAGCAGCCACCAATCCCTGTCCCCGAGCAGGTGTAGAAACAGCTAGGATTTCCAGCACCACCCAGAAACTGATTGAAAACCACCACCCCCCCCATGCATCTGACCCTTTCTCTTTAAGACTTTGGTTTGCTTATAGTTAGTTTTGTTCTCATAACTGTTTCTTATTTCCATAGCAACCCTAATCAATCACAGGACCAAAAATAGCTCTTTCATTTTTCCGCAAGCCTATCTGTAGTGAATTGGGGATGCAGCTCTGCCCTGCGATTTGAATATGCTGCTTTCATTTCCCGGCACTGAACCTGGGAGAGCTGTGTATGTAAATTATTCTTGGGGAGGCCCAGATGCCTTGCATCTTTCCTGGCATTCCTCTCCCTGACCACAGATCCCACCTCAGTTATAAAAACTCCAAGTTAGATGCATTTAAATATTCAGCAAAGAATGAAGCATTCCCTTTCTGCACATTGAGTTTTAGGTGCTGGAGATTCTACAGGTACCTGAGGATCCTTTTTCAATACGAGCTTCATCCCAATGGATTTCACTGGGTTTAGAAGGCCAATGAAAGATGCAGATACCAGATATACAAGAAGCCAGTCAGGGTGGGGAGCAGATGATAGTGACACTAATAGATTCTTCTGGTCTGGGAGGATCCAAGATAGAAAATCAAAGATGAAATGACAGGAGAGCTCCTGCCCAGATGCTCTGATTTCTTCATGCCTCTAGCTACTGTTTTTAAAGGGGTTGGAAGCAAAACAAACACTGGTCATAATTAAGAGAACATTTTCTTCTTTTTTTCTTTTGAGACAATTCCTTAGGCCCTCACTAAATTGCTGAGGCTGGCTTTGAACTTGTGATCCTCCTGCCTCAGCCTCCCGTGCTGCTGGGATTACAGGTGTGTACCACAGCGCCCGGCTAGGGAACATTTCCTGTATTTCCTTTATTCTCCCTTCTAAGCTGCACCTCTGGTCCAGAAGAGAGAGCGAGAAAGATGCTTCATGAGAAAGAGGATTCCAGATATGGAGTGAGCCTGGGACATGAAGGGAGGGGCAAATATGCTTCCTCGATGTCCCCCAGGCTCTGGGACAGGAGGCCCTTATCCTGTTTCTGTAAGCAGTCACTGATGGTGGCCCTGGAGCTTCTGACGTCTGCTTTTTTTATGCTGTTTCTTAATTTCTTGAGTCTCAGTCTTTGTAATTTAGCTGAGTGAACAGGGGGCATAAAGCTTTTCAATCCAGGAGGGAAAAAAGTGAGTGGAGCCCTGGTAGAGTTCTTGTTTCCCAGCATGTAGTTGGCAAGAGGTCAAAGGAATCTAAGAGAAGAGGGGAAGGGAAAGGGCCCCTGCCCGGAAGAAGGAGCCACTGAGAACAGATCCTGGATAATGTGCCACATGCCCTTGGCAGCAGAGCAGGCCAGAGAGTTAGAGTGAGGCAGGAAGAGCCCAGATTTGCTCCATGGCTCGGCCACCATGCTATGGGAATACCAGTCAGGTGACCTATCCATGGCCACCACTCCAGCAAGCCCACCACCCAGCTCCATTTGCTCTTGCATCACTTATGAGTTTCGTGGAGAGAGGTGCCATGGACTAGGCCAGCCTTTCTCCAGTCCCTCTTCTGCCAGACACTGGCTGACCTTGAACATTCATTGTCTCATTAATCCTTTCTTCCTGCTATGAGACTGGCATTGTCTCCATTTTATTGATAAGGAAACCAAAGCTCAGGAGGATTAAGGAATTTGCCCAATTTGTGAGAAACAAAGCTGGAGTTTGAAATAAAGTGTGTTTCACTGCAAAACCTGTGGTTTTTTGCCTGACCCACCATACTTCCTCTCTGTGGGCCTGCAGCCTGCTATGTGGACAGCAGCTAATGATGAGCTTACTGGCATCATTTACTCATAAATATCTCCCTGGGCGATAAGCAATGGCCAATGACAGGGCAGATAATATCATAGGTGAAATGACTAAGTCAGAAAGAGTATGAATTCCCCAGTGCCCTGGACTCTTCAGAGCTCACAGCGAATGATGCTTCATCGGATGAAGGCCAGGGGTGTGATTCAGAAGGGAAACAGTACGCAGGTTGAGTGTGTTGGTTTTCTATTGCTGTGTAAAATTTTCACAAACTTAGCAACTTAAAACAACACAAATTTATTATTTTGCAGTCTCCTTGGTCAGGAGTTGAGGCCCAGTTTAACTGAATCCTTGGTTAGGTGGATACTGAGCTATCAGCCAAGGCTCCAGTTTCACCCCAGGCTCAGGGTCCTCTTCCAAGCAAGCCCATCGGTTGCTGGCAGGATGAAATTCCTTGTGGTTGTAGGACAGAGGTCTACTTTTCCAGCTGGCTGTTCTCTCGGCTCCCAGAGGCCTTCCTCAGTTCCTAGCCACCTGGCCTTCTCACAGCTTCAAAGCCAACAAAAGAATTTCTGCTTTTAAAAACTGAAGTCATGGATACTGTGACAGAGTATCAGGAGTGAGCATCTCATCTCCTTGGTAGCCGTCAAAGCCTGTGCTCCCTGTGATGGCTCGAGGGACCAATCCAGGGAGCAGTGTCCCATCATATACAGAAGGGGAGGATCATATAGCTTACGTGCACCATGGGGTGGGGTCTGGGGCTGTCTCAGAACTCTCTCCTGCATTTTGTGGGCCTCATGGAACTTGAAGCACCCTACGTTTTCAGGTGACTACACTATAGAAAGCACAGAGTCTTCCAAATTCCTTTGCCATCTTCTAGTTTTAGGTTAATGGCTGAAAATTCTGGTATCACTCTTCTTGGAGCAGGTTCAAGTGTGGTTATATCAGAGTTCCTGACTTCTTTTCCACTCCCACCCCTCATGACAGGTCCCTCAGTGGCATGGAATCCCCCTCACTCAAGGGAAATGTCAGAATCTTTATGGGATTGCACATATTTTGAGGAAGTTAAGGATTGGAAAGTGAGAGTCTCACTTCTCCCCCTGCATATTTGAGAATGTCTAGGGTAGAGGTATATTTGGTTGCAGCAAAAGTATTAATGTGAGCAAACTTCAAAGAGATGCTCAGAGGTCTGAAAACTGTGGTAACCATCACATAAGCCATTCCCTGTGGTGATGGGGTATAAGGAGGATCCTCCTGTTGGAGAATGACAGGATTGGAGCTCATCATCTGGTGGGTGATATGAAGCTGCAGACAATGGCTACAGCTATGTAGCCACAAACCAAAGACTGCTTGGGGCTTCTGGACCCTAGAATCTTCAGAGGGAATCCACATTGCTAATACCTTGGTTTCCACTTGTAACCCTCAGAACTGTGAGAGAACAGATGTCTTTTATTTTAACCACTGAATTTGTGGTAATTTGTCCCCTCACCCCCACCCTAGAAAATTACTAGAGGGAAGGAGAACATTCAAGTTCAGTGCAGACATTTCAGGTCAGGTGTACCTGTGAGACCATCTGGGCGTGGCCTTTGGGCAGCTGAAATGTAAGAAGAGAGGTTGGAATTAGAGGTTGATTTGAGAGGTACCTGCAAAGAATGGTCATGGGCAAATCAGAAACAGATGAGATGACCAGGGACAAAGTTTTGGAGCAAGAAGAGGAAGGAGGGATCACTTCCACTGAAGGTGGAAGAAGGATTGAGCAGGAACTGCTGTAAGGACAGAGGAGTTGCTGGGTCATTTCACCCTCTGTAGGGGTCTATAGGGTGCAGATGAAAAAAGTGTGCTGATTTGGAAATGTTTTGCAAATTAGTCATCTCCATACCAAATTGTACTGGTTGAGAAGAGGTGAGAGACCAAAAGAGTAGAGCTGACCAGGACTGACTACTCTTTAAATATATTTGATTATAAAGACAGAATTGGGGTTGGTTATAGATAAAGGAAGAAACGAAGAACTTTGTGATCATTTTTTTTTTTTTTAGGAATATTTTTTTAGGCTGTGGGAAGGAGGCAGGGAGAAGATGTAAATTATCACTGAGACAAGGTTCCAGAGAAGAATCTTGGGAATGTTTATTATTACTGTGCACCTGTGACATGCCAAGCGCTATGCTGGGCCTTACCTGCCTGACCTCATTGATATTCTCCACAGAGAAGAGTATTATCCTCATTCTATAAATGGAGAAACTTAGGCTGGGGCTGATAAAAGAATTTGCCCAAAGCGCACTGTGTCTTGGATTTGAGCCTAAGTCAACTGGTTCAAATGTGTCAGGGCTTTTCTTTATATTATTTTGCATTGGGAAAAAGACGTCTTTCTCTGTTTCACCAAGAACAAGAAGTATAACCTAATAAGCAGAAGTTTTGCAGTGGATGAAAGGGAAGTTGTAGGTGTTTCTGTCACAGCATCTATGTTCTCATCAAAGCCTGGATCAAAATGATCAGTTGTGAGACAGGAAGGGCAAAGCCGAGTGCTGGGGCCTAACACTTATAGATTGCTAGGATTTGTGTGCTGGAATTTTTACAACCACTAGCCTGCATGGGGCAGGCAGAAGTGTATCTTAAGATGGACATCTTACTGGAAAGAGTTTAATGACAGGTCTGAAAATGCCTAGAGCTACAGACTTCTGATTTTAACTTTTTAGACACTTGCATACTCCAGGACTTCAAGAACTAGCTGTCAGGTATTCCAAAGGGATTAGCAGAGAAAGCACTGACCAGCCTGGAGTTGGCCCATCCGGTTCCCATCCTTCCGCTGCCACAGGCAGGTGCGCTCCCAACCTCAGGGCAAGGTTGCCATTCTGACATGAAAATAACCTGAGTCTTTGACTCAAAAATAACAGCACCTGCTAATTTGCATAAGAGTTTTGCATTTCATATTTGAGTTTAATACCCCAAATCCTAAAATTCATTTGTTTGACCTAGTTTAATGGTTTTGGAGGTTCAACTAATGCAAAATCCTTATGATTTTCTACATGGCACCCCCTAGGTCTACTCACACCCTGCATGGCCCTGTTGTCCCGCCACTCATTGGATTGGCCCTCAGATGAATAATGGGTTTAAAAGTACAGAACTGATTCACTTGAAGGTTGGTTATTTTTAAGAGGGCCTCTAGGCCAAGACCCTCCTGTTCATGAGTCTCTCAAAGCTCTGCTGGGGGCTTTGAATTCTCCAGGGTCTCAATAAGCAGACCGTCCTGGAACCCTTTGGAACAGGATATGAGGGCCTCACTTACTAAGTGAGAGGTTGGAGAGAAATCAGCAGAGAAGGTGTTATTGAATAATCACAGGGCCTCATTCTCCATAAAGGCAATCATTGGGATTGATTGTTTCTGTGTTTCCTTAGTCACGGTTCAGATTGCTTATTTTGCTCAGATTCAGACAGATGGATGCAGAATGCACACAGGCATGTGATGCCAGGAAAATTATCCCTAGCATGTCCAAGACCTCTGCCTTCTCATACGGATGCCCCCGGGGCTCTAAAACGGAAGCATGGTCATTGTGGGGATGAAGCCCAAGAGATGAGGGTAGGTGTTTGTGGACTTTTGGATTTTAGACGGTACACTCTGTTTCCTTCCCATGCATGGGAGAGTGAGCTGATTTTCCAACTTGAACAAGTGAAACATAAATTGCTGGACCCCACTCTAGGGTTTCTGATTCAATTGGTCTAGTGTGCAGCCTGAGAATTTCCATTTTTAACTAGTTTGAGGGTGATGCTGCTGTTGCTAGACCAGATACGCCCCTGTGAGAAGCACTGGGGTAGTAGTCAAGAGCATGGACACTGGGGCCAGCCCACTTTGCTTTCACACCTGACTCTAGATGCATAACTGTGGTTATGGGCCATTTATTTAACCTCTCTGTGCCTCCATTCCTCATCTTGAAAGCAGGGGTGATGTTAATAATAACAGTACCCACCCCTTAGGATTGTTGCAAAGAATACATGAGACTCTGAAAGTATTCAGACTGTGCTGATGTTGAAAGCACATTCCCTGAGTAGTAGATAAGTACATAAAGGACCCAGCCTCTTGGGACTGTGATCAGATCAAGTGAAGTCTCATTTCCCCAACACCTGCAGCTCCCAGTGGAGTCCCTGGGTCATTTTACCAATTAGCCTTCAAACCTATATCCAAAAAGTAATGGCCAGCTCAGTGCTAGCAGGAGGGTAGTTACACCAACATTTGTCAAAATCCTCTTCTCAAGCTGCCTTACCTCTTAAGATCTACTGGATACACAGAATGAGACAATCTGGAACACTAGGGCCGAGCTGCAGTCCGGGTTTGTAGTGTCCCTCATGCAGCCAGCAAGAAGGGCTGACTTTTCTGGTCAAGCTCGGCTGCAGCCTCATGGATCACTGAGTTTTGTTGAATGCTAACTCAGTGCTCAGCATTATTTATATTATATTTACATATTTTTATGTGTGTGTGTGTGTGTGTGTTATTTTTGTTATTTTGTTTTGAAAATTAAACCCAGGGCCTTACACATGCTAAGCACACACTCTGCCACTATATTTATGCACATCATTTTGTTTAACCTTCACAATGCCACTCTTAGTTAATAATTATTATTCCTGTTTGATACTGCTGGGGTTCAGAGAAGTTGAATGACTTATCCAAAGTCATATTAAAAGCCAGTCTGACTAACTTTTAAAGTTATACCTTCCTAACTTTATGTAAGTATTTATATAGAAGTTAAAGCAGACCCCCCCATTTATCCAATAGTGGCAATTGCTCCCCAGGGTTAGCTCTCCAGACCAGAGTTGACCTCTGTTTTAGGGATTTGCTTTTCCAAAGCTGGTGGCAGGACCCACAGAACATATTCCTGTTGGGTTCTCTCTCTGGCCTGACTTCTGGAAGAAATTGTGTTCATGCTCCTAAAGGTGGCTTTTCGTAAGTGCATAGGGATATTGCCATAGTAGATCAACACTTCTGCTGTAAAGCCGTGCTCCCAACCAAATGGTGAGGAGAGCAGAGGCTGTACTGAGCGTGTGCAGAGTAGAGAGAGCTTGTGCTAATGCATATTTGTTTTTTCTCCATAGTGTTCCTTTCTGCCAAAATTCTCCATTCATATAGAAACCAAGTATGAGGACAACAAAGGAAGCAACGACAGCGTGAGTAGCCCTCTCGTTCTGTGCTATGCTTGCCTCTTGGGCTCTGAGAGTCCTTCATATGGCCAGGGCCAGCACCAGCATCTGGAACCGGGACCCCAGAAATGTTCTGGCCTTAGACCTCTGAGGGTTATTTCCCTGGGATTTCTCCCTGGAACTATTTTGTGGCCTAGCTTTTCTTTTTCTCATCTGTGTGTACCTTCCATGGGCCTCTGCATAAATCTCTGCGACCTGGAAAGGACAACAGGGAACTCAGAACTCCAGGATCTGGTTCCTTACTGTTAGATTTAGAACACATCTTCTCAATGACCATTAATATTTACTTAGAAAAATGAATACCACCCAGTACACATGTGCATGCTGTTTCTATTGGCTGGACTATGCTTATGTTCACATATATGTGCATTCACACACATATCCCATATGAAAACTAGGATGAACCCCTGCAAAATGTTTACCTCGTGAGGCATTCAGACTCCAAACTAGATTTTAGCCAAGTACGTTGTTCATTAGCATTGCTTAAAATCCATCTTCTAACCTGGCTTTTGTCCCAGATTCTTTGGGGTGAGATGATTCTAAATTCCCGTCTTGAGAGTGAACATTTTGATATAGCCAGGAGGCTCACCTAAGATAGGATGTGGGTTCCACAAGGACCTGTCAGGGAAAGAGTTTGGATCAAGAGGCTGCAGGGATTCACCTGCTCATTTCTACCTCATTGACATGTTTTGCATTTGTAGAAGATAAAGATTGATGCTATGTCAAAATGGACAAGATTAAGAGTTGAGTTTTGTTTTGTTTTGTTTGGGGGGTACCAGGAATTGAACTCAGGGGCACTCTGCCCTATTTTATGTTTTATTTAGAGACAGGGTCTCACGGAGTTGCTTAGTGCCTCGCTTTTGCTGAGGCTGGCTTTGAACTTGCAGTCCTCCTGCCTTAGCCTCCCGAGCCACTGGGATTATAGGTATGCACATATATGTTCACATATGTGAATGCACACATATGTGAACATTATAGGTGTGCACTGAGCCTGGCGAGAAAGAGTTCTTGACAAGTTGACCTCTTTGGTGCCTTGACTGAGGTGAGGCAAAATAGGAGGCAGGGGGTATGGAGGTACCAAAGAGTCATAGGACAAAAGCTCAGGTCTCACACTCCCTCAGCTTCAAATCAGTCACTGAGAAACTAGGAAACCCGATAGAAGGGACATTGGACAGGCCCAACCTTTGGTTGTTTGTATTGATCTTCTAGAAATATCTGGGCAGAATTATATTCCTCTAGGAGGTACTGACGTATTTGTGAGGTAGACACTATGTTAACTTACAGGTTGGAGGGAGTGAACAGCAGAGGCCTGAGCCCTGGGACACTTTTTATGTGACCTGGCAACCTGACTGTTCTTCTGGGCTACTTTGTTCAGGACATTCTCCCCAACTCTGGGGACACAGGATGTCTCATTTAAGGTGCAATCTACTTGGATACAGCTTGAGAAGTTCCCAAGAGGTGACACTCAAGAACTACATTTCACACCAGCTCGGTAGAAGACAATCATTCATTCATTTCTTACTCAGCAAAGGTGGATCAAGCTCATTCTATTTACATGTCCCTGTATGAATTACATGGATGGTATTTAAAATGCAGACTCACTTTCCAAACTTCGATACTCATAGTTTATGTGGAGGACAAAGACCAACATATTAAATGGCCAAAACCATAAGTACAATAATGAACTTCCTTTTCTGTGAAATCATCTGTAGTCAACCCTTCACTTGAGGGGGAGATCTTATCTAATGACTCACCTATTAACAGGAACTTGTACCTGATCACTTAGCTTCTTGAACTATGCTGGGGAAACTGGAGTTCTTCAGGGATTGGCAAACTGCATTCTCTGTAAATAAAGTTTTATTGAAACACAGCCACACTCATCTGTTGTAATATTGTCCCAGCTGCTTCTCAGCAGCAGAGTTGAGTAGTTGCAAGAGAGATCACATGGCTGCAAAGCCTAAAATATTTCCTACTTGGTGCTTTCCAGAAGAAAAAAAAAAAAAGGATACCAACTCCTGGTTCAGAAAAACTCAGAACAGCATTCACCAGATCTCAAAACTGCACCACTTGATCCATCTCCCTGCCAGCTGTTGCAGCCATATGCCTTATCCAGAGTTTCGGGAACCTTCCAGAGGAAAGAACACTGCTGCCTGGAGTGCTCCCCTCCCACTAAATATGTGAACCCCGTATTTGGTATTCCCTTAGGGTGCTGACCCAAACAGGAACTTTTGGACCATCCCATCAGCAGCCTGAAATTAAAGGCAGGTTGCTGGCCAACCTCCTCAAAATCACAACAGCATCATTAAGTGTTTAAAGCTTAAACTTAAACCCTTGTAAAATAATGGCTTTTTTTTTCGGATTGGGAAATTAATACACAGTTATTAAAAGTTGAAGAATGTAAGAAAAATGTAAAGGAAGGAAAAATCAGTAGTAATCACACAATTCAGAGATGACTGCTGGTAACATTTTGGTTCACGTTACTGGTTATTATTCTTTTCTTAATATTTATTCTTAAGTTTTAGGTGGACATAATATCTTTATTTTACATTTATGTGGTGCTGCAGATCGAACCCAGTGCCGTGTGCATGCTAGGTGAGCACTCTATCACTGAGCCACAATCCAGCCCCCTGGTTATTATTCTTTAACCAGTTCCTCCAAAATTGAATCATGTAATATACTGTTTTTAACAAGGCATGATGCCCCCCTCCCCATCTGCTTTTTTTTTTTTTTTTTTAGGTCTTCTTCAATTTCTTTTTTTCTTTAAGTCTTTTTTTTAATATTTATTTTTTAGGTGTAGATGGACACAACACAATGCCTTTATTTTTATGTGGTGCTGAGGATCGAACCCGGGTCCCGCCCGTGCTAGGCGAGCACTCTGCTGCTGAGCCACAATCCCAGCACCCCCATATGCTTTTTAATGACTGCACTGCCCTCTGAGCTCTGCTCATTGGATATTAAAGTAGGCCTGACCATTCTGACGTAGTTGTGCACTATCAGAAAAAGTTTGATGAGATCAGATCAGGCACCTGAGTTGCTTTTCCTGGCACAGTCAGAAAATAGGAGGGGAAATTTTGCTTTAAATTATCTTTTTAGTCTATTTAAAAAATTCCTCTGCTTTCTCTCCTTTCTCTATGCCTCTCAGATCATCTCTCCAGGTGTAGAGGTACAGAGAGGAGGACATGGTGACCATTGTAGGTTGATAGGACCCTGTAATTTTCTGCTTTATCCTCTCTTCATTTCAAATAGTCCAAAAAAATCATGAAATTATCATTTATTTTCGTGTATCCCCTTTTGGCAAGTGCTAAGTTCTTTTTCCTACTCCTTTAGAATTTGGCTTCTTTACTTTCCCTTTATAGGACTTTAAAATAGCAGGTTACCCTTTCCAATACAAGGAAATGATAAATGATAAAAGATAAAAGTTCCCGCCCTGGGATATGGCAGTTTACCTGATCTGATCATAGCACACTGTATACATATTGAAATATCATACTGCACCCCATTGATATGTACAATTATGTATCAATTAAAACTTTTAAATATCTTTTTTGGGGGGTACTAAAGATTGAACCCAGGGTGCTTAACTACTGAGCTATATCCCCAGCCCTTTTTATTTTTTCCTTTTGAGACAGATTCTTGCTAAATTGCTTACGGCCTCACTTAGTTGCTGAGGCTGGCCTTGAACTTGGAATCCTCTTTCCTCATCCTCCCAAGTTGCTGGGAAGAAAGGCATAATAAGTCACCCTGGGACTTTTAAATATATTTTTTTAAAATATGTATTATTTAGTTGTAG
The DNA here is from genome assembly GCF_021218885.2 of Marmota monax. Lineage (NCBI taxonomy): Eukaryota > Metazoa > Chordata > Mammalia > Rodentia > Sciuridae > Marmota > Marmota monax. Next base: position 247,369 of record NW_026695045.1, read on the forward strand.
TTGGACACAATATCTTTATTTTATTTGTTTATTTTTATGTGGTGCTGGGGATCGAACCCATCGAACCCAGGGCCTCACACATGCAAGGCGAGCTCTCTATAGCTGAGCCACAATCCCAGCCCCTTAAATATTTTTAAAATATCAAATTGTCCACCTTAGAATCAGGGGATGCTGACTCCAAGATGGACATCCCTTGCTGATGCCAAGAACTGGGCCTTTTTGAGCCTTAGGCCAGCCTGCAAGAGAAGCACTAACCCTCAGGCAGAGTGAGGACTGACTCTGGAAGAAGTGCCAGCTGTTGTTACCTGTGCTGCTGTCTCCTCCCCAACATGCTGACCCTGAGCCTGCCTGTGGGCCTGCTCCTTATCTCTCTGTTGTGGCACTCACCTTTTCAAAGTCCATGTCCTGCCACCTTGTTACACTGAAGAGGAACCCCATGTGTCTGAGTCCCCGCCCCAGCCTCTGCCTGGCTCTGCATCCTCCATCCCCAGGTCTTGCTGCCCAGGCCATCAGACCAGACAGCCCCACCACTGCTGGATTAGCCTTCTTTGCCAAGTCATAGTCAGCAGCAGCAGTTGGTCATCCAGCTGGTTCAAGGTTGGTCCCAGGGAGGCAGAAAAGGGGACTCCATAGGTTTTCATTCACACTTGCTGATGCTTCAAAATCAGAACACAAGAAATATAAATATTTATCTAATAATATTTTAATTATGAAAAGACAGCTGGGGGGGGGCTGGGGTTGTGGCTCAGTGTTTAGAGGGCTTGCCTACCATGCGTGAGGCACTGGGTTTGATCCTCAGCACCACATAAATGTAAAATAAAGATATTGTGTCCACCTAAAACTTAAGAATAAATATTTTTAAAAAAAGAAAAGACATCTCTGTGCAGCCCATGATTTCAAAACTGAGCCCTAAGCCAATGGCATGTGCTTGTATGTGCTTGTAAGGTTTTTCTGCCCAGGATTGATCATGGAGGTTTGAGTGGGTTCAGTTCAGAAAGCAGTCCAGTAGTGGGTGTTGGTCTTGTCTCACTGCATTGCCAAGTTATTTAATAAATTCAGTTCATCTCTTGGCATTTTCTGGGTGTCTGTTCTTATCTTTCAGCTCCCATCCTTCATGCTACTATCTGCACCCTGTTTCCTCCCTTACCTGCCAAAAATGTAATGAAATAGATGATGATAAGAAGCAATAATTGAAAGATGCTAGTGATAATCATATTGATTAGTGGTTGAATAGAGTCCATGTTGTTATCCCATTATCAATTATCATATAAGTAATTTTTTTAACATGACCTAAACTCTAGTAAAAAAAAAAATGGCAGGATGACTAGATGGAAATACCTTCTCATCCTTGTTAAAAATACTATTAGTAAATTTATGATTGTGAAAAGCTGCAAACTGTGATTACATTAGCCAGGACACAATGGGGATGTTGTCTTAAATTGAGGCCCACTTATTTTATGCACATACTGATGAGAATTATTTAGGCCTTAATTAGTGCTGGGGAGGATGGCGCTATGCCAAGCTACGGTTCTGTTGTTTATCCAAGCCATAAATCTTCATCTGAGAGTCAGTGCTTAGCACGGCCTGGTTCAGCTGGAGGAGAGGCTGCTCCTGGGACACCTGCTGCCAGGTTACTGGGGTTCCATGAGGTTAATGGGGGCAGTCTGACCTTTGCTTCCGCTTCCAAACAAAATAGGCACCATTTAAAGCAGTGGGTTTCAGCCTTGGCTGCAGGCTGGACTCACCTGAGAAGTTTTAATGGCTAGTGTCTGGGTCCTACCTGCTGGGATTTTGATTCACTAGGTCCCAGGTGCAGACTGGTAGAAAACAAGCCAACGCACATGAAGAATGTAACACTCCCTTCCAGAAAGCTAAATTCTCCAAACAGAAGTGTGCGCAGTTTTAGAGTCCACCCTCTGTCCATTCCACAGTCTGAATATGTTCCCTTGGCAGGACACAGGACATGCCAACCCCACCTGTCCACTGTGAGGAGCTAGAACAGTGGCTGTCCATCATGGCTGCATATTAAAATCACCTGGGACAAGTCATGGACACCACCATCCCACCCCCATAGTGCTGTTCATTTGTCTGGGATATAGTTTAGGCAATGGGATTTTTTTTAAAGCTCCCCCAGGTGAATCCAAGGGACAACAAGACTGAGAATTAACAGATTTAAGGAATAAACAATTAGGAAATCAGGTTCTACAAATGTCTTCACTTCTTCATACACCTGAAAACTGTTTAGGAAAAAAACTATTCGTTACCATCATCCCACCCCCATGGCCCTTGGGCAATATATATATATTCTGGTTAGCCACATTTCATCAAGGACATTATTCCGCAGCTAAGAAACTCCTCTGATTAGACGGAAAGAACGTCTAGTTCTTTTCCATTTCCTGGAAACTAAGCTCTATCTTTCACAGAGCTCTCCCTGGAGGTTGCTTGAAAGAAATATTCAGAATTAATATTTAGTTTCTAGTTCATCTATATAAAAAAATCAGTATATATTGAAGTTCCAGCTATATGACCTTAAGCAAAACCCTTAACCATTCAGTCTTAATTTTTTTATCAATATATAATAAATAATGCTTGCCTCAGAGTGTGGCAGATTCCTAGAGACTGGTTTATGTACAAGCTGTTAGGAACTATACAGATATTAGATATTGCTACTGTAATGGCCATACCTTGGGTTAACTGTGTTAATAACCTTTTCCAAATGATACTCATATTTCGTCTGAATTATCAATAAACCATTTGTTCTTTAGCAAATTTTGAGCATCAACTTTCTGCTGGGCGCTAGGAGAGATATCGCAGATACAGCAGTAAGACAGACCCATTACTCAGGGAGTCAGGGAAGCAGATCATAAACAAGTTAAGGAAAAGAATTACAGATGTGATTAAATACTAATACGGCAATAAACAGGATAGGGAGAAATCAGCTTGAAGCCACGTAGTCAGGAAGGGCTCTCAGAAAAGATGAGGAGTCCATGTGGGACCTGAGTGCAGCACAGAGCCAGCCATCTGAAGGACTTTGCAGACCAAGAGGACAGTTATGGACTTAGACATATCCCCCCAAACATACACACCAAAGTGATGTTACCTCTGAATGTGATTGTGTTTGGAGATATTTTAAGTTAAAATTAGGCCATTAGGGTGGGCCCTAAACCAGTCTGACTGAGAGAAAAATTTGGACACACAAAGAAGTACTAGGGTAGCTGGATGGGTGGTGCATGCTTGTAATCCTGGCAACTCTGAAGGCTGAGGCAGGAGGATTGCAAGTTCAAAGCCAGCCTCAGCAATTTATTGAGGACCTAAGCAACTTACCAAAACCCAGTCTCTAAATAAAGTATAAAAAAAGGCTGGGGATGTGGCTCAGATGGCTAAACATCCCTGGGTTTGATCCTGGTACCAAAAGCGGGGGGGGGGGGGGGGGGGGCACTAAGTTTGTGCGCGCGCACGCGCACACACACACACACAGGAAAGACCAGTGAGGACACAGCAAGGAACTGTCCATCTTTAAGCCTAGGAGAATGTCCTCAGTAGAACCCAATCCAGCTAACACCTTGACCTTAGCCAGCCTCCAGAGTTGTGAAACTATTGGTTAGGTCCCCAACCCATGGCGTTTTCTTATGGCAGCCCCAGCAAACACAAAGAAGCTGCAAGGCCAAAGGCCCGGGCCTATAACACAGCCTAACATCTCCAGAAATCAATAGAAAACCACTGGCCAGAACATTTAGAGTGAGAAAGTAGACTAGGTTCAAAAGATAGGGAAGCCAGGTTGTGAGAGACCTCTGGGGCCATGACAAAAAGTTTAGATTTTGGTGCACTGGGAATAATTCAAGGATTTTAAACAAAAGGGTGATGTGATATTGTTTATGAAGTTTTTAAATAAAATTTTTATTTTGGAATAACATTTAATTTACACTAAGGTTGTAAAAATATTGTACACATCAAGTTCCTGTATACCCTCTCCCCAGCTTCCCCTGATGTTAACATCGTCCCTAACCATGATGCACTTAGCAAAGCCACAGACATTATTAGAATTACACTAGTTTTCCCACTGATGTCCAGTGTCCTCTTCCATTCCAGAATCCAGATTGTTATCCCATGTTGTATTAGGTGACTTGTGCTTTTAAGTTTTTGTGGATTTTTTGTTTCCCCTGTCTGTTCTGTAGAGAGTGAGTGAGTGTTAGCAGAGCAAAAATGGAAGTTTGCAGGAGTCCAGCCAGTGGGCTGCTGCAATAACCCCAACCTAAACTGTAGATTGGACTGGAAAAGGTGGCAGAGGATTTAAAAGGGAGGGGTGGATAGGTTTTGGAAGCAGACTGACTTTCTGGTAGAATTGTTGTGGGCCATGAGAGGTGGGAAATTAGGAAGGCCTCAGGATTTCTAGCATAGTCTATGGACTGGTTGGGTGGTGGTGACCTTTCCCTCTTGGGAACAGTGCAGGAGGAAATCAAGAGGAAAATCAAGAGCACCATCTTAGACATGATGTTTAAATTTCCAGTGAGACTTTCAAGAGGAAATGGCAGACAGGCATTCGGATACATGAACCTGGAATTCAGAGGAAGCGTAAATCGTGATTATGGATAGAAATGGATTAGATTATCCTCGGAGTAGAGAGACAGAAAACAGAAAGTTCTAGATGTTCTAGTGTAGCAAGCTCACAACATATCCTGAGAATGATCTTCCCAGAAGGCTTTCAAATCCAGTTTCTGAATATTAGCTTGGCTAAGACTCGTTTTCAATTATGGAATTGTTCTTGGTTTTAGGAAATGAGACTACTTCATTTAGTGACTACAGAAGTTGACCAGAGAAATCGAGATTCTCTTTGAATGAACTGCATAGACATCTGGTTGATTTGACAGAGCTCAACTTGCACTGCCTTGGAGAGAAATATTCTCACTCTGACCCCAATATCTTCCTCTGGAAGTTACCAACTGACAAAAAGGGGATTTTCTCATTTTAGGAGAGCTGTATTTCTCAAGGATTTGTTATTCCACTAGTCATCATGAAGTTTGTCTCATTATTAGCATTTTTGACATCCAAAGGGCAACATGGATGGAAGTAGGGTAAAATAATTTATTAACACATCTCAAAATGTACGAAAATTAATTTGTGAAGCAGTTGTGCCAGGGAGAACTGTAGAATCCATATTTACAAGTCTCTGGAGTTGATTATCTCTTCCTTAAATGGCTTCTAATTGAAGATTATAGAAAGAAGAAAAGCATTTACTTTATTTTTAGACATCTCTGATCTCTGATGTCTTCAACTTTTATGGTTCTGTTTTTAACCTTAGATTATTATAACCAGCCACCTACAAAATCTGCAATTTTCTCTAATAAGTCAGTGCATGGCAAAAAGAGATCTGCACAAAACACCCTCATTTGAGTTTGGAAGAATTGTTATTCACTTTGGCCTATGAAGTGGAAAGTCAGTACTCAGTGTCTAATGGTATCATTTTGAGGACAATGGAAAACAGATCATGTTTGATTCCTTAAGATGTGGTCATTGCTATTTATGGTACAGTTTGTGATCTTTAGCTGGATGCTAAAAGACACAGGAGCAAAAGGAATTCTGTCCAGTGTGCTGATTTGTTTTCTGAGGCTCAGAGGCATCATCTATAATGCAGCTTCAAAGGAGAAGAAGCTCCTAGGCATTCAAAGGAGCTAGAATTGTTGCTAGTACCCATTATTATGAATAGATACAGCTTACAGAGGTGTTTGCTTTCTCTCTGGGCCTGGTTCACCCGGCTGTGATAAATTCAGAAAGAGCTGCATATTAACGTGTTAGTGCCAAAGGTTAAGAAGTCACTTAACCCTGGCTGGTCAAAGGCAGCATAATCAAAGAGATGGGGCAGAATCATGGTTGGGAAACTGGAGGTCGAAGCTAGAAAAAAAAAAAAATACCAACTGCCCACGTCTGGATGACCATTTTGCAGTCATCCATGAACACTAAAACCATTGAATGAAACAAGTATTGGGGAACATGACATTCATACTGTTTCAAAGTACCACTCCAGACATTCATTGTGTACTAATAATAAACATGGAGAAATCTAGTGGATACCTCAAGAAGCAAATTTTGCAACACTAATAATAGCACAAATTGACATATGTGCCTGCCACTGTGACCCACAAAGGGCAAGGCCTTACCGAGGATTACCCTGACTAATATCTTTAACTTGAATGCAACCATAAGGAAATAATCACTCTACAAAATAAGGGAAACTACAAAACAACTGGCCAAACTCTTAAAATAAATGTATCATAAAAACACAAAACTAAAGCAAAACAAAGACCTAGGAACCATCCTAAGTAACACTAAAGAAATTTGACAACTAAATTTAATCTGATCTTTGATTCAATCCCTGACTTGGGTAGGGATTGTGTAACAAGGAAGAAAATATGTTATTGGGACAACTGGAGATATTTGCATATGGACTATATATAGGGTAACAGTGTGGTCTAGTATTGAATCAATATTAAGTTTCTTGCCTGTGATCATTATGTAGTGAATAGGAAGGAGAATATCCTTAGTCTTAGATACAAATTGACATATTTAGGAAGGAAATATTATGCAGTATTCTCTTACTCTCATGTTTCAGAAAAAAAAATGTATTTAGACATACATTTTTTTTTTCTTTTAAAAAAGGTTTAATAGCCGAGCATAGTGACACATGCCTATAATCCCAGCAACTTGGGACGCTGAGGAAGGAGGATCACAAGTTGGAGGCCAGTCTCAGAAAATTAGTGAGACCCTAAACAACTTACTGAGACTATGTCTTAAAATAAAAGATAAAAAAGGGTTGGGGATGTGGCTCAGTAGTTAAGTGTCCTGCGTTCAATCTTCAATACAAAAAAAAAAAAAAGTCTTATAATAACAAAGAGCTATTTACCTGTTGCAATGGAATTTAAATAAATTTACACAAGGTCACACAATAAGTCTTTCATTTTTCTGTGTGGTGCAACATAGCAAAAGTTTTACATCTTCTCTATCATCTGTTATGTCCAGATTTCATTAGTGAAACAGAAAAAGAGCCTAATCATCACTGTTTTCTATTTACCCAAAAGGTGTTTATGAAGAGGAGGGTTTTTTGCATTTTAGGAACCGTAGGTTCTGAGTAATTTTGCATTCCCAGCTGTGCCCTAGAGTTTCGCAGTCCTGTGGAGATGTTTAAGACTAGACTTGTAAGTATACAACTGTACTAAGAGCTAGAGTCTGGGTAGGCATCTCACCTGTATATTTCTACAACAAATAGTTAGTTCCTCCCCAACCACCATACTCACGCTATACTGAGTTGCTCATTTAACTGTCCCTCTTTCCAACCAAGTTAGAGCTCTGTGAGGGCAGACACCATGTCGTCCTTGTGCAGGGTTTTATCCGGAATACCTGGTATGGGGTAGATGCTCATAGAAGTTTGTGTTGAAATATAAGTCATTAAAGCAAGTCAGGAACAAGAAGAGGATGCCTACTATCCAATATTTTAGAAAGCAATAAGATAATGTAATATGAAAAGAAAAAGAATATCTACTTTGGTGGTACATGTGCTAAAACTGGAATGATACAGAGAAAATAAGGTCCCTGCACCATGATGACATACAAATTTGTGCAAACTCCATGGATTTACATTAAAAAGTGTACATGATCTATTTGTTTTAGAAAAGGAAATGGAAACTAATGAGATTGGCCATAAACAGAAATAAGTGAATTTAAATATATTTTAAATTAATAAAATAACCACAATGAAGGGGAAGGGAAAAAAAAAAACCTACCCCAAGTAGTCTTTGATTCCACAGAATGTTGACTTTGTACCCTCAGTCTAAAAACAATAAGAATTGTAAATAAATATTGAATTCCTAATCATAAGTTTATTTTTTACCTTAGTATGGGCTAACAACACTGAAGGTATTTTCTGTGTAATGTTAAATGAGCAAATGAACAAATGTAGAAGAAAAATGAAACAGAAGAAAATCACCATTTGTAACATCATAATTGATTTATGAAGTAAACATCACTGGATATTGAAACTAGCATGAAATTTTGATATGAAACAAGATTTTTATGTAATCTTAAAGTATTTATCTGCAAATTATTAATGGGAAGGAGAAATATAAATACTTTTACAAAAGGGAAGCCTGGTGTAATGCCTATAATACCAGCTACTTGAGAGGTAGAGGCAGGAGGATCCTGAGGTCAAGGCAAGCTCTGGGAACTTAGCAAAACCTATCTTCAAAATAACAAAACAAAACAAAAAATATGTTATGGATGTAGCTCAATAGTAGAGCACCCCTGGGTTCTATCCCAGTACCACCACCACCACAATAATAATAATAATAATAATAATAATAATAATAATGAGACTAGAGAGACCAGACAGCTAATGGAATATCTAATCTTGGACTGACCCCTGAACTGGAGGTTACTGGGTCATTAGCAAAATTCGAATGTGGATTATGGCTTAGGTGATAGAATTATGTCAGTGTTAAACTTCCTTATTTTGATCATTATACTGTAGTAATGTAAGAAAGTTATCTTTTGTTTGGAAGCTTATCCTGGAATATTTAAGAGTAAAGGGACATGATACCTTTGAACAAGGCAGAAGAAGGCAGATGTTAGTGATTCATGAATGAGGGTAAGGGGTTTTCAGAAGTTTTTTTTTTTTTTTTTTTTTTTACAGTTCTCAAAATATTTTACTAAATTTGAAAATATATTAAAATTTAAATGTAAGATGACTTATTAAAATTGAAATGAATGAATGGCATAAAGAATATAATTAAAGATTAAATGTTAGACCCACACCTAGACACATTATAATGAAGATGCCCAACATACAGAATAAGGAGAGAATTTTAAAAGCTACAAGAGAAAGGAAGCAGATCACATTTAGGGGTAAGCCAAAACACTGAAAGAAAATGGGTTCCAACCAAGAATTGTGTTTCCAGCGAAATTAAGCTTCAGGATGGAAGATGAAATTAAAACCTTCCACGATAAACAAAAGTTAAAAGAATTTGCAGCTAGAAAACCATCTCTTCAAAACATCCTTGGCAAAACATTACAGGAAGAGGAAATGGAAAATAACAATGAAAACCAATAGTGGGAGGTAGGACAGTAAAGGGGGGGAAAATAATCAAAGAGGAAAACAAACCATGTTTAGTAACATAAATAAACAAATATGGCTGGAAGAACAACCCATATCTCAATAATAACCCTAAATGTTAATGGCTTAAACTCACCAATCAAGAGACACAGGCTAGTAGAATGGATCACAAAACAAGACCCAACAATATGCTGCCTACAGGAGATGCATTTGATAGGAAAAGACATACATAGGCTGAAGGTGAAAGGTTGGGAAAAATCATATCACTCATATGGACTTCAGAAACAAGCAGGAGTGTCCATACTCATATCAAATAAAATAGATTTCAAGCCAAAGTTAATCAAAAGGGATAAAGAGGGACACTACATACTGCTTAAGGGAACCATACACCAACAAGACATAACAATCATAAATATATATGCCCCAAACAATGGTGCAGCTATGTTCATCAAACAAACTCTTCTCAAGTTCAAGAGTCTAATAGACCACCATACAATAATCATGGGAGACTTCAACACACCTCTCTCGCCACTGGACAGATCTTCCAAACAAAAGTTGAATAAGGAAACTATAGAACTCAATAACACAATTAATAACCTAGAAGGCATCGATAAATTTCTTAAGTCATATGATCTGCCCAGATTGAGTCAGGAGGATATAGACAACCTAAACAGACCAATATCAATTGAGGAAATAGAAGAAACCATCAAAAGACTACCAACTAAGAAAAGCCCAGGACCGGATGGGTATACAGCAGAGTTTTACAAAACTTTTAAAGAGGAACTAATACCAATACTTTTCAAGCTACTTCAGGAAATAGAAAAAGAGGGAGAACTTCCAAATTCACTCTACGAGGCCAACATCACCCTGATACCTAAACCAGACAAAGACACTTCAAAGAAAGAAAACTACAGACCAATATCTCTAATGAACCTAGATGCAAAAATCCTCAATAAAATTCTGGCGAATCGGATACAAAAACATATCAAAAAAATTGTGCACCATGATCAAGTAGGATTCATCCCTGGGATGCAAGGGTGGTTCAATATACGGAAATCAATAAATGTTATTCACCACATCAATAGACTTAAAAATAAGAACCATATGATCATCTCGATAGATGCGGAAAAAGCATTCGACAAAGTACAGCATCCCTTTATGTTCAAAACTCTAGAAAAACTAGGGATAACAGGAACATACCTCAATATTGTAAAAGCAATCTATGCTAAGCCTCAGGCTAGCATCATTCTGAATGGAGAAAAATTGAAGGCATTCCCTCTAAAATCTGGAACAAGACAGGGATGCCCTCTCTCACCACTTCTGTTCAACATAGTTCTCGAAACACTGGCCAGAGCAATTAGACAGACGAAAGAAATTAAAGGCATCAAAATAGGAAAAGAAGAACTTAAATTATCACTATTTGCAGATGACATGATTCTATACCTAGCAGACCCAAAAGGGTCTACAAAGAAACTATTAGAGCTAATAAATGAATTCAGCAAAGTGGCAGGATATAAAATCAACACGCATAAATCAAAGGCATTCCTGTATATCAGCGACAAATCCTCTGAAATGGAAATGAGGACAACCACTCCATTCACAATATCTTCAAAAAAAATAAAATACTTGGGAATCAACCTAACAAAAGAGGTGAAAGACTTATACAATGAAAACTACAGAACCCTAAAGAGAGAAATAGAAGAAGATCTTAGAAGATGGAAAAATATACCCTGTTCATGGATAGGCAGAACTAACATCATCAAAATGGCGATATTACCAAAAGTTCTCTATAGGTTTAATGCAATGCCAATCAAAATCCCAACGGCATTTTTTGTAGAAATAGAGAAAGCAATCATGAAATTCATATGGAAAAATAAACGACCCAGAATAGCAAAAACAATGCTAAGCAGGAAGTGTGAATCAGGCGGTATAGCGATACCAGACTTCAAACTATACTACAGAGCAATAGTAACAAAAACAGCATGGTACTGGTACCAAAACAGGCGGGTGGACCAATGGTACAGAATAGAGGACACAGAAACCAATCCACAAAACTACAACTACCTTATATTTGATAAAGGGGCTAAAAGCATGCAATGGAGGAAGGATAGCATCTTCAACAAATGGTGCTGGGAAAACTGGAAATCCATATGCAACAAAATGAAACTGAATCCCTTTCTCTCGCCATGCACAAAAGTGAATTCAAAATGGATCAAGGAGCTTGATATCAAATCAGAGACACGCCGTCTGATAGAAGAAAAAGTTGGCTACGATCTACATACTGTGGGGTCGGGCTCCAAATTCCTCAATAGGACACCCATAGCACAAAAGTTAATAACTAGAATCAACAAATGGGACTTACTCAAACTAAAAAGTTTTTTCTCAGCAAAAGAAACAATAAGAGAGGTAAATAGAGAGCCTACATCCTGCGAACAAATCTTTACTCCTCACACTTCAGATAGAGCCCTAATATCCAGAGTATACAAAGAACTCAAAAAATTAGACAATAAGAGAACAAACAACCCAATCAACAAATGGGCCAAGGACCTGAACAGACACTTCTCAGAGGAGGACATACAGTCAATCAACAAGTACATGAAAAAATGCTCACCATCTCTAGCAGTCAGAGAAATGCAAATCAAAACCACCCTAAGATACCATCTCACTCCAGTTAGATTGGCAGCCATTATGAAGTCAAACAACAACAAGTGCTGGCAAGGATGTGGGGAAAAGGGTACACTTGTACATTGCTGGTGGGACTGCAAATTGGTGCAGCCAATTTGGAAAGCAGTATGGAGATTTCTTGGAAAGCTGGGAATGGAGCCACCATTTGACCCAGCTATTCCCCTTCTTGGTCTATTCCCTAAAGACCTAAAAAGAGCATGCTACAGGGACACTGCTACATCGATGTTCATAGCAGCACAATTCACAATAGCAAGACTGTGGAACCAACCTAGATGCCCTTCAATAGATGAATGGATAAAAAAAATGTGGCATTTATACACAATGGAGTATTACTCTGCATTAAAAAATGACAAAATCATAGAATTTACAGGGAAATGGATGGCATTAGAGCAGATTATGCTAAGTGAAGCTAGCCAATCCCTAAAAAACAAATGCCAAATGTCTTCTTTGATATAAGGAGAGTAACTAAGAACAGAGTAGGGTCGAAGAGCATGAGAAGAAGATTAACATTAAACAGGGATGAGAGGTGGGAGGGAAAGGGAGAGAGAAGGGAAATTGCATGGAAATGGAAGGAGACCCTCAGAGTTATACAAAAGTACATACAAGAGGAAGTGAGGGGAAAGGGAAAAATAATACAAGGGGGACAAATGAATGTCAGTAGAGGGGGCAGAGAGAGAAGAGGGGAGGGGAGGGGAGGGGAGGGGAGGGGAGGGGGGATAGTAGAGGATAGGAAAGGCAGCAGAACACAACAGACACTAGTATGGCAATATGTAAATCAATGGATGTGTAACTGATGTGATTCTGCAATCTGTATATGGGGTAAAAATGGGAGCTCATAACCCACTTGAATCAAAGTGTGAAATATGATATATCAAGAACTATGTAATGTTTTGAACAGCCAACAATAAAAAATTTAAAAAATAATAAAATAAAATAGCATATTAATAAACTGAAAAAAATAAAAAATAAAAAAAATAAAATAAAGATTAAATGTTTTGCCATTTGTAGACAATGTCTAAATTGAAAATCTAAGACAATTTTAAAATTCTCTTTAATTGTTAAAATATTATATAATTAAAAATATTAAGTTCAGCAGGGTTACTGGATATCAGATTCATATAAATATCAATATTATCCCAAATATCAGTAATAATTAATTAGGTACTGGGTTTGATCATCAGCACCACATAAAAATAATAAAATAGGGCTGGGGCTGGGGCTCAGTGGTAGAATGCTAGCCTAGCATGCATGAGGCACTGGGTTCGATCCTTAGCACCACATAAAATAAATAAAGATATTGTGTTCACCTAAAACTAAAAATAAATATTAAAATAAAATAAAGGTTTTGTGTCCATCTACAAATAAAAATAAATAAATAAAAGGGCTGGGGACGTGGTTCAGTGGTTAAGTGCCCCTGAGTTAGATCCCCTATATGGGGAAAAAAATTTATGTGTGTGTGTGTGTGTGTGTGTAAAGTTTACTAAAAAATGTGGACCAGATTTACAGACTTACAATAACTGTCAGTTTGGAGTGGAAAAAGGGCTTTCAACTGTCAGGTGTAAATTTCTTTTTTAAAAAGGGGGTAGAATTGGAATGAAAATATGACAAAATGTTTGCATATGTTCATCTTGAGTTGAGGTGGGTGGCTACTTTTAATATGATTCTTGGTGTTCACATTTCCAAAGTCCACAATCCCTATTTATTTTTCCACCATCCACAGGCATCCTTAGACATGAGTTGATAAAGTCACATGTCCCTGGAGGCTCTTGAGTTTACTTTTCCAGGAGGAGGGAGTGGCTACTGGCCCAAGCACCGGACCCTTTGCCCAGTGGCCTTTACCCTGAGGTGGGGAGTTTTGGTTTCAGAGACAGTCTTTCCTTGAGTCTTACTCTCCTGTAGGGGATCCTGTATGGTGTAGCTCTACCTCAAAAGGTTTGATCCCCCTGTCCTGTCAGTCAAGTTAGTAATCAATAAGATAAAGGCATGATGGAGAAAGGAGGCTGACCAATGGAATTCCCAGATCAGCCACTTAGCAGCTGGTTCAGACATGTTCCTTCATCTCTATGTGACAGGTATCATAATTCCTATTCCTACAAGATTAACTGTATGAATCATGAAGAGGGCACAGAACCATATTTGGTACCCATAGCAGGTGTTAAACATTTGCCATGACTGGTGTTTCCATATTTCACCAATTCTAATATGGCCATTGATTTTCATATTTTAGTAACCCTAAAAGTGAAATATGTTAGAGTTGATTGCATCTTAAGATACATACATGAGGGGCTGGGGTTGTGGCTCAGAGGTAGAGCGCTCGCCTAGCATGTGCAAGGCCCTGGGTTCGATTCTCAGCACCACATAAAAATAAATGAACAAAATAAATATATTGTGTCCAACTACAACTAAAAAATAAATATTTTTTTAAAAAAGATACATTCATGATAGCGCTTTTTTTTTTTTTTGGATGGCAGTGGTATAACTGGTGGCATCTTAGATTCAGTGAATTCATGAGTTAATTTGGCGTGATACCCCTTCCTTCCCAGGATGTTGAGATGTCCGTCAAGATGTCAGTCATAAGTGAACTTAAGCACTGCAAGGTGTTTGCATACAAAATGTGCACACTGAACTGGATTCTACCATAGAAAAATCACTGAGTGATAAGTTATTCCACTGTTCAGTCCTGGAAGGTTGTTTGTTAACTTTTTCCAAGGCACTGCTGGACTTCCTAGTAATGCAAATGACTTGACAGTTCTCTGAAAGAGGAACAGTTGAATCTTCTTTCCTGTGTAGGTTCAGAGCCATCATTATTGTAAGAGGGATTGCTCCCTAAAAATCCCTGTGTGGCATCTATCTGATAAACACAGCTTCAAGGACAAAGTCTTGGCTAGTATTTTAGTCTGTAAAAAAATGTGGGGCTAGGGGGTTGTAGAAGCTGAGCTTAGGGTAAAGAAGTCAATGATTTCCAATGAACACAGTTTCAAAGTAAGTTTTTCCTTTTGATACACTGAAAGCACTGCTTCCATCTGCTCCTCTGCTTACACACAGGCTCTGCTTCCTAACCAACCAGAGTGGCAGGTGTTGCCCACCAAATTCTGTACTTGATCTTCTGAGACTGATAACAATGCCATCTGAACAATATTAAGCTGTTAGATCATATTTAAATCATATTTCCCCACTAGTACCTGTTGAAGACCTATTTATATTCCATCAGATTTTATGAAGATTTGGCACATAAACTTATTAAATGTAAACTTTATGGAGCTGTATCAGAAACTATTTCCTGGCCCTTTAAAGAGATGGTCATAAATACCTTTGGAATATGAAAACCATTATGTGGAGTAATTTTAATTATCTCGAGTTATGCCCATCAGATTATTAACAAATAGACGTTGAAAAGCACTGCTAAATACCATCACGGAATAGGTACTTCTGGGTGAAACCACATAATTGATCGCTCAGTGCTGAAATGGTTTATTATCATATCTAGGTTCAGAAACCTCATGAGTTTGTTACTGACTTCACCTTGGTCAGCATGTCAAAACTAGAGTGAAATACTGAAATGAAATATGAAACAATAAGGAAGGTCCTTGGGAATGAAGGACCCTGGAAAGATTTGCTTTTTCTAGTAACTTAATTTTGATCTATGGAGGAAGCCTTGTTTTCAGCACCCAACTAAATTTGCTTAGAGCCATCTGGGTGTCTTGGAATGGATAATATACTAGTCACACACGTGTTATGGCTTTGTTGGGGCTTTTTATAACAGAAAACAGTATTGCTGGGCTGGGGGTGTAGCTCACTGGTAGAGTGTGTGTTTAGCATATGCACAGCCCTGAGTTAAATCCCTAGGAAAAGAAGAAAAGGAAATTGATTTCAAAAAAAGAAAAAGTAATCATATGGTACTTAGGAGTGACATTATTCTGCTTTGGCTAAAAGTTTATATAACTTCATCCTGCCTCTTTTTTGTAAGATGTGCTTGTTATTTGAAAAATCTTACTATTGGAAACAAAAACATTACTCTTTCCTATGTTTAAGGATCAAAAACTAATCAGTGACTTCTTCCGGATACAGATTTTTGAGAGTTATGTTTTTTTGCCAGATGTGTTCCCTAACAGCCCTGAAGACTGTGGCTTGTAGTACCCTCTTTTGTACATTTACACCATGGGTTGTCAGACAAGGAACATAATGTACAATGGATAAAAATCGTATTACGCCCTTGTGCAACTAGGGATGCCCAGTGTAAAGGACTTTCCAACTCTTCCTGTTTTATCTCATACCAAACTAGCGCCCCTACAGATAATGAATGTTTAGTTACTTGGACAAAGCCGAGGAGTGGTTTTATTGGGCAAAAATGTTCCCGGACTTGAACAGTTTCTCCTGCTGTGAGGTCAGCTGATGTACTTCAAGAGGCCTACAGCGTCTCAAGGGCTGTCAACACTGGCTGGAGAGATAGAGTCAGACCTGTTTTCAACAGACCTAGATAGACTCATGTTTTCCCATCCAGTGTTTTGAAATAACAAGACTGTAAAGTCTTCTGGTTTGAAGATTATTCCCTCGGGTAGTCTTTATTCCCTAGAGACCTACTAAATTCTTGTGGCTTAAAGACTCTTCCTCCCTTGAGTTGGTTTTTTAAATGACAAAGAATGTTCTGAATCAAATGGATATAAGCCATGTGTCCTTTCTGACAGGTCATAGATGTTTAGTAAATAACCATTATATTCCTCAATTCCATGTCCTTACCCTTGTTCAGGGTGAGAATCTGAGACATCCTTTGTTTTGTATTGAAAATAGAGAATTGTCTCAATGGTGCATTAATTCATCATACAAGAAACGTTTGTGGAACATCTACTTGGCACCAGAAGTTGTCAATCTGATAGGGAGGCAAATGCTGTCATTCATTGCAGCCTGATTTGGTCCACAAGAAGGAGGCTGAGTCTGGAAGGACAGAGAGAGGTTAATGAGAACACAAGAGACTTTGACAGTGTCTCAGATGAAGGGGAGATTGTCCCAAGATTTAAAGCAGTGACTGTAGGGATGGAGAGGATTAATTAGGAAATGGGATTGGGCATCTGGCTCTAGGGTCAGCTACTTAGTTTTAATTCAAGTTTTTGTCACTGATGGAATTGGTGTCACCAACTATAACAAGGAATATTTTCAAGTGGCTTAGGAGACACTGGTCCAAGTGTTTGTGTTCTCTCTTCTCCCCACCAATTTCCTGTTGAAATCCTACACACACACACACACACACACACACACAAGGTGATGATATTAGGAGGCAGAGCCTTTGGGAGGTGGTAGCCTTAAGGGTGGAGCTGTCATAAAAAAGATCGGTGCCCTTACAAAAGAGGGCTGGGGTTGTGGCTCAGTGGTGGAGTGCTCGCCTCACATATGGAGGGTGCTGGGTTCAGTCCTCAGCACCACATAAAAATAAAGGTATTGTGTCCATATATAACTAAAAAAAATGTATATTAAAAAAAAAAAAGAAGCTACACAGAGATCCTTATTCCCTCCACCATGTGAGGACTCTGCAAGAAGGTACCATCCATGAGCCACAAAGTGTGCCTTTTCCAAATATCAAAACTGGCTTGATCTTGGACTTCCCAGCCTCTAGAACTGTAAGAAATAAATTTCTGTTGTGCATAAGCCACCCAGTCTAGGGTATTTTTTTATAGCAAGAGAAGACCAAGATAAGAGAGGTTGAGCAGTTCAGTTTTTGTCAGTTGAACTTGAAATGCTCATGGAAATTTTAGTGAAAATAACCAGTAGGAAATTAGATACATAAATGCAAATCCAAAACCTAGAGATATAGATTTGGAAGTCAAAAAGTAAAGGTAGTTTTGAAACCGTGGGAAAGGAGGATATTTTCACAAGAACACAAGAATGGTAAAAAAGAGATTCAGGGAAGACCGATATGTAAAGAGAGAGAAATGAAAAGAGCATTTCATGAGGATGGGTAAGAAGAGTGCTCTGAGAGATGCAGGAGAGTGGAATGCTTGGGTCACCGAGACCCAGGAGAGTGAGAACACCCAGGAAGACATTGTCACCAAATGACAACATCAACCAAGTCCAGTGAACACAGGATTTAAAGGTCCTGAGGGATTGAGCAATAAGAAGGTCATTGGTGACCTTTATGACAACGAGTGAAATGGTGGGGGCAGAAGCCAGCTTGTACTGTACCAGAGAAGAATTCCCAGATGTTTGGCTGTGAGCGGAAGGAAAATAATGGATCAGAAAGGGACCCAGGGAAGGGAGAAGCCTTTGCAGGACATCCTGTCTCAATGGGAAACGGGCTCACGTTCTAATGCATCTCCAGTATTCCAAACAACAATGACAGATAAAATATCAAAAGAGGAAGCCAGATTGATAGAGCTAGACTTACAGATCAGAAACCTGGGAGGACAGAGGTGGGTGTGGAGTGGCTGGGGTCTGGGGACAGGTAGTGGCAGGCTTTGATGTGAGTTCTATAAGATGATGGGACTAACAGTGACCATGTAAAATGGGAGAGCAGAGCCAGGTTCACTCTATGAAGGAGGCAGGGGTGGGGCTCCTGCTGGTACAAGGAGGCTGTAAGAAGCCCCCAGAGTTGCTGCCTGACTGTGGCTTGAAGTTGAGATTTTGCTCAAGGAGGGCAGGTGTGAAACATGGACTGGCACAAGGAGTGAGAAGACTGAAGATGGAAAAGACAGACAGCAACAGCAACAACAAAAGACCCTGCAAGCCTAGTATTAATAAAGATAGCCAAGATGGCTAATTGTTGGAACATGAATTTGCTAGAAGTGAAAACAATTTTTTAGGTGAATCTGGTTGAAATAGTATGTTGGGTGGCTCCAAGGGAAAAATAAAGAGTGTCCATTTTTTAAAAAATGGAAAATAAAGAAGAAAAAGAAACAAGAAGTGAGTATTTTAAAAAGAATCATTTAGAAATTTGGAGATTGAGTGATTGAAATGGGAGACTTAGTAGATAAGATAAACCCAAGGCTAGACACCACCGAAGAGATAATTAGTGAACTGGAAAATAGTATTGAGGGATACAACTCATTTAATTGCGTGAAAATGAGATTTTTTTGTTTGGGTTTGGGTTTGTTTGTTTGCAGAGGATTGAACCCAGGGCCTGACACACAGCAAGCGTGTGCTCTACTACTCAACTACACTCACAGCCCTAATAATTATTTTTATAAATAAGTAGTTAAGGGGACTGGGGACGTGGCTTAGTGGTACGGCACTTGCCTAGCATGTGTGAGGCCCTGGGTCCAATCCCCAGCAGCACCCTAAAGAAGAGAAAAACAGAGTTAAATTAGGTGGAAAGAGTTTCTACATAATTATCTTATGGGAGCATAAAAATATAATGGAGGAAGTGGCAGAAAGCTACCAATATTTGAAAAAATAAAAGCTAAGAATTTTCTAGAATCAGATGCAAATCCTTTTATGAAAGTATACTTTGAGCAATAATAATAATAATACTTATTGAGCATTTATTTTCTAGATACCATTCTGTGTGCTTCCCATGGATTAACTCATCAATGCTCTCATAACCCTGAGATCTGTGCATTTTACACTTAAAAAGAGAGAATGTGTATAACTTACCCAAGGTCAACCAGCAGGGTGGTAGGAGTTGATCCCCAAACAGCCTGCCTACCCTTTAATCCCTCTCTAAATACTAAGGGGATAAGCAAAAATAAATCCATGGCTGGACACATTGTAATGAAAACTGCAGATTATCAAAGATTTTGTTTTTTTTAACTCTCAAGAGATCACATACAGCCCTAATGGTATGTGTAACCCCATTTTCTGTAGCTGTAACTGAATATTATAAACAATCTATAAAGAATAAAGGTTTATTCAGCTTGCCATTCCAAAAGCTGGAAATGTCAAGATTGGATAACACATCTGGTGAGTCCTTTTTTTTAATTTTTTTTTTTTTAGATATTGATGGACCTTTATTTTATTCATTTATTTATATGTGGTGCTAAGGATCCAACCCAGTGCCTCACACATGCTAGGCAAGCACTCTATCACTGATTCCCAGCCCCAGTCCCTGGTGAGCCCTTTTGATGGTGAGGACACTCTGCAGAGCCCCAGAGCAGTGCAGGACATCATTTGACACAGACTGACCTAGCTTGGGCTTCCCCTTTACTTATAAAGCCGTCACCTTTGGATCAATGCCCCACCTCTATGTCCTTATTTAAACTTAATTACCTCCCAAAAGTCCCATCTCCAAACACCATAGTTGGATTGAGTTTTCACTCTTAATACATCGCAACAAGGGATTAAATTTCAGCATGAGTTTGGGTGGGGACATTTAAGCCATGACATGGTTGGGTTCTTATTACATTACTAACAATGGCTGAAAGAAGTCAGGGATAGATTTTAAAAGTAAGCCCAGGGAGAGCATGGGACCTAAGAAGCAAGTGGGGGCCCATCAAGTAACATTAACTCTTGGCTGAACCTCCAGGTAGGAGGTGGACGCAGAGGGCGGGGCTAGAAGCCTACTGACCTCTAACTTCCTATAACTCCAGAAAGAAAGGTCATCCAGTGGGAAGGAAGAAGGTAGAAAAGAGGGTCAATGAAGGTCGAAGAAACCTTTGTGAGAAATAGATGAGAAGAGCCAGCGGACTGCCTGACAGTCTTGGCAGCCTGGTGATTTGGGAAATTCTGAACAAGTAGTGCCACCAGCCCAAATGGCAGCATCTCCTTCCCAGCTGTGCTTCGCAGCCTGCATGCAGCAGCACCGGAAATGATTGAGTTGATTCAGGATTTATTTTCAGGGTGGGTTCTACCGGGTATGGAAAATCTGAGCAAATGAAGGTCAAAAACGAGCCTTAGAGTCCAGCAGAAGCTCTTGGGGATTGGAGAGTTTATTGAGGTGAGAGGAGGAAGGTGGCCTGGGACCAAGAGGAAGAGAAGGACCAAGGGGTTGAAGAAAGAGTAATTCATTTTCAGATTTTCAAAAGAGGAATAATTGCAGGAGACTCGGACCACAGCAGAGCTTGGTGGGGATTAGCTGAAATGGAATGGAAGTCAGCAGCCTGGAGGGAACCTGGAAAAAAAATCAGGAGGCTAGGCCTGTGGCATTGGTGCACTGCCCAACAGACACCGAAATCACAAGGTGTGGGCGTGAGTTGGGGTAAAGTTGTATCTGAGTGTGGTCTGTAAGGGTTAGGTGAGGTGGTCCGTGAACAACAGAGATCATCAATGAGCCACGTGGCTAGAAAGCGTGAGTCTGGAAGGAGGAGGAGGCCTTGGGAAGAACAGCCACGTACTCTACCATTGGCTGTAACCTCTAGGAATTTTAATGTGCTTTTAAGTTTCTCCCAAGGAGTCTTTGAAATCATTTTCTAGAAATGGATTAGTGGTTCCAAACATGCTGCCTTTTCAGTAGTGAGCTCTGCATTCCAAGGAAGACATTTGTTCCTCCATTCCCTCTGTGAGGCCTGCTGCCCTCCCACAGTGTCCACCCTCCAGCCTGTGGTATTGCTATATTATCATGCAGGACCCAGTGCAGACTCTGGGCTGCCTCTTACACCACAGCCAGTGGGTTCCTTTGATCAATCCGAGCAGTAATCACAGAATTCAATAGTCCTCTCACACCTTTCCCCGGGTTAAGTCCAAAGCCAGAGCCACTTACTGACTTGGGTGATGATAGCAGGGCCCCACCTAATGGCCCTTTTGCAAAGTACAGATGGAATCAATAGGCTCACCTCTGTCCCTTTTTCAGTGGCGGGAAGATACTGAGGGCAGAGGATAAAGTAATTTCTTCAAGGGAGAAGAAGTAACCATGATGGTGGCCACATGGATGTGGACAATAATAACGATGACGGTGATATGGATACTGGCAGGAATGTTTACCAAGCATGAACCCAGCATCCTGCTAACCAGTCTATAGTAATAGTCTCAATATTAATATTCTCACATTGCAGCTGACACCAGGGCTGACTGAGAGCCGGTGGTCTGCCAAAGACCAGAGCAAGCAGCTTTCAGACTGGGCTCCATTCTGGGTCAGTGTGGCCTCAGAGCACCAGCTCTCAGGTAACTAGTGTGCTATATTTGGCTCTGAAAAATAAAATTATAAGACCATGTATGGAATCTGCTGCCTGAGTTTTTAAAGCCTGGTTGAAGGTTTAAGTGCTTATAGTGAGGAAAGGGAAATATTCCCTTTCATCTAAAAGAATGTCAAAAGAAAATAAAATTTTTTCTCCTCCCAAGTCTTAGAGGATAGCAAATACTCCACAAAGGAATTGTGCTTCTAATAATATCCTTATCGGCATGTGTTTGCAGTAACTCTTTATTAGTAGGAGTTTTCTCAGAGATCTTTTGCCCTCATTACAGGTATTTATCACCTGGGATATTCAGAAAAATTGTCTCTCCAACCATGTCTTTGGTTTTTACACATCTTCAGACATGGAAGGAGGACAGAGGTGGGTCATCTGAAGCTTGGCTTAGGTCAGATTTCCCAAGATTAGAAGGTGCTGTGGTGTGGTTAGGGTTTCAGCATGTCCCCCAGGGGCTCTTGTGTTGAAATTTTAGCCCCACTGTGAGGTATTAAGAGGGTGGAAACAATCCAACCATGGAGTTTATAGGTGAGACCTCTCAGAGGTGACTAGGATTAGATAAGGCCATCAAGGTGAGGCCCAATGATTGAATCCTGGGGCTCTAAAGGAGAAAGACCAGAAGATATCACACACATATACACATGCACTCCTTGTCTCTTGCCACATGATGCCTTGCACCATCCTGGGACTGCCAGCAAGACCATCACCTGATATGGGGCCTCAACCTTGTACCCCCAGAAAGTGAACCAAAATAAAAATCCTTTCTTTCTAAACTTACCCAGTTTCGGGTATTTTGTTATAGTTACACAAAACTGACTTAAGACAGAAGGTTAGGCCAGTGTGCTAGTTACAAGATGCTGCTGATACTTGAAAGGGCGTGTTTCTCATGAAAAGGAGCAGATTCTGAAAGAAGATCTGGGTGGGAACACTGTGACAGGAGAGACTGGCCCCAGAGACACAAAGGCAAAGGAAACAAGTTAAAAATAACACAAAGCTAATGATAAGCCCAAGGGCTCCTTGGCAGAAGTAAAGTTGAACGGAGAACTCTATTCCTAGAGCCTGATGTCTGAACAATTTATTTTTCCTGCCTCTTAGTCCCCACGTGCCTCCCTCAACTAAGATCAAGTGCCAAAGGACATCTCAAAATACCCAAAGCCAACACTACTCAGCAGATCTCCCCACGTGGAGAAAGACAGCACTGCAAAAGTCTTTGTCCTGAACCACTTATGGATTTTCCATAGTCCAAGAAAGACTTTGAACACATGCTGGCTGCCAAATGGCAGCCGCTGCCCCACCTGGGAACAGATCGAATTCCTAGCTCCACAGAGCTCACCAGGCACATTGTGGATTCCTTGGTTTTGCATCTTCATCCTGAAAACCTCCCGACCTTTTCTTAATGAAGATTTTAGCTAGGGGAAATTGCATTAGCAGCTCATGTACTTCTGCCAATCCTCTAAATTACGTTAGTTGTAAGTGAAGGCTGGACTGTAAGTCCTTGTGTTTGTTGTGGACTGTTCCTGGGAATCATAATGGACAATAAAATAATAACTAATGGACAGGAAGACTGCTTTTCAAGCCAGGTTGGAAAACTCTTATGGTACCAGACAGAGAAAATCTTCCTGCATGGTTATCAGGAAATCAGGGGGCACTCACAGAGCCCCCAGTAGGTACTAGCACCAAAGAATAATACCAAACACTCAGGACTGTGTATTTTTATCTCAGTTAATAGTCATAACAACGCATAAGGGGAATGTTGAATTTGCAGATAAAGGCACTGCTGTTGAGAGATTTTTCAATAAATTTCCCAGGGCCACATAATTAATAACTGACAAAACCAAGGTTCTCAGTCTTTTGACTGGGTGTTGTTTCTTAAGGACCATGATTAAATTCACCTACCCAGAAGTGGATGCTGTAGCTGAGTGGACCTCAGGGTGAATCCCCAGGGATAGAAGTTTTCTGGGTGACTGAATTAATGGAACACTGAGTAGTGGGTGATATATGAGGCAGTTATTCGGAGTTTGGTTTAAAAGATCTTCAGGGGTTGGGGATGTAGCTCAATGGTAGAGTACTTGCCTAGCATGCATGAAGCCCTGGGTTCATATCTTTCACACATATCCCTGCATATCTATCTCTCTCTCTCTCTCTCTCTCTCACACACACACACACACACACACACAAACACACACAGTCTTTAGTACGTAAAGAGGTTTTACATAAGTCATAAAAGATGGGGTTGAGAGAAATGAGAGACAGTAGTGAAAAAAAGAGGGGAGAAATATTTTCTTCACCAAGGTTTAACGAAAAATATCCCTTCCTCAAATACCCACTGTAGCATTTATCTTTGTTTTTATTTTGTGGTAATGATGGGGATCAAACCCAGCACCTGGCACATGCTAATCAAGCATTCCACCACTGAGCTAGACCCCAAGCCCTCAAGTGACCGTTTTTTACCCCAATCAGATTCAAATGCTTTCAGAGAGAAGGTGTGAGATTTAGAAAATGAAGCATTACGCTGACAACTGGCTTTTCCAAAGAACTCTTAAGGACCATGATTAAATTCAAATAAGTAGAGGGGGTCTGCAAATGCAGGCTGCAGACTGCTGGCCCACCCCTGGATGACCAGGCACTGGGCAAGGCCCCCCGGTTGCTGGGAAGACTGTGTCTCCAACTCAGGAACATTTTTAAAGCTGAACTTCATAATGGACACCCTGCCACAACCTGCTATCAGCAACCATGATATTAAACTGGCACAGAGCCAACAGCAATGGCGCAGAGCCAATGAGGAGAGATTAGCATCGCAAGTAAGACTCTCCTGGCTCAGGGCCAGGAGAATTTTTTTTTCCTTTTCATTAAAAAAATAATAAAATGGGAGAAAGAAAGGAGGAAAGGTGCAAAAGAATTTTTGTTTAGTAACCCTCAGATTGTTCTCGCTGGACATACAGACAAGCATGGAAAAGGACCACTGCTAGCCTGAAATGTTGGCAGCTGCTTGACCTTGGTCTCTGTTAACCCTTCTAAGCTGCCCCACTCTGCTGCTCTGGGTTGGCCCGGGTGCAGAGGGAGTGCGTTACCTCCATCACCAGGGAAATAGCAGCTGACAAGGTCCATTTTCCATTTGGAGCTGGAGGACATCTCAATTGAGCAAAACTTTGGTTTGCTGCTTTCTTGTGCCATGCTGCTCCAAGGAAGAACTGTGCAGTGGTTGGCTGCTTGTGGCACCTGCTCCTTACTGACACAGCATCGTTTCAGTGCCCAGCAAGATGTGTTACAAACAGTCCTTTTCTAACAGTCTGCTCCCTTTAGGGTGTAATGTGGAGAGGGAGTCAGCCCTGGGAGTTGTATCATGCAAAAGAGCCAAGATGGCACCTTCCAGGAAAGTTCTAGGGCCGTCTCCCTCACTCTCCCCCATCAGGGCATGCAGCCAGCTGCCCATAGCCTGACCGCCAAACACAGGAAGGACTCCTCTGTTGCAAGTCAGTCTCAGGGACTGGTTGATGAGCTTGGTGATCCTGCTGTCCCCAAACCAGCACAGGATGTGTTCTGACCTTCTTTTCAACTTTCTTCTTTTGAAAAACGTCAAAGCTTCTGAGAAGTTTGCACAGATAGTACCATGATTCAAGATTTACCAGTTATTAATGTTTTTGTCCATTCGCTTTGTCTGTTTCTCTCCATAAATATTTACACATTATTTTTCCCCAGAACCCTTTGCAAGTAGGTTACAGACATGAAGACCCTTTGCCCTTGAACGTGGTGGTATGCAGGTCCTAGGAATAAGGGCTTTCCCTTATGTAATCATAGGGCAGTGATTAAATTTGCAAGTTTAACATTGACACAATAATACTACCTGATACAGTTGTCCCAGTAAGGTCTTTTTATAGCAAGCAACAGTAAAATCCTTCTGATGCATTCATGTTCCAAATAAAGCTTACACATTGCATTTGTCACTTCCTTAAGTGTCCTTTAATCTGGAGCAGTTTCTCAGCCTTTCTTTGTCTTTTATGACACTGACATTGTGAAAAACACTGACTATTTTGTGGCTGTCCCTCATTCTCAGGTCTCCCTCATGTGTCCTCATTATTAAATTCAGGCTGTGCATTCTCAGCAGGAATTCTGTAGTAGTGATATTGGGTCTTTGTAGACTTTCCTCAACATGGTAGCTTCCCTGTGTTTTATCCTCAGGACTTTGACAACACCTTGGCCTCCTTTGGTTTTCCACACTGTGTTCATCCTGGACCTGGTGTTGAGGTCTTGTGGGAGGGGCCAGTGTCAGCCAGGGCTCAGGCTGCCATGTTCATCTAAGCCCTGGAGAAGGTCAGGAAGAGCAGGAAGAATCCCAAAGCAGGGCAACTATGGACTCCTAACTGGCCTCGGACTCCTAACTGGCCTTAAACTCCTGCAAAGTGCCTGAGGAAGCCTTTCTGGGTTATTCAGAACAGATATGGATTTGACTAGATTAGTAAAAACAGGCCAAATTCCCTGGCTCCAAGGTTACCTTTTGTAGCCAAGTTTGGACATTCCTTTTGGATGGTTTGACCTCTTAAATAGTACATCCATCCCACTTCTCCACTCAACTACTAAGGCCTTGTTTAAGGCCCTCGCCTCTTTTTTAGGGCAGTCTCTTACTAAACCCATCTCCTATAGAGCTACCAGGGGCTGTGCCGTCCATTTAGACCCCTTCCACAGTAGCCGCCATTGCCAGATAAAATTCCAGAACCTGGTCCCCAAGATCCTGTGTCATCTGAACACCACTTTTTTCTTTGTACTTCCACTATTCCATTTCCTAGCCTCAAACTATACTCCTGAAATATTGGATGTTTCTAGAATCTTCAGCATCAGCATTACCTGGGAACTTGTTAGAATCCCAGGCTTCCCCCCAGACCCACTAAATCAGTACCTGCATTTAAGCAAGCGAGATTCCCTGGGTGATTTGTCTGCATATAAACAGGTCGTACTATTTAGAACATGCTGGAAGGGCATGTCCTGGGTGAGGACCTTAAGTTACCCCTCAGGCTCTGTGATCCTTGGTGTTAGGGCATGTTTCTCAAACTCTTCTGACTCAAATTCAATTTGAAAGTGGTTTTTTATGATTTTTAAATTCATTCTTTTAGTCATATATAATGTTAGGATTCATTTTGACATAATTATAAAAGCATGGAATATAATTTGCTCTGTTTCCGTCCCAATTGTTTCCCTTCCTTTCCCTCCTCCCTCCCCCTGTTCCCTTCCCTCTACTGATTTCTCTGCTATTTACTTGTAGATTTTTTTTTAATTGTTAGTGTCTTGTGGGTATAAATGATGGTGAGAGTCACTGTGGCATATTCACAGGTGTACACAGGAGAGTCAGGTCAGATTCAGTCTGCTGTTCCTCCCTTATCCCATCTCGCTCCTCCCTCCTGCTCAGTCCCTTCATCTAGTCCAATGATCTTTCTTCTGTTTTGATGGAATCCCCTTCTTTTTCCCTTTCTCTCTTTCTCTTTATTTCTCCTCCCCCGCACCCCCCCCTCCTTATTTTGTACTAGCTTCACCAAATCATAGAAAACACTTGACCTGTGGCTTTCTGAGTCTGGCTTATTTTACTTAGCCTGATAGTCTCCAGTTCCATCCATTTACTGGCAAATTCCATAATTTCATTCCTTATGACTGAGTAATATACCACTATGTATATATACCACATTCTCTTTATCCATTCATCTGTTGGAGGGCACCTAGGTTGGCTCCGTAGCTTGGCTATAGTGAATTGTGCTGCTGTAAACATTGATGTGGTTGCGTCCCTACAGTATTCTGATTTTAGATCTTGTGGATATATACCAGGCAGTGGGATAGATAGCTGAGTCATCTGGTGGTTCTACTCCTAGTTTTTTTGTTTTGTTTTTTTCCCTGATTTTGAGAAATAGTGGGCGGGCTTTATCTGAACTTCACTTTTTTCCTTCACAATTTTTTTCTGAACTTTGACGTCTGCTGCTACTTGTTGGCTCACAAGATATCATCTGGTAGGAGACAACAATGAATTAATTACCAACTAACAAATGCCAGTGTTAAGATTTAAAGCTCACAGTATTTAACAGTTAAGTTCAATATCAGCAAAAAATAAAATAAAAAAAAACAATAAAATGTGTTAAGCTTTTATTTACATATGAGATACCAAAGCCACATGTGCTTGTGGGCACTTAATGTCACTTCAGCAGTGACTGTCCTCTTGCTGGAACCCTGGGATGCTATCTGTCTAGACTTGCAGAATTCAGCAAAATCAAAGACTTTTGCTGTCACCCATTAAATTTATTTCATCTGCCATGTCCAGACATCTACCTAAACCGATATAACCAAGACATTTATTTTGGATCCCCAGGTTGAAGGATGAATGTTTTTTTAAAACAAAATCCACAATAGGCCTGTTACTACTTGCTACCTTTGACCTTATTTAAAAGCTTGGAATTGGAATTGTGGATGTGTAACCCAGTGGTATAACACATGGATATTATGGATCAGGCCCTGGGCTCAATCCCCAGCACAAAAGAAAAGAAAACAAAACAAAACTACAACAACAAAAAGCTTGTAGTTAACAAATAATTGTTCAACCTTTCCTGGAATGTTAATAATATATGACCCCTTAATTTAACAAAAGTTGCACCTATTGAGATAAACCTCCTACAAGAGGTTGCACTCTCCTGGTGATGCCATCAGGGAGATATGAGTTGGGTCCTTTGGGAGCCCAAGAATTAAACTATAACCACATGTTACCCCCAAAGCGTATTCATGGTACCCATTGTTGCTTTACTAAAAGATGATCCAGAAAGTCACTGTGATATTGAGATGAGTTGGTGTATTCCAAGCAGGTGGGGTGAGAAGAGCCTCCGAGCAAAGGAGGAGCAAGAGCCAGTGCACAGGGACATTGAAACAGTGAGTGGGGCGTGGTGATGTAGCTTGAGGCTCTTAGGGGGAAGGGAATCCTACCCAGAACTACGAAGTGAGAAAGGAGAACTTTCTAGATGAGTTGATGTGTGGAGGCAGGTACTCTAAGCCCAGGCATTTGTGTAACATCTGGGACTTTGCAGAGCACCTGCACACCCATTATCTTACCAGGTCCCGACGGCTCAGTGAGGAGATAGGACACAGACTGCCCACTTTCGAAAATGGAAGCCCAGAGTAATTTCTAGGGTCACACAAATCGTAGGTCATGGAGCCAGGAATTCCACCATAAACTGATATGTTATAGGAACATTGAAGAAACTAGGCTAGTCTATTGGAAAGAAAATTCATGGGCAGGTGCATTGATTGAATGGATAAGTGGATAATGGATGAATGAATGGATGGGTGGATGGATGGATGGAGATATCAGCATCAAGGGAAAGAAAGTTAGGAGTCTGCAGTTGTCCACGTGAGATGAAGATTAAAGGGCTGTCAGGAAGATGGATTGGTGAGATGCAGAAGCAGTGGAACAAACCGAACTTAGTGCTTGACCAGATGGGAGAATGAGGAAGTAATAAGAGCATAAGATGATGCCAGGTTTCCACCTTGTGAGATCAAAGGACCCCAAGGAAGAACAGCCTAAAACCTTAGAGTCAAAGGGTTGAGGTAGAGATGATAAATATGGTTTCGAATGTGTTAATTTTGAGTCACACCAGAGATTGGTGTAGGCATTTGACATCAACAGACCTGGACTTGAGGGAAAGTGTCAGGCATCCAAGAGATTGACTAGGTCATTAGCAATCAAAAGTTAACATTTTATTATAAGTTTCAGTATAGTATTATTAACAACATAGCAGGAGAACAAAGAAAGAAAAGTCTTAAACAGTGGGAAAATTGGTTTGTTTTATGTGAAGAACCATAGAGTAAAATGCAATTCAGACCATAAAAGTGAGTCCTGGGCTTGGGGGTGATTTTTCCTCATTATAACATTGTCTGGCACTTACCATGGCCGGGCCAAAATAAAGTAGGCTTTCCCTGCTTTACGTCACTGAATCCTTACTACTGCCCAAAAAAAGGGGTAGAGCCAGTCCTGCTCTCACTCTACAAATCAGAAAATTAAGGTCCGAGTCGTTCTCTGTAGGGTGACCAGATCACCTAGCCATGCAGCGGAGCCTCTTAAACCCAGGTCTGCAGACTTGTGGCCGCCACACGGTTATTTACTCTATACAGTTTTCTTACTTTACTTTTCCATAATAAAGAGTTATGATTTATTTTTAAATTATTTTTAATAACTTTATTTTATTTATTTATTTTTATGTGGTGCTGAGGGTTGAACCCAGGGCCTCACATGTTGCTAGGCAAGCGCTCTACCACTGAGCCACACCCCCCAGCCCATAAAGAGGTATGATTTTCATAAGGAAAAAGGAGAAAAGAAAAACTTGTCTTTTAAAAATGATAAAGGAAACAGCCCAAAGTGGATTCACAAAACCAGATTTGAGAGCTGGTCCATTGAAGCAGTGGCAGCGTCCTCCCCACAGTTTGTGGGAGGACAAAATTGACAGGTGAGGACAAGAGCCCAGGACCTCACTGTACCACAGCCCTGCCAAGAGTCCTAGAAGCCAGCCACCTTCCCACCTGCTGACCCAAGCCTGTCTTCCCCATGCTGGGAAACTCCTTCTGGGACCTTCCACAGTTGCCTGGGATGGGGGCCGATTGTGTAGCCCTGCCAGGAGGCCTTTCACAGTTCTCAGCTTTGACTCCAGAGGTATTTACAACCCATGTACATGGACGGAAAAACCAAACAAAACACCACCTACCAGGAAGCTTAATGGTTTGTTCCTTGATTTGTTTTTTCTGACAGTAGATGCAATCTCTTATGATTCTTAAGTGGTTTTGGGCCAGCGCCCATTCTATTGTTTTGTCCAGAGAGGTTCGCCAGGAATGAGCTGGAAGGAGACTCGGGCCCCAAAAGCCCTCAGGATGGTTGTTTGGCAAACAAGAGAAGGAAGTCCTCTGGCCTCCAGCAAGCCGGCTGCTGGCCTCGTTGCCCTCTGGCTCTGTAGCTGCATCACCCACAGGCCTCAGCAAGCCATCTGTCCCGTGTTACTCTCCTCCTCCTCCCTCAACGCTGAGGTAGGGAAAAGCATGTACTTGTAATTTTTCTGTCAGAAATTCTGCCACTTTGAGCAAATCATTCATTGTTTAGGCTCCAAAATAAAAAGTTTTGGGGAGGAGGAGATCGAAGTCACCTGGAAGAGGCAGACACCAAACATGGAACCATTAAAGGCTGGCCCCACGTGGCCAGATTCAATATCAGTCTGTCAGCCTTGGAGGAAACCAGCAGTTCTGGTTCCCAGAGACCACCTTGCGAATTAAAATAAGAACGAACTGGGAGAAATTGGAACTATTTTAAGCACAGCTTCTTAGACTTATTTTTGGAGGAATTATTGGTCCTACTGCGGGGAAACCGTGCACCCGCTCCAGTGCCAATATCTGCACCCACACGTGGGAGGTGTTGGCCGGATCTCCTGAGAGAGTCCGTGTCCAAAGGAGGCTGCAGCCCAGAGGAGGAATTTGCATTGAGGAAACTCTGCACCGAAATTAGACCAAGCTTCTGAAAGGAGCCTTGTCACAGCTGCGCTGGGAACCAAAACTTAGAAGTGTTTTTTTTGTGCCTTTAAAAGCCTGTTTCATAAATGGATGGGATTGTAACATTTGTGACCCTGCTGTATTGCTTTAATGTACTTCTCTGTCCTCATAATTTAGTTGCCACGACCTAGAGCACCTGATTAGAGCGTTGTTTTTTCCAAACAGAATCTTTCTCTCGTCGGTCACTACGCCACTTTGATTACTGTCTGGAACATTCTTTCTCATCTTTCATCTCAGCCCAGTGAGCCCCAGATCATCACAGTACCCTGCGTGGGGCTTCAGGTCATGGCATGAAATAGTTCTCAGTCCTCCTTCTGGTTTGCTGGAACTCTTTTTAGACACGGGGGATAGAACAGAAGTGTCCCTTTCCTCAAAGGAACCATGCTGTGGATTCATACCCACTGTTCTCCTCTTTTACCCTTGGGTCTCCGCCCTGGCACTTTCCCAGACATTCTTTCCTCTTTCATCTTATTGTCCCCATGCTCCCCCAGGTGCTGCTATTGGATACTTTTTTAAAAAATTTTTTTGAACTTCACCCACAAGCCATGCCCTAAGTTATTCCTGTCCATTCTCTTAGATATATTGTTGTTGTCAGATTTCTGTCTATTATTTTGAATTTTCTGTGACCTTGTGGGGGCGGGGGGAGAAAGGGAAAGGACACATCTACCATTGGTCCCTCTGAACACTACATTCATGTGTTCTTCTCAAATTCTTTCACACCCTGTCTTCTGCCTGAACACTTAATTACAGAACAAAGGCCTCTGGTGGGGGGGCAGCCTCCCTGGCTCCAGAACTGGGAGAGCCCCATCTTGACCTAGGGAAGGAAGAAAGGGTCCTCATCATTTCTTAAACTGCCATGACAAATGACATTAACCAGGAGGCTTGAAACAGTAGAAGTGAGCACTTACAGCTCTAGAGACTAGAAGTTGAACTTGAAG
The DNA here is from genome assembly GCF_021218885.2 of Marmota monax. NCBI lineage: Eukaryota > Metazoa > Chordata > Mammalia > Rodentia > Sciuridae > Marmota > Marmota monax. The sequence continues at coordinate 279,693 of NW_026695045.1, forward strand.
TGCCAGCTGGGTGGGGTGGGGGCGGTCTTTCCTGCCTCTTCCACCTGGTGGTGGCCCCAGGAGCTCCTTGGCTCGTGGCTACATCACTGTAGCCTCTGCCTCTGTCTTTACACAACCCTGTTCTCCCTGTGCCAACTGCCCTGGGTCTTCATTATGTCTGCATCACCTCCTCTTCTTCTTTTTTTTTTTTAATATTTTTTAGTTGTAGATGGACACAATGTCTTTATTTTTATTTATTTTATGTGGTGCTGAGGATCAAACCCAGGGCCTCTCATTTGTGAGGCAAGCGCTCTACCACTGAGCTACAACCCCAGCCCCATCTCCTCTTCTTGTAAGGTCACCTGCCATTGGATTTAGGGGCCACCCTCTATCCAGGATTTCAGCCCAGGATCCTTAACTTACTATATCTGCAATGACTCTATTTCCAAATAAGGTCACCCTTGAGGTTCCTGGCATACATGAGTTGGGGAGGCGACACTATTCAACCTACTAGAGGAAGATCAACACCTCTGTATTGAAGGAAGAATCAACACACAGCATACAACCTAGAAATCCTACTCCTGAGTTTTGACTCTAGAGAAATGAAAACTGGTGTTCACACAAAAACCTGTCCATAAATTCTTCCAGAAATAGATTGTTAGGAACGGATAAACGAACTGCCCAGCATCACCAGGCACGATGGCATACACCTCATATCCCAGCAGCTCAGGAGGCTGAGGCAGGAGGATTGCAAGTTCAAAGTCAGCCTCAGCAACTTAGTGAGGCCCTAAAGCAACTTAGCAAGATCCTGTCTCTTTGAGCAACCAATAAATTTCTGATGCTTAAAAAAAAAAGATCCTGTCTCAACATAAAAAAATAAGAAAGGGCTGGGGATGTGGCTCAGTGGTTAAGCATCCTTGGGTTTAATCCCTGGTTAAAAACAACAACAAAAAAAAACCACCAAGCATCCACACATATCACTTAGTTCTAAAAACGAATGAATTTGATGCACATCTATTGTCCTGCATCCAGGATGGATTTAAGCGTCATTGTGCTGAGTGAGAACAGCCTGTCTCAAAAGCTACATTCTGGATGATTCCATTTGTCTCAAGTTATCTTTTTTTTCTTTTTTCTTTTTTGCAATGTTGAGAATTAAACCCAGTCTTAGGCATGATGAATCAGTGCTCTACCCCTGAGCTACACCTGCAGTCCCTGTCTGAGATTCTTAAAAAGACAAAACCACAGGGTTAGAAAACAGATCCGTGGTTGCCAGGAACTGGGGTGGAAGGAGGGTATAACTACAAAGCAGTTTCTTGGGTATTGGGATAGTTTTGGGTCCCCATTGTAGTGGTGGTTACAGGATCCATGTGTGCATTAAAATTCATGAAATCCATACACATTCAAAAAATCAATGAAAAAAGTAATGTTTCTGGGGCAGGGACAGATCACCAGATCTTATTAAAGGTGTTGAGTTGTGATTTGTATTTGGCAAATGACAAAGTGGCACTTGATTCTGTATACAGTCGGTTTAATAATTTTATCTGTCCCTCACTCAAAGGATTAGAGGGTTATGTGTCAAACTGCCTTTATGGGTGATTGCTAAATTCTTCCCTGTACTCGACTGTTTTTCAAGTTAAAAAACATCTGGTTCCAAGAAACCAGAGGGGAAAAGAACTCTGGAGGAGGTGCTTTCTGTGTAGCTTCACCCACAGAGGCCAGACTGAGCAATTTGGGGTCCACCACTGGTTTCTGGGTGCCCCAAGCCTTCCTGGCACAGAGTTCTGTTTAGGTGTTAAATTAGTTTAAACCAATAGAGAGCAGCATCAGTAGTGACAATCATAACGGACAAGCCTCCTTTCCTGCCACCATGATTACCCCAGTTTTTAAAATCCGCTTCCTCCTCATGACTCAGATGTGGGAGTTCTTTTCTACTCTTGCTTCTTGGTCTCCGAGGACCTCCCTCTGGTATCCTCACTCCACTGCCAGTTCGTCCCCTGGGGCTCAGCATCCCTCTGGGCAGCCCTGGCCGTCTCCAGGTGTGTGCCGGCCTGCCTTGGTTATCATCAGGGAGCTGAGGAAGACACCTAGAACTCCTGCAGCCAGGGCTGAGGACAGCCACCTTACTCCACACTCATCTCTGATTTCCACCCTGTCCCACCACCAGGGGCTCCAGCCTTCCAGGGAGAGCTCTACTTGCCCTCCCCTTGCCCTCCCCTAACCCTCCCCAGTGGGATCTCATGTATGGTGGGCCTGTTGGGCCATTTTTCCACTCCCTGGATCAGCCTGGTTCTCTGTACCCTAAGGAGTGTTCCTGTGACCACTTCACACCCCACCCTCTCACCCTCTGCTTCCTTCCCAAATTCCACTGAGACATCCTGAAGGTAACCTTGGCTCAGAGACAGCTCTCTGGAGAGAGGATTCTTGCAAAGTCCCTTCTTCCCAAGGTCTATTTAGAGCTTGTTAAAATGCCAACCCCAAGTTGAATAGTAGGAATAATTTCCTATGTTCTGTAGCACACAGTAGGGTAGCTATGGTTGACAAAATAGCTATTAGAGAGGGTTTTGAATGTTCCCACACAAAGAAATGATAAAGGTTTGAGAGGATGGATGTGCCATTTCCCTGCTATGATCATAACACAATGTAAACATGTATTGAAATGTCACACTGTGCCCCATAAATGAGTACAGTCATTATATGTCAATTAAAAATATGTATTTTAAAAAATTGGGGCATGGGGTGTAGCCCAGTGGTAGAGCACTTGCCCAGCTTGCAGGAGGCCCTGGATTTGAGCCACAGCACCACCCCAAGAAAAAGTAAAGTAAAAGTAAAAAAATTAGAAATAAAATTCCCTTAAACCTAATCCACTGGAAGGTAATTGTGCTGTCCGTGAAGGACGAGGGCAGCGCAAGGAAAACGCAGGGACCCCAGAGGCCACCCACCCTGCCCGCCCTGCAGCTCCTCACCACCACCTCGGGCAGGGTTTTCTCTGACACTCTTAGGACTTCAGTCTGCTTTGCCACTCCCGGCTGGCATTTAGAAACCACTTTTCCCTTCTGCACCGAAGGCCTAATGATGATGCCCACCTGGGCACTCTCCAGAGAGGCACTGACGTTTACCCAGCTCTCATTCAATCCGGCCAAGCCCTGGGGATGAGTTTCCTTACTCAGCCTTAATACCCCTAAAGCCTTTGGCGAGTGGAACATTTGATGAGGATTAAATAAAAGCAGTTCACCTCCCACTGGATTGCCAGATGGGGCTCTCATTCTGCTCCAAGACCAAGGTCAGTACAGGAGGGGGTCTGGGGCCATTTCTTTTCAGGCACCTCTAGGGCCCCCAGATCTAGAAGTATGAGAAGTATCCTGGGCCTGGGCCACCTTGGATCTGTGTTCATTTCCCTCCTGGCTGAATCTGCACTAAAGCGCTCCTGTCTGAAGCACACCTTTTAGTACTAGTGCATCGCCCTCTGTGTCTCCGAGTTCTGCATCGGCCAAGGCAACCAACTGCAGGTTGAAAACATTTGAAAAAAAATTACATCTGCCCTAAACATGTACAGATTTTTTTTATTGCTTAACAATATAATACAACAACTGTTTGCATGGCATTTACATTGTATTAGGCATTAAAAATAATATAGAGAGGGAGGCTGGGGTTGTGGCTCAGTGGCAGAGCTCTCACCTAGTATGTGTGAGGCACTGAGTTCGATTCTCAGCACTACATATAAATAAATAAATAAATAAATAAAGGTCCATTAACAACTTAAAAAATAATTTATAGATGATTTATTAAAGTATATGGGAAGATGTGTTTGTTATGGGTAAATATTATGCCATTTTATATGAGGGATTTGAGCATCCAAAGGGGGTGCTAGAACCAACTTTTAGGCTACCTGGGCTACCAAGAGATGACTGTACTTTAATAACATATCTTGGGGCTGGGGTTGTGGCTCAGTGGTAGAGTGCATGCCTAGCGTGGGTGAGGCACTGGGTTCCATCCTCAGCACCACATTAAATAAATAAATAATAAAAAAATGAAGGCATTGTGTCCATGTACAACTAAAAAAATATATTTTTTAAAAAATAACATTTTATTTTGTATAGTGTTGTTACTTAAATCAATTTTTCTTTCTTTTTTTTCTTTTTTTTTTTTGAGAGAGGGTCTCAGTTGCCCAGGCTGGCTTTGAACTTGCAATCCTCCTGCTCCTGAGTAGCTGGACCCACACCTGGTTGTTAACATCTTGCATTAAATCTAGTCTTTACAAAATCTTAAGCCCCTGTGAGAGTGGACTTTATCTTATACATTTAAGAGGCACACTTTGTCTTACACATTTAAGAGGCACACAAATATTCACAAATATTTGCAAACTCATTGATTGCCAGCCACCCAGCTTCTTCCTTTCTTCAGAGCACCATCCTTAAGTAATTCTATCTTCAGAACAAGTAGCAACTACCCTACTCGGTTCTGGAAAGCAGAAAATGTTTTTGAAGAGGTCTGAGACGACTATCCTTTTCATCCTGGCTTAACGGCCATGTGGAAGACAGGTTGAAACGTTCCTGGGTTGGATCCTAGGGTGCACAGACTTAGGTAACAGTCACCTTTGAATTGCTTAGCCATGAGAATACCAGTAGCAAGAGGCTCATGAGATGGTGGATTTGGTCGGTGATAACCTGGACTTTTTTCTTTATTTTTTTTCATGGCTCTGTTTTTCAGGCTCTTTCCAACTCGGTATTTATTAGATGAGAATTCATCTAATAAATGAACCAATTCTAGCCCTATAGGCTTAAAACATTAGCCAGCTACCAGATTGCCTTTCCTCTACCAAACCAATGGCCACTTTGCAAATGCAGAGCATTAGAATGAAAGCAGTGTTGAAGCAACAACTCTGTTGTCAGTGTCCCTTCTTGCTGACCCTGTCCTTTCTTGGTATGTCTTAGTTAATTGCTTCTCAAATGCCGAAAATAAAATTATCATAGAGGAGAACAGCCACTTAGCTTAACAGGCCTCTTTGTCCTTTTACCATATCCCAAGCATAAAACAAAGTGATTGGTAGATATCTCTCAAAATCCCTGCTAATCGGTCACCTCTGCCCTGTGTCCTCAGGTGCTCAGGCATATGGCAGGAGGATAAAATTCAAACTGCTATAAGGTTGAATCATTTTTTATTCCTATCTCAATTTTTTAGAAACAATAGACTTTATTTTTTAGAGCATTTTTATGTTCATAGCGAAATTGTGTGAAAGCACAGAGGATTCCCATCTCAGACTGGATCTTAAACCATGAAAGTTAACTATTGTAGAGAAGTGGGCTGCGGAATCTATGATTGTCAGGATTGTGCATTGTGGACTTATATAAGAGCTATCCCAGGTAGATGGACTGTAATGAGAGACATCACAAAATCTAGAAAACAAACCTAGAAGTAAAACAAGAGATTTCAAAATCTCCAAAGACACCTGTGTTCAAGTAGAAATCTAGAGTATTGTGGAAACACATTCCATGTTTATTAATGTTTTTCTACTTAGCACATTCTAGTTCATGAGATGGATTTATCCTGATTTCCATGGCCATTCTCCCATAGTGGGATATTTAAACTTTTTTTCTCTCTCTCCCTCCCTTCCCTTGCCTCTCCCCTTTGCCATTATAATAATGTCACAGTGAAAATCTTTGTGCATAAACTTTTTCTTTATTCAAGTTTCTTATAATAAATCCTCAAACTATAAGCTTACTAGGTCAAAATGTATGAAGAACTTTTTTTTTTAGTTGGATACAATACCTTTCTTTATTCCATTCATTTATTTTTATGTGGTGCTGAGGATTGAACCCAGGACCTGTGCATGCTAGGTGAGCGCTCTACCGCTGAGCCACAATCCCAGCCCCATGAAGATTTTTTTTTAAGATACTTGATACTTACTGTTCATAATGCTTTACAAAAAAGGAGAATTGCTCCCTTTTTTTAATCTGTAAGATAGTATGTCTTCATATTTGCTTCCTCACTGTAGTATTGCTCAGTTCATACTAAAAGGAGTTTGTCTTCTTGAGCACTCACTCTCTGGTGGGGGTAGAGGTCAGGGCAGTCGACCAGATTGGCACCGAAATCCACTACAGATGATGTGTGGGTCGAGACAAGAAAGGAAGAGGATAAATATTTTTGTAATGGCTTCAGTATGTCCCTTGTTGGAAGCTTAGCCCCCAGGTGGCAGTGTCAATAGAGAGTGGAACCTATAAAATGGAAGGACCTAATGGAAGGCCCTTAAATCAATGGGGGCCATGTCCTGAAAAACTCCAGTCTCTCCCTCTGGCTTAGTTTAGTGATGTGATCTCTCCTTCTCACACCTATTCCTGCCATCTACCATGAGGTCCTCCCTAGAGCCACGCTGAAGCCAGTGCCATGACCTTTAATCTCCAGAACTGTGGCTAAATGAACCACTTTTCTTTATAAAGTTAACCTGCCTCCGGTAGTTCATTATAGCAATGAAAAAATACTAATAGAATATGTGTGACGAATACACAAAGATGGGAATGTTACTACAATTGATATTGGAAAAGTACCTCAAAGAGGTTGTGGTGAACGAGAACTCTGACAGCTGCTGCTCTCACCATTGAGGAAGTTCAAATAAATACTTTGGCTAAATGTTTTCCTTTGGGTCCTGGGTAAGCCTCTGTGGCAGAGTTGGCTTCATTCTGGGTCCTGCCCTGAACTGGGTGTGAAGATTAGACGGTTTCACCCGGCTGTGCCCTCTAGTATACCACGCCGTGACCAGCTCCACTTCCCATTTCCTTGTTGCAGCCCCTCTGTCCATCACCCAAGTTGGCTGCCTGTGGGGTGCGGGAGCAGGAAAGGAGCAAGCCACAGAGCAAGACATAGGAGACTAATGTAACCCAGGTGTCACTCAACATCACAGACTTAACTGGAAGAAATTTTAGTGGTCATCTGGGTCACTTGATTTCAACCTCATTAGGTTCACAGATTCTTTGAGAATCAGAAGAAAGTGGTTGAACCCTCTAGAGAAATGCACCTTCCTCAAACCCATCCAGCTAAACTCAGCTTGCCCTATTACTCTCGGAGGTAGGGATTGAACCCAGGTCCTCACACATGCCAGGCAAGTGCTCTACCTCTGAGCTATGAGCTATGTCCCCAGTCCATAGACTAAGCTTTTTATTTGACAGACATGGATATAAAAACCCAAAGAAGATGCAGGACTTGGCTAAGATTACACAGAGAAGATAAGTGAATTCAAACTCTGCTCTCCCGATTTCCAGTGTAGGACCCATCAGCCCCATGCTAGCAGGTTTCCACTCTATGTGCAGCCCTATATTGGGAATTATGGAAGAATATAATGCTTACAAATAAGGAAATGGAGCTCAAACCAAGATCAAGAAGTAAGCAATATTCCTGCTTGGGAAGCTGAAGAAAAATGCCTTCCACTCTTCAATGATTTATTGAGCACCTATGAGCAACTCCTAAAAATCTCAAATAACTAGGAGATTCATAATTTATTGGAAATTCAGACTCTGTAATCTCACACCCGAAGAGGATGTTGAGGTCCTCAAAGTGATTGTGTGTATGTATGACTTTGTTCAGGTGGTGGAAACCTACCCTGAAGTGGTCTCTGCAGAGTTTAACTAATGCAACTTTCCCTTGCCTGGTGTCTCATGGACTTTGGCACAAATTAAGATAATATTAATAAAGGAAACCAGGGTTGTCCAGAGGTGGTGCCTAAGTAGAGTCAGCTGCAACCTTAGTTGTTCAAAAAGGAAGAAGAAGAACCCCAAGTCTTAGGGCCACGCTAAGCAATGGCTGCCCAGGATATATATTTTATAAGTATCAGGAAGAGAACCAGATTCAGATGTCATCATTCTAGAAAAAAGAAGGAAAATCATGGTAGACTATTTGTCTGCTCAGTTGGATGCTAAGAGAAAGCCTTTTATCATGGAGGAGCCTGGTTCTGGAACCTGGAGCCTGGAGACTTGCCTCCATTCTGAGCTTCTCCTGGCTCGTCTCCCTAGCTTGTCAGCGTTTTCTTTTGAAGAATGTACTTTATTCTGCCTTTAAAAAAAAGCAACCAGGGATTGAACCCAGAGGCGCTTAACCACTGAGCACATCCCTAGCCCTTTTTATATTTTATTTTGAGACAGAGTGTCACTAAGTTGCTTAGGAGCTCACCAAGTTGCTGAGGCTGGCTTTGAACTTGTGATCCTCCTGCCTAGGCTCCCTAGTCACTGGGATTACGGCATGTGCCACTGCACCCAGCCTGCCTCATAATATTGGTAATAACTTCCCAGACTGTCTCTCCCACTTGGTGGTAACTTTTTAAGGGGAGGAACTCAGCCCTCCCTGTCTTTCTAGTCCTTAAAGCCTAGGACAGCACTTGTATGCAATGAGTGTATCAATCAGGGCCCCATCAGGAGACAGAAGCCACACAATAATTTGAACAGAAGGAAGGAATATAAGGAATTATTTACTTTTGATGGGAGCAGTTATAAAGATGTCAAGAGAAGGGTGCTCTATAGCTAAGAGATTACCTAAGGAAGGACCAAGGTGGAAGGTGCCCCTTTCCATGGCCGGGGCATCACTGGAGAGGTGCGGTTGTCACCCACAGGATGGGGGAGAAGTTCACCAGGTTGCCTGAATCAGAGCTGGTTCATACTCACTGGCAGCAAAAAGCTTTCCCAGGCATGGGCAAGGTGAGGCTGGCGGACAGGTGTGTAGAGGAAGTCAGGGCACTCTGCCAGTGCAAGGCCTGAAGGGCACCGAGCCTGCATCAGGAGGGCCATGGTCAGCTGGTTCCCGGAACCAGGCCAGGCTGCAGGGTCACTGGCTAATTCTGCCCTCCAGACACACAACTGGGGCAGAGTATCACTGATTATCCCCACTCCCAGACTCCACAGCCTCCAGGATCCAAACCTGAAGAGTCCCCTTCTCCCTGCAGTGTCCCTCCAGTGCCCTCTACTGACAAGGCTTATGGTGATATGCACTCTAGAGGGGAGAGAGCATTATGAGGTTCCAGTTGGTTATGTCAGAGCAGAGATTAAAAGTGGATTTAGACCTGAGAGGCAGTAAAGTGACCACCGGTACAATGGGTAACCAAAAAAGTTTGAGTTAAATTAGGTAAAAGCTGTCAACACCCCCACCCCAACATCTGATTATTTCCCTTTCTTTGAATCCCATCATTTTGGGGGGTTTGTTTTTGTTTTTTCCTAGTACTGAGGATTTAACCCAGGGGCACTCTACTTCTGAGCTATATCCCAGCCCTTTTTATTTTTCATATGTCTCTCCAAGTTGCTGAGGCTGGCCTCAAGCTTGTGATCCTCCTGCCTCAACTTCCTGAGTAGCTGGGATGACAGGTGTGCACTACCACACCCAACAGAATCCCATATGTTTTGTGATTTACTCTCTAGGAGCTCATTCCCTTCTGGGGTGTTCTGGGTTTTTTTGTTTTTTGTTTTTTGTGTTTTTTTTGTACTGGGGATTGAACTCAGGGGCACTCAGCCACTGAGCCACATCCCCAGCCCTATTTTGTATTTTATTTAGAGACTGGGTCTCCCTGAGTTGCTTAGTGCCTCACTTTTGCTGAGGCTGGCTTTGAATTAGTGATCCTCCTGCTTCAGCCTCCAGAGTCACTAGGATTACAGGCATGCGCCACCGTGCCTGGCTTGTTTTTGTGTTCTTAATGAGGTACATGCCTTTCTTCTCTTGGCTCACCCTTAGAAAGATGAAAGAGAACGAGAGGGGGAAAAAAACATCTAGGACAACTTATTTCTGCACTCAGCCTTGAACTTGTTTGCTTCCTGTTTCTTTTCGAGCAAGCCACCTGTCCCTCCCAAACACTTTAGGAGTATCCCAAAGCACTTGGTTTGAAGTGGCAGCGGAAGGAATCAGGGCTGGTAAGACTCAAGCTTTCTCTGCCTTTAAAGAAAAGGTCAGACTGGGAAGTCTGAAGAGATTTGCCCAAGTAGCCTCCAAACATTTTAGAAGAAAATAGGTGATAGAGCAAACAACAGAGTTGGGGAATAATTATCAGCACAAATATTATTCAGAAAGCTTTCAGAAAGGACCAGTACTTTCCTCTTAAGCAAACCAAGAAGAGTACAGCAGTGGCGGACCCATCCAGTGGGGTCCTTCAGGTGCCGTCTTGTGGGAGATCATGTGATTAACCGGCACCAATTTTCAAGACTGTACACTTAGGCATCACCCATCCTAAATATTCCATTCTCCTCTGAAGAGTCTGATATAATTAGTGTTAACTGGTGGTTCCCTGCAGGAGCTAGCTCAGCAGTGAGATGGGGGTGCGGTTACAACTGCCTCTACGGATGAAGTGGTTTTCCAAGCATAATCTGTTTACTGTCCTTCAGAAGCATACTCATCCCTTTAGACCAGAAAAAATGGCAAGGGGGAAATCTAGGGGAACTTAGTCTTTCTGCCAAAATTTTTATATGTATATTCTTTTTTCTTTTTCTTTTTTCCAATTAATGGAGATTCTGGACCTGTGAAACCTAGAATAGACTGGCAGGGAGCCATCTCAGTATCTTACCAAGCTACACCTTGTCGCCCCTACATGTACCAAGGAAATTATACTCTTAATGGTCAATAAAAATACACATATTTATCCTTGGGCAGTGGGATTATGTTTAATCTTCTTTTTGCTGATCTTTTTTTTTCTGCTGATCTTAAATTTTTGTAAAATTACTATATGTAAAAAATTTAATCAAGGGCTGGGGATGTGGCTCAAGCGGTAGCGCGCTCGCCTGGCATGCGTTGCAGCCCGGGTTCGATCCTCAGCACCACATACAAACAAAGATGTTGTGTCTGCCGAAAACTAAAAAAATAAATAAATATTTAAAAAATTCTCTCTCTCTCTCTCTCTCTTTAAAAAAAAATAATGAAAACACACGCACATTTTTTTTCCTCTAAAAATTTAGGCATATCACTGCTCTTTGTCTCAAATCTAACCAGCCCTTTCCCAGCCTCTTCACTCCCCCTGTTCAGATTAACTGCCAAAAAAAAAATCAGCAGACTGCAGTTTTGGAAGAGGTTCTTGGAAGAGATTTATTTCCTCACTCTTGATCTTCTAAAAACAGACCACTTTTTCTTCTACCCCTCACCAAGCGGTGATGGATGCCACACCTGCCTCATAGGTGACAAAACCTAAGTGATGAATAAAAGCCTTTTATGATTCCTTATGATTCTCGCACATTCTGTGGCAGGTGAAAGCACTAGCCTGGGGCACTGAGCCATGTGAAGATGCTCTGAGGGGTGTTATTCTGCCTCAGGCATGGCTGTACCGAGCCACAGGCACCTTGGGGGATTTCTTCTGGCATTGCTAACCTTTGATATGTTGCTCTGTCCTTTCAGATTTTTGACAATGAAGCCAAAGACCTAGAGAGAGAAGTTTGCTTTATTGATATTGCCTGTGATGAAATTCCAGAACGCTACTACAAAGAATCCGAGGTGAGTGATAGATGGAGAACATGTAGAAGAGATTGACTGATCCAGTCATTCATTCATTCATTCATTCATTCATTCAACAGGGATTCAAGTGCCTCCTCTCCTGGGATCCTTCCATCTGTCTTTGAGTGGCTTTAGTTTGGTCTCCCATCTTGCTGGGTTATTTAGTGTGGGTCTCAAAATTAAGTCTCTGCTCCTCAGGGCTCATTACTGGCCTACCTGCCAATAACTTTCCATTAGCTTTCCTGTCTGCCCAACTCTGCTGTCAATCTGGGCCACATTGATGTTCACAGAGCTGAGCCATCTAGCACACTGGCCTCTCTGAAAAACAGCAGCCTGAATCTCCACCCACATGCTCTGCCAGGGCAGGAGCTATATTTTATTTTTATCTTTGGGTTTTAACATTTTTTTAAAAAAAATTCTCAAACAATCCTCAAAACTTTTGACTGCTCATGATGGTCTAGAACCTTTCTCTCAAAATAGCAAGCACCTTCAGAAGGCCTTCTCCTTTCTTCTTGGCTGAAAATACATTTAAGAGACTCTTTCCCTCTGATTTCCACCCTGCCAGAATTCGCCCTTTGCCCAGTTCTCCCTCTTGATTTTACTCGTTGGTGCAAGTCACCATTTATATCCTCTTAGTATTTTATTAATGGCTGCTGACGGAACTTGAGTGACCCGCCTGTAAATAACGTCCCAGCCCTGCAATGACAACAGATGCAGGGCTATTTTTGTTGTTTAGCAACATGCAGCCAATCACAATATGTTTGGAATCAGGGCCCCAGACTCGTCCTTGAGCTGTAACACACAGACCTTGAAACTCTTCCCGTAGATTCATCAAGGCTCATAGAAGACGTTACAAATAATCCTGTTAAAAAGACAATTCCACCAGGTCCCACAAACTGGGCTCCAGCGTGGTTCAGATTTGTTTGCCCTCGCATTCTGGGATACGTTTGGATAAAAAAGTTTTGCCTGATCCTGGGAGATGTGTAGCTGCTTAATTGCAGGCTCATGGCTCTCCAGCTGCTGTCCCTTAAAGGGTCTAGGAGAGGCTGATGTGAATCACGCTTGTCATACACATCAACACAAAGGCTGGGCATGTTAACGTCATCAGCTTGTATTACACTCTGCAGCCAACTACACCTGTGTAGTTTAAGAAGAATAAATCAAATGCTCTCTGCCTAACTGTGGACCTGCTGGCAAGAAGGGTAAAGCAGAGCTCCACCCGCCTTCTGTGGTTCCATACCAAGTCCAAGGAGCTTAATTGGGCTTTTAAATGAAGGGCCCAACATTATGAAAAGCATTGGGAGAAGCCATGGCCCCGTCATTTTCTGTGGCTCCTTCATGTAGGGTCTGCTGTCCTCTGGACACCTTGTCCTCTGTAGCAGCTCTGTGCCTTCCAGGAAGGCAGTGTTGCCAGAAAACTGAACTAATTTCAGCCCTTCCTCCCAGAATGCTTTGGTGTGGTCCTGCCTATTCCTCAGGGAGCACTTTTCTGATTCAGTGGAAAGTCTTGGGATAAATAGGGAATGGTAATGAAGAAATCAATGGTTCTCACTTAAGGTCACCAGGTGCTTGGCTCACTTCCCTGTGCTTTGTTCTCCTAAGAACCACCCCTGGAAAGTTTCTTTCCATTCACACTGGTGGAGCGCTGTTGTCGTGCTTGATGGAGTCATGCACGGACACATTCATACCTCTGTCCTGGACCATGAAGCATTCTTTCCTGCATGTAGTTTGACCAAGGAAATGAGAGATGGTCACTCATCCAATAACTCTTAATGGAGTACTCATTGAATTAAGACAGATACGTGGTAGTGAGATACTCATGGCCCTCCCTCATGACACTTCTAATGTAGCAGAGGAGCCAAACAATAAAGGAAAACCCCATGAATATGGAAGTAGAGGGTACTCTCAGGAGAGATGTTCTGGAAGAAATGACAGCAGTGCTGAGACCTGCAGGATGAAAGAGCTGGGGACATCATTCCAGGTGGAGGGCAGAGCAAGTAGAGGACCCCATGGTGACTGTTGTTGTCATTGTTATTGGTACCAGGGATTGAACTCAGGGGCCCTCAACCACTGAGCCACATCCCCAGCCCTATTTTGTACTTCATTTAGAGACAGGGTCTCGCTGAGTTGCTTAGCATCATGACGTTGCTGAAGCTGGCTTTGAACTCGCGATTCTCCTGACTCAGCCTCCCGAGCTGCTGGGATTACAGGCTTGCACCACCACATCCAGCTCCATGGTGACATGTTTAAGAGGCAAACATAGTGGCCACAGACAAACAAGGGAAGAAAGGGATGAAGGAGGAAGGGGCTGTTTAATAGACAGATTTTAGTCAAGTACGGTAAATCCCTTTGAAGATATGGAAGATAGAGCATCATAGGGTCGGATTTATGCTTGCCAAAGATTGCTCTGGAAGGAAAATACATTGAGAAGGGCAGAATGGAAATCAGGAGACCACTGAGGTCAGTAGAGTTATTTGCATTTTTGGTTATTTAGGTTATATGCTGACTTGAACTAGAGTACTAACAACAATAGAGAGGACAGATGGTTTTGAAATATATTTTGAAGACAGAATTGACAGGGATCCAACTTAGATGGGCTATAAGGGTGAGGAAAAAAAGAGGAGTCAAAATGACCCAAAGGATTCTGGCACAGACAGCAGGTAGATGGGGTTCCATTTACTGAAATAGGAAGATGAGAAGAGGAATGAGTTTTGGAGAAAGCTTGGTGGACTTTGTGAGGCCAGTGAGACATCTAGCATGAGGAGCAACCAGTCTGGACCTTGGGTGGGGGATCTGGCCTGGAGACCAATCAGGGTATCTGGTGAGAAGAAAATATAGAAAATTTTTTAGACTCCTGGGAATGGATGAGAGGGGGAAGGCATAAAGTGTAATGGGAATGGGGTTAAGGACTAAGCCTTAAAGGAGACCAGACAGAGGAGGCACCAGGAATCTACAAAGAACTGTCCAGAGAATGAGGAAGAACACAGGGAGGATGTGTCAAGAAATAGAACAGAGATAAAGGAGAGTGGAAAACTGTCCCTCAGAACAGTTCCCAACTGGGGATAACTTTGCCTTGCTTGGGTGCTTGCCCCACAACAGTTTTGGTTGTCACAACCTGGGGAGTGCTGCTGGCATCTGGTGGGTCAAGGCCAGGGATGCTGCTAAACCCCCTATAAAGCACAGGATCACCCTTTACAATAATCATCTGGCCCCAAATGTCAGTAGTGCCAAGGCTAGGACACCATGCTCTAGAAAAAGAGGTCACTGCAGATGAAAGGAACTCTGGGTCCAGCGCTCACAATGCTTCCTATCAAGAGTCTTAGGGTGGCTTAATGAATGTGGAAGAAATGGGCCTCCTGGGGCTCAGTCCTGTGAACTCTCCAGTCCCACTTCCAGAGGATCTGCTGCCTGCGTCACTGGGAGAATTCCTCCTCCGTTGGCAGTCACACCACAAAGGGCTATAGGCATAATCCAGAGCCTGTAATAAAATCTAAGGAAGAGAATGTCTGTGGGACTCCCAGTGACCCCCAACCCCACGTCATCTGATTCTGAGAATCCCTGGCTGCAGTCTGGACTCACCAGCAGTGTGTTTTATAGGCTGTGTGGGTTGTGTGTACTATGAATGTGACAGGGACAGAGAATAAGAGAAGCAGCCAGTTGGCAAAACATTTCCAAATTTATTTCTGTTTGGCACATTGTAAATTATTAACACCCTCCTCCCCATCCTAAGAGTTTTCTTCTAATAGGAAATCTGACCTTGTTACTCTGCTTAAAACCCCTTACTGGGTCACCTTTAGAGTTTGGCTCAAGCACGACTTCCCTTTAGGGAAATTCCCTGAGCATGTTGCTCCTCCAGCCCTTCCCTGGTCTGTGGCTTCTAGATCATTCCACCTCATGCTAGCTCATAGCCACAGCATGAGTTCCACGAAGCCAAGAGCCATCCTCCTTCTTCCCATACTCAGCAGCTACTGAAGCAGCCGCTCTTAGCAGATGCTGCTCCCCAACAGTTGGTGAATGAACACAAGTGAAGGCCAGGGGCTTTGTTTTTTAATTCCAGCAGTGACAATTTCAGAGAAAGTGCTATCAAAGAAAATGAATCTGTTGCCATTAAGCTAGCAGTTGTGAATCAGAGTTCCTTTTTGTTTAATCTGAGGCTGACTGCCTTATGGGCTTTTTCTTCCAATCCATTCTTGTAAGTTGACTATGTCAGCATCGTAAAGAGCAACACACTTTCTCTGCAGAAAGCCAGGGAGCTGGTGGGCACAGTCTGCTCCAAGACTTTTTGATGCTGATGAATACAGACCAGGGTTATCTGGGGCACTACTCTGTACCCAGCTACAGCCACACACACTGCTACTCAGGCCAAAGGAGGGGATTGAAGCCATTTCTTTGCTCGTCCCATTTCTCCCTGGAAACCTGAGCCACACAGTCAAGAATGTCTCTCTCATTAAGGTGACCAGAGTGGGGAATTTTCCACCAGCTGCCCTCTGCCTGACAGTCCTCATGCTACCACTAACCAGGGATTCAGAAGGACACTTTGGGGACTTGGGATCAGCTGATAGCCCGGTCCAGAGCTCTCCGATTTCTCATTTTTGCAGTGCTGCTATTTTTTGTCCAAATCAAGAGCTGTGTTTCAATTCCCAAGAGCTTCTGAGCCTCAAGTTTTATTCTCATATCCATCAGACAACGCTGCAGGGCAGTGTTGTAATGTTAAAAAAAAAAAAAAAGAGTGTGATTTCTCAGACATGGAGAACACCTCCATTAGGCATCAAGACCTGCCCGCGCCCCATTAAAGTCTGCTGTCTGCGCCTAATCACAGGGACAGTTTTCATCGGCACCCCAAAGCAGCAGAGAGGGTGAAGCTGAACACCAAGCAGGTTGTACTTGTTATGCGCTTGATAAGTGGCTCTTGCTTCTGCCAAGATTCCCATCCGACTCTTTGATGCTCTGCCAAGATTTCAAGGTGAAGATCCCAGCAGAGGAATAAGGAACTCGGCACGATAAGTCACAGCAGGCCCGCAGAGGGCACAGGCAAAGAGACTGTTTCTGTAAAGCTGAGTTGGCAGTTCGGGGGTGCAAAAGCAAATCTCCACACCCTGCCTACAGGACTAGTCCACCCGGACAACCTCCGAAAGTCAAGCTCAGAGAGATCTCATATAGAGGCTGTTGGCGTTAGCTGGTGCTCCCTGGTTCACTGAGGGCCTGCGTGAGCTTCAGCTTCCTGGATAGGATGGGGTGTGACCAGAGAAAATGGGGTCTTCATTGGCCTCTGGGGTACACCCTGCAGCTCTTTCCCAGAGGCACAGGTCGTGGGTAGGAATGCACAGCTCCTAAATTTTCAGACCTGCCTCCAGGGCAAAGGAGGGGAAAGAAAAAGAAATGTAATCCCTAATGGAAAAAGTTTAGAGGTAGAGGATTTTTATGAGAATGTGCTATTTTTCAATCTTCATTGATGGTGTAAATGCAAAGCAGTCTCTCGGCCAGCGCTTCTCTTCTGGGGGCAGTTCTGCGCCCCTCCCCCAAGAACATCTGTAGACATTTTTGATTGTCACAATTGGGGATATGCACTAGTGGGTAGAAGTCAGTCCCAGGACAGACCCCACAACACAGTCACCCAGCTTTAGTTGTCAAGATCAAGAAGTCCTGATTTTGACCTACCCAAAGAAAGGACACTTAGTAAGACCTATCAGTGGCAAGACTCATTAATGGATTTCTATAGTTAGCACTTAGTAAGCACTAACTGTGTGCCAGGCTCCGTGCCAGGCCCTGAGAGTACAAAGACAAGATGGTATCAGCCCTGGAAAGGATTCCTCTGCTGCCTTTTGAATGTGATATAATCATTACAGATGAAGGAAACTTCTCTCTCCCAAGATGTTAAAGGGGTCTCTGTCTTACGGTAATAAACAGAGCACAGTAATTTTAATGGGGAAATCGTACAATATTTTAACTTGGGTAGTAATGGAGAATAAGACTTAACAGGAGGCTGTCCTTGAAATTGAAAGGGACTCATAATTAAATGTCTGATGGTTCAGAGGGGATTTGGGGACAGAATTTGATTTAGAGTTTTCTCCTTGGCCTGGGTGACAGAGGTACCTCTTAAAATTGAGCCTGTAGGTCTCTGGATTACCATCTTCCTGGTACAAGAAATCCTTGGCAGCCAGTTTACTGGTCACTCCACTAAATGTCCATTGAATTCTCTCTTGAGGGAGAGAGAACAGAACAAAAAGAGATACTTCTAACTTTTCCAATAACTGTCAAGGGTGAGAGATTAAACGCTGTTTGCTAAGGACGGTGGGTCCCAGGAAAGGGAACAGAGAGGCCAGATGAGTAAATATTGTTGTCCTTAGCTGTACCCTTTAGCACAAAAGTGCTTTCTCCAAACCTTTCGGCACCCTGAAATTAAAAATATTTTCATTTTGGTCTGCATCTTGGCAGTTTAGGGTGGTAAGGATTTTCAATTATCTCCAAATAGCCAGATTTGACACAGCTGCCTCTTGCTGGGGTGCATGGTTAAGTTCAATTTGTTGTTATGCCGTTACTCTCATCCGCGCCCCCCCCCCAGTCCATCTGTTTCTTTCTGAGAGGAACGCAGCTGTTTTGTGATGGGTTCCAACTTATTGGGGTCTGGGTGCCTCCTGGATAACAACAGGACGACTCACTACACCCTTAGCATGGGGAAAAGAGAAGTCTCTGCATCTAAAGTAGTCCTTGAGCCCATGCTTTCACAGGGTCTGGGGTTGCCAGTGCTCTAACAAGTCAAGGGGGAAGCCCTTGGTGGATGTCTCTGGAAGGGGACTAGAGCAGGAGATCCTAGGGACAATCATGGGGAGCAATTTTCAATGCAATGCTTGCGTCCTCAGGAGCTGAAGCAGTAATGCAGATGTCATTTCCCCAGAGGTCAACTCTGGGGGCCCCAGAGGAGCACAGCATGGTACCTGCAACGTCCTCCTGTATGTGCAGGGAGAGCCTGGACAACCTCTTGGTTTTGTTCTTCTTTCTGTTCATCCTCTGCCCCCTTTACAAGTTGGATGACATCTGGTACATTTAACCATGGCCGCAAGAGGCAGTGGGTCTTAGACCTTCAGGCAGGGATCCGATCAGCCTGGCCAGTAATGCTTGAAGAAAACTGCCATTTCTCTCATCTCCAGAGCAGCTTCTTCTTGAGGCAAGACATTGGCTGGAAGACCACAGGGGTAAAAATGACAATGAAGAAGTGGCTCACCTTTAAGAAGTTCATAATCTGGTTGTGAAGATAAAATATAATGGCACAAAGGGCTAGATGACAGTTTGGTATAAGATAGCAGGAGAGATGTATACTCAACTTCCAGGTGTTTCTGCTGTCCTGAAACCATGCACCCACCACCAGAAGACTCTGGAGGGGGTGGGCATTTCTGGAAGTAGGAAAGCAGGCAGGGCAGGCTCTATCGGGGAGGTGGAATCTGAGTGGGGCCTTAGGGAAATAAAGGTTTGTCTTTATTATTTGCTCACAAATGAGTACATGATCCTTATTTTTTAAAAAATCAAGAGATGTTGGAAAACATCAAAAGAACAAATAAGGGGCAGAGGTGTAGATCAGTGGTAAAACGCATGCTTAGCATATTTGAGGCCCTGGGGTTGGTTTCAGCACCATGAAAAAAAGAAAAAAACAAATGTCCTATGAACCATCCTCATAGATAGAGCTGTGGTTAGGGATAGTGTCTGTAGTGTTTACACCTAAATATAATGCCTAATGCATATTTAATTAAGCTAAGCACACAGTATGCACTCTGCGACGTGTATTATCACACTGACAGTGTAAGCTTGCCATCTTTTCTGTGGCAGCACACATCTTTCTGTCAGGTAAGTGGTTGTAGAATATGCCGCATGTGTATCGTTCCCCATTTGATGGACACTTAGAATGTTTCCATTTTTTTGCTTTTATGGTACGGCAAGAAGCATATCTTTTGGGTATTTATAATGTGTCTGTAGAGTACATTCTAATAGTGAAAGTGTTGAGTCATTGGGTAAATAGGTTTAATTCCTCCTAGATAAGTAGCCATATTGCCCTCTAACCCACACTTGTATGGAAGCAAACTAAAGTTTGAAGATGAATGAGATTAATAGGCAGTGTAGCAAATGGAGACAAGGGTAGCACATACTCAAGGGTCAGTGAGGAACTGCTCACCTGGAGCAGGGGGAAAGAAAACCTGGAATGCCAAGCCAAGGAATTTAGACTTTATTTTTTAGGTAGCAAAGAGCTTTCAAAGCAGGAGTCACCAGCAACCACATAAGGGATTGCATTTGTGACCTCCCCAGAGAGACTGGCTCTCGAGGAGATTTGGCAGGCTCTTGGACACCAAAAGCTTAGGACCCTCCAAATCCATCAACCTATTCCCTGCTTCTTGCTTCTCCCTTTCATAAACAAATTGCCCCCTTTGATCCTGACAGCAATAATATTTTGTTAATGAGTAGAATGATTTAGAAATAAAGGAGCTTTAAGATGATAGTTTAGAAGACTAATTTGCAGCTCACTTCCTCAAGAAGTAAATAGGTGTTCTCTTTCAGACTTCATCCTTCCAAAAGAGAGGAAGCTGGGACCCAAGCCTTGGTGAAGTGTTGCCTAGTGCTGAGTTCTAAAACCACTTCTCCTGTTTGGGAAGAAATTAAGCTAATAATGTAAAGCTGTAGCAATGTTTGCTTGTTTGTTTTAAAACCTTTATTTATTTATTTATTTTTATTTGGTATGGAGGATCAAATCCAGTGTCTCACACATGCTAGGTGAGTGCTCTACTGCTGAGCCACAACCCCAGCCCCTATAGCAATGTTTTTAGCAGAGCCAGGGTACTAAGGGATTGGTAGTGCCTGACTCCATCTTAAAAAAGAAAAAAAAATAGTTTCTGCTTCTTAATTTTTCAAAAGAAAAGCAAAATGTTTTAAATTGCTATAGTATTTTGCATGAATGAGTTCCCCAAAAAATCAATACCCACAGCAGCAGTTGCAAATCTTACCAATTGGATTTGATGGTGAAATACCAGACCAACTAAGTCAAACAAAATCAAGGCAAATGAATTGCTAAATGCCAAATGAAACCAGAGACTTGCAAGTCTCTGCCAGGAATGGAATTGCTGGCTGTGGCATTGGGTCATTGAATCACTAGAAAGAGCCTTTGGGGATGGAGTCTAACTCAGTGGTAGAGTGTGTGCTTAGCATGCACAAGGCTCTGGGTTCAACCCGCTAGCAGACTCCCAGAAGGAACAGACCAGAGAGGGAAGGAATTACTGGAGCAAACATCCATAGGACAGAGAGATCACTGGACTTATCTGTACAAAGATAATCTGTAGAACCTATGAATTGGGGTTCCCAGCCCATACTCCATATCTGGGTGATTGACTCTAACATGAGGGGCCCTGGCTCTGGGAGGACTCCCAGGTGATCACAGCCATTGTACTTCGTTGTCATTAATTCAGTATATGGAATCCTTTCTTCCCTTCAAAAGAGTGGACGGGTGGAGAAAAGATAAGATGACGTTGAAAGCAAGCCAAGACATGAAAAATGCATCATCCCTGGTACATAGTAAGCTTTTGTGATTTGAATGCCATTGAGATATGCACAGGGGTGGCAGGGACAATGGCTCAGTGGCAGCCATGTGCCTTTGGATGGTGGCTGCCATGAGTGGCACTCTGGGAGCTTGTTTGCTTGTTGTTTTTTTACTTGTCAGCAAGAGTGACGAGGAGCAGCCGAGGTATGATGCTAACAGCTCCCCTTCTTGGCTTCTCCAAATCCTCGCAGGCTCAGCAAGATCTTTCTGAGACTAAAGCCATTTGTGCTGCTAAGATTTACCAAAAAAAAAAATGTGCTAAGACTTGTATTGTTGTTTAACTTAACTCCAAATGGCTGTGTCTGACACTTCACCTCTGTGAAACCTTAGAAGTTACATTCACTGCTGCGCCAAGTTTGAGCAGTCTATGCCAATGGAGTCCCAGGATTTTACCTGTCTTAGTGCATTTTCTGCTGCTATAACAGAATATCACAGCCTGGGTAATTTAGCAATAGAAGTTTATATAGTCCTGCAGGCTGGGAAGTCTGAGAGCACAGCACTGGTCCCTGGTGAGGGCTCTGCTGCAGGATAACACGAGAGAAGGGTGAGGAAGCCATTGTAAAGCAGAGAAGGTATAAGAGGAGGCGGAATTTATAACAAACCCACTTGTCACCACTAACCTACTCCTGCAGTAATGACATTAATTACCTCTTAATGGTCCCATCTCATACAATGGCAGTTCATTTCACTGTGAGTGTTGGAAGGGGCATTTGAAACACAGCAACACCCAAGACAAATTCGGCTTCCTATCACTGTCTGCCATGCACCCTCT
Source organism: Marmota monax (assembly GCF_021218885.2). NCBI lineage: Eukaryota > Metazoa > Chordata > Mammalia > Rodentia > Sciuridae > Marmota > Marmota monax. The sequence continues at coordinate 301,463 of NW_026695045.1, forward strand.
TCCCTGATGTATTTTAGGGAAAAAAAAAAATAACATTTTTAGAAACTTTAAAAGAAGGAAGCAGGAGCCAAAGGGCTACAGGCTCTCAGCCAGGAGTGAACACATGCCATCACGCTCTTCCTCAAGTCTCTCCAGTAGAGAACCTCCATCTGTGCTTTCCAGAAAACAAGCAGCGAATCCACAAGTTGCTCCAGACTGGGGCCAGGAGCATCGGCCCCTGCTGTTTTTAGTCTTATTAAATTAAAGCACCAGAACTTCTTAGCCCTTCAAAGAGTTTCCAGATCAGGTCAGAATCACATAGGGAGCTTTTCTAAAAGGAGATACCTAGGCCTCACCTTGGGCCAGCCATACCAGACTGGCTAGGATAGGACACAGGAATCTGTGTAAATGCACCAGGTTTGGGGAATGACCTCAGGCCAAAGCTTCCCAATGGTTTTCATGCCATGACCTGTAGAAAATGATCAGTATTGACTGACATATTGGAGAGGGGCTCCTGGAACGAGGAGGCGTATTCTGGTTTCCTGAGGGCCAAGGACACGGTATCTTGTCACATCTGTTATGAATTCCAAAAAAGGGAGCTTTGCCTAAGGGATCTTCATTTACTGTGTTCAAATTTTCAAATGATTTTATTGATACTTAGTTTGGGAGAAGGCTATAGCAGTGTAAGACTGAAAGACCGTCCATTCCTCCACTAAGGCCAAGGTCAGTGACTACAGATTTCATTCCATCTGTTGGGAATCTGATACCATCATGGAGTCAGGACCAACATCTTCCTTGCTAGCCACCGGTATTAGTCATGATATACATTTGTGCACTTTTTCTCCTAAGTTTCTTCAGAATTTGGGGTAGTTTCAGATTGACCCTCATCTAAGTATATTTCCTCCAGTCTACAACTAGGACTCTGTGATGTTGGAAGTGGTATTTTTCCCTTTGAGTTATGAGACCTGACCAGTGATCGTCTCTTCCACTTGAATTTATTCAGACTCCCAAGTACAACTGTCCAGCCTTAATTCCAAAAATATCCAAGGAAAAATAAATGCTATTAAGGTCCTTGTCTTAGACTTTTATTTTTAAGGGGCCCAGAAAAAGACATATAATTACTAGCTCACTAACTTGGGCCTTAGGTTTTTTTCCTAACGAATTTCTCTTTAGAGGGTCAGGAACTAATTTTTGAGAAAATAATTGCCAATGGTAAGTTGTTTTTTTTTTTTCAGTTGTATCTTTTAATCTTAATAAATTTTAAAAATGGCATTGTCTCCATCTTATGAAAGGGGAATCTGAGGCTCAGAGAATCTAAGTACACTTACTGGAAGTTTCAGGAAGCCTGAATTCAAACCCCAACATTTCTGACCCAAAAAACCATTTTCCTATACCTAGCTGGCTCTTCCAGATAAACTTAGAGAAACAAACAACTGTTGTCTTTGAAAAATCACTCCAAGAGATCATGTCTTCTTTAAATGTTTTAGCTAAACTCAAGTCTCATGATCTTAGGAATGGATGGTCTTGGGGAAAGACGGATAATGCAAGAGGAAGGGCCTTGCCTATCCCTTGATGACCCGATCTGATGGAACTCCACTCCCTATCTTTGGGAAAATTTCTGGTCACTATAAACATTTCAGAAAACATTAGATTGGGCAAAGCATGCTTGGGTCTGGAAAAAAAACAAAAACTGGCCATCCAACAACTGAGTAATACATAAACCCATTCCAAAAAGAAAAAATAGATGTAGTGGCCAGAGAATACATCCCACAGAACCATTGGAGAAATACTCCTCTCACTTTGTCATACCCACACTAGTTTTGGACTTAAATAACTTACCTCGGTTCACACAATTGCTTCTGAAACAGAAATTTAAACCCAGAGCCAGGTTTACTTGAAATCCCAGTGACTTAGGAGGCTGAGGTAGGAGGATAGCAAGTCCTAGGCCATCCTCAACAACTTTGCAAGGCCCTGTGTCAAAATAAAAAATAAAAAGGGCTGGAATGTAACTCAGTGGTAGAATACCCCTGGGTTCAATCTCTAGTATCCATTTCCCCCGGGGGGGGGGGGGGGGGGGGGGGGGTTGGGGAGAGGAAAAGAAAAGAAATCCAAACCCAAGGTGTCTCATTCCAAAGCCTTTTTAGTTCCCTCTTCAATTCTGCTCCCAGAATCTAGAATCCTACAGAGGTGTTCCTAGGCATGGTCAAAAATGAATGTTATTATAAAATAAAGGTTAGAAGCCACTCATTGCTTCACCTGCCTAATATCTTGAGATTCTAAGCAATATTAACAAGCAAAATTAGTTCTAAAGCTGAGATAAATTTGTAATCTCATCCAATTATAAAACTAGAAATTCTTTATTATCTTCAAATTACAGATTGGCTTATTGAACATTTCTATCCTAGTTTCTGTTCAACAGGTTGGAGGTCCAAGTTTCCCAGAATAATACAGTACACGAAGATCTGGCAGGATCTAGGAACAGTTAAATCCAGTACATATCAGTGTTGCCCTGTTGCAACTCATGAAGAATATTTGTGAGTTTATTATCGGCTTTTGCTTTCATGAACTTAAGTTATCTGTGGACCAAACTGTCCATTCTCAGTATGGATCAAGCCTACTAATGCTACTTTATAACCTGTGTCCAAAGAACACTGCTAAAATCTGAGTGGGTGGGGCACTCCCATCTCAGAGGCTACACACTGAGCCACTTCCCACCAAGCTCCTTCATGGCAGGAGCTAGGCTCAGTGGCTTTAGGAGTGCCACTTCCTGGCCTCTCACTCTCACTTACGTTAAGTCAGGTTGCTCTCCAGTGTGCCCTTGACTCACCTTATTGACTCCAATTAGAGGTGATCTTGGTATCTGTAAGTGCCAAAAGGAACTGGTTAGCATTGTGTAACAGGAAGTTCAGGAGATGCCTCTTATTGCCCTGGAATTGGGAACCAGGCCCAAAGCTGGGAACAAAGAGGAGTTATGACCCTATGTTCTTCAGGCAGCTGCTAATAACTGAGGCCAGATTCTTCCTGGAACCCATGAGGAGATAGCTCTCATCTCCACTTGGGCCACTGGCCCCTCCCCCCTTCCTAGGCTGTATATGGAGATGAGGGAGGGGAGTTCCCAGAGTCCTTGCCTGTACACTTCTTGCCTAACCCTAAAGCCATGCAGTAAGAGTCTTCTAAGACTGTCTACTACAAAGGTTGGTGGGGATTTGCACAAATGCTATTTATGGAACTGGGAACACGCAGGCCCTCCCTTAACACCACCCTCTTATAAGACTGAGTAGACTGGCAAGTGTCCCCAGAAGTTTATAGGAGAACATAGAAATTGGTGCCTATTATGGTTTGGATGCGAGGTGCCTCCCAAAAACTTCTGTGTTAATACATGAATATTCAGAGGTGAAATGATTAGGTTATGAGAGCTATAACCTGATCATTTCATCCTCGTTGGAATGCACTGATTGGTTGGTAGTTGCGGGCAGGTAGGATATAATTGGAGGAGGTGGGTTACTGGGGGCATTCCCTGGAAGGGTGCATCTTCCCTGTGGCCTCTTCCTGTCCTCCACCCCCCACCCCTGCTTCCTGACCCTGCCATGAGCTGAGCAGCTCTCTTCCCCTGGGCCCTTCCCCCATGATGTGCTGCCTCACCTTGGGCCCAGAGCAATGGAGTCAGCCATCCGTGGACTGAGACCTCTGAAACTGTGAGCCCCAAATAAACTTTTCCTCCTCTTAGTTGTTCTTGTCAAGTGTTTTGGGAACAGCAATGCAAAAGATGACTAAAGCAGAGCCTGACACCCATTTGGAGATTTCCAAAAGAGGAAGGCTACAGAAAGAGCCCATGGTTGGACTGAGATGGAAATATGGGACAGTGAGTCTGGCAGTAGGATGGACATCCCCTTGGGCATCACACAAAATGAAGATGATAGTCATGAGAAGAAATCTGGGATGTTCCTCTGACACCAAACAATTTTCCAGTTCTCTAATTCTTTAATACCAGGTACATGTCCAATAATTCAATTCACTTCAATTCTGACATTTTCTACCTGGAATTAGCATTGGATCCCAGAAGTTAAAGAGCTCAAAACTCCCCAATACAAGACTGCCTGTACTTCTGACTGACCAGCTCTTTATAAGGGCTTCCCACAGCCCAACCTTTGGGTTCAATAATTTGCTAGACAGGCTTGCAGAACTCAGGTGAACATTTTACTTACATTTATTAGTTTATTTTAGAGAATATAATACATGACTAGGCAAATGGAAGAGATGCATAGGGCGAGGTCCTAAGGGAGGGGGAGCTTATGGAGCTTCCATGTCCTCTGTTGGTGCCCCACGATTACAGTGTAGCTCTGGATTGTCACCAGAGGCCCATGTATGAAAGCCTTGATCCTCAACTTGGCACTATTGGGAAGCAGTGGAAATTTAAAGAGGGAGGGACCAATGGGAGGAAATTAGGATATAGGGGAATGCCTATGAAGGGCATTTCCTGTCTCTTTCTTTGCTTTCTGGCCACTATCAAATGAGCAGGCTGCTTCTGCCACATGCTCCCCAATGCTGCCACAGGCCCAAAGTAACAAGACCAAGCCACCATGAATTGAAACCATGAGCCAAAATAAACCTTTTCTCCTTGTATATTGTTTATCTTAGGTATTTTATGACAGTTACAGAAAACTGACTAACGTACCTGTCCTCCCAGGAAGTCAATGCGTTTACCAACTCAGAAGCTCTCCAACTCACTCATCTTATTATTCTAAAGTTCTTATGGAGCTCAATCACCAATATTCCCTCTTCTCCACAGAGGTCAGTGGGTTGGATTGAGAGTTCCCACCCTCTAATCACTTCCTTGTTCTGAGGACAAGTCCCATTTGAGGCTATCTAGGGGCTCCTTATAAATAGCAAAGTCACTCTTGTCTCAGGAAATTCCAAGGGCATTAGGACCTCTGTTCTAGGAACCAGGGACAAAGACCAAATATGATTCTCATTATACCATGGGACGAAATGAGAAAACAGGTCTAAAGTACCTGACACAAGCTCTGTGCAGAGCCAAACCTTAGTAAGCATTAGTCCATAGCTTTCTTTTTTTTCAACATACCAAAAAGAAATGTTGAAGTTCTACATATGAGACAGTCTCTTCACAAAGATAATCAAGTTAAAGTGAAGTCATTAGGGTGAACCCTAATCCCACCTCTCTTGGGGTTCCCTTCTGCCTTCAGCTCATGGACCCTACAAGGCGACCACAGTGGTCATCCAGGGCTAGAAACCACTGTGTGTGCTCAGATTTCCCATTTTAAACTTTCTCTTCTCATAGTGTTTCTGTATCTAAATTATAGTTGAGACTAGTTCAGAGCACACACTGAATCACACCCCGCCATGACCACTCAGAATTTTCTGTCTTCCTGTGTCACATGTACTTAGGAGCCAGACTCCTTCAATAGTCACATTGCAGAGGAATAATACAAATCACTGTTTGTGGGACATTCTAGTGCCGAGGGCAAAGGCTTTAAAAATAGCCTTTTATGTATTAACTACTAACAAAGCAAGAACTGACTCTTATGGCCAAGATTTGCATTTAAGGTTTCTTTTTTCTTTTTATACTGATGCATTGCAATTGACCTTTTATGTAAAGTTTTAGGTCAGTGCTCAAGTACATGGTGAAAGCTCCTGAGTTTGTTTGTTTGTGTTTAAGTTTTTTTAACAACTTATTCGAGCTATTGCTTACATACCATACAAGCCACCCATCTTGAGTGTACGATTATATTCACAGATATGTACAGCCATCCATGAAATCAACTTTTAAACATTTTCATCACCCCAAAAAGAAAGCCTACAGACTATTTATCACCTGCCTATCCTATTACTCTCACCTCTACCCCAACCCTAGAAAACCACTAATCCACTTACTTTCTCTTCATAGATTTTCTTATTCTGGATATTTCATATGTATAGGATCTCTTATTAATATGTGGTCTTTGCAAACTAATTTCTGTGAAAGCCCCTTGGTTTTTATGTGTATCCCTCTTAGAATTCAAATTCAAGCCAGGCACTGTAGTGCACACCTGTAATCCCAGCGGCTCAGGAGGCTGAGGCAGGAGGATTGCAAGTTCAAAGCCAGCCTCAATAACAGTGAGGTACTAAGCAACTTAGCGAGACCCTGTCTCAAAATAAAATTTAAAAAGGGCTGGGAATGTGGCTCAGTAGTTGAATGTCTGTAGATTCACTTCTTAGTGCTAAAAATAAAAAAGAAAAGAAATCCTATATTGAATTCCAGGCTAAATGTCCATTCTTTAGAGCAAAATGAGAATAATATCTGCAACACCTTGGAGTCTTCAGTAAAAGTTTCAGAAAGCAGGAAAAAAATCTAATGTATGGTGTACTCTATCAGCTCCTCCCTATTTTAGGACTAAGCATTGTGGTTACATAATGTCGCAATTCCTGGCTGGGGTTATTGCTTAGCCCTTTTTCATTTAACATTTATCAAAAACTTCTAATTTCAATTAACAGGGCAAGCCCCTGTTGGTTATTGTCCTTTGTGGTTCAAATTGAAAGTGTAATTAATCATGGAAACTATATCTCAGTGAACATCAGCTAATAATATTGCCTTGGAGATGCAAACTCTGCTCCAGCTGGTCCAAGATCTCCTGTGGGCTTCTCTTTGCACCTTCCAGGTGTGAGATTGATTGTGACCCACATGGGGACGTGGTTCGTGAGGCTGCACTAAAGCAGCAGCCCTCAGATCACCCGGGTCTGCCTTGTCCCAGTGTAAGATGGTGAGGCCCACAGGCACAGCTGACCCTGTGGAGGGAAAGTCCTCTAAAGAAGATGTGCCAAAGGGAAGGAGCAACCAGCTGCCTATCTGGCCCTGGGGAAACAGCCCTGGCAACAGCTCAGCCCCATCTATACAGATGGGTTTTAACTACAAGGGTCCTATTTGCCATCAGCCAAGCTCAGGGAGTACCAGCAGCATCCAAAGCCAGAAACCTCATTGTGATGAATTGATAAGCCCCCAGCCAGAACATAGCCCCACATGTTCCCAACCAGCCTCCTCTCCAGCTAGAGTAGCTTTGCAGGCCCCTTGAGGCCAGAGCATTCTGAGTCACCCAGTGGATCCAGCTGCACTACCGTGGCATGCAGTGTGCTTCATACAGAGCAAGTGAGCCGTGGAAGAGACACCAGGAATCTGGAAGACTTTCTATGTGAAAACCTTCCCGACCCATGTGCTGGGTAGAATTATACCCATCCAAAAAGATATGTTGAAGTCCTACATGAGACAGGGTCTTCACAGAGGTAATCAAGTTAAAGTGAGGTCATTAGGGTGAACCCTAATCCCATCTGACAGATTTCCTTTTAAAGAGGGGAAAATTGGACACAAAGGGCACAGAGGACATGTCCCACTAGCAAGAACCCTTCTCTTGTGATTCCTTTGTCTATTACATTGATGGACACTGACAGGTCAGAACTTCCAGAAAATAGAAAAGCCTACCCAGCCTTTCACTTGCACAAGGAACCCTGCACGATGATAGGTGGTCATATTCATATTAGAGCTTATCATCATTTTCCCATCGATTCAACCATAGGAATAACAATTATAATGCAAAATAATCTACAGCATGGTGTGTACCTGGTGCCTTTCTTCTGAAGAACTTAAGAGTTGAAGGAACAACATTACTGCTTCTCTAAGGGTGTTTTTGTTTCCTGTATCAATCTGGTATGTTTCCTGTACATTATGCACCCTGTACATTTGTGCTGGCCTGGGGACATTCCATCTCGAGCCCTTTTTATTTAGTCTCACTAAGTTGCTGGGGGTCTTGCTAAGTTATTGAGGCTGGCTTCCAGCTTGCAATCTTCCTGCCTCAGCCTCCCAAATCACTGGGATTACAGGCATGTGCCACTGCTCACAGTTTATTAACACCATTTTAGGTTGAGGAAACTGAGGCTCTCTCTTTTGATGGATTGCTCCAGAATTTCAGATGAGCACATCCTGTCCTCATGGTATAAGAGTGTATCTCTGTCTATTCAGAATACTGTAACCAAATACTACTGACAGGGTGGTATTATAAACAATAAATGTTTCTCTCTCACAGTCCCAGAGGTTGGGAAATCCAAGATTGAGGCTCTGGCAGAGTCGGTTTCTGGTTCCTGGTTCAGATGCACCTTCCTGCTGTGTCCTCACAAGGCAGAAGGGATAAAAGGACTCTAGTCACTTCCCATAGGCCCACCTCCTAATATCATCACATAGAATCTGGGTTCTGGGCATGCACAAATATTCAGAACATACCAGGCTGGGAACACAGGTCTGGGAGGATTGTGACTAAGTCATGAATCATTTCTGAGCTTCAAGTTCCTCATTTAGAACATAGAGATAATATTTGCACCTAAGATCAGTGGTTGGATCTTAGCTGTACATTCAGATCACCTGGGAAGCTTTTGAAAACCTAGGCGTCCAGGCGCCACCCAAGTCCAATGGGATTCAAGCACTGGGGCTTTGATTTTGCTGTTTGTGCCTCCTCCCCAGAGGTTCCTCTCACAGTTCTGGAAGCTGAAATTCCAAAATCAGGTGGAGGATTCAGAGGGCCATTCTTTCTTTCCTCTTCCATCTTCTGTGTGGCTCCAGGAGTTGCTTGTTTTGTGGCTGAGTCACTCCAACCTCTGCCTCTGCCCTCAAGAGACCTTCTCTTTGTGTCTTCTCCTCTCATAAAGACACCTGTCATTGTATTTAGGGCCCATTCACTTAATCCAGAAAGAATTCATATTGAGATCCTTAGCTTAACTATATCTACAAAGATATTTGTTCCCAGGCATTCATAGGTTCCAGAGATGATGACATGAATATATCTTTTGAGGATCACCATTCACCCCATGGCAGAGAACTTTCATGTATTTTCAGATTGTTCTGGTTTGAGCTCCAGCAGCAGCTTTGAGACACTAAATGTCTTGGTTACACTGAAAGCAAGCTGTGTGTCCTTTTATAATGGGCTAAACCGTGACACATGGAAAGGCCCAGACATCAGAGGTGAAGGTTGAGATTTATAAACCTTGTTTTAAAATAAGGAAACCTGGAAATGAATGTTTAAGATGTAAAATAGTCTCATTCTTTTTAAAGAGTGGTGTAAGTAATATAATTGAGTTTGAATCAGGACCAAAATACTCCAGAAGCTATTGAAACACAACATTTAAAAAGCAAACTAGGGACTGGGGCTGTGGCTCAGCAGTAGTGCACTTGCCTAGCATGTGTGAGGCACTGGGTTCGATTCTCAGCACCACATATATATATTTAAAAAAAAAAAAAGTCTATCAACAACTAAAAAATTAAAATATTAATTTTAAAATTTTAATTTTAAAATTTGCTTTTTATTTATAAAAATAAAAAGCAAACTTAAACAAGAGTTGTAAGAAAGATGAACAGAGGGGGCTGGGGTTGTGGCTCAGCAGTTGTAGAGCGCTCGCCTAGCATGTGTGAGGCCCTGGGTTTGATCCTCAGCACCTCATTAAAATACATAAATAAAATAAAGATATTGTGTCCAACTACAACTAAAAAATAACTATTTAAAAATCAAAAAACTAAATTAAAAAAAAAAAAGGTGAACAGAGCTGCATGTGGTGCTCCACATCTGTAATCCCAGCAACTTGGAAGACTGAGGATAGAGGATCACAAGTTCTAGGCCAGCCTCAGCAACTTAGCAAGACTCTGCCTCAAAATAAAAAAGGGGCTGGGGATGTAGCTCAGGGGTAAAGCACCCCTGGAATAAATCCCCAGTACAAAAAAAAAAAGAAAGAAAGAAGAGCAAAAGAAAGAAAGATAAATGGAGCAATTTAGAAAACCAATGAGAAAAAGAGTGGGAAAGATTCCAAGAGGAATGAGCGCTTGGGGTGGCAGGAGGGGAATTAGAAGGAACAGGGAAAGTGTGGATCGAGAAGTTTGCAGTTACCAGCTTCTTTCAGATAAGTCCTGGTGGTCCCATACCCCTGCCCCCGCCCACCATTTTGGGGTCATTTCCATTCAAACGCCTTCAGTGGGTTGTTCCTTTCTGATCTAGAGCTTAGATTAAAGATGTCCTTTGGTAAACCCTTCTCCCTCATCTCCCTCCAGCTCTTTGAAAGTGAATCTCTAATTATAGGCCATGTTTGAGATTTACTAGATGAAATCAACAGCTGTAGATATGACACTAGTGTTGCAAAAAATCGACACACTGTTGCCATAAAAAGCCCAATTGTTAATTGCTTCTTTGGCATCTGGCTATAACAGAAACACCCTTTTGCTGTTTAATACTAAAAGTAAATGTGGAAAGAGCATGGGGCTAGATTTAGAGGAGGCTACCTATCATCGAGGGCTTGTGATTTGGGGGCAAAATATTTTATTTCTCTCAGGTCTCAGTGTCCCTGTCTACAAAATTGAGGACATGAAACCAAATTATCACTTTCAGGTTAAAATTGCTATTCTGGGAGCTGGGGTTGTGGCTCAGTAGTAGAGCACTTGCCTGGCACATGTGAGGCACTGGGTTCGATTCTCAACACCGCATAAAAATAAACAAATAAATAAAATAAAGGTACTGTGTCCATCTACAACTTTAAATTTTTTTTTGTTTCTGGATTAGTCTTTTTTAAATTTATTTATTAACTATTTTAATTAGGTATATATGATAGCAGAATGCATTTTGATTCATTGTACACAATTGCAGCACAACTTTTCATTTCTCTGGTTGTTAAAACTTTTTAAAATTCCATTCTGAATCTTGAAAATACAGTGTACTTCTCATTCCCACCCAGCCTTTTCCCATGACTTTACTCTACAATTAACCTAATGCAATTTTACAATTTGTAATACAGTCAAGAACCACAACATTGGGCTGGGGTGTGGCTCAGTGGTAGAGCACTTGCCTAGCACAAGTGAGGCACTGGGTTTGACCCTCAGCATCGCATAAAAGTAAATGAATAAAATAAAATAGTATTGTGTTCATCTAAATAAAGAGAGAGAGAGAGAGAGAAAGAAAGAAAGAAAATAAGAAAGAAAGAAAACTACACATTGATTTCAGCATCTGCATGGTTTGGGCTGTGCCAGCAATCTTTTCCAATCTTTTCTGAACTGAAATTTGCTGTCAGGTCCTGCAGTTCTCAGCTGCAATCCATCTGGGTTCCATGTTGTAGGGTCTTCTTTTATTCTTGAAAAGTGTGGACCTGGGATATACAGGAAGATTCTGGGTTAGGTACCATTGCAAACTCAGAGGTTGTGGGCTGAAGACACCAGCCAGGGCTGTCCAAGGCTCAGGGCAGGAAGGGTGGAGCAGGTCAGCTCATCCAGGTGTTGCTATTTGCAGGCCTCTTGCCCAGCGGTGCTGAGGGTCAAACCCAGTGCCTCACTTGTGCTAGCACGAGGCCCCTCAGGCCATTGCCCTGGTTTTATTTCATTCCCCTGCCCTGGTGCCTGCCCATCTTGCTCTATTCACCGGGTTCTTTGTCTCCTCCAGCTCTGGGTTGCTGGGAGCCTTCTGCTTTCCTCTGCTCACTGGCTCTATGACTATCCTTTATTTCCTCAGCTGCTAACCCTGAGGACAGCCTGTGTTCTGGTCAACCATAAAGTGGAAACCATATCTTCTAAGCCTCTAGCCATGTGCAGTTAATAATACCCATTATTTGCCTCCATTGTGGAAAAATCAGTAGGCAGTTTGGGAGAGAAACATGTATCAATACTTCATTTTTTGTTACAGCTAAATAATATTCCATTGAAGGGATATACCACATTTTGTGTATCCAGTCTTAAGTTGATAGATCTTTGGGGGTTTTGTTTTGTTTTGTTTATTATGAATTTGAACATCCATGGACAAGTTTTTTTTTAATATATATTTTTTAGTTGTGGATGAACCTTTATTTTTTATTTATTTATTTTTATGTGGTGCTGAGAATTGAACTCAGTGCCTCACACACAACCCCAGCCCCACAGACAAGTTTTTGTGGAGATATATGCTTTTGGTTCTCCCCAGTAGATACCTAGCAGTGGAATTGATGGGTCAAATATCAACTCTATGTTTAATATTGAGGAACTCCCTGAAATGTTTTCCAATGTTGTCACACTCTTCTACATTTCCCTTGGCAATGTATGAGAGTTCCAATTTCTGCCCATCTTTGCCAGCACTTATTGTTGTGCACATAGTATTTTAATTAGTCTTTCACTTAAATATTTACTCAATTTGGGCTAAAATTCCAATGCACCACCCACATATGGACGATGGGTTCAAAGAGGGCTCAGTCATTTATTCAACATCTATGATGTCCGTGACCTGTGGCAATAGGATCTACTGCCCTGGAGGGCTCACAATCCAGGGGAGGTAGATGACCAAATGCCATTATAGATTGCTCACCTACTGGGCTAGGACCTGAGGCTTCTTTGGAACCTAAAGGAGGAGCTACACAGGAAAGGGTCCTTGGGGGTGGTGACACTTGAGTTCAGTCCAGAAGAAAGAAAAGGAGAGAGAGAGAGAGGCAGAGTAGAGGGTTGGTTGGGGAGAAGGAAGTTCAGGAAGAGAGACCAACACCTGCCTAGGAGGTTCAAGAGTTCTGGGGCTTTGAAGGACGGGGCCGCCCAGAGCTTCTGAAGGCTGGAGGGACAGCGTGGCATTGGGATGGTGGTCCAGAAAAGACCTTGGAAAGGTAAACAACAATGTAAAGGGCCTAGTAGTCCATGCCAGGTGTTTTAACTTTCTCCTCAACTCGTGGCACCATGGGTGGATTCTGAGAAGGGAGCGATATAGTTGGGTTCTCTTGGGGGACCAGCATGGCTGCAGAGTGGGGAACAGTAAATAGAAGGATTGAAACAAGGCTGGGAAGATAAGGCTCTGCCTCAACTTTGATGAAGGCCTGGCATTGGCCTAGTTTGGGAATTGCTCCTGGGGTTGTCCTGTGTCTCCCCCTCAGAGGAGGCTGATCCATAAGGGAAGTCAAGGGCAGCCAGAAAGCCCTCGTGAGAGGCTGGTACAAGGTGGCCCAGAGCCTCAGCCAGCTCCAAATGAGAAACCTGTCTCCGTTTGTGAGAAGCCTGCTCTGGCCCCTCAAGCCCCCGCTGAGGCACAGTCTGCCCTGAGTTACAAGGGCTGGGGCAGTCATAGCCCGTCTGATTTCCTGCTTCATCCCATCTACCTTTCTACACGGGGCCCCTAACCTCTCCTGGGAGGAGAAGCCAGCTTTTCCGCTTCACCCTGTGGCCTCTGCTGTGTGTGGGAAGCCTTTGCCTCCCTGGGGCCTGCATCCCCATCAACAAGGTCAGGTTGTGTTAGGGGCCCAGACCCAAGATTGTGCAGCAGACCCCACAGCAGCTTTCAGTCTTTTTTACAATAATTAAAATAATCTTATAAAAACATTTTAAACATAATTACTGGCATTTGTGCACTTTATTAGTTTACACATTCGTTTTTTAAATACCGCAGGGAGAAAAAATCCTCTAAGTACATAATCAGTAGCCAATTTCCACATGGCAATCATTGAGCAAATATTAAGTGGTTCAACATTTTTTTCAGAAGTCTTTTTTTGCCTTTCTTGTTTCATTCTTATAACTGAAATTTAACACCAATCTTTTGTGTAAAACTCAGCGGATTTTCACATATTGCATCCAAATCAACATAAAATCATCCCAGAAGTTTCCCTCCTGTTCCTTTGTACTCACCCCCCGACCCCCAAACACACCAAGAGGTTACCTGTCTTCTACCTTTCATCACCATAGACAGGTTGTGCTTGTTCATGGGATTTTAATCACCCAGTGTATGTATGCTATTGCCTCTGGCTCCTTTTGTTCAGCATTTCTGTTAGAGTCATACGTGTTCTTGCATGTAGCCACCAACACTTGTTCTTTTTCATTGCTGTATAGTATTATGTCATATGAAGATACCATGGTTTATTCACCTGGTTTCCTGTTAATGAACATTTGGGCTGTTTCCAATCTTTAGCTATTATATTTTAAACTGGTGTGAATATTCTAGTATAGTCTTTTGGTGGCCATCTGCACTCATTACTCCCAGAAATTAAATTATTAGATCATAAGTAAGCATGTGCTTGGTTTTGTAAATGTTACTGAGCAATTGCCCAAAGTTGTTGAGCCATTTTTCACTCCCATCAATGCATTGGACTTTTTTTTTTTTTTTGGTAAAGTTTATTTGATTTATTTATGTATTTGTTTGTTTTTGGTACTAGGTATTGAACTCAGAGGCACTTAACCACTGAGCCACATCCCCAGTCCTTTTTTGTATTTTATTTAGAGACAGGATCTCTCTGAGTGGCTTAGGGCCTTGCTAAGTTGCTAAGGCTGACTTTGAACTAGGGATCCTCCTGCCTTAGCCTCCTGAGCCCCTGGGATTACAGGCAGGTGCCACCACACCCAGCTTGCAAAGTTTATTGACATTAAAATCAAGAAAAGTACATAATACAATGCCTCAAACCTAACTTTATTTTTCCCCTTTTACTGGAGCTTTAACCCCGGGGTGCCTTACCACTGAGCTATATCCTCAGCCATTTTTTATTTTAAGACAGGGTCTCATGAAGTTGCCAGGCTGGCCTAGAACTTGTAGTTCTTCTTCCTCCGGCTCACAAATCTAACTTTAAATCACTTTTTTTGTTTTTTTTTTTTTTTTGAAATTTTTGCCGATTAATTACCTTGTAATCCCTCCATTTTTTTAATAGAGAAATCATAATCCATCTTTCTTCTTTTCTTCCTCCCTTCTTTTCTTTTCTTTTTTTTTTTTTTTTTTAATTCAGTGCTGGGGATGGAACCCAGGGCCTCATACCTGCTCCACCACTGAGCTACCCCCCAGCCCTCACACTTTTAAGTAACTGCACTGTTCTTTGGTGTTTTAGTGTGTCCACACAGGTGTACAACCACCACCATCGTCTAATTCAGCACATTTTCATCTTCCCCCCAAGAAATGCCAGTTCCATTAGTAGTCACCCCACATCCCTTCCTCTCCCAAGTCCCTGGCAACCACTAATCTACTTTCCGTCTCTATGGAGTTGCCTGTTCTGGACATTTCATATAGATGGTTAAATTTTTAATATATCAATTTCTATGACTTTTTTTCCCCTAGGATCCTAAACACTTCAAGTCAGAAAAGACAGGACGGGGACAGTTAAGGGAAGGCTGGAGAGATAGTCATCAGCCCATCATGTGCTCCTACAAGCTGGTGACCGTGAAGTTCGAGGTCTGGGGGCTTCAGACCAGAGTAGAACAATTTGTGCACAAGGTAAGTGATGCAGCAGTCCCTAGGCTGTGGGCAGGGTTGGTGCGGCCTGAGCCTCAGGTCAAGAGTGTGCACTGTACAACCACTGCCGAGTGCCAGCCAGGGCAGGCACCTGCATGGCGTTTTATATATGGTTTGATTTTTCCCCACTGCTAGAAGTAGCTGCTTTATGCTTTGGCTCTCATTTAGCGGCCTCCATGTCCATTGGATGAGTTTATTTGGGAAATGGAGCTTTCAAAATGTACTTGTCACTTTAGCATTGGGCTAATCTACTTACAGGCAGAGGCCCTTGGGAAGGGGCCCCGGGGCTTTTCTGTGTCCACAGGTCCTGAGGATAATTCTACTCAGAAGATCTTGCAAATGTAGGTGCCTGAGGCAGACAATGCCTCAAGAGAACAAATGAGCCACCCCAGTGCTCCCATTGGAGTACAGTAACCTCAGCACTGCCGCTTACTGAAGAATTCTGTTACTGAAGTATTATTAACAACCTCAAAACACAGATTTCAATTGTGTACTCACCTTGGCTTAACATATTAATTTTGTAGCAGAAACCTACTTGGTGATGATTTCAGTTTTCTCCTGGTTTCTAACGTGAGGTTTTTCTGCCTGGGAAAAACTCATAGGAAATGCAGTGTTGAACATTGCCCTTTGTAACTTCTCCCATTTTCATAAAAATAAATACTCCCCAAGTTGTCTCTGTATTTCAGATAGGCTGGCTATTTATTTTTCCAGTTAAAAACTGATAAACACAGCTTTACAGAATTCTGTTGGGGGCACTGGAATTTTTCCCTAAATGTACTGAGCTTGTTTCTTAGATGGATTTTTCTACTGAGTGGGGAGCCAATTGACAAGAGAAAGTTTGGTTTTGGTTTTATAGTACTGGGGATTGAACCCAGGGACACTCTACCACTGAACTACATCCCTAGCTCTTTGTATTTTTATGTTGAAACAGGGCATTACTAAATGGCTTAGGGCCTCATTAAGTTGCTGAGGCTAGCATTGAACTTGTGATCCTCCTTCCTCAGCCTCCCAAGTCACGGGCATTACAGGCATGTGCCACTGTGCCTGGCCTCTGGTAGTTTTTTAACCCAAAATGATCTCCTCTTACTAGGGGACTGTTATATAGTGCATTTTATTTCCTTTCGCCATGAATGTTTAGATCTTACCAGGGCTCATGCATTTCTTTTCTCACAGATGACTGGCCAGTTTTGAGAATCTATGATTTTTAAAAATCCTATAAAAGGAGCTGGGGATGCAACTTGGTGGCAGAGCACTCCCTTCACATGTGTGAGGCCCTGGGTTCCATCCCCAGCACCCATAAAAGCAAACAAATAAATAAATAAATTTAAAAATTAAAAACCTATAAGGACACTGCTTTATTTACAGACATTCTATTGTCCATTTCCAAATAAAATGCAGTGTCCAGGATGCGTCCAAAACACACCTGCTCTGACTCATGAGTTGCTAATGAGTATTTGAGGTAGCATTTGCATGGGCTTAAGCATCAGGATGCTTTTCTCTGAACACCTTTGTTTTTGCTTTTTTTTTCCCCTAGACTCTATTCACAGTTAAGGGTGGGGGGATGTTCAAAAGCAAGCCATTAGCACATTATTGAATTCACGTTTCCATCCAACAGCTGTGTTGTACTAAATGTAATAGGATATATTTACTAGTGCCTCCATGCTGTTCTTTTGATTTCCACAAATTTTACACACTCAGCACTCAGTGTGTGCATGGCTGGGTGTTGTTTCTTATGGTCCTTATGTGTTTCCCATTTCCCAGTCATAAAAGCCCCACTAGATCTTGTTTATGCAAATTCACCAAATTAAAATCCTTCATTTATTAAAACATGCATGAACCTTCCATGAGAGGTTTTTGACAGTCACTGGATTTGTTTGACAGGAAGACAGGAATGTTGGGAGGAGACTGTGGGTATCCCAGAAACATAAAAAAAAAAAAGCTTATTTATACAGGTTGCAAAAGAGTATCATGAAATAAAAGCATGTGAACAGCAACAGTCTTGGACACATACGCAAATGGTATATTTTACTTTCCTCAGTCTTCTATTGCCAGCATGCGTCCCTGTAAGAATCAAGTTCATTCCTTTGTCTCCAATGGAGCTTACCATTCCTATTATCTTCTATTCCAATTCAGGTCTCTTATTTCATCTCTCTCAAAATAGTTGACTAAACTGTTTTTCCCCCCTTCTACTACATGAAACTCAAGCCTAGAAGGATATTTACTTACTTGTGTGCTACACCTTGATTTACTTTTAAAAATCAACTCATTATTTAACATATTATATCAGAGAAGTGGGAAGGTCTTAACCTTGCTGGCAGGTCACTTGCTACCTAAAAAAGGGCTTTTGATTTCCAACTTTATCTTCCTGGCACCAGAGAGACAGACAAAAGTAGGAAAGTAGACACTGTTCCGGATAGAGATAAACGAAAAAGAAAACCTTAGGCTGGGGCTCCCAGAGATGCATTCGAGTCACTGCTGTGTGACTGTCTTGTAGTTGTTAGTTTGTACAAACCCCTGGCTCGACTCTCAAATGCCCTGAAGTGATTAATTTACAGCAAGTGTGTGCATGCCCTAGAAAGGGACTGGGACAAGCGGGCATGATACCTGCACGTCAGCCCGCCGTTGTCATCATCTGTGGACAAAGGGATTGAAGAATCCATATTGCCAAGACTCCCAGAATTGAAAACGACTATTTTCCAGAGAGTCCCCATCCAACCTGGTATTATTTCAACCTCCTTCTTTTCCTTTCTAGGTGGTTCGAGACATCCTGCTGATTGGACATAGACAGGCTTTTGCATGGGTTGATGAGTGGTATGGTAAGTCAATTTCCCTGAAATAACTTGTAGAACAATTTCATGACATTCAACTTGGGCTTTCAATCCCTCTGGCTTCAACTCTTACCTAAAAGGACAACAAAGGCAGGCTCCAGCTTCCTGTATTGAAACACCATCCACCAAGCATAATAAAGATGTAATTATAGAAGCTTGGTCTAAAATAACCACAAAGATATTGACTAAGTAGGACCTTGGTATATTTGATGCATACATAGTTGATATTCAGGGCTCTACCATTCTCTGCTGGATGGATTTCAAACCCATCCTAATTTATCCCAGACTTCAAGATCAAAGCTTTCTGAAGCATCATGTCAAGTAAAAGCAATCCTTTGATTCAGAGAACACTTGAAACAATCCCTCATCAGATACATACAGCTTCTGTGAGAATTCAAGGACAGACAAAAGCATAGGTACCCGTTAATCCTAATTAAAACTATTGTTCTGACCTTTTTTCGTGATATGGGAAGGTTGAACAGGTTCTGCACATTGCCAGTAAATCAAAACAAGGTTTGCTTCATCCCAAGACGGATGGACCACCCTCCCCAAATCCTCAGCACTCTCCTTTTGTCCACACAAATCCTCTGCATTCCCAGAATCAGTCATCAGATGGCTTCTGTCCCTGGCTATAAATAGAAATGCATACGCCCAATGGGTGACTTAGGTTAGATCTGACTCTCAGATCGATTGTCTAATGAAATGCCCTCCTCTTTGGCCTTTTCCTAAGTCACATTACATTTGTTCTGAGTGTAACCTAGATTGCGTTTTGGTCCTTTTCCATCATTATTCCGCCAATTCCCTCCCTTTTCTTAGCAGAAGGCACACAATTTAAAGTAAGAGGATATGCAGGACAGAATGGGCAGACAGTGACGGTTATTAATGTTGCTAGCTGTTTCTGAGCCACATTTGAAAAGGCATGGTTCTGTCGGCTGAGGTCTTTTACTTTGTTTTGTTTTAATCTTCCCAGATCTAGACCAATTGAAAAGTAAATGCGTCTGCTTGGGTTTGTTCAAACACAGAGCACCAGTTACTCTCTCCCCACACATCTCCAGGATGCTACTTTAGGCAGCAAGTTGTCATAAGTCTTCCATAGACCTATCTGTCGGTGTTGTCTTTTTTGAGGCAGGTAGACAGAATCTCCTCTGATGGTTAAACAAATCTTTCTGGGTGTTCTTTTTCCTGGGAAGCTTTTCTCAGATGGAACCCAGACATCAACAAAGGTTAGGAGCTTCTGGCCTCTCCTGACTTGTACTTCTCAGAGTTCATGGTTTCCTTGTTACCAGCTCCAAGGGAATATCCAAAGGATATTCCAAGAATAATAGGCTTGAACCAATTGGCAAGAGGACAGGACCTGAAGGCCCAAAATCTGCCACTTTAAAGACCAAGAGACAGCCCCAGAACGCCACTGAGGACTTTCCAGAAAAGGCAACATCAAAAAGAGTAGCCGGCCTCTGATCAAGAGGACAAAACAGGGCTAGGGGTGTAGCTCTGTGGTAGAGCGCTTATCTAGCATGCTCAAAGCCTTGGGTTCAGTCCTCACTGCTGCCCAGAAAAAGGGGGGCTAAACACTGCAAAGCTGTTAAAAAGGAAAGAGGGTTTGATTAAATACAGGATATTAGCAGGGAAAAAATCATGGGTGAGGGCTGGGATTGTGGCTCAGTGATATAGCACTTGCCTTACGTGTGGGCCCTGGATTCCATCATCAGCACCACATAAAAATAAATAAATAAAACAAAGGTATTACATCCATCTACAATTTAAAATTTTTTTTTCTTTTAAGTCATGAGTGGGGCCGGGTTGTGGCTCAGTGGTAGAGCACTTGCCTAGCATGTGTGAGGCACTGGGTTCAATCCCCAGCACCACATAAAAATAAATAAATGAAATAAAGTTAAATAAATAAATAAATAAAGATAAAATAAAGGTATTGTGTCCATCTACAACTAAAAAGAAAACATTTTAAAAAAAAATCATGAGTGGCTATCCAGTAAGTGAATGGCTAAGTACAGAGAATAGGGCTTATTCTTTCCTCTCTCAGCTGCACCTATGGCAAGGAAGAGACTGAAAGCCATTTAGTTGAAAGAGAGAGAGGCTTGCCTAGCATGTGCAAGGACCTAATTTAAATCTCCAGCACTGCAAAATTGGGCAGGATGGAGAGTAAAAGGAAAAGAGAAAATCCTCAGATTTTTATAGAAGCCCAAAGCTAGAACACCAAACCAAGTGAAATGGGAGCTCTCCAGCCTGGAGACCTGCAGGACTAGAACACCTGCCTACCTGCTTAGGATGGGTTAGGTGAGGGAGGTTAACAGCTCAAGGATTCTTATTACTCAAAAAGTCCTTTCTGTACCTGAGTGGAAAAAAATAAAATAAAAAGAGTACAGGGCTGGAATTGTGGCTCAGTGGCAACGCGCTTGCCTAGCATACGTGAGGCACTGGGTTTGATCATCAGCACCACATACAAATAAATAAAATAAAGGTCCATCAACAACTAAAAAATATATATTTAAAAAAGAGTACAGGGCTGGCGTTGTGGCTCAGTGGTGGAGCACTTACCTTGCATGTGTGAGGCACTGGGTTCGATCCTCAGCACCACATAAAAATAAATAGATAGATAGATAAATAAAATAAAGTTATTGTGTCCAACTGCAACTAAAAATAAATAAATAAAGGAGTACAGACTTCAGTGGATATAGATGATCAAAGCACCTTGTTCTCCCCAGCGTGGGTCTCCACCATCTATATCCACATCCCTGGCCCCAACCGTAACAAGTAGCCTTTTCACTCAGTAAGGGGTCTGAGAGCCACACCATCAATTTCACCCTAACTACCCGCAGGCACCAGCAGCCAACTGAGCTGCCAGCCAAGAGTACAGTGGCTCCTTCATTACCTGATGCAGACACTTGGGAAATCAAATGAATGGAAACAGCCCGTGCCCACCGAGTTTTCTCAGCCACTTATTCAGAGAAATGCTGAAGACTCTGGGCTTTTTAGGTAAATGTGTGTGTCTTTGTTACCAAGGCCAAGCGCATGCAGGATAACCCTGCAGTTCGGGGTACCTGAAGTTGGTTTTTCTTTCTCTGGTCTGGTCATTAGTAAACATGGAAAAGGCCTAAGGTAATGAATCCCTTGCCTATAGCTGTAATTCATAGCACTGATACTCAGTTAGGTCCCTGAGTCTTCAATATCAGCATTCCCTGGATATTAATTAGAAACCCATATTCTTAGACACTCTGCCCCCACCCACCAGGCTAAACCTGCCAATTCAGAATCTTTGGTGGGGTATAACCCAGCAATCTGTGTTTTAACAAGCCCTCCAGATAATTCCAAACTATTGGTTTATAGCATGGGCTGTATGCCAGATTGGATTGAAAACAACAGTTTAGTTAGTTCAGTTCCAAATAGGTTAAACTGGAGAATTGTAGGTGTCTTCAGGGCCAACTGCGGGACTCTGATGCTTTGTGAGAATTAGAAAAAAAGCACCCCTTTTAAACAGATAAATTAGAAAAAGATGCTTCTTCTGGGCAGAGCCAGCAGGTGCCATGGGTTTGAGGCTGGATATCAGCCGCACTCCCTCTGCTGCTGTGTGCCGGTGCAATGCACACACCGGCCACCCTTACGCAGCAGAAGCCCTGGCTGTCTTTCTCTCTAATTAGACTCACCACCTCCAGTGCTTAATTAAGAACCAAGAAAAGAGACATTGTAGAAGATGGTGATCTTTTCTCACCCAAGGATTAATTTTACATCTTTTCTGAATTCCAGCATTTGGCTGTCACGAAACTATTTCCCTAAACAGATTTTATTCTGCCTGTGTTCATTGTGAAGTGTATCCCTTTCCATTTGGAGGAGTTGAGTTTGTCTTTCAAAGCGCTGATTGGTCTTTACCCATGAGCCTTGGGTCTCTCTGCATGACTAGAACACTAATCAGAGAAGCAACAACAACGCATTTCAGGAGACGGGGTGAGAGGAGAGGTGGATAAAAATAGCCCAGCTTCACAAGAGCATGTTTTTACTTCACAAATCTGACAGTATTTTGAGAGAGGAACACTAAAGATTGCCAGAGGGAGCCTGTGACTGAGTGAAACCTAATGAATGTCTTTGAAAACCAAACTCTTCCCAGAAAGTATGAGGGATATATGAGGAGAAGTTGGGGCTGATGTAGATGAAACAGTCCTCATGAAAGTGACTTAGCGATTGGTCTGGAGCCCCTGGAGCAGGCCTAATCATGGTGGAGCAGGCTCAAAGCAGAGACAAGCCTGCTAGAGGCTAGCTCAGCTGGTTGAATTCACTAAGCCAGCATTTTCCAGTGTCCCCAGATCCCCTGAAATACAAACCTGAGCACCGTGGCTCTTGTGCAACGTTTTTGGTGTGTGTGTGTTCAGGCTCATTTTGCTAATGAGACAGCTCATAGCTTTCCAGAAGATTTTCAAAGGAATCGCTGAACCCTTCTTCTCCACCCCTAATTACAGAAAAAAATCACAACTTTATAGTTCTAGATCTTCATGGTCTGAATTACATGGAAAGGGCGTGCACCAAGCCTTTCAGTACCAACAAGTGGAGGCACCCTGAACTTTTTGTAACAAGCGTGTATTGATTCCATGATCATTTCAAAGGGTTAAACAGTGGCACTTCCCAGAGCATGGCCACCATTTTACTGGAGCTAAAGGAGTATCCAGTCTAATTCATGATTGCTAGATCCTCCCCAACACAACTACTTGTTCAGGATTTCAGTTTTAACCTAGTATGAAGAAAAAATGACCTCTATTTTAGCTGAGGAGCCAGGAAGTAGAGAGAGATTATGTTTTTAGAAAAAAGTAAAGGAAAATGTGCCGTTGAACAGGTCATTGAATTCAAGTATGAGACTTTCCTTTTTACAACTTTAGCTGCTGCAACTGTTCAGTACAGTACAGTAGAGGAGAATTTATGCTTGCAGACGCTTTGTTTCAGGGCATCTGTAATATCTCTCTATGTTCAAAGACTTAGATCCTAATGGCCTTTCAAATATATCATCTCACCTCCTCTTCCTGTGAAATCAATCTGCCTTCTTTAAAAATAAAAAGAGGGACCAGGCACAGTGGTACACACGTGTAATCCCAGCCACTCAGGAGGCTGAGGCAGGAGGATCTCGAGATCAAGGCCAGCCGCAATAACTTAGCTAAGCCCTAAGCAACTTAGCAAAACCCTGTCTCAAAAATAAAATTAAAAGGATTTGTGATGTAGCTCAGAAGTAGAATGCTCCTGGGTTTGAGCCCCCATACCACATAGAAAAAAAAAATTTAATAAAATGATTGTGCCAAGGTTGTAGCTCAGTGTAGAACATGTGCTTAGCAAGCATGAGTTCATGGGTCCACTCCCCAACTCCTCGAAAAAAAATAAATAAAATAATTGAGAAAAGTTGCCACCATAAACAAATTTAAAAGAGTAGGAGAAAATGTTTGCAACACATGTAGCCAAAGAGGATTAATATCCAAATTATACAAAGAAGTTCTATAAACTGAAAATCTAATGCCTCAATAGAAAAACAGTAAAGAATATGAATAGGTAAATCACAGAAGAAATGCATGTGGCCAATAAACTCACCACCAATCACAAGAAATGTAAGAAAACAACAAGAAGTTATTACATTGGCCTATCTGGTAGCAAAAGTTTAAGAGAGCGATAGTATCCAGTTGGGATATAAAATGATAAAGTATAAAATATGCTATAAAATAGTAAGTATAAATAACCTATGATGTAATCATTTCACTTCAATAAATTTTTTTTTGAGGGGGTACAGGTTTTAAACCCAGGGGCACTCAAACACTGAGCCACATCCCCAGCACTTTCTTGTATTTTAAGTAGAGACAGGGTCTCACAAAGTTGCTTAGGACCTTGCTAAGTTTCTGAGGCGGGCTTTGAACTCAGGATCCTCCTGCCTCAAGCTATGGAGCTGCTAGGATTACAGGAGTGCGCCACTGCACCCGACCTGAGAATTTTATTTATTTATTTACTTACTTACTTATTAATATTTTTTTAATAATTGTTTGATGGAACTTTATTTTATTTATTTACTTTTATGTGGTGTTGAGGATCAAACCCAGTGCCTCACACATGCTAGGTAAGCACTCTACCACTGAGCTACATCCCCAACTGAGAAATTTATTCTTTTTCTATTTAATATTTATTTCTTTTAGTTGTACACAGTACTTTTGTTTTTGTTATTTATTTATTTTTATGTGGTGATGAGGATCCAACCCAGGGCCTCGCATGTGCTAGGCTACCGCTCTACCTCTCAGCCACAACCCCAGCCCCCCCGGATAAATTTATTCTTAAGAAATATACATGTGCAAGCTGCAGGTATACTTCAGTGGCAGAGCGTTTCGGTTTAATCCCCAAAACCAAACAAAAAAAGAGAGAGAGAAAGAAAGATAAATATACCTATGCTCCTGAATTTATGTACAAAGCTATTATGTATAATAATGTTTATCAGAGTTAAAAATTAGTCAGTCTCAATGTAAATGTCCATGAACAGGTCTTTGTTTTTTTTTTTTAATTTTTTATTGTTGGTTGTTCAAAACATTACATAGTTCTTGATATATCATATTTCACACTTTGATTCAAGTGGGTTATGAACTCCCATTTTTACCCCGTATACAGATTGCAGAATCATATCAGTTACACATCCATTGATTTACATGTTGCCATACTAGTGTCTGTTGTATTCTGCTGCCTTTCCTGTCCTCTACTATGAACAGGTCTTTGGGTAAAGGCATTCTGGTGCACCCACACCCATACTATGAATATTGTGCAAAACCGTTAAAAAGAATAAGGTCAAGGCTAGGGCATGGATCAGTGGTAGAGCATTTGCCTAGTATGTTCGGGGCCCTGGGTTTGATTCTCAGCAGCACAAAGAAAAATAAATAGTTCTGTTTTACTGATATGGAAGTATGTACATTTTCCCTTGTAGAAAGAAGAAATCAAAACTACTACTTACTGGAATAGAAAAACATAGTAACTACAGTATGATTCCATATGTGTAAATGTAAATAAGACTATCTGTGAGTTTGTATGTGTATGTGTGTGTGTGTGTGTGTGAGAGAGAGAGAGAGAGAGAGAGAGAGAGATAAATGCCTATGACTTCATAGAATAAATATCTACCAGCACATGCCTCAGTCTCTTAAGTGATTATCTCTAGGAGAAGCAATAAGATTGGAAGAGATTAATAGGAATTAAATACTTTTCTCTATTTAATCCAGTACTTTATGAAATTTTGGGGGTTACAGAATTCATGTATTACTTGAGTGATCAAATAAATAAATAATAACTTAAAACATTTTATTTTAAAAAAAATGGTTGAAGCATGTAAGGCTCATATAGTCGAGGTCTATTTTGCTGCTTAACGCGAGCCTTTATTTGATAGTTCAGGAAACCTAAGAAGATTCCTCAATTCACAAATCCCCAGGACCAGAGCACTTTTTGCCTGGACCTCAACCCCGGGCACCTGGCGGAGAAGAGGTTTCCACTAGGGCCCCATGCAGTGTGACCTTCACACCCTGGGAAATGAAACTCCGGCCGCTCTCTCCTTACCTAATATAGGACAAGAAAGAGACCATAAGGAAAGAAATGGCTTTTCCAAAGGACAAGGAGGAAATTTTGTCCCTTTGAGGTACAGTGAGAGAATTTACACCTCTGGAAGACTTCCTACCGCTGATCATGTTAGTGAAACGCTGACAGCAAAGCTCCAAAGATACTAGATTCATTTGCTTTATCAGAAGAAATATTGTACTGGTTCCAACGCTCTTAAATCAGACAATTAGCTCCAGTGTTACTTGTTTCAGAAGCCTAAGTAAGAAAGAAACCTTACTTAGGAAAAGCAAATTATAACCTTTCAAAATCTAAGTTAAGGAGTAGTTATTTACCAATTTATTTGCAACATAACTGACATAGGATTCCTTTCATTAAGAGTTTGTTTGATACAAATGCTGGAACTAAATCGTGAGAAGCTGTTCTGATCATTGAAAATCAATCAATAATGAAGATGAATCATCTCTGAAAGTATAATCTGTCTTTGGGCATATGTAATTGAATTTTCTAAAGAATTGATTCAGATATAGATCTCAAGGTAATATATGTTATAAAAGCAAAAAAAATGCACTTTACCAAATAACCTGGAACATTTTCACTTGATTAGAATTTCCATAAGTTTCCAAGGAATATTGAAAAATTCATACATCATTTCCATACACATTTATCGTCTGTGGGGATATTTAAGGACTCAGACAAAGGTATTTTCCTTTGGCATCAGCAGGGACCAAATTATCATTCTTTAGAGAAATACCCTATTATAAATGTTCATTCTTACGTAGGTTGAGATCTTTTTTTTTTTTTCTTTTAGGTGCAATTTTCTGAAATTTGGGTTTTTGGTGTTTGTTTGCTTCGATTTGCAGTGCCTGGATCAAACCTATAGCCTCAAACATACTAGGCAAGCCCCACCCCCACATGTTGAAATTTTGTTCCTTAACTTTTCATTTTTTTAAAAAAACAAGAGATTTTTTTTTCTCCTTACCAGTTCCAAATTGATGGTATTCATCGTCTAATGATTCCAAATGAATAGATTTTTAAATAATATTCTGTTCTTTCTTATGTAATGCATAATTTAATGCATAATTGATGTAGAAAATTTAGAAAACATGGATAAAAAAAAGAAAGGCAATGAAGATTATCTGGAATTCCAACTCAATCACTGTAAACATTGTGCAATGTATGCTTTCATTGTTTTAAAATGTAGATGACGCTTTTCATACTAAAATTATAACGTGTTCAGTTTTGCCTCATGTTTTTTATTTAACAATAACTCAAGATTATCTCCACAAGCTGGACGTTGTGGCACATACCAGAAATTCAGGAAGTCAAGACAGGAGAATCGCAAGTTCAAGGCCAGCCTCAGCAACTTAGCCAGGGCCCTAAGAAACTTAGTGAGACTCTCAAAATAAAAAATAAAAAGGACTGGGGGTATAGCCCAGTAATACAGTACCTGAGTTCAATCCTCAGTACCAAAAAAAAAAAAAAATGAAAAGAGAAAAAGACCAAGGCAGTAATGAACATCTTTGTTGTTAAATCCTTTTTCACATTCATAAAACTGCTACATCTTTGAAAGCACATAGTCACACTATTTAGGCCCTTCTTCTAACATTGAGCTAATTAGAGATAAAGAATGATTTCTGTTGGGATTCCCTAGAACAAATAAAACAAAAACTTACTTGCTTTTTTTTCCAAATTAGGAGTCTAATGATATTTGTATAGAGAAACTTATTTAAATTTTAAACTTTCAGGTGGTTTAATATTTATTCCAGGTGTGTTTAAGATATTTTGAAAATCAGCCATTGAAATTAACATGATTGTATTGAAGAATGTGTTGTTGTTAACTAAGTGTGTTTGTTCTAATCATAAAGCAGCATCTCCTATTGCTTCTCAGAT
This sequence comes from Marmota monax, assembly GCF_021218885.2. Lineage (NCBI taxonomy): Eukaryota > Metazoa > Chordata > Mammalia > Rodentia > Sciuridae > Marmota > Marmota monax. Next base: position 328,950 of record NW_026695045.1, read on the forward strand.
GTCTCTGTTTTCTAAAAAAAAAAAAAGCATGCTCTTTGCCTGGCCAGACTGCTGCTTAGCATTCTTGATACTTATATTGCGTAACGACAGCATTTTTGATTAATGATTTCAGGGCAGGAGGGGGATTATCAGCTAAATAAAATAGCCCAGGTCTGGATTTAGAGCCATGCTCCATCTTGGCCCTAGACCACATAGAATTAAATCATAAGTTCTGCATGTCTGCCCTTTGGAAATGAAGAGAAATCTCACATGACACTTGGATTGATATAAAAAGACACTAAACTACATGACACAGAAAACACTTAAGGAAAAATTTCAACTGTGAATATCCATTGCAAATCCCCCACCAAGCCAGTTAGTGATTGGGGTGGTAGATGAAGCAATCGATGGGCTACCTTCATTGGTTAAGAGGCAGAGCATTAAATTATGTCAAGGCAGCAATAGCAGAGTGCCCATCTGGAGAAACTGCTGATAAAATGTAAGGAGAGGGGTGGGGGTGGGGAATAAAACCAAGGGAGTGTTTAAAGTGAGACTAATTGTCAATTTTATGCATTTCACATACTGAAGATGGATAGGTTCTTTCTTTTAAGTTTTTTAAACAGTTGAACTAAGACAGGATTCCTCAACTTCAGCACTGTGGATATTTTAGATCAGATTACTCTTTGTTGGGGGCTGGAAGTCCTGTGCATTGTGAAATGTTCCCCAGCATCCCTGGCCTCTGCCCTCTTGTATAGATGCCAGTAGAACCCCTTCCACAGTTATGACAACCAAAAATGTCACAAAATTGTCCACTGTTGAGAACTACTGGATTAAGAGATCATTATCCTGAAACACTGCAGACTGGGGCCAAAAATCATGTCATGTGCCATTTTATTTATAGATCAGTGTGGGTGGAAGTAGTGCCAGCCATCTTCAAGCTGTTAGGCTAGACTCAAAGCTCAGTGTAGACCTGCACTCTCTGATACCATGTATCTGTGCAAAAATGCATCCGTGTGAGAATGGCACCACGCCTCTCCTGTACCAGAATGTCAGTGCTCTGCCTTCTACGTCCTCTCTCCTATGATAGCAGTGAAAGTGTCCTTTCTGTTGTTGAATGCATTGATTGAAAGACTCTCAATGTACTTGGAAAGGCATTTGGAAGGTAAGTATTAAACCAAATAATCCTGACCCTCTGTCCCCAAAGGGATCTTCTAACAAGCTTTAGGAGATCTCAGGCTACGCACTGGCCACATGCTAATACTTTCTACCACCAAGCTCATTTCACAAGAATCACCCCTAAGTAATTTCCACTCTTCTCTGTTCTAAGTCTATTTTGACTTAACTTCCTTGCCCTTATTTCCCCTTTGGCTGGTTTAACTAACTTTATGATTTATTCCTCATAAAGTTAATCAGTTCCCTGCCTTTTAAAACCTCTCTGGCTACTGCTAAGCTACCATCTTTCCCTAAAGTCTCCCCATGGAAAGTTTGCATTTAATAACGGAAGTTGCCAACATCTTGACCTCTTTCAGATATGACAATGGATGATGTTCGGGAATACGAGAAAAACATGCATGAACAAACCAACATAAAAGTTTGCAATCAGCATTCCTCCACTGTGGATGACATAGAGAGCCATGCCCAAACAAGTGTATGTAGAATTTTTAAAACATGTTGCCCACCCTGTATGAAACCAACACGTAAACTGATCTTTGAAATACTGCAAATGCTCTTTTCCCAACCGTCCACAAAATCATGTCATTGCCCAAGAGGCTGTTGGTGAAGATGCTGAGCTGGGTCTAGAGCAGGCAGTGTCGCCTCTCTCTTCCAGACATTTCAATTCTTTAAAGTTGCTTGACTTGGGGGTTGTTTTGGTCATAAAACCAAGAACATGGAGAGTGGAAACATATTGTGATACTAGTGAAATGGCCTGCACTGAACATAAAAAGAGCACAGGAGTAAAAATGGGTGTCGTATGTAAACTAGAACAACATGTCAGTAACTTTTCAAAACATAGTTAACACTTACTTGTTCATTCAGAGGAGGGCTTCTGGCTCATCTGCTATTTTGGGTTTCTTTACATGTGCTTTGAAATGCTTCCTAAGGCTCTTTATAGCTATTTTACCCAATCAGTTCTTTTTTACTTAGGGTAATCTCAAGACAGAACTGCAGTCTGCACACACACAGGCTGAGTAGTGAAGGGCTGATCACGGGAAATGTGCTGAGCTGCACAGACGATCCAGCCTGGGACTTAGCAAAAGCCTCAGAGCCTGAGGTTATTTAGTCGCACATGGGAAATTAAGAGCTTGTGGTGTTCACCAGCATCTTAAATAGAGTCATCTCTACATCCTTTTTGCTAGTGAAAGGAAAAACAGTCAACAAAGAAAAAAGTAATCACCAAGTCATTTTATGGGTCTTCAGCCATACAAAGAGCTGGGATTTCTTTGGGGTCCAGCTTGAGTTGTTTGTCAGCCCAGCACCTGGAATAATACATATTAGATTTAAAAAAAAAAAAATCCAAGAATGCAGGTAGAGAAAATTGAGAAGTGGCTGTTGTTGTAAATAGATGCTTTAAAATCGTGAAGACCTTCTGGTTGCACATTGGAAATTTTAGTTAAGATTTTAGAGCATGACTTTGGAATATGCCTGAAAAGCTTACGGGCTGCCATTGGCTGCATGTGACTGCCCTTGAGTCTGCAAGGGCCCTAACTCTTCCTGCCCTGCTTTGCATGCAGTGATTGGGTCGCAGGAAACTGTTGGGGCAAGACTCACTTGAAGTGTTTCCCTTCTACAAATGTACACATTCCGATAAGACTTCCCACTCCTCTCTCCCTGTTCTAAAGTTAGAAATGTCTTTAAGGAAACTATTCTTGAATTTTCATCACTTTCAATTGCCTTTTCCTTTTGGAATGTCAGATACTAGTTCCTCCTCAACTGATCTGAAAGCTGATCACTATAAATATGTCCAGACGTAGGACCAAGCCACAGGGAAAGAGGACACTGGGGATGTCTCAAGGGCATCAAGCCAGTGCTTTTCACCTTCTCATTTCTTGAAGTTTGCAGCTTAAGGCTCTTTGCTTGGTTTTCTTTTAGTTTTACTCTGAGTATTATAAAGTCAGTTTCACTATATACAAGGTGATAAGCTAGAAGTCCCATGCATTCTCTGGCTGCAAATCACAGTTGTGACTTCAGCGTAAGATATACCCTACCCACTGAGAAGTTACACAAAGTGATTATTTTGAAAGCTTGTGACGTTTCCTTTATTCTTTGGAATTCCATGAAATTGAGGATCATTTATCTTTCCACAGTCTCTCTACACTATCACAATGAAAAAAAAAAAAAAAACAGTTAAAATCAAGAAGCTGCTATGCATCACAAATAAAACCTGCATGGGTGCTAAATGAAATTTAAATAATCCACCTGAGCAAGGATAGATTAGATTGAAATTATGCAAAATTAACATTCCTGAACACAGCATAAGGAAATAACAGTCTTGTTTTCAATTGAGGGCTTTCAAAGCCTTCAAGGAAGGGAACTTCTAAGGGACTGGGAATGGAAAATTAAAATTCTGTGCTTTGGATGATTTCTGCCCCCTGATGGATGCATGAAGTAGAGCACCATGCACAGATGCTGGTTAGAAAGTCTAATTTCTCAAAGATGCTATTTGTTTATTCTCTCAAAAACACACCATAGTTCAATTCAGTAAACTTTTTCTGAGAGTCTTGACTTTACTTCAAAGTAAATAACTCCTTTTTTAACCTTAATTTCATTTCTTAGCCAATTGCCTTAGTGTTTTTTAGAAGTAGTAAATTGCCAGGTGCAGTGGCGCATGCCTACAATCCCAGGAACTTCAGAGGCCAAGGTGGGAGGATCACAAGTTAAAGGCCAGCCTCAGTAATTTAGCAAGACCCCTGTCTCAATAAAAAATAAAAAGGATTGAGGATGTAGCTCAGTCATAGAGCACCCCTAGGTTCAGTCCCTAGTACCACCAAAAAAAAAAAGAAAAAAAGAAAACAAAGTGGTAAATTAATAGGATATATTGTGAGTTTTATATTATGTCAAAACAGTTGCTATTTTTTTATTTTTGTAAAAACTTTTCCCTTTCAGGAAATTTTAATAATTATTCAGAAGGATTTCATTTTATGGAAAGTTTCTGGTTTGCTCAGATGTTATAAAACCTAATGATTAATACTGTATCATGAATGTTCATTCCATACTTAATATTTCTAGAATGGCTATGTGGTTTCACAACAGTTTAGTCATGCAGCATTATCTAAGGAAGTTTCAGTTACTAAGTTCATGACAGAGGACAAGAGAGAATGAAAAATGAGTCTCTGGAAAGTCAAAATAGATGAAAATCCATGGGCAGCAGATTTCACATTTTACTCAAAGACAAGCCCTTAGGCCTTCAATCGGTGCCTATTCTAATAAGCCCAGTTACCTGTTGCCCTATTCCTGGTAAATAAAATGTCAAAGGTTACCAGACTGGCAGTAGTTAATGGTAACCCTGACAGGACTGGGGGTATAGCTCAGTGGTAGGGTGCTTGCTTGACATGCGCCAGGCCCCGGGTTCAATCCCCAGCCCTGCAATAAATAAATAATAATAACATTAATTAATACAGTTTCTGAAAATGAGAAAAGTGATAGGAAGCTATAAAGAACAGACCCTGAGAAGAGAATCATCTCTGGATAGTTGCACAGTGACACAATATAGCTTGTCTTCAAAGTAGTAAGTGTGTATGCACTAAATTCATTAGGGAAAGGTTTACATCCTTTAAAATGCTGCTTTTAATTTCTCACTTAAGAAGGGAATTTTAGGTATTTGAAAAATCTACATCACCCCACAATGCCTGTTAAATGAAGCATCGCTGACTTATCTGTTGAATTACAGATAATGCTTTTTTCCTCTTAAGGACAATCCTTGCTCATTAAATGATCCTCCCTTTTCATTCTCTATTATTTTTCTTTCAAGTTGCTTTGAGAAATGGTTTTATTTTCTTGGCTTTGGGGTAATTTTCAGGCTTATTATTGTTGTCTTCTTATTTGTATTTTAAGCTGAATTAAAACATAACAATCTCATAGCGGATACATAGTTAGGAAACCAGGAACAACAGCACCTCCGTGCCTCTTCAGAATACCCAAAAAAGAAAAAAAAAAAGAGTGTATTTATTAAATAAGAAGACAGCATGCCGAGAAATTCTGACTATCTACCTGAATTTACCTTATAGAGATATATCAGGGTTTTTTTTTTTCTTTTCTTTTTTTGTGATCTGAAGATGACAATAATATGTATCATTTCAGGACCACGGATTGCTTTAATTACTTTCTCTTTATAGAAGAGATGACCAGGTCTAATACTAGCTCAATATACCCCGCACCATACCCACAATGCATGTACACACGCACTCACACACATTTGTGTACACACACACACACATATACACACACACACTGTATATGGGTCTAGTCATGTACACTTCTTTTAAGTATTTATCCAGAATACTCAAAATACTGGCTCAATAATGCTCTGGAAGATCTTAGATGGGTGTACACAAAGGAATATTGTTTCCAGGGTGTGTCTCAGTAAAATGGAAGATAACTGAGGATTTAGTATTTCCATGACAATTGGGGTTTGTGATCAGAAAGAGCCCCCTTAAGGATGGGGTTCCCAGAGTTCCTTTGAAGCCAGGTGAAGTGATGAATCTGTTTGCATCTCTTCTAAGTGACAGCTCAGTTTTCTTTCTTTTTCCCTTTGAAGACATGACAATGGATGAAGTCCGAGAATTTGAACGAGCCACTCAGGAAGCCACCAACAAGAAAATTGGCGTTTTCCCACCTGCCATTTCTATCTCGAGCATTCCCCTGCTGCCTTCTTCCGTGCGCAGCGCCCCGTCCAGCGCCCCGTCCACCCCTCTCTCCACAGATGCACCAGAATTTCTGTCAGTTCCCAAAGATCGACCCCGGAAAAAGTCAGCTCCAGAAACTCTCACGCTTCCAGACCCTGAGAAAAAAGCCACTCTGAATTTGCCCGGCATGCACTCCTCAGATAAGCCACGTCGGCCCAAGTCAGAGTGACCTCACCCGGAGATCTCATGGGTTTTATATTTTCATTTTGTTGTTGTTGTTGTTGTTTTTTAAGAATCTTCTGATATAGGAAAAGACTGCTTTGTCACTCAAACATGTTCCTTTGATCTCTGAGTGTGCATGGGGTAAAGTAATTTCACAAATAATATGAATCCTAAGTATGCCACACAGCGTCATAGTATATTTAAGATGTAAGACTTGCAAAAAACCAGAAGGGATCTTCTGTAGACACAGCTATAAGTCAGGGAGGAAGCCTTGGTATTGGGCATTTGGTGAGGCTGGCATGGACTTCAAGGGTAAATATATGAAAACTTCATACCACTTTGTTGCCAAGTGTGGTAAAATAGTAAAGTCGATTTCCTCCCATCAGACCTGAAATTCTCAAAAAATACTCTCAGGCATCACAAACCTAATTGTTAAATTTTGAACTGCTGACCACCAATACTTGAATACCAGTAGTTACTGAGATTTTGATTAATCTGACTCAGGATTTGGGGCCGAGTTAACTCCTTAAATTTTTGAAAATTTTAATTACGAACGTATAGAGGCTCCAAGTGCAATTGATGATAACTTATTTATACCTTTCACAGAATTTAATAATAAAGATTCCACTTGTTTCTGCCTTTTAATAACTTTCCCCTTGTGCCCTTGTGGCCTCCGAAATCTTTCAGAATTGCATGAACAAATGTGACTATAACCAATTTATTTTGGAATGGTTTAGTTTAGGAACCAAGAGACCCAGGTGAAACAAGCATCTTTTTTTCTGTACAGGTACCAACAAACCTTGACTTGCCAGCTACCATCATCCATTAAGATTCTCAGAATTTGCAATTAACTGAATAGAATTCATTGACTATTTGCCCATTTGAAGATATCCAAGGGTAGAATAAGCTAACTGGGCTTTAACACTGTTAGAGGTCTGGTATGCAGACCATGAAAAAGGGAATTGTCTCCCACTCCTCTCCTAGTTTTCCTTAGTCATCCAGACATCCCTGGAATGGATCGCCCACCACCAGACCTTAGAAAAGACTGTCATTCTCTTGCTCCTTCCTTAAAATCCAAATTTTGGAGCCTGAGGGTGTAGCTCAGTCATAGAGCACTTGCCTAGCTTGTGGGAGTCCCTGGGTTTGATCCCCAGCACTATAGAAAGAAAGAAAGAAAGATCCAGATATTAGGAATGTTGCAGAAATAAGTAAATACTGCCAAGGTAGAGGAGAGCATGAGCAGAACTGGTGGCTCCTATTTGTAAAAAGAAGGAATGATAGCTGGGCGCAGTAGCATATGCCTGTAATCCCAGCAGCTTGGGAGGCTGAGGCAGGAGGATTTCAAGTTCAAAGCCAGCCTCAGCAAAAGTGAGGTGCTAAGCAACTCAGTGAGACCCTGTCTCTAAATAAAATACAAAATAGGACTTGGGATGTGGCTCAGTGGTTGAGTGCCCCTGAGTTCAATCCCTAGTACCCACTCCCCAAAAAAGAATAAGGAATGATAATAAATGTCCATGAGTCTTGCTTTCATTTCTGCAAGTGGTGTGAATGCAAGATTCGAACAAGATTGACAGGAGGCAAGATCATTCATCAAAGTGGCAGAAAGAATTCTCTTTTTGTCCAAAGAGAAATCTGTCACTGTTGCACCTCACTGCCTTTAAACACAGAAGGGAGGGCAAGCAGAATCTCAGCATTGATATTTGTCCTTCATGAGAGGAAGAAAACAAGGTAACTGGGCAACTCCAGAGCCCACGCCCTAGCTAGCCTTTCTGACCGTCACCTCCAACCTCAGGAAAGGGGCCTTCCCAAAACAGAGATTCCAAAGGAAACAGTGTAGACCAAGGAGCAGATTCTCCTTCCCTCAGCCTCAGTGGTGGCCAGTGCCTGCTTCCCCCACCCCCGCCCCCAGTGCTCAGCACTCCATGTTGTCTTTTGCAGATTGACACCCGCCCCCAAGGTGCAGGCGCTGGACCCATGAGCCCAGCACCATCTTTCTTTATCTATAGTCTGACATTTAGCTTAAAGGAAAATAGACCCAGTACTCAAAGGAAACCAGTCACAAATAGCTTAGATAACAGTGCATCTTTTCCTTAAGAATGATAGTATCATAGTAAGAAAACCTCTTTGCATGGTATGGAAGCATGAATTTTGCTTGTGGGAAAACTTCATCTTTTATCAAACCCCTTGGACTTTTCAATGGCTCCCTCTCCATGAAGTAGTACTTAATAAGAATGTTTGGCTTTAGAAAGCAAAATTCTACTTTCAGAAGACAAGGAGATAGCATATGTATTTGCTTACTGTCTGCGAGCTGAAATCAAGGTAGGGGTGGGATCATTATTTTCACATAGAACAAATTTATTCTGTGCAGGTTGTTAACACATCTGGCACCTAGTTTTTCCATTAATACCATTGCTATTTTCCCTTTTTATAAAGTAGCTTCTGCTGTCAAAGTCAATAATTCAATATGCTTTAGAAAGCTAATTTCTGATTTCCTTTTGTGACCTTTCTTTCTTTTATAGCCAGTATAATACCACAGACATCAATTTCGAAGCTGCCCATGATGGTGTGATTCTTAAGTAACAAAGTGGGTGTGCTCTTAACATACGTTCAGTTTTTCTGTCTACATATGATTTGTGTGCAGTACAAAATGGGGGGTGCAGATATTCCTTTAGCTGCTTTGAATATTTAATCCAGTCATCACATGGCATAAATGACTCAATATTTTACACATCTTGGTTTCCAAGTGTCATTTCACCTTCTCCATATGCGGATTTGTTATTGTGGGATACAAGCCTGCGATGAATGTGTACATAGAACATTAATAATTCTTATGAGGATGGAAATTAAATGGCTGCATGATGGAAATTTAGAAGAAGAAGAAGAAAAAAGCAGAAACTTGAATTTGCTAAGCATGTTTGAGGAAAAATAGAATCCTTAACTCAGTGCCTCTGTCTGCAATGTGGAAACCTTCAACTTTACTCACCAAAATTGTATTATACCTGTATATATATAAATATAGGGTAGTGAGTTCCATACCACCAATTTTAAGTCTCTGGTAGCCAAATGAAAACAAATAATCCATAGGATAACACATATATTCACCCCTCTTCATCTCTGATGTTAGTGGAGACTATGAAAATGGCCGTAAGGTCCATTACTTTGAATGGGTTTCGAGTGTGAAATCTCTGTAGTTTTTGTTGACTATAGCATAGCATTCTTGCCTTGGCTGTGCTTTCCTGGGAGAGAGAGAGAGGTCTTCTTATTTTTAGTGCATAAACTCTGTCTGAAGTCACCTCTGAAGATCATTTCATTTTAAGCTGTAGAAAGACAAAGCAAAGAAAATGGGTAAGAATGAAGGAGGCTGTGACACTTTTATTTGCCACCATTATCCCTGAAACCATAGGAGTTCATTGGTGAACTCGTTTATAAATGCTTCTGTTACGGTTTTGCATCTATGTGTAGGGGGAATGGTTTTGATTTGTTTGGAGGTATATATTAGCCATGTTTTGGGTTGTGAAAGTAAGTACCAGCCAGTCATGGATGTATAATGAAGACACTTAAACAACCCAACAATACTTCTAAAAGTAAATTGTGTGATTTTATTTCAAAGTAAAATAATGAACTAAGAAAACAGATGCTGACAAATCTTGATAAATCATTTTCAGTAAAAGTTTCAGGATGATTGTTATTTATGAATATTTTTAAATTCTACTTTCTTCCTGGGCTGGGGATGCTGCTCAATGGTAGAGTACTTGCCTAGAGTGTGCAAGGCCCTAGGTTCAATCCCCAGCACTACATAAAAATAACAAATAAATATGGGGCTGGGGCTCAGTGATATAGCGCTTGCCTAGCACGCATGAGGCACTGGGTTCAATCCTCAGCACCACATAAAAGTAAATAAATAAAAATAAAGACATATGTCCACCTACTTTTAAATAAATAAATAAATTCTTTCTTTAGTTTTTCCCCCTGGCTTAGAAACAACAAAATAATAGGTCACTGAGTGGCTTAGGTCAATAGGAATTTTATGTTTGAGAAGAGCCAAAGTGTAACTGACTCTGTATCAAATGTATAATCTGATAATTCAAATAGAGAGGAATTGTCTAAATGGTTTTAGTACTTTTCTGATCATCTGACAGTCTAGGTGACAATCTGCCATCTGAGACATAGTTCTTAAAAAAGATTGCTGTCCAATGACTGCAACCTGATCATCAGTAAACTTTTAAACTGTTCATTCTTGCTAAAACTCACGTAGCACACAGTAGCACACAGAATTGGCATGCCAAGGCAAAACATACTGGCTTCTACCTTCAAAACAATCTGTTTGTATCTGAAATGTGTTTAAGCTTTGTAGGAGTTAGTGCAGTAACAGAATGTGGTATGTTGAGTTTCTCAGATGCCATTATTAATTGTAATGTTGTTGTGAAGTTAACAAATGCTTTAGGATAAGCCTCTCGATGTGTCTGCCTGTTTCAGTTGAAATTAGGTCTGTTGGATTGGCCATCTCGCTTCAGTTCTTTGTATCTCTAGGAAGAAGTTCTCTGAGTTTATGTTATCCTGTGCCACTTGTGTAGCTTCAAGTGTAATTTTTAGTGCTTACATTCTGAGCTGGGATCCTGATTGGTTACATTAGTCAAAATACCACTGCCACTGCCGAAGGACCAAGTGTTACAGGTGACAAGCAAAGCAATCGGAAGTTGACACTCACATGTGCCATCCTGTGTCGTCTTATGGCTGTACGGTGTCATCCCCCTCCCCAGTTATTTATTATTGTTTATAACTTACTTTTTCTTACATTCTGTTGTAAATAAAGTAAAAAGCAATCTTCTTTCCAAGTGTAGCTTCCGCGCTCTGTTTCTCAGCTGGCATCAAGGGAATGTTGGCCCTTAACTTGCAGGTTGATGGGAAAGAAGACATGGAGGAAGAGGGGACAAGCCTGTGGCTGCTGCTTAGACCCAGTCCTAGAGCTCAGGTACCAGGGAGCCTTGGACCCTGGGTGGGAGGAGCCTGGGTGTCTGCTCTCATTGTCCAGCCAAAATTAGTACCCACGGTGGGTCTGCGGCCCAGTGGGACACACACACACACACACACACACATACACACGTCCATCCATCTAGCAAGCACTTGATTCCCCCTCATCTAAAGGGCCACGTACCCCAAGATCATCTATGGAAACACCACCCCGAGGGCATCATATGGCAATCTGGGCCAATTTTAAGGTGAGCTAAATCCTCCCTCCGATGCAGTTTCTCCATCTCAAGTAGCTCCTACTGTGCAGTGTCCTCCGGGCGGGGAGGTGTGGGAACACCTTTGCTTTATTGCTCCTCAGCCAGCACCACACCCTCACGCCAGGCTCCCCTACTAAGTGCCGAAATGGCAGCAGCCTCTCTCTCCCATGGGTCCAGGCAGAGGCTTCCTATAACAGTGTGTGGTCAGTCAGCCTTCTCCATGGAAATATTTCCCCAAGTCCAGTTAACAAAAATGTTCTTGCTTTGTAGCTCCATCTTCCATTACACCCCCACCCTGCCTTTTAACTCTGTTCAAAACACACCAACTTGCCACACAGGGTTGCTGGCCGACTCTGCCATCCTGGATACACCCCAGCAGGGTGTTTATTCCTGTGGCCGAGCCACACAGGGTTGTTAAATATTTGGATGTTTGTAACACGCACCCTCAACTTCCTAGAACAGTGTTCATCAAGGAATTCTCTCATTTGAGAGTGCCTCTTAGATTTCTGAATGGCCACATTCTTTTCTAACATTTCCTTGTTTCTTTCATCACATTTCTTGCCTCTGACCTCCAACTGCACCTCAGCCTCAAGTTCAAGCTACATCGTGTGTTCCTTCTCCAAGCCCTTTCCTGAAATATCTGCATGTGAAAATGTCTTTGTCAAACCTGAAGTTTTCATGGGTCTGGAACAACGGTCACCTGTGTGTGCGCTGAGGTAGGGGTGTGTGTGTGAATGTGTGTGTGTGTGCCTTAGTGTGGTGATCCAAGCAAATCCTGTTTTCGGGTTTGCAGATTGACTGAACGCATTGGCCCTTTGACATTCCACTCTCCCATAAACTCCCCCCATCCATGGTGTGCAACTTACTATAATACCTCATGCAAATCTAAGTATCTAACTATTTCCTCACTCCTGAGAAAGTTGAAAACAGGATGGTACTATGCCTTCACACTCTTGGTCTGTTTCCAGCATGGAAGAATTAAGCTAATGCAGCCAAAAGAAACCAGATGTGACCTTAGGACATCCTGAAACCGGCCATTCAGTATAGCAACGTTAATCAGCTGAATTAAGGGCCTGGAATTTAAGGGATAATTTTGTTTTACACTGTTAGTACCAACTACCTGCTTTAAGGCAGACACAAAAGACAGAATTATCCCTTCCCCTCCTTTAACTTAACGTTAAGTTTCGTTTTTCCAAATGTAAAGTCAGTTGGGCCCATTTATGCCTTTTCCCCAGCCTCTGGGACATCTCTGCCCTTGATATTCATGGTGTAAATAGCTTGAGCTCTGTGCCTTGAGACCAGTATGATAAATCCTTTACTAAAGGGAACCTTGGATCTTCAGTTTCTCAAGACCATAGCTGGGGTTATAAGCTTATCATTTGTCACAAGTAGCTTCATCAAAGATTCAGTTATTAAACTTGTCCCAAACTTTGCCTCTGGAACATTCTTTCTTTTTAGCCTGTCCCCCAAATTTGTTCACTGAATCTTTTTGTCTTTCTTGGCCAATTTTCCAGAGTCTCTCTTTGGTCGTCCCTGGGTAGCATGGCCAACCTCAGAGGGCAACACTGACCACTACAGCATTACTAACAGCCTGGGCCTCCTTTGACTTAAAGAAGGACATTTTCATGCATGGGGTTGTAGCTCAGTGGTAGAGCCCTTGCCTAGCATGTGTGAGGCCCTGGGTTCGATTCTCAGCACCATACAAATAAATAAAGGTCCATTGACAAATAATATTTTTCTTAAAAAAGCCAGGCATAGTGGTACACGCCTGTAATCCCAGCAGTTTGGGAGGCTAAAGCAGGAGGATCATGAGTTCAAAGCCAACCTCAGCAAAAGTGAGGCGCTAAGCAACTCAGTGAGACCCTGTCTCTAAATAAAATACAAGATAGGTCTGGGGATGTGGCTCAGTGGTTGAGTGTGCCTGAGTTCAATTCCTGGTACTGAAAAAAATTAAAAAAGAAAAAAAAGAAGGACATTTTGCCATTGTCAGTGGAGGGGGTTTGAGGACAGCCAAATTTGCTCTTTTTATGATTTTTAAATCTTGTTCCAAAATAACTTTCCTGCTCCCAAGGGATTTTCCATGGAAGACACAGGCAGTTTGCTGCGCCTTAGCAACCCTTAAGAATCCTTTTCTGCTTTCAGCACACAGCCACTCTCCTCAGAGCATTCCAAAGACATCTGGCTGCTCCCTGTGTGCAGAATGCCATTGAGGTGGCTCCTCAGCGCTAAGAGTATATTTTGTCTCTTCTCAGAATAGCCCTTGAAAAGGTAAAATGACTTCTACAAGTTTGAATTTTCCCACCGTCATCTTGGAGTTGTTCTGTCTGTGTTTTGTGAAAATCTGTGATACAAACCCAAGGATGTAACGTTACATCATCCTTAAATATTTTGGAGTTTGCTCTTTTGAGCCTGGATGTGGAGCTCAGGGGTAGAAGGCTTGCCTAGTGAGCTCAAGGCCCTGGATTCACAGTCCCCCGCACCTCCTCCCGCCAAAAAATTTGCTCTTTCTTGAGATACTTAACTTTCAACAAAATGCTTCAAGGATTCTGAATTGTTTGCATTTGGTACATGACTATCATTTTTGAAGCTACATAATATTCCAAAGGGTTGAAAACACCATGATTTTTCTTAAGCATTCCTTTAATATTTAATATGTAGGCTATTTTCTGGATTTTGTCATTATGTAGAGTGCTATTAGGAACCTCTTTTAACATAGTTTATGTCTTCTTTTTAGTTATTTGTTTTGGATAAATTCCCAGAAATCAAATTACTGGGTCAAAGGATATTTGTGAGTTATCACCAACATGTCCTCCAAAGAAAATTGAATAAATTTGCAATTCCACTGACAGCATATAGCAAGAACATGTGCCTCTTTTCATATGCATTTGTGCAACAGGATCTGGGTTCCATCCCCAGCACCGCAAAAAACAAACAAAAAAAAACATATATATATAGATACAGATATCTATATATATATATTATATATATATATATTTTTTTTTTTTTTTGCGGTGCTGGCGATGGAACCCAGGTCCTGTTGCGCATATATATGTGTGTGTGTGTGTGTGTGTGTGTGTGTGTGTGTGTGTGTGTAAAGCTGGGGCTGTAGCTCAGCACTAGAGCACTTGCCTAGCATGTGTGAGGCCCTGGGTTCAATCTCCAGCACCACATAAAACTAAATAAACAAAATAAAGGTATTGTGTCCGTCTACAACTAAAAATATTTTTTAAAAAAAGTAGAAAGTATTTGCACATTTACAAGTTCATGATCCTCGAACTGTTGAGCAATTGGCAGCATCCGATTCCCATGGAAGTCCTTTGCTGGTTTAATGTATCAATAGGTCAAATACCCCGATTTGGTATTCGTATGATGCAAAGCCCAGACACAAAGAAGCGCTGATTCTTTCAGACTGTAAGTGACTTCTCCAGCTTCCTAAGCTGCAGAAACTGACTGGCTACTACAGACACAAAAGCCTCACTTGAGCATGAGGAACTGTGTTTCATTGAATAAGCTATTTTCATTCTAAGTCATGTTTTTTCTCATTTTCAGTGCAAACAAGCACTGAATGCACCTTTACTTGAGGATTTCCTGGGAACTGCCATATTGAGAACCACAGAGTAGGAGCTTTGTTGACCTCCTTACCAAGAGAGAATCAGAGTACAAATTGGAGCTCGCTGTTATTTTAAGGCTTATGACCTCTCATTCAAGCAGACCTTGGTAAGGACAAGGCACAGCCATGGTGCTGAGGACTGAACCAGGGCCTCTGTATCCTAGGCAAGAGCTCTACCCCTGAGCTGCGCCCCAGCCAGGCTTCTTCCTAAGCCTCCAGCTTAACTTCTTGGGAAGAATGTAATGCTAGATTGTATATGTGCCCCCCAAACCAAGGAGAATGGGGTGCATATCCCGCTCTCTGAAGCCATGCAAGCGCCATCCCAGGGAAGAGAGAATCCACCACAGGGAAGCACTGTGGTTGTTTCTCACACATGACATGCACAGGTATAAGACCTGCCCACACATTAGTTTGGAATCTGAATGTTTCCGAACTTCCCAACTCCCCAAAACTTTCACCTTTAAAATCAAAGAAAGCGGGCTGGGGATGTGGCTCAAGCAGTAGCGCGCTCGCCTGGCGTGCGTGCGGCCCCGGTTCGATCCTCAGCACCACATACAAACAAAGATGTTGTGTCCGACGAAAACTAAAAAATAAATATTGAAAATTCTCTCTCTCTCTCTCTTAAAAAAAATTAAAAATTTTAAAAAATAAAAATCAAATCAAATCAAAGAAAGCCAGGAGTGGTGGCGCACACCTGTAATCCCAGCAGCTCAGGAGGCTGAGGCAGGAGGATCCCAAGTTCAAAGCCAGCCTCAGCAACTTAGTGAGGACCTAAGCAACTTAACGAGAACCTGCTCCTATATAAAATATTAAGAAGGGCTGGAGATGTGGATCAGTGGTTAAGCGCCCCTGAGTCAATCCCAGGTACCCCTCCCTGGAAAAAAGAAAATATTCACTGAGACAAACAATCATCTCAATTGTTTTTTCTGCTCTGACATATTCTTCACTCCTCTCAAAAGTTTTTTGGCTATTTTTCAAAGCAGTGACATTTGCCTAATATAAAATCCACCCTATTAACCACCTCAGTGCACAAGTCCGCAGCATTAAGTACATTCGCTGTGTTGTACAACTGTCGCCACTATCCATTTCCAAAACCTTTTCATGATCCCATATGGAAAGTTACCCATGAAACACACCATCCCCAACACAAATACCCATCCCACCCCCTCCTCCAGGCCCTGATAGCTTCTATTCTACCTTCTCTGTGAATTTGCCTATTTTAGGTCCTTACGTGTGTGTGTGTGTGTGTGTGTGTGTGTGTGTGTGAGTCCTTTTGTGTCTGGCTTATTTCATTTAGCATAATGTTTTTAAGGTTCATCCATGCTACAGCAGGTATTAAACATTTTAAAGACTTACTTTATGGGAGAAAATCTGATGAGCCAACAAACAACTACCCAACTATGTGCTGTATTAATAAGCAGACATTGTCTAATTATTAGAAAAGAGACATTTTATAATGCTGGGTGATATTGGGCAAGTCACTTCACCTTGCTGAGCCTTCTTTCTTCAAGTGTAACAATGCTGCCATTTAATAGCAAGTGACACAGAATAAATCTGAATGGTAAGTATATAAAAATAAGATTGCCAGCTGGCAGTGGAAGCTGCTGATGAAGAACCATGAGAAAAATAGAGACAGAGCATACAGGCAATTAAAACAGAAGATCTATGTACTCAGCAGGTAGCTCACAAGACAGGATGACATTACCTGGAACACCAATACATGAAACTCCTTTTATTTGGGGTTTATTTTCAGTAAATCTCTGTTCTTTTCAACCACAGGAGCTAACTAAAAATAGTCAGTGTGTTAGTCATCTTTCTGCTACCATGACAAAATACCTGAGGTAGAAATGCATAAGAAAAAAAAGGTTTATTTTCACATAGATTTTAGTTCATGGTCACTGTTGCTTTGGGCCTCTGATGACAAGGTCTATCATGGGAGTGTATGGAGGAAGAGGCCTGCTCACCTTATGGTGGCCAGGAAACAGAGAGGAAGGACTTATAGTCCCAAGGTCTCCTTCAAGGGCATGCCTCCAATGACCTAACTTCCTCCAACAAGGCCCCATCTCTTAAAGGTTCCAACACTTCAGGAGCACCATGCTGGGAAGACCAAGCCTTTTAACACACCAGATTCCAGATCTAAACAATAGCACTTGGGAATTACACTAAAATGCCTTTTCTAGAAACATGTTTGCAGAGAAAACATAAGAAATGCAACTTTTGAGTCCTTTTTGGGATTTCAAAAAACCTTAATAACATCCCAAGTAGCAAGAAAAGAAAAATATTTAAAGTGTGATGTGTTTCTACTTGAAAGGAACTACAGAGATGAAGTCAGATCCACGAAACCCGCTTCATTTCCATGCAGGCAGTTGTAAAAATAATTATGCTTTATCCCTGTAAATTCAACGAGGGTGCTTGGATCATTTAAAAAAGAAAAAAAAATGTCCAGGCATGATGGCACATACCTGTAATCTCAGCTGCTCAGGAGGCTGAGGCAGGAAGATGGCAAGTCCAAGGTGAACCTGGGCAACTCTGGGATGTAGCTCAAGGGTAGAGCACTTGCCTAGCATGTGTGAGGCCCTGGGTTCCATCCGTCGTATCACCTGGTGGATCAATGGGATTACATTCAGGTTCCATTGAGCAACATGACCTGCATTGTCCGAATATAAAAATGTCAAAAGCTTTTTTCTGATATGGTAGGTCTGATTTACATCTAAATGAAAAAGCTTTTTAGCGTGATAAGACACCCCCTCCACGCTTGAGGAAGGACTTTTGAGACAGATCTGATTAATACACAGAAGTTAAACTAGAAAGGCCAACATTTTGCTAATTGGATTTGCTAAGCAATACCTTTGCCTCAGCGGAAACCCTTCAGTGGTTCCTTTTTACATAAAATTAAGCCAAAGGTGCGCAGAGAGGCATACACATCTGTAAAACCAGACTTCTCAAATCTGGATCCAAGCATAAATCAAATATTTTAAGTGTTTTTAAGAAGATTCTCTCCTTCCCATTCCCACTGCACCTATCTGGACACTTCAGATGAAAACCAAGGAAAGATGGTTTAAAAAGGAGACCGTGTCAGTCCCCTGAAAGGACAACCTGGGAGACTTTCTTCCTAGAGGGAGCACTGGGACCCACCAAAGGGACCTCAGTGGAAGTAAAAATTAAGACGGCCAAGAGGGAGCGAGATTTCCCTGTGAGCCTGAGATCACGTTACACACAAGTCTCTCTGTTAAGCTTGCAGATAAAGATCGCTGTCTGGAAGCAGGGTTTTGACAGTTTCCAACTACGGGGACTTCTGCTGACTTGCTGTTTCAAAAGACCTGTCGCTTACTGATAGCCCTCTGGTGATGCTCCCTAGTAACCAGTGATCACAGCTTCACCTGTGAACAGACCACGTGCAGGTACAAGCTGCACACCTAACAAGGCCAACTGAAAACTGTCCACATCACACCTACTGCCCCTCACCCCGCCCCGCTCTTCTTTCCCCTTTAAAACTCAATCCTCCTTTCCCTGGATGGGACACTTGACCTCTAACTGCACCTGTCTCCCAATCTGCAAATCAGTTCTCTTCTCAAATAAAAAGCAGTCTTTGCTTTGTTTTATCTAACCTCATTTATGGTTTCTTGGTTATATTTCTGAGATTCCACATGTTATTCTTCCTAATTTCTGGCCTTCGCGTTTTGGCTTTCCACGTATTAGTGGTCTCCAACTCACATGACCCGTGGGCACAGTGGCTCCTCACCCCTGTCCCAGCTGCCCCGCGGGACTCCATGCCTACGCCCAAACTCATGCGTCCTCACCGAGGAACCCCACTCCCACCTTCCCTCCTGGGACAGGCATCCCCACCCCCCCTGGACAGTAGGAGCCCCCATTTCTCTTCCAGTTCCCAGCAGGTGAAGCTGTTTCCCCATATCTCAAGGTGAGGCTCTGGAAATGTTCTGGGGATGAGCCAGGCTGCTGGGGTTTCAAATGCTAATGGAAAGGCCATATTGATCAATCTCAGCCCGACGGGGCATGTCCATCACCCAGCTGTGAATCTGGTTTCTGTGCACAACACCATTACCCTAAGGAAATATGGTCTGAGTTCAAAATAACCAACTCTCCCAACTTCTGGAACTTCCAACTCTTTTGAAACTTGGGGGCAGCTCAAGGGTCTGCTTTATAGTTACTATGTAGATGTAACTGATGCAAGAAGTCATCCGTCTGTTTTGGGGGAGATAATAAACTTAATTTCACTATAATCGAATCTAATTTAATTCCAAAAAAAACAATTTCTTGATATGAAAACACTATGTACACTATGTAAATTGAAAAGCACTGAGAAACAAAATTTGCCATTTCTCCTTATTTCAAAATATTAACATCAAGGTTTTAAAAATCTAGATGTAGCTAACATTTGCCAATGAAGACATCATTGGCATTGCCTTCAAAATAAATTTTAACAGAAAAATGGAGATGTTTGCATCGATGGCAACAAATGTCTTGTTTTTTTCCTACTCGATTACTAAGACAGAATTTAGGCAATTTATAAATCTTAACATACCAAAAAAAAAAAAATAATCAACTAAAAGTTTAGGTTAAGAATAGGACTGATTTATTTGCAAAGCTGGTTGTGAAGGAGTGATTTAGGGCATTGGTTGTCCTTAATCCACACATACCCTCATACTTACTCATGCTGGGCTTACAGAGTAAGAACCTGTCCAGAGTGGAGAACAACTTCCACACAGGTGAACAGGGAGCCTCGCCCAGACACACTTGGTCTTTCCCTTAGGCAGCAATGCCACCAAGAAGCTTTACCAGTACCCACCCCTGCCCGATGCCACTTGCCATACCTCCTAGAAGCCTCAGATGTCTTCATCAGCCCCACCCCCAACTATTGAGACAAAATATGAGTTGCCCCGCTTCTCAGCTAACCTGGTGCTTTGCCTTCACCTGAAATTCCTCTCTGCACTCCCTATGAATAAGTTCACAGGGTCAATTTCTGCTTTAGTCCTCCTTCCTCATTCTGGTTCTGATAAAACTTATTCTATAATCTAGAACCTTCTTTCCTATTTTTTTTTCTTTCTTTCCTCCTGTTCTTCCTGCCTTTCCTCCTTCCTTCTATGTACCTAATGTATAACTGGACACTGGGAGAGGAAATGCAGTATAAAAGTGAGCAAAAATAAATCTGGTATCTGTCCTTATAGTCTGGCAGGAAAGAAAATATAGTAACTATATAGTCACACAAATAAATATGTAATTGCAGTTTGGTGCAGAGTCAATGAAGGAAAGTTACATCATGTTAAAAGAGCATGTAACACAAAGAAAAGAGGACTGGTCAGCAGACCTGAAGGTGAGTGGCGATTAGATGAATCAGGAAGAGCTAAAGCATCCCTAGCAAAGGACATGGCATGTGCAAAGGCCCCAGGGTAGGAGGAGGCATAGCCTAGTCCACACTCTGAAGAATACAGCTTGAGTCAGAAGGCAAGGGATATCTGATGAGAGATGAGCCAGAAAAGAGTGGTAGGGGATGGATCTTACCCAGCTCTTGTGACTCAGCAAATAAAAACACAGGATGCCAGTTGCACTTCACATAAACAATGTGTAACTGCATGGAACCTACTTAGAAAGTAAATATATATATATATATATATATATATATATATATATATATATATATATATATATTATCTGAAACTCAGAGATAGGAAAAGGTGGGCATCCTGTAATTTGGCAACCCTACTTGTGGATCGAGGTAAGGATTTGACTTTGTTCATCCTGAGAACAAGGTATCAAAGGATTGTAAGCAGGAAGTGGCAAAATCTCATTAGAACTTTTAATCAATCACACTGGCTACAGATGGTGAGGAAGCAAACCCAGTACAGGGAGGCCAGGGAGCAATCTCCATGGTAAGAGGAAAGGGTTTGGGATAGGAGAGAGGTGGATAGGCTGCGCCAGGCTTAGAAGACAGAGTCTACTGCAATCCTATTTTAAATGCCTTCCATGGGCTGGGGCTGTAGCTCAGTGGTAGGACCCTTGCCTTGGGAGTGTGAGGCACTGGGTGGATCCTCAGCACTGCATAAAAAATAAATAAATAAAGATATTGTGTCTATCTACAACTAAAAAAAAAAAATTAAAAAAATGCCTTCCATGAGCCTATGATGCACAATCTATGTCACCTGCCTGGTGATATAAAAATTCTAGAATCATATAGGTGACCAATTATTTGGCATCTCAAACTTAACACAACCAAAACAGAAATCTGACTCCAACCTCGCCAAACCAACCTTTGCAAACCCTCCTCGCCTGCCCTGACTTCTCATTTCAGTAAAAAACACTCGGATCCACCTGACACTCAAAGCAAATGCGCAGAACTGGTCCTTGATTCCACTCTCTGTCACCACCACACTGGATCCATCCGCCAGACCACCCACCACGAGCAACCACCACGTGCATCCATCTGAATACTGGAGCCTAAAACCTGTTCTGTTCCCACTTTTTTCCTCGGTGAACCACCCTTCACTCAGGAGCCAGGGGCATCTTTTCAAAACAGAAATCAGATTGAATTTAAAACCCTTCAAGGCCGGTGGCAGCCCACGCCTGTAATCCCAGCAGCTCCGGAGGCTGAGAGAGGAGGATCGCGAGTCCAAAGCCAGCCTTAGCAATAGCGAGGCACTAAGCAACTCAGTGAGACCCTGTTTCTCAATAAAAGACAAAATAGGGCTGGGGATGTGGCTCAGTGGTCGAGTACCCCTGAGTTCAACCCCTGGTATCAAAAACAAAACAAAACAAAAAACCCTTCAAGGACTTTGTACTTCATTTGGAATAAAGTGCCCACTCCTTACCCTGTCTAGTGGAAGGCCCTGGATGATCAAGCTCCCGCCCCCTCTCAGCACCATCGCCTTCCATTCTCCCCTCACCTGCCTCCTCCTTGTCCATCAGATCTCAGGGCAAGGGTGTCATCCTCATGTGTCACGCTGCCCCCACCCCACCCCACCCCACTGACAGCAGCTCTGGGAATAGGAACCTGGCCTGTGTCCTCTGGTGAGACCACAGCTCCGAAGTGTTCACCATTATTTGTGGAAGGAATGAAGGCACTGGTACAGTGGGGGCCTGGGACGTGAGGGAGAGGAAGCATCAGTGGGTCCTGCTTCCATCAAAAGACCTGTTCTGCTGACCCAAGCCTGATCCTCAGCCCACGACTGGGAACCACTTCTGACAGCCAGTGGCTGCATTTATATATATATATATATATATATATATATATATATAGTTGTCAATGGACCTTTACTTTATTTATTTGCATGCAGGGCTGAGGATGGAACCCAGGGCCTCTCACGTGCTAGGCAGGCTCTACCGCTGAGCCCCAGCCCCAGCCCAGCTGTGCTCTCTTGAGCTGCTTTTGACTGCCACTTCTCCGAAGCTCTGATCATGGCTCAGGGACCCTCAAAATCCAGGCTGGACCCCTCAAGATGACAGGTTGTTCTTGAAGATTGTAGGGCTGTTGTGGACACAATACCCTGCCCACCCACCCCCAACTCTTCAGCCAAGGGGTCTCCTCCCTCAGACCTCTCCTGTTACAATTCAGTTCTGAGGCCTGGGAACACAGCTCAGAAGTCAAGTGCTTGGCTGGCATGCACAAAGCCCTTGGTTTGATTTCCTGCAGAGGAAAAACAAAAACAAAAACAAAAAAAACATCTGCATGACTTCAAATTCCAAACACACGCTCATTAGGTTGGCTGTTATTAAGCACAACAGATACAAAACAAAAATAACCAGAAAATATCGAATGACATCAAGATGTGAAGATATCGGAACCGTTGTGCTCTACCAAGAGGAATGTAAAATAGTGCAACCGTTGTACAAAACAGCATGGAATTTCCTCAAAAAATGAAACACAGCCAGGCGCAGTGGCACATGCTTGTAATCCCAGCAGCTCTGGGGGCTGAGGCAGGAGGATCACAAGTAGGCCACGTCTGGGCAACTTAGTGAAACCATGGCTCAAAATAAATTTTTTTCTTTTATCGTGGTACTGAGGATTTAACCCAGGAGCACTCTGACACTGAGCTACATTCCAGTCGTTTTTTTTCAATTTTGTTTTTTATTTTGAGACAGTGTCTTACTAAATTGTCTAAGCTGGCCTTGAACTTGGGATCCTCCTGACTCAGTCTCCTGAGTCACTGGGATTGCAGGTGTGCACTACCACCTCTGGCTCAAAATATAATTTTTTAAAAGGGTCTGGGATGCAACATAGGGATAGAGTGCTTGCCTAGCATGCACAGGGCCCTGGGTTCAATCCCCAATACAAGAGAAAAAAAAAAATCTAGATACAGATACTGAGGGTTGGCATGATTAGGAGAGGGTACTAGCCTCCCAATCATGGGAAGGTTGAAGTATGTGCCCCAAAATATGAGGAAAGGTCTCAGGTTCTCTCCCTGTCTAATTTTTGCTGTGGAGATGGACTGGGGTTCCCTTCATGTTAGCATGAGCCTCACCACTCCTCTGCTGGTGGTTTATTGTAAAACTGACCGACCCTTTCTTTTTCTTCCTCCTCTCCTTCTCCACCTCCCCAACCACAGGGAAAACAAGATTAATTTCCTCCCATTCCACACCAGGTTATTCTGTCCTTCCACTCACCGTCCACAAGAGTAAAGGAATCCTACCTGGGCTGGGGCTGGGTTCAGTGGTAAAGCGCTTGCCTTGCTCTGTCAGGCACTGGGTTTGATCCTCAGCACCACATAAAAATAAATAAAGTAAAGGTATTTGTCCATCTACAACTGAAAAAAAAAAAAGAGTAAAGGAATCTGTGTCCCCAAGACAAGCAGACCTGGGCAGCCAGCAGGTTGGAGCAAAGGGGCATGTCACGCACACCATCTGAATGTGAATCTTGCCTTGTGAAAGGCACACCTAGAGCCCAGTCTTAAATTTCCCCTATAAAAGTCCTTGGTTCCCCTCCTAAGGGAATAATAGCTCTTGAGACATTCCTCTGCTACTCTTCTCATTTGCTAACAAATTAATTAAACTTCTTTTCCCTTTTTTCTCAAAAACCTTGCCCTCATTATTTGGATTGGCACTGGGAACAAAGACGGAGCTTTTGATAAAAGAGAAACCGTTGTCAGAGGTGTCTGCCTAAATTTTGGTAATGTTGCTCAATTCCTTGCTGTGGACCGAGCATTTACTTCCATGATGTTTTGAGATTCTAAAACTCCGGAGGCTGGGACAAGAGGATTGCGAGTTCAAAGCCAGCCTCAGCAAAAAGCAAAGCACTAAGCAACTCAGTGAGACCCTGTCTCTCAATAAAATACAAAATAGGGCTGGGGATGTGGCTCAGTGGTCGAGTGTCCCTGAGTTCAATCCCCAGTATCAAAAAAAAAAGAAAGAAAGAAAAGAAAAAATAACCACATCTCAGAGCATCTTAGACCTTCTTTAAGAACCACGACAATTTTCACATGATAGGAAGTCTTGATGGCATCCACACAGCTACCCTCCACTTTCTTCGCAGAATATGAATACTCCTTTGACAAAACACTTACTGTACCCGACTCACGCGATGGTAAACATCACTCCACCTTCCACGACAAATCTGTACCGAGCAACATCCTCCTTCTTGAAGATGAGCAGGCATCCCTTCCTACCCGTTATATAATTAGACTGTTCATTGTATATTTGTCACCTGCTTCTATTCTAGGAAATGAATGTGAGAGGCAGTACCTTCCCACAGTCTTCTCAGCTAGGCAGCCAAGTCGCATAAACATGACAAATAACCGAGACAGAACATCCACAGCATGGAGTTAAATGCACAGGGTCACAGCTGCCTTTAAAGACCAGCCCTTACATGTCTCTCATCAGTGATGAATAGCCAAGCCCTGTTCTTGCTCTTTGGAGCTTGATGGACACATACTAGAAAGGGAACACTTTGACCTATTCCTAGTTTAGCTTTCAGGAAACTCCCAGATCCCTTATTACTGCTGGTGTCCTTTCCAGAAAAGATTACGATCTCCTTTAATAGTTTACCAAACTTAGACTCAAATTCACAGAAGGATATGCAGATGTCAATGCAGCCTTCTCAACCAGAAAGCCGTACTGTACCCTAACACATGTATCCATCACCATATTCTATCCATTACCATGGTTGGCAACGAAGAGCAATTTACCCCACAAACACATTAAATCCCTTGTTTGGGTCAGGAAAAATATCTGTTGCCATGAATACAAAAATGTAAGGTCATTCATTAGATCAAAAAGTATATTTGAGGGGCTGAATATGTAACTCAGTGATAGACCACTTGCCTAGCAAGTGCAAAGCCGTAGGTTCAATCCTCAGAAACACACAAACACAGAATACATTTGTGATAATATGTAGTAAATACTAGGTAATGGGGATGTGCAGATATTTCTGACAGACAGGGGTCCCCTTCCCCCAAGAAGCTTATGACATAGAGAGGGAGACTAGATATGTGAGCGAACAAATGTAAACCAAGGTAAAAGAAAACAAGTAGGCTTGCTTAGACAAGGTAGAAGGATGGTGTCCTCATCCTCCTTCACCTGGATAACTACAATAACCTTGTAATGAATCTATTTGCACCCCAAGGCGTTTGTGCTGGTTGCTAAGGATGCTCTTGACCCAGCTAACCACATAATGAACTTCCTCACCTCCTTCACATTGCTACTCAAAAGACATACTTTCACTGAGCGTGGTGGTGCATGCCTGTAATCTCAATCACTCAGGAGGCTGAGGTAGGAGGACTGCACATTCAAGGCCAGCTTCAGTAACTTAGCAAGACCCTGTCTCAAATTTTTAAAAAATGGGTTGGGGATGTAACACAGTGGTAGAGTGCTTGCCTGGCGTGTGTGAAGCCCTGAGTTCAACCCCTGGTACCATATATGCACGAAAAAGTCCCCTAGGCCATCCTAACTCAATATCACATATACACATATTGTCTATTCACTCACAGATATTTTATTTTCCCCCTCTGAGCTTTATTTTGTTCTCCTTTTGTTGTGAAGCGTCAAAACAACTCACATCTTCCTGAACCCACCACTTAATCAATATCTAACTTGAATATTTCATGAAATCCAAAAACTATCAAAAATCAATTCCCTACTATTATTCATGAATAAAGCAGGATGAGAAAATTCTTCACATTTGGATGGAATGATCTACGTCATTCACAGGTCTCTTACAGTCCATAAAGTGAAAAAAAAAAAAAAGTAAACAGCATTAAGGCAAGCTCAGGGAGGACAGAAATTTCCTGTGGAGCAGAAAAGCAAAAGCTCCCTTGATCTTGGTTTTCAGTATGAATACGGGCTGTGAAAGCTGGGCCTCAAGATCCTAAATAAGTAAATAAATAAAGCAAAGAGCAGAACAATGGATCTGCCATGCTGCCATTTACCTAAAGGGAGGGCACAGAAAACATACACACATCTATGACTTGTGCGTGTGCGACATCTATTTAAATTGTCCTCTCCAGGGAGAACAGAGTGGCTAGAGATAGGGGTAGGAAGGTGCTGGGCACCGTTTTTCATGTCCGGGATGTTGCGAATGTGTCACCTATTGTATTAGCGTGTCCAGGTGCCAAAACAAAGTGCCACAGACCGGGTGGCTTAAAACACAAGCATTTATTTTCTGAAGGCTGAAAGTCTGAGATCAAGACCTCATTAAGGGGCTGGGGATGTGGCTCAAGCGGTAGTGCACTCGCCTGGTATGTGTGCAGCCCAGGTTCGATCCTCAGCACCACATACAAACAAAGATGTTATGTCCGCCGAAAACTAAAAAATAAATATTAAAAAAAAAGACCTTATTAGGGTTTGTTTCTCCTGAGGCTTCTCTCCTTGGCTTGGACCTGCTGCCTTCTCCCCAATCTTTAATTATAACAAAACCAACCATATTGCCTTAGGGCTCACCTAAGGACCTCACTTACCTTAATCACTTCTTTAATGTCCCTGACTCCAAATACGGTCAGGTTCTAAGGTACTGGGGGTTAGAGCTTCGACATATGAATTTGCAGGAGAGGAAGATAATTCAATCCCTAACAGCCATTGGGGTGAGAGGGAAAGAATGAAAATGAATGGGGGAAAGAAAGAAGGAAAGGAAAAATTTTTGAATTTACCTCCTGTTAACCTTTTCCAGGGCTAGAGATGAATCAAGGGTTGCTCCAGTTCTTAGCAAACATAAAATGTTCTGTTGCAAGCTTCTCAAGCTGTTCTTTTCCTTGTCCTAAGATGTCCTAAGCATCAGAGGACAGGGCTCAGCCTTCACTTCTTGGGTGGTAGCCCTCCCACTTCTTCTTTCCACTAGACTCCTTCAGGGATCTTGCACCTGACTGAGGGTCAAAGATTCAAGAAAGTTTGCAGTTTACCTTTTTTGCAAACTAAGGAGCTTTGAACCCTTCCTTCCCAGGTAGGTTACCTTGATTCCTGCACTACTCTTCAGTGCAAGTATTTGTATAGAACTTCTCAAAGTGTACAGGAACCTCTGGGAATGCAGAGATGCTTTCAGAGGTGTTGAGAGCCACAGCCCAAGGGGCCCCAGCAAACTTCCAGCTGCCGGCTGATGATTGGCTCACAGCGGCCCCAGCAACATCTAGCTGATTGGCTCCTCTGCGGTGATGCTCATTGGGCTGTTTCCCTGCCCTTTCAGACCACGGAGCTGCTCATTGGGGGACTTTTTTGGCTCCGCCCACATGACCCAGCCAATCGGCCTCAAGAGCAGGAGGATTGTGGGAGGTGGAGAGAAGCTTGTGTGGGAGAGAGAGGCTTGTGGAAAGCAGGTGGTGGCAGTTGAGGCTCTGAGGGTTTTTCCTGAGAGGCTGTTTTGTTTGGCGTGTGTGGTTCTAAAAATAAAGTTAGTTTCTTTTGACAAATGGCTCCTGATTGTGCCCAGCCAGACTGCGGCACAGAGGGTCCAAAAAGACAAGCTAGATTTTTTTTTTAATGTTTATTTTTTAGTTGTAGTTGGACACAATATCTTTGTTTTATTTATTTTTATGTGGTGCTGAGAATCGAACCCAGGGCCTCACACATGCTAGGTCAGTGCTCTACTGCTGAGCCACAACCCCAGTCCAACAAGCTGTTTTCATAACAATATTCAGATGTTATTTGCCTTTTTCTGTGTGCCATGGAACTATCCAGAAGCTACCCAACACAATACCAAGATGGATTGATTGCACAAGCAGATGAGAGAATCTGGTTATCTTTTTTAAGTCAGACATTGAAGAGAGTATTTTAAAATGTAAAATAATGCTACCCTTCACACTACATTGTTTTTAAAAGTATTTTTCATTAATAAAAGTGGTGTTTATGTTAACATGTAGTGAGTTTATTATTTTATAATCAATATATGCTCTTGTTCTAGTCTTAATTTGTAATACAGTAAATATCTAGAGATACAACCCATGAAAATTACCCAGTAATTTCTAAGAGCTCGGCTTGGTGGCTCACACCTGTAATCCCAGGGACTCAAGAGGTTGAGGCAGGAGGATCTCAAGTTCAAGGCCAGCCTCAGCAATTTAATGAGGCCCTAAGCAGCCTAGTGAGATCTTGTCTAAAAATGAAAAATAAAAAGGGGAGCTGGAGATATAGCTCAGTTGGTAGAATGCTTGAGTGCTTGCCTAGCATGCACAAGGTCCTGGGTTCAATCTCCAGCACCACCATAAATAAATAGATAATAAACGGGACTGGAATGTAGCTCAGTGGTAAAGTACCTCGGGGTTTCAATCTTCAGTACAAAAGAAAAAGAAAAAAAAAAGACTGTAAAGGAGTCCTGAACCTCTAAATTTGAGAACCTCTGCTTCAGTGTCTTCAAACTGGAGAAGGAAAGCATAATTCCAATGCTATCATCAGTACCAGAACCAGATGATACATGTTGCAATAGCACTGGTTTCCAAAGTCAGGGATTAAATTGTCTCAGAGAGTCAAGGAAGACTTATGGAGGAGAAGGATACTAGGCTGAACCCCCAAATAAGGGAAGTATGTACCAAATAGATTCAATAGAGGGGCTGATTGTGATGGGAGGAAAAGGAAGATTTCACAGAGACCACGATGTCTGTCCATGACGTCTGTGCTGAATCTCAATGCAGGAAGAATCGCATCGCTTCTCCCACTAACAAAGGGACCACAAATTTCAACATCAAATTCCTTGGTCACTTAAAAAAAAAAAAAAAAAAAAGACTTGGCTGTGCGCAGTGGCAAGCTTCTATAATGTCAGCAACTCGGGAAGCTGAGGCAGGAGAATCACAAGTGCAAGTTTGAGGCCAGTCTGGCCAATTTATGAAACCCTGTCTCAAAATAATCTGAAGTTGCTGGGATTACAGATGTGCCCCACCGGTACCCTGCTACTATCTATTTTTTCTACTTTAAAAACATTTTTTTGTAGTTGTAGATGGACAGCATGACTTTATTTTGTTTATTTTTATCTGGTGCCGAGGATTGAACCCAGTGCCTCACACATGCAAGGCAAGTGCTCTGCCACTGAGCTACAGCCCCAGCCCTATTTTTCCTGTTTTTATTTTTTACATAATTGATTGAATTACCCACACATACCTTAGCATGATTCTTTATTTTTGGACACACCCAAGCATATCTTAAAAACACAAATTTCTCCTGGCCAAAATTTGCCCAGGGCATCACAGCATAACAAACAAGGTTATATCTGTGAAGACAGAATCTAGACAATGAGAGAAAATATTTGCTAGCTACACTTCTTACAGAGGAGTAATGTTCAGAATATATTAAAACACTAAAAAAAAACTTACCACCACAAAAAACAAATAGCTCAATCAATAAACAGGCAAAAGAATTAGACACTTCTCAAAAGAAGAAATAAATATAAATGGCCAAAAAATTATGAAAAAATATACTATATCTTTAGCAATTAGAGAAATGCAAGTCAAAACTACACCAAGATTTCATCTTTCTCCAGTTAGGATGGCAGCCATTAAGTTTAAAAATAACAATAAATGCTGGAGAGGATGTAGGGAAACCAGAACACTTAGATTGTTAGTGAGATTTTAAATTAGTACAACCACTATGTAAATCAGTATGAAGATTTCCCAAAAGACTAGGAATGAAACCACAATATGACTCAGCAATACAACTCCTTGGTATTTATTCTAAAGAATTAACGTCAGCATATTATAGTAATACACGCAGACCTCTGTTTATATTGGCAGAATTCATATATTATTGAATCAGCCTCAGTGTCTGTCAACAGATGAATGGATAAAGAAAATGTGGTATATGTACATGATGGTATTTTTTTTAAAAAAATATTTGTATTAGTTATTGATGGATCTTTATTTATTTGCTTGTATGGGGTGCTGAGACTCAAACCCAGTGCCTCACACAAGCTAGGCAAATGCTCTACCACTGAGCCACAACCCCAGTCCCCCCAACAAAGGAATTTTATTCAGCCATAATGAAGAATGAAATTATGTCATTTGCTGGTAAATGGATGGAACTGGAGATCATGCTGAGTAAAAGCAGCCAAACTCAGAAATCAAGAAGTGTATGTTTTTTCTCATACGTGGAAGCCAGAGAGGAGAAAGGGTGGAAAAGAGGCAGGGGGATGGGATCTTATAAAAACAGAATGGAGACCAGTAGAGGAAGGGGACCAGGGTGAAGAAGGAAGGGAGGGAAAAGGGAGGTACTGGGTGATGAAAGGAATCAAATTATATATTGTGTGCACGTACGAATATGTAACAACAAATTCCAGAATTATGCATAATTATAATACACCAATAAAAAAGAAAAAATTCCAATAAACAAATAAATAACAAAATTTGCCCAGGGGCCTTTCAACTTCACTTTTTTCATTAAATAGTTTTTAAATCTCGTAAAGTGGGGAGACTTCCCCGCCCCTGCCAAGGGGAACAAGCTGAGACACAGCCAACCCGGAGTCCTGCAGGGACTGGACAATCCTGAGGCAATCAGGAACAGCACCTATTAAGAGTTCACTTAAGAGTTTTCTTTCTTAATCTAGTTTATTCACATTCAGCCACTTTCTAAACTCCTCCAATGTTCACAAGCACACTGGCGCACAGCTGATTCAATACCCAATAGGCAAGACTACCCCGCCTAGAGCATATCCGGGACCCGAGGGGGCGTGTCCCTGGGGGCGGGCCCAGGCGCAAAGCCCAGGCCCCGCCCACCTGGCGTCATTCGGCTCGGAACTCGAGTTTGGCCCGCTAGGGGTCGCAGACCGCGCGAGCCGATTTCAGGTTTGGTGAGCGCCCGCCCCTTTAGCCCCTTTCGGTGTCGCGAGAGAAAGCGCGAGGCCTGCCGGGAGGGATGCGCGGCCGTCCTTAGGTTTGACCAAAATGGCAGCCCTGGAAGAAGAATTCACGTTGTCCGTGGGAGCCCTGGGCGCCAGGCCCAATGGAGTCCTAGGTGTGGAGCCGAGCGACAAAACTGACCAGTTTCTAGTGACGGACAGCAGCAGGACCGTCATCCTGTATAAGGTGAGGGCGACAGGAGCGCCCCGGCTGCTGTCTCGCCCCTTTCTGAGCAAGGAGCCTTAAGTTCGGGTTTCTCAGCTTCAAAAAAGATTGGGAAGCGCGGGAGCGGAGATCCGGTCAGCCTGCCTGGGACCCCGAGCGAGGTCTAGAATCTGGCTGGACTGGGTTTTTTGGTAGAGAAGGGCATAATTTCCGAGTTGCTGGTGGCGGAGCGTCTCAGTGCACGTGGGAGACACGGGGAAAGGAAGGAACCTGTGTTTTCCCTGCGAGTCTCCCGGAGGTGTCCCGGCCAAGATTCCCTCCTGGGGAGTCTGTCACCCTGCTGCCCGCAGAGGGGTCCTGGGGCGATTGGGCGTCAGATGAGGACATTGACAGGCTGGGACACGAATTTTTCTTAATAAACTAGATTAAGAAAGAAAACTCTTAAGTGAACTCTTAATAGGTGCTGTTCCTGATTGCCTCAGGATTGTCCAGTCCCTGCAGGACTCCGGGTTGTCCACTTCATCCCCATTCCTTGGGATGAGGGGTTCTTTGGCCATTGAAGAGGCCTAGCTTTCTTGGTGGCCTGGTGAGAATCTTAATTTCGAGTAGTTTGTGGGCAATTGGTTCACGCTACTAATCCCAGAGAAGAGTCCCAGGAAGTCGCAGGTCCCACCCCCTTTTTTCCCTGATTGGCAGCACACCTAACCTTGGTTTGGGTGATTTGTAGAAAGTAGTTATTTTTATGTAGGCTGCTGAACATAATTTTCCCTGTCATTTAAAAGTTAGCTGTCTGCTCTGAAGTTTGGGTACAGGGTGACAACAATTCCCTGTACTGCTTGTTTAGACGCATTTGGTTGCTCTATTGGTCTTTACCTCAGCTATCCAGTGAATTTGTATTGGCTGGTCGGAATTGAATGGACCTGATTCTAGTGATCCTTGCTTAATTTAAGATGTCCCTGTTTAGACCCATAGTGAAATAAAATTTTAAATGTAAATGTTAATTAGTATTAATTAGCAGTGTTAATGTACTTTATTTTTCACTTTAGTAATGTAGTTATTTTATGTTTTCATTTAATTTTTAATCGTGGTAAAAGACAAAATTTATCATCTCACCTGGCAGGGTGATGCATGCCTGTAGTCCCTGGGACTAGGGAGGCTGAAGCAGAAGGATTGAAAGTTCAAGGCCTGTCTGAACAATGTAGCAAGGCCTTAAGCAAAGTGAGACCCTGTCTCAAAAAATAAAAAGGGCTGGGGATGTACTTCAGTGGTAAAAGTGTCCGTGAGTTCAATCCACAGTACCAAAAAAAAAAGAACAAACTCTGTACCTATAATAATTTTATCCCTCCATTCACTGTACCAGCCCCTGGCAACCATCATTCCTCTGTCTTTATCAGTTATCATTAGATACTTCATATGAGTGAAATCCTACAGTATTTGTCTGTGACTGCTTTTTTTTTTTTTTTTTTTTAAAGAAAGAAGGAGAGAGAGAGAGAATTTTTTTTTTTAAAGAGAGAGAGAATTTCAGTATTTATTTTTCAGTTTTCGGAGGACACACATCTTTGTATGTGGTGCTAAGGATCGAACCCGGGCCGCTCGCATGCCAGGCGAGCGTGCTACTGCTTGAGCCACATCCCCAGCCCGAGAATTTTTTTAATATTTATTTTTTAGTTTTTGGCGGACACAGCATCTTTGTATGTGGTGCTGAGTACCGAACCAGGGCCGCACGCATGCCAGGCGAGCGAGCCACCGCTTGAGCCACATCCCCAGCTCCGACTGCTTATTTTTTTATCTTAAGAAATTTGTCAGGGGCTGGGGATATGGCTCAAGTGGTAGCACGCTCGCCTAGCACATGTGAGGCACTGGGTTTGATTCTCAGCACCACAAAAAAAATAAAGATATTGTGTCCATCTTAAAAAATAAATATTAAAAAAAAAAGAAATTTGTCAAATATTGTCATTACAATGGCTTATTTTTTGAAAGTCTAATTGTTTTTAATGTCTTAAAAATAACTTCTTGAATATTATTTTTTATCTTACTTTCATTAGGTTTCAGATCAGAAACCCTTGGGCAGCTGGTCAGTGAAACAAGGTCAAGTTATAACATGTCCAGCTGTGTGCAACTTTCAGACTGGCGAGTATATTGTTGTACATGATAATAAGGTGAGTTTAAAAACTTGCATATAATAATATATACAACACAAGTCAAATATTGATATACTATTTGTGGTTATTATATGTAAATAGAGAATGGGATACTTTTTAACTGTATGCTTTGATTTAAGGTTTTGAGAATATGGAATAATGAAGATGTAAACCTGGATAAAGTGTTTAAAGCCACAGTAAGTCTTTGGATTTTCCAAAATATTTACTTAGCTTATTGGTGACATAGAATCTTCATAATATAGTATATGTTATTTATATTAATGCCTCTGAGAAAGTAAGCCTAAGGTTGCAATTGGTTTTTCATTTTTGTTATCTTATGTTTTGATAACATACTCCAACTCATGTTATAGGTTAGAAAATATAAACTTTATTATCCCATGGGATTGATAATTTAATTCATGAGTGATTATACTTATTTCCCTGAGTTTGGATGTTTGGGGTGTGTCTTTCATGAAAACAAGTAAACTTCCTGTGTACTTTCTTAGAATAGATAGAATAGACCTTTAATAGTGACCTGTAAAAAAAAAAAACCATGACTAGAGGGCTGGGGTTGTGGCTCTGAGGTAGTGCACTCGCCTAGCATGTGTGAGGCACTGGATTTTATCCTCAGCACCACATAAAATAAAATAAACATATTGTGTCTACCTGTAACTAAAAAATAAATAAATATTTTTAAAAAACGACTATATATGTATCTTTTCTACCAATGAATTAAAGTATGTTAAATTAAGTTTTCTTACTGATAAAATGAGGCTTTCAAATGAGATTGATCTCAAAGCTTCCTTCCAATTCTAAAAGTTTAATATAAATATAGTTGACAGTTTTTCAGAGTGGCTTACAATAGGGCTAATTAAGATGTAATGCCTTTGTTGCCTTGACCTTAAAACTTCTGTTCAGCTAGTTGTGCTGTCCCCTGACTCTACTTTTTCCATTTACTTTGCACTAAAATGATTTTGAGTTTTACTCAGTGGGTCTTTTTAACCTAATATATGGATATTAAATTTTCTTGGGGTTTCAGGCTATAGTTATAATTGGAGCATCAGTCTTTAACACCAGTATTAAACTGTGTTTGTATCTCCTTTCACCTTTGGTTTTGGTAGACTCAGATTTTAGTCCAACCTCCCGTATTCATAATGGGTAAGCCAAAAATGATTAAAAATGGTTACTTATGGAAGAGAGAAGGTGATGGGGTAGAAAAAAATAAGAGCATAGCGGGCTGGGGTTGTGACTCAGTGCCAGAGTGCTTGCCTCGCACATGCGAGGCACTGGGTTCGATCCTCAGCACCACATAAAAATAAACAAAAATAAAGGTCCATCAATAACTAAAAAGAAATAAATAAATTTTTAAAAAATGAATAAAATTTTAAAAATGAATAAATAAATGAAGATATTGCATCCATCTGTAACTAAAAAATATTAAAAAGAAAGAATAAGAGCAGAGAAATTAGACTTCGGATTGTGTGTTTGAATAGACTTGATATGAGAATTATACATAGTCATAAAACAAAATTAAATCAAAATGAAAACCAGTAGCTTAAGAATAATGTTTTATCCTACTACATCAGGTGTAAATTGCTTTAGAATAAAAATTGAAATGTTCTTGATGTTTTTTTAGTTGTCAGCTGATGTATATAGGATACACTCAATACAAGGGACAGAACCAGTAGTGCAGTTCAAAGAAGGTGCCGTTCGTGGTTTAGAGGCCTTGCTTGCAGAGCCCCAACAGAAAATTGAAACTGTTATCTCTGATGGAGAAGTGATTAAGTAAGTTATACTTATAAATGAATTTTTTTACCAAAATGGAAATGCATTGAGCATTTTTTTTTTATTACATTCTTTGCCATGTTCAAAAAGCATTTTTGGTTATAAACATAATAAAAGTAACCTAGGGCTGTGGTTAGAGCTCATTGGTAGAGCACTTGCCCAGTATGCACTAAGCTTTGGGTTTGGTCCTCAGCACCACAAAAGGGGAAAAAAAAAAAAACATTTATAAGACACTGACCAAACTAACTTCCCCAAAATCCTCTAGCATGATAGATGATTGAGGAAACCATAGTCATATGCATCCAGTTCTAATGACAGAGAACTTGGATAGTCAGTTATTTGAATATGAAATGAATAATCCCCAAAGACCAAAATCTTTTTGCTTCATATTCCTTGACTTCCAGGTTATAACCTTTTCCTCTGGAGGAAAGTACAGTTTGTTAAGTGAAGTCATGATAGTGCTCTTTTATTTTTTTTTGAAATTTTTTTCACATTTTTTTTATTGGTGCATTCTAGTTTTATGTAATGATGGAATTTGTTGCTACATATTCATACATGCACACGATAGTGCTTTAAGACCTCTGCTTTCCCAGATTCTGGAATAAAACTGGAAAAATGACTCGCCCAAGTGATAGAAGGACATTTCTTGATTTCACATCTCTCTGATCCTCATTATTTCATCACATTTCCTGTTCAGTTGACTTGCTGCTTTTCCAGGTCCACCTGGTGGAAACTAAATTTCTACTCAAAGCAAAGACTTTTTCTTAGTAAGTGAACAATGACCAGCTTGATTTTTAGACTGCATGCATTTGAGGTGTGAGCATCTGTGTTTGGGGAAGATCTTTGGGTACCACAGACTACCTAGCCGTCTTTGGTTATGAGCCCTATTTAGCTTCCCTGTAGCTTAGTTCCCTCCATTACTTGAAAAAGACAAATAACATCCATCCTAATGTTTTCCTCAGAACACTAGTCCCAAAAGTAATTCTGAAGAAAAGGGGATGGGGGAAGTTGATTTAAGTTTGGAAAGTCCTCCATACTGTCATCTCTTTCTTGAAACTTTACAATTCGCGTTGTCACTTGGGGGCCAGGTATGGTGGCACACCTGTCATCCAGCAATTCAGGAGACTGAGGAGGATTACAAGTTTGAGACTCAGCTACTTTTAATGAGTCCCTAAGCAACTTGGTGAGACTCTGTCTTAACATAAAATAAATTAAAAAGGGCTGGGGAAGTAGCTCAAAGGAAGAGTGGCCCTGGGTTCTGTTCCCAGTACAAAAAAAAAAAGATTGTCATCTGGGAAGTTCAGCCTGCGTTTAATCCAGAGATGCATTTGACAGAAATGTCTGTTTATGACCTGTGATACATATTTTGAAACATTGCATTAGGAATTCTTTGGTGCCTTTCTGACTCCAAAAGATAATAAAATAATAGATATTTTCTTAAATTTTATGCATAATATGTTTTAACTGATTATTCTATTTTGTAATTTTTTTAGGTGGGCAAAGTTTTTCATGGTATTTAGGCATCCTGCTTTAATTTTTATTACTGAAAAAGTAAGTGACATCTTTAGTTTTTGTCCATTGTGTGAACTTTTTAAAGTCACCTATATTATTTTTAAAACTAAAATGATAGCTCAATGATTCTCTCAGAAGATTCTTAAATATTTTCAATCTTTTTAAACACTAAAAAGTATACTAGCTGGGCGTGGTGTTGCACACCTGCAATCCCAGTTATGGGGAAGACTGAGCAGGCATATTGCACATTCAAGACCAGTCTGAGAAACTTAGACCCCTGTCTCAAAAAAGGCTGGGGATATAGCTCAGTGATAGAGCTCTGATCAACTAAATCTCCAGTACCAAAATATATATATATATTCATACACACACACACACACACACACACAGTTAGAATTATTTCCATACTTATTTAATGTACTACACTAATATAATTAATTTAATTAGACAGGAAATTTCTAAGTATTCATTAAAGTCATTAGAATGGAGTAACAGCCAGACTTTGTGGCGAGTGCCTGTAATCTCAGCATCTCTGGAGGCTAAGGCAAGAGTATCGCAAAGCCAGCCTCAAAAACTTTTTAATTTGTCTCAAAATTAAAAAAGGGACTGGGCAAGGTGGGCGCCGCCGCCGTGGTGTACACCTGTAATCCCAGCAACTCAGGAGGCTGAAGCAGGAGAATCGAGAGTTCAAAGCCAGCCTTAACAAAAGTGAGGCACTAAGCAACTCGGTGAGACCCTGTCTCTAAATAAAATACAAAATAGGGCTGGGGATGTGGCTCAGTGGTTGAGTGCCCCTGAGTTAAATTCCCACCCCTCCACCCCACTCCCAAAAATGGAGCAACAACTTGTAATTTTAACATATTTAAATATAGTTGGTTGAAATAGAAATATTTGTAAAATAACATTTCCCTTTCATTGCAGCATGGAAGTTATTTTGCTTATGTACAAATGTTCAATTCACAAAACTTAAGCAAATATACACTTTTACTTGGACCAGAAGAAAAATGTATTACACTGAATTTTACTGCATACGTGGATCGGAAATTCATCTCTTTGATGTCAATAAGTGAGTTTTCCTTAAACTTGTAGCAATTGTAGATAGAAGGATATCATAGGTTAGTGTATAGTTTTCAATCTTGCAGTTTTCTTTTATGGCACTTCCCTTTTCTTGCTTCATTAACAGCATTTATTCCTCTTTGTTTTGCGCTTGGCTATATTTGTCCATGCATTAGATTAGTTGGTGCTGTGTTCTGAGTGGTATTGAAGTACTTCAGGTAGAGCACAGTTTGCTAATATTGTTTCTATAACTTTTATGCCTTAAAATTTATCATAAGCAATGTATAATGATATGACATCTATAATAACAGAAAAAAAATCCTTTTATTCTTATAATAGGCCCAGGTTTTTTAATAGAGAAATTAGTGGATCATATAGTATCTTTGTGGCATTGAATGGTCTATTACTCTCTTCCAGCCATCAGATTCAGTGTGCCTTTCTTTGAACTGACTGAGACAGGTGGATCAGAAGGAGACTTAACAGAGAAGCCTTGGCCTATGTCACCTATGTCTTTTTCAAAGATTTTTATAATACCTTGGAATCTACCTCTATGTGATGGTCTGAAGTATAACCATAGTCTTACGCCTCTAGGGCAAAAAGGGAAAACCCTTTTGTGGTTGTGGTGTTCTCTCAAGTCCTTGATGGCTTCTTTTCAAGTTGTTTTGAAAAGGTGATGGTGCTAGGGAGAGCAATATTTCAGAAACATCCATATTATAATTGAATTTATTTGTTTGTTTACTATTTTTTTTTTTTTTTTTTTTTTTTTGGTTCCTGGGATTGAAACCAGGTGTGCTTCACCACTG
This sequence comes from Marmota monax, assembly GCF_021218885.2. NCBI lineage: Eukaryota > Metazoa > Chordata > Mammalia > Rodentia > Sciuridae > Marmota > Marmota monax. The sequence goes on from NW_026695045.1 coordinate 367,544, forward strand.
AGCCATAATCCCAGCCCTTTTTTTGTTTTGTTTTGAGACAGGGTCTTGCTAAGTTGCTTAGGACCTCACTGAGTTGCTAAGGCTGACCTCAAATTTGTGATCCTCCTGCTGCAGCTTCCCAAGTTGCTGGGATTACAGGCGTGCGCCTCCATACTTGGCTGCAATTTTAAATCTTTATGAAGTTTTTCAGTGCCACATATGCTTTCACTAGGTATTTAAAAGGTTCTCTTCAAGCCAGATGTGGTAATTCATGCCTGTAATCCCAGCTATTAGGGAGGCTGAGGCAGAAGGATTGCAAGTTCCAGGCCAGCCCAGGAAACTTAGCAAGAACTTGTCTCAAAATGTAAAAAGTCTGGGGATTTAGCTTAGTTGTAGAATGTCACTGAGTTCATTCCCAGTACTATATACATACAAAAGACACTCTTTATTCATCATTTCTAGGTCATTGGAATGCACTTAATGTTTTAGTTTAATGAACATTGAAGGAAAGAAGTCTGAACCAAAGAGTTATATGAATCTATAAGCTAGAACCATGTGAAACTGCCAAAATTCGAACTGACCCTTGAATCAAATGTATGAAATATGATATGTCAAGAGCTTTGTAATGTTTTGAACAACTAATAATAATAATAAAAAAAAAAAGAACTGACCTACAAAAAACAGCAATTTCATATAGCTTTAAGGGTACTTGAGTAACAGAAACTCTAATTTGTGCTGGGGTTGTGGCTCAGTGGTAGACTGCTTACCTAGAATGTGCGAGGTGCTGGGTTCAATCCTCAGCACTACATAAAAATAATGAAATAAAGGTATTGTGTCCAACTACAACTAAAGAATAAATATTAAATTAAAAAAAAAAAACTAGATCTCAATATTTTTTTCTTTTTTTTTAAGTATTTATTTTTAGGTGGATACAATATTTTATGTGGTGCTGAGGAACCACAGTGCCTCACACGTGCTAGGCGAGCACTCTACCACTTGAGCCACAACCCCAGCCCCTCAATTAATATTCTGATGGTTGGGCACTGGCTTCAATTCTCAGGACCAAAAAAAAAAATCATTTTTCCTAATCAGGGATATCTCTTATTGACTAGATTGTCTTTATTCCTGGTAGACCTCTCCCCATATTTTAAATTATTACATGGGTTTTCAGATTTGTTTTGTTTTTTAGTTGGACATAATACCTTTATTTTATTATTTATTTTTATGTGGTGATGAAGATAGAACGCAGGGCCTTGCATGTGCTAGGCATCTGTCTTACTGCTGAGCCCTATTTTCAGTTTTTATTTCTTCATTATTATAACATTATAATATTATTTACTGTGATTTTTTATTATTATTATTACTAATACCCCTCTCCCCATTTGAAGGTTGTAGTTATTTTTTAAGGGAAAGCACAGAATGATGGATTATTTATCAAATTGTTAAAATGTTAGGAACAACCTAGTACATTAAATTATGACAGATAAAGAACTATCCTTTACCCTATGAACCACTAATACTTGTTTCCAACAGGCTCTGATGGATGTATATATGAAAGCTTGATACCAATATATCCAAGTGACACAGAAAAAAATCAGAGGGTAGTTAAATCACAGTTGCTTAAAGCTGTTGTGTCTGATAATTCTCAAAGTGGTATCGCACTCACTGTCCTGGATCGAGATCACATAGCAGTCCTCGGACCTCCGATGCCAGCTTCTAAGGGTAACTAAACTCCAATCAGTTAAGAAGTTCTTTGCCTTTTTTCTTCAAATTTATTATACCTTTTAGTCTTCCCGTTCTTTTTAATTTCTTTATTACCACACTAATTCGTTTTCTTTATCACCATACTCAAGTTATTTGTGTGTAACTTTCTAATTCTTGAATAAGCCTTTGATTTCATCCTGCATTGATTAATCTTTCTAAAACACTTGTTTGTATTACTCTCTTGCTCATACTATGATGTCTTAAAGAAGTAAAATGACAGTCCATCAGCCTATAGGCATTTGAAACCCTGGAAAGCTTTGCAGTAACAGATTGAATTCTTAGTGACATTTCACAGCATGGAAATCCAGTGGACTTGGACAATGTGCATCTTGGGGATTACTGGTATGCTTTTCATCTCTGGAACTTTTTTTTTTTTTTTTAAGTTATAGGTGGACACAATACCTTTATTTTGTTTTATTTTACATGGTGCTGATGATCGAACCCAGTGCCTCATGCATGCTAGGCAAGCACTCTACCTCTGAGCCACCACCCCAGCCCTGATCTCTGGAACTTCTAAGCAGGACTGTCGTCTCATCTCTTCACCCTCCAGTCTTCTGTCCATCTATTATGTGTAACACAGTTGCTCCTTGTCAGTGTAAGACTGAGGGACTCCCAGCTTGTGTTCTAAAATTTAGAATTTGGGTTAGCATCAGGTCTCTCCATAATGTAGACCCCATCTGCTTTTTCCTGCCTTGTCTTCTAATTTCTGGACAAGAATCCTCTTCTTTATTCAGGCCATCCTCATCTATGTACTTTGTTCTTGTATTCCCTTTATTAAGATGGGAGCTAGGGGCTGGGGATATGGCTCAAGCGGTAGCACGCTCGCCTGGCATGCGTGTGGCCCAGGTTCAATCCTCAGCACCACATACAAACAAAGATGTTGTGTCCGCCAAATAAATAAATAATTAAATATTTTTTTAAAAAAAAAAAAAAAAAAAAAGATGGGAGCTACACACAGGGCTGGGTGTGTAGCTTAGTGGTAGAGCCTAGCCTGTTCAAGTTCAGTCCCCAGTGCTGCAAAAAAAAAAAGAAGAATTAAATTGGTTTAATAGGGGCTACTAGTTTTAGCGAAACTATCATATGTTGAAAATTTTATATGCATTGTCTCATTATTTTTATCATTTATTTCTCCAAAAACCCTATGAGAGAAAGTACAGGTATCCCTATTTTACAGATAAGGAAATTGAGGTGTTTAGTAACCAAGTACTAGAACTAGGATTCATCCTAAGCAAGGTAGTTCTGTTATGCCATGTGCCCTACCACTCTCTTAAGTCCTGATTTTTGGGGGGGGGGGGTAGATACCTTTATTTTATTTGTTTTTTATGTGGTGCCGAGAATTGAATCCAGTGCCCCATCCTCTCTCTTTCTTGTTCTTCCTCTACCTACCTCCCCAAGCCTCCTCCCTCAAAAATCAGTAATCAATATTAGAGTTTTCTATGTCTCTTTCCAGAGGTTTGGTGCATTTTTGTTTTTGTGTGAGGGGGGAGGGTTTGGTACCAGGGATTGAACTCGGGCATTCAACCACTGAACCACATCCCTATCCCTATTTTGTATTTTATTTAGAGACGAGGTCTCACTGAGTTGCTTAGCACCTCACCTTTGCTGAGGCTGGCTTTGAACTCACAATTCTCTGTCTCAGCCTCCCGAGCTGCTGGGTTTACAGGCACACACCACCACACCTGGCTGGTGGGGTTTTTTTTGTTGTTGTTGTTGTTCTTTCTTATATATGTACAAGCTAATATTGCTATTTATAAAGGTATTTTCCCTTTTTTAGACAAATGGCAACATGCCATATATACTGTTGTATACTTTATTAACTTATTACATATATTTTAGAGATCCCCGTATCACCACTTATTTTAGCTTCCTTGGCCAATCCAACCAGCTGCATAATATTTCATTGAATAGATATCTTGCAGTGTATTTTCCTTCTAGCTCAACATTAATCATTCACTTTTTTTTCTTTTTGAAGTTAAAAGTCACATAACATAAAATGACCATTTTTAAATGAATAATTCAGTGTCATTTAGTAGATTGATTTTGTTGTTATGCTTCCCCTCATGTTATACAGCTCCCATCTCTGTTAGTTTTAAGACATTTTCATCATCCTAAAAAGAAACCAGACTAGTGGGCACAGTGCCACATGCAGGCACTGCTCAGGAAATTGAGGCAGGAGGATCACAAGTTTGAAGCCAGCCTGGGCAATTTAGAGATCCTTTCCTAAAAGTAGAAAGGACTATAGGTGCAACTTGGTGGTAGGTGTCACTGGATTCAATCCCTTGTACCGGGCCAAAAAAAAAAAAAAAATCTATACCCATTAAGCAGTTGCTTCTCATTCTAGGATCATACAGTAACTTTTATGCTATTTCCACTTTTGGGTTATTGTGATAACATGTATGTACAGGTATATTTGAGTACCAGTTTTTAATTCTTTGGGGTATATACTTAACAATGGAATTGTTGTGTCATATGATAATTCAGTGTTTAACTCTTTGAAGAACCACTGAAATCCACGGTAATTAAATCATTTTACATCCCCACCAGTATTATACAAGTGTTCTTTCCAATTTCTCTACATCTTCAGCAATATTTGCTATTTTCCATAATAGTCATCATAGTGGTTGTAGAGGGTGGTACTCATTATGCTTTTTTTTTTTTTTTAATTTTCCCTTTGTGCAAATTCTTTTTTTTTTTTTTTTTTATACTTTTTTTTAAGAGAGAGAGAGGAGAGAGAGAGAGAATTTTTTAATATTTATTTTTTTTTTTTAGCTTTTGGCGGACACAACATCTTTGTTTGTATGTGGTGCTGAGGATCGAACCTGGGCCGCACGCATGCCAGGCGAGCATGCTACCACTTGAGCCACATCCCCAGCCCCTCATTATGCTTTTGATCTTAAACATTTTTCCATATGCTTGTTGGTGATTTATACGTCTTTTTTCGGAGAAATACCTATTTAAGTCCTTTTTCTGTTTTTTTTTTTTTTAATTGGGTAATTTGTCTTTTTGTTCATTTTTAAGAGTTCTTTATATATAATGGCCCTTATCAAAACATGTGATTTCCACATACTTTTTTTCCATTCCGTAGATTGTTTTTTTGCTTACTTTCTTGATAATGTCCTTTGCAGCACTAATGTTTCTAATTTTTATGAAAGCCAATTTATCTATATTTTTCTTTTGTTGCATGTTATTTTGTTGTCATATCTAAGAATACATTGTCAAATCCAAGGTCATGAAGATTAACTCAGTTTTTTCTTCTGAGTTTTATGATTTTTAGTTTTTTTGTTTTTGTACTAGGGGTTGAATTCAGGGGTACTCAACCACTGAGCCACATCCCCAGCCCTATTTTGTATTTTATTTAGAGACAGGGTCTCACTGAGTTGCTTAGCAGCTCACCTTTGCTGAGTCTGGCTTTGAACCCATGGTCCTTTTGCCTCAGCCTCCCAAGCCACTGGGATTACAGATACGCTCCATCGCACCCCGCAGTGATTTTAGCTTTTATATTTGTTATTGATCCGTTTTCAGTGAATTTTTGTGTACAGCATGAATTAAGAGTCCAACTTCATTCCTGTGCATGAGGTTAATCAGCCATCCCAGCATCATTTGAATGGTCTTGACACCCTTTTTGAAAAATCATTTGGCTATAGATGACTGTTCTATTCAGTACTGTTTATGCAAGTTTACAATAAATCTTTTTTTTTTTTTTCTTTTTGGTAGTGGGTATTGAACTCAGAGACACTCACCCACTGAGCCACATTCCTAGCCCTGTTTTTGTATTTTATTTAGAGAAGGGTCTCACTGAGTTCTTAGCGCCTCGCTTTTTGTTGAGGCTGGCTTTGAACTGTCTATCCTCCTGCCTCAGCCTCCCAAGCCCCGGGGATTACAGGCATTTGCCATTGTGCCCAGCCTACAGTAAGTCTTTTTTTTTTTTTTTTTTAGTTTTAAGTGGACATAATATCTTTATTTTACATTTATGTGATGCTGAGGATCAAACTCAGTGCCTCAAGCATGCTAGGTGAGCACTCTACCACTGAGCCACAACCCCAGCCCCCTAGTAAATCTTAAGATCAGAAAATATGAGTTCTCCAACTTCATTCTTTTTTAGGATTGTTTTAGCTAATTTTACATTTTGTTTTGTTCTGTGTTTTTTTTTTTTCCCCCTTTCTTTCAGGATTGTTTGGCTGGCAGTTCCCTATGAGTTTCAGGATTGGTTTTCCCATTTCTTTCTTTTTTTCTTTTTTTTCCCACACTGGGATTGGAGCTGTATTTCAAGCTGCTAGGCTAATGCTGTGCCACTGAGCTACATCCCTGGACCTTTTTGTTTTCATTTTGAGAGTCTCACTAAATTGCCCAGGCTGGCCTCAAATTTATGATCCTACCTCAGCTTCTTGAGTAGTTGGGATTATAGATTCCACCTGGTTTGGCTTTTCCATTTCTGCAAAAAAATAGACAGTTATAATTTTGATAGGTATTGAATTGAATCTGTAGATTGCTTTGTGCAGTATTATCATCTTGGCAATGTCAAGTCTTCCAGTTCATAAACATAGGGTGTCTGTCCAGCTGTTTATGTTTTCCTTATCTTTCACCTCCTTAGCTAAATTTTTTATATTGGGTATTAATGTAAATGGAATCCTTTTTTTTTTTTTTGGTGGCACTAGGACTCAAACCTCATGCTAATTAAGCAAGCACTTTTACATCCCCAACCCCTTGACATTTTCATTTTTAAAATTTTCACTTCTATTGTACAGAAACACAACTGAAGTTTGTGTGTTGATCTTCTACCTTAAAATTTGCTGAATGCATTTATTAATGCTAGTCTTTGTGTGTATCCGGGTATAGTCTTTGGCATTTTTTACTATACAGGATCATGTCAACTGTAAATATAATAAGTTTGCTTCATTTGAAATTTGGATGCTTTTTTCTTTTTAATTAATCCATGGAACTTCTACTACAGGATTGAGTAGCATAGGCAAATGGGAATCCTTGTCTTGTTCCATATCTTAAAGAGAAAGTCTTCAGTCTTTGACCGTTGAGTATGACAATAGCCATGGTTATTTTACAAATACCTGTTATCTTATTGTTGAAATCCCTTTCTATTTCTAGTTTTCTGAGTGTTTTTATTATGAAAGAATATTAGATTATCAGCTGCATTTTTTTGCACACTGACATGATCATGTGGTTTTTTTCCCTCCGTTGTACTAATGTGGTATACTACCCTTGTTGATTTTATTATGTTAAACCCATCTTGGATCCCTGGAATAAACCTCACTTGGTCATAAATTTTACCATGTTGTCAAATTCATTTTATTGGTATTTTGTTGAAAATTTTTTTGTATCCAAACTCATAAGGGATATTAATCTGTAGGTTTTTTGTGTGGTGTCTTTGGCTTTAGTTTCCGGGTAATATGGGCCTCATGGAATGAGTGAGGAGGTGTTTCCTCTTCTTTTGTATTTTGAGAGTTTGTGTTAATTCTTTAAAGGTTTGATAGGATTCATCAATGAAACCATCTGATCCTTGTCTTTGTTTTTTTGTTGTTGTTGTTGTTTTGTTTTGTTTTGTTTTTTGTATTGGAGATTCAACTGAGGGGCTCTTAACCACTGAGCCACATTCCCAGCCCCTGTATTATTATTATTATTTTTTAAGGGTCTCGCTGAGTCGTTTGGGGTCTCTCTGAGTTGCTGAAACTAGCTTTGAACTCATACTCCTCAGCCTCTGAAGCTACTGGGCTTATAGGCATGCACACTGTCTTGGGCTTTTTTTTTTTTTTTTGGTAACAGATTTATAACCAACCATTAAGACCTGCATTCTTCAGAGCTCATCCTTCTTTCTAGTCCACTTAAGTTTCTGTGGGAGTCACTCTTTTTTGTGGTGCTAAGGATTGAACCCAGATCCTTGTGCATGCTAGGCAAGCACTCTACCAACTAAGCTATATCCCCAGCCTGGCAATCACTCTTTATTACCCACTTGCATACTTAATAAAACAAAACTTGTATACTTATCTATGACTCCTTACCAAAATTAACTACTCACAATTACCTTATCTTGCCCTAGTATATCCTCTATTTACACTCTGACTATATCTAGTTTATATGTCTTATTTTATAGACTGCCTCTCCATATGGAACATAAAATTTCAAATCCTGCAGACTTCAAAAGAATTACCACAAGGGACCAGTGGTCAAGTAAGTTTTTCACAAGGACTTTTTCAAATTTACTTATTTTTGTATCTGACAAATATTCTGGAAGGGAAGAAATCTCTTTAGATCTAAAATATATTTAAATTAAATTTATTTTCTGCCTGAAGGGTTATTTTTATGTGGTGCTGAGGATCAAACTCAGGCCTTACATGTGTGAGGTGAGCACTGTACCATGGAGCCACAACCCCAGCCCTTGTTCGTCATATATTTTTTTTAACATTTATTTTAGTTGTAGTTGGACACAATACCTTTATTTCACTTATGTATTTTTATATGATGCTGAGGATCGAACCCAGGGTCTCGCACATACGAGGCAAGTGCTCTACTGCTGAGCCACAACCTCAGCCCCTGTTCATCATTTTTAAGACTCAGTTATAGCTACTAATACATCAAAGGAGATGAATTAGCTAGTTAATACAATAACTTCTGTTTTTAGCTACTCTTTTTTTTTTTTTTTCCATTTTGAACTACACCTGAAGTTGCTATTTTCCTAAGAAATTCATCTTTTAGGTTATATGGTAAATATTGTCATGGAATTACTTAAATAATTAAAGTTGACCAGACTTCCTGAAACAAGGTCCTTGTCTATTTTGTATTCTGTTGTACTTTCTATACTTACCAAAGGTAATGAATAAATATTATTTAGAAAGTATATGTTCACATGCAAACAAAATATTTAGAGCAACAAGATATTATTGGTAATTTTATCAAAATTTACTACTTGCAATTCCACCATTCTAACAAACTTGTTTCATTTCTGTCAAATTTTTTTGTTCATGTACCTATCTTAAAATTGAAGTCATAAGGGATGGGTCTTAGCTCACTGGTAGAATGCTTACATCACATGTGTGAGGCACTGGGTTTGATTCTCAGCACTACATATAAATAAATGAATGAAATAAAGATCCATCAACAACCAAAAAAACTTTTTTTTTTTTTTTAAGAGAGAGAGAGAGAGAGTGAGAATTTTAATATTTATTTTTCAGTTTTTGGCGGACACAACATCTTTCTTTGTATGTGGTGCTGAGGATCGAACCCGGGCTGCACGCATGCGATGCGAGCACGCTACCGCTTGAGCCACATCCCCAGCCCCCCAAAAAAACTGTGTGTGTGTGTGTGTGTGTGTGGTGCTGGGGATTGAACCCAGGGCCTTGTGCATTCAAGGCAAGCACTCTACCAACTGAGCTATATCCCCAGCCCTACAACCAAAAAAACTTTTTTAAAAATTGAAGTCATAAGATATAAAGTGTTCAATTCTATATCTTTCACTTAATACATTATTACATTTTATGTTACAGTAACCTTGGAAATTATCGTATTAATAAGTATTTAATAGTGACTATTAATTTTGAACAATTCAGTTGTTTGTTTGTTTTGCAGTACTAGGGATTGAACCTGGGGTACTCTGTCACTGAGCTACATCCCCAGCCCTTTTTGTTTTGAAACAGGGTATCACTATTGCTGAGGGTGGTCACCAACTTGCAATGCTTCCCAAGTTTCTAGAATTATAGAAATGCATCACCACAGCCAGCTTAATTATTTTAAATGTATATGTTTGTCAGATTTTTCTGATTTAAAAATACCATTTAGGGCTGGGGTTGTGGTTCAGTGGCAGAGCGCTTGCCTCACAGATGTGAGGCCCTGGGTTCAATCCTAAGTACCACATAAAAATAAAATAAATATATTGTGTCCATGTGTAACTAAAAAAAAATTTTTTTTTAAAATACCATCTAAAGGCTGGTATTGTGGCTCAACAGTAGAGCACTCGCCTTGCATGGGCGAGACCCTGTTTCGATGCTCAGCACCACATAAAAATAAAGGCATTGTGTTGTGTCCATCTACACCAAAAAAATAAATATTTAAAAAAAAAATAAGCACAATATGTCACTTAAAAAAAATACCATCTAGGGGCTGGGGATGTGGCTCAAGTGGTAGCGCGCTTGCCTGGCATGCGTGCGGCCCGGGTTCGATCCTCAGCACCACATACAAACAAAGATGTTGTGTCCACCGAAAAATAAATAAATATTAAAAAAAAAAAAAAATACCATCTAAAAAGTTTATTGTCTTTGCCTTGTGTTTTACTGAGATAATTTATAAGTAAGTTATAAGGCTTTATTGAGTTAGATATTAGAACAAAATTTGCTTATAGTTTTGATTACTGTTTTTGCAGCTCTGGTATTATGGTGAAAATTTGTTTATGCTACATGGAAAAGTTCTAACTGTGATTCCATATAAGTGTGAAGTATCATCATTAGCTGGTGCTCTTGGAAAACTCAAGCATAGTCAAGATGCAGGTAAAAACTTACTTATATACGTGTGTGTACACATTTTATTAATTAAAAACATCTTATTAACTCCCATTTTCATATGTAGATATCCATAACCTCTTATTGACTGAGTTTATTCTTTTTATATGTGTATATGATACCTGGGTATTGAACCCAGGGTCTCAAACTTACTAGGTCAGTGCTCTGCCACTGAGCTATATCCCCAGTACACATAGCCTGTTTTCTTTCTTTCTCTTTTTAAGTTATAGATGGATGCAATACCTTTATTTTATTTTATTTATTTATTTTTATGTGGTACTGAAGATTGAACCCAGTGCCTCACACATGCTAGGTAAGTGCTGTACCACTGAGCTACAACTCCAGCCTCCATATAGCTTATTTTTAATGTTGCAATTTGCTGCTGTTCATTGAAACTTCCTTGACCAAGGCGACTACTGTGGGAATGGTCCACATTGCGAGTACTGCTACAGACTGAAGAGACATTCTCTCTCTCTCTCTCTCTCTCTCTCTCTCTCTCTCTCTCTCTCTCTTTTTTGTACTGGGGAATGAACCCAGGGGCACTTAACCACTGAGCCACATCTCCAACCCACCTTTCCTTCCTTCCTTCCTTTATTTATTTTTTTAAATATTTTATTCAGAGACAGGGTCTCAGTAAGTTGCTTAGGGCCTTGCTAGATTCTGAGGCTGACTTTGAACTCATGATCCTCCTGCCTTAACCTCCCACTCCTCTGGGATTATCGCATGCACCTACCATGCCTAGCTGACACACTTTTTAATGCCAATGTTTTTCTGACTTTTAGAGCCTGTGGGAGAGGAAATATTCCTCACAGTAATACCATTTCACTCCCTTGTTTACTTTCAGCCATCAGCCTCATCTGGTAGCTTAATGTTGCTAGTGTAGGCATATACCCTTTAAGTATACTATACTTTACTGATTTGAGATTGTTAGTAGAATTACATGGACTTTAAAACCTCTCTGTCTCTCTCACTCTCTCTCTCTCTCTTTTTTTTTTTTTGGCACCAGGATGATATTATTTATTTATTTTAGTTGTAGAAGGACAAAATATCTTTATTTTATTTACTTATTTTTATGTGGTGCTGAAGATTGAACCCAGTGCCTCATACATGCGAGGCAAGTACTCTGCCACTGAGCCACAATCCCAGCCCCTCCCCAGTCTTTTTTTATTTTTTATTTTGAGATAGTTCTCACTGAGTTGCTTAAAGACTTGCTAAGTTGCTGAGGCTGACTTTGAACTTGCAATCCTCCCATCTCAACCTCCCAAGTCTCTGGATTACAGGCATGTGCCACTGTGCCTGGCTGAAAAACCTCTCTTAAATTGCAAAAGTGGTTGTTGTTTAGTGTTCTTTGGTTGGTTGGATGAATAACTATATGTGAAAATATTGTTGAAATTTTATATTTTATGTTTTCTTAGGCACTCACACCATACCCCATTTTGTTAACTGGGAAACATCTCAGGGATATGGACTTGGATCACAGAACTCAGAGCAGTCAAGGAGAATTGTAAGTTTAGTTATTGAAAGAAAAATGTTAAGGAAAACAGATAATCTTCACATACTTTATTTCAAAGCTAAAATAAAACCACTATTCCCTATAACAGAGTTTATTTTTGACACTGTGTGATTGAGATCCTAATCAGTTTACTTAATTTCCAGTTAAGGAGGAAAAAACTTGAAGTGAGTTTACAGCCAGAAGTTCCAGTATCAGAACAACTTCTATCAACCATCAAGGTAAATAAAAAATACTGGAAATCAACCCAAATAGTTAAAAAAAAAATTCCATCTACTTTTCATTCCACCTCTTTTTTTGCACTTCTGTACTATTGTGATCCTCCTGCCTCGTCCTCTCAAGTTGCTGGGATTATAGGTGTGTGGCACCACACCATCCATTTTTTTTCTTTTGAGAAATGTCTGTTTAGTTCTTTTGCTCATTTATTGATTGGGTTATTTGTTTTTGTTGTTGTTTCGTTTGTTTGAGGTAAGTTTTTTGAGTTCTTTATATATTCTGGATATTAATCTCCTGTTGGAGGAATAGCTTTCTATGATTTTCTTCCATTCTTTAGGTTTTTCTTTATGTTCTTGCTTCCTTTGCTCTAAAGAAGCTTCTTGATTTGATGCTATCCCACTTACTAATTGTTTCTTTTCTTTTCTTTTTTTAATTTCTTGAGCTTTAGGTGTCTCGTTATGGAAGTTGGTGCCTATACCAATATGATGGAGTGTTTTTGGTTTTGTTCCTTGGTACCAGGGATTGAACCCAAGGCTAAACACTGAACCACATCCCTAGCCCTTTTATTTTTTATTTTGAGACAGGGTTTTGCTATGTTGCTTAGGCTGGGTTTGAACTTACAGTCATTCTGCCTCAGCCATACCCATCCATTCTACCATTTTTATTAAACATTTTTATAGTTATAGCTAAATTTGTTATTATATCTTAAGGTTGAGAGAGTTGATTGAAAGCTTTATCTTATTTGCCTCTTCACTATCATACATTAGTGTTATAGTATTGTCCTCATGAGTTTCTCATTGAACTTTTTATCGATTGTTCATAATTTAGCCTTATAAAGATTTAGATTTCTAAACCCTTGAATTTTTTTTTGGTACCAGGGATTGAATTCAGGGGCACTCAACTGCTGAGCCACATCTCAGCCCTATTTTGTATTTTATTGAGAGGGTCTCATGAGTTGTTTAGTGCCTCACCATTGCTGAGGCTGGCTTTGAATTTGCAATCCTCTTGTCTCAGCCTTCCTAATCACTGGGATTACAGGCATGTGCCATCGTGACTGGCTCTTTGCAGCTTTTTGTAGTAAATTGTAGCGTCAGTTCTTTTCATAGGAATGCATGAATACTGTTGGTGATTTGAAAAAAATGTTTTGCTAGTAAATTTTAATTTCAGAGCGACATTTGTTATTGTGCAAGGCCAAACTCTTCAATTCTGCCCTTTCAGAAAGATTCAGAAAAACACATTGAAGTAGAACTACGTAAATTTTTGGCTGCCAAGTGGACACCTGACTTTCATACACAAATTGGGGACATAGTAACAGGACTTCTGGGAAGATGTAAAGCAGAACCATCATTTTATCCCAGGAACTGTCTCATACAGCTTATCCAAACACACACACTTTCCTACAGGTAGGTGTTGATATACACTTTATATGTATTACTCTTTTAACTTTGTTTTTTATAGTTGAGATTTTTCTTAACATATAAAAATTATTTTAATTCTTTTTTTTTTTTTCTTAGCTTATGTTCTGGCTTAATGGAAATCGCCTTAGAAAAAACAGATGTACAGATGTTACAACTTTGTCTGCACCAGTTTCCTGATATTCCTGAGTCAGTCACCTGCGCTTGCTTAAAAATTTTCTTGAGGTAAGTTAAGATCTAGTGGTCTTTTTCTTCAGTACATTTTAAATCTCTTACATTATTTGGTTTCTAAGACTTGGAATCCTTAGGAAATTAATTTGCTAACCAGGTGTGGTGACACATGCTATAATCCTAGCAGCTTAGCAAGCTAAGACAGAAAGATCATATGTTCAAGGCCAGCCTCAGCAATTTAGTGAGGCCTTAAGCTGCATAGAGAGACTTTATCTCAAAATAAAAAATAAAGCCCATCGTGGTAGTTCACGCCTTTAATCCCAGTTTTGGGAAACTGAGGCAGGAAGATCACAAATTTGAGGCTACCCTCAGCAACTTAGCAAGACCCCAAACAACTTAGTAAGACCCTGACTCAAAGTAAAAAATAAGATCTGAGGATATAGCTCAGTTGGTGGTAGAGTACTTACCTCACATGCACAAGGCCATGGGTTCAATCCCCACACCACAAAAAAAGAGTAAAAAATAAAAAGGACTGAGGATATAGCCCTACATTTGTATTTTCAATCCCCGGTACCAAAAAAAGAAAGAAAATGAATTTTCTTCCAAATGTTCAAGTAATGATAAGAATTAACCTCTTGCTTTCAATTAACATAGCATTGGTGATGACAGTCTTCAAGAAATTAATATCAATATGGAGTCAGTTTTTGATTATAGTGATACCGAACAAGATGAGAAAATGGAAGAGCAACCTGAAATTCTTCAAAATGGCTTTAGTCCTGAAAATGGTAACTGCGGTAACTTTAATCAAAAGGTAAATGAAAAGCCTCAGAATGCAGCAGAGGAGACCACCTCATGCCCTGTAACACCAAAAAGAGCAGCTCTATTGTATCCTTTGAAACAAGTTTCCCTTACACAATCTCTTTCTAGGGATACAGTCGTAAGCCACCTAAGCAACTTAGTGAGACCCTGTCTCAAAATATTTTTTAAAAGGGCTAGGGATAAAACTCTCCGAGGTTCAATCCTCAGTAATGTAAAGCGGGGTGGTGGGGGGACAAGAAACCATACTGAATTAGAAGCTCTATCAGTTCTAAAAACTAGTATTTATATTAATAAAGTATTCTAAATGATCTCTAAACTAGGAGAATGTTTGGTGGTAAATCTTTTCTAGATTAGATAAGTAATATTTTTGTATAAATTTAGGAAGGGAATTGCTTGAATTTATACCCTTTATTTGTTGAAGTAAGATGCTTTCCTTTAGTCCTAAGTAGAAATGCAATTCTTCATTCAGCATACAGTGAGGTATTTCTTCTGCCTCACTTGAAGGACATCCCCGCACAGCATATCACTGTAAGTGTACATACAAGTCCCATAGAATTTTATTTCTGGTTTAAGTTGTTCTGCTTAACTTTGCCCAGCAGTTAGGACATTCTAAAGGTTATCAAATTATTTTATGGTGAAAGAATTGTGCCTAGGGAATAGAGTGATGTGGGGGTGATAGACCTTGGCATTTTATTTGTACCAAGCCTGAAAATAACATTAAGCCATCTAAGTTATAAATGAGTCTAAAAAGAATTGCTTAAAGAAGAATTCTCTTGTTCTCTGCCTGTTATTTATAAACAGAATAAACCCATTGGTCCTAAACTAAATGAGTTCCTCAGTGATGTCAGGGATATTATTTTATTTATTTTTTTGCCCCAGATACCTAGTTTATTTGTGTGATATATGATTTGATTGGACAGCCTCTGAAAATTCTTTACGTCTATAGAAAATTTTTTACCAAGGTGGTAACTTGCCTTTTTTTCTTTTCTACCCAGCTATTTCTCCAGTATTTGTATTTCCTTTATTTGAAGTGTAGTGAAAATGCTACCATGACACTTCCTGGAATACACCCGCCAACCCTAAGCCAGGTCAGATAACTTTTTATTTTTTCAGACAGGTTGTATACAGTCTCAGCCTCTGGAAATCAGTAACTGATTTTTCCTTGTCTCCAAGATTAGGGAGACTATTGTATCTCTTTCTTCACCATATACAGAGACGACTGGAGTTGGAGTAAGAACTCTGAATTTTCTTTGTCAGGTTCTTTGTGGATTTTTAGATCCACAATTCTATACACAAATTTATCTTAATTTCCTGATTTTTACTTATGAGACTCTCCAGTCATTTTCTTACTGCTAGACATCGTGGTACATATCTGTAACTCAGGAAGCTAAGTCAGCAGGATCACAAGTGTGAGACAGTCTTAGCAACTTTTGAAACGCTATCTCAGAATAAAAAATAAAAAGGGCTAGCAATGCATTCATTCATGCAGGTTCAGTCCTCAGTACTGCCAAATGTGTGAGAGAGAGTGTGTGTGTGTGTGTGTGTATTATATATATTTATTTATTTTCAAATATATGTATGTGAATGTATACATATATTCCTTCATGTCTGGAAATATTTTTAAATACTTCTGATTATTTATTTTTGTATTTTTGCAGTGCTAGGGATTGAACCTAGGTCCTTGTGCATGCTGGGCAAATACTCTACCACTGACTCCAACCTGGCCCGAGAACTTTCTTTTATTCTTGGAATAGATTCAGACACGTTTCTCTCATTTTGTCAGTGCCCAGTTACCTTTGCAGAGTTGTGACAGTGTGACAATTGCCACTCTTACTATCACGGTTCTTATCCTTATTTTCCACATTCTTTCTGATACCTAGTATTGTCAAACTTTTTATTCTTTGCCAACCAGAAAGTTAACAAAATGTTACCTTATTTTAATTTGCATTTCTTTGATAATGGAAGAGGTACACTATTATATTTATTATCCATTTATATTTCTTTTTATGAAAAGGACTTGCTGAGTCAGGCTCTTTGTGCATATTTCTGTTGCATTTCTAATCTTTTTTATTTAATTTTTATATTAAAGTATTTAGCCTTTTCCTGTCAGATACATTATAAACCTTTTTTCCCCATCATTTATCCTTTTACTCTTTTTTAGCAAAATTTTTGACATAGAAGAGTTTTTAATTTTTATGTTGTTAAAAAGTACTAAACTTGCCAGGCCCAGTGATGCAAGCCTGTAATCCCAGCAACTCGGGAGGCTGAGGCAGGAGAATCCCAAGTTCAAGGCCAAAGTCAGCAAAAGTGAGGCACTAAGCAACTCCCTGTCTCTAAATAAAATACAAAATAGGACTGGGGATGTGGTTCAGTGGTTGAGTGTCCCTGAGTTCAATCAATTTCTGGTAATCCTCCCCACCCCCCAAAAAAGTACTAAGCTTTTCCTTTAATAGGGCTCATGTGATATGTAAAGACCTTCCCACAGTAAGAATATAGTCATCTTGTTTTCTTAGTACATTCGTTGTTTTATTTTATTTATTTGGTTTTTTGTTTATTTTGGGTACTAGGAATTGAACCCAGGGGTGCTCAACCACTGAGCCACATTCCTCAACCCTTTTTTAAAATTTTTATTTCAAGCAGGGCCTTGATAAGTTGTTGAGGGTGGCTTTGAACTTGTGGTCCTCCTGCCTCAGTCTCCTTAGCTGCTAGGGTTACAGGCATTAAGTTTTATTTTAGTTCGTAGTAGCTCATCTGTGCTATCCAGTACCCCATCCTTTCCGAATAGAAGTTGAAGGACTGGAGATGTAGCTTGGTGGTAGAGTGTTTTCCTACCTTCCTTCATTCTAGCCACAAAACACAAACAAACAAGAATTTTTGACTACAGATAATTACTTAAAAGTAAACTTAAGGCCTGGGAGTTTAGCCCAGTGGTAGATTGCTTGACTAGCATGTACAAGACCCTGTTCCAGTCTCCCATACTACCTAAAAAAAGAAGAAAGTGAACTTACGTTTGTTTTAATAAAAAAAGATCAGTATTAACTCTACCTTGGATAAAACATCACTCTAGCTTTCCTGTTAAAATTTATCCTTGGGCTGGGGATATATCTCAGTTGGTAGAGTTCTTGCCTCACATGCACAAGGCCCTGAGTTCTAATCCCCAGCACCACAAAAAAAATTATTCTTGCTGGGCACAGTGGCTCATGCCTATAATCCCAGCGGCTCAGGAGGCTGAGACAGGAAGATTGAGAGTTCAGAGCCAGCCTCAACAATGGCAAGGTGCTAAGCAACTCAGTGAGAATCTGTCTCTAAATAAAATACAAAATAGGGCTGCAGATGTGGCTCAGTAGTTGAGTGCCCTGGAGTTCAATCCCTAGTACCAAAAAAATTTATCCTAAGCCAGGCCTAGTAGTGCAGGGAAGACCAGCCTCAGCAACTTAGGAACACCCTATCCCAAATAACAGTGCCATGAAAAAGGTTCAGTTATGCTTGCAGCATAGTAGCAAGTGTAAATGCATAAAATAAAGCCCTTTTGTGTTTCTTCAAGTTCCTCCATCTGCAAATCAAAATTGTCAGATTTTTTGGGCTGGGGATATGGCTCAAGCGGTAGCGTGCTCGCCTGGCATGCATGCGGCCCGGGTTTAAATATTAAAATTCTCTCTCTCTCTCTCTCTCTCTCTCTCTCTCTCTCTCTCTTTAAAAAAAAAAATTGTCAGATTTTTGTAAAAGAACATTGTTTTGTAACTAATTGGTAAAATTATGGATTTATTACATGAATTAAAATTAAATTTATAATCTTAAGTTTCCTTTTTCTATTTATCTTCAGATCATGGATTGGATATGTCTACTTCTGGATGCTAACTTTACTGTTGTGGTAATGATACCAGAAGCAAAAAGGCTACTGATAAATCTTTATAAGTTTGTGAAATCCCAGGTTTGTGACTTTTTTTTTTTTTTTTTTAATTTTTTGTAGTTGTAGGTGGACAGAATGCCTTTATTTTATTTGTATAAGATGCTAAGGATCAAATCCAGTGCCTTGCACATGCTAGGCAAGCGCTCTGCTACTGAGATACGGTCCCAGCCTCCAGGTTTGTGACTTTTTTATATGTACTAATTCTATTTGTACTTCTATTACAATTTGCTCTTAAAATTTGTTCATGGAGTAGCTTGGATTAGGTATAACATGTTCAAGGTCCTAGATTTGCTCTCCAGCACCGCCCCCAAAATTTTTTTACCAGTGAAAATTCATTAATAATCATAAAAGACTTGCTTATTTATGTAGAAGTTATTGTAAAAATTACTCTGGAACTTCTTTTCTTTAGATAAGTGTTTATTCCGAACTCAACAAGATCGAAGTCAGTTTTCGAGAGCTACAGAAGTTAAATCAAGAAAAGAATATTAGAGGATTATATTCAATTGAAGTTCTGGAACTCTTCTGATATTAGCAGTTTTCCTTCATAGGCGTTTTATGTGAACTCTTCCTAATCATCCAGGCAACAAATGTTTTGTTGTTGTTGTTTTTTTTTTTTTTTTTTTTGTGACCATCTCTCAGTGTCAAGAGAAAAGTGTCAGTGAGTATCTGGACGATCACGAATTGCTCCTTGGCAAGACTGCAGGTTTCACATGAACCTACTCTAGATTGTGGACAATGCGGGGAGAGGGTCTGAAATTTTTTAAAATATGTGACCTATCTGATTTTAAGTAAACTTATTTGTGTATTGATAAAAGTCTAATTTCTTATCATGTATTTTGAATAGTATTTCTTTGAATTAAAAAAAAAATCACCATTGAAGCAGTGATTATAGGAAGGTTAGCTTAATGATGAAAGTCCTAAGCTGTCCCAGTGTCTTGGGAGATTGAGGGAGTTTGAGGCCAGCCTTGGCAATGGCAAAACCTTGTCTTAAAATAAAAAGGGAGCCGGGCACAGTGGCACACACCTGTAATCCCAGCACCTCAGGAGGTTGAGGTAGTAAGATTGTGAGTTCAAAGCCAAATTCAGCAGGAACAAAAGGAGGTGCTAAGCAACTTAGTGAGATCCTGTCTCTCAATAAAATACAGAATAGGGCTCAGTGGTTGAGTGCCCCTGAGTTCAATTCCTGGTACCCAAATAAGTAAATAAATAGTGCTTGCTTCCATGCAGTTCAGTGGTAAAGCACCCTTGAGTTCAATCCCTATCCCTCTACCCCCACAAAAAAGAACTGTTATGACTTATAGAATGACTACCATTTTAATTTAGTAGAAATTTTTTTTAATTGCATTTAAATACTAATTACAAATTATTTCTAGGTTGCATGTGATGTGAAATACTAAATTTAGAAATTAAGATTTTACTGTGAAGTGACGCACACCTATAGTCCCAGCAGCTTGGGAGGCTGAGGCAGGAGGATTGCGAGTTAAAAGCCAGCTTCAGCAAAAGTGAGGTGAAACCCTGTCTCTAAATAAAATACAAAATAGGGCTGGGAATATGGCTCAGTGGTCGAGGGCCCCTGAGTTCAATCCCTGATTTAAAAAATAAAAAATTATAATGGCATATAGAGACTCTTGATTAGATAGGTAGAATTCTTCAAGGCAAGGCAAGGACTGTGTTTTACCCTTTTCTACACACTTAGCACAAAAACATAGATACACAACACGTATGTAGTAAATGTTTATTCAATAATAGATCATCCCTGAGTACAGATTAATAATTCTAAGGGTTTTCAGTAGTTTTTTGTTCTAGAAAGTAGTTCATTTGCATTCACATACAGGCAGTATATCCTTAGACTATGTGTTTTTGTTGTTTTGTTTTTTCGTACTAGGGATTGATCCCAGGAGTGCTTTATTACTGAGATACATTCTCTTTGAGGCAGTGTCTGACTAAGTTGCTGAGGCTGGCCTCAAGCTTGCAATTCTCTTTCCTCAACCTTCCAAGGCCCTGAAGTACAGGCATGCACCATTGCATCTGGACTCTTGGTTGGTGTTTTGTTGTTGTTGTTGTTGTTGTTGTTGTTGTTGTTGTTGTTGTTTTGTTTTTATTGTTTTTTTTAATACCAGAGATTGAACCAAGGGCATTTAGCCATATTCCCAGCCCAGGTCTAGGTGAGTTGCGTAGGGCCTCACTAAATTGCTGAGGCTGGGTTTCAACTCACGATTCTCCTGCCTCAGCCTCCCAGGTCACTGGGATTACAGGCGTGTGCCATTGCACCCTTCCCACCCCCCAAATTATATCAAAGGTTTGTTTCTGCTTGGTTTGGGGATATCCCCCAAAAGCTTATGTGTTGAGGACTTGGTCCCTAGCACAGCAGTATCCAGAGGTGTGGCTTTGGGAAATGATTGGAGAATGAAGGATCTAACCTCATCAATGGATTAATCCATTTGACAGATTAAAAATCTGAATGCACTGCTGGGAAAAGATGGAAACTAGGCAGCTAGGGCATGGTTGAAGAGGTAGGACAATATTGGCATGCCCTTGAGGCCCCTTCTGTCAATCTTCCCCATGAACTGACAGCTTTCCTCCACTGCACCTTTTCACCATGATGTTTCTTTTTGAAGCTAACTGACCATGGACTTAAACCTCTGAAACCATGAACCAAAGTAAGTCTTTCTTCTCTGAAGTTGGTCTTACTAGGTATTTTGGTCACAGCAAGAAAAGCTGACTAACATAGTATCTATATAATAATAAAACAGTTTTTCTTTAAACTGAAGTTTTCTTTCTAGGAAACAATTTCCTGCTGTGAACCTTATCTGTTTTCTAAAGGAAATGTGAGCCAACAGCATTAATTGCTTTTTAAGTTTAGGTAATTTTGTTTGCTTTTTGCCTCCGTGGCTGCCTTTTTGTAAATGTTTGCTGACTCTAGCAATAGTGGAGTCCATTATGAGTCATATATAGAACTGCAAAATAAAGATAGACTTTGGGCAGGGGTACAGCTCAGCTGGTAGAGTGCTTGCCTCCATGTACAAGGCCCTGGGTTCAATCCCTAGTACCACAAAATAAAGAAGAACGAAAGAAAATGAAGATAGACTTTTTCCCTGCACCTCTTTTTTTGAGCAGTTTAATTCTAAAAATGTTGCAAGAAAAAAACAATGGTCAGATACCATGGAGCATGCCTGTAATTCCCAGCGGCTGGGGAGGCTGAGACAGGAGGATTGAGAGTTCAGAGCCAGCCTCATCAACGGCAAGGTGCTAAGCAACTCAGTGAAACCCTGTCTCTAAATAAAATACAAAATAGGGCTGGGGATCTGGCTCAGTGGTTGAGTGCCCCTGAGTTCAATTCCCAGTACCAAAAAAAAAAAAAAAATTTTTTTTTTTTAATGGTCTAGGCATAGTGATGCAGACATATAATCCCAGTGACTCAGGAGGCTGAGGCAGAAGGATTCCAAGTCAAAGGCCAGCATTGGCAACTATGTCAGACTCAGTGGTGCACACCTGTAATCCAAGAGGCTCAGGGCATTGAGACAGGAATATTACAAATTCAAAGCCAGCCTTAGCAATTTAGCAGGGCCCTAAGCAACTTAGAGAGACCCTATCTCAAAAATAAAAAGGGCTGGGGATGTAGAACAGTGTTAAAGCATCCCTGGCCTCAATCCTTGGTATTTCAAAAAAAAAAAAAGAATAGTAGAACACCCATGTACCCTTCACCAAGATTTGCTTTTTGGTTGCATGTTTTCATGTTTGCTTTTAATTTTTCTTTTTTCTTTTTTTTTTTTTCCCCCTTTTGTTCCGGAACTATTTGAGTTATTTGCAGACATCTGGATACTTCAGCTTAATCTCATACATTGTTTGCTGGGGATTGAACCCAGGACCTTGTGCATGCAAGGCAAGCACTCTACCAACTGAGCTATATCCGTAGCCCTTAATCTTTGTTTGTATGTGGTGCTGAGGATCGAACCCGGGCCGCAAGCATGCCAGGCGAGCGCGCTACCGCTTGAGCCACATCCCCAGCACCCCCTAGCCCTTAATCTTAATCCTCTAAAACACCAGCCTTTTTCTGCAGTACTACAAAACATTGAACAAATTCAGAAAACTAGTATTTATGCAGTGCTAGTATCTAGAATGATTTACTCTCCTTATTCATATTTCCATGATTGTCCCAGTAATGCCATTTACAGCTGGATTCTTTTTCCCCTCTCAGATCCATGCAAGGATCGTTGCATTGTTTTGTTTTAGTTGTGTTTTCTAGTGCGAGAGATTAATCCCGGGGCCTCATTCATGCCAAGCAAGCACTTAGGATTGAGCTACATCCCCAGTCCTTGCTTTTAATAATTTTGTTCTTGTTAATTGTTTTCTAACTGGAACAATTTGCCAGTTATTGTGTTTTTTAATTTAGGCCAGTTACTTTGCAGATTATTCCTTCATTTGAGGATATAGTTCAGTTGGTTGAATACTTGCCTCGCATGCACAAGGCCCTGGGTTCAATCCCCAGCACCACAAAAAAAAAAAAAAAAAAAGAATATTTCTTCATTTGGATTTGTTTAGTTGTCATCACTTGATTAGATTCACATTAAACATTTAAAAACATTTTTTTTTTTGTAGTTGTAGGTGGACAGAATGCCTTTATTTTATTTCTTTATTTTATGTGGTGCTGAGGATTGAACCCAGTGCCTCATGCATGCTAGGCAAGCACTCTACCACTGAACCAAGCCCCAACCCCACATTAAACATTTTTGACAATGCTGTAGAACCAGGCACAGTGACACACACCTGTAATCTCAGCAATTTGGGAGACTGAGACAGGAGTATCACAAATTTAAAGCCAACCTCAGCAAATTAAGAAGGCCCTAACTATGATGTTATTTTAAAATTAAAAGGGTCTCAAGATGTATGTCATAGAAAATTTTATCAGGACATGGTTTACCAAATTATTTCACTCTAAAAATACCTTCTCCTTTTGCACTTTAAAAGTAATCTATATGGGCTGGTAGAGCGTGCACCTTGCACATGTGAGGCACTGGGTTTGATCCTCAGCACCACATAAAAATAAAGGTATTCTTTCCATCTACAACTAAAAAACATTTTTTAAAAAAAAAAATGGATCCTACAGGAAAATTTTGAAAAAAAGAAAAGTAATCTGTATGTATATTTGAGAGACTCAGAGATAAATATAGTCTGGAAACCACTTCCCAAACAGTACTTTTAGATCCATCAAATTCTGGTTTTGTTTTTGTTTTGCAGAGCTGAGGGTGGGATCCAGGGCCTCGAAAATATTAAGCCAGTGCTCTTCCAAGGAGCTTCATCCCTAGCCCTGTCCATCAATTCTTTTTGTTTTTCCAGAGGCATAGACAAAGGTTTATTTAGGAAAGCAGAGGCGCATTCAAGGGAGAATGTGAGCCTTATACAGAGAGAGAAACAGCAACCCGTTTGTGTGGGGTGTTGGGTTGGATTAGAGTGGAGCTGGGACAGGATTATGAAATTCCATGCCAGTTTTCCCAGTACTTGTCCATTGCCCTTGTGTGGTTTTTTTGGTTTTTGGGTTTTGGTGTTTTTTTTTTTTTTGCAGGCAAGAGCATGGATCTTGTGTGCAGGCCAAATATTCATGGGTGTTTCTTGTGTTTCAGTGGTTCATGGGTACTTCCTTTGATACTCAGTATATCTCTCTTTTGTGTTCCCTTGTCTCCTTCCCTTCCCCCCAACAGTTTGATCCCTTTGTTATTTTTTATTTTTTTAGTTGCAGCTGGGCATGATAACTTATTTTGTTTATTTTTTTATTTGGTGCTGAGGATTGAGCCCAGTAGCCTCTCTTGTGGTAGGCAAATGCTGTACCACTCAGCCCCAGCCCCAGCCCTGATCCCTTAATCTTAAGGGTTAGTGAGGGATGAAGATCTGTCTTTTATGGCTCCTTTAGACTGTCAAGGGGTAATGACTCTGCCTAGTCAGGGATAAAGGAGATAGACCCTGGCCTCAGTTATGGAGATGGGTTGGAATTCTTGTATTGCCATTCCCCTAACATGAAATTGTTAGTGCCATCAAAGACCCCTATATAAGCCACCAAGAAATGTCACAGGAGCATAGATATAGCTAAGGAATTTCCGACAAGGTGGCAGCTCAACTCAATACCAGCAGCATTCTTGGCATACATGATAGAAGAGAATTTCAGCAGTCCTGTGCAGAGCCATGGCCAAAGGTTTACTTAGGAAAGCAGAGATATATTCAAGGGAGAATGTGGACTATCTTGAGAGTGAGAAGTATTTGGGAAGGCTGGGGTTGTGGCTCAGTCAGTGGTAGAGTTCTCGCTTAGCATGTGTGGGGCACTAGGTTCGAACTTCAGCACCACATAAAAATAAATACATGAAATAACGGTATTGTGTCCATCTCCAACTTAAAAAAAAAAAGTATTTGGGGCAAAGAAAGGAACATATTTTCAAGGAGAATACAGGCCATCTCTAGGAGATCCATTGAATTCTTGTCAGAATCAGTTAATTATTTTGGTGATTGTGGTTACAGATTATTAAGTTGTTTTTAGCATAAATTTCACTTTAAAATAGAAAACTGGTTGGGTGCAATGGCACATGCCTGTAATCCCAGTGACTCAGAAGGCTGTGGCAGGGGATCTCGAGTTCAAGGCCAGCCTTAAAAACTTACTGAGACTCTGTCTTAAAATAAAAAGTTAAGAGGGCCGGGTTTAGAACACCTCTTGGTTTAATCCCTAGCACCAAAAATTAAAAAGATGATCTAATAGATTCTAAATATTGGGCTGGGGATGTGGCTCAAGCGGTAGCGCGCTCACCTGGCATGCGTGTGGCCCGGGTTCAATCCTCAGCACCACATACAAACAAAGATGTTGTGTCTGCCGAAAACTAAAAAAATGGATATTAAAAAATTCCCTCTCTCTTTAAAAAAAAAATAGATTCTAAATATTTATGGAATGAAATGAGTATGCAAATTAGCAGAAAATGGTATTATCCCAGAACATATCAAACATTCTTATCAAGCAGAAGATTCCTTGAGATTGTATGATATCTGGTGACCATGCAAGGCATAGAATTATGATTGAGATAACTTCATCTAAAAAATACAGTGGTCCAAAGTCTGGAATGGATAGAAGTTTGTCTAAGGACAAAATTATTTGCATTGGAAAGAGAAATTTTTTTTACTAGTATTTATGCTGAACAAGTTAGAAATAATGGACAATTAAGTGAGAAACCATAAAAAACATACCCTTCTAGAGGGTGGGGTATCTTTATGACATGTGTACATTGTTGCCATAATGAAATTTTTTTGGTAAGGGGATTATTGTTCCTCTCTTGCCAAACAACTGACACTGATTTACTTTGGCAGAAATTCAAATACCAGGATAGGGAGGGCCTGTGTGAGTGGTGATTGCAGTTTCCTAAGCTGGTATAATTCTTATAAATTAACAAAATGAAATTCTATCTAAAATTTAATTTTATGTAAGTATAATTATGGCTTCCTTTTTTTTTTTTTTTTTTTTTTGGATGGTGCTGGTGACTGAACCCAGGGCCTTGTGCTTGTGAAGCAAGCAATCTACCACTCTACCAAATAAGTTATATCCCCAGCCCCAGAGATGGAACTTTTGAAACAATGAAATTCTTTCCATCTTCCTTCAAAGCTGGCTTTCAGTAGAACCTATTTTTCTACCAGTTTGACTCCAAATATTTCTTGAGCAGTGAACATGATGACCTAGTTTCCTCTTCCCTGGGTGGGATCTGTGCTGTGTCCAGTAATAATTGCAAACATGAAATGAAGGAAGTTTTCACAATGAAGTAAAAAAGCAAAAAATTGGTTAGACCCAGAAGCAGAAGGTCAAGATCTGAAAAGAAGGAACTTATCAGAGGAGAATCCTCTCCACTCCACCCTGCCCTTGGGAAAGTGAGCTTCCAAGAACTCTCAATTGCTCATCCCATCAACTTTCTCCACAGGTGTCATCAGCAAGCAGGCAGTGTTGTAAACACACAGCAATTTTTTAGGGATCATAAAAAGCAGACATTTTTAAAAAGGAGAGAAAGATGGGATGGGGATGTGGCTCAAGCGGTAGCGCGCTCGCCTGGCATGTGTGTGGCCTGGGTTCGATCCTCAGCACCACATACAAACAAAGAGGTTGTGTCTGCCAAAAACTAAAAAATAAATATTAAAATTCTCTCTTTAAAAAAAAAAAAGGAGAGAAAGAAAGGTAAAAAATGGTTTGCCTTTATTCCTCAGAACCTAAGAATATACTGAAGGCTTGCTAAGGGCTATACAAAAAAGCAGAAGGAAAATTCTTGTCTTGTGATAACTTTCTAGAAGAGACCACACAGCAAAAGCAAATCACAGTGCACATTTATCTTTCTATGTCAAATAAAGGTCACTGATAGTCTGTGCTTCTGGAACTCTGTAAAGGAGAGGTCTATAAGAGTGTCCCCCAAGCTTGACTTCATGAACCACCAAAATTTCCAAAACATGTTGAGATCTGACATGGGGTTGCCAAGATTTTATTTTGCTAATTAACTTTGAAAAACTCTTGGGACCAAGGTGTTGTGCAGTGGTAGAATGTTTATCTAGCACAGTCGAGACTGAATTCAAACCCCGGCACCAAAAAAAGAACTCTTTATGTTCCCCTTCTTTTTCACAGTTCAACTTAAACCTATGCAAATACTCTGCATCAGTGATTTTATTTCTGTTTAGAGCCTAGGTCTAAGAGTATTGTTAGAGAACAAGAATTAGAGCTAGTCTTTGAATGGGGAAGATTTATATGAATAGAGGTAAGTATTAAAAATATTTTAAAATATTTAGTATATTTGAGCATGGTGGCGCATGCCTATACTAACAGCTACTTGGGAGTTGGAGCCAAGGCCAAGTTAGCTAGACCCTGTTTCGAAATATAAAGGACTGGGGACATAGCTTAGTGGCAGAGTGCTTGACTGGCATGTGCAAGGCCCTAGGTTCAATTCCTAGTACTGCAAACCAAAATTCAAAACTACAAAATAAAATTGAAATCAACACCAGTAATTTGACATGATGGATTGGATTTTTCCAAAATTAGTTGTCTACTTACAGGGTGAATATGTTACTGATATAGCCCAGGTTCCTTTTTTTTTTTTTTTTTTTTTTTTTTTAGTTTTTCGGCGGACATAACATCTTTGTATGTGGTGCTGAGGCTGGAACCCGGGTCGCATGCATGCCAGGCGAGCACTCTACCGCTTGAGCCACATCCCCAGCCCAGCCCAGGTTCCTTTAAGTTTAGTTTAATCTACATTACTGAAAAGTACAATGACTCAGGTCCTATTTTTCTCTTTGATTATGTACTTTTCACTTATATAAGAAACCATGACAACATTTTCACTGACTTCAGAGTTTAGCACACTATGGACTATGGGCTGAATGCAGCTGACTGCAGTTTTATATGGCTTATAAGAATGGTATTTACATTTTAAAAGATACTGTTGGTGTTGCTCAGTGGTAGAGCAGGGACACTACTAGCAAAACTCAAGGCCTTGAGTTCAATCCCCAGTATACATACACACAAAAAGGAAAAAAATCCAAGAGGAACATTTCATGGTACATGAAAGTCGTCAATAAATGGGCCAAGGAACTGAACAGACAAATCAACAAACATGAAAAAATGTTCAACATCTCTAGCAATTAGAGAAATGCAAATCAAAACTACCCTAAGATTTCATCTCACTTCAGTCAGAATGGCAGTTATAAAGAATACAGACATTAACAATAAGTGTTGGGCTGGGGATGTGGCTCAAGCGGTAGCGCGCTCGCCTGGCAGGTTCGATCCTCAGCACCACATACAAAGATGTGTCCGCCGAAAACTAAAAAATATTAAAAAGTTCTCTCTCTCTCTCTCACTCTAAAAAAATAAATAAATAAAAAATAATACTCTTAAAAAAAAATAAGTGTTGGCGAGGATGTGGGGAGAAAGCAAATTGGTGCAACCAATATGGAAAGCAGTATAGAGATTTCTTGGAAAACTGGGAATGGAACCACCATTCAGCCAAGCTATCCCACTCCTAGCTTATACCCAAAGGACTTAAAAACAGCATAATACAGGACACAGCCACATCAATGTTTATAGAAGCACAATTCACAGTAGCTAAACTGGAGCCAACCTAAATGCCCTTCAGTAGATGAATGGATAGGGAAACTTTGGTATATCTACACAATGAAACATTACTCAGCATTAAAAGAGAATAAAATCACGGCATTTGCAGGTAAATGGAAGAAGTTGGAGAATATAGTGCTAAGTGAAGCAAGCCAATCCCAAAAAATCAAAAGCCAAATGTTTTCTTTGATATGAGGTTGCAGATGCATAATGGCGATGGTGGGGGGAGCATGGGAGGAATGGAGGAACTTCAGATAGAGTGAAGGGGAGAGAGAGGGCAAGAGAGGAGGAATGATGGTGGAGTGAGTTTACCCTAAGTACATGTATAAGACACAAATGGTGTGAGAATACTTTGTGCAACCAATGTCTTGAAAAATTGTGCTCTATATGTGTAATATGAAATAAACTACATTCTGCCATCACGTATAACAAATCAGAATAAATTTAAAAATAAAAATAAATTTATGTGTTAAAAAAATATGAAGCCAGGCATGGTGGCACATGGCTATAATCCTAGTGGTGGGAGGCTGAGGCCAGCCTTGGCCTTAATGAGGCCCTAAGCAATTGAGCAAGGCCATGTCTCAAAAAATATAAAAAGGGTTGGAACATATACAAAGCCCCTCAATTCAATCCCTGATACCAAAAGAAAAAAGTTATATAAAGTTCACATTCATTTAAACAGGGCCATTCTCATTTGTTCACATTTTGTCTTTGGCTAACTTTCACTACAGTGGCGGAATGGAGTATTTGAGGTGGGAGGTATACAAAGAATTAACCTCACCCAAACAGGTGTGGCCTTTGCCTTGGCTTCTAGGAGTTAATTTTTTTGTTGTTATTGTTGTTACCTGGGATTGAACTCCTCACTCCTCGGGGACACTCAACTACTGAGCCACATCCCAGCCCTATTTTGTATTTTATTTACAGACAGGGTCTCACTGAGTTGCTTAGCCCCTCACTTTTTTGCTGAGGCTGGCTTTGAACTCACGATCCTCCTGTCTCAGCCTCCTGAGCCCACTGGGATTACAGGTGTGCACCACCATGCCCCCTAGGAGATAATCTTTAAATCTCAGCAGTGCCCTTACTCCTATCCTAGTTTACCTGGAACTTTGAATCACACCAGATAATAATGGTGATTTATGGTGAGAGCTTTGGGTCACCCTCTGGAGAGGGTGAAGACTAATAGCCACGTGGTCGGTTACTATGCTACAGGAGTGACCCCCAGTAAAAACCAAAGCCCCATTGAGCTTTCCTGATGTACATTGTCATACATCAGTACGGGGGGAAAAGTTGGTGCTATTCCTGATTCTACTAGGACAAGACCACTGTCCTCTGCAAGCTTGGGACTTTCTGGACTCTGTCCCATGGAACTCATCCCTAGCCTAATTTTAATCTGTTTCCCTGCACTATAATAAACTATACCCATGAGTATCAGAACTTTCCGTGATTTAGTCAGCTTTTTTGCTACTGCGACTAAAAGATCTGATGAACAATTTGAGGAGGAAAAATTTATTTGGGGGCTCATACGTTACTGGTACGGCCCAGGTTCCTCTGTGTTTTTCAGAGGTCTCAGTCCATAGATACCTGACTCCATTCCTTAGGTCTCCGGCTGAGGTCGAACATCATGGCTTAAGAATGAGGTGGAAGAAAGTGGCCCAGGGCATAAGGATCAAGAAGCAGAGAGCTCCACTCAACAAGCACAAAATATGGCTGGGGATACAGCTCAATTGGTAGAGTGCTTGCCTCACATGCTCAAGGCCCTGGGTTCAATCCCCAGCACCAAAAAAATCAAGGACCCTACTACCAAATTAATCCCTGTTGGGATTAATGTACTGAGTGGGTTAAGGCTCTCATAACCCGATCATTTCACCTCTAAACCTTGCATTGTTTCACATCTGAGCTTTTGGGGGACACCTAATATCTAAACCATAACACATGAGTTCTGAGTCCAAGGAAATTATAAAACCTGTGGGAATTCTTGGGGACCCCCTAAATTGCAATTATTATTTTTTTTTAAGAGAGAGAGAGAATTTTTTTTTTAAAAAATTATTTTTTAGTTTTCAGCAAACACAACATCTTTGTTTGTATGTGGTGCTGAGGATCGAACCTGGGCCGCACGCATGCCAGGCGAGCACGCTACCGCTTGAGCCACATCCCCAGCCCCCTAAATTGCAATTATTTTCAGAAGTGAGAAGTGGCAGGAACTCCTGAACTCAGCACTGTGACAGACAGCCTAAGGACACCCATCCTTCACACTGCTACGTGGAACATTACCCGCTGCAGATTTTACTTGACAGTGAAACTGGCATTTCTTCTCTTACGCAGGAGCATTGGGCTTCTGCAGCCTGTTAGTGTTAGCAGCTAATCACAGCAGAGGATGCGTGCCAGTGTCGAATCCCAGGGTCTCAGCCAGCAAAGACAGATTCTTCTTCACTACTGTCAAGTAGCATGTTGCATCTCTTAATAGTGGGCTGTGCCCTGCAGTTTCACAGCAGACCCAGCAGTTCACTGTCAAATTCTTTCCAGATTCCTGCCTTGCAAATCTGAAGAATAAAATTTATGGCCAACCAAAGGCAAGAGTGTAATGAGTAGGTTTAATTCAAGTGGAAAGAAAAGAGACAGAAGGCTTACAGGGTAGGAGGTGACCCAGTTGGTGGTTGCTGCTTGCGTGTAGCCCTTGGGTGGATGCTATTAGTCCAAATTTATGCTAATCAGGTCTTAGAGAGTATTGATGCTATTGGATAGCCCTTGAGCTGAACTTTCAGGTCTATCTCCTGTTCTGTTTTCCCTCCACTCCTTTGACTCAGATGCCCTGGCTTGCCTCAGCCCTGGCTCACCATGCCTCAGAAACCCACTCACATGGTGGGCTCTGTGGGTCATAACATGTGCTAGCTGCCTGTGCTCCAGCCCACTGGGGCTGCTGCTCCAGAGTTGCTTTTCCCAGGACAAGGGTTTGGATTCAACAGGATATTGAGGGCCATGCCTGTCACTCTCTCAAACTTTCTTAATTCCACTGCCACACCTTTAAGGCATAGTGGAGTATGGATTGTTTTGTTCTTGAATTAGATGCAAATACATTGTATGTATTCTGAGGTAAAATCATACATTGCTGAAAGAACACAGTATATACATCAGCATTGCCAGGCTATGCACGCAACACAATCCCATGGTAAAGGATTCATGGTAAAGCAAATTCATGGTAAAGCAGCTGTCAGAAAAATTAGAACATTTGAGGTGGGGCTATAACTTAGTGGCAGAGCACATGCTTAGCATGTGTGGGGTCCTCGGTTCAATCACCAGCACCCAAAAGAAAAACAAAAGAAACAAATTATAAATGAAGACTTTGTCATCACACTACAATTTCTTTACAAAAATTTAAAATGAGGCTGCAACCAAAATAAGTTTCCAAGTACTTGTTAGTCAAACAGAAAGCCACACGCACCCTTAATCAGGTTTAAGACTCTCAGCCTTTTAGCAAGAACAATTGCTTGAAGATTTGAAGACACTGTGCTCAACAAAAATAAGTCTCCTGGAGAAATATGGTAACATAAGTTTCAGCAGGTTTTCTTGGTTTCTTTGGTGTTTGTGGTTGTTGTTTGCTTTT
This sequence comes from Marmota monax, assembly GCF_021218885.2. Taxonomy (NCBI): domain Eukaryota; kingdom Metazoa; phylum Chordata; class Mammalia; order Rodentia; family Sciuridae; genus Marmota; species Marmota monax. The sequence goes on from NW_026695045.1 coordinate 399,541, forward strand.
TTTTTGGATGGTTGGTTTTTCGGTTTGGTTTGGTGCTGGTGACTGAACCCAAGGCATTGTACATGCTTAAGCATATGCTCTGCCTCTGAACCACACACACCCCCTCCCCCTTTCTTGGTTCTTAATGACTCTACAGGCACTACTCATACTGCTTAGTTATTTGAGATGTCAGTGCTGAGGTTGCAGTGACTAAATAATTAGCCTCTATGACTATATTATTATTTTTCAAAAATGTGCTCAAAGTGGAACATGATGGTGCTATACTTATAAATGTACTTATAATCCTAGCTACTCAGGAGGCCAAAGCATGAGGATTGAAACTTTGAAACCAGCCTCTGCAACTCTACTTAGACCCTGCCTCAAAAGAAAAAAGGTCTAAAGCATATAACTCATTCAATCCACAGAACCACATATATATATATATATATATATATATATATATATATATATATATATTCACATATATATATTTTATCATATATAATTTTTAATTTTTTTTTCAAAAAATTTGAAGAAACTACTTTAGAATAGCTTCAAGTAGAATCTGCTAAGATATGTTACAATTGGTGGCAGTAAAACATGGAGAGTGGAGCTGGGGTTGTGGCTCAGTGGTAGAGCACTTGCTGAGCACTTGTGAGGCACTGGGTTCAATTCTCAGCACCATATAAAAATAGATAAATAAAATAAAGGCATTATGTTTATCTATAAATATATATTTCTAAACATTATATATATATATATATATATATATATATATATATATATATATATATATACACAGAGAGAGAGAGAGAGAAAGGTTTGTTCAGACGGTCTTACAAATGTTGTATTAAAAAAAAAAAAAAGAGGTGGTTGAAGCCTAAGATGATTTGTTGCATCATTTAGAAGGTACTTTGAGGGAAATATTTGACTCTGTCATGTGCTATTGAATCAGTAATGTTAATGTGAATTTCATTTCCTCTTATAGACTTAATCATCCCTTATGTACTACCACTAACTACCCCTTTTTAAAACAATTTAACAAGATCCATGAAAGTTTAAAATATCTTTTTCTCCTCTGGGTGGTGCTAGGTATTAAGCCTAGGCTCTAACAAATGTTGGGTAAGTGTTCAGTGACTGAACTACACTCCCAGCCCAGTTCAGTTGTGTTACTACAGATTTTCTCTACAGATGTTGTCATGTATGCTCACAGAAGTATATACAAGATGGACTGGGGGTGTGGCTCAGTGGCAGAGCGCTTGCCTAGCACATGTGAGGCACTGGGTTCGATCCTCAGCACCACATAAAAGTAAATAAATAAATAAAGGTATGGTGTCCATATATAACTAAAAACATTAACAACAACAACAACAAAGAGACAGCTAGAGCCAGGCACAGTGACACTTGCTGGACTTCCCACCCATCCTATTGAAGACAGATTTAAAGACAGGTAGTTAGTGAAGCTAGGTAAATCTGTCTGATATCTAGTCTCATAAAGAAAATGGAGTCCAATCTGAGTCTTGGAAATCAGAACTACACCTGGGAGATTGAAATGTTAATGTCCCCAAGGCCCAGGCCCATTCTAAAGAACTGTTAATGAAGCAGCTCCCAGCAAATAGGGAGGTGCTAATCAAATCACTCTAGGCCCTGCCTGCCTGGATCACTCCTCCCCCGCCCCATGGCCCACCTGTTTTCCACCTTTGGGCCCTCCCACCAGCATCCCCCAGCCAAAGCCGGGTAATGGGAAATAAGCAAGACAAAGCACCGAGATGCTGGAGGACAAAAGAAGACCTTGGATACAAAAGGGGTAAGACTCTCCCATCTCAGGGATTCCACCTTTAGGATCTCCTTGGCATTGGGAGGGGGGTCTTCTCTGCTATTTAGTAAAGCCTTCTGCTTTCCACTCTACACTTGCTTCTCTGGGGTTATACCATTCAGGTGGTATCACTATTTTGCACAATAGGGGCCCCCCATTTTACATTCCTACCAGCAGTGCATAGCATTACAGTTTCTCCACATCCTCTAACATTTGTTATTTTCTGGGGTTTTTGATTGTTTTGCTTTTTGTTTTGTGGCGCCAGGGATCGAACCCAGGGCCTTGTGCATTCGAGGCAAGCACTCTACCAACGGAGCTATGTTCCCAACTCTTATTTTCTGTTTTTGATTTCTGCTTTGGGAGTTATTCTTTAACAGTAGCCATCTTAATGAGTGTGAAATGATATCTCACTGTGAGTTTGATTTGAAAAGCATTGCTTTTAAGCGTGGCATGAGATGGCATGTGCCTGTAGCCTCAGGGATTCAGGAGGCTGAGATAGAAGGATCACAAGTTCAAAGCCAGCCTGGGAATCTACGGAGACCCTGTCTGAAAATAGAGCTGGTAGTCAGACTTGTGAGGCTGATGCAGAAGGATGGTTAAGTTCAAGGCCAGCCTCAGCAACATAGGGAGGCCCTAAGCAATTTAGTGAGAATTTGTCTTAAAATAAAAAATGGAAAAGGCTGGGGATGTGACTCACAGGTAGTGTGATCCTGAGTTTAATCCAAAAAAAAAACTTTCTACCTAGTTGCATTCTTCACTCAACTTCTTAGAGGTTTTGTTCAAATATCACCTCAACAAAGCCACCTCTCACATTCTTACTATTGCAGAGCTTGGACCTCACAGGAGATTGAGGCAGCATGAAACCCCTACCCCCAGCCAGGCTAGGTGGCACACACCTGTAATCCCAGCAATTGGGGAGGCTGAGGCAGAAGGATCACAAATTCAAAGCCAGCCTCAGCACTTCAGCAAAAGCGAGGTGCTAAGCAACTGAGTGAGATCCTGTCTCTAAATAAAATACAAAATAGGGCTGGGGATGTGGCTCAGTGGTTGAGTACCCCTGAGTTTAGTCCCTGGTACCAAAAAAAAAGAAAAGAAAAAGAAACCCCTACCCACTTCAGACCTTGATTCTTGCTATCAAGTCAGAAAGACTTCAGACATGTTGCTCAGAGTAACAGGCATGAGTTTATTGAAGAGAGTTTATTGAAGTTTATTGATAGGAAAAGGGGACACTCAAATGAGAGAGTGGTTCCTCTCAGAGAAAAGATGGGCAGTGTACTTCTCTTGCATTCCAGTTTTATGGGGGATCCCAGAGAAGTTTCCAGATAGTCCTGCTTAGCTCTGCTTTTGACTTTTGACTGACAGCAGGATGACCTCAGACTTTCAAGTCCCCACTGCCATGACCTGTCTGGGTCACTTTGGCTCATGCTGATAAGTTCCAATTGGATTCTTTTTTTTTTTTTTTTTAATATATATATATTTTTTATTTTTTAAAGAGAGAGAGAGAGGGAGAGAGAGAGAGAGAGAGAGAGCATTTTTTTAATATTTCTTTTTTAGTTTTCGGCGGACACATCTTTGTTTGTATGTGGTGCTGAGGATGGAACCCGGGCCGCACGCATGCCAGGCAAGTGCGCTACCGCTTGAGCCACATCCCCAGCCCCCAGTTGGATTCTTAACTATAAATTCTCACAAATTTTATGGTTAGGAGGATTCTCTCCCTGAGTTTTAGGATCTGGTCTTTGAAAAGGGTCACAAAATTCTCCCCCTTGAGGGTGACTTAGGTTTCTCCTATAGATAACAGTTTGCTCAGGAATGTAACTAATATCCACTTAAACCAGGCAGGGCTACTAGGAAAAGAAAGTGTGTGAGGTCAGCACAGTGGGTGCATTTTTTCTAGATTATCTCTTAATCTCATGTTCCCACCACTCACATTTGTCTGTTACATGTCAGCATGATTTCACTTTTATGTGCAATCTAAAAAAGTTGAACCTGGGGCTGGGGATGTGGCTCAAGTGGTAGCGCGCTCACCTGACATGCGTGCGGCCCAGGTTCCATCCTCAGCACCACATACAAATAAAGATGTTGTGTCCGCCGAAAACTAAAAAATAAAATAAAAAAGTTGAACCAGAGGCTGGGGGTGGGAACACAAAATTTCAGTTAAACAGGAGGAACAGTTTAATAGATCCATTGAACATCATAGTGACTATTTTATGTATTCTACCACCAAAACCAAACAACAAAAAACTAGTAGTGGGCTGGGGTTGTAGTTGAGTGGTAGAGGACTTGCCTAACATGATACACACACACACACACACACACACAAATATAGGCTAGTCACAGCAGCACACACCTGTAATCCCAGTGACTCAGGATCGCAAGTTCAAGACCAGCCTCAGCAATTTATTGAGGTCCTAAGCAACTTAGCAAAACCCTGTCTGAAAATAAAAAATAAATAAATAAAAAGGGCTGGGGATGTGGCTCAGTGGTAAAGCACCTCTGGGTTCAATCCTCAGCACCAAATAAATAAATAAATAAAACGGATAAGGTTTGCAGCTGTAGCTCAGTGGCAGAGTGCTTGCCTAGCAGGTGTGAGACACTGGGTTCAATTCTCAGCACCACAAAAATTAAGGTCCATCAAAAACTAAAAAATATTGAAAATAAATACATGAAAAAATAACGGGTAACCATATGAGGGAATGCATATGCTAGTTTGTTTTATCCATTCCACAGTGTGTGTATATATACATATATCTCATACACCCCAAAATACTTTCTAAGTGCATAAACACACCTAACTGTGTGTTTTCCTTCTACTAAAACAAAAGATTTTTTTTTAAAAAGTGTAATTTCTTCAATGCAAGTTAGTTCTAGGAACACAGTATATTTGAAAAATTTATTTTTTCTTGTAGATAGATACAATATCTTTATTTACTTATTTTTATGTGGTGCTGAGGATTGAACCCAGGGTCTCACACGTGCTGGGAAAGCGCTGCTCTACCACTGAGCTACAGCCCCCCCCCCCCAGTCAGTTTTCTTTTGTAAGGCAAATGCTTTGACTTGCACCCTCCCTCCTCTTCCTGGTAGAAATCTCTCTATTGTAGTGCATATAATTCAATACTTATTCTCCTGGATTTAGAAATCGAAATCTTTTAATCTGCCTGGTGACCCTTACATTTGTATCTCCATCTTTATGTTCCTAGAATCAAATTTCCACTGCCTAATTAACATTTCCAATTAGATATCCCAGGCTTAAGTACCTAAAATGAATTCTGAGTCCCCTTTGCCTTGTGGAGCTCCCTGCCCTGCCCCGCCCCGCCCCAGACTCCCCGGGGAGGCCCTTGTCTCCACACTTCCCTCCCCCTCCCCCAGCAGCAGGTGCTTTCCACCCTACCTGGCACGTATTTCCCACACGTACCTCACTGTTTCCACCACTGCCATCTCCCCAGGCATCTCTTACCCTCCCCACTCAACAGTTCTCCGCTGATCTGCCCACTTTCACTCTGGCTTCTCTCCTACCCAGATATCTGAAAATGATCCTCAAACGTAAATCAGATCAGCTCAGATTCACCCTTAAAAAGTTTGTTTTGCAGTACTGGGGATTGAACCCGGGGATTGCATTTGATGTGGCTGGTTACAGTGAGTGAGGAGTTCTGCTTCCTCATGTGTTGAAGTTTGAACATTAGAGAAGCATGTTAGAGAAGAACGTTATAGGCAAGCAGCATATAAAGCAGGGCTTATTTTATAAAGGGGTAACATAGATTTTCCTGGCAGGGAGAAGAGGCCTCAGCTGGTATCCAGGTATCCCCAGAAGCGAGGTGTTCAGCCCTTTGTATGTCCCAGGCTTCCTTTGTTCTCCTGCCCTCTTCCCCTTTTTCTCCTTCCAGCCCACGTGACTGGTCCCAGGAATGCTCGTGGGGTGGTCAAAAGGTGGGAAAACGGTGTGCTGAGGGGGGAAGGGCAGGATGGACCAGCCAAGGACACAATAACAACCTTATAGCTCCCTGTAGGGAGGGGCAATTCCTGGGACCCGTTACCTTAGCAACAAGTTGGAGGAGGGGCAGGTTCTTGATAAGGGTGGAGGAAGGGCTCTGAAGGAATTAACATTCAAGCCCTCTGGGGACAGCCTCCAACTGCCAGGACTCACTCAAAATTGGCCTTCTTGATGACCTGACTCCATTTACCTATCTATACTGACTGCCTGTTTCATTCTGGCTTCACTTTCTACCACTGAGCTGCACTCCCACACCTTTTTATTTTATTTTGAGACAGGGTCTTGCTAAATTGCCCAAGCTGGCCTTGAATTTGTGATCTGTCTTCAGACTTCCTAGTCACAGGGAGTACAGGTGCACGCCACAGCACTTTCCTTTAAAAAGTTTTGATGAGCCAGTTGTGGTGGCACACACCTAGCCACTGAGGACCCCGAGGGAGGAAGATTGCAAGTTCGAGGCTAGCCTCAGCAATTTAGCAAGACCCTAAGCAATTATTTAGGGAGACCCTATCTTAAAATATAAAAAGTGCTGGGGTGTGGCTTAATGGTAGACTTCCCCTGGGGGTTAAATCCCCTCTACAAAAAAAAAGTTTGGATGTAAGGATACATACTACAATGAATGATGGACTTGGGAAACTTGATGCTAAGTGCAATAAGCCATTCACAAATAACATTTATATAAAATGTCCAGAAGAGGGAAATCCTGAGACAGAAAGCAGATTACTGGTTGCCAGAGGATAGAGTTGAGGGTGGAATGTCCTTGCTTAGCATCTGGAAGGCCATCTTAAGAAAAAGTTTCACTTTCCTGCCCCAGGGCCTTTCTGAGAAAGGCTCACCACTCGCTCAGACCAAGCCACCCTTAACCGCTGCATTAGGACCCACTCAGCTCTGATTCCTGAGCCTGCCCTATAAAAGTCGCAGAACCCAAACCTGTATTGCCTCTCCCTATTCATGGAGAGATGCCTTTATTTGTCAAATAAACTCTTTATTTGACAAATAAACTCTCCTGTGTGTCTTTCTTTCATTTTTCTGTCTCTGTCTTTCATTTCTCGTCCCCCCCCCACCTCATCCCATTTCCTGATTCTTTGCTTTCCTTTCAGAAGACAAGGGAAGAATGGGAAGTGACTGCTTAAAGGGCCTGGGGTTTCCTTATGGGGTGATAAAAATGTTCTGAAACTGGATAATGATGATGGTTGCCCAGCACTGTTATTGTACTAAATATCACTGAATAGTACACCTTTTTTTTTTTAAAGAGAGAGAGAGAGAGAGAATTTTTTTAATATTTATTGTTTTAGTTTTCGGCAGACACAACATCTTTGTATGGTGCTGAGGATCGAACCCGGGCCGCACGCATGCCAGAGGAGCGCGCTACCGCTTGAGCCACATCCCCAGCCCAGAATAGTACATCTTAAAATGATGAATTTTGTTTTGTGAATGCTACCAAAAATTTCTCAAAGTGGGCTTTAAATATTAAAATGATTGTTTTTTGTTTGTTTGTTTTTGTTTTGTTTTAAACAAAAGTGAGCTTTAATGGCTTCTCATGTCCTATTTCAAAATACAAGCCAAACTGGGCTGGCTTTGTAGCTCAGTGGCAGAGCGCTTGCCTAGCACATGTGAGGCACTGGGCTCGATCCTGAGCAGCATATTAAAAAAAGTAAATAAATAAAATAAAGATTTTTTTTTAAATGTCTAAAACAGAAGCCAAATTTCTTCCTATAGCCTACAAAGCACTGCTTGATCTGACCCTGTCTAGTTCTTCCCAGCACCACCTGCCCTACACAGACTCCCCAGGCCACCTTCATTGCTTTGTTCAAGCTGTTCCCTCAGTGGGAAGTTCTTTCTCCAGCCCCCCACAGAGCTGCTACTTAGCCTTTTAGTTTCCATCTTGGAAAGGCCTCTCTCCGCCTCTGCTCTTTGCTGCCTTCCTAGCAGTGAGTGATCATGGCATTTGCTTATTTGTTCACTTCCTGCTAGACCGTGAGGGTGGGATCAACTCGGCTCCGTATTCCCAGAATCCAGAATATTTCTGTGTAGAATAATTGAATGAGGCTTGGAAAGTTAAGAAGGCAGTATATTTTCTTTAAAAAAAATAAAAATAAATAAATAAATATTTTTTGGAGTGATTCTCCCACCTCAGGGTCTCAAACAGTTTCTTTGCACTTTGCATTGGAGAAAAATACATACAAATCTATACACTCCCTGTGTAAGCCATCTTAAATCTATTCGGCATTTTCTGTATTTAGCCAGGAGTTGGAAAAGTATATGTCAACTAGATGATGGGACAAATATTCACTCTTGCTTAGCACTTGACCTAGAGCTGTTGATGACAGTCAAATCTGGCCTTCCTCTCAGGAATGGTCATTCTCTCTGGTAGCAAACAGACCTCTTTTAGCACAAGTGTTAATTCAGAGCTGGGCCCTGTGGCCCACAGCTCTAATCCCAGCAACTTGGGAGGCTGAGACAAAAGGATTACAAGTTCAAGGCCAGCATCAGCAATTTAGCAAGGTCCTAAGTAATTAGCTAGACCCTATGTCAAAATAAAGACTTAAAAGGGCTGGGGACACAGCCCAGTGGTAAAACACCTCTGGGTTTGTAGTAAAGCACCTCTGGGTTCAATCCCCAGTACCAATAAAAGAGTTAATTCAGAAAAAAATACAAATATTTGCAAATTTCATTTTTACCCCCTTAGATTAAATAAGCTTTATTTTGTCCTGTGAAAAGAGATGGGAGTTGGGGGATAGCTCAGTGGTACAGCACTTGCCTAACATTTGAGGCTTGGTTTCAATCCTCAGTACCTACAAACCTACAAAGAAAGAAAAGAGACAGATATTTTTATGATTGTTCTTTTTTTTTTTTTTTTTTTTGGTCCCAGAGATTGAACTCAGGGGCACTCGACCAGTGAACCACATCCCCAGCCTTATTTTGTATTTTATTAGAGACAGGGTTTCACTGAGTTGCTTAGCACCTGGCTAAATTGCTGAGGCTGGCTTTGAACTCACGATCCTCCTGCCTCAGCCTCTGGAGCTGCTGGGATTACAGGTGTGTGCCACCACCCCCGGCTTATTGTTCTTTTTTTAATTGTTGATTTTTTTTCCCCTCCAGTATTGATGATTGAAACAGGGTTGCTATACCACTGAGCCACATCCCCAGCCCTTTTTGGTTTTTTATTTCGAGACAGAGTCTCCCTAAATTGCAGAGGCTAGCCTCCAACTTGCAGTCCTCCTGCTTCAGCCTATCAAATAGCTGGAATTACAGGTGCCTGGTTGTTGTTCTCCTCCTTCTCCTCCTCCTCCTCCTTTTTTGTCAGCGTTGGGGATCAAACCAAGAGCCTCACAAGTGCTAGGCAAGTGCTTTACCACTGAGTTACATTTCTAACTCAGCAAGACAGGTATTCTCACAATGAGATGACCTAGTTTATTGAATAAAGGGATTTCATCAGGGCCAGAGATGTGGCTCCGTGGTAGAGCACTTGTCTAGTATGCATAAGGCCCCAAGTTCAATCTCCACATCACAAAAAAAAAAAAAAAAAAAGAATTTCATCAAAGAAATTATTACCAGTCACCAGGCACACACTCATAATCCCAGCTGCATGGAGGCTACAGCAGGAATTCCAGTCCAGCCTTGGCAATTCAGCAAGGTCTTGCCTCAAATTTTAAACTAATAAAAAAGGACTAAGGATGTAGCTCAATGGCAGAGCACTCATGATTTCAATCCCAGTATCACCACAAAAAAAAAAAGAAAGAAAGAAAGAAAACAAATTGTTATCAATAAAACATTTACATCATCCTGAGCAAAGAACTTTCTTGGTTGGCTTCAATAGTGCTTCAGTTCATCAAGTGACCTGCCATGTTTCTGTTCATCTTTTTTTAAATTAACCTCTCCAGGTAAGTGTTACTCTTACTTCTGCTGCAGTAGAGACTGCCTGCGGAGCCCAGCCAATGCCCTGTGTCCACAGTCTCAGGTTCTTGTGATCCTGCAGGAAGAATTTCAAATGAGCCTCACAGAGTAACAAGCCAAACTGGCATTTATTAGAAAGAGTGGGAAGTGAGGCCTGGGGCTGTGGCTTAGTGGTAGAACGCTTGCCTAGCATGCGGGAGGCACTGGGCTTGATCCCTGGCACAACATTAAAAAGAAAAAGAAAAAAAAGACAAGTGTTGTGGGCTGGGGATGTGGCTCAAGCGGTAGCGCGCTCGCCTGGCACGCATGCGGCCCGGGTTCGATCCTCAGCACCACATACAAACAAAGATGCTGTGTCCGCCGAAAACTAAAAAATAAATATTAAAAGAAAATTCTCTCTTAAAAAATAAATACATACATATTTAAAAAAAAAACAAGTGTTGTGTCTATCGAAAACTAGAAAACATATTAATTAAAAAAAGAAAAGAAGGAGTGAGAAGTGAGGATAACAAGCAGCATAGATGCTGTGTGGACCTCTCCTCCAGAGAGGATGGTATGGCTCATACAGAATCTGAAATTTTAAGGGTTTTAGTTTCTTTGTTCTTGTCTTAGTTTCACATTGTTGTGTTTTGGATATGAGGTGTCTCCCCCAAAATTCCTGTGTTAATGCAGGAGGTTACATGATTGGGTTACAAGAGCCATAACCTAATCAGTACATCTAATTAGAATGGATTACCTGAGTGGCCATGTAGGCAGGTGGGGTGTGGTGGAAGGAGGTGGGTCACTGGGGGTGACCATCTTCCCTGTGGCCCCTTCCCCTATCTCTCTGCTCCCTGGCTGCCATGAGGTGAGAAGCCCCCTCTGCCTGTAGGGTCTTGATTTAACATCTGAGCAGCCAGCTTAAACGTCAGCCGCCATTTTACGAAGTTTCACTTTTCTGTACTTCCTCTTACCCCTGTTAGTGACCTACCCCATGGTACCATAACCCGAAGCCCATTCCCTGCTATTTGGCACCTGCCTATCTCTGAGTCAAGCATCCCCGCCCATCCCATAGCCCAAAACTACAACTCCAGACCTCTGCCTGACAAAAGCCGGTCACCTGAACATCTTGGGGCCTCTCTCCTCTATATAGAGAGATGGCCTTTATTTGTCAGCTCTGACAAATAAACTTCTGTGTGGATCTCTGCCTGGTCTCCATCTTTGATTTCTCACTCGTCCGTCTCTTGCTTTTTCATTTTCCTTTCACTGCCAAGCCCTTCCGCCATGATGTTCTGCCTCATCTGGGGCCTAGAGCAATGGAGTCAACCAACCATGGACTGAACCTCTGAAACTGAGAGCCCGAATAAACTTTTCCTCCTCTAACTTGTTTGTGTCAGGTATTTTGGTCACAGTGACACATTCCCCCTTTAAGTCGTTTGTTACCCTTTGTATAGCCCTCAGCAAATTTCCTTTGTTAGAGTCTGTGATGATCTAGTCACAAGAGGAGTGTTGAGGACCTGGTCACAGGGGGTGGGTGTAACATGATTTTGAAAGACTAGTTCTCTTAAGGAGTTATAATTAGCTATGGCTGGAGAAGGTTTGGCAGACCTGTTCCATTTTCCAGATGTTTGTCTGTCTTAATAAGATTCCCTGTGAGTCCCAGTTGTGGACTACAGCCTCTCTTTGCTGTTTATGTCTGATGTCCTCCCTGTAAGTTACCACCACCCGTTGTCCCTCCTCCATCCACTTGTTCTTGACTGACTAGCTAGATAACATTTCCACTTTGCAGAAGGGAAACAGGTTCAGGGAGGACAAAGGACTTGCCCAAGGTCGGGCCATCTGTGTTGATACCCCACTTAACTTTGAGCAAGTTTCCTGGTTTCATTAAGCCTCCTTTTCTTTGCTTCCCTCCAATCCTTTCCTACCTGCCTGGGGGCGGGGAGGTGGGGTCTGCAGTGTGAATCACATGAACTGATGCATAGGAGGAGCCCGGCTTCAACCATAAACCTTCAATCTAGATTTGCTATTGTTGTGCCATTTATGCCCTGTCCAAGGTGGCCCAGGATAGGCAAAGAGGGGACTGGTGGCCCCTTCACTCTGCTCAGCTTCCAAGTTTCTGGAGAGGTCTGACACTTGAGGGCTGAGACCTTAGGACCAGAAAAACCACAAACACATCCTTCCAGCTTCTCCCTCAGAGCTCCTCAGACCACGCACAGACACAAATGCTTGTACAGTGGAATTTCCAGCTTGGAGAGGGGAAAGGAATGTGTATTGAGGTTCACCATAGCCAGAAAAATAATCTATCCTGGCGCCATTCCCAGGGCCAGGCGTTCCCAGCATCTTCCTGACCTGAGTCCACACCCAGACACACTCTAACCGCCCAGCCACTCTGCTGCTCTCGCTGAACCACCCTTTTTTGGGACATAGTGTACACTGACAGGACTCAAAAGGCAGAGGTGAGAAGGCTCAGGAAAGGGAGGAAGGAGGGAGGCTGAGGCAGGAGGACTTCAAGTTCAAAGCCAGCCTCAGCAACTTAGTGAGGCCCTATGCAACTCGGCAAGACCCTGTCTCTAAATAAAATATGAAAAAATGGGGCTGGGGATGTGGCTCAAGCGGTAGCGAGCTCGCCTGGCAAGCGTGCGACCCGGGTTCAATCCTCAGCACCACATACAAACAAAGATGTTGTGTCCGCAGAAAACTGAAAAATAAATATTAAAAATTTAAAGAAAGTTTAAAAAAGAAAAAGAAAAAGGGCTGGGGATGTGGATCAATGGTTAAGCAACCCTCTGTTCAATCCCTGGTACGAAAGAAAGGAAGGAAGGGAAAAGAAAAGAAAAGGGAGGAAGGAGAGAAGACCAGCTTCCTTCTATCCTGCAACCTAATCTCTTGGACTACAGCCCTCCCCCTGCTCACCCAACCCCACAATGGATAGTGGGACATTAAATCTGTTTTGGTGATGAAACAGTCCCCCCCCACCCCCCCCCTTTTTTTTTTAGTAGGGAGAGTGCTAGCACTAAAACCCAGGGACACTCTACCTCTGAGGTACATCCCCAGCCCTATTTATTTTATTTTTGAGAAAAAGCCTTGCTAAACTGCTGAGGCTGAACTTGAACTTTCAATTCTCCTGCCTCAGTCTCCCAAGTCACTTGGATTTTAACCATGCACCACTGGGCCTAACTTCTCCTTCTTTTTTTTTTTTTTTTTGTACCAGGGATTGAACTCAGGGGCACTCAACCACTAAGCCCCTCCCCATCCCTATTTTGTATTTCATTTAGAGACAGGGTCTCACTGAATTGCTAAGCACCTCACCATTGCTGAGGCTGGCTTTGAACTCAAGATCCTCCAGCCTCAGCCTCCCCAGCAGCAGGGATTACAGGCACGTGCCACTGCACCCGACCCTCCCCAAGTCCTTCTTCACACTGTTGACAAACAAGGATGGAGGATATCTCTGTTGTCTATTTTTCCTGTATAATCATAGTAACCAGAAGTCTTGAAACTTTCACGTGCCTGAAAGCCTCCAGCCTCTTATTGGGGAGCAGCGAATCTTATTGCACTCTCACATTCTTATCCATGCAGAGCGCTCTCTGCCCTGTGCCCTGGGTATTTCCCTTTGCAGCAAGCCATAAACCCTGCCCTTCCACATGAAAGGAGCAGTGATTTCACTTTTCCTTTTAGAAATCATCACTGAGACAAGTAATTCTGCAGAGTTTGGGCCTCTTTAAAAATAATTGGCTTATGAAATGAAAATATTCTTTTAAACAGTCACATCAGGGCACTGACTATTACAAGGCATTCTAGATATCTTTGTGTGTGTGCACAGGTGCACGTGTGCGATAGATGGATTTCAGGGCCTCTGGGCAAGTGCTACCACTGAGCTATACTCTGCCTTTCATGGTTTTACCAATGAGCTTTACCAACGAGCTACATCTCTAGCCCTTTTTATTTATTTTTTATTTTGAGATTGGGTTTCTTGCTAAGTTGCTTAGGGCCTCCCTAAGTACCAAAAGAGGAAGAAAAAAAAAGGAACTATTTAATGTTTTGTTTATTTATTTATTTATACATACCAGGGATGGAACGCAGGAACAAGTAACCACTGAGCCACACCCCCAGCCCTTTTTATATTTTATTTAGGGACAGGGTTTCCCTGAGCTACTGATTGCCTCACTAAGTTGCTGAGTTAATCCTCCCACCTCAGCCTCCAGAGCCACGGGGATTACAGGCGTGCACCTCCACACCTGGCCCACTGTTTAGTGTTTTTCAAATCCAGTTAAGGAGCTGGAAGTGGGACTCAGTGGGCTTGTGGAGAAATGTCTCAGTGGCCCCAGGCAAAAAGCAGGCGATGATGGGATACATGGCCTCTGGGGACTCCTCACAGACCCTCAGCATTTCAGAAGCAGTACTGAGGGATCTGGGGACCTGGTTCCAGGATAACTGAAGGGACCAATGGCATCAGACAAGCTGGGGTCATCTAGGGGTTTGGAGAAGAGCAGAACATGTATCATAGGAAGGAAGGACAAGGACTGGGTCCCCAGCCGTTACTGATCACATCTGGCAGATAAGACTCAGCAATGCTGTTTGTGGCTCTGACCAGGGGCAGCTCCAAAGTGACTCAGGGGCTTGAACCCCTCCATAATCTACATTGGTTTCCCCAAAGTTACCCCAAGTACACTATGACCATTCCCAGACACTTTCAAAGACAATCTAGCTCTCAGCTTTTTCAGACCAACTTGTGGCTCCCAAATCCCAGCTAAATAGAAATTAAGGGCTATCACTGGCCCCAGGGAAGGAGCTGAGAGAAAAAAGTACCTAAGGATTACATTTGGGAAAAGTTAGCTACTCTCTCCGTGCCTCCATTGTTCTTGTTGGTAAATTGAAGATAATATTACATATAATTCTTAGGACTATTTTGAGTATTTCATTGATTCAGACACTCCTTTTGTTTGTTTCCTCACAAACTTTTTTTTTTTTTTTCCTGGTACTGGGGACTCAACTCATGCCCGCTAGGGAAAGGCTCCACCCCTGAGCTACCCCCACTCCCAGCCTCGACACTCCTTTTTTTTTTTTTTCTCTGAAATTGGGATGCACCTTGAGATAAATGGTGTCTTGTATTCATGGTAGTCATTCCTCAGTATCTGCATGGGATTGCTTCAAGGACTCCCGTGGATACCACAATCAATATATTCCCGTGTCCCTTTTTTTTGTGACATGGAAGCCAGACATGGTGTCACACACCTGTAATCCCAGCAGTTCAGGAGGCTGAGGCAGGAGGGTCACAAGTTCAAAGCCAGCCTCAGCAACTTAGCAAGACCCTAAGCAACTAAGCAAAACCCTGTCTCTAGGGGCTGCGGATGTGGCTCAAGCGGTAGCGCGCTCGCCTGCCATGCGTGCGGCCCGGGTTCGATCCTCAGCACCACATACCAACAAAGATGTTGTGTCCACCAAAGATTTAAAATAAATAAATAAATATTTAAAAAAAAAAAAAAACAAAACCCTGTCTCTAAATAAAAAATACAAAGGGGTGGGGACGTGGCTCAGTGGGTTCAATCCCAGGTACCAAAAAAAAAGAAAGAAAGAAATTCCATTCATGATTAGTTGCATTCTGGGATGTGGAACCTGTGGATAAGGAGGGCCAACTGCATGTATAGATCCAAGCCTTTTCTGTGACGTCTCCAGTAGCTCTCCCTACTGCCACCTATTCACTATGCCCTGCCCAGTTAGGGCCACCATGATGGGGCAGAGGTAATGGTGGTCGCCTCTTCAGCTGTAATGTTTCCTCCAATCTCTGAGTCTCCTCGTCACTGCCTGTCTTGTCAGGTTCTTGAACATCTTATCTGAATCCACCTGACAGACAGACAGACAACCTACAGGAACTTCAGGAAAGATGGTGTAGTCAACAACTGCTGGGGTCCTGTCCCAGCCCGTGCAACATCCATTCCTGCTGGCGCCATAGGAAACAAGAGTGTGTTGGTAACCTGAATTTAACCTTGGAGTTCTGCTTCTGCACTAGCTCCCCTGGGAGCCTATGTGCTTACCCTATCTACAGATATTCCTTTTTGGCCAGGAGGGAGTACTGGGAATTAAACCCAGGGGCTTTACCTCTAAGCTACATTCCCAGCCCCCACCCCCCCCCCCCCCCGCAGTTTTGTTTTTTTTTTTTTAATTTTTATTTTGAAACAAGGCCTCACTAAGCTGCTTAGGGCCTTGCTGAGTTGCCGAGGCTGGCCTCAAACTTGCAATCTTCCTGTCTTAGCCTCCTGAGTTGCTGGGACTGTAGGCATGCACCACTACCCCTGACCCTGATTTTGGACTTCTTTAAAAATTATTTTATTTATTTACTTATTTTTATGCAGTGCTATGCTAAGGATCAAACCCAGTGCCTCCCACACAATAGGCAAGCACTCTGCCACTGAGCCACAGCCCCAGCCCCAATTTTAGACTTCTAATGTCTTTTTTTTTAAGCTCATAAATATTTTCCCTGTGAGTTCAATGTGTACTTGTCTCGGCCTTGTTCTTCGACCAAGCACCACGTAAATTGTGGCCCTTTCAAACTGCCTACGCAGCCGCAAGGATCCCAAGATCCTTTCTTCCAGATGCCCCAGTTCAAGCCTGTTCTCTGCTGCTTCAGCTGGTGGAGCCCCTCCTTCCCTCAACCCTCATTTGACTTAGGAACTGCTGGAAACTTCAGGGTTTCAAAAGGTTTCTATCAGCACTTTGGACAGGGGACTTCTTCATTCTTGAAGGCTCTTCTTCACTGTTGCAAAACATTTAACATCCCTGGCTTCCACCGCAGGTGCCAATTGTGTCCCTAATGACTGAGACAACCAGAGAAAAAAGAAACCATCCCCTGACATTTCTAGAGGCCCCTGGGAGAATATTACTGCCCTTGCTGGAGAAAGGCCAGAACAAAGAAAATTGTAAATAAAATGTAGCACTACAGAATACTCTTCCAGGGCTGGGGGTGCAAAAAAGAAATCTGGGCATGTTGGGACATGCCTGTATTCCCAGCAACTGGGGAGACTGAGGCAGGAGGATTGTAAGTTCAAACAGGGAAGAAAGGAGGGTAAATACTCCAAGGGTGTCGAAGGGTACCTGGGCTGTCAAATGTTACTTAGGACTGTATTTTGAGGGTGGCTTGTCTGGCCAAGACAGAACCAGAACAGGGGCAGGTACCAAGCCCTTCTAAATCCTCTTCACTCTTCAGCCTTCTAGAAGGCGAGATGGAGGCCAATAATCCATCCAGCAGCCCATTCCTTTTTTTTTCTTTTTCTTTTTTGGTACCAGGAATTGAATCCAGTGGCGCTTAATCACTGACCTACATCTCCAGCCATATATATATATATATATATATATATATATATATATATATATATATATAATTTTGAGACAGTCTCGCTAAGTTGGTTAAGGCCTTGCTAAGTTGCTCAGGCTGACTTTGAACTTGTGACCCTCCTGCCTCAGCCTCCCAAGTTGCTGGGATTACAGGCATGTGCTACCTTCCAGGAGCCCATTTCATTTTAGTAGCACCAAATGCTGGGGCTGGTCCAAGTGGGAGTTTAGTACCTTCTGCACCCCATGTCACACGAGTGCAGGTCTATATAAATGGAAGCCTGTTATGGCTCTGCAAGAACCAGAATGTCTATTTTTATCAAGATTGGGTGATGAGGCAGGTGCAATGGCACATGCCTGTTATTCCAGTCCCTATGGAGGCCAGGGCAGGAGGATCCCAGGTTCCAAGCTAGCCTTAGCAACATATGCGAGGAGGCCCTGTCTCAAAATAAAAAGGGCTGGAATGTAGCTCAGTAGTAAAGGGCTTGCCTAGCAGGCAAAAAGCTGTGAATTCCATTCTCAGAAGGGAAGGAAAAAAAAAAAATACCCAAACTAGGTGATGTGTGTATATCAGAAGGGATTCATAGTACCTCTCCTTACTTGGGGAACCACCTATGGCAGAGAAGAGCCCCATAGTAAGAAGAAAAATGGTTCCCCAAAGACATCCACAACCTGTGAAGGTGTTGTTATATAGTAAGGGGAGGCTGGGCGTTAAGCAACTGGATGAGACCCTGTCTCTCAATGAAATACAAAGTAGGGCTAGGGATGTGGCTCAGAGGTCAAGTGCCCCTGAGTTTAATCCCCAGTACCGGAAAAAAAAAAAGTAAGGAGGATCAAGTTTGCAAATGGCATTAAGGTTCATCATACAATATGAAATATGTTTCACCTTCATCCCTGTCTCTGACAGAGTTTCTGAAAGTATTAGAACTTCCTGAGGAGCTGTTTCTCCCAACCCCTTGGGTATCAGGGATTGAACTCAGGGGAACTTAACCACTGAGCCCCTTGACTGGGGCTCCTAGGTAGGCTTAGGGTGGGGCTGAACCTTGCTTAAATACCATGCCTTGGGTGACACACAGTGGTGCATGCCTGTGATCCTAGCAACTGTAGAGGCTGAGGCAGGAGGGGCAAGTTCAAGGCCAATCTCAATAACTTAGTAAGACCCTTTCTCAAAATAAAAAAAATGAAAAAGGCTGAGGGTGTAGGTCAGTGTTAGGGTGCTCCTGGGTTCAATTCCCAATACTACACACCCCCAAAGAAATATCCATATCTTTTGATTAGAAGCCTAGAACTTACAGCCCTCTGCCTCACCTCTGGAGCAGAGCTAGAGATTGAATTTTAATTATCAGTCATTTCCCTGAGATGAGACTTCCATAAAAACCAGTGAATGCTAAGGGACTTGGGGGAGTTTCTGGTTTGGTGAACACATCCCTGTTCTGGGAGGGTGGTTCTCCTCAACTCCATGAGACTCCTGAGCTCAGGACCCTTCAGGACCTGACCTTTCCTACTTCTCATCTGCAGGCTTTTTCTCATTCTGTCTAACATTTTTTTAATTATTATTATTTTGGAGTTGTAGATGGACAGCATGCCTTTATTTTATTTATTTTTATGTGGTGTTAAGGATGGAACCCAGTGCCTCACACATGCTCGGCAAGCGCTCTGCCACTGAGCTACAGCCCCACCCTCTGTCTAACATTCTTAATATTGCTGCAAGTATAGGTGGGTGCCTCCAAGCCTGGCTCATTTAATTTTTTTATGCATTTCAAAGTAAATTACAAACATCAATATACTTTATCCTTCATATCATTAACTTTTTCAGTGTTTGTTGATGGGTTTATATTTTGGGGGGGGCATCAAATGCATGTAAAATGAAATGTACAGATGTTAGGTGTGCTATAAATACTTGGGCTCATGAAATATGGGACATCATCCTATGTTCTTTCCCAGTAAACTGTCACTCTTTCTGGCTTCTCCCCAGAGGCAATCACTGTCCTGATAACTTTTCTCACCACAGATTTGCCTGTTCTAGAACTTTACATAAATGGAGTCAAATAGTAAGTACCCTTTTGAATATGGCTTCCTTCACACAGCATAATGTTTTGGGGATTTGTTCCTATTGTTTTTATTTATTTATTTAAATTTGTGTATTTATTCTAATTAGTTATACATGACAGCAGAATGCATTTCAATTCATAGTATACATATAGAGCACAATTGTTCATTTCTGTGGTTGTACACAAAGTAGAGTCACACCATTCATGCTTGTACTTAGGGTAATGATGTCCATCTCATTCGACCATTCCCGCCCCCCAATGCTCTCTCCCTTCCCCTCCCTCCCCTTTGCCCTATCTAAAGTTCCTCCATTCCTCCCATGCTCCCCTACCCCCATTATGGATCAGCATTCACATATCAGAGAAAACATTAGGCCTTTGGTTTTGGGGGATTGGCTTACTTCACTCAGCATGATATTCTCCAACTCCATCCATTTATCTGCAAACCTATTGTTGTATGTATCAGTAGTTGTCCCTTCTTGTTCCTGAATAATATTCCATGGTGTGAAATACCAGCTTGTTTAGCCATTTTTCTGTTGATGGACACCTGGACTATTTGAAGTCTTAGGCTTTTACAAACAAAGCTTTCATAAACTTTCTTTTTTGCAATCTTGGGGATTGAACCCAGGCCTTACACATACTAGGCAAATGCTCTACCAGTGAGCCACATCCCCAGCCCTTTTAATTTTCTTGTGAGACAGAGTCTCTCTAAAATTGCCAAGGCTAGCCTTCAACTGTTGCCAAAAGCTCCGTCCTTGTCCCCAATGTTAATCCAATAATGAGGACATGGTTTTGATAAAAAGGAAAAAGAAGGTTTATTGCTTTGCTAGCAAAGAAGAAACACACGGGACTCCTGTCCCAAAGGCTCTGATTCTGCCCATCCGCAGGAACAGGGGGATTTTATAGAGGTGGTTCAGAAAAAATGAGATTCAGGAAAGATTAGGAAGGAGAAGATAAGGGAAGAGAAGTTTAGGGAAAAGAATATCAGAAGAGATCAGGGAAAAGAAGATCAGGAAGGAGAAGTTGAGGGGAGAAGTTGAGGGGAAAAAAGATTAGGAAAAAGAAAAAAAACATGTAAGTTTCAAAGCCACAAGGGATATAGTCAAAGCATCAAGAGAACCCCTCCTACAAAACTGGTGATCCCCCTGCCTCAGCCTCTCAAGAAGCTGGGATTAGAGGTATGCACCACCACACCCAGCTCGTGAACACTTTTGTACAATTGTGTGTGTGTGTTTGTTCACATTTTCACTTCTTTGAATAAATACATAAGAGTACATTTGCTGCGTCTTAAGGTAAGGTGTATGCTTTTTTTTTTTTTTTTTGTGGTGCTGGGGATTAAACCCAGGGCCAGGGCTTTATATATGTGAGGCAAGCACTCTACCAACTGAGCTATATCCCCAGCCCAAGGCATATTTTAATCTTACCAGTAACTGCCAGGCATTTTCCCAGAGTAATTGTATCATTTTAAACTCCCACCAGAAATGTTTGAGAGTTCTGCTTATTCTACATCATTGTGAACACGGGCTGTTTCCAGTCTTTAATTTTAGCCATCTCAGTGAGACCATGGAAGTATTTTATTGTGAAATACTTCATTCAGGCATCTTCCCCTGATGAATAAATGATGTGAGAGTTTTGGGTCTTTTAAAAATACTCTTTAGTTGTAGTTGGACACAATACATTTACTTATTTATCTCTGTGTGGCGCTGAGGATCAAACCCTGGGCCTCACCCGTGCTAGGTGAGTGCTTTACCACTGAGCTCCAGTCCCAGCCCCATGAGAGTATTTTATGTGCTTACTTGGCCATTTATTTATCTATTTTTGTTAATTTTTTTAATATTTATTTTTTAGTTTTCGGCGGACACAACATCTTTGTTTGTATGTGGTGCTGAGGATCGAACCCGGGCCGCACGCATACCAGGCGAGCGCACTACCGCTTGAGCCACATCCCCAGCCCTTACTTGGCCATTTATTGAATTGTCTTCTGAAATCTTTGCTCTGTTTTTAAAACTGGATGGTTTTAATAATTAAGAGTTTTTTCTTTTTTCTCTCCTCCTTCATCTTCTTTTTGAGTCAAGAGTTCTTTATATAGCATAAATACTTCTATTTTGGCAGACAAATACATTAAGCATACTTTCATTTAGTTGTTGGTTTATCTATTTATTTTATTAAGTAAAGAAAGTAAATGTTTTTGATGTGGTTAAGATCCTAGCCCATCCACAGCTAAAGAACTACCCAGGATCCTCCTCCACTAGAAATGCCATTCACATCCTGGAAGAGGAACCTGCTCATCAATGCTGGGATTGCTACTCAGCAGAAGTAATGAGTCTCTGGATGAGCAAATGTTTCAAATTCTGATGTCTAACCTATCAACTTATTTTTATGGTTATTGCTGTCAGTGTCCTAAGAAATCTTTGTCCACATCCACGTCATCCAGTTTCCTTCCAAAGCTACACAGTTTTTGCTCTTATACATAGGTCTAAGATCCATCTTGAATTAATTTTTGTGTATAGTTTGAGATCAGCTGGAAAGGTTGACCTTGATTTGAGGGAAAATAAGAACAGAGTCATAGCCAGAATATGATGGTGTACACCTTAAGTCTCAGCACCTGGGAGATCCAGGTGGGAGGATCATTTGCAACCAGGGCAACATACAGAATCTTGACTTAAAAAAAAAAGGAAAGCTGGGGTGTGCCTGTAATCCCAGCGTCTCAGGAGGCTGAGGCAGGAGGATGGCGAGTTCAAAGCCAGCCTCAGCAATTTAGCAAGGCACTAAGGAACTCGGTGAGACCCTGTCTCTCAATAAAATACAAAATAGGGCTGTGAATGTGGCTCAGTGGTTTAGTGCCCCTGAGTTCAATTGCTGGTACCCAAAAAAGAAAAATAAAAAATGGAAAAAAATAAAGAATTGTTCATCCCTGAAATAAAACACATGATAAGGACACTACAAGAGGAATCACATCTTTCTTCTGAGGTCACTTGGGGCAAACAAGGTGGAAAAATAGAGAATAAACCATCTAAATTCTTGACCCCTAAGAAACCCATTATAGAATGCTTTTTTTGGAGGGGTCTCCCAACTCAATAGCACAGACCCTTCATCCTGTATCTTGAGCATGCACAGCCAGAAACAGGTCTGGTTCACCAAACTGCACTTCTGAGGACTGACCTGGAGGTGGCGCCCCTGCAGTTAATCTGGAAATGCTGGACCAAGGCTCAGACCCTTCTGCAAACCGATGGGGATGCCATGTAGCAGAAGAGGATTCCACAACTCAGAAGGCTGGGCTGGACCCTCTCATCCGACTTGGAAGAAAGCAGGGCAATTGCCTGGCTTAACAGCACTCCCATGTCCTTAAACTTCTTTTTAACTCCCATGTCTCAGATTCAGAGGCACCTGGGTTTTAAATGCTATACTCCAATTTCTTCATAAAGCATTCCAAATCCAGCTTTGCCACAGACTCCTTCCATAACACAGCTTAAAAGCTCTTCTGATCACAATGCACTCTGAGTGTTTCTAAGGCAAAGATGCATCTGACACCTTTAATAAAGAATCGCAAGCATGCTTGGATCGAGGAGTTGGTAAGACTTTCATCACCCTGTGTCCTGTAGCCTGGCTGGCCCCTTCTCAGTTATGGTGATCCTCCTCTAATGAGGGGTCAGGTTGGTGGCAGAGCTGTAGGTGATCTGAGGGATTTCATTTGTTCATTTTTGAGCCACTCTTCTGGCCAATGGATTTGATCTGTGCAAACAGGCTGAGGTATGTTTGGAAGAACACCAGCCAGTTCTTACCTCTGGGCATTCAGGTCTAGTTTTCTGAACAAAAGAGAAGTTGGAGAATGAGCCACACAAGGCACAGTCCTGGGAGGAGCCTGTCCTTGCCTGGTCTGGAGGGCATGTATTCCCAGGGCAGGGCAAAGCAGATCTGTTCCTTCTAGTCTCAATTTGTGGATACACTATCTCAGTAGCCAAGGTATGGGGAGCTTTCCCCCCAACCTCTTACTTATTTTAAGAGAAAAGAAAATCCTGCTGGGTACAATGGTTCACACCTGTAATCCCAGCAACTCAGGAGGCTGAGGCAGGAGGATCATAAATTCAAGGCCAGCCTCAGCAATTTAGCAAGACCCTGTCTCAAAATAAAATAATAATAATTAAAAAAAAAAAGGCTGGAGATGTAGCTCACTGGTAAAGTGCCCCTGGATTCCCTGTGCTGGAAAAAAAATAAATACCGAAGAAAGAAAATCCTGTATGCCTTTAGCGTTTGCTGGTAAATGTGTAGTGTGTTTAATTTATCACCTTCCTTCTCCTAAAAAAAGGTCATTCGTTTGATGATCAAGCTAACATACATTCACTTTTGTGTAATGCAAATAAATGTTTAATAAAATTCTGAATCTCCTAAGATGTTGACTTTATAGCTTCCTGGATGAGAAAGTGGCATTTGGGAGGGTCTAGGGATAATGAAATGGCTGAAATTTCTCCAGGCAGCTTTCGCTGATCGGGGAAATAAAAATATTCTGTCCCTGTATTGCTCTATGTGAATGACCCATTAAGAAGACTCTTTAGTCTTTGGGGCTTTGAAAAATCTGCACTTGCTTCCCTGTCTATCAGCCAGGCCTGTGCAGAGAGCAGGGAGGGCCACAAGAAGCAGCTCAAGTGCGATGGAAACCCCGTTCAGAAAAAGAGATTGTGTGTCACTTCCCCCTGGAAACGAAATTTGTTTTCCAGCATCATCAGGCCAGCAGGGCTGCAGATTCTTGAATGGGATGCCTGTGGCCTGGAGGAGGAGAGGCATCTCCCTCTCTAGCATAGTAACTGTCCTGAGGAGCTGGGAAAAACGACAGCGGGTGTGGCTGCCGCCTGGCAGCTGCCTCTAAGTGGGAGTTCCCAGGAGCTTCAGGGGGCTCAAGAATGACAGGAGAAAAGTCACCAGGAATGTCTGAAGACAGAAGGACTTTATTTTCAGGCAAAGCCACCCTGGCTTGGGATGAATGTCTCTTCCCAGTTTGTTTCACTCTCTCCATTTTGATTCTTAATCATTTCTTTCTCTGCACTCTGAACGCGGTAATTGATTTCCTGATCAAGAGGCGGGGCGCTACATTTTTCAAAGCTCTCAGGGCGCCGAGAAAATCTAAAACCATTGTCTGGTAGACGGCAGCTTTCAGCTGCAGTCATTTTTAGCATCAGGTAAGCCTGTTGGCAGGAGCTTTTCAAATTTTATTCATAAACGTTGTCTTTTACTGATTAGGTAGGTGATAACATTCTCTATGTTGCAACTGCATCATCCAGAAAAGGCGATTTTTAACAATGATAAAAATAAAGCTTGTTGGATCATTTTTAATGGTAATAAATTGGTTCCCAAAGATTTGATTAAAGGGAAAACTAGGTCAATCTAAGCAGAGTCCAAATGAGGGAGAAAGTCCACAGGGGAGGGGAGGATTGTGGAATCAGAGACTCAGTCAATGGAAAAAAAAAATTTAAGTGTAAAAATCAAAAAAGAAAAACAAGTCGGGTGCAGTGGTGCGGTCCTGAAATCCCAGGGGCTCGGGAGGCTGAGACAGGAGGATCCTGAATTCAAAGCCAGCCTCAGCAAAAGCAATTCAGTGAGACCCTGTCTCTAAATAAAATACAAAATAGAAAAAATAGGGCTGGGAGTGTGGCTCACTAGCCAATTGCTCCTGGGTTCAATCCCTGGTCCCCACCCCCCTCCTCCCCAACAAAAGGAAAAACAAATCACCATTCTTTTTTTTTTTTTTTTTTGGTACCAGGGATTGAACTCAGGGGCACTCGACCACTGAGCCACATCCCCAGCCCTATTTTGTATTTTATTTAGAGTCAGGGTCTCATTGAGTTGCTTAGTGCCTTGCTTTTGTTGAGGCTGGCTTTGAACTTGCAATCCTCCTGTCTCAGCCTCCCGAGCCCTAGGGATTACAGGTGTGTGCCACTGTGCCCTGCTCATCTTGCATATTTTCTCTGGAGTTATATAGATATAGATACAGAAGTATCTAGATATCTGTGTTTATATATGTTACACAAAAGACCATTAACTTTGCGACCAAAAGGTAAAGAATACTGTTTTTTGTTTTGTTTTGTTTTTGCTTTTTTTTTTTTTTTACTGGGAATTGAACTGAGGGTCATTTTACCACTGAACTACACCCTCACCCCCTTTTAAAATTTTACTTTGAGACAGGGTCTCCATAAGTTGCCAAGGCTGGTGTGATCCTCCTGCCTCAGCTTCTGGAGTCTTGGGGATTATAGGCAGCATACACCACGCCAGGTTTAAGGGGTGCTAATTAAAGAAGACAAAGCAAATCTGTAATCCATCCCGTCCCTCATAGAACTTATTTGTTTTTATTAATTTTTACTTAGATAGGATTCATATACCGTAAAATTCAGCCTTTTCAGTAAGTGTACAATTCAGAGGGTTAGTATATTCACAAGGTTGTGCAAACATCCCTGCAATCTAATTCCAGAGCATTTTCATCACTGCAAAAAGCAGCCCTGGAATCATAACGGTCACTCCCCATTTTCCCTCTCCAGCTCATGGTAACCATTTATCTACTTCCTGTCTCCGCGGATTTGCCTATTCTGGACATTTCATATAAATTGAATCACACAATATGTGATTCCACAAAAGAAGCGTTTTACGTCTGGCTTCTTTCACTTAAGCATGCTTTGAAAAAAAACTGTAGCAAGATATATATAGATATAATGTGTGTGTATATTATATATAATACAAAATTTACTGTCTTAATTTTTTTTTTTCAGTACTGAGGATTGAACCCAGGGGTGCTCTACCACTGATCTACATCCCCAGCCCTTTTTATTTTTTATTTGAAGACAGGGTCTGCCTACATTGCTGATGCTGGCCTCAAACTTGCCATTGTTCTGCCTCAGTCTTCCTAGTAACTGGGATTACAGGGGCATGCCCCCACACCCAGTTTAGGTTTAACACTTAAAAATTAAAAAAAAAAAATTTTGTTCTAATTAGTCATACATGACAGTAGAATGCATATGACACATCATACATAAATGGAGCACAACTTATCATTCTTCTAGTTGTACGTAATGTAGAAACACACCAGTTGTGTAGTCATATATGCACATAGGGTAATAATGGCCAATTCATTCTACTGTCCTTCCTACCCCTAGGTTGAACATTTTGAGGAGCTGCCAAAACATTTTCCACAGTGCGGCACCTTTCTCTATTCTCACCAACAATATATAAGGGTGCCTGTTTCCCCACATCATTGCCAACATCTCTTAATTTCTATTTTTTTCTTTCTTCCCGTTTTTATAATCATTTTTTTACCTTTAATTAATTAATTAATTAATTTTAACGTGGTGCTTTTTTTTTTTCAGGGCTGGGGATGAACCATATCTCGAACCACATGCCAGGAGATGCCAGGCAAATGCCAGGCGAGTGTTCTATCACTGAGCTACAGCCTTAGCTCCAACATTTGTTATTTTCATTTAGAAAATAATTACAGTGGATGTGAATTGGCATCTTAGTGTAATATAGATTGTAATTTTACAATGTTTTAATTTTTAAAATCATAAGGCTAAAGTGATTCTTTTTTTGTATAATTAATAAAATTTAAAAGAAATGCATTACTAAAACATGCTTATGTTTAAGGCACAAAACTCATCAAAGTTGATATGAATGTAAATAGGTGAATTATTCACATAGCTAACAGAGCATTAAAGGGTAAATTTGATTTGGGCTCAGACTAGCACGATTGATGGTATTTTTTTATTTTTTAATACTGGGGATTGAACCCAGGGGCATTTTACCAATGAGCTATATTCCCAGCCTTTTTAATTTTTTACTTTAGTGTCTGAGTACTGAGGGTTTCGCTCAGTTGCTGAGGCTATCCTCGAACTTGTGATCATCCTGCCTCAACCTCCCAAATTGCTGGGATTACAATCATGTGCCACCATGCCTGGGACATAACTCATGATATTCTTAGGAGGAAGATAGAATGATACAGATTTAAGGCCTCTACAAAGCTGGTCTTGGTGGTGCACATCTGTAATCCCAGCAACTCTAAAGGCTGAGGCAAGAGATCACAAGTTCAAGGTCAACTTGAGCATATTAGGAGATGTTGTGCTGAAATGAGATAAAAAGGGCTGGGGACTTGCTTGCCTAACATATCCAAGCTTCTGGGTTCAATCCTCAGTCTTCCCCAATCTCACAATAAATAAATAAATAACCTCCTTGAGAATGAGAAAGATGGTAGAATGATACAGACATTATTACCCTATATACACGTATGATTATGCTACTGGAGTGACTCTGCACCATGTACGGCCAAAGGCATGAGAAATGTTGCTCCATTTATGTACAATATGTCAAAATGCATTCTACTGTCATGTATAACTAATTAGAACAAATAAAAAATGAAAGTGTGTATGTAATAAAGTTTTGTAGAAGACACACAAAATAAATAAATAAATAAATAACCTCCACAAGCTTAAAAGACAGTTAATGTTAGGTAAGCACTTTGATACTGAGCTATACCCCAAGCTGAAAAAATAAAAACTTTGAGTTTCCCATGTTACCAAGGCCCTCTGACAAATACTTCATGTGTATTATTTCATTTAGTCCTTAAAATAATCCTGTGCAATAAGTTCTATTTTTATCTTTATTTCACAACTTTTTTTGTGTGGGGGAAAAAAAAAACAAACCTAATGCTTAGAGAAGTAAAGAATTGTGCTATTATTTGATAGTCCTGGGAATGAATCAAACCTGAGGCCGAGTAGTTACACTGGACTATACCGTGTTGCAGTCCATGAATTCTTAGTGTTTCATTAATAAAATAATAAATACCTGGATGGTGTTGTGGCTCAGCAGTAGAGCGCTTGCCTCGCATGTGGGGTGTCCTGGGTTCGATCCTCAGTACCACATAAAAATAAATAAATGAAATAAAGGTATTGTGTCCAACAACAACTAAAAAATAAATATTAAAAAAATAAAAAAATAATAAATACCTGTAAACTCATGATAATCACTATTACTGCCACATTTTATTCAGTGTTCACTAGGTTTCAGGGACCATGCTAGGCTTTTCTTTCCCTCTTTCTCCCTCCCTGCTGTTGGGGACTGAACCCAGAGCCTCATGCATGCTAAGAAATGCTCTTCACTCAGCTGCATCCTTGGCCCCATTGTAGGCTCTTTATGTGCATTATTTCTTTGACTCCTTGTAACAGCCCTATAAGGTAGATTCGAGAGTCATTCCTATTTTACTAATCAGAAGACTGAGGTTAAGAAAACTGCCCAGGATCACATAATTTCCCCCAACACATTTAGTGTTTTTATTGTTTCTCAAGCACGCTGGGTCCATTCTGTCTACAATGTTCTTCCCTAGTTCTTCACGTGGTCTGTCTCTTGAACGTTCAGGTTGTGGCTCAAATGTCACCACATAGAAGTCTACCTTCTCTGTCTCATCCACAGTAGCATTGTATGCCTACCAGCATGCAGCAGGTATAAAAAAATGATCTCATGGGTCCTTTATTTGCAAAGCCCAGAACAGCATGCTTTCTTGGCTCAAGTCCTCCCCAACTCCTGAGGATACCACCTTCCATACTGTCTGTCCTCACCTGTCAGGTGGTCCTAGTCTCCTCAATCCAGAAATAATCCTTCCCTTCACTCTCACCGAGCTGTGTTCTCTTTTGTACATTCAACAAGTTTCTCTTGCACCTTTCCCATAACACACGGGCTGGCTGGAACGGCATGGACCAGATGAAGTCTGACCTCCACCTGTAGATGCACTGGATGTGTAAACAAGCAAATCTAACACAGTCAGAGAGGTGCAGATGAGAGACACAGGTGGCCACTTGAACAGCACACATAACCAAAAATAAAAGGCATACATAGGTATTTCTCTGAGAAGAAACTCAGTAGACCAAAGCCAGGCAAAAGATGTGGTGACGAACTAACCAAAATTAACCATCAACATATTTTAAAAGCTGTACAGTGATGCTGATTTCAAGCCAGGCACAGTGCTGCATGCCTCTAATCCCTGCAACTCTGGAGGCTGAGGCAGAAGGTTTACAGATTAGAGGCCAGCCTCAGCAATTTAGCAAGGCCTTATCTCTACAAAACTTAAAAAGCACTGGGGATGTAGCTCAGCAGTAGAGTGCCTCTGGATTAAATCCCCAATATAGTAAATAAATAAATAAAGCCAATTAAAATGGTTATAATAAATTCTTGGGTGTTTTTATTTATTCATTTATGTTTTTGGTAATTTTTTTTCAGTTGTAGTTGGATATATACCTTTATTTTATTTATTTTTATGTGGTGCTGAGGATTAAACTCAGGGCCTCCTTGCACATGCTAGGTGAGCTCTACCACTGAGCCACAACCCCAGCCCCATTTTGGTAATTTAAAAAATGTATATATATCTTTATTAGTTATTGATGGACCTTTATTTATTTACTTGTTTATATGTGGTGCCAAGAATTGGACCCAGTGCCTCACACATGCTAGGCAAGTGCTCTACCACTAAGCCACAACCCCAGCCTGGTAATTTTTTTTTTTTTTTTGATACTGGGAATTGAACTCAGGGGCACTCAACCACTGAGCCACATCCCCAGCCTATTTTGTATTTTATTTAGAGACAAGGTCTCACTGAGTTGCTTAGTGCCTCACTAAATTGCTGAGGCTGGCTTTGAACCTGAGATCCTCCTGCCTCTGTCTCCCGAGCTGCTGGGATTACAAACGTGCAACACCACACTTAGAGGTAATTTTTTTTTTTTTAACAGCACAAAGATGTGTTTATCATGTGAAAATTTCTGAAACATATTAAGGACCTTGGTGGTGCCGGGTGTGGTGATGCATGCCTGTAATCCCAGCAACTCACTAGGCTGAGGCAGGAGGACCAAGAGTTGAAACCCAGCCTCAGCAACTTAGTAAGGCCCTAAGCAACTCAGCTAGACCCTGTCTCTAAATAAAATACCAAAAAAAAAAAAAAAAGGCTGAGGGTATAGCTCAGTGGGTCATCGGGTTCAATCCCCAGTGCCAAAAATAAATAATAATAATAATAAAAAAAAGTTTGATAGAGTGACAGGTAGAAAAAGAACTAGAGAAAATTGTGTATGTGATGTGTTCTTGGCTATGTAAATAGATCCAAAAAAGACCCTGGACTCTCCAGCCTGTGGGCTTAAATGAACTCAAGTTAACCTTATACTCAAATTTCTCTGCCTCATTGCACCCACCTGTTCTTATAGATCCTTGCAAAGGCCCTGGGGACTCCCAAGCATTCATGAAATGTGTGTGTTTGATGGGGACAGTCACCTTTCACAAAGGACACCTTCAAGTGGGGTGACCAACCACCCAGTTTGTCTGGGATGCAAGAATTTTAGTGCTAAAACTGGGGATGGCCTTGGTACGGTGGGATCGGTTGGTCACCCAGTTTCCCTGTGCAGGGTACTTCCATAGTTGCATGATTTTTAGGTACATCAGATTTGTTTTCTCAGCTGGAGTTAAGCTGTATCTCTCCCCAAACAGGTAGTGGCGGACTATGGAGGGGACAGTGTGAGCAGAATGGTGGGACTTTTATCCCTGGCACCGGGGAAGTGAGAAAACCAGGGAAAAAATAGCTTGAGAAACAAATGACCCGAGCACAGGTCTAGACAAGAGGTGCTGGTCCAGGACCCCTGAGTGCATTGGTTGGCAACTGCAGTGGCTGTCAGAGGGGAGAGATAGTCTGGGGGAACTGTAAGTAGGGTGGAAGCCCGACACACACCCACAAACAAAAACAAGCAAACAAACAAAAAACCTGAGGGGAGTGGCCAAAGACATAAGACCCAGGAAACTAGGATTTGAGGTTCACAAATTTGGGGTGTGGTTTTTACAATCTGTCCTTGGTTTTCAATTTGGCAGTGACTTACCCCAAAGCCAGTATTAATACTGGATGATCATTTCCTATCTCATCAAATGGACTACTCTTCCTCCGCTTCTTCTTTTTTTTTGGTGGGGGTGGAGAATGGGGGCTATTGGGGATTTTATTCAGGGGCACTTGACCACTGAGCCACATCCCCAGCCGTATTTTGTATTTTATTTAGAGATAGGATCTCACTGAGTTGCTTAGCACCTCACTTTTGCCAAGGCTGGCTTTGAACTTGTGATCCTCCTGCCTCAGTCTCCTGAGCCCCCAGGATTATGGGCATGAACCACCATGCCTGACCTCTTCCCTTCTTCAAGCTCCCAAATGCGGGTGATTCCACCATGAGGTACTCTTATCTCTCTCTCTGCACTGCCTTCTATAATACTTCCATTAATCCACCTGGCCACCATTTTCATTTTCATTTTCTTTTTTGGTATGGGGATTTAACCCAGGGGTGCTTTACCATTGAGCTACATCCCCAACCCCTCTTGTATTTTTTATTTTGATACAGAATCTTGCTAAACTGCAGAGGCTGGCCCTGAACATAAAAATCCTTCGGTTTTAGCCTTCTAAATCACTGGAATTACAGGAGTGCACCACCCCATCCAGCCTGGCGGCCGTTTTCATTTCAATAAGGTTGACTCCCAAATTGTACTTCCAGTCTCAATCCTGCTAGAGCTCCAGTCCACACTTCAAACCATCTCCAGGACGTTTCCTCCTCATTATCTCCTATCAATAAGCCAAATTCAGCACATCTCAGTAGGACACACAGGATCCTAATCACAGATGTTCGCATTGGAAGAAAGCTTGGCGATGATCTCATCCAGACCTTGCCAACTAGGGAGCCGTAGCACCCACAGTGTGCAGTGGATGGGACATGGATAGATAGAGCCCTCAGAGCACCTGGAGCCTCTAGATCAGTCACTTCTATTGATTACAACCTCATTCTCTGATCAACCACAGAGTAGGGTCGCTGGTGAGCAGGAGGCCACCATCAGGAGCCAGGTGCACAGGACATCAATGCCTGCATAAATAAGGGGCTCATAGAGATACTGGAAGAGTTTTTGACCTAGGTGCCCAAAGAGTATGAAGAACAAGTTAGTGTGCAGGAAGGGATAGTGTGCATGGGTGTGTGAGTGGTGTGTGTGATGGGGGTTCTGGTGCAGGCAACTCAGAGACTCTATTTGCACACTTTTATATTGGATAATTTGTGTATTTGTGGTGATGAAGCTCTCAGTAAGCATGTCTAAGCTGGGAGGTGGTTGTTCTGATAATGTATATGTGTTCTATAAGAGTTTCATCATGTTATTGATTTTTTTTTTTTTTTTTTTGGTACCAGAGATTAAACTCAGGGGCACTAGACCACTGAGCCACCAGCCCTATTTTGTATTTGATTTAGAGACAAGGTCTCACTCAGTTGCTTTTGCCTTGCTTTTGCTGAGGATGACTTTAAACTTTCGATCCTCCTGTCTCAGCCTCCCCAGTTGCTGGGATTATAGGTGTGTGCCACTATGCCCAGCTCATCATTATATTGAAATATTAGCTAGGAAAACATGTGATTAGATCTAAAATCCTCAAAAAATTTTCTCAGTATGTTTGTCAATGAAAGGAAAGAGGATTAAATATAATGTTTTTTTGGGCAATGGGAATTAGACCCAAGGGTACTTTACCACTGAGTTACATCCCCAGTTTTTAAATAATAATAATAATAATACAATTATTATTAATTGGTACCAGGGATGGAATCCAAGGATGCTTAGCCACTGAGCCACATCCCCAGCCCTTTTTATATTTTATTTTGAGACAGGTTCTCACTAAGTTGCTTAGGGTTTCGCTAAATTGTGATCCTCCTGCTTCAGTCTCCTGAGCCACTAGAATTACAGGTGTGCACCACCACACCTGGGTCAGTTTTTAAATTTTATTTTTATTTAGCGACAGGGTCTCACTAAATTGCTGAGGCTGGCCTCAAATTTGTGATCTTCCTACACCAGCCTCCCAAATCACTGGGATTACATGCTTATGCCATTAAATATGGAAAATCTAGCTGTTTTTCTTTCTCTCTCTCTGTACCTCTCTCATTTTCTTCCTTCCTTCTCCTTCTCTCTCTCTCTTTCTCCCCTCCTCCCTCTCCTTCTCCTTTATTTATTTCTCTTTCTCCCTCTCTCTTTCTTTCTCAGTTTTGGGAATCAAACCCATAGTTTCCTGCATGCCAGGAAAGTGCCCTACTACTGAGCCACTTCCCTAGCCTGAGTATAACTTAAATATAATTTCTACTGTTGTAAATGTTTGAATAGTTATAAAAAAGTTAGTTTGTTGTTTTTTTTATTTTTTTTTTCTTAATCATCTATCATTGTAAATAGTCACTTGTTATTTAAAGAAATCACAGTTGAAGAATCTTGATGAGGCTGGGCATGCCGGCACACGCCTGTGAACCCAATTATTAGGAGGCTGAAGCAGGACAACCACAAGTAGGAGGCAACTTAGCAACACCCTGTCTCAAACAAAAACAAAAACATAAAAAAGATTGGGGATGTAGGTCGGTGGTAGAGTGCCCTAGAGTTAATCCCCACTATGGGGGACGGGAGAGCTTTGTTTTTTTTTTGGTACTGGGGATTGTGGGATTGTGACCACTGAGCCACATCCCCAGCCCTATTTTGTATTTTATTTAGAGACATAATCTCACTGAGTTGCTTAGGGCCTCACTGTTGCTGAGGCTGGCTTTGAACTCCTGATCCTCCTGCCTCAGCCTCCTTGGCCACTGGGATTATGTGTGCCACCATGCCTGGCAGGGCTACCTTTTTTAACACTTAATATCTTCTCTAATGCTATTTAAAATTTTTTATTATAATTACATCCTGTAAAGAATTTTAAAAACCACGTTCCATATGCTCCTCTAATTTTCACTGTGTGCTTTAACGTGAAAAGTATTGGAAACTTTGGAAAAAAGTATTGAGGCTAAGGGTACCATTCTAACCCAGGCTCTTGATTTGTGAGGATCTCAGGGCTCAGCATTGAATGACTTAAGGTCACAGTACTAATCATCTTCTAATTTTCCATCCAGTCTGAACCTCCTCCCAGGTTTAAGGCATCCCTCCATTAGGAGGTGTAGCCTGCAGCCAGTTAAGGGAGCAGAGATGCTGGGTTTGGACTCTCCGTGGCTAGACCCTGGACTCAAGCACACATGCCTCAGCCTTTTTCTATTTTTATTTTTGTATTTTTGTGGTGCTGGGCATTGAACCCAGGCCCCATACATGCTAAGCACACGTTCTACCACTGAGCTCTCCTAGCCCTCTACCTCAACCTTTTAACTGGAGGTGAGCACGGCTAAGAATCAGTGGCCAGCGTGGAGCCTTGGCACTATTACCAGGGAAGCTGGGCCTTGTGCCAGGTGGCAGCAGTCTTGCTGTCTTCTTGGTTCAAATCTGTAGCCTGGGGGCTGGGATGTGGCTCAAGCGGTAGCGCGCTCGCCTGGCATGCGTGCGGCCCGGGTTCGATCCTCAGCACCACATACAAACAAAGATGTTGTGTCCGCCAAATACTAAAAAATAAATATTAAAAAATTCTCTCTCTCTCTACCTCTATCTCTCTCACTCTCTCTTTAAAAAAAAAAAAAAAAAAAAAAAAATCTGTAGCCTGATTTTGAACCCTTCCTGGCTTCAAAGCCTCAGAGCCTAGTTCTTGGACGCTCACAATGCAGTGATTCTATGCATGGAAGTAGGCAGGGCTGGTATCTGTTGCTTGCCATCAAGGACCTTACTGACAAATGGGTATCAGAGTGGCTGTAGAGCATAGTTCTCAGAGAAATGGCTGGGGTGGTCTGTGATCCTTAGTCTCGTCTTTGGGGCTGAGGTAAAGATAATGCATCTATTATTTAGGTATGTGATTCTAATGAGTGCCATTCACACCCCACTGTTGGCAAACAGTGGAAACACAATTCAACAAAATCACCCATGTCACTTGGAATTAAAGGCAAGTGTCTAGAGGAGTGCTTGTAGCCATGTAATGGATGTGAAGAATTCAAGGACTGTGGGCGGTGTGGTTTCTTTTGACAGTACTGGGTGCTGGGCAGCTGTCTTTGGATTTATATATACCACATCTGCATGTGCTCCTTTATGCCATTTTTCAAAGTGACCTGAAGCTTGCTAATGTTGAGCTACAAGGCAGAGCAGGAGGTTCTTCAGCAGATCCAGACTGCAGTGCAATTGGGCCTCCTGATCCAGGGTATTCAGTGATCCTCCATTCACAGTCACACTCTGGGATGCTGTACAGAGCTTATGACAAACCCCCAAAGGAACATCACTATGGATCTGCTTAGAGTTTGAAACCAAGTCTTGCTCTCTTTGGCTAATAACTATTCTTCTCTTTGGAAATTGCTTTTAGTTTGCCCCTGGGTCCTGACAAAGATGAAAAGCCAGATGACCACATACCTGTGTAGCTTACTGTGAACTGAGTGTCTGTTCCACTTAGCCATAAAGTGCCCAGCAGTACTCCTTTCCCCAGGAAGCATGGTATATATGAGCAGGTCTGAACAAGTTCCGGTGAAGCACAGATGTAGTGCAACGCCAAGCGTATTTGTTCTCATCTCATTATCTCATTGCCACCACTCCCTCAATTCACAACCATGCCCTTCTGGAGAACTCCCCATGACCAGGGGACCTATGGATGACATAGCTGGAAATGGCAGAACTACACTTTGTGTTCTTGAAAGACAGGGGCAAGAAGAAACCTTCCTAGTGGATGGAGGTTTGAGTTGTACAATTTTTTTTTTTTTTTTGGTATCTGGGATTGAACTCAGGGGCATTCAACCACTGAGCCACATCCCCAGCCCTATTATATATTTTATTTAGAGACAGGGTCTCACTGAATTGCTTAGCATCCTGCTTTTGCTAAGGCTGGCTTTGAACTTGCGATACTCCTGTCTCTTCCCCCCAAGCAGCTGGGATTACAGGTGTGCGCCATCACTCGGCAACTTGAGTTGTACTCTTATGATTCTCTTTGCCATAAGAAAGACTATTCAACCCAGGGACCAGGTGGTAATGAACCCAGATTGGTGACAAGGAGGTTTGGGGGTGAGGATGTAGAACATCTCGGATTAGACTTAGAGAGTATTTGTGTCTCATATTGAATGCTTATCAAAATATTCTCATTGCTAAAAAAACTATAAGGAGCAAGTGGATGGACAGAGCCACCTGTGGACATAAATCAAGCTCCTCCCCTAGTCAAGCCAGTGCCTGCCTACTGAGGACCTGAACAAAATGGCAATGAGTCTGGTACAGAGGTTATGACAGGCTCATCATAGGTTTCTCCCCCAGGCTAACCTGGCTGTTGCCACTGTGGAGTGCCCATTTAAAAAGGAATCATTATAATGGACTCTATCATGGAGGGATGGTGAGTCAGTATCATGGGAAAGTGTTTACACTGAATTTGGATCTGCTTTTCCTGCTAGCTGCGCTTTTACCAGCATCACCCGATGTGGGTTTACTGAATAGCTAACTCAATAACATGAGTTGCATTCATTGCTTAATGAATCAACTTCACAGTGAAAGAAGACTGTCCTATGAGATTCACTAACCTTATTGTACACACCAACAACCAGAAGTAGGTAGCTTCTTAGAACAGTGGAACAGCCTACGAATCATCAGGAATTTCAGCCAGGTAGAAGGTAACAGCTTGAGAGCTTAAATTCCATTTATAAGTCTATAAGTAAACTTATAGACTCTGTGGACTTTGGGCTGTATCTATCCCCCCCCCCCATATATATATATCTTTTTTTTTCTTTTTCCTTTTGATACCAGGAGTTGAACCCAGGGATGCTACTGAGTCACATCCCCAGCCCTTTTCATATTTTATTTTGAGACAGGGTCTTGCTAAGTTAACTTAGGGCCTCACTAAGTTGCTGAGGCTTTTAACTTGTGATCCTCCTGCCTCAGGCTCCCAAACTTCTGGGATTACCAGCATGTGCCACTGCACCCAGCCTGTACCACATATATTTTAACGAATCTGAAGGGTTTTAAAGACGTTGACTTTTGCCAACATTTAAAAATCAAGAGTTCATGTGAAAACCACATTTTCATATTCTCTTGAAAATTCTCTAGCCATTTTAGGGCTGCATTCCCATAGCTGCTTTCATTAAACAAAACATGAGCACTTCTGTTTGCCAAATCCATCACCTTGCCCACTTTTCATTACTTATCTGGTCCCTGTAGGTATGTTTGTTATCCTTGATGTGCAACTGAATTATAGTGAATACATTTGGCAATCAGTCCTTGTAGTTTATTTATTTATTGGTAGTGGGAATTGAATCTAGGATGCTTTACCACTAAGCTACATACTCAGTCCTTTTTGAGACAGAATCCAGGATCCAAGTGGCTGAGGCTGGTCTGAACAATTTGCAATCCTCCTGTCTAATCCTTTCCAATCGCTGAGTCTCTAGAATTATAGGTATGGACCACGGTTTGGCTACTGCTTGTATTTTGTTACCAGGGATTAAACCCAGGGGCGTTTAAACCCCTGAGTCACAACCTCAGTCCTTTTTGTATTTTATTTAAAGACACAGTCAGAGTGGCTTAGAGCCTCGATTAATTGCTGAGACTGCCTTTGAACTCGGGATCCTCCTGCCTCAGCCTCCCTAGCAGCTCGGATTATGGGCAGGCGCTACCACACCCGGCTTAACTTTCACTTCATATATGTGTTTTATTTTCCTAACCAGACTGTAGTAAGGCAATTAGTGGGCAGAACCCTATTAACTATTTTTCTTTAATTTGCTCTTTGGTTGTCTCATATTTCAATAGATATTAATATAGGTTTGTAAAACCTCTCTCATCCCCAGAGCTAACCTTGGCCCCAGGAGTCCTCCTGATTTGGGGTGTGTGCCTGAAATTTCGTCATCATGGTTCGTTCTAGGGGCCGAGCTAAGACCTAGTAGCTTGTCAAGTAAAGAAACTAAAGCTGTTTCCCAATTAATACAAACATAACATCTTGAAGTAGACTTCAGGCGAGATGCCACCTTCCACCGCAAAGGGGAGCGAGGCAAGTTCTGGCAGAGGTGGCAGAGTTCCTAGCTGGGTCTTCGGGAAAGGGGAGGAGATGCCGGAAAGTGGCTGCGTTCTGAAGGTCATCAGAGGCTTTCCGGATGGGGACCCTATGCCACGATCCAGAGTGACCCTCCCTCCGGGTCCCGCAGCCCCGGGTGTGGTTCCTGGCAGTTCCCCAGCAGTGGTCATTGGGATCAATTTCAGGACTCTACAACCAAGCCTTCGCAGTTTCACATTCTGGGGGCTCTCCTCCCCGGCCCCCAATTTCCCTCCGTCGCTGGAGCTGCCTGGCACCCTAGGTCGCTGGGGTCTTCCCCCTCGACACCCTCTAGGGCTCCGAAAGCGCCTCGGTTTCCCCACGGGGGCGCGAGGGGCACGACTACCTGGGGCCTCTCCTAACCTCGTGTACGAGTCGCGGAGGTGGCTGTGCCGCTTTCGGGCTCCAGCCGGGACCGGGCGGGGACTTTGATCCCCCCCGCCCCCCCGAGGCTTCCGGCTGGGGCATTTCGCGAGCGGCGCGCCCCTCTCTCCGTTCCGAGCCGAGCCCGGGCTCCAGGGCTCCCCGCCCCCGACGCGTCGCTCCCGCGCTCCCCCTAGCGGCCGCCGCGCGCCCTCGCTCCGTCCCAGGCTCGTCGGCGGCGCAGCTCACGTGACCGCTCTCCGGGCCTGCGGCCGCTGTCGGTTCCCCCAGTCACCGAGCGAGAGGGAAGAAACAAGATGGCGGCTGAAGGCGATCCGGAGTGGGGCCCCAGCAATTCGGACTGAGCCTTCTCCCTCCACCCGCTTCCGCCGGCCGGGCCCCTCCCGCCCGGCCCCGCAGGCCTCCCCACCCGGCCCCGGCGCCCCCCACCGCCCCCTGCGCCCGCCCCTCCCCCCTCCGCTTTCCCTTCTCCCCCCGCCGCGGCTCCGACATGAGGGGCCGGCGGGGCAGGCCGCCCAAGCAGCCCGCGGCTCCCGCTGCGGAGCGCTGCGCCCCAGCCCCGCCACCGCCACCGCCGCCGCCGCCCACGTCCGGACCCATCGGGGGGCTCCGCTCGCGGCACCGCGGCAGCAGCCGGGGCAGGTGGGCCGCCGCCCAGGCTGAGGTGGCGCCCAAGACGCGGCTGAGCTCGCCCAGGGGGGGCAGCAGTAGCCGGAGGAAGCCGCCGCCGCCGCCGCCGCCGCCGCCGCCGCCGGCCCCCCCCAGCACCAGCGCCCCGGGCCGGGGGGGGCGAGGAGGCGGGGGCGGCAGGACGGGGGGCGGGGGCGGCGGCGGCCACCTGGCCCGGACCACCCCGGCCCGCAGGGCCGTCAACAAAGTGGTGTACGATGACCACGAGAGCGAGGAGGAGGAGGAGGAGGAGGACATGGTCTCCGAGGAGGAGGAGGAAGAGGAGGAGGAGGACGGCGACGCCGAGGAGACCCAGGATTCCGAGGAGGAAGAGGAAGATGAGATGGAGGAAGACGAGGATGACTCGGATTATCCGGAGGAGATGGAAGATGATGACGACGACGCCAGTTACTGCACGGAAAGCAGCTTCAGGAGCCACAGCACCTACAGCAGCACTCCAGGTACCCACCCAGGCCGGTCGCTGCAGCCTCCTTCCCCACCTCCTCCCCCTCCCCCCTCGCTCACTCCCTCTCGTGTGCAGTGAGTGCATCCTGCTCCGGTCTCCCCCCATCCCCGCCCGCCCCCCAAACGGAGGGGAAATGCGACGACACATCAAGTGGCAAAAAACTAGATTTACAAGAGGAAAGAGGCGCATTGTTCAAAATGGAGATTGCATTGTTGCAGTTTGCAGGCCACACACTCGCTCGCTTTCTTCCTCACCCCCCAGCCCCCCCCTTTTCCTCTTCAAAATTTGTGCCAGTGCAGTGTCTCCACCGGCAGGATTGAAACTTTGGCACACACACACCCATTGCGTTCATTTTTCTCCCCTTGTTTTGGTGTGGGCTTTTTAGAATGAAGGAAGCCTCTTGTTTTGCAAACCTCTTTGCATTTCTAATGTGGTTTCTTGTAGATTTTTATTGTCTGTCTGTTCCTTAAAAGGGTATTAAGGATTGAGACGGTTTGTGGGATCCAAATACACACAATACATGCTTCCCTTCTCACCCCTAGCTATGCGGTTTAAAAATTATGTTAAGGAAATGATCAGTTGAGATGGTAGGGGAACCTTATCTGGTCGTGTGTGTGTGTGTGTGTGTGTGTGTGTGTGTTTGTATTCAAGTGCTAATGGGCGCGTGCAACAGTTGTTAGTCAATGGCTGGTTAAAAAACAAAGTCAGAAACCAAACCAAACCAAGCCTAATTTAGTAATCCATCCGATTCAGAATCGTTTTGGTTAAATCTGAAGTAAAATGCAAAGCCTCAGGAACGTGGATCCTCTTGTGATCCCTTTGCTTTGTTTGCGAAATGCAAGTTCTGTGGCACCTGTTGCAGAGGATGTGCGGTTGATCATCCAGACATAATTGCTGGAGATGAACTTTTGAAGTCACAGCAGCAGTGTCAGATTGATTACAAAATGACTTTTTCTTTTCATTTTATTTTTGAGGAAAAAGTCCTCCCTGGAACTGTAATGAATTTCTCCATGGTGAAGTCTCACCTGTTTTCTCACAGAAAAGTTTCTCCAGGCTGGTGCTGAGATGTATTTTGTTAAAAAAAAAAAAAGCCACGCACAATTACTGATTTGTAGTGAATGCATAGTTGTGGTTTACTACATTGTGAACAAAACAACCTATAGCAACAGCTTAACAGGCTTTTCCTTTATATTTTTGTTTACCTGGATTAACTAAATTAGAATCCAGTTGTAATTCATTTAGTTTACAAAAGTAAAGTTTTTGAGGAAATGGGAGGCAATTAATGTGTGTCCTGTCACTTTCTGAGAGACTATATAGAGTAGTAGGAATGGTTACTTTGAAATATTTTTATGAATGTTTAAATTCTTACTGGGTTAAGTGCGGGTATTAGGCCAGATTAAACCCATTTAGGTAGTCATAACATCAAATGAGACAAGGTAATTTTTTTCTGAAAAGAATAGTTACCTGTCTTGTGGTGGGGAGATGCTGGCAGGGAGAAGGAAGGGAATGAATGAGTGTCAAGGGTTTATGTCTTGTGTGTAGAAGGGACTGTTTGCAACTTTTCATTTCTTGCCAAGTTAGTTTTAGTGTATCTTTTATAGTAATAGGTTTTACTTTAAGAAATCACATGTTGATCCTCATTGTACCAAGAACCTGGAATTCAAACATGGAGACTGAATTACAGACACTAGGGAAGAAGTTTTTTTAAAGATAGGATTGAGGCATTTTGGCAGAGCAGTTCAGCTAACTTTAATTCCTACCTGAAGGCCCAGCCAATAATATTTAGGATTGATGGCTGTGTATATGCTGAGTTCCATTATTGTGGGTAGTTGTCCTTAAAAAAACAAAACAAAACTTGTATATTTCTGATACTTCTGTGATTTTTTGTTCTTAGTGACACTTGTAACCTATCTTGTATATACTTGCCGTATGTTTATATGAAATTATTAACTCCTTAGGGGTAAGTGTTTGTATACACTCAGCGTCTCCTAACAGTGTGTTTTACACATAGCCGGTACTCATCAAAGATTGGTTGGACAAATCATTGTTAGTAGCTGAGAATTTGTAATAAGTGAAGTTTTGATAATTCTGTAGTGGATACCATAACTTAAATACTTTGGGTTTAGGAAACTTAACAGTTGGTCTCATTAGATTTTGATAGACAGTTTGACTAGTGAATGTTTCTAATAGCAGAGTTAACTGTTTTGAGCTGCTGTTTCATAGGCTTGCCAGGCATTCTCCTTTTATTGGATGTGGTGTTAATTTGAATGTTTTGCCTTTTGAATGTTACATTTTGTGTTCTGAACTTTTAGTATATGTGCACTGGCCTAAAATGAGTAACAAAGCATGGCAGTGGGTTGTTCAGGCTACAGATTAGTTTCATTATCTGTACTTCCTGAAAGGAAGGCTGTCAGGTATTTGTGTATATGTGTGGAAGATATCCCAAGAGCAATAAAAAAATAGAGTTGGTGGATATGAATTCTATGTAGTGTCAAGGCTAAAAGAGGAGTTTACTTTATTGATAATTTACAATAAGTGGGTTAGT
The DNA here is from genome assembly GCF_021218885.2 of Marmota monax. Lineage (NCBI taxonomy): Eukaryota > Metazoa > Chordata > Mammalia > Rodentia > Sciuridae > Marmota > Marmota monax. The sequence goes on from NW_026695045.1 coordinate 441,581, forward strand.
TTTTGTATTTTAGAATGTTGGCATAAGCACTAATTAAATTGCTAGTATTAAAAATAGCTCATTCATCTATTTATCTATTGGGTACTTTGTAGTACTATGTATGGAGTACTTTGTATAATTGTTGATACAAAGACATTGGCTTATATTGCTAAAGCCATAGATTTAAAGAAGTTTATTCATTGGAGATGAAATGTTTTCCTTAAAGAAGGAAAAATTTAAGTGGATACCTAAGATATTCCCATGACAAATGTTACGTAGGAATGTCAACTTTGAAATCATCTTGTTCGGCTTACACTAGAGACATTTAAATGAATAAAACCTTTATTATTTTTATTTATAAAATTTAGAATTATTTTGGTTAATAGGCTACTTTGCTAATGCATTGAGAAAGATTATATAGAAAATCTGTTTTGAATAGGCATTTGGTAAAGTTTTCTAAGCCCTCTGAAATGAAGCACTTACTAATTTAAAAAAATTATATTTGAAAATTATATTTGAAAAAAATTATACTTGAAACAGTGGTTCTTGCATTTAACTTGTGTGAAATTTCTAAGAATACTTACCTGCAATTTTGAAATTTGGAACCTCTGATCACTTCAGAAAGCAAAAACCCTGGCATTATCCTGGGAGACTTAAAAGATTTATGTCCACAGTGGAGATCAGTGGCAGACATGCCATGAATAAACTATAGATTCATCTGAAACAGAATTTGCTACTGGTTTGGCAGTATTTATTCCCAGCAGTGTCAGCCAAATATCTTTTCAGTATACATGTAATTCCTGATTGCTACAAGTGAGGTACAAAGTACAGTGGAGATTTAAAGGAAGGCAGGATCATACCCAGTTCAGGGAGGTTGGTGTGGGCAGATGCTTCCTGGATGGGTTTGTGGATGGTAAGGACGGACTGAGGGAGGGAGTGAGCAAAATGAGCTCAGGCACTGATAGTAACAAGTGGGCAGTTGGAAGAGCCTGAGAATGTGAATAGGAAATAAACTGTAAAGTTCCATTGTATGTTGTGTTGGGCAGTTCCTAGAGAAACAAGCCAGAGCCATTTATTTCCTCCCTCATTTGTCGAATAAGGCTTGGGCCAGACTGGTGACCTCAGACTTTTTTCACTCCTGGGACACCCAAGGGATGGGCTGTATTCCCATCAGCGTCATGCACAAGTGTGCATCACACCGACGTCACCTCACAAAGATATGGTTAAGCCCCTGCTGTAGCCCTTTCCCCCAGACTGAGAGAGTGACTTGTGAGGTGGTCTCAACCCCCCGCCCCCATCCGTTTCAGATGTTTAATTTGGGTACTGAGAATCAGTCAGAAGATCTGGCAGCAGTGGGATAGGATGTCAGTGGTCTGCTAGAAAGTATAGCATGGCTTCTTGCACAACAGGATGGATTGGAAGAGGATGTGATGGTGGGATCTGGATGGGTTTTTAGCCTTGGGTGGAAGATCTATCCAGAAGCACTTCAGAATTCTTTGGGCCTTGATCTGTCAGAAGTGTAGAGCGAGAGTGGAAGCATCTGAAAGAAGACAGTGTGTTCACCAACAGGTAGGTAAAGATTATAAGGGAAACGAGTGCGATGTCTTTTCAGGTATGAGCACCTGAAGAGGTTAAACATGAGAATTAAAAGAAAGTAAATGAGAGCCAGAAGAGATTTTAAAAAGTTGGGCAACATGATCTATGAGTAGTACAGAGGCGTGTCCTAGGTTTGTGATAATAAATAGGCTTGCTTGCCTGCTCTTCTGGTACTTGCCCACAGGCATATTTGGAAATGGGTCCGTGTATTGAAATGTGTGTGCAGCAGGATTGGGGGAGGTAAGGCCAGGAGATCTGGTCTCTTCTGTTAGGTCTTTCTTTCCTTACCTCTCAAGACCCTGTTGTCCTCTGAGTCACTATATGTCCTTCCAGGTGAGTGTATGGGAGTGAGAGGTTGGTGGGTAGTGATGGCCAGTGACAGCTAGGTGACAGCAGGAGCAAATCTTAGCTGCTGTCCTTTTTCCCTCTGTTGCTTAGGCTCAAACCCCCCTTGCCATGAGAAGTCATCCAGGATTCTTCTTGCTCACCTTGGTCTCTTCTCTTTGAATGTCCGTTTATTGAAGTGATTATAATCTCAGCTTTATACTTTAGTTGTATCTTAGCAGAGACTCTCATTCTAACTTTTGTCATGTTTTTGGAAGCTTTTTTTTTTTTTTTAAATACTGGAGATTGAACCCAGGGGTGCTTTGCCACTGAACTACGTCCCCAATTCTTTTTCATTTTTTTTTTTTTTTTTTTTGATTTTGAGATAAGTCTCACTAAATTGCCCAGACTGGTCTCAAACTTGCACTTGTGATCCTCCTGCCACGGCCTCCCAAATTGCTGGAATTATAGGCCTGTGCTGCTGTGTCCAGTGGAAGGCAGAATATTTTTCAATTAAAAAAAAAAGCAAAATACTTATACATGCAAAATGCACTTCAAAGACTGAAAGTAAACTATAGAGAAAGAATTAAAATGCACATTATTATATAGAGTTATGGTTCAATGGTTTGCTGGTACATATCTAAGATTATTTTTATATAGTCTTTTTTTTTTTCTTTAATGTATTGGGGATTGAACCCAGGGGCACTGGAACCACTGAGCTACATCCCCAACCCTGTTTTGTATTTTTTTTTTTTTTTAAATGCATGATATAATCCTTTTTTTTTTTTTTTGTTAAATTTATTTATTTTTTTTTAGTTCTCGGCGGACACAACATCTTTGTTGGTATGTGGTGCTGAGTATCGAACCCGGGCCGCACGCATGCCAGGCGAGCGCGCTACCGCTTGAGCCACATCCCCAGCCCCCTGTTTTGTATTTTATTAGTGACAGGGTCTCATTGAGTTGCTAAGCACCTCGCTGTTGCTGAGGCTGACTTTGAACTCTCTATCCTTCTGCCTCAGTCTCCCTAGCTGCTGGGAAAGGTGTGCTCCACCACACCCGGCTGTCTTTTTGTTACATTATTATTGTTATATTATTTAAATAACATTTTTGATTGCCCATAGTTTGCTGAAAAATTATAAACACAGTAACAGTAATAGCTAACATTTATTGGCCATCTTCTAAATTGCTGACTGATTTTTTAATTTTTTTTGAAGCTGTGAGTTGAAACTGATAAATGTTGTAGCATGTATCAGTACTATATTTAAATAGTATTTTCATTTTATATGACTACATGATGTTTTGCTTATCCATTTCATCAATTCATGGTCATTTGTTTTCAGATTTTGACTATTATGAAAAACGCCACTGTGAACATTCATGTACAGTTTTTTTTCTAGACATAGGTTTTTATTTCTCTATACATATACATAAGCGTGTGTATACGTATATGTTTATATAAACATACCTAGGTGTGGAATTGTTGGATCATTGCAATTAAAAAAAAAATTGGGGTTGGGGCTATAGCTCAGTGGCAGAGTGCTTGCCTAGCATGTGTAAGGCACTTACTGGGTTCAATCCTTAGTACCATATAAAGATGAATAAATAAAATAAAGGCATTCTGTTCATCTGTAACTACAAAATTTTTTTTTTAATTATTTTTTTTCCCCCTGTACTGGGGATTGAACTCAGGGGTGCTCTACCACTGAACTACATTTACCATCTCATTTTATTGAGACAGGATCTTGGTAAATTGTTGAGGCTGGCTTTGAATTGAAGTCCTCCTGCCTCAGCCTTCCTAGTTGCTGGAATTACAGATTTGTGCCACCATGCCTGGCTGCAAATTCACCCAGCCTTGTTTCATTGGTTAACAGTAGTTAGTTTATTCCTTCCTTCCTTCCTTCCTTCCTTCCTTCCTTCCTTCCTTCCTTCCTTCCTTCCTTCCTGTGCTGGGAATGGAACCCAGGGCCTCATTCCTGCTAGGCAAGTGCACTACCACTGTGCTACAATCCCAACTCTGTTATAATATATTTTTTTTTAATTTTATTTTTTAGGTGTAGATGGACACAACACAATGCCTTTATTTTTATGTGTTGCTGAGGATCGAACCCGAGTCCAGCCCGTGCTAGGTGAGGGCTCTACTGTTGAGCCACAATCCCAGTCCTATAATAATTTTTAAACAGAATTCTCTTAAGACAAAAGTCAGCTGGATTTTGAGTCTTCCTAAAGGTCTGTGATTATTGTATTGCCTTCAGTCAGCTTGGGGAGTTTATTCTAGAAGCATTTGCCTGATAAGGACGAGTGTAAGTGGGGCTCATACTGCTGATTTCCACACTGGCAGTGTGAAGACTTGTGGCAGGTGTCAGGGGCACCTAATATATAAGCATACCACAGAATTTTAGTCTGTCATAATTTGTGAGAATTTGGTGATTCTAGATGAGTCTTCTTTGATTGTCGGATCTAGAGATGTGATTTAAAAAAAAAAAATTTAGGGCTGGGGTTGTAGCTCAGTGGTTGAGCGCTTGCCTTGTTTGTACGCGTGAGGCCCTGGGTTGGATCCTCAGCACCACATAAAAATAAATAAATAAAAATAAAGATACGTGTCCATCTACAATGAAAAATAACATTAAAAAAATTTTTAGGGGGGCTGGGGATGTGGCTCAAGCGGTAGCGTGCTCGCCTGGCATGCGTGCGGCCTGGGTTCGATCCTCAGCACCACATACAAATAAAGATGCTGTGTCCGCTGAAAACTAAAGAATAAATAATAAAATTCTCTCTCTCTCTCTCTCTCTCTCTCTCTCTCTCTCTCGCGAGCGCTCTCTCTCTTTAAAAAAAAAAAAATTTTTTAGGGCTAGGGATGTGGCTCAAGCGGTAGCGCGCTCACCTGGCATGCGTGGGGCGCTGGGTTCGATCCTCAGCATAAAATAAAATAAAGATATTGTGTCCACCGAAAACTAAAAAGTAAATATTAAAAAGTCTCTCTCTCTCTCTCTTTCAAAAAAAATTTTTTTTAGTTGTTGACAGACCTTTATTTTATTCATTTATTTATATGCGGTGCTGAGAATCAAACCCAGTGCCACACATATGCAAGGCAAGTGTTATACCATTGAGCCACACCCCCTCCCATGTTATTTGTTGTAGTATAATGATTTAGGGTAGAATCTGGAACCACATTTCATGGGTTTAAATCTGGGGAATCTGTTTTTTGGTTTTTTTTTTTTTTGGTATTGGGGATTGAACCCAGGGATCCTTAACCACTGAGCCACATCCCCAACTCTTTTGAGTTTTTATTTTGAGATAGGGTCTTGGTAAATTGCTTAAAGGACCTTGTTAAATTGCTGAAGCTGGTTTTGAGCTTGCAGTCAGTCCTCCTGCCTCAGTATTTACTAAGTATTTTATTTTTAAAAAATATTTATTTATTTATTTATTCTGATTTGTTATACATGATGGCAGAATGAAATTCATTTCATATTATACATATAGAGCACAATTTTTCAAGACACTGATTGTACACAGAATGATTTCACGTGATTCATGTCTTATACACGTACCTAGGGTGAAGATGTCTAACTCACTCTACCATCATTCCCACCCCCTAGTCCCCTCCCTTCCCTTCCCTTCGCCCTATCTAAAGTTCCTCCATTTCTCCCATGCTCCGAGCCCCACCCCACCGTCGCCATTATGCATCTGTATCCTCATATCAAAGAAAACATTTGGCCTTTGATTTTTTGGGATTGGCTTGCTTCACTTAGCACTATATTCTCCAACTTCATCCATCTACCTGCAAATGCCGTGCTTTTATTCTCTTTTAATGCTGAGTAATTTTCCATAGGGAAACCAAAGTTTCCCTATCCATTCATCTACTGAAAGGCATCTGGGTTGGTTCTACAGTTTACCTATTGTGAATTGTGCTGCTACAAACATTGATGTGGCTGTGTCCCTTAATACACTGTTTTTAAGTCCTTTGGGTATAAACTGAGGAGTGGGATAGCTGGGTCAAATGGTGGTTCCCTTCCCAGTTTTCCAAGGAATCTCCATACTGCTTTCTGTATTGGCTGCACCAATTTGCAGTCCTACCAGCAATGTATGAGTGTGCCTTTCTCCCCACATCCTCGCCAACACTTAATTGTTGTCTGTATTCTTTTTTGTTTTAAATGAATTTTATGTATGTATGTATGTATGTATGTGCTAGGGATTGAACTCAGAGGCACTTGACCACTGAGCCACATTCCAGCCCTATTTTTGTATTTTATTAGAGACAGGGTCTCACTGAGTTGCTTAGTGCCTTGCTAACTTGCTGAGGCTGGGTTTGAACCTGCAGTTCTCCTGCCCCCACCTCCCGATCCGCTGGGATTACAGGCATGTGCCACCATGCCTGGCTTGGAATCAGTTTTTATTTCAGCTTCTAGATATTAATTTTCAAAAGCCATTTTCTTTGTTCCTTTTTTTTTTTAGAGAGAGAGAGAATTTTTTTATTTTTTAATATTTATTTTTCAGTTCTCGGCGGACACAACATCTTTGTTTGTATGTGGTGCTGAGGATCGAACCCGGGCCGCACGCATGCCAGGCGAGCGCGCTACCGCTTGAGCCACATCCCCAGCCCTCTTTGTTCCTTTTTTATAGCATCCTGTTCATTTTATATTTCTCTGGGAATACTAATAATTTTTAAAAAGTATTGATTTTCAATTTACATATACATTAAAATTCATCCTTATTAGTGTATAATTTTTAAGTTTTGCCGAACAGCCATGTAATCACTACTTTATAGAAGGTCCCATCACTACTCCTCCCAAATGCCCCCGTGCTTCTTTTTTTTTTTTAATTGTAGTAGAGCCTCACACAAGCTAGGCAAGTACTGAGCTCTATCCCCCACCCTTTTAAAATTATTTTTATTATCATTATTTTTTTGATATCGGGGATTGAACTCAGGGCACTCAGCCACTGAGCCACATCGCCACCCCCACACCCCCTTTTTTTTGGTACCTGAGATTGAATTCACGGGCACTCATCTACTGAGCCACATTCCAGCCTATTCTGTATTTTATTTAGAGACAGGGTCTCACTGAGTTGCTTAACAACTTGTTTTTGCCGAGGCTGGCTTTGAACTTGTGATCCTCCTGCCTCAGCCTCCCCAGCCTCTGGGATCACAGGTGTGTGCCATCATATCCAGCTTTTTAAAAATTTTGACACTAGAGTCTCACTAAGTTGCTGAGGCTGTCCTCAAATTTGTGATCCTTCTTCCTCAACTTTCCAGATAACTCAAATTCCATGCATGTCCTACCATTCCTGCCCTTGTGCTTTTCTGATCAACTCCTACTTCTGCCCTCTGGCCACCACTAATTTATTTTCTGTTCTTTAATTTTGCCTTTTACTGAATGTTATAAATGAAATTATATACCTTGTAGGCTTTTGAGTCCAATTTTTTTTTGTTACCTAATAATGCTTTAGAAATTTGGTCAAGATATTGCTTATATCAATAGGTCATCAGTTTTTGTCACAGCGTAGTATAGCCCATTATGTGTGTATACCACAGTTGGTTTATCCATCCACTAAGACATTTGGGTGTTTCCACGGTTTTGAAGATTATGAATAAAGCTGCTCAACAATAGTTTGGTGTGAACATAAATTTTTCTTACTCATCATTAAATAACTAGGAGTGGAATCACTGGGGTTATATGTTGAGTGTATTTCAGTTGTTTTATAAGCAATTGTTCCTGGGTGTGGTGAGCATGACTGTAACCTAAGCAACCCTGGAGGCTGAGGCAGGAGGATCATAAGTTGGAGGCCAACCTCAACAATTTTCTGAGACTCTAGGTAACTTGAAGCACCCTGTCTCAAAATTAAAAGGGTTGGGGAAGTAACTCTGTAGTAAAGCACCCTGGGCTACAATCCCATCCCCCCAAAAGCAGTTGCCAAACTGTTTTCCAAAATGGTGTTGCCATATTATTTTCCCAACAGCAATACATGAGAGTTCCAGTCATTCTAATAGCTATGTAGTGCTTGTTATGTTTCATTATGGTTTTCCAATATCATTTTTATATATTTTACATTGTAATAATTTTGTTTATGCCAGTAATATACAAAGCCCATGTCACCCAGCATTGACTGTTAAAAAACTGTCTCTGGGGGCTGGGGATGTGGCTCAAGCAGTAGCGCGCTTGCCTGGCATGCGTGCGGCCCGGGTTCGATCCTCAGCACCACATACAAACGAAGATGTTGTGTCCGCCAAATACTAAAAAAAATAAAATAAATATTAAAAATTAAAAAAAAAAAACAAAAAAAACTGTCTCTGGCCAAGCGTGTTGGCACATGCCTGTAAATCTTGCTCCAGGGAGGAGGTGGTGAGGCAGCAGGATTGCAAGTTCAGGGCCATCTGGGTTATTTAGTGAAATCCTGTCTGAAAATTAAAAAAGAAAAAAAGGGGGTGAGGCTGGGGATGTAGCTCAGAATCCTCCAGGGTTCAATCCCCAGTATGCTAGAAACAAAAAAGGGCTGGGGCTGGGGCCGCAGCTGAGTGGCGGAGCGCCTGCCTCGCATGTGTGGGGCATTGGTTCAATCCTTAGCACCACATAAAAAGAAAGATATCGGGTCCATCTACAACTAAAAAAATATTTAACCCCCCCCAAACCAAAAACCAAAACAACAAGAACAACAAAAACCATCTCTGCATTTCATAGGTTAAAAGTTCTATTAGAATCTGAATTTCTTTGACTACTTCATTGATTTATTCATTTCTTTTTCTTTTTTTGTTTTATTCATTTATTCAAAAAATACCTATTGAGTGCATGCTGTGTTCCAGTTGCTATCTTGGATACAATAGTGATTAATTATATCAAATATGGCCCCAGCTCTAATGAGGTTTCTCCAGAAGCAGGACAGGCATTCTGTGTATCAGCAAGAAAAATATTTCAAAAGGGGACAAGTAAATATAATTGCGTCAGCAGGGCACAGAGAGAAGGCTTTCCTGAAGAAGTGATAGTTAAGCTCAAAGTTAGAGTAACCAGGTAAAAGGAGGAGAAAAAAGGGTTCTATACCACATGCAGTAGATGGGAGGGAAAAGCGTGAGTACTTTTAAGTAAGGCATCATGTGATTAGATTTGTGTTCTTTAAAAAGTGTCTCTGAGCCAGGTGTGGTAGTGCGTATCTCCCAGCAAGTTGGGAGGCTGAGACAGGAGGATCGCAAGTTGAGGCCAGACTGAGCAATTGAGTGAGACCCTATCTCAAAATAAAAAGAACTGAAAAGGGACTGTGAGGATATAGCTCAGTGGTAAAAGTGCCCCTGGGTTCAATCCTCAGTACTGGGGTAGGAGGATAGTGGCACCCAAGTCTGTCTGTCTATGGAAAGAGATTGAATTGGAGTGGTTCAGATAAGAAGGGAGTAAGGGAGCTAGGCTGTTGAAGTAGACACATCCTGGGTTGGCATTGGTGGGAATGGAGGGTAATATTTCAGGAGTTAGAATGGCTTCCTAGTGATGTATTTGGCTGGGTTGTGGTGGTGAGAAGAAAAAGGGATCAAGGATGACTGGACTTCTAAATCTCCCTTATTGTTGGTTTCCTTATTTTTATTTCTTATTACTTTGAATTTGTTCTTCAAGTAAGACTGAATTCTTTGTAGTTCTCACAAACTGTAGTTACTCTCTGCTGTGCTGACTGCCTCCTTGTCACCCGTCACGCCCTCACCTTCTGTGGGCCTTCTCTATGGTTCCCCTTGTCTCATCGTGGGGCTAAGTTGCTCTCCAGCCCCCTATGCCATTTCCCAGCACCATGCGTGCGTCTCTCTGTTGTTTAGTTTCCAGTTATATGGGGGTTTTCTAGGTATCTTTCTGGGACTGCTTTCCAGTTTGATTTCATTATGTTCAAATAGCATACTTCATTGCCCTTATTTTGTTTGACAGTTTTAGAGCTTTGTTTTGCACCCTGAAATATTGTCTGTCCAGGGGAATGCTCCATTTGCACTTGAAAATAAAGTGTATTCTGTTGTGGGCTGGGATAGTCCATTAATGTTAGTTAGGTCAGGTTCTTTGGTAGTGTTAAGATTTTCTGTGTCTGGCAGATTTTCTGACTACTTGTTTTATCGATTACTGGAGAGAGTAGTGTTAAGGTCTACAGCTAGTGTCAAGAATTTCTTTCTCCTTAGAGTTCTATCAGTGTGCAGGTATTTTGAAACTGTTATCAAGGTCATAAACCTTTAAAAAGGATTGTTTCATCCTCTTGATTATTTGACCCCTTTATTGTTTTCTTTGTTAAGACATTAGACTGTGAAGTAGCTGTTAATTATCTGGCACCTCCTTCCTTGGCACCTTCTTTAGGGCTGGAGGGTCTCACCCAAGCTCCCCCTTTAGTTCCTGGCTCAGTCTCTAGTGTGCAGAAGGCAGCACAAGGTAACTGTTGACTGGGTCAAAGAAAGCTTCTGGGTTCTTTTCACCCTCTAGTTCTGGGCTGTGCAGTGGTAGCCACACTATTTAAGTTAATTAAAATGAATTAAGCCTCTAGTTCCTCAGAGGCATTATGGACATTGCAAGTGCTCAGCAGCCACATGTGGCTAGTGGCTTCTGTATTGCACCACACACAGAGTGCATTTGAGTCATTTCATATCATTGCAGAAAGTTTGCTTGGATAATTGTGCTGTGGTAGTCACTGGGCCTCTATTGGTCCAATAAGAATTTACCTGACATCTCTTTTCCTCTGGACCTTTCTTTGCCTCAAATCCTGTGCTGCCTGGGTAGCCTCAATAGTCTGGCTCTGGTCCTCTGTCAAGATTGTTGGCCCAGTTTTGTGTATATGATAGTATTGCATTTCTATGGTAAGTGGTGGGGTCTTCTTTGAGATGCCTGTACATTATTTGATGTTCTTGGTGGTGGGGGTGAGGGGGGGAAGAGGCAGTTGATAATGTTCCAGAGCCTGCCACAGTTCTGACAAAATCAAGGCAAATTTGGCAGTGTTAAGATTTTCTTAAGATTTTATATATAGATAAAACAGGAAGGATTAGGATTCAGACTTGGTTGAGGAATTTAATGTGATAAGTCAAACCAGCATGGTGGTAGATGTCTTTAATCCCAGTGACTCCAGGAGGCTGAAGCAAGAGGATTATAAGTTTCGCGCCAGCCTTGGCAAGTTAGCAAGACCCTTAGCAACTTAATGAGACCCTGTCTCAAAATAAAAAGGACAGGGGATGTAGCTCAGTAATACAGTGCCACTATGTTCAATCCCCAGCACCGAAAAAAGAAAAAAAAGGGGGGAGAGAATTCAATCCTTCCTATGTTGTAAAATTAAAAGTTATAGTATGTGTACTGAATTGTAAAATACTAGTGTTTCCCGGTACGTCTGTATGTCTGGGCTATTTAATATGTAAAACCTCTTTCTCAAGAGTTACTGCCAAATTGGGTGTGGTGGTACATGTAATCCTGTAATCTAAGCCACTTGGGAGTCTGAGGTAGGAGGATCATGAGTTTGAGGCCAGCCTTGGCAATTTAGTGAAATTCTGTCTCAAAATAAAAAATAAAAGGACTGGGATGTAGCTCAGTGATAAAGAAAGGGCCCTTGGGTTCAGTTCCTGGTACCACACAAAAATAAATAAATGGTGACAACCGAATTATTTAGCTAACGGTTTTCAAGGAAAAGATATCCCCCTTTTTTTTTTTGACTGGAATGCTTTTTTGACTTAAAGGTTAAGTTGCAGCCATGGAACCTCCTGAAGTTTTCTAAGAAAGTTAAGTGTTTAGCCTCCTCTCTCCTCATGGATATGTTCTGTAATTCACACACTGGAGACAGCCTGGCCAAGTGACTCATACTGAATGGCACTGTTCAGTAGGTGCAGTTTCTATATTTTACTAGAAACATGGCTTCCTGCTTAATTTCAATATGTTCACATTACCTCCTTTGAGGTCTGTTTATAGTATATTCTATTTATGAAACTTAAAAAGTATTTCAGAAATGCACATATTAATCAGTGTGGATTTTTTCTTGTCCTTTTTCCTTTCTAATGTGTGCACAACTATATTGAGACTTGTCTGAGGAGATAATTCAACATTAAAAATAGCTAATACAATTTTAGCCCCTCCCATCAGTTCAGTTTTCCCTGTTCTAGAAATCAAATTATTTCACACACTTCTTAAAGTCTTAGTCCTTTTTTTAAGTTGTTGCTGGACCTTTATTTCATTTGTTTTTACATGTGGTGCTGAGAATTGAACTTAGTGCCTCACACATGCAAGTCAAGCTCTCTACCACTGAGCCACAACCCCAGCCCTACTTTTGTTATTTTTTATGTTTAATTTGATCCACTGTAATATCATACAATTTGAGCATTTAAAAAAATTTTTAACTGTTAGTAGATCTTTATTTATTTATATGTGGTGCTGAGAATTGAACCCTGTGCCTCATATATCTTAGGCAAATGCCCTACTGCTGAGCCACAACCAGCCCAGTACCTTTGTTTTTTCCTTAACCATGACCATACTCATTTTTCAAAGTATTGTATAAATAGTGCACATTTTAATATGATTTTTCTGTAATTTTAGATACGTACTCAAATTTTTGAGTTTGAATTTTCCAGGTGAGAGGCCTTCGATTGCTGATCCTCAGTAAACTTGGAAGCCTGACTTCTGGGTAGTTTGAGTTGTTGAGTTCCTCTGTCTCAGAAGAGGAGATTGTTGATGGTAGAGGTCATAAACTTGCACACTCACAGAGTCCTAGCATGTCAAGATGTGAACTGTCCTTTTTTTTAACTTTATTAACACATAACTACATATGTTATTTGTATTAATTTGCTTAAAAATTTAGTTGTATTGAGGGGCTGGGGATAGAACTCATTTCTAGTGTGCTTGTTTCACATAAATGAGGCCCTGGGTTCCATCCCCAGCACCCGCCTCCCTCAAAACAAACAAACAGAAAAATTTCAGTCCCTTTTTGCTTTTAGAGACATTGCTGTCCTAATTGTGTTAGACATGTAACTTTTTTTTTAAAAAAATATATTTTTTAGTTGTTGATGGACCTTTATTTTATTCATTTATTTATATGTTGTGCTGAGAATCAAACCCAGTGCTCACATAAGTGAGGCAAGTGCTTTACCACTGAGCCACAACCCCAGCCCTAGACATGTATCTTTAGTCACTTATGTTGGTGTTTCTTTCTGTAGGGTGTTTTCCTAGACTGTGAGGAGTGTGTGCCCTTTGAAAGTCTAAACCAGTTTATACTCCCTTCACTTTTCTGTAACCTTTTTTCGGTAAAGGGCCTGATAGGAAATCTTTTAGGCTTGCAGTCCCTGTTACAACTCTGCAGTTGTAGTACAGAAGCAGCCATAGACAATATGTAAATGAATGAGTGGTGTTCTAATCATATTTTATGGACACTACAATTTGAATTTTACTTAATTTTCAAATTACCAAATACTGTAATTTGGTTGATTATTTTCCCACTTATTTAGCTCTCCTGGGCCCAAGAATAACAGGTGATGGGCTGACCCTAATTGCTTATCTGCAGCTTCCTCACCTAAGTTCCAAAGATTTTCTTCTTTGATTTCTTTCAAATGTTTTATAGTTTTAGGTTTTATATTTAAAAATGTATGATTCATTTGTAGTTTTTTATAAGATGTGAGCTAGGGGAGTTACTTTTTCTATAAGATGAGATAAAGCTTGAGATTCTTTCTTTTACATATAGATGCCTGGTTGTTCTGATATTCTATATTTGTTTATTTATTTATTTTTTTGTGGCACTGAGGATTGAACCCAGGGCCTTGTGCATGCTACACAAGTGCTCTACCCCAGCCCATTTATTGAAATGGATCCTCCATTGCATTTCCTTTTCTACTGCATCTGTGTCAAAATATAACTAGCATGTTCCAGTGATCTGTTCTTTTTTTTTTTTTTTTTGAGATGTGGTCTCCCTATGTTGCTGAGGCTGCCCTTGCCCTTGCAGTCCTTCTGCCTCAGTCTCCTGGGTAGCTGGGATCAGAATCGTGCACTACCAGGCCCAGTCCCTCTCCATCCTTTTTTTTTTTTTTTTTTTCGGGTACCGGGGATTGAACTCAGGGACACTCAGCCACTGAGCCACATCCCCAGCTCTATTTTGTATTTTATTTAGAGACTACAAAAGGTCTCACTGAATTGCTTAGTGCCTCACTTTTGCTTGAGGCTGGCTTTGAACTCGCCATCCTCCTGTCTTAGCCTCTTGAGCTGTTGGAGGTGTGTACCACCATGCCTGGCTCCTATCCGTCCTTTTGTTGCAATAATCTTTTTTTATTTTTTGAAGTTGTAGACAGAATGTCTTTATTTTATTTTATTTATTTTTATGTGGTGCTGAGGATTGAACCCAGTGCGTCATGCATGCTAGGCAAGTGCTCTGCCACTAAGCTACAACTCCAGCCCAGCAGTAATCTTGTTTAATAGTTAAATTTTGAAATAAGGTAGGTATATCCAACTTTATTATTATTCAAAATCGTTTTGGGCTGGATGCAGTGGTGTACACCTGTAATCCTAGCAGCTGGGGAGGCTGAGACAGGAAGATTGTGAGTTCAAAGCCAGCCTTAGTAATTTAGTGAGGTGCTAAGCAACTCATTAAGATCTTTTGTCATCTCTAAATAAAATACAAAATAGGGCTGGGATGTGACTCAGTGGCTGAGTGCCCCTGAGTTCAATCCCTGGTACCCACCCACACACACACTCACAAAGAATTATTTTGGCTATTTCACTTCTTGTGACTTTCCATTAAAAAATTTTTTTTTTTTTTTTTCAGTTGTAGATGGACACAGTATCTTTATTTTTATGTGGTGCTGAGGATTGAACCCAGTGCCTCACGCATGTGAGGCAAGCGCTCTACAACTGAGCTACAGCCCCAACCCCTCCATTTATGTTTTTTATTATTTGGTAGTTGTAGATGGACAGAATGCCTTTGTTTTATTGATTTTTATGTGGTACTAAGGCTCGAACCCAGTGCCTCACATGTGCTAGGCAAGTGCTCTGCCACTGAGCTATAGCCCTAGCCTCTGTGTTTTAATTAGTTTATTCATATCTACAAATCCTCTTGTCTCGGCCTCCCAAATTACTGTGTTAGCCACTATTCCCAGTTTCCTATTGGGATGTTTTTCATTGGGATTATGTTGACTTTCTAGATCAGTTTTGGGAAAAATGATATATTAATAATACCGAATCTTGCCATCTCTTAATTCAGGTCTTTTTTCATCAGTTTTTTAGTTTTCCAGCATACTGGTCCTTCATGTGTTGTTACTTTGATACTTAAATATTTCGTGATTTTTTTGGGTGCCATTATCATTGGTACTCTTTTTTTTTGCACATAGTTCTGGGGATCAAGTCCAGGTTCTGCACATGGCAGGCAAGCATTCCCACCACAGAGTGTACACCCCCCTACCACTGTACTACTTTTTAAAATTTGAATTTCCAGTTATTTGTTATTAATAATAAAAAATGCAATTGGTTTTTCAAATGTTGAATTTGTCAACTTGCTAAACTCACAAGTTTGTAGCTTTGTGTTTTTGTAGATTTCTTGGGATTTTTCTGCATAGGTAAATCATCTTGTATGACAGAGATTGTTTTATTTCCTCCTGTCTAATATGGATCACCTCCCTGTATTGTACTGGCTAGGACATTTAATATGATGTTGAGTGATGAGAGTGAATGTCTTTGTTTTGTTTCTGGTATTTGGCTTAAAGCATTCAGTCTTTCACATTACATATTATTTAGCTGCTGTTTTTCAGATTGAAGATAGTTCCTGTTTAGTCGTTTTCTATTTTACTGAGAGTTTTATTAGTAATAGGTGCTGAATTTTGTTAAATTCTTTTTTGGGGAGCTGTTCAAATGTTCATGTTTTTTTTTTTTTTTTTTTTGTTGTTGTTGTTAATCTGTTGACGTAGCAAATTACATAGATTGTTTTTAAATATTGAACCAGGTTTGTATTCCACAAGTTAAATCCCACTTGGTTGTGATCTATTATCCTTTTTATATTGCTGAATTCTCACACATGGTACTATTTTTAAAATTTTTTCTATTATTGGAGATGGACACAATATTCATTTATTTTTATGTGGTGCTGAGGATTGAACCTAGTGCCTCACACGTGAGAGGCAAGTACTCTTCTGCAGCCCTTTTCTGTATTTTATTTAGAGACAGGGTCTTCTCTAAGTTGCTTAGTGCCTTGCCATTGCTGAGGCTGATTTTGAACTCATGATCCTCCTACGTTGCTAGGATTACAGGTGTGCGCCACCGCACCTGGCCACACATTTTCTTTTTAAGTTGTTGATAGGCCTTTATTTTATTCTTTTATTTGTATGCGGTAAGAATCAAACCTAGTGCCTCACACATGTGAAGCAAGTGTTCTACCACTGAGCCACAAACCCAGCCCCACAAGTGGTATTTTTAGTTTTTTATGTTTGTGTTTATGAAAGATGTCTGTAGTTTCCTTGTAATGTCTTCCTCTGATTTTGGTATCTGCTGGCATCATGATGAATTGGAAAGTTTGCTGCTTTTTCTGTAACTACAGGTGATTGTGTAGAATTGGAATGATTCATTTGTTAATGGTTTGGTAGGATATGCTAGTGAAGCCATCTGGGCTTGGAGTTTTCTTTGCTGGAAAGAAAATTTTCTCACTATGAATTCAGTTCCTCTGATAGTTTATTGCAGTTATAAATTCCTTTTGAATGGGCTTTGTTTTTCTCTCACGCAATTGGTTCCTTTTATTTGAGAGGTCCTATTTGTGAACATAAAGTTTATAATAATCCCTTATTATTCTTTTAATATCTCTATAATTTATAGTAATGTACTCATTGAAATTTGTGTTCTCTCTTTTTTGGCCAAATTGTCAGAAATTATCAATTTAGTTGATCTCAAAAGATGCAATTTTGGAGTTCATTGATTTATTTTTTAAATTTTTTATATATTTTTTTGGTACCAGGGATTGAACTCAGGGGAGCTTAACTGCTGAGCCACATCCCCAGCTCTTTTAAATTTTTGAGGCAGGATCTTGCTAAGTTGTTTAGGGCCTCCCTAAATTGCTGAGGCTAGCCTTGAACTTGCAGTCCTCTGCCTCAGCCTCCTGAGTCACTGGGATTATAGGCATTCACTACCACGCCTGACTGTCTATAGTTTTTCTCTTTTGTTGATTTCTGCTTTTTATTGTTTTCCTCCCGCTTGCTTTGGGTTTAATTAACATTTCTTATTTCTAGTTTCTGAAAAAGAAGTTTAAGATTATTGATTTAAGACCTTTATTTTCTATTATAAGCATTAATTGCTGTAAACATCCCTCAAACAATTTTTTAGTTGTATTTTGCAATTTCTGATATGTCTCGCTAAATGCTGAGGCTGTCCTCAGATATGTGATCTTCCTGCCTCAGCCATCTGAATTGCTAGGATTACAGGCATGCTCCACTATATCAGGCTTGAATCATGGATTTTTTGGGGGAAAATTTTTTTTTTCTTTTTTGGTAGTTGTAGATGGACAGCATGCCTTTATTTTTATTTGTTTATTTATTTATTTTTTTATTAGTTACACATGACAATACAATGATCTTGACATACATTTGAATCAAATGGGGTATAATTTCTCATTTTTCTGAGTGTACAGGTTGCAGAATCACATTGTTATTTGTTTATTTTTATGTGGTGCTGTGGATCAAACCCAGAACCTCACATGTATTAGGCAAGTGCTCTGCCACTTTGCCCCAGCCCCACTGCTGAGCCATGGATTTTTGAAGTGTAATAACTTTCAAACATTTGGATTTCCCAGATGTCCTTTTGTTAATGGTTTAACAGAATAATTTAATTCCATTATGGTCAGAGAACTTAGTATGCTTAATTAAAAAAAGAAACTGAAATTTGCTTTATGTCCTGAAATCTTTTTGGGTGAATGTTCTATTTGCAATTGGAAAAAAAGGTGTATTCTGTTGCTGTTGGAAAGGGTGTTCCATAAATGTCATTGATACCAAGTTGGTTGATAATGGTGTTAAGGTTTCTGAATCTGGGCTGATTTGTAGTCTACTTGTTCTGTTGATTGCTGAGAGAGGTGTTGAAGTCTGCAACTACTGTTAGGTTTTATTCTCTTTCTCCTTGTAGTTTCATAGGTTTATTGTACATGTATTTTGATGCTCTGTTCTAGGTGTATGAACATTTATAGTTGTTTTGTCCTCATGGTTATTTAATCCCTTTATCATTATGAAATAGGCCTGGCAATATTTCTTGCTTTAAAAGCCACTCTTCCCGTAATCTCAGTGACTGGGGAGGCACAGGCAGAAGGATTCCAAATTTTAGGCCATGTCTCAAAATATGAAAAGGCTTTGGATATAGCTCAGTGGCAAAGTGCCCCTGGGTTCAGTCTTCAGTACTTACCCCCTTCCCCCCCCAAAAAAAAAAAAAAAACCCAAACTATTCATTCATTCTCTCATTTCTCTTTGAGTTGGTATGTTTGGACCATTTACATTTAATATAATGGATATGATATGGTTGGATAGAGGTTTGCTATTTTGTTATTATATATATATATATATATATATATATATATATATATATTTATTTATTTATTTATATATATATCTTCCCTTACCCCTTTTTCCCTTTTATGTCTATTTTTGGATTAACTGAATATTTTTTTCATGTTTGATTTTAGTATTGGACTTAATATCTGCTTTTTTTAGTAATTGCTCTAGGAATTTCAGAACATACCTAATTACTTAGAGTTAGCATTTTAACACTTTAAATAAAATGTAAAAACATCACAGCCATATAGGGCCCCTTTATCTACCCCCATGGTATAGTAGTTGTATATCTATCTATACATTGAAAGCCCTGTAATCAGTGTTATAGTTTTTGCTTTCAACCATGATACATACTTTAAAAAGCTTAAGAGGAAAAATAGTCTTTTGCTTTTTTTTTTTTTTTTTTTTTGGTTCTGGAGGTTGAACCTAGGGGCATTGAGCCTTATCCTCAGCCATTTTTATTTTGAGAAGGGATCGTGCTAAGTTGCATAGGGGCTTGCTAAATGGCTGAGGCTGGCCTTGAACTTGTGATCCTCTTGCCTCAGCCTCCCAAGTCACTGGGATTAGAGATGTGCACCACTGCATCCAGCTACTGTTTTGCTTTTTAATTTACCCCAGCTCAGCTACTCACCATTTCTTTCTTTCTTTCTTTCTTTTTTTTTTTTTGTACTGGGAATTGAACTCAGGGGCACTAGACCACTGAGCCACCTCCTCAGCCTTATTTTGTATTTTATTTAGATACAGGGTCTCACTGAGTTGCTTAGCACCTCACTTTTGCTGAATGTGGCTTTGATCTCACGATCCTCCCGCCTCAGCCTCTTGAGCTGCTGGGATTACAGGCGTGCACCACAATGCCTGGCCTGAAATTTTTATTTATAACACACACAGTTTCAAACATGAAGAAAAACTGAGGGTAGCACGACAAATGCCCCGTGCATCCTTCACTTGGGTTCACCAATTTTTAAGCATTTTTGTCACCTTTGTGTGTGTGCTGTCTTGAATTTTTAAATGTTCTTTTTGTTCAACAATTTGATAGTAAATTGCAGATATCATGACTCTTCACCTCCAAATAATTCATGTTCTCAAACTTTATATAATGATATATTTCATTTCAAATTTCCCTAGGTGCCCTTACTGCCATTTTACCTCCCTCCTCCATTCAGAATTCACTCAAGGATCATGTTTTGCATATAGTTGACATCTCTTTAGTGCCTTTTAATTTAAAGCAGTTCTTTCACCTTCTGCAGGCAAGTTTCTTTGTGACAGTGACATTTTCTAGTTGTCCATCCAATGTCTTATTAAATGTCTGACCATTGGGATTTGTCTGGTTGTTTTCTACATGCATGGATTCAGTTTATATACCTTTGGCAGGAAAACTCTGTAGGTGCTGTGTTCCCAGCACACCTCATAAGGAGGCACACCATTAATTTGTCCTGTTATTGATGGTGATCGGTTTGGTCACTTGATAAAGATAGTATCAGCCAAATTTCTTCCTTTGAAGCCCCCCTACCCCCACCTTTTTTGGTACTAGGGATGAAACCCAGGGGTGCTTTACCACTGATCTACATCCCCAGCCCTTTTTAAAATTTTGAGATAGGGTATCACTCAGTTGTTAAGGCTATCCTCGAATTTGTGATCCTCCTGCCTTAACCTCCCAAGTTGCTGGGATTTGGGATTGCAGATGTGTGCTACCACACTTGGCTAAGTGTTTTTTTTAAACACTAGGAGAGAAAGGACAATGTAGTAAAGAGCATAAACATAGGAGACAGGTGGGTTTGTGTTTTAGTTATAACTCTGGTATGGGCTCTTACCTTAGACAAGGCATTTAGCCTCTATAAGCATCTTTGAAAGGAAGTAATAATATTACCTACTTCACGGAGTTTATCTGAGGATAAAGTGAGATAATGTATTTAAAAGTGCCCAGCATAATTCCTAGCATATAGAAGGCACTCTGAAAGCTAGCAGCTTTTGTGTTATTACTGGCATGAAAGGATAGGGCATGGGGGCAGATGGAATGTGCCTTGTGAGTAAGTAGCCTTATGCTGGATTGGGACAGTATTGCAGATCAAAGGGTAAAGTCTTGGTATGTTTGGCAATTCATTGTCTTCTTTCCTTTCTTCTGGAGATCGAACCCAGGGCTTCATGCATGCTAAGGCTCTTTACCACTGAGCTATACTGCCAGTCCCTTGTACACGTGTGCATGCGTGCGTATGAAACAAGGGACTGGCTGTGTGTGTGTGTGTGTGTGTATTTAATTTTATTTTAACTTTTTGGTACTAGGGATTGAATTAAGGGGCACTTTACCCCTGAGCTACATCCCCAGTCCTTTTTATTTTTTTATTTTGAGACTGGATCTTGCTAAATTTCTGGGTTTGGCCTTGAATTTTAGATCCTTGTGTCTTAGCTTCCTGAGTCTCTCAGATTACAACAAACATGCATCATGGTGCTTGGCTGGTTTCATAATATTTTAAAGATGACTATTAAATTCTTGCAGATTATTTAATTTTGCTATGCCAATCATGGCTTATGTATGTATAAGTGTAGACTAGAGAATTAGATTTTATTACATGTAATGCATTAATTTATGCTGAATGTGCAATTTCCTCGTCCCTATTTAGCAATGCTGAGTTGTCCCTCTACCTGTAAATACCAGTTAGAAATAGGGGAGCATATTATATTATTTCCCCTTTAGAAACACACATTACATTTAGAATTCTTATGAAGTTTTGAAGTAAAATTATTCCTTTCAGAATTAAAAATAAAAATTTAGGTGTTGACTCTGAAGAATCATCAGTAACTTCTGGCAGTTAACCCTGGCATGACTTCATTCCTAGATCTCCACCCTCTGCAAGCATTTTGTTCATGGGTGTCACTAGTTCAACACATATTGTTTACTTCTGCAATACTGAAGTCACAATCTTTGTTCTAAAGAAGTTAACAAATGAACTCAGGGCACATGAACAATTGTAATAAAATGTGTTGATGCCACGATGGAGGGCTGTCCCTTCTGGTCAAAGAAGCACAGTGCCAGCAGGTGTACGGTAGCACAGACCATGGAGGTGACGCACTTTTGTTTTTGGTACTGGGGATTGAACTCAGAAGAGCTCTACCACTGAACCACATACCCAGCTGTTTTTTCTTTTTAGATAGGTTTCACCAGTTGCTAAGGCTGGCCTCCAACTGATGATGCTCTTTCTTCAGTGGAAGTAACATTTGAGTGGGGCTTTGGAAAATGCCTTAGGTTTCTCAAAACTTTAGCAAAGTAAGGCAGTATCTATTTAAACTGTATAGACAGATTGAGTGTGGTGGGTCACACTGTAATCTCAGCAGCTTGGGAGGCTGAGGTGGGCGGATCACAAATTGGAGGCTACCCTTAGCAGCTTAGCAAGGTTCTAAGCAATTTAGTGAGACCCTGTCTTAAAATAAATAAAAGGGCTGGGGTAATGTGGCTCGGTGGTTAAACACCCCTGGTTCAATTCCTGGTACCAGAAACAAAACAAAACACACACACACACACACCTCATAGGGTGTTTTGATTTTAAAAATTGAGAAATTAATTAAACAAATACAGATTGTGACAACAGTGCATATTTTAAAAACTCAGGTATGTAGAACATTCCCTGCGGCAGTTAACACATGATGAGCACTTACAGCAAGTTCATCTAGAGTTCTAAGAGGGCATCCCAGTGAGAGACTTTTCTGTTACAGAATTCAAAACTGCAGACAGTTTTGCCCCAAGAACGGCTAGGTCCTTTAAATTAAAGCATCTGTGCATAGCAACAGAATTCCTCTATTAAAATAATAACCTGAGGTTGGGGCTGTGGCTCAGTGGTAAAGCACTCGCCTAGCATGTGTGTAGCGCTGGGTTCGATTCTCAGTACCACATATATATTAATGAAGTAAAGGTCCATCAACAACAACAACAACAACAACAAAATAATAACTTGGTAGGTGGTTCAGAGTCTTGCCATTCAGGCTGAGGTTCACTCCCTCAACCAAGACTGTGCTGGAAATTCATTGATAAGTTGTTACTCTTTGGTTCTCTTTCAGGCAGACCCCATTCCTTCCTTTTTTGGGGTAGGCTTATTAAGGTCTTTGATTAAACTTCAACTTCCTTTTACATCTGTCTTTTCCTAATCTTGCCTCCTGGGGCAACTTTTTCCTTCCCTTGCTTGAGTTTCCACGAAAGCCCTACATTTTCTTGGTATGAGGAATATCCAATTTCTTTAAAGCTGCAGTTTTCAAATTTGGCTGCACATCAGAATTATCTGGGGAGAAAGATGGAAATACAGTTTGCTAAGCTGCTCCTGGGTTGTATAAATTTGGGTTGTATTCGGAGAATGCTTAAAGGATGACTTCGCAGCATCTCTACTGCAGTCTTAGGAAGGATTGTTTTAAGGCAACTTCTCAAACTTTAATGAGTGCATGAATCACCTGAAAATTTTGAGAAACCAGATCCAATTAGTAGACTTGTGTGGGGCCTGAAATTCTGAATCTGTCTCAACATCATTTTGAGTAGCAAGGCTTGAAGGGAACTCCTGGAATTTCAGCTAATGTTTATTGATTTTTACACATCTGGATCTCAAGGGAGAATAAACTTTCTATGTCATAGTTGATTTTCAAAGTGGGGTCCCCTGGGCTGGGGGTGTGGCTCAGTGGTAGAGCACATAGCTTGCCTGGCATGGCCAAGGCCCTGGGATTCCATCCTCGGCACTTAAAAAAAAAAAAAGCGTAGTCCCCAGAACAGCACACTTAATATCCTGAAAATTGTCAGATTCAGATTCTCAGACTCCATCTTTTATCTATTTTAATCAGTCAGCCCTCCAGTGGTCCCCATGTTCTAGGGTTTCTTACATAGTCCTTTATTTCCTTACAGAGAAGTCAAAACACATTTCTAACATTTGCAAGCAATGTAAAGGCACCATTTTTGTATAATTATGGACTAACACTTCAAAACTACTGATTCTTTCAATGTTTATTAAGTAATATAAATTATGTGACACTTTTTTTTATTTATTTTTTTAATGTACTTGGGATTGAACCCAGGGGCATTCAGCCACTGAGCCATACCCCAGCACTTTTTTGTTCTTGTTGTATTTTAGTTAGAGACAGGGTCTCCCAGAGTTGCTTAGGGCCTCGCCATTGCTGAGACTGGCTTTGATCCTCCCGACTCAGCCTCCGAGGAGCTGGGATTACAGGCGTGTGGCGTCACGCCAGGCACAACACTTTTTAATATAAACAACATAAAACTCTCAACCTTTGAGGAGATTATATTCTAGTGGTGTTGTTAGCTACCAGGTCATCTATGTATTCATCCACAAGCAGTAGAAAAACTATTTACATGGTTTTAAATTGTTGCGCCTTTTGTTTCAATGTCTTTAAGATTGATCCATGTTGATATATGTAGCACTAAAGCCCTCAGGACTGCTCAATAGTATTCTAGCAAATGAATGTGCCACATTTTAACCATTTTCTTGCTGGTGGACATTTTGATTGTTTTCAGCTTGGTTGTTTCTTTGGTTTATAAATATCAAAACTTTCTGCGTGTGCGTGCGGAAGGATACTTTCTACAAAGGTATTTTTCAAACAGTGGGCTGCAACCAGCTTTTTAAAAAAGTAGGGCTGGGGCTGTAGCCCAGTGGCAGAGGGCTTGCTTAGCAGGTGTGAGGCCCTGGGTTCAATCCTTAGCATCACACAGAGATAAATGAGTAAAATAAAGGCATGCTGCCCATCTACAACTACAGAAAAAAAAAATAAAATAAAAAGTAATGGAGGGGGGCTGGGGATGTGGCTCAAGCGGTAACGCGCTCGTCGGGTATGCGCGGGGCTGTGGGTTCGAGCCTCAGCAACACATAAAATAAAAAATAAAGATGTTGTGTCCTCCGAAAACTGAAAAACAAACAAACAAACAAACAAATAAATAAATAAATAAAAAGTAATGGAGGGGCTAGGGCTGTGGCTTAGTTGTAGAGCTCTCACCTAGCACGTGCGAAACCCTGGGTTTGATTCTCAGCACCACATAAAAAATAAATAAAATAAAGGTATTGTGTCCAACTGCAACTAAAAATACATTAAAAAAAGTAATGGAGGAGTAGGCTAGGAGAGAAGAGATTATTGTAAGGCATATAGGAAGCCGGGGGTGGTGTCATGCCTGTAATTCTGGCTGGCACACTCTCTAATACCAACTATTTGGGAAGCTGAGGCAGGAAGATTGCATGTTGGAAGCCAGCCTGGGCAATTTTGCAAGACTGTCTCCCCGCCAAAAAAAAAAGTACCTCAGGATGTAGCTCTGTTGTAGAAAGCTTGTCTAGCAAGTGTGAAGTCCTGGGTTTGGTTTCAAGTAATGCAAAAATAAATAAGTAGTGTTTTGTAGAACTTTGGTTTTCAGTGGTATTTACACTGGATTAAGATGTGAAATGTGTTTCCTACTGTGATCATGAGCAAACAAGTTTGCAGGCTGTTTTCTCCGGGTTATATATAAGGCTTACACCTGATTAGCTAGAATTGTGATACCACTTGATAATATAAACTGGTAGTTTACTGATGTTTCTGGTGTTCTGTGTCCTTCCCAATAGTTTATTTGGTTGTTACTTTAAAATTTTTGTTCCTTGGCGAGTATGAAGCCGTATCTCGTGTTTATTGCGTTTTACTTGCCTTTTCCTGTTAACTAGTGAGGTGGAGGTAATTTTTTTTTTTTTTTTTTAAATACCAGGGATTGAACCCAGGTGCCTTTAACCACTGAACCACATCCCCAGCCTTACTTATTTTTTATTTTGAGTCTGGTCTCAGTAAGTTGCTTAGGGCCTCACTAAGTTGCTGAACCTGGCTCTGAATTCAATTTTTTTTTAAATTAAGAGAAAAATATAATTAGATTAACACTTACTGGTATTAGTTAATTAATTAATTAAAAAATATTGGTTGTAGATGGACACAATATTATTTATTTATTTCTTTATTTTTATATGGTGCTGAGGATTGAACCCAGTGCCTCTTACATGCGACGCAAGTACTCTGCCACTGAGCCACAATCCCAGTCCCATTTTTTTAAAAAATATTTATTTATTTATTTATTTTAGTTGTAGTTGGACACAGTACCTTTATTTATTTTTATGTGGTGCTGAGGATCGAACCCAGGGCCTCGCACATGCTGGGCGAGTTCTCTACTGCTGAGCCACAACCCCAACTGATATTTAAAAATATATTTCTGTGTGTTGCTACGGGGAAAAAATATACTTCTGTGAGTAGTCAAAATGACTTCACTTGCTGATTATCAGGAGTGGAGAGCCTTAAGTGGTTTAATTTTATGTTCTGTCTTTTATTCCCTGTGATCCATGCTCAGTTCTATAAGCCTGAATCTTTGATTTGATGTAATCCACCTTATATTTATATTCATACAGGATTATCAGTAGTCATTATTAGGAACATTTTATTGATTTAAACATTAATGCTCCTTTTTTTTTCCTTTCCCTTTTTTATGGTTCTGGAGATCAAACCCAGGGCTTGTGGATGGTTGGCATGCACTGTACCAATGAGCTCTACATCTCTAGCACCTGAACATTAAATTAATATTCTTAGTCATTTACATAAATATTGCCCAGTATTTTCTTTTAAACTATTATAAAATACATCCATGAGATATTTAAAAACATATAAAAAGGTTAAAAAATTAATCTTTGTTCTTTTCCTGTCCCACATTTCTTCCTATAAACAAATACTTTTAAATGAGTCTGCTGGGCATGATGGCACATACCCATAATCCCAGTGACTTGGGAGGCTGAGGCAGGAAGATCACAAGTTTGAGGCCCTAAGCAACTTAGTGAGACCCTGTCTCCAAATAAAAAATAAAAAGGACTGGGGATATGGCTCAGTGATAAAGTGCCTCTGGGTTTAATCCCCAGCATTGCCCCCCCCCCCAAAAAAAAAAGATTCTTATGTGACCTCCATAGACAAATATTCTATCATTGTTCCTATCTTCTTTTCTTCCCTGTCCCTGTTTACTCAGATGACATCGTTCTACTAATTTTTTTTGTAACTGTTTGTTTCTTCCATTTATTCACAGATATTCACACTCATTCACAGCTGCTCACCAGGGCTGGGTCCTCTCCATATGGTGGTCCTGACCTACCCTCTGAGCAAGAGAAATGGGACTGGTTTGGGGGTATCCTGTCTAAGTGGGCACAGGACACCACGGTTTCCAGTACAACAAGTTAAACTAGTGCTGGGTGCAGTGGAACACATCTGTAATCCCAGCTACTTGGCTTTGAGAGTTTGAGGCCAGTCTTGGCAATTTAGGGAGACCCTGTCTCAAAATAAAAAGGGTAGAGGATGTTGCTCATTTGTAGAGCTGCCCTGCCTTCAATCCTCAGTTCCAAAAAATAAAAAATAGAAGATCGTTTTGTTTTGGCATGTGGGAAATTTACCTTATGTTTTTCAGCTGCTAGATTTGATTTCCTTGTGTAGGTCATCATAATTCATTTACTGATGCATACTTAGGTTAAAAAGAAAAACTCCACAAAAGTTTAGGTTTTATAAACCATAAAACTTAATTGTACAAGAATGAATTTAATGTTAATTGATGTCTTTAAAATTACTCCTGAAAATTAGGAATATGTTTACCATTCCTCAGAAAGTATAGTAACAAGAAGAAGTAGCTAGTTGTGGTGGCTCACACGTGTAATCCCAGTGACTTGGGAGTCTGAGGCAGGAGGATCCCAAGTTTGAGGCCAACCTTAGCAACTTAGTGTGACCCTTGTCTTAAAAAGAAAAAAAGACGGGGATATATTTCAGTGTTGGAGCACTGGGTTCAGTAACTAGTGTTGGGTTCAATAACCAGTACTCTAAGATAAATAAGTAAACAATAAAACAATTGTAATAATACAGGCAGTAATTTAGGAATAACTTGTTACTTTTAATGAGTTTTCACATTTATAAAGCAGGGCTGATTGTAATATTTCACAGACATGTTCAGAGGCTTACATAAAATACATATATATATGTCACAGACTAATCTCTCCATTGTATATAGTGATACATTGATATACCTATATATGGCTGGGCCTCACATCTCATAAATTGGGGACTGGGTGACTAAAAGTTAACTGATTCCTTAACTGCCTGTCCCTAGACAAGATATTTTTTCCTCCCAATATTGGAAGTCCTCTTCTGGCTTCTTCCTTTCTACTTTCCTTTCTGCCTCTGCCCTGAGGCTGTGCTTCACTTTGGGACTCCTGTCAGGAAGGACTTCTGGCAGTCTACATAGTGAACTTGCTTCAGGTTGAGGGGGGTTTCTGTTTTGCATCTGATGCTATGTGAGCTCTATTGTCCCCTACTCTTGTCATCTTTTTTTTTTTTTTAGATGTGATGGACCTTTATTTTATTCATTTATTTATATGCAGAGCTGAGAATTGAACCCAGTGTCTCACACATGCTAGGCAAGCACTCCACCACTGAGCCACAACCCTGGCCCCATATGCTTGTCATCTTATCTGTAGATGTTTTTTCTTTATGCTCTCATATAAAGAGTAAAAAGTATCTTTCACAAGTAACATTTATTTTTACTATAAACCAGTTAATCCCTCTAGGTAATTGAGAACTGATTATAATTGAATTTATTTATTTATTTTTTGGTACTGGGGATTGAACTCAGGGACACTTCGACCACTGAGCCACATCCCCAGCCCTATTTTGTATTTGTTTTAGAGACAGGGTCTCGCTGAGTTGCTTAGCGCCTTGCCGATTCTGAGGCTGGCTTTGAACTTTGATTCTCCTGCCTTGGCCTCCTGAGCCTCTGGGATTATAGGCATGAGCCATGATTCCCAGCTATAATTAAATATTTTTTTTGTGTATGATTTGGAATGTAGTGAGAAAGTTAATTTAGATTTTCTATAGACTTAAGAATGAGAGCTAAAATTAGAGCTTCCTGGTATTCTTATTATTGTTGATGCTGGGATTGAACCCAGGGCCTCGTGGATGCTAGGCAAGTTCTATGACACTGAGCTCCACCCCCAAACCCTATTCTTGGTATATTGAGAATTGGTGATGTAATAGAAGCATACTTATCTATTTTTTGAGGTATGTGTTCAAAGAGGAAAAATTGGAGAACCCAAAATTTGTAGAAGTGATGTACTAATTTATAATGATACTGTTTCTTTATTTACAGGTAGGCGAAAACCAAGAGTACATCGGCCTCGTTCTCCAATATTAGAAGAAAAAGACATCCCACCCCTTGAATTTCCCAAGTCCTCTGAGGATTTAATGGTGCCTAATGAGCATATAATGAATGTTATTGCCATTTATGAGGTACTGCGGAACTTTGGCACTGTTTTAAGATTATCTCCTTTTCGCTTTGAGGACTTTTGTGCTGCTCTGGTGAGCCAAGAGCAGTGTACACTCATGGCAGAGATGCACGTTGTGCTTTTGAAAGCCGTTCTGCGTGAAGAAGACACTTCCAATACTACCTTTGGACCTGCTGATCTGAAAGATAGCGTCAATTCCACGCTGTATTTCATAGACGGGATGACGTGGCCGGAGGTGCTGCGTGTGTACTGTGAGAGTGATAAGGAGTACCATCATGTTCTTCCTTACCAAGAAGCCGAGGACTATCCTTACGGACCAGTAGAGAATAAAATCAAAGTTCTGCAGTTTCTAGTCGATCAGTTTCTTACGACAAATATTGCTCGTGAGGAGTTGATGTCTGAAGGGGTGATCCAGTATGATGACCATTGTAGGGTTTGTCACAAACTTGGGGATTTGCTTTGCTGCGAGACGTGTTCAGCCGTATACCATTTGGAATGTGTGAAGCCACCTCTTGAGGAGGTGCCAGAGGATGAATGGCAGTGTGAAGTGTGTGTAGCACACAAGGTGCCTGGTGTGACTGACTGTGTTGCTGAAATCCAAAAAAATAAACCATATATTCGACACGAACCTATTGGATATGACAGAAGCCGGAGGAAATACTGGTTCTTAAACCGAAGACTCATAATGTAAGTAAATCTGGTTGTAACTTTTATATGTATTCAAAATTAAACCATTTTCTTTCATCATTGATGTAGCAGGGTTATACTGCTGATGTGGTCTAAACTTTTGTAAACAGTGAGTTGTAGTTCATTTGTAGTTGAAGTGCATTAACACAATTGAAAATTATAAAGAGGAGTATATAAAGTTACAAAATGCTTACCATTGTTTTAGAAGCCCAGGCTTGGAAATAGAATGTTCCTGGGTGGAATGCCACTGTAGGCCTTCCTTGGGGCCTCTGGAAGTAATTTGTACCCTAATTTTGTTGGTAGGATTCTTTTCTGGCTCTCTCTCTCTTATTTTTACCATATTTGTGTAAAATGGAACAGCATGAGCAAGCCTCACTGTCTAGGGAAAGGTCAGCTTTGCCATTGCTGTTGCAGTCTCCCAGGAGGAGATACCCCAGCAGACCGGGGTCATAAACTGGCTTCAGGTCTCTGTGAGTTCAAGAGCTCTTTTGGGTTTTGATAGGCAAGGTCAGGAAAACACTGGTGGGTTTTCTCAGGGCATTGGGTGTGGTTGAGTTTGGGGCTTGTGAAGTCTACAAAGCCTTCCAGTTCTCAGGAATAGGTGAGATCTGAAAATCTGTGATGGAATGAAATGAATGTCAGAGCAGGACATGGAGGGGAGAACCTAAACTCCATCAGTTTTGCTGTGGAAAAATCTGAACCCATTTTGATTCTTGATCTTTTAGTGGGTGACTGGTTTGGACTTAGCTGGAGGCTATGGAATCTTCTCTGCCCGAGTTCTGCAGGCGTGCAGTGATGTGCCCTTGTGTGGGTCTGTGTTCATCCAGTGGATGCTTTGTGGGCATTTTCCACCCACATTGATGTCCTTGGTTCTGAGAGGTCTCCTGATGACTTCCTCTCCTTTTCCCTGTTGTGTTTGCCTTGATTTATTATTGCATTGAACGTTGGACTGCTTTTCTGATTTTTTTTTCTTTTCAGTTTCTCTCTTTTTTTTTTTCCTGTCCCCTCCTTGGGGTTTGTGTGTTGATCAGTATTTCTAGAAGATTTTCTTACATTGTTCTCCCAGTCCTACTATTTGGTTTCTCTTTTCTGCTACCATGTTTTTCCATGTTTTTATTTTAAGAGCGCTTTTGTTCTTAGAATCTTCCTATTTGGAAATATATCAGTCCTGTTTTTCTTTTCTGTTTGTCCTGGGGACTGAACTCAGGGCACTCAACCTGAGTTGGGGATTTGCTTTGCTGCGAGACATGTTCAGCCGTATACCATTTGGAATGTGTGAAGCCACCTCTTGAGGAGGTGCCAGAGGATGAATGGCACTGAGCCACATCCCCAGCCCTATTGTATATTTTATGTAGACAGGGTCTCACTGAGTTGCTAAGTGCCTCACCATTGCTGAGGCTGGCTTAGAACTTGTAGTCCTCCTGTCACAGCCACCTGAGCCGCTGGGATTACAGGCATGCACCACTTTGCATGCCTTTGTTTAATCCATTTCTTCTAAATCGCTTCTTTCTATTGTTGATTTGGTGTATCTCTTCCATCCTCAGATATCTAAGGATAAAAAATAGATGATTTCTCCTTCTGATTAACATGGTAGAACTACATAGCTAATTGGGGAAGCGCTGAACAAGTGGTTGGGACTTAACAATTTTGGGTTTAACCATGTGGTGACTTTCTCAGTTCCTTTTATTGGTGTCTATATCCTTAGCTTTCTCTGGTTGGTGGCCCAGAGAGCCTCTTCCAGTGTGCTAGTTGGTGCAGGCAGGTGTGACTGATGGCATTCTGGTAGCTGAGTGGTGAAAGAAAGCAGTCTGCATTTATGGTGCATGTAGCATTTTCTGTTGCCCTTAAAGCCTAATTTTCTAACCAGTACCTTTGTTCACCTGAGTATGGTGTCTCCTGATCCAGAGAACCTCATGTTTACCTCCCATGGAGACAAGACCTTTAGTGGATTAAAAAGGAGAGATGGTCTAGGGATCTGCTCCTTTAACCACTTTCACCTAGTTTTCTTTGCATGTGCAGTGCCGTTTGAGGGACTGGGAATGTGAATTGGGCTAGTTTGGGATTGGGCGTTCTTGGCTTTTCACTTTGGCAGTAATCACTTGTCCATCTGTTTCAATTTTTTTTTTGTTGTTGTTGTCTGTCTTCTTTTTCCTGTCCTTAGGAGTTTGTCTCCCCTGACCCCCATAGTCCGGGGGATTGAACTCAGGGACACTCTACCACACAGCTATATCCTCAGCTCCTTTTTAATTTTTTTATTTTGAGATAGTTCTTGCTAATATGTGCAGGCTGGCATTGAACATAGAATACTTCTGCCTTGGCCCCTGAGTAGCTGGGATAGTGGTCCTGTGCCATTGCACCCAGAGAGTTTATGTGTTTGAAAACATTTCTTTTTTCTTATTTTGGTATGAGGGATTGAACTCAAGGGCACTCACTCACTGAGCCACATCCCTAGCCTTATTTTGTATTTTACTAGAGACAAGGTGACACTGAGTTGCCTAGCGCCTCGATAAATTGCTGAGGCTTACTTTGAACTGGCGATGATCCTCCTGCCTCAGCCTCCCCAGGTGTTGGGATTACATGTATCAATTTTTAAATGAATATTTTTGTCTCTTTCAGTTTGGATTAGTGTTTCTTTTTAATATGTGTAATTTTTTTTTCCTTCTTGTTGCCCAAGTTTTTGGTTTTATGTTTATTGTGCCTTTTCTTTTGTGTTTTTCTTCTAGTTTTGAGGAGGGGGTGTCTTGTTGTAGAGATGGTAGCAAAGAAACAAATCTTTGTTAACAGTGATTACCAATGGAGAGATAACTGGAGCCACATTTTGGGTTGAAGTTTAATGCAGTATTGTCATTACAAGTGAAAATTCAGTCACATTGTGTATCAGGGAGCCTGGTGCTTGTCAGCCTCTCTGCAGCCCTCCAGCCGTGCTCACTGAGTCTGCGCTGCGTTTCTCCGCTCCCGTGCTCTTCTGTCTTGTCCTGCTTCCTCAACCTTGCGGATGTTCATTTTTACTGCCTCTTTCTTTCTTTCTTTTTTTTTTTTTTTAATATTTATTTATTTATTTTTAGGAGGACACAATATCTTCATTTTGTTTGTATGTGGTGCTGAGAATCGAACCCAGTGCCTCACGCATGCTAGGCGAGCACGCTACCACTTGAGCCACATCCCCAGCCCTGCCTCTTTCTTTTCCACAGGTGCCCCTTTTGGCCATATAGTGACCAAAGGTGCTTTGTCCTTGTAGGCTTTGACATCTTTAAGGCTTTTTACACAGTAAGCAGTGGTGAGGCCTTCCTTAGTTTTAAAGACCTGTAAGTAGAATTAGTGGGTGGTGATTTAGTAATAATAATAGCCCAAAGCAATATTTATTGGGCAGTAAATGTGTGCCTTACAGTGACCCAAACATTTTATGTACTTTTTTCATTAATCTTTACATAGTCCAATAATGTAGATGCTATGTTATTCTGCATTTTAAAGATGGAGTTAAATAACTTGCCCTTGGACTTGTCCAAGATCCTATAGCAATTAGGAGATGGGACGGGACGTTTTTTTCAGAGCCTGTTCATAAGCAGGGGAGGGGGCTGATATTTTAATATTGTTTAATTGTCAGTGGACCTTTATTTTATTTATTTATATGTGGTGCTGAGAATCAAACCCAATGCCTCCCACATGCCAGGCAAATGTTCTACCACTGAGCCACAGCTCCAGCCCCAAGAATATTTTTAATATCTAATTTCATACTGCATTTAGTTTTCAAATGGTCACTTTGAAAAGTCTGCAACTTACATTGTTTTAACTGTTTAAATCACAGCTTATACTTGGGGGAGACTACTGTAGTGGTTTTTGTTATATGTCCACTGAGTATTTCTGAGAGCTTTTAATTTAGAAATAAAGGCACTTTTAGAAAATATAAAGTAAGTGAAGTATTCCAGAAAAATTCTGCTTCTTGATATATCACTGTCAGTGTATTAAACAGTATGTAGGAAAGAAAACTATGTACTACTTTGAAGGTAGTTAAGTAAATGTGAGCTTTTGAAATACTGTGACACAAAGGACTTAAGAAGTCACCTTTTGCTGGGTGTGGTGGCCATGCCTGTAATCCCAGAGTCTCAGGAGGGTAAGGCAGAAGGATTGCAAGTTTGAGGCCAGCCTTGGCAATTTAGTAAGGCCTTAAGCAACTTAGTGAGACCCTGTCTCAAAAAATAAAAAGACTAGGAATGTAGCTTGGTTGTAAAATGCCTTTGGTTCAATCCCCAGTATCTTTTTTCCACATTTTTTATCAATCCCTAGTATTAAAAATAAAAATTGTTACATTTTTAAGCACTTGTCTATGAATTTTTGGTAAATTATTAATGAAGTTAAATATTCTACTCTTCTAAATTGAACAGTAAAATTATTCATTTGTTTCCTAATAAAACTATTCATTATAAAATTGTTTTAAAAACTCAAAATTAGTCCTTAAAATCACCTGCCTGCCTTTCTTTCTCTTTTTTCAGTACTGGAGCTTGAACCCTGAGGTATGCTGAGCTGTGCCCCTATCCCATCCTCTCTTGAGATAAGGTTTCAGTTGCCCACGCTGGCCTCAAACTTGTGACCCTCCTGCTTCAGCCCCCTGAGTCTCTGGGGTCACAGACGTGTGCCACAGAGCCCCCAGTCAAATGGCCTTTCTTGGTGCCTAGTGAAGTGCACAGAATTGAATGATGATTTCAGACAAGTAAGGATATCTCTTTTCATGCAGTGATGTAGTGAATATTTTCTGTGTAAAGTCAAATAGGAAACTTTAACATAGTTAGGATAATTAAGTGTTCTCTGTCAATAATTTCAGTAAACCTGGAAGATTATACATCTTTTTTTTAATTAAAATTTTTTTTTTTTTAGTTGTAGATGCACACAATGCCTTTGTTTTATTTATTAGTTTTGGTGTTCAGGATGGTACCTAGTGCCTCACACATGCTAGGCAAGTGCTCTGCCACCGAGTCATTACTCCAGCCCGGATTATACATCTTTAATGAAAATCAGATTAAAACTATTTCAAGTTATTTGTCCTCTTGTAGTAGATTATATGTGAACTCCTGTGAAAGTTTTAAAGCCATATACATTGCTAGGCAGTTTACAGTATGTGGAGGTTTAGTATATGCTTTTCTTGGAAGCCCAGGAACTTAAAATGATAAATCTCAGTGGCCCTGTTGACCAAAGTAAGCGGTGACTGCCCAAAACAAGTCTCTGTCAGTGAACAATGTTTTAATTGTAATATTAACAGGTCATAGAAAAATTTCCATTTTTTATTGCTTTTATTTAATAAACCTTAAAATGTTATTTGCATATAATAAAAGAAAAATTCTTATTTGCTGAGGTTTTCAGCAAATGACTTTAAGGCTGGTTTTAATTTATTGTGTAAGATGACCCATCTTTCTTAAATGTTGCTTTCATCCTGACAGCCCCTTGCTCTGCTATTGGAACCAGATTAGATTACTACCTTCTTTCGCTCTCCATTCTGAATGATATTATCTTGAACACAGCTTTTAAAACTCTGTTTTTTAATTTTCCAAATGAACTGAATTACATTTAAAAATATCATACAGTTTTCTACCCACAACTTCCCATTCTAGCTACTTTCTTAATAGTTTTGGTTGCCATCAGACCTGTGCCTGAATCCCTTCTGGCCATATCCAGTTCTGTATATCTAGCAACCTTCTGGATATGTCCACATCACAGGCACCTCAAAGATGACACATCTAAATAAAAACTTCTCAGTTTCTCCATTACCTGCTCGTCATTCAGTCTTCTCATCAAGAGAAGCAAGAAACCTGGGAATAATCTTTTGTGATATATTTGTTATACCTTTAATTATTATTGTTGTCCTTCTTTATTTATCCATTTATTTATTAAAAAATTTTTTTAGTTGATGGTCCTTTATTTTATTTGTGTATTTATATGTGGTGCTGGGAATCAAATGCAGTGCCTCATGTGTACAAGGCAAGCATTCTACCACTGAACTACAACTCTAGCCCCATCCTTATTGATTTATTTTTCGTGGTACTTAGGATTGAATTGAGGGGTGCTCCACACTGAGCACCCCTATTCTTTTTAAGTTTTGAATTTTTGAGACAGGATCTCACTAAATTGATGATGCTCTCAAACTTGAGATTCTCCTGCATCAGCCCCCCCAAGTTGCTGGGATTACAGGTGTGGGCCACTATGCTCAGCTGGATGCTTTTTAAAACAGCAGTTTGGTAAAGACTCCTTTTCCTCATAAGTTTAAAAACTTTTCAGTTACTTTCATTTGCCATTAGCAGATTTAAACTCTTAGCACAGGTCCCTAACTTTGTACACTTAAATCTCTTCCATATCCAAAACAATAAATAAAAGTCAACTAAAACACCTAAAAGCCTCTGGGATTATCTGTTTCTTAGAGTTTGCTTTTCCTGAACCCTTCTCCTTGCATCATGAAGTACTTTGAACACCCAACCCACCTGTAGTTGTTTTAATGATAGGGAAATAATGGTAACTGATATTTTATTCATGAGGTATTGACACTATTCTGAGCACTTTACATAGCTGAACTTATTTAATCCTAACAACCAGCATATTGACACTAGAACTGTCACTTTGTTTAGCAGATGGAGAAGGAATAGAAGGTTTAAGTAATTTATTTACAAGATCACACAACTTGTAAGTGATGGAGTTAGAATTTGAACCCAGACAGTCTGATTCCAGAATACGTACTCCTAGTACTACCTTGGCCACTTGACTTGGTTTTTCTTCGATTGCTGAACTGCTAGTTAGCTGTATTAGTTTCTTAGTTTGCTGTAACAAAGTTCCACAAACAAGGTGGCTTAAAACAGAAATTTATGGTTAAATACTTATGGAGGCTAGAAGTCTAAAACTCCAGGTGCTAGCCAGGCCCCACCCACTCTGTAGGCTCTAGAAAAGGATCCTCTCTCCCCTTTCCCAGCTTCTAGTTCCCCAGGTATTTCTTGGCTTGTTGGCAGCATAATTCCAACGTGCCTACCTCCACCTCTTCACTCAGGCTGGGCCTTTTCTATCAAATGTTTGTCAGTTTTTCCAGCCTCTTTTCAATATCTATTTCCAAAGTTATTCCCCATTTTTAGGTGTGTGTTACAGCAGCATTCTGTGTCTTGGTACAAAACTTTGGCAGTTTCCTTGCTATAACAAAGCACCACCAACTTCGTGGTTTAAAACAACAGGAAACTTACTGCCTCAGTGCTGAAGGCAGAAATCTGGAATCACATGTCAACAGGATGATTCTTTCTGAGGCTTGTGGAGAGACTGTTCCACACCTCTCTCCTAGCTTCTGGCAATCGTTGGGTCTTTCTTGGCTTGTAGACAGATGCATCTCTTCAGTCTCTGCCTCCATCGTCACACTACCCTAGCTTCTGTGTCTCTGTTTTTCTTGAGTAAGGACACTAGTCATTGGGTTAAAGGATGATTTCATTTCAAGACCTGTAAGTAATTATATCTGCAAAGACCCTATTTCCAGCCGGATTTTGTGGTACACGCCTATAATCCCAGTGGCTTGGGAGGCTGAGATAGGAGAATTGTGAGTTCAAAGCCTTTGTAGACCTGTAGGAGCAGAGCATCCGTGGAAACCGCATTGTAACTCCAGAACCAGACAGACAGACAGACACACACACACAAAAAAGGAAAATTAATATTGTCACTTTAAAATTAGGACAGATAATTTTGATTATATAAACTGTATAAATAAGCCCAAGTTGGGACTTGAGGTTGTGGCTCAGCAGTAGAGCACGCACCTAGCAAGTGCGAGGCCCTGGGTTTGATCCTCAGTACCACATAAAAATAAATAAATAAATAAATAAAATAAAGGTATAATGCCCAACTACACCAAACAAACATAAACAAACAAACGCCCAAGAACATAAGGATAAACAAGCAACTTATCTTTGAAAGCATTAGCAATATTGTTTACTTTGTTTTGCTACTTTGTGCTTGTAATGAATTTATCCTTCAGCCTCAAGAAAAAAAAGTTTTGTCAGTGTGAATATCATCTTTGAGCACAAGGCAAAACAGTTACTAGCATCACATTTTTAGAGGGACATTGACAAACTATACTTTTGGGGGAAAATATCAGGTTAGTGAAGTCTGGAAGATTTGCTATAAAAAGAAATATTGAAGTATTTGAGCAAGTTTAGCCTGAGATGGAAAAGCAGTAAAATTATAGATGCTGGGAGAGCTGAATGAAGTGTGGAGGAGGTGTTGGTTTATTTCATATACTGTTAGCAGTCAGAAGAGGACTAACTGGTGGAAATACTAGGAATTTGAGTCATCTCATTAAAAGAAAAAACTTACTAAAAACAATTCCAGTGTATAACGGACTGCCATATGAAGTAGTGAGTTCTCTGTTGTGGGTAGGAAATTCTGCAGATGCCAGCATGGAACCAACTCCACCAGCTCTTAGGGACCCTTTTTGTAGTCCTTGAGTTGCTTGAAAAAATTGACAGAATGTCTTCAGTGAAGGTTGTTCCTATAGCATCTCATTTTTATGATGAAATCATAACACAAGTTACATTTTCTATCCCAAAAGATTTAATATAGAATGTTTTTCTTGTTCCATTGAAATACATAAACAGAAGCTGGGCTCAGTGGCGCACGCCTGTAATTCCAGTGACTTGGGAGGCTGAGGCAGGAGGATCACAAATTTGAGGTCAGCCTGGGCAACTCAGTGAGGCTTTTAGCAATTTAGTGAGATCTGTCTCAAAATAAAAAATAAAAATGGCTGGGGAATGGGTCCCAGTGGTAAAGTGCCTCTGGGTTAAATCTTCAGTATAAGAAAAAAGTAACAACAATAAAAAAGTAAGAGAGAAGTAGACACATAGAACCACATATGTTTGGGATGTGTTCTCTGAAATGCATCATCAGGTGAGCTTATTGTTATGAACAATGAGTATGATGTCACTAGGCAATATGCTTGTATGGGACTGCCATCAGCCATGTGGTCCATTGTTGATTAAAACATCATCATACAGTGATGCATTTATGAATAAAGGAAAAATGACACTCGTAATCCCAGCAATTCAGGAGATTGAAGCAGGAGGATCACAAGATCAAAGCCACTCTCAATAACTTAGGCCCAAAGCAATTTAGCAAGATTGTCAAAATAAAAAGGAGTAGGGGTGTAGTTCAGTGGTTTGAGTGCCCCTGAGTTCAATCACCAGTATTGGGGGAAAAAGAAAAGAAAAAATGTAAAGAAGTAATTCAAGATCTTTATAAAAAGGAAAACTCATAAGATTGGAAATTTTAGAAAATAAAGAATCAAACTGTCTTATAATTCTTTGGCTTAGAGCTCATTAAGCAGTTTCAGATTTTATGTTGTCACATAGCCTTTGTTTGTTGTTTTTTGTTCTGGTATTAGGAATTGAACCCAAGGGCCCTTTATCACGGAGCTACTGACCTGCATCCTCAGTCCTTTTTGTTTTTTATTTTGAGACAAGGTCATGCTAAGCTGCTGTGGTTGGCCTCAAACTTGTGATCCTCCTGCCTTATCCTCCCGAGTTGCTAGATTACTGGCATGCACCACCATGCCTGGCTGACTATCTTTTTGAAGTCTCCAGCGCCCTTACAAGTGAAAAGAATCTCAGGAGAGATTAGTCAGGAAAGGAAGTTGTGCTTCTCTCCAGTTGGAGCTTTGATTGGTTTTTAATTATTTATATATGGTGCTGAGAATTGAACCCAGTGCCTCACACATGCTAGGCAAGTGCTGAACTACTGAGCCACAACCCCAGCCTGAAGCTTTGATTATTCTTTTTTTTTTTTTTTTTTAATTTTTTATTGTTGGCTGTTCAAAACATTACATAGTTCTTGATATATCATATTTCACACTTTGATTCAAGTGGGTTATGAGCTCCCATTTTTACCCCATATACAGATTGCAGAATCACATCAGTTACACATCCATTGATTTACATATTGCCATACTAGTGACTGTTGTGTTCTGCTGCCTTTTTTGATTATTCTTAAGAAAAGAGAGATGAGACATTGTTGCTCAATTGAGATGGCTCCTTCAAGGACCAGAACTTAGCAAAACATTTGTACTGCCTAATGGAAATATATCTAAACTATATTAAAATGTGAACCAGTTCTCTGTCTCCCATGTACTGAGCTAGTTAAAATTTTCTGATGGGTTCAGTGGTTCAGCCTCATCTGTTTGTTACACTGATCTCTTTAGTTGATTAAGGTAAAACTGAACTGTCTGCCATCAGTGCTCTCACATGACTCCAGATTATGAGTTCATCTTTCTGTGTGTCATGTTCTTAGATGTCCTTTTTTGCTGATATCTCTCTTTCCACCACTAGTCCCAAATTATTTTATCCTAAGATGCTGTGGGCTAGGAAATCAAAATTAGTAGAGGTTGATTAAATGAAATAAAAGTAAATTGCATTTGAATAAGACACAAGGAAATCTCTCATGAGCTCAAATAATGAGTTTATAACATTTAAAAAATATATATTTATTTGAGTCTGGTAATGTTCTACAACTGAACTACCTCCCCAATCCTTTATTTTATTTTGAGAAAAGAGTCTTGCCAACTTGCAATGGCTGTCCTTGAATTTGCAGTTCCCTAAATTGGGATTACAGGTGTGCACACTGTGCTTGGAGAACTCATGACATGTGAATGTATAATACTCATATATTGAGCACATATCTATGTGTTAATATATTTTAACTTTTCATTGAATAGATTAAGTTGTGAAATAAGTGACAAGTGTCTAATATATTTCTCCCCCTTTTACAACAGAGAAGAAGATACAGAAAATGAAAATGAAAAGAAAATTTGGTACTACAGCACGAAGATCCAGCTTGCAGAATTAATAGACTGTCTAGACAAAGATTATTGGGAAGCAGAACTTTGCAAAATTCTAGAAGAAATGCGTGAAGAAATCCACCGGCACATGGACATAACTGAAGACCTGACCAATAAGGCTCGGGGCAGTAACAAATCCTTTCTAGCGGCAGCTAATGGTAAGCAAGGTTTTCCTCATTTTTGTTAACTTTGAGATAAGTTCTTGGGTTGAAATCACTATGAAACCACATTCTGTATATTTTACTTTTAGTATCTATAGTTCCTTTTCCCAGGATTGCCTCATTTTCTCGAACATAAATTAGAGATGCTATGTATTGTACTATTTTGTTTCTTGCTTTGGTCATATCTATACTCCACAGTCATTTATGTCTTAGTAAGACTTTGTGGCACTTTAAAACAACAACAACAACAACAAAAACACCTTCATTTCTGGGGATGAAACCTATGTACTGGTGCATCTCCATTGAGCTATACCCCAGTCCTAATTTTTTTTTTTTTTAACTGAAGATTGAATCCATAGACCCTTTACCAATGAACCACATCCCCAGCCCTTTGTATTTTTAATTTTGAGAACAAGGTCCTGCAAGTTTCTGAGACTGGTCTAGAGATTGTGATTCTTGTGTCTTAGCCTCTTGTTGCTGGGGTTACAGGCATGTGCTACCACACCTGACCCCAGTTCTACTTTCAATTATAAGAAATTATATTTTTGGGGGCTGGGATTGTGGCTTAGCGGTAGAGCGCTCGCCTTGCACGTGTGGGGCCTGGATTCGATCTTCAGCCAACAAACAAACAAATAAATAAATAAATAAAATTAAGATATTGTGTCCAATTACAATTACAAAAATATAAATAAATAAATAAATTATGTTCTCTTTGAATTAATTGTTTGCTTTCGTTTTTCAAAATAAAACTAATTTTAGAATAGTTTTAGATTTATAGAAAGTTGTAAAGAGGAGCTTGTGGGGGTAAACCTCAGTGGTAGAGTGTTTCCTAGCATATACAAAGCCCTGGGTTCAGTCCCCATTTTCTTCCATCCCCACCCCCCCAAAAAATAGAAAGTTGCAAAGACAGTACAGACAGTTCCCATGTACCCTTTACTGTCTTCCATTAGTATAATACATTTGTCTCAAGCTGTGAACCAATGTTGATACATTGTTATTAACTAAAAATTTTTATTCAAATCTCCTTAGTTTTTACTTAATGTCCTTTGTTTTGTTTGGTCTCATGTCCTTATCCAGGATATACCACATCATATTTAGTTACCTTTTTCTTTCTAGACTGGAGTTTCTGAGACTTTTTACTTTTTTTTGAAGACTACATTTTTTTATGAGTATAAATCAGGGATTTTGGAGAATGCCCTCAGTGAGGGTTTTTCTCATGTTGTTTTGCTGGGTTAGTGGGGTTATGGATTTTGGAGAGGAAGATAAAAGAATCAAGGACCACTGTCATCATCAATTCAAGAGTCCAAGCTCTCTCCTTGATGACTTACTATCACTGATGATTTTTTTTTTTTTTTTAATATTTTGTTGTTGTAGATGGACACAATATCTTTAGTGGTGCTGAGTTTAGAACCCAGTTTCTCACACGTGCAAGGCAAGTGATCTATCACTTTGAACTCACAAAGTGATCTACTTTGTGAGTTCAAAGCCAGCCTCAACAATTTAGTGAGGGGCTAAGCAACTCAGTGAGACCCTGTCTCTAAATAAAATATAAAATTGGTCTAAGGATGTGGCTCAGTATTGGAGTGCCCCTGAGTTCAATCCCTAGTATCCCTCCCTACCCTGCCACCAAAAAAAAAAAAAAAAAAAAAGTTTAAATAATACAGAAAGAGTGGGCAGTGGAAAGTGAATACCCTTTGTAACCACAGTCTCACTTTCTTTTTACAGAGGCAGACAGTATTTCTTTTTTCTTTTCCTTTTTTTTCTTTTTCCTCCCTGCAGTACTGGGCATTGAACCTGGGGCTTACTATTGAACTGCATCCGCAGCCCTTTCTTTATTATATTCTGGCACAGGATCTTGCTAACTTGCCCAGGCTGGCCTTGAACTTGGGCTCTTAGACCTGCCTCAGCCTTCTGAGTTGCTGGGATTACATGTGTGTACCACTTGCCTAGCTAGCTGCCTGTTTTGCATCCTGATGGCTATATTCTGTGTATGTTTACTAGATGTCACCTGTCTTTTCTAATAGTTCCTTTTAATTTTAACTTAGATAAAAATGAGGTAAGATTCTGTAAGTACACATTTACCTGTCTCATTCTGTTCTTCTGCTGTATGTATAATCCTGTTTTTCCCATTCTCCATTTGCTTACAGATAGAATGTTTAGATTTAATAAATGTTTTCAGTTTTTTCCTTACCCACTCCACATCAGTGTTCTCTTCAGTTCATGGTTGGGTAGAGAATGGCAGTTAGGCTGTGACATATCAATACCTTTTGCTCACAAATATACTGTCTTCAGAAACAGCTACCACAAATTACATTTATTTATATCTGATAGTTGGAAGCATTTTTTCTATTAGTTTTTTATCAGAAAAGTTTTCATCTTCAGTAATTTAATTCCTTTCTCTTTCCTTTTCCATGCTATTGATTAGAGCATAGAAAGTTTTATTGATTTTGGCCAGG
This sequence comes from Marmota monax, assembly GCF_021218885.2. Lineage (NCBI taxonomy): Eukaryota > Metazoa > Chordata > Mammalia > Rodentia > Sciuridae > Marmota > Marmota monax. Next base: position 484,390 of record NW_026695045.1, read on the forward strand.
TTACTTCCCCTCTTAATTTATTTTCAGGAATCAGGGCATTTAAATGAACAAATCTCTTTGTGTTTTCCTTTGTCTTTTGCCTTTAGTCAAATAATAAAGAACCAGTATCCCAACAGGCAGTATAAAGTGTATTTTTATTAAGTATGTTGAATTATAAATGTTTCAGAATGAACTTATTTGTTTAGAAAATGGTATATGCAATATTATTCATTATTAGTTAATTATCCATTCCAAAACAAGAATGGATTATCACAAATGGTTAGTGGTCTGATTTGGGGGCATGTAAAAAACTAAAATCTCATGTAGGGGAATTGAATACAGGATTATCGTGTGACAGAACACTATTTGGAGACTTAAATAAAAACAGTGCCTGGGTAAAGAGGTACTTAAATTCACTTCCTCTGAATAAACACTTTGTCATTAAAAGATAATCAATTTTGATGTTCATAGAACCTAACCTCAGAGAAAAATATGACTAGTCTGCCTGTACTTTTTTTTTTAAAAGATATTGTGTCTTTTTTAAATATTTATTTTTTAGTTGGACACAATATCATCTTTATTTTACTCATTTTTATGTGGTGCTGAGAATTGAACCCAGGGCCTCACACGTGCAAGGCAAGCACTCTTCTGCTGAGCCACAACCCCAGCCCTCTGCCTATACTTTTTATATTTTAAATGGTCTAAGTATAGTAAGCGTTTAAAATGTTTTTCTTTTTCTGTTCTTATCAAATGGTGCCTTGTCAAGTAGGGAGAAATAGTGGTTTGATTTGGAAATGATTACAGTGGAGGATCAAGAAACAGCTATGTGCCTTTAAGAAAAAGAGGTTATAGCTAACTAAAGTTTCTTTTTCCACATAAAAAGTTCTTTTAAAGGGCTGGGGTTGTGGCTCAGTGGTAGAATGCTTGCTTAGCACGTGAGAGGCCCTGGGTTCGATCCTCAGCACCACATAAAAATAAAAAAATAAAGACATTGTGTCCACCTGCAACTAAAAAAATAAATATTTTAAAAAAGTTCTTTTAAAAAAACAATCATTGAGATTACTGATTGGTAAGTTTAGCAAGAATAGATGAAACTTGGGTAAATTAGAACTCAAAGGCAGTCTATATAGGTAGGCAAAAAGATAATGTGAAAGGGATCCTGCGATGGCTTGGAGAAAGACGATAACACAGTTGTGTTTCCTACAGTTTGAAATTATTGTCCTGTAGCTGTTATAGATGTTCATTTAATCATTGGCTCAGAATTCTTATAGCAATTAGGATTAGAAAAGATGAGAATATGGGGAATTAACTCCAGCCAGCTTAAATATAGTCACTTTATTAGAAAAGACTTTTTTTTGGGGGGAGGGGTGGTACTAGGAATTGAACCCGAGAGTCTTTACCACTGAGCTACATCTGCAGCCTTTTTAATTTTTTGAGACAGGATCTCTCTTGGTTGCCCAGGATGGCCTCAAATTTGTACCCTCTTCCCTCAGCCTCCTGCATCACTAGAATTACAGGGAAAAGTCACTATTATTTACAAGATTGCTTGGTCTTTTTTTTTTTTGGAGGTGCTAGTAATCAGACTTGGGGTGTTACACCATTGTAGGCGAGCACTCCCCCAGTGACCTAAACCCTCATTTCCTCTACAAGGTTTTTCTAATCCTGGCAAAACAGGCTAGACACCTACAGTTTAAGAAATATTGGCCAAAATGAAGATAAAATAACATTTAAGGAAAGATAAAAAAGAAGTCTAAAAATCTGAAAAGGAGTATCATGGGTACACATGGCATTACAAATGTTTCTTCTTGGTAAACATTATATTCTAATAGGTAAGCTTATTTCTCATGGGGGTACAGTTTAGCAATTCTGAACCTACTTTATCATGTGTACCAGGATTAAATAAATAGCTAGATATTATAAAAAATGAGAGCCAGTTTTCTCACTGTTGACAAGTTACAAATAAGCAAGATGACAGTGTAGAGTGAATCACAGATACATATTCATACGTGGACACAAATGCACACAGATAAATATCAAAATAATACACATGGGGGAAAAAAAGAAATAATATATTTGTACATGGTTTAGGACACAGACATACATTTCCTAGCTGTGTTGGTGAAGAGGACTAGAAACAAGCAGGGTGCAGTGGTGCACACCTGTAATCTCAGCCACTGGGGAGCCTGAGGCAGGAGGATCACAGGTTCAAGGCCATCCTCAGCAATTTAGACGAGATCGGGAGCGTTCAGGGTGGTATGGCCGTAGACCATCCTCAGCAATTTAGCAAGACTCTGTCTCAAAATAAAAAGGGCTAGAGATTTAACTCAGTGGTAGAGCCCCTGCATTTAGTACTTATTATTGGAAGAAAACAAAAGAACCTGGAAGCAACAACACTCCATTAGCGCAGGTACACCCAAATGATTATTTTTAAACATTCGCCAATCCAAAAAAAAAGAACTAAGGCTGCTTGGAGAGAGAGCAGATTCTAGGACTGGGGCAGGGAAAAGTACCTGGTAGCCTGGAGCAGCGAGAAAGTTGTTTGCAGATGGGCCTCTCTTACTTTGTGTTTCACAGTGCTGGCAATGGAACCCAGCACTTGTGTATCCTAGGCAAGTGAGTTACACCCCAGCCCTTGACCGCTGCTTATTTTGCACTTGAGAAAATAGAGAAAATAGAGGCCCAGAGAGGTTAGGTAGCTTGCCTGGGTCACGGCAGATTCAAGTTAGGGCTGTACTGAGTCCCAGGCCTCTAGGTTTTGATCCTTGCATTGTGCTGCTCAAATGAGTTTGTCAGCTTCTGGTTTCTGTTCTGTGGCAGAGGATGTCACAGTAATCTACATGAAGTCTCAATTTCAAAAGTAGACTAATTTTCTCTCACTCTCTTTTTTTTTTTTAAAGAGAGGAGAACATATGTTTTCTAGAGTGAATTGGTTGTGTGCCGTGTACAAAACTTTGTTTGAGATATGATTCTTATTTCATAGTTCACATGCTTTAAAAATATTTTCTCTGTAGCATTGAAACTCTTTAAGTGGCATTACTAAATTATATATGATTAAATATGAAAATAAAAATTTAAAAATTTGATTTTGTTTACAGAAGAAATTTTGGAATGCATAAGGGCCAAAAGGGGAGAAATTGATAATGTTAAAAGCCCAGAAGAGATAGAAAAAGAGAAGAATGAGAATGAGAATAACAGCTCTAAAGATGCTGAGAAAAGCAGAGAAGAGTTTGAAGACCAGTCCCTCGAAAAAGATGACGACGACAGAACACCAAATGATGATCCTGAGCAAGGAAAATCAGAGGGTAAAAGAATTACTTGGTTAAAAAGAAATATTTTATCAGTATTATTTATAAAACCTAGTTCACTTGCAAAATGATAATGAAATTTTTTATTGAAAATAACTCCTTTTTATTTCTAAAGAGGTTAGGGTACCCTCTTCGCTTGTAACATGCATAATAGTTGTTTTATGTGTTGATGGACTTGCCGTGATGTTACACACATATCTCTACCTACACTTCCTAGGAAGTTGCCATTCCCTGAGATTTCTTGATGAAAAATTACTGTTTTTGTATCAGAATACACACTTTTGTGACAAAATGTTTATTTTTTTATATTAATTACCTAAACATTCTTAATATAGTAAATAACCCTAAGTAATTTTTGAATTATCCATTGCAAAAATATCCCAGAATCTAATTGCTTTAAAATGGCCATCAAATAGAAGCAGGTTTTTTGGTGATTGATCATTTTTAGTAGTTGGTTGAATGTGGCCATTTGTCCAAAAGCAGTTTTAAAGAATATCTTTAAAGTTTTGTTGTGCATTTTACTGTAGAGCCAACAGAAGTTGGGGATAAAGGTAACTCTGTGTCAGCAAATCTTGGCGACAACACAACAAATGCTTCTTCAGAAGAGACTAGTCCCTCTGAAGGGAGGAGCCCCGTGGGGTGTCTCTCAGAAACCCATGATAGCAGCAACATGGCAGAGAAGAAGGTGGCATCTGAGCTCCCCCAGGATGTGCCAGGTACAGAGGGCAGTGTATCAATGCCTCTGTAATGGGGGGAATCCTTCCCTTTGTAGTAAAAGCTGAATGTCACCTAGAACTCTAAAGTATGTGTTCATTCATGCTGCTTGCTTACAGTGCCATCCCTGATTGCTAAATTGTCACCTAACATTGGAAGTTTGATAAATGTTCTTGCAGTTAGTGCTTGAAACTCATCATAATCCTCATGCTTTTAAAACTTCATTAGTTGTTTTTGTTTAATACTTATTTGTATATTTTATCACCAGGTCATAGTGGCAGATACTTTGGTTTTAATTACTTACATATTAATGGCTTGGTGTTGAATGATTTGACCCTTCAGCTCTGTACATACTAACAAATTAATTTTATGTTTGCATGTGCTCATTTCAAATCATAATGTTATGACAGAAAATCCATCATCAAAAAACATTTTTGTAAGGTGTATTTTTATGTAATATATGTTAACCAGTTACTCATATTTTAAGCTGTTTAAAATTATATTCAAAGTAAGTTATATTATTCTAAGAATGTTATTATGTGTTTCTTTTTGCTTCTTTAAAACATGAAAATGTATTTTTATTGTAGTAGCGTATAAGTTTTTCAGAAGTTCAGATGAGTAAAATTTAGTACTGATAACCTGACAAAAATACCAAGAATCATAGTTGAAATCCTTAAAGATCTTTTTGTATGTATATAAGAATATCACCTATTTTCAAACTTTAGTAATTTCATTTTACTGCACCTTATGCTGAGTTGTGAATTTGATGTATTGGAAGATTAATATTTGAAAGACCTGCATTCTGGGTCTACTGCCATTAAGTTAATGTCATTTAATCTTTTAAGGCTTCTGTGTTCCTATTTTATTACATGAAGGATATTAACAAATAGCAGTTGTTTTGGAGGCTACTTTCACTTGGGTACTTATCAACAATGAGCTGTTGCTGAAAGTGATAGATTAGGCTATTCCCTGGGCACCGTGGCCCACACCTGTAATCCCAGCGGTTCAGGAGGCTAAGGCAGGAGGATTGCGAGTTCAAAGCCAGCCTCAGCATTGGCAAGGCACTAAGCAACTCAGTGAAACTCTGTCTTTAAGTAAAATACAAAATGGGTGGGGGCTGGGGAATGTGCCTTAGTGGCTGAGTGCCCCTGAGTTCAATCCCTGGTACACACCCCCGCATGGGGGGGAAAAAAAAGATTAGGCTGTGCGTCAGGCTGTACACACAGACTCTAAGTCACAGCTAACAGCAGAAAGTCCACTGGACATTATACTGATTTAGAGAGTGGTCATAAGATGATAAACGTCTGATTGGCCTTGATAGCTCATGCCTGTAATCTCAGTGGTTTAGGAGGCTGAAGCAGGAGAATCCTGAGTTCAAAGCTAGCCTTGGCAACTTAGTGAGGCCCTAAACAACTCATTGAGACCCTGTCTCTAAATAAAAATAAAAGAGATCTGGGGATGTGGCTCAGTGATTAAGTGCCTCTGGGATCAGTCCCCAGTACAAAAAAAAAAAAAAAAGTTGGAAATTCTGCCCTCTGGTAAAATTAATAAAAAACCAAAATTCATTTAGCCTAGAAAACAGTAGTCTTGACAATTGAAAGTAATGTAATTGTCCTAAAATACTTGAGGGTCAAAAACTGGGGATGGGGAAGGGACTATACTTGTTCTGTTAAGTTGTGTGGGTAGAAATTATAGTGAAGAGTATTTTGATTAAATATTTGCAGTGTTCTTAAAATTAAAGCTGTTTAGGGCTGGGGTTGTGGCTCAGCTGTAGAGCACTTGCCTCACATGAACAAGGCCCTGGGTTCAATCCTCAGCACCACATAAAAATAAATAAATAAAACAAAGGTATTGTGTCTACTAAAAATTAGCTACAACTAAAAAATAAATTTAAAAAAGCTGTTTATAGCATAGAAATAATAAGTTCATTTCAATATAGACATTCACTAAATTCCTATTAGAGATTATTTCAGTGAATCTTTTAATGAAGGGATTGCAGAAACTGAGAGATCTGTAATTTGATTCTGTAATTTTTAAGTTAGATCTCTAGGTACTATCCAGTTTCAAAAAAAAAAATTGCAATATTTTCACTTTGATGTACTCAGGGTTAGAAGTTTGATAGTGGAGTACTACCCCCCCAAATGATGTGGAAAAATATTGCATTTTTAATGGAATCATAGTTAAATTCTTAGTAAAAACTTTAAAAAATATGATTTGCTCTTTTAGTAGGAATACTTAATGTAAATCTTAGACTTACTAGTGAGTTCATATATGATTTAGCGGTTGTGTTTTTTTGTTTTGTTTTTGTAGTGTTGAATCAAGGGCCTCACACATGATAGACAAGTACTTTGCTACTGAGCTATCCCCAGACCTTTTTACCTTAAGACAGTAGCTCCCAAGTCCCTGGGATTATGGGTATGCACCGTCACATCCACCTACATTTAAAAAAAATTTTTTTTTTAGTTGTTGATGGACATTTATTTTATTTTTTTATTTTTATGTGGTGCTGAGAATCGAACCCAGTGCCTCACACATGCTAGGCAAGCGCTCTACCACTGAGCCACAACCCCAGCCCCTACATTTGTTTTTTAAATTTTTTATTTTCAGTTTATTTATTTCTTTGTAATATACTTTGTTCTTTTACTAGAATGTTTTTTGGAAAAACTATTATCCTAGTATCTGACTTGTATTTTTGAAGAATGCAAAATGAATAACATATAAAAAACACTTAGGATTGTGTCTGACACACACTGCTCAATAAAAGTCGAGTATTGTTATTATTATTCCTGCTATTACAAATCAACTCTTTTGATGAGTGAGAAATCCTAGCAAGAAAATAATGAAATGAGTGAATTGTACTATACATTTACTGATTCAGTATTTATTAATCAACATAATTCATTGTGATGTGGCTTGTAGTTAAACTTGGCAGTTCAAATAGTATTTTCATGTATATGTCATGAAAATTAGTTATGTTCAAGCCCAAACCAGAATTTTTAAGGAAGGTGGAAGGAGAATGAACAGTAGTTGTCAGTAGCTAGTATTAGAATGGACTTGGGGTCATTATCAGGATGAGAGTGTGGCTAAAGATTGCTATCTCTATATTTTTGCTATCTATATAGTAATAGAAATATTATTGCTATCTATAATAAATTCAAAACCTGGCCAGTTATCAACTCATACTTCTTTTAAAACAAAACAGAAATCAGCCCTGGTATCTCTATTCTCATGCCTGTTCCCAGAACATGAAAAATATTTTTAAAGACTTGTATTGAATATATCACACCATTCTTCCCCCAGTGCTGGGGACCAAGTTCAGGGACACAGGCACACTAGGCACGGCAAACACTCTACCACTGAGTCACATCCTCACCCTCATGCCAGTATTTAAAGAAGAATTTGGTTATTTTTATAAAGTGGATAAGCATTGAAGTTGTCTCTGTCCTAAGAATATACTAGTGAGGATAAATCAGTGACTAAAGTGATGTGCAGCTCTGCACTCTAGTGGATAGTAGACAGACTTATCTCTGAGGTCAGGACTTTGCCGATGACCCTTCTGCCTCCCCCACTCTCTTCTCCACTCACTCTATCCGCTCTTTCTCTTTGCCTCCCTCCTTTCCTTGTTTTCCGGTCCAACATTTGATTAATGATGATGAATGTTCTGTATATATTTTTTAAAAATTCTTTTAAATTTTTAATTGTAGATGACACAATATCTTTATTTTATTTATTTATTTTTATTTGGTACTGAGGATTGAACCCTGTGCCCCACCCGTGGGAGGCAAGCGCTCTACTGCTGAGCCCCAACCCCAGCTCCATCCTGTGTATATTTGAATAACACATACATGTACTTTCAGTAAGAATGCAATGTAAGACAATTAGGTCAAAGTTTTTTTGTTTTTTTTTTTTTGTTTTTTTGGGGGGGAGGTGGTACTAGGAATTGAACCCAGGGGAACTTTACTACTGAGTTACATCCCCAGCCCTTTTTATTTTTTGAGACAGGGTCTTGTTAAGTTGTTGAAGCTGGATATGAACTTGAAATCCTCCTGCCTCAGCCTCCTGAATTGCTAAGATTACAGGTGTGCACCACCACACCTAGCTAGGTCAAAGTTTTAATTTTGTTGTACCAATCTATATCTCTTGTTGTGTTTTTCTCCCCCACTGAATTATTTAATACATACATACATATGTGTGTGTGTGTGTATGTGTGTGTGTAGATGGACACAGTACCTTTACTTTCTTTATTTTTTATGTGATATTGAGGATCAAACCCACTGCTTCACTCATGTGAGGCAAGAACTCCACCACTGAACTACAACCATAGTCCCCAATGATTGATTTTAAGTACTGCTCAATTATTTATTGTGAAATTGCTTCTTTCTTTTTTAATTGTTTGTGGTGCTGGGGATTGAACTCAGGGCCTTGTACATATTAGGAAAGTGTTTTACCACTGAACTATACCCCCAGTTCCTTCTCTTTTTAAGTTTGTTTGTTTGTTTGTTTTTTGTATTATATAGTTTGAGGCTGTGTTATTAGGTACACCTATCTTTTTATATTTTCTTATTAAATTAACTTTTTGCTATTGTGAAATGTCCTTATTGTTTAATAAAATTTCTAGACCACCTTCCTTCCAGCTAGTATTTACATTTTATATATTTTCTGTAATAGTATTTTTGTTTTTCTCCCCAACAGGGTCATGCTAAGTAGCTCAGGTTGGCTTGGAACTTGCTATCCTCTTACCTCAGCCTTTTGAGTCAGTAGAATTACAGGCATGGGAATTCCATGCACAGCTGAATTTGTTTTTTCTTTTAATAGTATGAGATTTAAAATCTGCATAGAAGTATGTTCACTTTAAGAGTTCTAATAAAAGCATGTGTACTTTATTTCAAGATTGACCTAAAGATAAAGTCTCATCAAAGAGCACTATCATTTTCATGCAGTTTGAAGATTTTATACAAAGGAAAAATGACAAATTTGTAGTGTAGAACTGTAATAAATGAACTCAAATATAGAAACAGATGGGTTTCATGATACCCATCCATTATTTTAGGTATAATCAGTGATCTGAAATATTTCATGTGGCTCAGATTAAAGATGAAACTGAAAATAGGAAAGTATTGATATTAAATAAAACTGGCTTTATTTCTATAACTATTTTTAATTGCTTTGAAAATATGTTCTTGGACATTCAGAAACTCTCAAATCTATCAACTTGAACTACAAAAACATTGATTAAACCTATTTCTTAATTTTGTGGGAGAAGGACACCTTCAAAAGATTACTTTTTAAAAAATTTTTATTAGAAAGGAAATTCATTGGTTATGAGGCTTTTTTTTTTCTTCTTCTTCTTTTTGATACTAGGGATTGATCCAGGCGTGCTTTACCACTGGGCTACATGCCCAGTCCTTTTTATTTTATTTTGAGACAGGGTCTCTCTAAATTGCCCAGGCTGGCCTCGCACTTTGCCATCCTCCTGGTTCAGCCTCCCAAGTAATCAGGATTATAGTGTGTACCACCACATACATACTTTTTTTTTTTTTTTAATATATTTAGGTGGACACAATACCTTTATTTTATTTTTATGTGATGCTGAGGATCGAACCCGGTGCCTCCCGCATGGTAGGCAAACACTCTACCTCTGAGCCACAATCCAAGCCCAACACATACCTACTTTTGCTTCACTGAGTTAATCTATATGATTTGCTAAAAAGTCTGTATTTCTGGCTGGGTGCAGTGGTACACTTCTGTAAATTCCAGAAAGCTAGGAGGCAACGGCAGGAGGATCACAGGTTCAAGCCAGCCTCAGCAACTTTGTGAGACCCTTAGCAATTTAGTGAGACTCTGCCTCAAAAAAAAAAAAAAAAAAACAAACTTAATTGAAGTAGAGGACTGGTGATGAAGCCTAGTGTTAAAGCACTGTAGGGTTCAAGCCCTGGTACCAAAACAAAATAAAACAAATAACTATATATTTCTGTTCTTGGTTCAAGAATATTATGTTAAATGTAACTTGAAAATTTTCACTTAATGTTATTACTGACTTGTATATTGTTGGAGTTCTTTTGTATTTCATGCTTTATAATTTTAGTTTTCCTCAGTGTAACTATCAGCTTGTTTATTCTCTTTTCTGTTGCTGTGAATTTGTGTTGTGTTCTACTGAGGCATGCTTTTAAAACTCCAGCCACCATGTCATACCAATCCTACATATGTCACTAAAGAATTAAAGAATATGGACATTTTCTTACATAGTTACTGTGTCATTATCATTTTAATAAAGCTTACAGTTCCTTTATATCACCTAATATCCTATCCATGTTCAGATTTTTTCACTTAATTTTTTTCCCCAAACATTTGATGTGTTTGCAAATAAGGTGGTTCACACATCACATGACATGACATTTGGTTTTCCTCTGCGTCTCTTGGTGTACAGCACTTTCTCCTTTCCTGACTTTTTGTTTCCACATGCTATTGAACTTGTTAATGAATTCCAGTCTATCCTATGGATTGTTCCACATTCAGAATTTGTTTATTTCTTTTCTAATTTTGTTTTTAATTTTTTCTAAAGTCTTGATTCAGTTTGGTTTCAACTGTTCTTGGCATGCATATTTCACAAGCAACGTGTTGGGAATTTTGTATCGGATCAAATGGCTCATGATGCCTGGTTGTGCTTTAAGAAATGGTAAAATTGATCAGTGAGTTGATGTAATGAGATTCTGAAGTTCTCTGTTAACTTCTAATTCAGTGGTTATCTTTCCAGAATCATTTATCTATTTGGAGGCTATAATATGGATCTTAATTCTATAATTTATTCTGTATTTTTAAAACTGAAATTCTCACATAAAGAATACATAAATAATTTTTCTGTAAAGAATATTCAGGCTGTTTGAATACACTGAAACATTGCTAGAACAGGAATAGTGGAATAAATGCTTAGGTTTTTTTGTTTGTTTTTTTTGGAACTGGGGATTGTTCTTAGAGTCTCTCTACCACTGAGCTACATCTCCAGCCCCCCCCCCCCCTTTTTTTTTAGCTGAGGCAGAAAACCTAGGAGGCAAATGATCTGGTTTAATTCTCGCTAAGTTGCTGAGGCTGGCCTCAAATTTATAATCCTCCTGCCTCAACCTCCAGACTTGCTGGGATTACAAGCGCATTGCACCTGCCTAGTTGTTTCTCTTAAATTGTTTTCAGAATTCGGAGTTGATGTTTCCTTTGTCTTCAATGGTCATTCATGAGTTAGGGTCTTCTCTCTTTTTGAAGTATCAGTTTAAACTTACAAGTTTTTTTTTTTTTTTTAAATATATTTAGGTTGTTTCATTCACTTGCAGTTGTCATTCATTTTGTATCTGTTCAACCGTGAAAGCCTCTTCATATTGACTTTTACCATTCATGACATCTTAGATGGTTTCTTGACTTTTTGGTAAAGTAAGATGTTTGAGACTTGTCTTACAGGGTTCCTATCCTTGACCAGGGAACTCCCCCGCCCCGCCCCAAGAAGTTTTGGTTCCTTTGGTGGGGAACGATATTCATGACCTCAGTTCAGACCGAGGGGTACTTTTTGCTATTAGGCTGTCATTTGCTCTGTGCTTGTTTGGTGAGTGTTAATAGGAAATGCACTGAGAGTGGAAAATATTTTTGAAAAGAAAAGGACCATCAGTCTAAATTGATATTTCAAATTCCCCTTCTACTTAGTTGGTTTTTACACATGTAGCTCTTTTCTCTTACATGAAAAGCCTTAATTCCTAAATTTACTAACTCAATTACATATTTTTATAGAGAATATATGCTAATGTGCATTAATAATAGTAAGGGGAAATGATTTTATATATAGCTGTGTTTTCATAAAACCAATATTGCTGTTGACAGGAAATATCCCAAGTGGCTTTTAATTTATTTATTAATTTTTTGGTACTAGAGATGAAACCCAGGGGCACTTTACCACTGAGCTATATCCCAAGGCCTTTTAAATTTTTTTTTCTTTTTTGAGACAAGGTCTCAAAGTTGCTTAGGACCTTGCTAAGTTGCTGAGGCTGGCCTTGAACTTGTGACCTGCCTCAGCCTCCTGAGTTGCTGGGATTTCAGGCGTTCTTCACTGCACCTAGTTGTTTTTTATTTTGAGACAGCATCTTGCTAAATTGCTTAGGCCGGCCTTGAATTTGTACTTCTCCTGTCTTAGCCTCCTGAATACCTGGGACTGCAGGTCTATACCACTATGCCAAGCATTGAAAGTTTCCCCATCTTACAAAAGTTAACATACTGTAAATACTATGCCGCACCTTTCTTTTTCACATTTAACCTTGGAGATCATTTCACTTGTGAATATAGTGATCTTCCTTGCTCTTTGCTAAGGTGCTTGGTAGTTCTTTGTACTCTTTTATTGAACCACTGATGGACATTTTGCTTTTGGCATTTTGCTATTATAAATAATGATTCACTAAATAGTTCTACAGCTAAGTAATTCAGAATTTTTGCAGTACTTTTCTGCACATGGGATTGTTAGGTTAAGAGTAAATAAATGTGCTGGGAGTGGTTGCACACAACTGTAATCCTAGCAATTGAGGCTTAAACAGAATAGCAAGTTCCATGCTAGCCTTGACAACTTAGTGAGACCCTCTCTCAAAAAATAGAAAGGGCTGGGATATAGTTGCCAGTACAGCACACCTGGGGTTCAGCCCTTACAAAGCTAAAACAGAGTAGCTGGGCACGGTGGTGCACGGCCGTAATCCCAGTGGCTGGGGAGACTAAGACAGGAGGATCGTGAGTTCAAAACCAGCCTCAGCAATTTAGCAAGCCCCTGAACAACTCGGTGAGACCCTGTCTCTAAAAAAAAAAGTACAAAAAAGGGCTGGGGATGTGGCTCAGTGATTGAATGCCCCTGGGTTCAACCCCCAGTACCAAAAAGGGGGAGAGAGTGAGAGTGAAGAGTGGAGAGTGAGAGTGAGAGTGAGAGAGAGAGAGAATGAGAATGTCTGTGTAGTTTCCCTCTATACTGTCGGTTCCCTTCTCTGCTGTCGCCCATTTTCTACACCTGCAGCATCGTGGGCAGTGAGTGGGACCCAGCTCCTTTTCACCTGAGTTTATCGGGAGAGGTTGATTTTTTTCTAGGCTTATAACTACTTAAGTTTGTTTGTTTGTTCCTGCCTATGGGTACTGCCTCTCTCCATATATTTTTATTTTGCGCTTCTCTTAGCCCGAATTAAGTAAGCATTCTTCAAGTTTAAAGGCTGTTCTCATTTCTTTTTTGATTATTCTTAGATATTTCTCTTTTCTGTCAGGTTGTTGGGTTTTTTTCCCTGAAAAAATTTTTAGGAGGTCATTATACATTCAAGAAAGTCATTATGACGTCCTGTCAACCACCTTTTACTTTAGCTAGTTTAAAGAACAGCTATTGGCAAATGTGAATGCAGAGGGAGACTCTTAATTTCTGAACTGCTCTGGAAAGACTTGGGCTTTCAGTTCGTGGTTGTGTTAATTTTGATGCACTTTTAGGAATCAAACTCTTAGTTTAGTGGTAATGATTAAGTAGTTATGGAAAGTGAATCACCTATAGGCATTACCTGGGGATGTAGAGCTCAGGCAGAAAACCTTAGAGGCAAATGATCTGGTTTAAATCTCTTTCTGGTATGTTGTAATACTTTTGAAAAGAAGGATATAAATTTCAGATTTTGAGATAATATCTCAGCAAAACCACTTTTGCTGTAACTGGTGTACCATAAGTTATGCAGAGTGGTTATATCAGTTGTTTTTTTTCCTTCAGCTCTGGGGTATCTGACAGATTGTCTGCCTTGCACTATAGACTGAAATGGTAAGAGTCCATGAGTTAATAGACTGGTAGACTAAAAAAAAATAACTCATAGGGTGGTGCTTACCAATTTCTTTTCATACAGTGAATTATTCATACATGATCAGCTTAAAAAAATATAAAGCTTTGTAATGAAATCCTAAAAGTTAAATGCCTTTTCTGACAACTAGTTATTTTTTGTGATTTCCAATTTAAAAATCAGATATTCTATTTTTCTAGAAGAATCTAACAAGACATGTGACAGCAGTAACACTAGTGCTACCACTACCTCCATCCAGCCTAATCTGGAAAACAGTAACAGCAGCAGTGAACTAAATTCTTCCCAGAGTGAATCTGCTAAGGCAGCTGATGATCCTGAAAATGGAGAAAGAGAATCCCATACACCTGTCTCTATTCAGGAAGAGATAGGTAAGAATATACACCATCCATTAAAGGGACTTTTTTTTTTTTTTTAAACATTTTTCAGTTTTTTAGAATAAAAGTTTACTGGGGGTGGGAAGATTAAAATTTTTCTTTACCCTTTTTGTTTTTCTTTTCTTTCTTTTTAATTTTTTTTTTTTTAATTTTAAACACAGATAGCCCTGTTATTAAAAAAAAAAAAAACCAAAAAAACAGAAATCAAGCTGGGTGTGGTGGTGCACGCCTGTAATCCCAGCTACTCAGGAGGCTGAGGCAGGAGAATCAGGAGTTCAAGGCCAGCCTGGCATTGTTGTGAGACCCTGTCTCAAAACAAAAAACACACAAAGGGATAAAATAGAAGCCCTTTTTGAACCCTTTTTCCAAGTGTAACCACCATCAACAACTTGACATGTATCATTTTAGGTCTTTCTCTCTGCAGTTACATTCATATTTGTATGTTTACAAAGTTTTTTTTTTTTTTTTTTTTTCTTCACACAAATGGGATCATTCTGCTTATATCATTCTGCATCTTGTTTTTTTCACTCAGGAACACATATGATGGGATCTTTTCATTTTAGATGCATTCTTTTTAACTGCTGCATGATGTTTGATTATTATAAATTGTGGTGCTTTTTTTTTTTTTTTAAACATTCTCAGCCTTTGTCTTTGTGTACTTGGGCAAGTATATCTGGCAATATAGAAACAGTGAATGGAATTGTTTGTCAAATGGCAGGCATATTTTTAAAATAGTGATAGCCACTGCTTAATTGTATATTGAAAGGAATTTATACCTATAATTCACACATCTGTTTTTTCCCTCATCCTTAAACCTTAAATTTGATATCATCAATTCTATATTTTTGTCAACAGTAAAATGTGTTTTATTTTAAAATTTGCTTATCCTTCCCTATTAATATGGTTGAATTTCACATGTGTGTTGAACTTTCTGTGACGTGACTAGTCTTTTTGATCACTTTTTCCTATTGAATTTTGATATTTTTCCTTAGTGAGTTTTAGGAATGCTTTACATATTATGGGTATTAATCTTTGATTTTTACATATATTTATAGAGTAGTTTCTCATTTTAAGCTCTGCTATATGGTCATCCAGGAATTTTTACATTTTTATGTTGTTAAATTTACCAGTCTTTGGTATTTCTCTGAATTTTATGTCTTATCAAGGAAGAATATACATGTACCTTACAGCCAATTTCTCATGACACTTCTATAACTTTGTTTTTAATCTTTATAGAATATAATTTTGTATATTGTAGAAGGTGAGAAATGTGTTTCAATTAAGACATTTTCAATTGCAAATGATCAAACCAGTTTAAACTAGCTTATTTGAAGAGAAATTTAATTAGTTTATGTAATTGGGATGCCTGAGCCATCATCAGGCATAACTGGACTCCCAGGTATAATAACTCTTTCTGTCTTCCTCTCTTTCTTTCTCACCTTTTGGATCTACATATGTTTGTATGTTAATTTCATTCTCTCCTAATACAAACAGGCTTTTTCCAAGTGGCAGGGAAGATGGCACCAGCAATTTGTATTCCTATCTTTCCAAGCAAGGTCTGTGACCCAAAGACAAGGCCCCTACTCCTGCTCCAAATCAAAAGTCCTTGAGGAAGGAATTTGAGTGGCCTATCTTGGATCATATTGTTCCCACCCCTGTGGCCAGGGCAGGCAAGGTATTATGATTGATGGCTCCAGCAAAAGTATGTGATTGGAGTGGGGTAGGAAATGGTTTTCCAAAGAAAGAGGGGTGCTGCAAAGATAGAACACAGTAAACACCTGCACCTCCACCCTGTGGTAGCTTAGCACATGCATGTTTACTCACATTTATTCCAGACATACAGTTCAAAAATACCTCTGCCTAACACAATGCAAAAATCTCACCCATAACTGAAAACTTCCAAAAACCTCTGTCCCGCAGTTACATTCAGCAATTGTAATTGTATCTTGATCCAAATCTAGGATTTCTGTGCTGTGCATTAATTTTGACAGGTCTTCTCATGGCTTATCTTGATTTTGCAGTCTGTAAGTCAAATTATAAATTCATCTGCCTCTAGCATTCATTATCCTGATAGTGGAGGGTGCTCTTCAGTAAATCTAGGAGGATGAATGTGCATGAGAGGTGAGAAGTCTATGGGAAGAGTCTCCTTCTAGAGGCCGTTCTGTTGTAGCAGCCTAATTCCTGCTTTTTTTTTTTTTTTTTTACTAGGAATGGATTTCTTTAGGATTCAACAGTCATATACTTCAATTTGGCAGGTTTGGAGTTTTTTTCTGGCAATAGCACTCTGTTACAGATCCATAGGTACTCTGCTGATACCTTATTATTGATAATTAATAATAAGGTGTCAAGGTCCCTGAAGGTGAACCCCTTCACTTCCCTATTTTGCCTGGTTGGTAGGCCAATAGCCCTAGCCCTCAGGTGAATAGAGTCTGACTAGGCTTTTGCCTCCTGGCATCATTAAACAATGAACCTTGGAGACTGGGGGAGAGGAGACCTGTCCTTTGCCACAAGCTTCATTGGAATGCCTCACTCCTTTATAATAGGAAGAATATGGCCCTGGGCACAGTGTGTTGGGTAAGGACCTCTCCTGTCAGCCTTGTTCCCTTTGCTCCTTCAGGTCTTCCCCTAGGGGTCAGTCATCTCCTCCTAAGCAAGCGGCAAAGTATTGATGCTGAGTAATATTGGATCATTGGCTCTAGGAGGAGCTTCCTTTCAAAAGCGCTGTGCCAGTCATTCCTTTTCTCTTTCTGGGAAGTCCAGTGCAGACTAAATGATGTGAACAAGGCCTTTATTATAGGGTTTTATAGATAGTCCTCAGAAGTAGCCACCATAGCTCAGCGTCTTGGTGTAGAACTCCAATAGGGCTAGAGTAGTGATTTGAGAACCAAGGGAAGACTAATGGTCTTACCAGCTACGTGGCTGCCACACATTCAGGGTTACCAACTTTCCAGTCTTACAGCAGAAGATAACTCAGTTTCTTCACTCCATCTTGATTTAGTCAGTGCCAAATTTTGGAGCCAAAATCTTAAAATACTCCTCTGTATTATTTAGGACTTGCTAGTTTTGACAGAAACCCATCAAACTTGCTTAAAACAAGAAGGGAATTTTATTGGCACAGTTTGGTAGTTAGTAGGTCCAGGGCTGCTGGCAGCCTCAAGTATGTTAGGATCTATATAGCTGAATAAGATTATCATGGTCTTCTCTCAGTTTTCCCTTTTCATATTTTCCTATTTCTTCTCTGGTGGGCTTATTGTTTCCTACCAGTGTCAGTTTTTTTCCATGTTGTAAGAGTAAAATTAGCTAGCCTCTAATTTAAACCCTTCCAGCTCACAAAAAGAAAAAAGCAGAGAACCTTTCTCCATCTCCAGATTGAAAGAACTGGAGTAGAACGCTGATTGACTGGGCCACATGGCCAGTTCCTGGGACAGTCACTGTGGCCAGGTAATGGTGTGATCTGGCTGGCCAGGCCGGGCCTGTTGTTCAACCCAAAGAAGAAAGACACTTGATTCATAGCCCTGGCTGAATCATGATTAAAGTGGGGAAGAAAGCATTCCCCCAAAGGAAAGAAGCAGTGTGGAACAGACTAAATAAATGAACAAGAGTTTGCTAAACTGTCTTAACCTTTTTTTCCCCTCAAATGCACAGCAATTTTTCCGATTCTATCTTTGTCTCTTCTTACTTAAAATGCCATCTTTAGTGTATATTATGAGGTGAATTCTTGTCCTTTTAATTGCCAATGCCACACTGTCCTAATTTAAAAAAAATCTTTAAATTAGAAAATTTGTATCTTATTCGGTTGTCTGGCTAATGTGGAAGTTGGACCATGATGCAGGAATTTTAATACACAGAGAAATATTCAGCCAAAGTGAAATTACATAGATACACAAAGCAGAAATTACTCCTGGGCAGTTTAGTTCATCACTTTAAATTTTTACTATGAAAATGTTGAGAGGTCTTTGTATATTAAGAAAACTAATTTAGTTGATTTTTATAATAATAAGCTTACACATGTAGCAGTGAGAAAAAAGTCACTTGGTATTTCTAAGCTCAAAACTATTAGGCATTCAAATAAAATTTCCTTGAAAATCTTTCTAAAATTAATTGTATCCTTTTAATACAGGAATCCATATTGAACATATAAGGCAACATTTGTTAGTGTGCATTTTGTGTCATTATGTTTGTTACTTGTAAATTTTGTAGCGGCCCCTTCTGTGTTCTAATAGATGAGTTTCCAAACAGGTAAACTTGCACATTTATATTTTCTTTAAAATAATAAATAATTCACAGTAAAGGTCTGACATGTTTTCTTTTAAGTACACTAAAGAATTAGTGACATTTGCTTTGACTAGTCAAGGACTTTATCTGTCTACTTTCTGGATCTTAGATGTACACCACATATGAGTTTTGGATGAGGCGTTATTCTTATACTTACGTCAGCAATTACTTTGTGGCTTTTTCATTGATAACAGGTGACTTTAGATCAGAGAAATCTAATGGGGAGATGAGTGAGTCTCTTGGAGCTGGAAGAGGAGCATCTGGCTCCACTCGCATTATCACCAGATTACGGAATCCAGACAGCAAACTGAGTCAGCTGAAGAGCCAGCAGGTGGCAGCTGCAGCACATGAAGCAAATAAATTGTTTAAGGAGGGCAAAGAGGTATGTTCTTTCTATTTAAAACAAAAATCTCTGGAGTATGAATAATTGTAGTTATTATACCTTAAAAGTATATAGGCTTATAGATCTGCTTTTGAATTAGATTTTCACCATTTTCAAGAGTGTAGTGGGTAACAAGTATAAAAGCATTAGGATTTTATTACGATAAGTATATTTGCACACCCAAATTTATTTCAAACATAAAAATGCTATAAGAGGGTGATACCATGCTGGCAGCTGGAAGTTTGCTGGGGCCGCTGTGAGCCAATCATCAGCCAGCAGCTGGAAGTTTGCTGGCAGCTGGAAGTTTGCTGGGGCCCCTTTGGCTGTGGCTCTCAACAATACCAGATGATCACTTTTTTGTATGTAATTCTAAAGAAATTAAAGTCTTTTACGCACATGATATGTGAGGGCTTTACTGAAGAGCTTTAGATTATTTATAATAACTTCAGGTGAGCTGTAGCTACAGGACAGGACATACCTAACCAAAAGCGTACATAGGATAGACAACATCCCAGCTCTGGTTATGAACAATGGGATCAAAGATGGGACTCAGTATCTCTGCCCCCACCTACTTGTGGTGACAGAACAGGGAACAAACTGTGTCTCCTAGATTTGAGAATTATTTGTAGATAAGCAAGAATAGACAAATGTTCTTCCTCTTTTTTTCTTTTTTAACATCATAGCAGTTGCTTTCAAGCAGTAAGTTTCAAAGTTCTTTTTGACCCTGACCCTTAGTAAAATAAATGTTTTTTTCTTTTCTTTTCTCTCTCTCTTTTTTTTTTTTTTTTTTTTGTGGTGCTGGGGATTGAGCCCAGGGCTTCATGCATGCAAGGCAAGAACTCTACCAACTGAGCTAAATCCCCAGCCCATAAATGTTTTTTTCCTACAACTTAATACATCTAAAAGCTTTCTGAGGTAGTATTTTTCTTACTATTACAGAAGCACTCTGATATTTTTTTCTTGTAGTTTAGTGCATTTATTATATTTTATTAAAATTTAAATGAGATTGACCATTTGGTTCATGATACACTGAAAGGTTGGAATCAACCTTTTTTTTTTTTTTCCTCTTCCCTTGTGGTGCTGGGAGTCAAACTTGGGTCTTAAACTTGGGTCTTCTAGGCACTCTGCCGACTGAGCTACACCCCAACCTGGGGATCAACTGCTTTTTCTTTTTTCTTTTTTCAGTGCTAGGGATCATACCCCAGGCCTCCCATATGCTACTGCAGTGAAATCAACTTTTTGAAACACTATTTTAAATTATCCATAGACCTTTTCTATTAAGACTGGAATGATAAAAAAAAATACAGAAGAAAAGATATTTTTTTGGAGAATGTATTTTAAATGTTAATAAATGTAATGCCTCTCTAAAGTAATGTTATAAATTTGATATTATGGTAGATGAATGATTTCACCTACAGTTTCATGTGCATATTTGAGATCACAAAAGTACTCACTAGTGTCTAGCACATACTTAATAAATGTTAGTTTTCTTTTCATGGGTATATCTTGGTTATTTGATCGTAAATTATTGGTTTCACTTTTAGCTTTTAAACTTAAACAGTTCAATCATAAGAGGCACCTTAACTCATTAAAATATTTGATTACACTTATTAAAAGGCAGTTGACAAGACAAAATTTGCATCTCTGCTATGAATAACGAAGTTTTTTTAATTTTCTTGGTCAGGTACTAGTAGTTAACTCTCAAGGAGAAATTTCACGGTTGAGCACCAAAAAGGAAGTGGTCATGAAAGGAAATATCAACAATTATTTCAAATTGGGTCAAGAAGGGAAGTATCGCGTCTACCACAATCAGTACTCCACCAATTCATTTGCTTTGAATAAGCACCAGCACAGGGAAGACCATGATAAGAGAAGGCATCTTGCACATAAGTTCTGTCTGACTCCAGCAGGAGAGTTCAAATGGAATGGTTCTGTCCATGGGTCCAAAGTTCTTACCATATCTACTCTGAGACTGACCATCACCCAATTAGAAAACAACATCCCTTCATCTTTTCTTCATCCCAATTGGGCTTCACACAGGTAAAGGATACTAAGGTTAATTTTTTACTATAAATTACAAAACACTTTTAAAGTGATTGTTATGCCTTAAAATGTCATTGCCAGAGAATTAAATGAAGTCGGTTTGGTCATACAGTAAGGAAGCTAGAGGCATGGGTGTACTTGTAACTTGCTGAATCAGCACTAGCGTTTGGATGATTTTTTAGGAACCAGTCTTTATCCCTAGAAATCAAGTGGAGTCCAGTCATTTCTGGTGGAGGCCATCAAGTCCAGGACATTGTAGAAGGACAAAGAATTGTGAGGACTAAATGATCTGAAATTCCTTCTAATGTTTAAAATCTGATTCTGTGAGCTTGAAACTTCAGTTGTAGTATGTTTTTATCTCCACCTTGAAACCTTACTCATAGGTACTGTAAGATGGAGTCACCATAAATTATGCTTTTAAGATCAACCAAATGAAATAATTTTTCTTCTGAAATATAGGGCAAATTGGATCAAGGCAGTTCAGATGTGTAGCAAACCCAGAGAATTTGCATTGGCTTTAGCTATTTTGGAGTGTGCAGTTAAACCAGTTGTGATGCTACCAATATGGCGGGAATCCTTAGGACATACCAGGTGAGTGACCCTTGTGAATGATGAATATTGGATATTGTTCTGGAAGTACTTATTGATTAAGAATGAAAGTTCATGTGGTTAAGAGTCTTACTAAAGATGTCATACTTCTTGGCCTCCGTTAGTTCTTATTTGTGATACAGGATTGTAATAAAGATCAAAAGAGATCACATATGGAAATTATAAATTCTTTTTGAATACTTTCATTCATTCATTTATTTTTATGTGGTGCTGAAGATTGAACCCAGTGCCTCACACATGGAAGGCAAGCACTGTGCCACTGAGCCACAATCCCAGCCCAAATTATAAATATTTTTTTTTAAGTAAAAAGTATTTTTTTTAATAGGAAGAACATTCATGTTTTTTGAGTATCTGTTCTAGAATGTTCCAATTACTGTGCTAAGGTTCTGCCTTACACCCTTTTTTAGACTTGAATGACTGAAAATCTTATAGCTTCCAAGTAGACCCAAAACTGTGTGACTTGGATAGATAAATTCTGAAACTTGAATCTGTTTAGCACAGATAGACTTACACAGAACAAAACTTTAGTCTTCAGAAGGTTATTACAAATTTAATATATACTTTTTATAAATATAAATATAAAATATATATTTTTTGCATTAAAAATGCAAATATTATTCAAGAGTATAATCAAAAAATAAAAATCATTCTACCTTCCCCATTCCTCTATGGAGTTCATGTAATTTTTATTTTTTGTGGTAGTGGGGATTGAACACTGAGCCATACCCCAGTCCCCCGCCTACCTTTTAAATTTTACTTTAAGAGAAAGTCTTGCTAAATTGTTGAGGCTGGCCTTGAAATTTTAATCCTTCTGCCTCAGTGTCCCAAATTGCTGGGATTACAAGTATGCTCCATTGTGTCCGGCACCCTATAATTTTAAAATATAAATATGTTTTGCATTACTTTCTACATTTGTTGTATTTTATAATGAATCTGTTTTTAAGTAATTTTATACCTACTGAACATTTTCATCTGTCAAAAGCTGCTTCCAGTTTTCTTTAGTGATTTCCCCACATAATCTTATTGCTGTTCCTGTCTTCCTCCTGCCTTTTTCCTTCCCATTTGGAATATAATTGCTGCTATTTGTAGCGTCCTCCACAAATGAATGGACTCAATTTTGCCTAGCAACTGAAAAACAAGGTTAAACTAAGGTGCTGCAGAATTGTGCACTATGGGACAGGAGAGATGAGTGGGTGACATGCTTCTGCTGTACTGTTTCTAGCCCTCTTTTATCAAGGTTGAGCCAGGAAAGAGAGTAACTGGGAGGCAGTGCTCTCTGTTTCTGTTGCTCCTTCTTACATTTACCTTCAGCCTTTCCCTAAACTGTTCTCTAGAAAAGGTGACCATCCTGAAACTTGTGTTGGTGGACCCTGAAGCCACATCTCTAGTGACAGATCAAAGCTTCAAAAACTATGATAATTGTTACTAAGTAAACCTTCCATTATTAGATGTAGTTTAAAATCACTAAATCATACCTTTTACTTATTTTTTTTTTTCAAGTGCTGGACATTATAGTGGAAGATGGAATTCAGACTTTTTAATCCAGGTGTTTTTTTTTTTTCCTCCTTGCTTTGTCAATACAGGTGACTGGTCTTTAATAATTATCATTTAATATAATGTTAAGGGGAGATGAAGTAGAATACTCTAAATTTCTTTAAAAATTAGGGACCACGATTTAAGAAAATTAGAAATTAATAATAGGACTTCTACTTTTGGCAATGGTATGGTTAACTAAATAGGTAACAAATTTATAAAACTGGATCCTCAAGAAATTCAAACTAATATTTTATTCAAAATGATTTTGAGGTGTGGTACTGGGGATTGAACCCAGGGGCACTTAACCACTGGGCCACATCCTCAGCATATTTTCTATATTATTTAGAGACAGGGTCTTATTGAGTTGCTAAGAGCCTCACTGAGTTGCTGAGGCTGGCTTTGAACTTGCAGCCCTCCTGCCTCAACCTCCCAGGTCGCTGGGATTACAGATATGTGCCATTACGCCCAGCTCAAAAAGATTTTTTATTGTGATAATTAATAAAAAGCTTTGAAAGCAGTCTAACAGTAATAATATTTTTAAAATATTCATAAATTATTGGGTTGGGAAAATAGCTCAGTTGGTAGAGTTCTACCAACAAGGCCCTGGGTTCTAATCCACAACACCACACAGACACACACACCACACCAAAAAAATAAAAAATAAAAATAAATTATCTTTGTGAAGAAAATTATGAAAATTTTTGTTGAGAAACATTAAATAATACAGAAAAAGTAGAAAACTTTCTTTTGTTTATGTACAGTGTCTTGACAACTTTAGGTTTTCTCCTATTAATATATAAATTGATTTTAATAACATTAAAAGTTTTAGTTGGGTTTTCTGTAGAATTGATGATACAAAAAAAACCAATAAGTGAAAAGGCAAATTTTAAAGACCAGGTGGGAGGGACTTGTTCTGCAGGGTAACTAGACTTCTTTTTTATTTTTTAAAAATATATTTAAAAAATATATTTTTAGTTGTTCACAGACCTTTATTTTATTTATTTGTATATGGTTTGGAGAATTGAACCCATGGTAGGCAAGTGCTCTACCACTGAGTGCTCTACCACTGAGCCACAATTCCAGCCCCCTACAAGACTTCTTTTAAAGCTATAATAATGCAGTGGTATAGACGCAAAGATAAACATAGACCAATGGTACAGCATAAAAAGAGTCCAGAATCAGACCAACCCATACATGGAAATGTAACACACGATTGAAGTAGCATTTACAGAGGATGAATGTTCAGGGAAAGGTGAGGGGGCAACGAGTTATCCATGTTGGTGGAAAATTGGGTTCCGTGTTTCATATCACAAAGAAGTCAATTCCAGATGAGCAAATCTTAAATGTGAAAAAGCAAAACTTTAACAAAACTCCAAAGAGAAATTATAGAACATTTTCGTTATAACCCTGGAAGAAACTCCCTGTTTGTTTCTCCCCGCAACCTCTTTCTTTTCCCCTTCTTTCTTTTTCCCTTCCTTCCTTGTTTTTATTTCCTGATACCCTTTCTTTCCTTCCATACTTATTCCTTTTCATGTTTTTTTTTCCTCTCCTGACTCATTCATTGTCTCCTGTGATATATATAAGGCAGACATTTCTTGAATTTACAAGCATGTTGCCAGATGAGAATGAGTGTGCAAGGGTGTGTATGTCTGTATACACTACAAGTGGGTTCCTATGTTTAATAAGTGATACAACTGTAAGATTCTGTGTAATATAAGGTGTAATGGATAATAATAAAAGTGAAGCCACAGGCATTGGTGCATACATGTAACCCCAGAAATTTGGGAGGCTGAGGCAGGAGGATCATAAGTTCAAGGCCAGCATCAGCAACTTAGTAAGGCCCTAAGCAACTTAGCAAGACTCTGTCTTAGAAAGTAAAAAGGGGGCTGGGGATGTGGCTCAAGAGGTAGCGCGCTCGCCTGGCATGCGTGCGGCCCGGGTTTGATCCTCAGCACCACATACAAACAAAGATGTTGTATCCGCTGAAAACAAAAAAATAAAAATATTAAAAAATAACTATTAAGAAAGTAAAAAGGGCTGGAGATGTGGCTCACTGGTTAAGTGCTCTTGGGTTCAATCCCCAATTATGTCCGCCGTTCCCAGCCCCCCCCCCCCCAAAAAAAAAGAACATCTGTGAATTAACCACCGAATTTAAAAATAAGGACATTACCATGATTGCATCTGGTTTTCACTCACATTATCTTATTTCTCCTGAGAAAACCATTGTTTTGGGGCAGGGGGAGGGGGTGATTGAACTTAGGGTCTTGTATATGCTAGGCAAGCACTCTACTGTTGAACTACATCCCTAGTTCTTTGTATTTTATTTTGAGACAGGGTTTTTCAAACTTGCCCTCACTGGTTTCAAACTTGTGATCCTCCTGCATGAGTCCCCTAAGTAGGCAGGATTATAGGCTGGACCACCACACCAGCTAGATAACCACAACCTTAAAGTTTGTGTTTTATTATATGATTCCTTTATAGCAGTAGCTTGTTTTTTGTTGAATTTGGGCTGCCTTGTAATAATGTATTATCCTAAAAGACTGAGTCATGGACTGGTTGAATATATTTTTGTTGTTTTATTGTAATTGGTAGTATCTACAATATATTAAAGAACTCTTACACTTCAATAATATGAAAAACGTGAATCCATTTAGTAGGGGGAAAAAGACTAAAAATATAAATATAATTTACTCAAGAAGAGACACAAATAGCCAAGAAGGCTGAAAAGGTGCTTAACTTTCATGGTAAGTTGGGAAATGCACATCAAAACCATAGGATACTGTTCCACATCCATCAAATTGTCAAACTTTTAAAGAAAGAGTATATTAAGAAAGAGGTGACATAAGAGGAAGACAGCTCTAATACACTCTAATATAACCCTAATACAGATCAGTAGTATAATGAGTGATGTAACAATTTAAGTTTGGTGAAAAAGTTAATGCAATTCTTGTATTTAATATCATGGAGGAACTATATTACATGTTTATACAAGGACACATGTTAGATGAGTGTTCCTTAGAATTTTATACTTAATGGTAAAATTTGAAAATAATCCCCAAATAGCCATGATCAGGCAAATTTAAATTTTGACATTGTCTTATAATGTACCAGCAAAAGTCAAATTAGAGCAACAATTGTAATGAAATTGGATCTGTAAATATGGAAGGAAGTGAAAAGTTCTTTCACTAAAAATATGTAGCAAAATGAAATTAAACCTCTATCTCTCACCCTGAACAAATCAACTCAAAGTAAATCAAAGACTTAGGCACTAGAACAGAGACCCTGTGCCTAATAGAAGAAAAAATAAGTGCAAATCTTCGGTCTAGGATCTGACTTCCTTAACAAGATTCCTAAAGCACATGAAGTAAAATCAAGAATCAATAAATGGGATGGATTCAAATTAGAAAGCTTTTTAGCAAAGGAAATAATCAGTAATGTGAGAGCCAACAGATTGGGAGAAAATCTTTACCACATGCACCTCCTATAAAGCATTAATTTCTAGGATATACAAAGAACTCAGAATACTTAACACCAAAAAAACAAATAACTCAATCAATAAATGGACCAAGGAACTGAACAGACACTTCACAGAAGAAATACAGTTGATCAACAAATATATGAAAAAGTGTTCAACATCTCTAGCAATTAGAGAAATGCATTTCATCTAATGAGATTTCACCTCACTCCTGTTAGAATGGCAATCATCAAGAATATAGGTGACAATAAATGTTGGCGAGGATATGGGGAAAAAGGTGCACTCATACATTGCTGGTGGGACTGCAAATTTGTGCAACCACTATGGAAAGCAGTATGGAGATTCCTTAGATAACTGGGAATGGAACTGCCATTTGACCCAGCTGTTGCACTCCTTGGTTTATACCCAAAGGACTTAAAATCAGCATACTATAGTAATGCAGCTACTTCAATGTTTATAGCAACTCAATTCACCATAGCCAAACTATGAAACCAGCCTAGGGTCCTTCAGTAGATGAATGGATAAAGAAAATGTGATATTTTCTTTATCCATTCAGTGGAATAATATTCAGTGGAATATTATTCAGCTTTAAAAAAGTGAAATTATGGCATTTGCCAGTAAATGGATGGAGTTGCAGAATATCATACTAAGGAAAATAAGCCAGTCCCTAAAAACCAAAGGCCAAATGTTTTCCTTAATATGCAGATGCTAATTTACAGTAAGACATGCAGGGTTGGGGTGGGGCACTAGAGAAGAATAACATTACCTTAGATTAGATGGAGGGAAGGAGAGGGGATGTAGGGATAGGAAAGATAGTAGAATAAAACAGACATTATTACTTAATGTATATATGTGACTGCATGACCAATATGATTCTAAAACGTGTACTTGGAAAAATGAAAAATTATCTGTGATGATATATCAAAGTGCATAAATGCATGTTATGTATAACTAATTAAAACAATAAAAAAATTAATAAAAATAATTGTAGTTTGATATTATTTGTGTTCAAAGCATGTATGCTAATATATTACAATATTATTGAGGGAATGTAGATATTTAT
Source organism: Marmota monax (assembly GCF_021218885.2). Lineage (NCBI taxonomy): Eukaryota > Metazoa > Chordata > Mammalia > Rodentia > Sciuridae > Marmota > Marmota monax. Next base: position 511,981 of record NW_026695045.1, read on the forward strand.
GGTTAATGTTTTAAGAAATTCAAGGGCTGTGTGCTTGAAGCTTAAGAAATAATACTTAAGTAAAATATGATCAAGAAGTCATTATGAAAACTAAAACAATTTTGATTTGGATGTTAATGAAAGCTACATATATTGAAATTTGTAGGATGCAATTAAAAAGTTCCTAGAGGAAATTGGTTGTCCTCAGTGTTTGTATTAAAGAAGAAAAACTGCAAATTAGTTAGCAAGGAATACATCTCAAAGAGGCAGTGTAAAGGAAAGAAATGTTGAAGGACAGATTTAATGAAATAACAAACATACATACCTTAGATGTGTAAAATTATAATTCACAAACTTCTGATAAGATTATCAAGGAAAATAAAAAAGGAAAGCCAGAAAACTCAAATGACTGATATCAAGAATAAAGAATGGAACTTACTAACCAATATTTCTGATTCTCTAGTACTAGCACTGGGGATTTTAAAGCTCTTACAGGTCCTCTGACAAAATAGCCAGGCTTCCTAAGTTCATAGAGAAAGCAGTCACCTTGGTTTACTTGAGGTTGGAGGGGGAGTAGGAAAGGAGATGCTATGGTGATCTGTCTTTAGACAGTAGGTTATGGGCCACACTTAGAAAAAGGATTTCTGGTTATATTACTGCATCTGTGATTGTTTAATTAAGTTGTTTGAAATTCAGGAATCAGAAAATTTAAAGTTTTATACCAAAATAGAAAATGAGGGGAATCTTATAGATCATAATTTCTATTAGCATATAAAATGACAAACAAACTATGGTGCATACCTGTAATCCTAGTGACTTGGGAGGCTGAGGCAGAAGAATTGCAGATTGCAATTTATTAAGACACTGTCTCAAAATAAAAAGAGTTGGGGACTCATGATGTAACTTGGTTGTAAAGTATCCCTAGGTTCAAAACTCAATACTCACCTCCCAAAAAAAAGATAGGAAAAAAACTTGATAAAAAGAAGTAGGCAGGGGCTGGGATTATAGCTCAGTGGTAGAACACTTGCTTAGCATATGTGAGGCACTGGGTTCAATCTGCAGCACCACACCACATAAGTAAATAAATAAATAAAATTCAAAAAAAGACAAATAGAAAATTATGGCCCTGTTTCCTTTATTAATATTTATCAGTGATGAATAACTAATAAATAGATGTATACATAGGAAATCTTAAATAAAATATTAGCAAATATACTCAGGAAGAAATTAAAAGAAACCTAGATTCTTTCTAGGCATGGTTAACGTGGTCTAATATTAGATTAATATTTGAGAAGTCAAAGAAAGAGAAATTTATGATCAGTTCATTAGATGCCAGAAAAGTTTGGTTTTGTCAGTTCATTATCAATTATTGTTGTTTTTTAAAGCTTAAATAATAATATGAAATCTTTTTTTTTTTTTAATGGTAAAGATTTATTTCAAACCAAACCATTTTCCTTCTCTCTGTAGCCTTTGAAGCATTCCCCTTATGGTGGAAAAAAACAAAGATGCCTATTACTATTTGTTTTTTTTAATTTTCATTTTTTGATTCATGTAGATGGATAGCATGCCTTTTTATTTTTTTTGTTTTTATGTGGTGCTAAGGATTGACCCCAGTGCCTCACATGTGCTAGGCAAGAGCTTTGCCACTGAGCTACAGCCCCAGCCCCCCCCCCCTTTCAATTCTTATTTATTTATTTGTTTGTTTGTTTATTTTTTGCGGTGCTGGGGATTGAACCAAGGACCTTGTGCATGCAAGGCAAGCACTCTACCGACTGAGCTACATCCCCAGCCCCTTTACTATATTTTGACTTTAACTAAAAACATAGCCAGTGCAAGTTGCCAAGAGATATATGTAAACATTGCCAAGATATAGACTCAGTTATTATAATCTAATTATGTACTTAGGAAATCCCCCCATGGCTGAAGTTCTATCAGAAACAATATGAAAATTAAATAAGATTTGTGGCATACTAAATAAAAAGCTTTCATGTAAACAAACAAAAACCATGTAAAAAACACCAGGGGCCTTACTTCTGAGTTAAAATAGCAAATTAGATAAACACATTTAATTTTGTTCCTCGCTGACTTCCATCAAAGCGGGCAAAGGGGTGACAATGGACCTGTTTTACACTGTAGTTGGCCAGGTACCGTGATTGTGGTGGGCCCTGTGTCTTCCTGGACATGCTCATGACCTTGCCCACTAACTCACCAAAAAGGCTCTTATAAACTTTTGTTAAAGCTACAGACAGACTGTGTGACACAGGAAGAAGGTCATATTTTATTGGAAAATCTTTGTAGTGACAATATTTCTCTTGCTCATGCAGCTAGTTTTATGCTTGCTTTTTCACTATTTGGGATATACACATAGGTAGTAAAACCGAGAGGAGATAAACAAGGGAATATTTAACACAAAAGATGAAGTAGTAATTGCCAAGGGTTAGGAAACACAAGCTTTTGATACATTGCTTATTGGTAAAGTTCAATTTTTTAGCTTTGTTGCATTTTATATATTTAAAAAATCTTGAGTGAAAAGATGCCAGCAATAACCAATAAAGCTGCCAAACTCCTAGGAATAAATACTCAGGACTTGCATAAAACAATCCTTAAAACTTGACTAAAGTCTTAAAGAATACTTTGCCTTGTGAAGAGGATTTGCCCTCCTGAGACTGTGGGAGGCTTGACCAAAATGATATTAATAGTTCATCTAGAAAAATTAATGTGTAAGAATAGCCTTAGGGAAATGGATATTAAGAATAGGTGTTAGAGCATATTTTGAAACTAATCAAAATAATCCTGCTAAAGGAGGAGAGTGGAATAGATTAGGAAATTCAGAAACAGATTTAAATGCATGTGGGAATTTAGCAAGTGGTAGAAATCAAAGAGGGCATGTTTGGGGAAAATGTCACTTAGATCCTGCCTTAGCAAAAACGTTCAGATTGATGAAGATTAAAAAAAAAAAGAAAGAAAAAGAAAAGAAAAAAAGAAAAAAATCAAAACCCTAAAACAAAGAAAATTGCAATACAAAAGCATGAATTAATTTATATTTTTGTTGTGATACTTTCTTTTTAAACAGATAAAAACCCCAGATGGCATACAGGAGAAAAGTGGATACATGTATTTAAAATTCTGTGTGGAAAAATATTATAATCATATTCAAAAGACAGATGAAAAACTGAGGAAAAATATTTGCACCACAAATGGAAAATGTCCTTAATTGACAAAAGACCTTTTATAAATGAAAAGGACTAATAGTCCAGTACAGACAAGACAAAGGAATTGAACAGGCATTGTGCAGAAAAATAAATATGAAAGGCCAGTAGACATAAAAATGATTACTTCTCTCATAATTAAAGAACCATGGGATAGCATATTTTACTACTCAATTGGGCTAAGAATTTGGAAGGTTGATACTAACTCAGCTCGTATGGATGTATGGGACAACAGGTTGTCCTTGTAATGAAAGGGAGGCTGGAGTGCACAGTTCTGAGGAACAGTTTGGCATTGTCTCAGCATGTTAAGTGCAAGAACTTTTGGTTTCAGCCATCCCATCAGTAATGAACCTAGAGGGATATTCCCCAAGTTTACCATGAAAGATATGCTATAAAAAATGTTGTATGCAGTAGTTTTAGTATAATAACAGAACAGAATCCTGGGCACTGCATGGATACCAGGAGTGAAGTTGATGCTCAGTCCATTCCTTGGACTCAGTCCATTCCAGCTCTCGGATGACTGTGTGGATGAGGACGGACAGTCTGCCATCCAGTGCGCCCACCAGAGTGGAGTGGCTGCTGAAGCCTGCATGTTACCAGTCTGATAGAACGTCCTTTCTGTGGCCTCCAGTCTACCAGTAGTGACAAAGATTTCTTCCTAACAAACAGGACTGAAGTCCTGCCAAGCTCCCCTGTGTTTCTGCCTCTTCCCTTAAGGATCATCTTGATAGCAGTGATTTTTTTTTTTTTTTAACTGAAAAAATGAACAGAATTTTCTCAGAGACACTCAACATCACAGATTAGCTGTAATAACTATAATAAAATAAAGCTGTTTGTTATTAGCTATTTTAGCTATCACACTTAACAGCTTGCCTCAGTAAAGTGTAAATCATTTGAATTTGAGGATAGAAACCAAGAGCCCCAAAGTGTCATGGTGCTAGCATTTTCCACACAGTGCTCCATTCCAGGCCTCTCTCAGAAGATGGCTCAGTTATTATGGTGGACCTGGCCTTTCAGAGGTGGAAGAAGCCAAGGTAACAAAAACTCTGGAAACTACTATTGGGTTCTGGCATTGGCACTCAGGGCATCCACCATGCTATGCCTCTGGAGCTTGTTTCACTCCTGGTTCTGAGAGTGTTGGTGAATAGATGGTATTTGAGTAGGTGAGTTAGTTGCTACTGAGAAACTACCACCTTTCCCCTCCAGCCATTAGTTAGGAGAACCTGGAGGGGCCTTATGGAGAATATTCTCTGTTGTAGTTGTGTGCAGTCAATAGTCATGAACTCTCAACCTGGGGGAACTATGTACTGAGGTCCTATGATCAGAGGAACACAAAGACTTCTTAAAAAAAGGAGAAGGAAGGAGGGCAGGGAGAAAAAGGAAGAGAAATAGGGAATGTTTGATGTAAAATGAAGATAAAATGAATTCAGTTTTCCTCTCTTTCTTGCACCACTACACCAAGTTGACAAAAGGCCTCTGTTCTTTCCCATGTAGGTGTGCATGAGAAATTTGCTTCCTCTGTGGTTTGATTGGGACAAAAAGCAGTTCTGCCACTGGAGCTCTTAGAGGCAAAAGCTCCTGTCTTTGTAGATTTTGGTTCAAGTCTGTTTACAAGCAGTATTCCCACTCATGAAAATCTAGACTAATTACCTAAATGTAGAATCCCACACAGGCCTGCACGTTACTGGTAGGTGCATAGGTGCCTGTTTTCTTGCCTGATAAAAGGGGGTGGCTGTGCCGTTTGCCTCATGATTGATTGAGTTCATTGTGGACCTTCTTTCCTGATTCCTCCTGTCATCCAAAAGGGGGCGCCCCATGGGCCCCTTTTTCTGTGGATATAGTAAACCAGAACTCTCTGTTAGTGGATCCTGTGAAGACTTTAAAATCTCCAGTGCTAGTTGATTAAAAACAAAAGCTTGTTGGATTTGTTGGACTTTGTGGGAAGGAAAAAAACACTGAAAATATACTTTCATAGTGAACTAATTCAGTAAGATATAGTTTCTCCTTGCAGCAGCATAATTTTTTAGTTCTTTTAAAAAGATCTTTTACTCTGAAAGATCTTCTAGTATAATTATTCACTGATTATAAACTAGTTGTGTGTGTTCTAGCAGTATCCTGTGTGTAAATGCACAATAAACTATGTAAAAGGTAAAAGATTTATAAGATCTTAAGAGAAACCTAAGTGTGCCTTATGGACTATATAAAGGGATACATAAATGATATATGCATGAAATCTTTCAAGAATAAAACAGAAGTCTTTCAGGAAGGTATATGAAAAATATAGCCATTTTTGCCATTTTCTATTCTGACTTTTCCTGTTACAAAATTCTACATCTATTTATTTTTGTCAGTTGGCATTGGGTTTGTGGGATTACAACTAACCACTCTTTGGTTTTGTGCCTAATTTTCAGTATAGTGTTTTTTACCTTTTTTATTTTTTTCAAAGTTAAGTGTATTTCTGCTTTTGTATCTATGTGTTTTTAGGTTACATAGAATGACATCAATTGAAAGAGAAGAAAAGGAGAAAGTAAAAAAAAAAGAGAAAAAACAAGAAGAGGAAGAAACAATGCAGCAAGCTACATGGGTAAAATATACATTTCCAGTTAAACATCAGGTAATTTTTAAAAAGTGTTAGCCACCATTTTTGAGACCTTTATTTTACAACTTCAAATAACTTATAATTTTCACTTCTCACAAAACCTTTTAATTAATACAGTTGCGATTAAGTACATCTTTCTGATAATTTTATAAGCATAGATTCCTCTTACTAAAAAGTGTTTGAGACCAATTTGTTGAAACTGCTATTAAAAAATAAAAACTAAAACTTTGTTCAAAGTTTGCATTTTAAAAATAATTGTAAGTTCTTTTATAAAAATCTCTGATTCCCAGTGAAAATTAAATTGATTGATAAATTCTGTTTGCCTGAATCTTACTCTTGTTTGGTAATGTGTAATGCCACACATGTTATGTTGTTTGATTAACTTGTTTTCATTTATACCAGGTTTGGAAACAAAAAGGAGAGGAGTATAGAGTAACAGGATATGGTGGCTGGAGCTGGATTAGTAAAACTCATGTTTATAGGTTTGTTCCTAAATTGCCTGGCAATACTAATGTGAATTATAGGAAGTCATTAGAAGGAAGTAAGTAACTGAGTCTTTTAATATTTATGTTTAATATGAAAATTTTAAATACTTAGTTTTTTTACTAATAAAAATTATATTTTTGTCTGAATAACCACATTTGATTTGTATTATTTTCTTATAAACTGATAGTATATTGGCCATATTTTGGATAAAAGCATTTTTCTGAAACTTTTGATAGTATATGCAAAATTACTGTTGTCGCTTACTAATTATACACTTTTTTTTTTTTAAATTTTTTTTTATTGGTTGTTCAAAACATTATAAAGCTCTTGACATATCATATTTCATACATTAGATTCAAGTTTAATTATACACTCTTAAATTTAAAAAATTATCTATATTCACAGGATTTTGGTATCTAGAATTGCAGTTAAAGAAATACTATACAAAGGGGCTGGGATTATAGCTCAGTGGTAAATGTTTGCCTAACACGTGCGAGGCACTGAGTTCGATCCTCAGCACCACATAAAATTAAATAAAATAAAGGTATTGTGGCTAACTACAACTAAAACAAATTTTAAAAAAAAGATGAAAGGCTATACAAACAATTATCTATTTATTTATTTATTTATTAAAGTCAGGAAGCCCTGTATATTTCAGCTTTGTTTATTTTATTTATTTATTTTTTTTTTTAAGAGAGAGAGAGAGAGAATTTTTTTAATATTTATTTTCTAGTTTTCGGCGGACACAACATCTTTGTATGTGGTGCTGAGGATCGAACCCGGGCCGCACGCATGCCAGGCGAGCGCGCTACCGCTTGAGCCACATCCCCAGCCCAATTATTTATTTTTTTTATTTTTTTGAAACCACAGCCACTGAGTCACATATCTGGTAACCTCAGCATTATTGTAAATAGCAAACCTAGAAAGGAAGTGATCAAGTCTCCTATCACAGTCATATAAATGAGCTTTGTTTTTGATTTACTATTGGCTAACAAACTTTAGCATTTAGAATCACAGATTAGAGATAGACTTTCCTTTTCAAAGACTAAATGACACACCAGTGTTCACATAGGCAGAAAGTAGTAAATCCCTGACCAGATCCTGTGGCTCTTGGCTTCTGTAGCCCTGTTTATTGTCTGCCATGCAGTCTCTTCCCTTTGTTACCTAAGTGATTTTCAAGAACCACTGTGCTAACTACATGTTATAATCTGCTGATTTACGTTATGATGGGTTCTTCCCTTTGAAACCTAAATGTAGTGCACAATAGTATGTACTTACCTAATTAATCAATTTGGCTTCTTTGTGAATGGCTATGATGAAACCTGGACTGGTAGATTTGTGCTATTGTTAATATAGAAAAGTTAATATTGGTTTATCTTTGAATAGGAAAAATACATACTTTATAAGTATCATTGGAATTTATTTTGTCAGGTCTAGTAGTATCTTGGAAATTGCTCAATGAAATTCTGTTTGATAAATAGCAACAGTCAATACTCAGTTCTATTATTATCAAATTATATCCATTATAATAAGTTCCAGCAGATTATTGCAAGGCTCTTTTATTACCATTTTTGTTGTTCTAGTTATCTACTTAGGACTCAAAATCTAGAGAGCTCTTTAATTGTGTCTGAACTGGTTTGATACATATATAGTAAAATACAGATGATCAATGTACAGATTATTTATGCTTTTGCAGATTTACTTTATATCTACTTAGTATAAGATTTCTCATATTCAGATGCCAGACTTTATTTAGTCTGGTACCAAGTTGATTTTTTTTTTTTGGTGTGTGCCATATAGGGGTTGAACCCAGAGCCTTGTGCATGCTACACCCCTAGCCCAGCAAGTTGGGTCTTTTTGAGCCTTTCTTCCCAGGTGGTAGCAGGGAATAAAGCAGCAGTGCATACTGCCCCTGGCTCTGGGCTTAACTACGAAATAGAAATTATAGTGGAGGCAATAGTAACCACCAGTTAATGATGGCAGAACTACCTGTTGCTATAGTAATAGCTAACCATGTCTGATTGGGTGATGGAGGCACATTTATGTTGAAAAACAGAGAAATGCACTTTGAGAAACTTTTGACTTGGCCCCTCAAGACCAGAGTGTTAGATGTGTTTGGTTAGCTGTTATTCTCTGACCTCTGGCGTCACTTTGAAAATGGGCATTTATATTGCACAACATTTTTTAATCTTAGTAAAGATTAGATTTGAGATACTATTTATGTTAAGTAGACTTTTTTTTTTTTTTTTTAATATGATTTTGGATATGGAACTCGGGGCCTCACACATGCCAGGCAGGGACTCTCTCACTAAACTGCATCACCAGCCCATGAAGATCTTCAATGCAAGAAAAAAATCCAAACATTTATAGTTGTCTACTTTAAACACCAAGGTTCTTACAACTTGTAGAAGGGGCTACTACTGGCTTGTTAAAATTTTTTTTGAGCAACTTAATGTAAAAAATTATAATGTACCTTCAGCTTTTTTGTTTTAGTGAAATATAGCTTACTGGAAAATACTTGGTTATTTCTATTAAACTGTATACATTAAAGTAAATTTCTAATATTGGAAATAATTGTAATTGACATAAATGTGGTTCTTTTTAGCCAAAAATAGTATGGATGAAAATATGGATGAATCAGATAAAAGGAAAAGTCCACGAAGTCCAAAAAAAATTAAAGCAGACCCGGATTCTGAGAAAGCTGAAGTAAAAGATGGAGATGCTGCAAAAGGATCAGACCAAAGTGAAATGGAGATCTCAAAGAGTACTGAAAAGAAGGATCAAGGTAAAGAGAGGCCAAGTAGAGGGCAGCCTCGGTGTGGTGAGAGTGCAGGGCATCAGATACACACCACAGTGTATCTGTGTGATAGGGTAACAGCTTTATTGAAACATAATTTATACATTTTACAGTTCCCCCTATTGAAGTGTAAATACATTGGTTTTAGTATGTTTCCAGAGTAGTTCAACCATTACCATATCAATTTTAGAACATTTTCATCACCTGGAAAGGAAGTCTGGAAAGGAAGTCTCATAATCACCAGCAGTCACTTCCCAGTCCTTTCTCAGATGTCCCCAGCTCACCAATCTATTTCTGTCTCTGTGGATTTGACTGTTTGGGACATTTCACTTAAGTGGAATCAGATAATATGCTTTCCTTTATGACTGGCTGCTTTAACTTAAAATATTTTCAAGGTTCATCCATATTATAGTATATTTTAGTACTTTATTTCCAAATAAATATTACATTGGATTGATTGGCCACATTTTGTTTATCCAGTCATTGCCTGATGGACTTTGGGCTGTTTCCACTTTTTAGCTATTATGAATAATGCTGCTAATGAAATTCATATACAAGTATTTTTGTAGAAATACCTAGGAGTGGAATTATTGAATCATATGGTAACTCATGTTTACCTCGGAGTGGAATTGCTGAATCCTATGGTAACTCATGTTTACCTTTTGAAAAACTAGTCTTTTGTTAAAAGTAGTTTTTAAAAAACTATATGAGCTAGACAGTGCATGCATCTAAAGATACATAACTATAAAGTACAAAATCTTCCACTAGTTTGTGCAATAGCATATCACATACTAAGTAATTTTCCATTACAGCATTCCATCTTTTAGATACTAAGAATCAGAATATTTGGATAATTGTAAATTTGTGAATTTAGAAATATATATTTTATGTGTTTTTTTCACCTTTTATAAAGTTTAGCCCTCTTCGTATTTTAATCATGTATCAAGAGCTTTGAAATATTTACTTTTTAAAAGCCCCGATGTGAAAAGAAGAAAAACAGGTCCTTTTAAAAATAACAGTCTCATAAATTCCTCGTTTTAGAGTAGAAATTACACTTATTAAATATCTTTATTTCACAGATGTTAAAGAACTTTTATATTCTGACATTGATAAATCCTTCAAGGAAGAACCAATGGAAATAGATGATGATGTGAAAACAGAGTCCCAAATAAATTGTCAGGAAAGTTCTCAAGTAGATGTGGTCAATGTCAGTGAGGGTTTCCATCTAAGGACTAGTTACAAAAAGAAAATAAAATCATCCAAACTAGATGGACTTCTTGAAAGGAGAATTAAACAGTTTACACTGGAAGAAAAACAACGCCATGAAAAAATGAAGTTGGAGGGCGGAATGAAGGGCCCAGGAAAGTCTTCTCAAAGTTCTTTGAAAAGTCTTTCTGAGTCACCAGTAATAACAAAAGCAAAAGAAGGGTGTCACAGTGAGTTGCTTAGACAAGAACAGAGCCCCGGTGTAGGTCATGATACAGCAGAGGACTGGACTCAGGGGTGCTCACAAAGTGATTCCTCGGTTCTTGGAATCAGTGATCCTAGTCTTAACAGAGACAAACGTCATCCAAAAGATCAGGCGTTAGATGATGTCTCCAATCAGAGTCCCAGGAGGAACTATCACAAACAAAATTCTATTGAAAATGACATAGATGAGAATGTCTCTGAACCTGCCAGTAAAGTCCAGGAACTTGGTAAGATTCAAACAAAAGGAAGTGATGTTTTCATTGATGACTCTAAACCAGCCAGTACAGATGATATTGATACTTTGATCTATAAGAACAAAAAACCACTCATACAGGGGGATAATGACACCATCGTTTCATCTTCCAAGAGTGCTCTACTTCCATCGGTACCTAAGAGTACTAGTGACCGAGATGCCCCATCTCTGTCAAAAGCATCGGACTTTGATGGAAAACTAGGATGTGACTCTGAATATAATAGCACTTTGGAAAATAGTTCTGATACTATGTCTATTCAAGATAGCAGTGAAGAAGATATGATTGTTCAAAATAGCAATGAAGGTGTTTCTGAACAGTTCATAACTCCAGAACAAGGTAATGAAAGCTTGGAGCCATTGAAATGTGAGTTTGTTTCTGATAAGTCCACTGGAAACTGTGATGACAGGCTACAGGGTAAGGTAACTGAAACAAATGGTAAAAAAACAAGTCAACAGCACAAGTTAGAGGAGAGGCCAGTTAATAAATGTATTGATCAAATAAATCTAAAAAATATCACTGACAAAAGGAATAGTGAAAATCGAGAGTCTGAAAAGAAAAGCCAGAAAGCAAGCACATTTCAAATAAATGGAAAAGATAATAAACCTAAGGTATGTTTGAAAGGTGAATGTTTGAAAGAAATCTCCGAAAGTAAAATCATAAGTGGAAATGTTGAACCAAAGGTTAATAATATAAATAAAATAGTTCCTGAAAATGATATTAAGTCATTAACTGTTAAACAGTCAGGTGTAAAGCCATTCATTAATGGTGATGTTATTATGGAAGATTTTAATGAAAAAAATAATTCAGATACAAAGTCACGTGTACTGAGTTCTTCAGCTGGTGCAGGTAATTACCAAGGTAGCCTTGAGGCGCTACCATCATCAACCAAAGAGTCTGACAGTACAGAGCCCCCCTCACCTCTACCATCTTGTCCTGGAAGCAGTTCATTTAATCAGGTAGAAGATATGGAAATCGAAGCCTCAGAAGTTAAGAAGGTTACTCCATCACCTATCACATCTGAAGAGGAATCTAACCTCAGTAGTGATTTTATTGATGAAAATGGTCTGCCCTCCAACAAAGATGAAAACGTTAATGGAGAATCTAAAAGAAAAACAGTCATCACAGAAGTTACCACGATGACATCCACAGTGGCCACAGAGTCAAAAACAGTAATCAAGGTAGCAAAAGGTGATAAGCAAACTGTAGTCTCTTCCACAGAAAATTGTGCCAAGTCCACTGTCACAACCACCACGACAGTAACAAAGCTATCCACCCCCTCCACTGGCAGCAGTGTGGACATCATCTCTGTAAAGGAGCAGAGCAAAACTGTGGTCACCACGACAGTGACAGACTCACTGACTACTGCAGGAGGCACACTGGTAACATCCATGACTGTGAGCAAAGAGTACTCCACAAGAGACAAGGTGAAACTGATGAAATTTTCAAGACCGAAGAAGACTCGTTCAGGTACAGCTCTACCATCCTATAGAAAGTTTATTACCAAGAGCAGCAAGAAGAGCATATTTGTTTTGCCTAATGATGACTTAAAAAAGTTGGCAAGAAAAGGAGGAATCCGAGAAGTCCCTTATTTTAATTATAATGCCAAACCTGCCTTGGACATATGGCCGTATCCTTCTCCTAGACCAACCTTTGGTATCACATGGAGGTATGTGCTTTAGAATGTATTTGGGGGAGGGACAAAGGTTTAAAAAAATTATCTCATAAAAGTATCTCATTTTCTAACAAAATGAGATAATAGAGATAAGATAGGGAAGCATCTGTTTAGTGACCAAAGTTAGTAACTGGAAGTAAAACATAGGAAACTTCCAACTCAGCCAGTTTACGTAGGTAATAACTTTACTAAGGAAAAAACATGTTTAAAAAATTAAAATGTAAGGGAATTCTTTAATACGACTTTTAGTTTTAACTTTCACATGACGAAAAGAACACGTTGAACCTGGTTGTTTTTGTGTCTAACTTTGCAAGTTATTGCCATATTGTTTACTCTTAAACAAGATAACCACAGAATTGGATAATCACCACCTTTCTGGAATGTTTGTATTGTATAGGTGATTCATGGAAACCTAAGACATAAGGAAACATGACTATAAATTGTATAAAGTTCATCATAATGTGGAAATCTTCCTAATGTAGTTTATTTGCATGATAAACATGTTTGGAGTTCTGCTATTTATATGAGAAAAGGTACATCCTGCTATTCCTTAGGAAAGTTTGAAACCCAGAAATAGTTCTAATTTAAAAATTTCTGGGCACTTCAGGTATGGGGGACAAATCATAAGTATATAGTATTGGCAGTTATAAAGTCATGTAGTTTTTATATTGGGAAGAGATCTTAGAAATTCTTTTATAGATATGTGATGATTTGTCTCTGACTCCAGAAGGGCAGCATTAGAAATTAGTGCCTGGTTTTCCTAAATCCCTTTCTAGTATTTTATCTCCTGTTATCTCACACTTCACATATTTGTCCTTTTTCGTGTCTTTTTTTTTTCTTATCTTTTCACTCTTATAATTGAGAAGGATGGAACGTAAACATTGGAAACAGAAGTGTGTGGGAAATATACTTGAGGAAATCAGGATTGATCTTAGTAGCTATTAGATTTTGCTAGATTCCTGAAATTATTATTTCAGCAAGTTACTAAGCAGATTTCATTTCTTTTAAGATTTTATTTCTGTGTCTTTTTATATGTTTCCAATTTCTTTAAAATTACACTTTTTTGTGTCCTTTATTTTACAGTCAGCTAGTATCAGAAAAGACCAAAAAAGAATGTAAATAAGTGCTCTCTATAAAGGAATTAACTTACTAATACAAGCAGTCTTAGTTTGTATGACCAAGTTTTTTATAACTCATCTTTTGATTTGAAATAAAATATCATCACTCCATTACACATTCAATAGAGACAGCTGAAAAGTACAATTTCTCTGCAGGGCCTGCAATGAAGGATTTGCAGAATCCTGCAGGGAATCAAGGAACTCTTCATTACAGTTCATGGATTTGTAGGATTACTCTGCACTTTTCTGCTTTCTTCATTGAGAGCGGTCCCAAAATGTATCCTTGACTGTCCTGCAGGTAACTTCTTTCCCACTGGAAAAGTTACTGTGTACAAATAGTTTAATTAAAATGACCTGGCAGTTGTGGAGGCTGGCCTTTCTGCTCTTTTCTATTCTGAAGTGGAAAGTAGGCTCAACTGGGAAGCACTTTTCTCTGAACTATCGAGAAGAAATAGTCACCAATCCTAATCATGTGGCGCTCAGGACCCTTCTCTGCACGGCTGGGTTTTAATATGCGTTGTGACACAATTTGTATCTGTGTAGTTATTTTCTCATCTTTTTCTTTAGTAGAAGGAAATACCTTCCTGTACATTTTTTATAAATAATTGCCTTCAAATATATGCTAACATCTTAATTCGCTGTAGTTGGGACAAACATAATCCCTACTGTCTAATGGAGGCATGGGTATATATGTAAGTTATTCTTGATTTTAGAATGCAATTTTTAAAAAGTCACTTTTAAAACCATGCATGTGAAATGCATTTTTATACTAACACTTGAATCAAATATGTTTGTTGCTTAGAGTAGGAGCTAAGAATGCCAACGGTGCATGTATGATTTGTGTTTATTTAATGTTAAGGCTGAACAGTATGAGAGAAGGAAAACTTGTCTCATAAATGCTATAGAGCCTCCTCTTCCCCTCACCCTGTCTATTCCCTTATTTCCTTTTCCCCAGGTCCTGACTTTGTATTTTGTTAAAACTTTTGAGCTGGTAGTTGTCCTCCACAGTGCTGCCAGATACGTCTTCTTAAAATGCCAGTCTGTCCCACGAATATTCTGAGTGAGCTGAGGGACTTGCTGACCATTGCAGGGAGAAGAGGGAAAGCCTCTGTCACCTGTAGATCATACCTGTGGGGAGTACTTCCCTTTACAACCTGTCCAGTAGTGGAGCCCTGAACATTGTCTTTTAATGCGCTTCCTTAAACCTTCAGTCTGGCTCAGCACATTCTGGTTTCTGCCTTCCTCTTACATGCCAGCGTCACCTCTTTCTGCATCTCCACACCCCCTCCTGAGCCATAATATATTGGATGTGGTGTCTGGGAAGAAGTGTGTGCTCTTGCACTTTCCTCTTTAGCATTAGGTGTGCCTGTTGCCTTCAGTCAGCCCCATACCCTTAACTTGTCCTGGGAGAAGCCAGCAAATTGCTGACTTGACCGAACCTAGTCAGATGTCCCTCCCTTGTACTTCCTCTCTATAGCTCCTGAGAACACAGGGACAGATTAGAGTTCACTTCTGTGTCACCAGTTCCTTTCACATAGTCCAACACCTAGAAGGCACTCAACCTTTTTACTTTTATTTATTTTTTCATTCTGGGCATCAAACCCAGGCCCTGGCATGGGTTAGGCAAGTGCTCTGCCACAGAGCTGAGCTCTGTCAGCTATTTTTTGAATGAGCGATTGAACAAGCAGGCTGATGATCCACGAGGTGTGTTTCTCTCCTGATGTTAAAGCCATTTTAAAATAGGGATGCTTTGAAGTTATTATT
The DNA here is from genome assembly GCF_021218885.2 of Marmota monax. Taxonomy (NCBI): domain Eukaryota; kingdom Metazoa; phylum Chordata; class Mammalia; order Rodentia; family Sciuridae; genus Marmota; species Marmota monax. The sequence goes on from NW_026695045.1 coordinate 527,329, forward strand.
TGGCCATAGAAAGCTAGTGGGGAAAGAAAGAGAATAAGTGTGAACTTTTCTTCCCATAGAAGTGTTCATTTGCTTTCTTCCATGAGAACATAGTTCCTCAGAGATTTTTATAGGGTATGGTCTGAAAGTGACAGACACTTTCCCCCTCTCAGGACATCCCTGCACTAGCTAACATTACCCTCATGATTTAAGGGATGATCTGTCCAGCTTAGAAGATTCACAGGGTAAGGCTGAGACAGGAGGATTGTAGGTTCAAAGCCAACCTCAGCAATGGCAAGGCACTAAGTAACTCAGTAAGACCCTGTCTCTAAATAAAAATACAAAAAATGCTGGGGATGTGGCTCAGTGGTTGAGTACCCCCGATTCAATCCATAGTACCCCCCCCACCAAAAAAAAAGATTCACAGAATGGTAAGAAGTTGAAAAAATAATGGGATCTGCACGCAGAGATGGGAAATTAGAAAGCTGTAGAACTTTGCCTTTCTTACATTGTTTGGTTTTCCAACTAATGATAACAGTAGAAAATATTGCCTTTTCAAATGCTAAGTTGTCTGAAGATTTATTGTCTACCTCTGTTAGTGGGAGGAAATTATTTTCATTTTATAGGCTTCCTATACACTGCAGTCAACCAATATATTTATTTACATAGTGTGAAAATGTTCAAAGACTATTTAATTATCTAGGGATCAATGGAGAATTGAATGAAGAATTGATAATGCAGGATTGCATTAAAGCATTTTTTGGTAAACTGCATTTTAGGGCATGATATTCATTGCAGTTGTAATTTCATTTTGAAATACGTCCTTTGTGTTAAAGATTTTCAACAATACCATACATAATGTTTAGGAGAAAGTATGGATGTAGATTCCTTTTTCTTCTGATTAGTAACTAATATGTTTTGTTCTTTTTCTAATGATTTTTTGTGTGTGTGTGGGATCCCCAAACTACACTTAACTTTGTTAAAATATTATTAGCATTTGGAGTATTCATCATACTGTACTTTGTGTTCTGAAGAATCACTATTTGGATACAAAATTTTCTTTCCATTTGGGAAGGTCTTACTAGATTTTTCAATGGGTTTTTACTTTTGTTTTGCTTTTTTGAGAAAATGTGAATAAATTCAATATTTTTGTTTCAACAAAAATCTAATTAGTCATGATTTTATCCTTCAATACTTCTCTGTTACATTTAGTAACAGTTACTGATTTTTCTCTATTTGCTCTTCATACTTTTTCTAACATTTTGGAATTAATTTATGAAATCTTCATAAATCATTGATATGTCAACCTTCCAATGAAACATGCCATGCCCTCTTTACATATTTATATGGCATTTAAAATTGTTGGATACATATTATTCCTTGGAACAAAAGTTCTTTTTTTAAGGGACATGTAATGCCACAGTCTTTTTTTTTTTTTTTTAAATATTTATTTTTTGGTTAGACACAATACCTTTATTTTGTTTATTTATTTATTTTTATGTGGTGTTGAGGATCGAACCCAGGGCCTCACGCATGCTAGACGAGCGCTCTACCACTGAGCCACAACCCCAGCCCATGCCACAGTCTTATAAAACCACATTATAAATACTAAAGTCATAATAAGGACAAAACCCACAATCCTTCAGTTTGTAGAGAGAGGGGAGTGTTTGTGTTGTTGGTGTGTGTATGTGTATATATGTAGTTTTACTTGGGTTGTTCTTGCAGGTATAGACTTCAGACTGTTAAGTCCTTAGCAGGAGTGAGCCTGATGTTACGGTTACTGTGGGCCAGTTTGAGATGGGATGACATGGCAGCCAAGGCACCTCCAGGAGGAGGGACTACACGGACAGGTAAAGGGGTTTACTTAAGTTCAAAAGATAAAATCACTTGACCATTCACTGAATTTTAAGCATCTCTGTTATTTATAAAAATACAGATTTTATGGCACCTGTCATAAAATCCCAGGGGCCAGAAGGAAAGGTCATATTATAAGGTGAGTCATCATAGGTGAACCATTCTAATTTCAAAATGATATTTATTATTGTAGAGTATAAGTCATTTAAACTGAAACTTCTGGAACCCTGTGCTTGTTGGTTTGGTTCTAGTGTTTTTATTATGCTGACAGAGCATTACCACCCATCATTAAGCTATACCCAAAAGTATATAGAAATTCTCCATGTAGATGAATCTTAGTATTACTGCAGTCTAGGAGTGATGCTGTAGTCAGTAATTAATCAAATGTTTCTGAAAGTTTATTCCATAGGTGTCTCTTTTTAAAAGCACCATATGTACCTTTTTGGTCTCTTGAGTTTTCTGGGTGGTTATTAATACTGTATGAATTAAATCACCATAGAAACATCTGAAACGGAAATCACAACAACAGAAATAATTAAGAGGCGAGATGTTGGTCCTTATGGTATTCGTTCTGAGTATTGTATCAGGAAAATCATTTGCCCCATTGGAGTTCCAGAAGCACCAAAAGGTAAGGAATAGAAGAACTTCCATCCATTTGTTACTGACCAGTTAACCATATCTTTTATGAAATTTGATAGTAATTATTTCCTTAACTATTCAGCTTTCAAAAAAGCTCCCACTCCACCCCAAGACACACATCAGAATTACATTAGGCACATATTCATGTCTACAGGTATTGTGCAGGCACAGGTAAGGTTCAAAGCGCCATAATAATACCTCTAATCATGAAGATAAGGGATGTGGCTTTATGTCAGACCATTAGCTCCAGGAAGGGAGCTGCCATTCTGTCTGGGTCATCTGGGTCTTGGCATCTTGAACAGAGTCTGATGTAAAGGTTTATGGGTTCAGAGGTTAGTTATTGCAAAATATTCCAGTGTGCAGTATAGAAATAATTTAAAAGGCTATTTACTTGAAATTCATTCAGACTTCCATAAGAGATACTGTGTGGAAAATGAATAGGAGATCTGGCCCCTATTCTCAAGGAAGCAAAGAAAAAAATCATGTGTCAACATTATGTGCTAATGTGCTGCAAATAAGAAAGATTAATGGATGGTCCAGATTATAGATGTATAAGTAGAGAAAAGTCAGTAATTCTATATGAACAAGAAATATATTTAGGAAAAATCTGTTAAGAAATTTATGAAAAGAAAATATCTTTAGGTTGAAACTTATTTTATAAAAATTAATTCTACTCTTGTGCATACATTTTTGAAAATTGATTAAATTAAATTGAAGAGTTTAGCTTGGTCACCAAAATGACAAGAATGCTGTTTTTGAAAGAACACCAACAAAGTGGCACCTGTCCTGGTAGATTATGAAATATTACCATAATTAAAACAGCATTGTCCCAGCACAGAAACAGATAGAGCTGCAGATAGGAGGAGACGTTCCTGACAGGGCCTCCATCGCCTAGACCCCATCCTCCAGTGCAGTCCCCTTTTCTTTGTCCTATATCACTTTGTATAGTCTAGGACCTCCTGCTGTTTCAGTTTCTTTCTGTTGCTCCCCTGTGATTGATTATACTGCTTCTCTGGCTCTGAACATGTGAAAAGGTTCAGTGTTGTCCTTCCTGTTTTATGTATGTTTTAGTTGTAGACGTGCACAACACCTTTATTTCATTTGTTTGTCTTTATGTGCTTCTGAGGATCAAACCCAGTTTCTCACACACGCGAGACAAGCACTCTACCACTGAGCCATAACCTCAGCCCCCTTCTCCGTTTTATTGTTTAAAATGTTATCATTAGAAGCTCTGATTTGATTTTGGTACTGGGGTTGAGCCTGGGGTGCTTTACAACTGAACTGCATTCCTAGTCTTAATTTTTTATTTTGAGGCAGTGTCTCACCTAAGTTGCTGAGGCTGGCTTTGAATTCGTGTTCTTCGCTGAGCTTATAGGCCTGCACCACCATGTCCTGGTGTATCTTTTTTTTTTTTTTTTTTTAGTTGTAGCTAGACACAATACCTTTTTTTTTATTATTTATTTTTTCAGTGGTCCTGAGATTGAACCCAGTGCCTCACGCATGCTAGGCAAGCGCTCTACCACTGAGCCACAACCCCAGCCCTGGTTTATCTATTCTTAATAGATTCAGATTTCTCCTTTATGTTGGGTAAATATAGTGAATCCCCCTTCTCAGTTCTGTGATGCAGACCCACAGACATACATATTGCCATGTTGTCTATGGCCAGGGAACCAACCCCAAGTGTGAGAGGAACATACTAGGTTTTTGAAGGAAGTTGTATTCATATTGGTGTTTGAAAGATAATTTGGTTTTAGTGAGATGTGGGGAGGGGACTCAGAATGGAATTCCAAGCATAGGGAAAAGGTCTGGTAGAAGAAGATTGGATTGCCTACTTTTGGGGTGGTGGGAGGGAATTTAATCCAGGGGCAATTTACCGCTGAGCTACGTCTTCCAGCCCCAACCCCTTCCCCCCTTTAACTTTTTATTTTGAGACAGTTTTAAGTTGCTTAGGGCCTTGCTAAGTTGCTAAGGCTTGCCTTGAACTTGTGATCCTTCTGTCTCAGCTTCCTCAGCCACCGGAATTATAGGTATGTGCCACCTGCCTGTTGTACCACCTACTTTTGAAGTGAAATTTGATTGGAGCCCAGCCATACTTAGTTATGCATTGGCTTTGGCTCCTATCATGATACAAAGGCAAAGTCGAGTAATTGCAACAGAAACCATCTGGCCCTGCATAGTCTTAAGTATTTATACCATCTGGCCCTTTAAGAAGAAAAATGTTTGCCAACCACTGCTTTTCATGATATGAGAGGTTATGCCAGAAGTACTCTAATTTTAGAAGCTGAAAATATTCTGATTTCTTTTCCACAGAAACACCTACCCCTCAGCGGAAAGGCCTTCGATCAAGTGCATTGCGACCAAAGAGACCAGAAACACCCAAACAAACTGGCCCTGTTATTATTGAAACCTGGGTTGCAGAAGAAGAGTTGGAACTATGGGAAATCAGGGCATTTGCTGAGAGGTAAAAGAAATGGTTACCACTTCCACAGATATTTGAGGGTTTTGTTACTTCAGAATTAAAGAACCACGATTTTAATAGCTTATTTAATATATTCTCATTAATTTTATTTTACCTTTTGATTTCAAGTGGTGTGAATAGTTTATTAAGGTCCTGTTTCTAATTTTTAATGTGTTATTCATTGTTAGTTTCTGTTTGTTTTAAATGATTGATTTATTTATTTTTGGTGGGGATGGAAAACACTTATTTTAAAATAGGAAAAATTCCATGCTTTTGTATAAAACGAAGGTCCACCAGATTACATAAACATTAGATGCCAGATGTCTAATACCATAGATTCTGTTAAATTTCTCCCCTTTTTTTCGCCCCCTGCAGAGTGGAGAAAGAAAAGGCACAAGCAGTCGAGCAGCAGGCTAAGGTTAGTACGCAGAAGGTGGAGGCTCCCCTAAGACAGCAGCGATTGGCTACCCAGGAAAATTGCCTCCTGACAGAAATTTACATTTTGCAACAAAGTCATGTACCCCAAAAGCACAGTAACCATATATACGTGTGGACCTCATGTATTATGTGGTAATAACTCTGTGGGGTTGGGAATATAGCTCAGCAGTAGGGTGCTTGCCTCACATGCACAATAGGAGGTTGAGCCCCCAACACTGCAAAAAAGAACTTTGTGATAACACCAAGCTATTGTTTTGCAAATAGTGTATGTATTTGGAGAGCATTGAAATAAATTTCTTTTATTATCTTTATAATTCCATGAATATTTTCAGAAATAATTTTTCCTGGAAAATTTCTATAGTCCATGAAAAAGCAAATTGTAATAAGACTATATATACAAGGGTTTATCAATCATAAAGCTATACTAATAGTTTCTTAGCATTTCCATACTGTAGTAAATGTAACGTAGACACCTAAATATTTGAGACCCTAAGAAAATATGTATTTCTATTGAGAAGATACTTTAAAATTTTAGCCAAATTGAATATATAAACTTTTGGAACATAAAGTAGATCTGTGTATATCTATAGTATTACTAATATACATAACTATTTAAAATTAGTTATTATATAAGTCAGTGTTTCAAATTTCTGTTTTCTCACTTTTTTTAATATTTATTTTTTTAGTTATAGATGGACATAGTACCTTTATTTTATTTATTTATTTTTATATAGTGCTGAGAATCAAACCCAGGGCCTTGCACGTACTAGGTGATTGCTCTATCACTGAGCCACAACCCCAGTCCCTGTTTTCTCACTTTCTTTTTTTTTTTTTTTTTAATATTTTTATTTTGTTTATTTATTTTTATGTGGTGCTGAGGATCAAACCCAGTGCCTCACACATGCGAGGCAAATGCTCTGTCACTGAGCCATAACCCAGCCCTGTTTTCTCACTTTCTATAAAACTTTTTTTTTCAAATTCTTATGTATCTTTCAATTTACTGTATATTCTTATCTTCACCTAAAATTTGAAAAAAAATAGCACATTTGGTTTCTGTAGATGTTATCTTTCACAGGAAGTTTATCCAAAAATCAGTTGTCTATTCACATAGCAACTGCCTAGTTGTTTTATGGATTTATTTTGTTATCTCTGCAGTGTAACACTTTGTTACATTTGTAAATTTTAGTAAAGTGCATATTTTCAAATAGCCAATACTTCCAGTTTTGAAGGCCATAACCTCCAGTAAATAACTATTAAATATTCACTTTCTTTGCCTTCTTTTTTTTCTTATACCGACTGGTTCAGACAGACAAAACTTCCTCAGTATCCAAAATTAAACTTTTGTTCTAAGGAATGAAAAACTATGCAAAGTATCTCACGTTATATTCAGGTGTATAGAGTGTGTACAAAATAGATTCGGGAGTGGATGTGATGTCATAGGTGAGCAATTTGCAATAGCAGGATATAGTGCGTCATTGAAATTTGATCTTGCCTGACACCCCAGCTCCATCAGGAACTAGCTCTGTGGCCTTGGACTAATTACACAACCTCTCTGCGTCTCAGTTTCCTTATCTTTAAAGTCACAATATGAGCAACCTTATTGGTTGATAGGAGCATTAAATAAGTTAATGAAGGTAAAACATCTGTCATAAATTGGCAGTAAATTCCATCCCTTATTTTTACATATGTACACTTACGCTATTGGAAAATGTCAGCAATCTGTAATACAGTTTATCTTCAATCCTGTTTTTTTAAAGACCAGAATATAATATTGTATATAGTATAAAATATTTTTATGTGAAGTTGTTTAAACTGAATAGTACAGGAAGTTTAGAAAATATTGTTTTATAGTGTTCAGCTTGCTGAATTACAGGTTTGTCAATGGAATAATAATCTTAAATATTAACATGCTCTGTATGATTGGATAAATTAATGTACCATAGTAAAACCGAAACCTTTTGCAGTTCCCATCATTTGTTCTTTGCTCCAAATTTCACTGCTAAGTATCAAGGTATTCCTTTCTCCAATAAAATTAATCATATCGCCTTTATTTTTATTCTAAAAATTTGGATATTTGTGCAGGCCAGAAAAATTGGAAGATGTGTTATTTTCTGTTACGAACTCCTTAGTACTTGAAATATATGTGATGTAGAGACATGAAAATACTGTCTTCCAGAAATTAAATTCAAGGCTAAATTTACATGGGCATATTTTCAGAAATAAAATATCTTAGAAATTTAGTGCAGTTTCTTAGCGTAAGAAACATTGTGGCTGAACTTCTTGCAGAGTGGAATTTTTATTTAGAACGATTTTGGTTCATGTTTTCTCTTCCTGACTCTTAGAAACGATTGGAGCAGCAGAAGCCTACAGTCATTGCAGCTTCTACTACTTCCCCAACAAATAGTACTACCAGCACCATCTCTCCTGCTCAGAAAGTGATGGTGGCCCCCATAAGTGGCTCAGTTACCACTGGAACCAAAATGGTATTAACTACTAAAGTTGGATCTCCAGCTACAGTTACATTCCAGCAAAACAAGAATTTCCATCAAACCTTTGCTACATGGGTTAAGCAAGGCCAGTCAAATTCAGGTACGCAGCTACAGTGAAATGAAACTTTGCTTTCATTCAGGAAAAAGCATTTTCAGTCCTTTGCCTACTAAAATGAAACATTTCTTTAGAAAATTGTTTTCTTCTTTGGCTGGTTAAAAAAACAAGCTGTAACAGTGGGTTTGTTACAGATAATATTACATCAGCAAAATTCCTCTCTTACATTATTTCACTTGCAACATCTACATTGTTCACCTTGAGAGGAATGTTTTATTAAAAATACAAGATGAGCCACATTTCATGCATTGGTACCCTTCCTAGAAGTCACTACGTTGCTGGTTATTTTAAATCTAAAGCTTATTAAATGTCTTATACCCCATTAGCCACCAGCACAGCTGCCACATCTGCTACAACCATTGCCAGCACAGGTCAGACGTTCCAAATTACAGGCAATCCAGTCACTATGGCAGGAAAAGTAATTACCAAACTGCCACTTCCTGCAAACAGCAAGATTGTCGCTGTAAATGTGCCAGCAACACAAGGAGGTAAGGGAAATGTGAAGAGTTTTAATTCACATTTGCCAGATCATACTGTTGCCATTATTTTTTCATTTCCTTTTCACTGATTTCAGTCCTCAGATCTCACATTTTATGTAGCCCACTATAAAACCCTGCCACACATAGTTTCTCCTCAGAAACAACCAGCACTTAATGCTTTTCTGTAAAGGGGAAGTCCTTAATAACTTCTTCATCTTTTTTTAAGGTGTTGTTCAAGTACAGCAGAAAGTACTGGGTATCATTCCATCAAGTACAGGTACAAGTCAGCAAACCTTTACTTCATTCCAGCCCAGGACAGCAACAGTCACAATTAGGCCTAATACCTCAGGCTCTGGAGGAACCACCAGCACGTCACAAGTAAGAGTTCTTCCTGGGATGGTTCTCTTTGGAAGCATCAGGTGTTTCAGGTTAAAGGGTGTAGAGTGGCCTCTTCCCACATGAGTCTAGCTGATTTTTCTTTGTCTTTCATCTGTCACAAAGTACTTTTTGTAAAAATTCCATGTATGGAATTTAAGTAAAGCTGATACTTGAAGTGTTACTATTTAGTATTTGTTAGTAGCGCATTAGTATAGTTGATAAAAATAGGAATTACTTCTAGGATTTTATAAAGAAAACTGCATAAATCAGCAGTTAGCAACTGGACCTCCCCTCCCCTCGTCAAAAAAATGTGCCGTGCAGCCTAGCTAAGAGCTAGGAAGAAAGGTAGTCAGATAGTCCGTGGCACTCTAAGTACTCTGTTATCAGCTATTATGTAAAACATATAGGAAACGTTATTTCTAGTAGTAAAGCAAAGGTTTGAAGTTTTGCAGACATGAAAATGTTCTGTCTATAAGTAAAACTGGAATCTAATCTCCCTTAGTTTCTCATCTTACTCTTATATTGTCTGGGTTGTAGCTATAGATTGGAGCTTAGATAAATAGGACTCGGCGTTTTCCTGTGAGAAGTAGTTACAGAGCAGAGTCTTGCTGGTTCTTTTCCTCCTTTCAGTCTGCTGATTGTTCTTGGTATCAGTGGCAAGGGATTTCATGTTATCTTATTTGGATTAAATTGAATTTTCTCCTTAAAATTTTGTCTTTGTTCCATTGCTTAATGTAATGAAAATGCAGTGTCCCAAGAGCCTCTGTTCATTTCTGTAGGCATGTTTATCAATATAGAGTGTTTAAAGATCTTATGTTCTAAGTCCATCCTGCTTTAGTAACTTAAAAACATTTTTAATTAATTGCCCTTTGTGTCATTTATAGGTAATCACAGGGCCTCAGATCCGCCCTGGTATGACGGTGATTAGAACACCACTCCAACAGTCAACACTAGGAAAGGCAATTATTCGAACACCTGTGATGGTACAGCCAGGTATTCATCCATCTGGTATTATCATTTTACATCTAAGCAGCCAGTCCAGGAAGTCTGTAATACTCTTCATTGGGCACTCTGCATATTAGAAAATACCAACTTGAATTAATACTTCAGAGCATACTAAATTTCAAATCCATTATGGGATACATTTATCATGGGTATTATTTCAGTCTTGGCCTTGCCGTTAAGGAAAAAGTGGGCTTTGTCAAGCAATAAAAATGTTACAGAAACTTTTTTTGAGAGAGAGAGAGAGAATTTTTTAATATTTGTTTTTTAGTTTTTGGCGGACACAGCATCTTTGTATGTGATACTGAGGATCAAACCCGGGCCGCACGCATGCCAGGCGAGCGCGCTACCGCTTGAGCCTCATCCCCAGCCCTTAAAGAAACTTTAACGAATGTAATTGTGTAGGTTAAATATCATTGAAGTAAAAAAAAAAAAACGCACTAAAGTTTGTATGGCAAAAGACAATCTAGAAAATAGCTAAGAAACATAAAACAGCATAAATCCAAATTATAAAGGTAGTGCTAGACCTTCATTTATCACAGTTAATGTCAGTGGCTTAAAACTACCATATTAAAAGTTGAAGTCTGAGGCTGGGGCTGTAGCTCACTGGTAAAGAGCTTGCCTTGCATGTGTGAGGTACTGGGTTCGATCCTCAGCATCACATAAAAATAAATAAAGATACTGTGTGTTAGTCTATAACTAAATAGGGGGCTGGGGCAGGGGTTTAGCGATGGAGCGGTCACCTAGCACATTCGAGGCCGTGGGTTCAATCCTCAGCACCACATAAAAATACATAAATAAAGGTATTGTCTCTAACTACAACTAAAAAATAGTTTTTAAAAATCTATAATTAAATAAATATTTTAACAAAAAAAAGTTGAAGTCTATAAAGATGGAGTAAAAAACAACTAAAACACACACCTAAACATTTATGAGAAATACTACCTAAAATCAAATTTCCAGAAAAGCTACAAAATAAAAAGATTTGCAAAGACATATAAAGACCACGGAAAGAAAGAAGGAATGAACAAGGAGAGCCCTACATAATATTCGGTGTTTACAAAGAGCACAACAACAACACCAATTAAGACAAAAGAATTTATGTTGGCTTAAAGATAAAAATTGCAACAAACTGTAACCTGAGTCCTTATGAATAAAGAAGGATATACATCAAAACGACTCAAAATCAAGGAGGCACCAGCAAGAGACCACAAATGTGCACCCGCCTTTGTGCTTTCAGGAATGTACAAAGCATTCCTAAATATTTATTGGCTACTTGGTAGAAAAAAAATCATTTTAAGTTACAAATAAATCCCCAAAAGTAAAATGTGTATAGACCATGGTCTTGGTAATAAAGCTAGAAGTTAATAATAAGATCTACTAACCTTTATTTGTTTAGAAAATTTTCAAAACCTGTAAGTAACTTTTGTTTCTAAACAATGTGTTTCTAAACAAATTTTCTGAACAAGTTGTAGAAATAACAATTATGTAATTATAACTTATCAAAAGCAACTTTAAGCCTTGATGCCAAAGCTGAACTCAGAGACATATTTAATTTATTCATTAAGTGTTTGAGCACCTACTCTAGGCAGTTGAAATTCATCTTAAGTCTTTTTTTTTTAAATTTTAGTTGTAGATGGACACAGCACATCTATGTTTTTTTATTTATTCATTTTTATGTGGTGCTGAAGATTGAACCCAGTGCCTCACTCGTGCAAGGTGAGTGCTCTACCACTGAGCCTCAACCCCAGCACCACCACTACCACACACCCCCACACCACCCCCTTAAGTCTTAACCTGAAGTTAAGAAAATGTACTAAGCAAGTATTAAAAGAGAACAAAAGGGAGGAAATAAAAGCACAAGTACCAACAATTAAGAAACAAAAACGGAAAAAAAAATTTAAATCAGACAGATCTGTTGGAAGTCTTGATAAATGGAAGGAAAGTGCCAGTTCACAGAATTTGGAAGTTTGAGAAGGTGTAATGAAAGTAAACTTTTTTAAATCAAAAGGGAATTCTGAATAGGCATCTTTATGTTAAGACTTCTGGAATTCTCAGTCTCCAAACTTAGGAACCATATCTATTTGAATAATATGGTATAATTAAATATTGTGCTTATTAAATAAAAATCTTTTGTCCAAGGAAGAAATTTTGAAAATTGCTACATTTTACCTACAAAAAGGAATTCTAGACAACACGGTTTCATGAGAAAAATTCTTTTAAATGGTTGGGAAATAATTTTCTTATTATAAAACATAACAGGGCATAGAAGAAAAGATTCACAAAATATTTTATATTTGTTTTGCAGATTTAGCGCAATTCTAATGTTAAACAGATCAGAGTTTTTTTATTTTTGTTTTTTAAATAAAAAGCAATCTTCTGCCAAGCATAATGTTGTATCCCTGTAATCCCAGCTACTTCAAAGCCCAGCCTGGGAGTTTTAGCAAGACACTGTCTCAAAATAAGAAGTAAAATATAGCTTAGTAGTAGAGGGTGTGCCTGGCATGGGCCACCTTCTCTTCCCCAGCATCCCCCGACTCTGCCCCCCAAAACACCATCTTCTACACTTAAGCAGCATTTACCCTAGAAAAGAAAGGATAATTTGTTATTTCAGTTAATGCTTCAGGGATAGTTGATGAAATTCAATGCTATTCTGATTTAAAACATAGCTATCAGGCAGGTAACTAAAAGAAAAAAATTAAGAAGAAAATAAAATTGATATTAAAGGGTAAAATTCTTAGGAAACTGAAAATTTTGGTAAATTTCCAGATGAACTGTTTCTCCTTGATGTCGTCTGTAGATGCAGTCATGTTTGTCTGACACACACATGTGAATCTAGACCTTCCAAACAGCCCATACCTGGGGTTTTACCATTTTTCTTCCTTTACATCTTAAATGCCCAGTGAGGGTGGAGTTTGATGAACTGCCCAACCTTGCTCTCCAGCTGTGCAGTGCTCATTTAATGTCCTTAACAAAGTTTGCCTTGACATAATTGTTTCTTTTTTTAGTTGTAGATGGACACAGTACCTTTATTTTATTTATTTATTTTTATCTGGTGCTGAGGATCGAACCTAGTGCCTCACACGTGCTAGCAATCGCTCTACCACTGAGCTACAACCCCAGCCCCATAATTGGTTCTTAGTAGTAGTGACAATAATAACAACTCTTATGTACTGATTACTTCTGTGCCAGAATATATCTTCTTCATTCTTAAATTCTCATTTAATCTTTATATAAAATAGGTACTGATATTATCCCCATTTTGTACACAAAGAAACAAGCTCAGGAGAATGTTGAATAATTTCTCAAATTATTAAGCTGGATGGGACTTAGTTTGGATTTTTCTGATTTCTAAGTCCATATATTAATTTATTCATTCAACAAATATTTAGTACTACTTATGTGTCAGACACCATTCCAGACCCAGACGAACTAATTAGCTAAAATTACTGTCCTCATGAAATTGAAAATATAAAGTAGATAATAACCAGATAAATTATATTACATAATGTTATATATATGTTTAAAATATTATTGTATATAATAATAAACAAAGTTTTACAAACAATAAAATGATCAGTACCTTGGAAAATGAAAAGGGGGATGATAGGAATTTTGAAGAGCTGGGGTTGGGTGTGATTTTTAGGGAGGGTTGAATTTTAGAAAAGACAGCCAGAGAAAGGTAAAAATTAGAATTCATTGAGAAGGTGAAATTCTAATAAAGACCTGAAGAAGTAAGAGAGCTGAGAACATGTCTCAGTAAAGAGTTTCATGCAGAAGGAACAGCAAATGTGAAGGCCTTGGAGTGGAAGTGGGCCTGATTCATTCAGGGAAGGCAAGTGATGAGGCCTAGAGAGGACAGACGCTGGGCAAGGCTGAGAAGGAATTAAGTTCCATTACACTGGAACTTAACCATCCGTCTTCCCACCACCACACCAGCCTTTCTTAAAATGGGATTCACAGTCTCCCAAGTTCTAATTATAATTATTCAATTTTGAATACATATTGGATTATTAATGAGCTTCATAGAATTCATCAGTACCAATCCTTTTATCTGTGTTTATGATGACAATTTATTAGTTCCAGGTAATTACCTTAAGTGATAACTTTTCATGTATTGTTCCTTAAGCAGCAGTGCACAAGGACATAGTGTTGAGGTCCAAAAGCTCTCAGATTTAAAGCACTTGACCACTGTGTCTTTTGATTCTTCTGGAATAAATAGATGAGAACAACTAAGAAAAGTCTAGAAGGAGTAATAAAAGAAAACTTGAATTGCCAGTTGTTAAAACATAAGTTCACCAGAATTGGTGGCATGATACTAAAGGAAACTACACAGTGAGGTATAATTTAAAAGTTGTTGTATATGAACATTTGCTGTATGACAAAAGTGTCATTTTTGAGTCAGTGGATTATGCCAGAATAATTGACTTATATTTTGGGTGTGGGAAATAGACTTCTGTCTCACAACATAACACCGTGACCAAGAACACGTTGAATATGTGTCTAGTGAGAGAGACTGCATGATGGAGGAAAACTTCAAGAGTAATAATTAAAGAAAAAAAATAAATAGCAAAACACCTAAATTAAAAAGCCTAGTCTACTTGACTACATTAAAATTTTTTATAGGTTTAGAAATAAATAAAATTGAAGGCAAAGTGGGAAAAATATATTATTTTAAAATGTATATTTAAATAAGTGGGGAAAGTAGAGAAATGGACAGAGTAATGAGAAGAAGAGTTCACAAATGAAGCATAATGACCTGAAACAGTTTAAAATGCTGAATGTCTGTGGTAATGAGGAAATTCAGACACTGTGAGACTTCTGATTACTAAAGTATTTTAGGGTTTGAAGAGATAAGCACTCAGAGATGGAGTGGGAGTTTAAATTTGCATATACTTTCTTTTTTAAATTATTTCTTACATATGTGACAATAGTGGAGTGCATTACATTCATAATTTTTTTGCATTACAGTTCTTAATACACCTTTATACCACATTTTATCAAATTGCATATGCTTTCTTAAAACTCAGTGTTATATTCCTACTGTGAACCCAGTAATATATTGGAGTTTATTCTGAGGAAATCACCAGAAACACACAAAAATTTGTAATGAAGGGTTTTAAACCCCTCCCCCCCTCCCTTTTTTTTTATACCAGGAATTGAATCCAGGGGCACTTAAGTCACTGAGCCACATCCCCAGCCCTTTTTGTTTTTTATTTTGAGACAGAGTCTCACTGAGTTACTTAGGGCCTTGCTAAGTTGCTGAGCCTGGCTTTGAATTCATGATCCTCCTGCCTCAGCCTCCCCAGCTGCTAAGATTATAGACATGCACCACCACCCCTGGCTTTTTACTCTGTTTTAACAAAGAAAAATGAGAAATATTCTGAAATTCCAAATAGATTCATGTATAGTTTATCCAGTAACACAAAATGTCATTTAGCTATTAAAGTGTGTGTGTGTGTGTGTGTGTATGGAAAAAAGATAGGAAGTAAATATAAAAATTTTTTAAATCTGATGTCATTCACTAGTTAGTAATGAATCTATAAATGTCATTAGCTACCACATAATTACCTTTAACAGCGGGGGGGGGGGGTGGGCGGGGATTCCAATTGCCCTTTTCTTTTAGTCTCACCAGGTTAAACAAGAAAATTTTAGAAAACTATAGAGCCATTTCAGTTAAAATGCATTCAATGGACATTTATTGAATAATTACAATGAAAGCATTCTTTAAGTACTTTGCCCTAGTTTTGAGGATATAATGGTACTTGCCCTCTTGGTTCTCCAAAAATACCTGTTAGAGCCAAGTGCACACCTGTAATTCCAGTTACTCTGGAAGCAGAGGCAGGAGAAAGGTCACACTAGCCCAGGCAACTGAACAAGACCCTGTCTACAAATAAAAAGAAACAAAAAGGTCTGTTGTTGTAGCTCAGTGATAGAATGCCCCAACAGTACTATCAGCAGAAAAGAAAAAAGTAAGAAGCTTATATTTAGAAATATAAGAAAAGGCAACCTTATAAGTGCCTTATTTTTACATGTTCTCTTTTGTCTTCCCTGTTGTCATTTTGGCTTTTATCAAAAAATATTTTTTTTGCACTCTACTAGAGATAGCAGGAACTATATAATGGTTGCCACCCAAATAGACTCATTGACACCCAAGTGGGTCCTTTGGGTGTGGGACTATGTCTGTGAATGCATCCTTGGGCTGTTGGCATCTCAGTGTCTTTGAAAATTGAAAAGAGTACATTTCTCTGAAGTGCTTGAGTTATTAGAATTCAAAATAAGGCTAAGGGCACATGAGTATTTAGGATATTTTGCTGTTTGTACAGGCACTCCCCAGCAAGTGGTGACTCAGATCATCAGAGGTCAGCCTGTTTCCACTGCCATCTCTGCCCCAAGCCCAGCTTCCTCAACACCTGGACAGAAAGGAGCATCAACTGCAAGTCTACAGTCTCCAACTCCACAGTCCCCTCGCCCCCAACAAGGACAGGTGAAGCTTACCATGGCTCAGCTTACTCAGTTAACTCAGGGCCACGTAAGTAATTCAACTTTATTTTTTTATTTTTATTTTTTATTAGTTGCTCGAGACAATACAATGATCTTGACATATACATTTGATTCAAATGGGGTATGAATTCTCATTTTTCCACGTGTACAGATTGCAGGATCACATTGGTTATACAGCCACGTATATACATACATTAACTTTAACTTTAGAGGTGGTCTTACTCATTCTTGCTGTAAGTTTAAAAACATGTCCTGGGGCTGGGGATGTGGCTCAAGCGGTAGCGCACTCTCCTGGCATGCGTGTGGCCCGGGTTCTATGCTCAGCACCACATACAAACAAAGATGTTGTGTCCGCCGCTGAAAAACTAAAAAATAAATATTAAAATTCTCTCTCTCTCTCTCTTAAAAAAAAAAAAAAGGGCAGGAATGTGAAAGAACAACAACAAAAAAAAACCACGTCCTGATTTTTTGATAGGTTTTAAAATGTACTTATTTTAAGAAGGCTGCTTCCTGGAGTCCAAGAAGATTACTTAACCAGGTGCCATGGTGCACACCTGTAATCACAGCTTCTTGGGAGGGTAAGGCAGGAAGATCACAAGTTCAAAGCCAGACCTTAGCAATTTAGCCAGAACTTACCTCTAAATTTACAAAAAAAATAAAATAAAATAAAGGATGGGCATGTAACTCAGTTTTAGAGCACTATTGGGTTTAGTCCCCAGTTCTGTAACAAGAAAAAAAAAACAAGTGTACTTCTTATAATGCAAGATATAGAGTAAATCCCACTCTGGAGTCCCAACTACCAAAGGTTTATTAGTTAGCCAGTTTCCATGGGAAAACCAAATTTTGACTACATTAAACTGGTTCCCTCGAAAATGCAATATTGTCTTCCAATATTGTCATCCATTATTGATTAATAGATTGAATGCAGTTCCATCAAAATCCCAAGACGTGTTTTTGTTGTTGTTGTTGTTGTTGTTTGTTTGTTTTTTTAAAGAATAAGACTTAAATGAAAGTACAAAGGATCAAAAATAGCTAAGGTACTGTTGAAGAATGGGAGGGTTTGTCCTGTGTGATAACCTTATATACATATTAACTATCACCCTTCACCAGTTCATAAAGTGAGTTACTAAGGCAGGAATAGACAGACTAACAGAGCAGTAGAATGCAGAATGTGAACTCCACTTACGTGGACACTTGTTATATGACAGGTGACACCACATAAAAGTAAACAAAGTAGAGGTATTGTGTTCATGTATAACTAAAAATATATATATATTTTAAAATAAGGGTAGTGGAGCTGGGGTTATGGCTCAGCAGTAGAGCGCTTGCTTCACACGTGCAAGGCCCTGGGTTCGATCCTCAGCACCACATAAAATTAAATAAAATAAAGTTATTGTGTACAACTACAAATTATATATATATATATATATATATATATATATATAGTTTTTTTTTTTTTTAATAATGGTAGTGGTTACTTCTAGGGGAAAGGAAGAGAATCAAGATCAAGGCACATTACATGGGGGCTTCATGGGTATTGGCAACAATGACCAGAGTGGTGGTTTTATAGATAATCACTTTATAATTGTTCTTTAAATTATTCTTGGTGTTTTGTGAATTTTTGAGCTTGCACAAAAAGTGTAAATCTCAAGCTGGGCACAGTAGCACATGCCTCTAATCCCAGTGGCTAGGATTGGGAAGCTGAGGCAGGCAGATTAAAAGTTTGAGGCCAGCCTCAGCAACTTAGCAAGGCCCTAAGCAACTTAGCAAGACCTTGTCTCTAAATAAAAAATAAAAGTGCTATGGATGTGGCTCAGTGGTTGAGCACCTCTATGTTCAATCCCCAACACCAAGGGAGAAGGAACATATACTTTTTTCTTTTTCTTGAAAAGCAAGAGTAAATAAGCTTTGAGAGATTCATGAGTATAGTGAGCTCAGTACATAGACTTTGTGGCATCAGTTTTGGCAATTGGGAATTTGTGGGATTATGTTTCACTTTTGCTTTCTAATTCTTTGCCATGTTCCTGGCAGTCAAAGATTACTAGGTTAAGGTTGCTAGGTTCTTGTCCTCATTTTTTTTTTTTGTAGTGCTGGTGAGTGAATCCAGGGCCTTGTGCATGCAAGGCAAGCACTGTACCAACCCAGCTATAATCCCCAGCCCCCTTGTCCTCATTTTGATAATTGCTCAGACCTTTGTGACCCTCCTGTATTGGGGTTTGCATTTGATACCTGGAACCCTAAGCTTTTTTTACTTCAGGTCACACACACACACACACACACACACAAAATTTGATGCTCATGGGTTCCTTATTTTAGCTCATCTTTATCTTGGGCAGGGGACTTGACCTTTCTAACCGGACTTTTCCCAAGTCCATTATGAGTATATGAGGCAGTATATATCAATGTACTTTGAAAATATCAGGTTATTTAAATTCAGAATTTTGTTGAGCCCATACTTATTCACTCCAGTGTCTTATTTTAGATCAGGAAACTTGGATCTGGAGGATTGATGTTGCTCATAGATAGATATCTGACTGTCCATTTGAAGAGCTTGATCTGGAACTCCAGATTGTTGTTGTTGTTTTCCACCAAACACTCCACATATCCTTATTGTAGCTTATCTAAATTCTTACTGATAGCATTCCTTAGATATTCAAATATATTTTTTTCATTATGGTGAGGGATCTTTACAACATAGAAATGATGTAGTAAAATGCTTTACAGACTGGTGTTTTGAACACTGTTTACCTGCTGTGTGTTTTTTTCCACAGGGTGGCAATCAAGGTTTGACAGTAGTAATTCAAGGACAAGGTCAAACTACTGGACAGTTGCAGTTAATACCTCAAGGGGTGACTATACTCCCAGGTCCAGGACAGCAGCTCATGCAAGCTGCAATGCCAAATGGCACCGTTCAGAGGTTCCTCTTTACCCCATTGGCAACAACAGCCACGGCAGCCAGTACTACCACTACCACGGTGTCCAGTGCGGCAGCAGGTAGACTCTGGGCTTCCTGAGAGGGCCACATGTTATTACCACTTGTTGCTGGGCATCATGAGAACTATGTCGCACTTCCTCCTTGCCGAGCCTCATAGGTGCTGAGGGTTGTCACAGACGAAATCTCAGGGAGGGTACCTACTCCAGCTCAGATTCTGTGATTACAGGGTCCTGTTATTAACTGCCAGCACCCATAAGAGAAAAGAGAGGCTTGATATTACCCTGGCTCAGAAGACCTTGTTCATTTCCAGAGGCTGCATCTTGCTTTGGAAGCCAGTTCTCTGGAGAGTTAGAAAAATATACAGAGGCCAGCCAAGAAGCAGGTCTCCCTCTCCCCAGTTCAGGAGAGTCCTAACCCAGGCATATCTAAGTGGACCTCTTCAAAGATTGTAATCTTTTATCCCAAAATCTAGAATTATCAGCTTTAGGAAATCCCTTTCACATTCTTCTTTAACCACAACCATATGTTCTAGAATAATAGAAATGCTTTGTCTTTCTTTTTCACAGGTTCAGGTGAACAAAAACAGAATAAATCATCACCCCAGACACAGGTGCAACAAGCCAAAACCCTGCCACCAGCTCAGTCATCCAGTGTGAGTCCTGCAGAAGCCCAGCCACAGACTGCTCAGCCTTCAGCGCAGCCCCAGCCCCAGCCCCAGCCCCATCCCCAGTCCCCAACTCAGCCTGAAGTTCAGACTCAGCCTGAAGTTCAGACCCAAACAACTGTCGCATCCCATGTCCCTTCTGAAGCACAACCCACCCAAGCACAGTTATCTAAACCCCAAGTTGCATCACAGTGCCAGCCTCAAAGTAATGCCCAAGGACAGTCTCCTGTTCGTGTCCAAAGTCCACCACAGACTCGAATACGTCCATCAACTCCATCCCAAGTGTCTCCTGGACAGCAATCCCAGGTTCAGACTACAACCTCACAACCGATTCCAATTCAGCCACATACATCTCTTCAGATTCCTTCCCAAGGCCAGCCACAATCACAACCCCAGGTACAGTCTTCAACTCAAACTCTTTCGTCAGGACAAACGTTAAATCAAGTTACTGTTTCATCCCCATCCCGTCCTCAGCTACAAATACAGCAGCCACAGCCCCAAGTCATTGCTGTGCCTCAGCTGCAACAACAAGTCCAGGTTCTCTCTCAGATCCAGTCACAAGTTGTGGCTCAGATACAGGCTCAGCAAGGTGGTGTGCCCCAGCAAATCAAACTCCAGTTACCTATTCAAATTCAGCAAAGCAGTGCTGTGCAGACTCACCAGATTCAGAATGTGGTTACAGTGCAGGCAGCCAGTGTGCAAGAGCAGTTGCAAAGGGTTCAGCAACTCAGGGATCAGCAGCAAAAGAAGAAGCAGCAACAGATAGAAATTAAGCGTGAACACACCCTCCAAGCTTCTAACCAAAGTGAAATCATTCAGAAACAGGTAAAGTTATTAAGTCAAAGCAGCATGTTCAGTAGCTTGAAATATTGTGCTGTGCAGTAGACTTAGTGTTTGGTTGTGTTAGGTTTCCTAAATGAGACAAAATCATTGATGTTCAAATAGAAGCAGCACTGGGTGGACCAAAGGCAGCAAATGACTGCAATGGTTTGGAACTCTTTTTTTGGCTCTAGAGAGTCAGTGCTTATGAATAACTTCCTATATTTCAGAACTAAGATGGGGGGGGAAGAATTTTGAATTTAAATATCGTTAATACAAAATTTGAAGATTTTAGCCTTAAAGCTACTTCAGGCATTATAGCAATTCATTTGAAGTTATTTGCAGTTGTCATTCCTTAGTATGCATAGAGACTACACAAATTGTAGAGAGATTAACTCATTTGCATTTCTAGCCACACCTTGTAAAAATGTTTTAAATACTGTTCCATAGCTTCAATAAAAAGTGGCACCATGTAAGGACATCTTGCAATAGCATTTTAGTAAAGCAAGGCAATTTAGATGATTGAGAATTATTCCACTACACTGCAGTCGCACATTACATCCTCTCCCATTACCGGAGAAAGCTTTGCTTTTCGTCTACAGTGCACTCCATTTCGCATGAGGCAGGAATTTGAGTGTGGATTCCAGGTGTTACCAAGTCACGAAACTCTCTTAACCCTGAACTATCTCATTAAAACTCCTTTCTTTCCAGCCACACAGGATTATTAAAATGATTAAATGAGATCATGTTTGTGATTTTAACATGTAAGGTAATATTCCTATAAAATTAAATTATGTAATTTGTTTATATGCCTATTCTTATCTAGCTTTCAGTACTGTATAATCTATGAATTGAAAGTTTTTCCAATATCTTTCTTTATAATCTTTATATAAGCGGAGATGGGAACACAGTTCTTTAAAATATATGCCTGGGAAATAAGCATAATGTTAAAAACATGGCCTTTGGGGCATGAGAGTTGGGTGAAAATTCTGGCTTTATTATTTATTATTTGATCTCAAGCAAGTTGGTTAATTTATGTTTCAGAATTTATAAATTTACTTATAAAATTATATCTATGGTCAGTGTTGTTGTAAAGAATAAAGTATTGTTAAGTGCCTATCTTAACATGATACCCAACGTGTAGACCTTCTAGTAGCTGCTAATTTTATTTGTATTAATGATATAAAATTCTTACCATTTCTTTGAAAAGCACATGTGCTCTGATTTCTACTGTTGTCATCTGTGTGCTAACTAACCTGTGGTCATTATAAAATGTGCACTTTTGGATTTGTTCTGTTCTAAAGGTGGTGATGAAGCATAATGCTGTAATAGAACATTTAAAACAGAAAAAGACCATGACTCCAGCTGAAAGAGAAGAGAATCAAAGGTAGGGAGAAACACAGGGCCTCCTTCTGTGTTGGTCTCTTCTCTTTAGCCTGTATACACGCAAGCGTTCTTATTTTGTATTTGTCTTGATTGAAGTTCATTAACTGAGAACACTTGGCACTAATAGTTGTGCATAATGGGTTTGAGTCACTCTTTGAAGCTTTGCAGTCACAGAAAGTTTGCGTATCACCTGTAGGGACATAGAAGACTCATGTCTTAAACCTTGCAGGTTAAAACGCCCAGCATTACATAGGTTGTATATTTTTCTCTAGAATGATTGTCTGTAACCAGGTGATGAAGTATATTTTGGATAAGATAGATAAAGAAGAAAAACAGGCAGCCAAAAAACGGAAGCGTGAGGAGAGTGTGGAACAGAAACGGAGCAAGCAGAATGCTACCAAGCTCTCTGCTCTGCTCTTCAAACACAAAGAGCAACTCAAAGCCGAAATCCTGAAAAAGAGAGCACTCCTAGACAAAGATCTGCAAATTGAAGTGCAGGTAAGAGGGTGTATGTATCCTTTACCTTTATGTTCAGTATTTAGTGTCTCATGCTATTCTTTTTGCCTTGAATTTCTGATTAAGCCTAAAATTTCCACTTACTTTCTTGAATTTACATTCATGTATTTGGAGTACATCAAGTAAAAAAGGCATACGTATCTTTTGAAACAATAGAGCTTTTCTAAGTGTATTTTTATATCATATTCTCTGACTAGGCACTCTGAGAGATTAATTCACTGATTAAAATATTTTAGATCTCTGTTGAGAATAGCTTTTATAATCTATAACATCATCCTGCCAAAAGTTATTGGGACCCAAGTCCCACAAGAAAGATCTGACAGTACTGCAAAATAATGATAAGTATGAAAAACAAACTGTGACCATTTAAATTAAAAAGATAATTTTCCCCTAACTTGTTAACTAATTCTGAAAGTGTTGCTGATCTACTGTTTTCTTGGGGAATTTATTGAAAAATGGAAGAGGGCATTTGAATATTTATGCATACGGACACATCTATTTCCTCCTTTTTGTTGCACTCTCATGACAGGGGAACAGTCATGCACAGCTTTTTAAAAGACAAGTAGGCGATCTAAAACATCTCATAAAATGTATAGTTTTGGGTGAGAAATACAAGGAAAATATCCACCAGACCAGTGGGCAACATTACATAACTGTGATGTTAGACATCTTCCCTCTAAAGTCAGAAACCAGGCAATGGTGCCAGCAGCCAGCATTATTAGTTAACATCTCTGGAAGTTCTGGCTAATGTGTTAGGTCAAGAGAAAGAAACAAGAGGCAAAGATTGGAAGAAAGTGGACAACGTTTGTTATTATGTGTGACTTGAGTATTACATTGAAACCCCAAGTTTCTTAATTTTTTTTTCCTTTTTCATACTGGCAGTTGAACCCAGGGCTCTCAACCACTGAGCCATGCTCACAGCCCCCATCCCCCCCCCTTTTTTTTTTTGAGGAAGAATCTCACTGAATTACCTAGGTTAGTGTTGAACTTAAGATCCTGCTGGGTGCGGTGGCACACGCCTGTAATCCCAGTGGCCCTGGAGGCTGACACAGGAGGATTGTGAGTTCAAAGCCAGCCTTAGCAACTTTGAGGCACTAAGCCACTCAGTGAGACCGTGTCTCTAAATAAAATACAAAATAGGGCTGGGGATGAGGCTCAATGGTTGAGTGCCTCTGAGTTCAATCCCCAGTATCAAAAAAAAAAAAAAAAGTACGTTACAAAACAGTGTAATTAGTGTGATGTTGATTCATACAACTAGTATTAAAATTTAAGGTGCAGCTGGGTTGGTGGACTACACCTATAATCCCAGCAACTCAGTAGCTGAGGCAGGAGGATTGCAAGTTCAGAGCCAGCCTCAGCAACTTAGCAAGGTCCTAAACAACTTAGGGAGACCCTGTCTCAAAGTTTTAAAAAAGGCTTAGAAAAATGCATGTTTCATGTCCCCCATTATAGGTATCAAAGAGAATAGTTCTTGCCATCCAACAAATCCCGTGCTTTGTCTTTTTTATTCCTCTGCCTTTCCCCCTGCTTGTGTTTTTCTTTTTTCTTTCTTTCTTTCTTTTTTTTTTTTTATTTTTTTCCCTTTAGCTGTAGGTGGATAACAATTCCTTTATTTTATTTATTTATTTTTATGTGATGCTGAGGATCGAACCCCAGTGCCTCCCACCTGCTAGGCAAGTGCTCTACCACTGAGCTACAACCCCAGCCCCTACTTGTGTTTTTGATAAAATATTTATTGTTTATCTTTGACAAAACTCAGATCTTTATTTAGCTCTTCAAATGTGGTAGACACATGTAATTTTTTTTTTTTTTTCCTGATACCAGGGATTCAACTCGGGCTCTCAACCACTGAACCACATCCCCAGCCCTATTTTGTACTTTATTTAGAGACAGGGTCTCACTGAGTTGCTTAGTGCCTCAACGTTGCTGAGGCTGGCTTTGAACTCGTGATTCTCCTACCTTAGCCTCCCAAGTCCCTGGGATAGCAGGCATGTGGCCACCGCGCCTGGCCACATGTAAATTTTTGTCAGTTTGTTTTATAAAATTAATTTTATTTGCAGTAAAGTAAATTTAGGTTCTGCTATTGATTTTGTTGGTTGCCTTTTTTCATAGGTAACCTGTTTTCATTTTTTGGCAAATATTTGAGTGTTGCAGACTCATCCTGAGTCAGAGGAGTTGGGCTTTTGCTTCCTCCCTTGAAGCCCAGGCTCACTCTGCCAACTTTGGCTTCCAGCAGGAAGCCTGCTCACAGCATCCAGTCCCAGAAGGCATTTTTAGGGCCTGTTCCCTGCTGTGGATTGGGTGCCACTTCCTGGTTCTGAACCTGGAGCCCAACAGGCCTGCAGTTTTATCCCTGCTTAGTTTTGTGTCCCTGTCCAGCGAGTTGTCTCTGTTTTATTCAGGCATAAGTATTTGCTCTTCTTAATATTTTGTTGCCGAGTTTATGTAAGTTTAGACAATTAATCTCAAGTACATTTTTTCTGTCTTTTTAAATACAGAAGGTCTGTTGAGTTAGCCACACCACTTATGTTCTCACTTCCAGACTGTCTCTAGACTCTCCAGAGAAAATGGATTCATTACATAAACCATGCAGTTTTATTTGATGGAGTTTTCCTGTGTATTTTAGCTTCCCAAGGTACTAACATCATGATTGTTACTAATGTACCTTAGGGCATGGAGGCAGGTGGTGCGCAGAGGTAAAAAGTACAGGGTAGATTGCTGTGTTGTTTTTCCCAGACTCACGGACCTTTTCTTCAGGGAAATCCTTGAAACTAACTCCCTCCCTCCCTCTTTCCTTTTCCTCCCTCCCTCTCTTACTCCCTCCCTCCCTTCCTTCCTTTCTTATAGACCTCTCTTTTCATGATGTCTCTGCTTTATTTTTTCTTACTTATTTGTTTTTTATTTGAATAGTACTGGGGGTTTAACCCAGGGACACTTACACAACTGATTACTCCCCAGCCCTTTTTATTTTTTACTTTTGAGACATGATCTCTCTTAAGTTGCTGAGGCTGGCCTCAAACTTGAATTCTCCCACCTCAGCCTCCTGAGTAGCTAGGATTGCAGGTGTGCACAACCGTACATGGCAAAGTGTTTGTTTTAAAATCTATAAAACTTCTGTAAGTCCAGGAATTCATTTAAATTACCAGTTAGAGCACCTTCTTTTGTTCATTTTGCTCTGGGGAAGCTAGTCTGTGTCTTTAGAATTTAAGCAAAATTACTATAATAGCAAAAAATGGGAACAGAAGAAGTAATGAACAACATACAGCCACGGAGAGTCAGTGTTGGGCTTTCTGCGCTTCTCAACTATTCCATCATGAATAAGAGATTCAAGAGTCTCCCACTCTGTAAACCTTTAATACCTAGAATAACCTCAAACATTTATTAGTATTTTTAAAAGAATAATTCATCTCAGTATAGCTCTAAGATCAATGGGATAGTTGTTTTTTTTTTTTTTTTTTAAGGAGGGAAAAAGTCATTCAGGCTTCTGTAGAAAAATTTTCAAAGTAAATATGAGTTATTTAGGACTGGGGGTGTGACTCAGTGGCAGAGCATTTGTCTGGGACATGTGAG
Organism: Marmota monax; assembly: GCF_021218885.2. Classification (NCBI taxonomy): domain Eukaryota; kingdom Metazoa; phylum Chordata; class Mammalia; order Rodentia; family Sciuridae; genus Marmota; species Marmota monax. Next base: position 553,554 of record NW_026695045.1, read on the forward strand.
GCTCTGGGTTCCATCCTCAGCACCACATAAAAATAAATAAAATAAAGGTATCGTGTCCATCTACAACTAAAAAATATTTTTAAAAAAAGAAAGAAAGAAAAAAGAAATGTGAGCTATCTAAGTTGTTGACCTGAAAGCCTAAAAGTTTTTAAAAGGAAAACAACAAAAATGTGTTCAGAGTGTTTTTGATATTTTAAATTATTGTGGAAATTTATAAATGTCTCAGATTTTAAAGGATTTTCTTGTTCATGGCTGTGGTTATTTGCGCTGTGTTTTTGTAGTTGCTGATTGCAGTAGTCTTTTCTCTGGGTAACATAATTTGCTTTACTCATCATCCTGGACAGCAGAGTTGTGTGCAGGGAGTAATGTTTCATGTGAAAAAGTCAAGATTTTAATTCATGGCAAAACTCATACTGCAAAAACAGCATCTTTTGTTTTTAGCTTCCCTGGATCTTAAGTGAGCTCATTCAATCTCATTCACTTTGTGCTGATCAGAGTGCATTTGAGTCTCATGTTCTGTCCACATTCTGTCTCCCTGTAAGGACAAGAATGCGTACAGATAAAAAACACAATACCTTAAGCAACCACTGAGTACCTGGACAGGACAAGGGCTGGCTGGTGGGGGCATTCTTTCTAGGCATTTGCTTATCTTTCTGATTTCCCTCCTAGTAGCTTTCTTTGTTTTGTATTTCTGGGCTTAAGATATAGCAAGAAGACTCTTAGAATTACTGAAACTGTCACATCAGACTGAACTTGAGCTATTGCAGGAAGTGGGGTCATGTATCACCACCTGGCTAGGTCATGCCTATACATAATTCTGACGATCCTCTTACGTTGTCTTTAATTGACAACAGGAAGAGCTGAGGAGAGATCTGAAAATGAAGAAGGAGAAGGAAATGATGCAGGCTGTGCAGACCAGTGCAGTGGCAGCACCCTCTCCGCCAGCATCAGTGGCCACAGCACCCCCAGCCCCTCCACCCTCACCTCCTGCAGCGCCCCCTCCGCAGCAGCAGCACTCGGCCTTGCTCCCCACGCCCCCACTGCCTACAGCTTCCCAGAAAAGGAAGCGGGAAGAGGAGAGAGACTCCAGCTCAAAGTCCAAGAAGAAGAAAATGATTTCTACTACCTCAAAGGAAACGAAGAAGGACACAAAGCTTTACTGTATCTGTAAAACGCCTTATGATGAATCTAAGTGAGTAGATTTTTGAACTCTAGTTTCTATTCTTTAAAGTTTAGCTGTTAAATTGACAGTTTTGAAGACAATGTGTGTATTGGTAACACTATAAGTGAAAATAATCGATTGTAAGGATAATAATGTTTCCTCTCTGATCTTACATATGATATTTTAACTCTGACACTAGTAAAGTAAAATTTGCTATTTCACGTTTATGAGTCTTGTGTCCTTCGTTATATTCTTTTCTGTCAAAAACGAGCTTTTTGTTGCTCCTTTGCTTCCTCCTGTTTGCTCTGAATTAACTCCAAATCCATCAGTAATCTTTTGGAGGAAGTGTATTACTATCAATGCCCAGAACCAAGAAGGTCCTTTCTGGAGTCTGAATATGACTGGTTCAAGAGGCTTCAAATTTGAGTGGTTCCCTTTTTTTAATTTTTTTCTTTTAAGCAATTCTCCTTTTTTTTAAATATTGGAATTCTACAACATAAAATTTTTGTCAAAGTTTCAAACACCTTATTGAGAACAAAAGTCAGAAAATTTTATAAAAGAAAAGTTCCTTTTAAAGCTGAGTATGGTGGCACTTGCCTGCACCCAAGACTCAGGAGGCTGAGCTGGGAAGATCCCTTGAGTCCAGGAGCTCAAGACCAGCCTGGGCAGTAGAGACCCCGTCTAAAAAAAAAAAAAAAAAGTTTCTTTTACCCATTCTTCAAGCATAAGACTCAAAAATTTGATAACCATGGCAGCTGGAAGCTGTTTTTGACAGTAGGGTGACTTGTATTTGATAATATAAGCAAGACTTTAGAGACAGAAATCTATAAATTTAGTTTTTCTTTTTTTGTCATTACTATCATTAAATATTTAGTTTTTATTTTGAACATTAAAACATAAGCCAGTTTTTAAAGCAACAATTAACCACAGTATTTTTTTTTACAGTGCCAAAAAGTTTGATTATGCTTTTAAAAAAAAATGATCATTTAGAATTAGAATTGTTTAATAATGTCTACCTTAAGTGGGTGTCTGACCAATATGTAGGATAGACAGTGGTCTCTTAATGATGACTGGGTGACAGCACTGTGGCTGCTGCAGTGCTGCTGGGCTGCGTTGTCATCTGTCCACCAACACCAGATGAACACTTTTGTGTTGAGTTAAATACAGTTCAGTTTAGGCATCTTCACTTTTCATTGTCGTACCTCATTAGAAATTATACGTAGTCTATAAAGTGGAACACTATTAACTGATTTTTCCCTCCGTTTGGTATAAGTGTGCCTCACTTTAAGCAAAACCTACTAAATGATTCCCTCAACAAAACAGAACATGAGTTACTTTCTTTATAAAAAGATCTGCTTATGGAATTTCTTTAAATAATAAGGGTTCTTTGGCCTGTTTAAAATATTCAAATCATAGAAATTAATTTCATACACAATTTTTGGGGGATAACTGAGTTGCATAAAATGAGGTGCACATGTACGTGTGCTCATTCTACTGAGATTGCCTCATTATTTTGTGGATATTTCATATTTTTTAGTTTGTCATCATTAACATTTCAGTATACCTGGTTTGTTCATTCCCTGTTCTAGTTGGAATAAGTTTTTTTTTTTTTTTTTTAAGGAGTATTTCCTAATTTCTCAAACCTCCCTGGTTTGAGAATCTAGTGAAAGTAACTAAAAATTGAAATTCATGCATAGCCTGTAATCCCAGCTACTCAGGAGTCTAAGGCAAGTGTGGCAGTTTGAGACCAGTCTGGGCAATTTAGCCAGACCTTGTCTCAAAAAATTAAAAGGGTTGGGGATGTAGCTCAGTGGTAAAGTACCCCTAGGTACATTCCCTATTACTGAAAAGAAAGTTGAAATTCAAGTCCTGATCTTACTTGGAGAACAGATAGCCTACCACATTGAAGAGACAACATAGAGAAATGCCTCAGAAGGTATTTCTGGTAATAGGATAAGCCACACAGCTGTGTGTTATTCCCTCGTATTTGTGAAGCAGGTCAGTTTGAAACTTGAAGACCCATTTCCACTCTTCTAGGTGAATTTACCAAGAAATGTCTTGGTAGAAAGAAGGGTTGTCAGTGGTGTCAGCACGGCCAGTCTGGTTCTCTGTGACTCACATTAACTGACTTTGGCATGGCGTTGCAGCAGAGTGCCTATCAACACTTTGTTAGAGACACTTTGATGTTTGTCATTAGGGTGCGTAATTACAAAACCTTGAGGTTGCCTACCATTACATACCCATACAGCCTCAGCTTGCCAGATACCGTAGGGCCTCCTCAGCTTCCACATAACTGTTCTACATCATTCTCCCTGCTGTGTGTCCCTGGTTTTGAGTTGAAGCAAGCAGTTCCTTCAGCACTCCTTACCAGTTAACTAACCAGGCGCTCTCCACATAGTCACATACATTGTATTAACTGCAGAACTGGCCCAGGTCATCTTTTATGAAAGGTGACTTTTAATTAGATTAATGCCAACATTTATTTAGGAAACTTGGCAGAAAGTGAATTACTACATGTACCTTTTTAGTTTTCTTCTTCATATCATGTTTTGACCATTTATCTTCTGCACCTGGCTGACCTTGCATGTTCCTTGTAGTGTAACTTTTACTTGGTGTTTGCGCTTTGCTTTGTTTTCAAATTTAAATTGTGAGATACATTTTCAAACCTATCTAAGAAATAGCCCTGATATTGAAATGGCTTCTGTGGAATAGGTTTGACAGATGTAAGTCTTCGATTCTTTGGCTTTGGTTTTTGTGCCTGTTTTAGTTTTACACACATTCATTAAGAGGAAGACATTACCATCAGTGTGTTGTTTATTTTTTCAAATTCCAGTATGTTTTTAAAGATCCATATTTCACTAAACAGTGTGCTTGTTGAAATTGATGTGAGTGTTATGTTTTCACACTTGATACAGTGTCAGATGCTGTAGCTTGCCAGGGTTAGCATGGTTGGATTTAGGGTGTTTAGCTGACTCATTGCAGAAAGTTATCCTGTAAGAAAAGTGAATCAGGGCCGGGAAGACAGATTTAAGTACCATGCAGCTCAAAATGACAATTACATTGTCATTTTCATTGTGAATACTTTTAGGTTCTATATTGGCTGTGATCTTTGTACTAACTGGTATCATGGAGAATGTGTTGGCATCACAGAAAAGGAGGCTAAGAAAATGGATGTGTACATCTGTAATGATTGTAAACGGGCACAAGAGGGCAGCAGTGAGGAATTGTACTGTATCTGCAGAACACCTTATGATGAGTCACAGTGAGTTCTGATAAGACCATCATATTTAATAACTTAGGAAGCCAAATTGCTCTGACTGGTTATTTATTTATTTTAAAATAAAAAGCAAGATATTTTGCTGCATATATTATACACTTACAATACAAATTCCTTTCCAATTTTTTTTTCTATTTTTCCCTCTTTACCTCCCCTTTGAAATTTATGTTGCTTCATAGTGAATGCTTGAGATGCATTGGGGAAAATGTGGTTTAATGGCAGATTTGATTCTTCAATATTTAACATAGAAATTAATGAGATTAAAATAGCCTGATTTGTTTGGACTTTATCAGTGTTTGATATGGTGGTTTATTGTAGGTTAGAAATGCTAATTTGGGTACAAGCTCTGAGACTCTGTTATTAGCTTATAGGATTTTGAACACCCATTTGATATGGTACTAGTTGAAAGATTTTGTGTTTTATTTTGTTTTGAGATTTAAAATCAATTAAATGTTTTATATTTTTCTTCAAATTGGTTCTTCAATATTACACAGTTCTCTTAATAAACTTTTACTGCTTGTTCTTAACATCAGAAATACTAAATTAACACATTGGAATGTCAATCTCAAGAGTTTTAAAACAACCATAATACTAAAATTATTTTATACCCCAGGGTTTAGCACATTTTCGCTTGCATGTTTTATTGTTTTTAAAAATAAATTAGAACCAATGTTATCCCATGTGTTTTGGTCTCACATTTCCATTTCGGATCTTACAGATTTTATATTGGCTGTGATCGGTGTCAGAATTGGTACCATGGGCGCTGTGTTGGCATCTTGCAAAGTGAGGCAGAGCTCATTGATGAGTATGTCTGTCCACAGTGCCAGTCGACAGAGGATGCCATGACAGTGCTCACGCCACTCACCGAGAAAGATTATGAGGGCTTGAAGAGGGTGCTGCGTTCCTTACAGGTGAGAAGCCCCTGCGCCCAGCGTTGGAAAATGGAACCAACCTGCATGACTTTGGAAAATTTCTAGGGTTTGAACTTTTGATCTTCTGGTTTGTGACTGTTTGCTGACTCCCAGCTCTTGGAGTGAAGAGCCTGATGGATGTCGGTCTTCCACATGTCAGTGGCATGAGCTTCCCCACGGTTCCCGTATCTGCATCCCATCTCAGCTGATGTTTAGCTAACACTCTTAGTTAAAACAGCTAACTTGTTTTTAACTTAAATTCTATTCTTTTTATATTCTGCTGAGGATCTAACCCAGCGCCCCACACATGCCAGGCAAGCACTCTACCTCTGAGCCACAACCTCAGCCCCTTAAATTCAGTTCTTCAACAAAGTTTTATGTCATGGCCATAGGTTGGGAAGAATTTGGTTAAATTCTAGTTATCCCCCATTCCCTTGTTTAAAAAAAAAAAAGTAGGGGGAGATCTCCATGGTTTACAAGATTAGGGAGTACTGGAGAAGTATGCATATACAGAGCATCAGATTGAAACTTTTCTTCTGTTGTAATCAGAATCACAGAAATTGGAAGAGCTGAAAGGAGAATCAGAGACTCGATATGTGGTTGAATGTTGTTTAACGTCACATCTTTACCACCTCATTACCCAGCAGTGGTAACCATTCAACACTTTGAACCCATCCACCCCAGCTTTACGCAAGTGATTGCGTGCCAGCATCACTCCACTGGCAGGTCATCATGCAGAAGCCAGAGCACAGATGTCATGACTCCCAAGCTAGTGGTCTCCCCACACGCACCACCAAGGTCCTCCCACCAGCTTTGAGAGCCATTATTATAGAGTGTGCTCATCTTAGGTAACTTGTGACTAGAGTGGAAATCATCTGATCTCAATAATTTCATCTCAGATTCAAAACTGACTTTTACAATTTAAGGATTTTTTGGTATGGTAATTCACCTGAGAAACTGAAATAAAATTAGTATTCCTACCTGACAGTAATGATAACCTATTTTTTATTATAGGCTCATAAGATGGCCTGGCCTTTCCTTGAACCAGTAGACCCTAATGATGCACCAGATTATTATGGTGTTATTAAGGAACCTATGGGTAAGTACCTGAGTAGGATATGAAGTTTTTTCTGGAAATCTCAATAAATAGTTTTAATATCCATATAAAGTTCGTACATCATGAGGATATCTTGAGCAAGGGTGGTGGGAGTATAAATTGGTATGGTCACTCTAAAGGGTAAATTGGCAAGCTTAAACGTGTTTGCCCTTGAACCCAGCAATTTCATTTCTTAGGATTTATGTATGCACAAATGCTTATTCATTACAACAGTGCTTACAATTGTGAAAGCACTGGAAATGAAATGAATGACCATCAGCAGAGGAGTAACAAAATTCAATGATGTGAGTGGAGTATTATGCAGCTGTATGAAAGAATAAATGTCTAACCTTCTCCTCCTTTGCTGTCACCTCTTCCTCACATTTTCCTGAAGGAGAGCAAAGTTGATAGACCTGCAATAGAGATGCAAGAGAATATAGATTAATTTCCCATAAAAAATGACAATAAATAGTAGCTATAACTGACTGTATTAAGACGAACAGCTACAAGTGATTATTAAAAAGTAATGAATTTCTAAAAGAGATTACAAAAATTATAATAGATAAAAAGCTGCCAAAGGATTAGTTTCAGCTGATGGAAGAATTGTGCTCCAAAGCCATTGAAGCATTTTCTAAATGGGAAGGGTTTGTGTTTGGTGGCCACTTAAAAGAGGGAAAGTCAAGAAGAAGCAGTGGGACTTGGTTAGAACTGTCTCTGATAAGATGAGCACAGTTGCCTGTTGCTTGATGAGGAGGATGCATTAGGCAGTTTCACCACGGTGTGAACATCAGATCACACAAACTGAGAGGACCGACACCACTGGGAATTCTTTGCCGGTTACCTCCATGCTCTTGAATGTCAGATTAAAGGGGTTAAACACTGAACATACTTTGGGTTCATGTAGTCTTTGAGAAGAAATCCGGGATTGTTTGCTAAAATACATTAATAAATTCTAATAAAAATAATACATACTAATTGTAAAAAATTTAGGAAATAGAAAAAGAGACAGGGAATCCAAGAGTAAATGCAAATGTATTCCTGAGTCAGTCATTTTCAGAGCAGTAGTTTAGTATTTAATTAAATATACCTTAACTTTTTAATCAGAATTCTTTTCTTGAAGAACTAGGTTGTTTTTCTGTTCTTTTCCTCTCTCAGTTTTGTTATATATATGCTTCATAATATCATCTCTTCTGTAGGTACATGAAGACAATATAGCTCTCTAAGACATGTTGTTAGAGGAAGAGAACATTATCAAACAGTACCTAGGTTTTAAGCAGTAAACAATTGTGTGTTAAAAGTACATGAATGTGTTTAGAAATGTCTGGACTGATACAAACTAAATTGAAAGTAGTAGTTTCCTCTGGAGTGTGCAGGAACCAACAGGAAAAATCAGCAGTAGCTTTTGGTTTATGGGTTGGCACTGGGAATCAAACCCAGAAGTGTTTTACCACTGAGCCAGCTTTTTATTTATTTTTTATTTATTTTGAGGCAGGATCTTACCAAGTTGTTGAGGCTGGTCTTGAACATGCAATGCTCCTGCCTCAGCCTCCAAAGTTGCTGAGATTACAGGTGTGTGCCACTATGCCCAGCTATAAAAAATAACTCTTTCAGTAATAATGACAATAATATAAATGTCTCAAAAAATAGGCAAAACAAACACAGAAAAAAAATTGAGACTGGTAGTAAAGACATGAAGAGCTACAGAAACACTTTCATTGTCCTAATAGCAGAAATTAAAAATTGTAACATTGGCTCATTACCAGAGGTCATTCAGGATGTTACATTTCAGACTGTAAATTGGGGTTCCCACCACACCTTCCTCAGTTCCCTTACTTTGCTACAGTGATTCTTAGTACTCAGGAAACATTTATGTCTACTAGTTTGTTTTAAAGGATAGAGATGAACACTAGACAGGACAAAGTATAGGGAAGGGACACAGATTTCCGTGTTGCCTCTGGGGCACCATCTCGAGGAACCTGCCCATCCTCAGCTATCTGGATTCTCCTGAAACCTAGTCCTTTGGGATTTTTATGAGTGCTTCACTGCATAGGCATCACTGACCATCAGTGATCAGCTTAACCTTCAACTCCTTTCTCCTCCCTGGAGGTCGCAGGTGCAACTGAAAGTCTGGTAACCAGCTCCCATCCTGAAACTAAACGTCATACCTGTCTACCACTTCGATGACACTTATTGCTGCATTCTGCCCGAACTATTAATTATAAGCTGATAGGATTATTCATATCAGCTAATATTTTCCCTTGCATTTATTTTTAGTAGATACGTTTATATTAATACTGATATGAATGGTAAGTTAGTATCACTTGTTATAAGGCAGCAATGAAATTGCATAAAGAATGATATTATTTGTCTAATACAGAATCATAAAACCACTAGTACAGAGATTTTACTCATAATTCTAGATTCCCACTTCTCTTTGTGTAGACACTGTACTTGTTTGCATGTGAGACTTTATTATACTTAAATGTGCATAGATCCTTGTTTGTGTGGCTTCCTTTACCTTAAACCAATTAAATGAAGAGCTGTTCTATATAGTTAATTAAAAGCACAGGAACCTTCTTAACAACAACCAGGATTTCTATTTTAGAACCTCAATCAAAAACAAAATTTTAGGGGGCTAGAGTTGTACTTCAGTGGCTGAGTGCTTGCCTCGCATGCCTGAGGCACTGGATTTGATCCTCAGCACCACATTAAATAAATAAAAGAAAAAAATTTTTGAAAAGGTGCTGGTACATTTTTCATGAATTACAAAATAATCTCCAGTGATAAAGCAGTTTTTTCCAGGACTGTTTGAACAGTAGATATACATTCTAATTGGTCAGAACTGCAGGATGTATTCATATTGGAAAGAACCTTAAAGCTTTGAAACTTGTTTCCATTTTATGTTTTGAAGACCTTGCCACCATGGAGGAAAGAGTACAAAGACGATATTATGAAAAGCTGACGGAATTTGTGGCAGATATGACCAAAATTTTTGATAACTGTCGTTACTACAATCCAAGTGACTCCCCTTTTTACCAGTGTGCAGAAGTTCTTGAATCATTCTTTGTACAGAAATTGAAAGGATTCAAGGCTAGCAGGTAAGCACATATGTTCAGTTTCTGAATTAATTTACCTCCTCAAACTCTACACTGTCCCATCTAATAAATATGGCTAATACAGTTTATGGGAAATTTGAACCTGAAAGTCAAAATTAAAAAAAAAAAAAAAAGCAAGACTTCACATTATGATATACTCTTAGGGACAAGTGGACAGGCTCCGCTGTGAGAAATTTCTGGGTCTGTTTTTGATATGCTTAAAAATTGAGTCTTTTTAAATTCAAAAGTATTTACTTCATGCTCCCAAAATGCAAGATGCCATCCTAAGAGCCATGGGGATGTGCATAGGCAGGCAGAGCTCTTGCTTTCCCTAAGTTTTTATCCTATATGGGATTGACCCTTCTAAGGGAAGACCAGAGGGGGGATTTAAGCACTTTCTCCTTGATTTATGTGTGCTCTGTCTTTGAAATCATAAAATGTTCTGTTTCTCTGGATGTGTGTTCTGTAGGTAAAACTAGACTTTAAATCCATGGGCCTTTCCTCAAACCTCGGATGACATAAAATCATTGAGCAACTTTGTATGAAAGTCACTTAACTTTACCTTCATGCTCATCTATTTCTGAACCTCAACCCCTTTCTCAGCCCATGATCTTCTTCCTTCCCATGGAGGCCTGGTTTCCTTTCTTATGATAACTGCCACCATTCTGTAGCCTTGAGATTCATTACTTACTTGTACCGCATTCACCAAGCTGCCAGCTTGATCATCCCTGGACATTTCAGATTGGCTGGGTTGGGGCCTAGACATCTATATATTATCTAATGGAACTCCTGAGTGATTCCATACCAAGCGTAAAAATCAACATTCTGAACCTGGGTGCCTAAAATCCCAGCTACTTAGGAGGCCAAGGCAAGAGGATCTCAAGCTCAAAGACAGCCTGGGCAACTTAGTAAGATCCTGTCTCAAACAAAAATATGAAAAGGTCTGGGAATTTAGTTCAGTCATGGCACACCCCTAGGTTCAATCTCCAGTATCCACAAAAAAAAAAAAAAAAAAAGGAAAAAGATTAATATAAAATTTCTTATTTTAAAAAAAAATTTAATACAAGTTTCCTGAGCTAATGAGAGATACAGTACTTTAAATCCAAGCAGATCCATTCAGCAAATAATTATTGAGAACCCGATAGTAACCCAGTTCCTCTATGGAAATTACATTCTTGGAATTAGTGGAGAACAGTTTGTAAACATAAAACAGATGGACAAATGGAAAAAGATCTATCCTCACTGTAAAATTTCCAAATGCCTAGGATGAAAGAAGGTCTTCTACAGAAGACAGTATACAAAAATAATAACTAGAACGACATCAGACATTTCTACTATAGTATGGGACTTTAAAAGTTATGAAGGAATACATCCAAAAATTTGAGGAAAAAATCTTTTCAGAGGCAGAATAAATACATTTTTTTGATTATGTTATTATAGAGCACCCTTTCATAACATGTTATTTTAATATATGTGCATTAGCAAAAATAAGGGAGCAAATCAAGAAAGCAGAGGTATAAGAATTCTAACTCGGGTGACAGTTGTACAGCAGGCCTATATAGCAAGCATCTAATTAGAGAAGGAGAATGGACCTCTCCCAAGACAGAGGTGTCAAGGGAAAGAAATGATTCATATGTTAAATTTTGTACTAATTAGATCAAATTAAAAATTAAAAGATAAAAAATGTAAGGAATAAAAAGAAAGTCTATTAGAAACTCCATGAAAAACAAAAAGCTATAGAAGAATGCCTCCTTAGCAAAAACTAGATGCTACAGAGAAAGATATTCACAGACAATAATAAAACCGTTGCATTGATTTTCAGCTTTTAGATTCAGCCTATAGACAAAACACAGAAAGAAAGATACAATAATTACAGGGAAATAAAACTTGATCTCGGGCTGGGGATGTGGCTCAAGCGGTAGCGCGCTCGCCTGGCATGCATGCGGCCCAGGTTCGATCCTCAGCACCACATACAAACAAAGATGTTGTGTCCGCCGAAAACTAAAAAAATAAATAAATATTAAAAAAAAATTTTCTCTCTCTCTCTCTGTCTCCCTCTCTCTCTTAAAAAAAAAAAAAAACTTGATCTCAAAAAGTAGGGTGAGAAAATGGGTAAGAGAGCTCAGTTCTCTTTTGTCATAGTAGGGTTTAAACAATATAAAGTTGAAAAATCAAGAAATAGCAGTATAGGGGCTGGGGATGTGGCTCAAGTGGTAGTGTGCTCACCTAGCATGCATGAGGCACTGGGTTCGATTCTCAGCACCACATAAAAATAAAATAAAGATGTTGTTTCCACCTAAAACTAAAAAATAAATATTAAAAAAAAAAAAAAAGAAATAGCAGTATAAGAAATCTAACTACAAAGAGCTAAAAGATGGAAGGACTTGGCCTCAGGGAGCCTGGACTTCAGGTTGAATGAAGATAGGGCAGAGGAGTGCGACTTCTCATCACAAGCCCTCTGCTCTTGTGCTTTCTGATTTGTACCTCATGCAGTGAGTTATTCCTCTGATTAAATTTCTCAAAAATTGTGTTTTGAAATTGAAAAGGCCTTTGGAAGTAACTGGAAGGCAGAAGCTGGGATGTTTGAATCCCACTCTTACTGCCAAGTTTGAAGGAAGAACCCTGAGGATGAGGGGTTGCAGCTGCTGATGAAGGAGAGGATAGTGCCTAGTATTCCTAGAGCGAGTGGCAAAACAGAAATCTGAGGAAGGAGAGGAGGCTTAGTAGCTGAGTCTGTGCAACAAGTGGGCCACTTAGTACTTTCTTTCTTTTGTTGTGCTGGGGCTCAAACCCAGGGCTTTGCCCTGAGCACCTACAGCACCATTAGGCTACACCCCCAGCCCAAAGGGGCCACTTGGGAAGTCTTCTCACCTAGTTATTTAATGTAGCTTTTTATATACTCAAATTTATATAATTTTCATTAAAAGGTATGGAAACTAAATTGATGTTTGCTCAATTCCTCTTAAATAAATTGCCATGTCAAGAGCTGTGTGAAGGCAACTCACTACTGCCTTATTAGGGAGTCTGTGTTATTTCAAGGTTTACAGCTGAATGAAACATAAGTAAACTTGCCAATCATGTATTTCCAATATTTCCTTTGTCATATGTCCCCATTTTCAATTTATGATCTCCAGTATAGTTTGCACATCATTTTCATTACTGCACTTTGTTATATAATTCATCATTTATACCATCCATGTTCTTTCTTTTCTTACAGATTGTGATATCTTTAGTCTGAATTTTTAACTGGAATCAGAACTGGATGTTGGGGTCACTGTTTTATTGTACCACGTGATTACATAATTCAAAATTGTCCCCCCAAAAGTTGAGATTAGTTAATATAATTTTTTAATGTTAAAAAAAGATGTATAGTGGTTAAAAAATTTATTCTAGCAGCCATGTTGAACAATGTATTTAAAATTGTAAACTCTTGGAATACTGTATTTATCTGCTATTGCAATATAAAGTACTTTGAATTAGTCCTGGTAACTGTACAGTAATTTGGTTTACTAATGAAAGTTGTGAATAAAACTGTGAAACTAGAAAGAAGACTTTCTGGACTTTAATAGAAAAAAATGTGATTTTAATATTTCTATTTCTCTTCTTTTAATATAATTTTCCCTTTATATTTCCCAAATCAATGTAAATAGACACATACACACACACACACACACACTCCTTTTACTACAATGATATGCTTCTGTAAATGTCTCTATATTTGTCCCATTGGCTAAAAATGTTGTAATCTTTATTAGACAAATACATATATATATATATATATATATTTTTAAAATATTGGCTTTTTCCAGTGAGCTATCATGTTTAGTGTACAATGAAAAGTTTTAATATTATAGGTTAAAAATTTAATTGTTCTCTTCTATTTGCTTGCCAAGGATGAGTGAAAGAACATGGCTGCTTCCCCCAGACTGACTGCCTTGGCATTCACATAGAACATCATTGTTTCCAAAAATGAAGGGTGCTTAATTGTTCCCTTTTCTCTGTATTCTGTAGGTCTCATAACAACAAACTGCAGTCTACAGCTTCTTAAAGTTCAGCGTGTTAACCTAACATAAAACACAGCAAGAATCTGGTTGTCTGAACTATTTTAAATTAAGGAGCCAGATGTTTTTAGTCAGGTTATCCTGACAAGACTTGACCTAAACTTCATTTTTATTGGTCATAACAGTCCAATTATATTCTTGGCCAATTTTGTCCAACGGTCAAGGGAAAAGCAAAGTCAACGACACCATTATCTTGTCAAGATCAAATGGTTTTACTATTGTGGCAGAAGCGGGAAAACTGTTTATTGAAAAAAAAAAAAAGAAAAAGAAAGCAAGAAAAAAAAAGATACTATGGGGTCAAGTGTAACTCCATGGAAATGCCACGTCTGCTCTTCAGTGAAGAAGCTGGTTTAGAGTCTCACAGAAAACTTTTGACTGTATTTATTTATTGTTGCAAAAAAAAAAAAAAAAAAGACGCTTTTTTATTGCTGCCCTCATTTGTCAGCTAATTATTTTTTCTTATAAAATCCAGCCCCGGTTACATGTAATCCATCCTGTATCTTATCATGATTCCTGAAGGTAAAAGTACAAGACGACCTCTGGATGTCTTTTCTTTCTATGAAAGGAGCTGCTATGTACACATGTGCACACACACACAACTGGGAATCAACAATGAGTTTATTATTCATGGTAGACAAAAATTAAGCTTGCAGAAAGGTTGGACTGAGTGGTCCTGGACTACAGACTCTGTTGCCTTGATATACCAGTACAGTTTGTCATTTACTCTGCACCAGGCTAAAATGAGCAAAATCTATTTGAAGGTATCTTGTTTGTAAACATTTGTCAGATTCTAATTTTTTCTTTTTGTATTAAAATTCAACTATGGATGTATATGAAACAAAATAAATGGAGATAATTTTTCTCCCACAGACGAAGGTGTCTTTGAATGTGCGCAATGATTATCTGTAATCCTCTGTGGGAAGTGGGGGGGCTGCCAGTTGAGAAAGACAGAAGGCTCTAATCAGATGGATTTCTCCAGGACAGCAGTGGCCCTTTGTTTTATAATTCCCAGTTTGTTGTCGCCCTGTCAGAAAATCTCCAGGGTGCTAATCCTGTTGTATTGCACCAATGATAAGAGTGATATGACAGTACACGTTGCCTTTCCTCTGTACTTGGTATGATTCCAGGCAAATGACCCTTTACACATAGCTACTTATATTATATGAAGGACATTTTTAGATGACCCCATCCTCTGTATTTTTTGTTTGTTGGTTGAGTTTGTTTGTTCCTTGTAAGGAAAAGAAGCGTGAGGAGTAGGGAGAAAATGGAACCCTGGAATTTAGGTGTATTTTGCATGTTGTTCCTTTCAGTGTTCTAACCTTACACATGATATTACTGCATTGTAACAATGGCTTCTCTAATGTCTGCCAGAGTTGGGTTATGCAGCTTTGCAAAATTTTTCTAATTTTGCACTAATTCATATTAGCTTTGTCCTACCGAGTTCTGGAACTTACCTAGTTATTGTTAGTTAAAAGTTTCCTTCTGTTTAATGTTGCCCTGCTATGCAAAATCTTTCCCAGACCAATTTCTTACAAGAAAGACATTGCTATAGAGTTCCCAGTTCTTTCTTATTACATGCTCAGGTGGACAGGCTGTTCTGGGTTAATTTTGTCTGATGAAGCCCATTCCTTTTTGTGCATAAAGACATCACTTAAACCTATCCTTACAAACTAAAGAGACTAACTGCTCAATATGGAAACATGAAAACAAAAGTTTTTTGCTTAAAATATTAAGATGGAAGTAATTAAATACAAGTTACTTTGTCCTTTTAGTTTTTAAAAAATGTTACATATGTATGTACTGTGCTGATGCAAGAATTCTACATTTTAATGAACTATAAAGTTATTCTGCATCTCATCATGTCACAGTATTTCTGTAATATTTATTCATATACATATATATATATATAAATAGATATGAGCTTAATCATTTAAAACTTGTTACGGCAAGAACTTTCCTACCTGTAGGCAATAGATTGCTATGTTTTTAACAAATTGTGGCAAATTCTAAACAGCAATTCTTTTTGTACGTAATAGGACATTTCATCCTAGAAAAATAAAGTAATGTTTTTGACATTGGATTTGGTGCAGTTTCTAATGAAACAATGTTTGGTTGGTTGGTTGATTGGTTGGTTGAGATATTTTCTAAAGCTGTTGGCATTGCCATATTGTACAAAAAAGGGTAAATTTTATGAAAATCCTGAGACCAGGAAGATGTTAATTTCATATGTGTATAATGATATAAAGCCTTTTGCAATTTCTATCACCATATAAATACATGAAGACATTTTATAGTTTTACCAACTATAGAGCTTTAGTCTTTCCAAAGTAATTTTTGAAAAACATACATTCTTATTTCAAAAGCTGCTTTTCTATGAGTATTCTTTGACAAGCTTCTACTACTCAATAAGATATTAAACTATTTTGCTTTCAGTAATCAAAGTAGTATAATGCATATTTGTGATACTGTTAGGATGTTTCTATCCCAGTCTTTAGGCCTGTAAATATACTTAATTTGCATCAACAGATTTCTTTGGCTAAAAGTATTTTCAATGTTATGCTCTATCTGCCAAGTTTACAATCCTGGAAACCATTTCACAAAATGTATTTTCATAATATTGGTAATGCTTTTTTTTCCTATCCAAATTATGTGGGATTTGTATATAATGTCCTACAGTAGGTTTAAAAAAACTGTGAACTTTTGGAGCTACTTTCTAAAGTAGAACAGTTTTTTTGTATTTCAAGTGGCCTGGAGTGTTATGTAGAGACCCTGAGACATGCCATTATTTGTAACCTACCTTCCTAGAATCTGGAAATAAAAGTTCTTTCCCCAATTCCTGTTCATTCCTGGCAGGCCAAATCCTGGCTTCTTTGTTGTGTTTCCCATATTAAAGAGCCAAGTGCATTGATGCCAGGTGCATTGGCACACCCCTGTGATCCCAGAGACTTGGGAGACCAAGGCAGGAAGATCACAAGATCAAGGGCAGCCTCAGCAACTCAGCAAGACCCTATCTCAAAATAAAAAGGGCTGTGGGTATAGCTCAGTAGTAGAGCACCCCTGGGTTTAATTCCCCGTACTGCCCCCCCCCCCGCAAGAAAAAAAAATTGAAGCCAACTCTGTGACCTTTTAAAATGTCTACACGTGATGGAGTTTGACAGAGCTACCTGTTGTTACAAGTCACTCTTCTCTGATCAAAGCTGTTCCCCAGAAGTCTCAGATCTCTAGTCCTTAAATTGTGAATGGTAATACATCATGGGCAAAGTAATGACTTCTAAGTATTTAGGGGGAAAGGGCCAGCTGAAGTATTTTTAATAATTTGAAATAGAGTGAGGCACTTCTAAATACTTAGAAAAATATACCGAAAAAGACATTTCTCAGAAGATCACACCACTTGATCCAGTTTGGACCAAATTCTACTAAAGAAATATGCCATATTTTTCAAATGATAAAGGCCTGCTTTATCTAACATACTTCTTGTTTGCTCAAATATGTTCTGAAATCGAGGTTTTGCACTGTAGGTGGCACATCAGTTTTTAAATGTTTGCATATATGTGTCCTTGGTAAACCTGGAAAAAAAAAAGTTTAAGATGAGGGACAGGGATTGTGACTCAGCAGTAGAGCACTTGCCTAGCATGTGTGAGGCCCTGGGTTCTATCCTTAGCACCACATAAAAATAAAATATTGTGGGGCTGGGGTTGTGGCTCAGTAGTAGAGCGCTTGCCTAGCATGCATGAGGCACTGGGTTCGATTCTCAGCACCACATACAAAATAAATAAAATAAACGTTCATCAACAACTAAAAAAAATTTTTTTTAAATATTGTGTCCAACCACAACTAAAAAATCAATATTTAAAAAAAAAGTTTAAGATGAACAGTGCCAAATAATACCTTCAAAGGACAGTTTTTAAAAATTAGTACCCAAAAAAGAAAAAAATTCATGTCTTGTAGACCTTTCCCTACTAAAGGAAAAAACAAGTACTTTTTCCCCCTTGAATTCTAAAGTAACAGTTTAATTTGGAGGAGGGTCACCATTGAATTACTCTTGAAGGCAACTGAGTATTTTATTGATGAGGGACTATTATGTGTGCACATAGGCACAAAGGGCTCTTCAGTCTTTGGAGCACAAAGCCATGTTCTAAGAAAAATCTATCAATGGGATAAGAGGATTAGAAACTACAATGAATTCATTAAAATTTTCCATCAAATTAAAAGATTGTATTCAAGGTCCTGACTGAATATTGAAAAAGAGATTCTACTTTGTATTTTGCCCAACCTGGAATTCCCAGTCTGTTCTCCACTGTCTCCTGTTCATGTCCCCAGCCCACTGCCATTCTACCTCAGCTGTGCCTCACTACTCCATGAATGATGGCCTTAGTTTTTATCCAGGCAGTCTTAAAATCTGGCCTGCATGTTTTTCTGGGATGTACATTATTAGCTGTGTGACCTCCAAATGTCACAAATATCAGGGCTCTTGCATTTTTTTTTTTTTTTGTATTTCCAAAATATTTCATAAATAGTGTTATCAAATCAAACTAAGTCAAAACCTAACTAAGGTTTATGTAAGAGTGATTTTTATCTCTTTTATTTACTATTGTGTTTGGTTTGGTTTTGAGACAGGGTCTAAGTTGCTTAGACAGGCCTCCAATTTGTGATCCTTCCACCTCAGCCACATGAGCAGCTGGGATTACAGGGTGAGCCGCCATACTAGGCTTTTTTTCTCTTAAACTAGGACCACTTATAAGTTTTGTCTTAAGTCTGACCATTCGGTATATTATTCTAAGTATTTAGAAGTGCCTCACTATTAGATAACTAATAGTTTATCTATCTGGCTATATTGGAATCTTCCTATCATGTTCCTTAAATCACCACTTAGTCTCTGACAATTAAAAATTTGACTTGACTGACAGTATTTTATGACTGAGTTAATTTTATCTTAAAACTTAATTTGTTAGCTGTTTACTCTAATGCCAATAGTTATGTAATAAGGAAGCTGTTCCCAAGAAATTCTAGTAAATTTTTTTAATACATTTGGGCAAGACTCATTTTGGAGAAATTATCTAAAAGTCCCTCAGTAATATCAGAACCTCTGTTTTCACCTCTAAGGCCATGTTTGAGGCACAAGTATGAGATATTTTGTTTTATGCGATTGCTACTTGCTTCCTTGTCAATTCTCTAGTGCCCCATCTTGGACATCCTTTAGATATATAGTGCTTCTCGGGCCATTAACATTGTGAGCTCCCTGAGCAAGTCACCTTGAGACCAAACAGTCTGCCTTTCTCTGCAGTGCAGTTCTCTCTTTTGGCAGGAAACTTCATGCATATTGTTGTCTGTGTTCACAATGCTTTGAGTTAACTGAAGGACAGCTCAATCTTCTGAAAGAAATTGCTATTGGACTCAAATATAAATATCATTATTAAACTTAGCCTTTTTCAAACCATCCAGAAAATGTTATTCACTTGCTTGTGAGCTGTCATTGATAAAAACTGGTTTCAGGGTTTGGGGACCAAGTTTGAAACAAATCTTTTTCTCAAACCTTTTGGCTTATGCAGGCTAAAAAACCCAGGTGCATCCAAGATCTGATTTCAAGGCAAGATTTACTGCTTTACAAACACAAACATGATACTTGGTCTTAATAGAAAAATGACATCAGATACATCCAGAATACATTTAGCAGTGGAATAACTGCCAGTTTGGCACACAACATAAATTATTGGGAACAGGGAGGCATGAAAATATACTATATCTTACATTTTGGTACATCAGGAACACTTGCTTTGAATACTATTTTGCTTGAATTAAGCCCTTTAGTACTCTGCATATGTAAAATTTTAAACTTGTCCTGAGCGCTGACCTAGTGTTTGATCTAAATGACATTTCATACATAAATGTCTTTTGACTCGTGTGCTTACTGTTATGTACAGTTATAAATGTGATGATTTGAGTATAAAATTTGGTTTGATACATGATATAAACTATTGAAAGTGTATATTTAAATTTAAGAAATGTTTTTTTTTGTGAACTATTTCTACTGAAGAATGTATTAAATTAAAATAATTTAAAAACCTAACATGAAGCAGTCATCTGTTAACTGGACAGGTCAGGTATCTGAGCTAGGTGAATCACTGTCAGGGACTACATTTGAATAACTGCCCTTGAGTATACCATAAGAGGCATTTTGTAAATAACAAAGTGACAATGTGAAGATTAGAGCTGGAACTGTACAAATAGTTCATAAAGTAGCCGTAGGCCCAAATTGTAAAGGAAGGCCCCATTGCATAAAGATAGACCTTTGATGTCTTTTTCAAGTCTCCGTTGCCCTCCATCAATGCCGGGATGGGTGGTTTCAAATGCACTGGGTGTGAACTGCACTTTGAACTTGCCGATCCCTTTTCCGGTTAAACCTTTTCACATAGCTGCTGCTGCTCCTGAGCAGTCCATCTCCTGGCCGCAGCCGCCCTCTGAGAACCTGGAGCAGAGCTGTAGGGAGCTGCCGTCTCTTGTGGTAGATGTGGCCCATCACAATATACCTGCTGCCTGAACAAAACAATCAGAACATCAGTTAATGGTGGCTTTAAGTGCCATAGAAAGACAAGAAATGCCTGAGTTTGAATTTTATTATCTTGCTGCACATGTTGAACTCATGTAACCTACCGGCCACACGTGGGGACAGTCTAGTGACCTTTAGCAAATAGCCAGGTAACCTGTAAACAGCGGACATTTCAGAACAGAGGTCCTAATCCAAATGCATGGGCCAAAAGAAGCAGTTCTGTACAGAACTGCTTATCCCTTCTGGGAACAGTGTTATTCACTCCACCTGTTGATGTATTTAAGGGCTTGCTTCGTGCCAATCCCTACTTGAATTTAATCCCTTTGCGGGGCATGGGGGTCTTAAATCACAAGGGGTCGAAATTATAACCTGTCATCCAAATTCTATTAGTTACAGTATCCCCAAAAGAAGGTACAAATGGCAGAATAGAGTACGTCTATGAAGCGGTCATTTAGGTCAGTTTCAATACCAGGTTTAAATTCTGGACATGGCTTATTGCAACTGGAGGAATCTAGGGCTAATACGTGGACCCTGAAGAAAAACCCGTCCGGAGTGATGTACAGGCGGTTCATCTTGTACAGCCCGTCCTGGTCCACCAGCAGAGTCACCAGCCGGATCCCCGTGCCGAGCACGTCCACATCATGCACGATTCCGTTCACGGCTGCTTTCAAAACAGAGTTTGGAGAAAAGCATTACAGCGACTTCCTCTCTCATTGCCCCGCGCGACTTTAACAAATCACGAAATAGCCCAAAGGGCCTCTAGAACGTGCGGGTGGGTGTCTCTGGGCTCGGAAAGGCTCGCCTCGGCCTGGGACCCGCTCACCGAATTCGCTCTCGCAGTACGACTCGCGCTCGTCCAGGTCCGCCCTGCAGGCGCGCGCGCAGGGCTCGGCGCCGGGCTCCGCTTCCCTCGGCGGCGGCGGCGCGGGCGCGGGCCCCGGGGGCGGGGGGGCGCGCGGCCGGTTGGGGTGGGTGGAGCCGGCGAGGGCCTCGGCGGCGCGCGCGGGCGACCGCGCGGCCGGTAAGCGCAAGGTCCGGGTGCGGGCGCGCGGGGAGTCCTCCGGCGCGGGCGCGCGGCGCGGCGACGCGCGGTTCTCGGCCTGCCCGAGGCGCAGCCCCGGCGGCCCGGCAGGCGCGCGCGCCGCCTCCCGGAAGCCGGCCCGGTTCTCGGCGGGTGGCGGGGGCTTCCGGCGGCGGGGATCCGGCCAGGCGCGCGGAGTGTCGTCCGCCGCGCGCGGCCGTCGCGGGGCCTCCGGGACCTGCTGCACCTGGGATCTGGGTGTCTCCTCCGTGCTCGCGCCGCCGCTGGGGTCGGGCTTTCTGTTGTGTGGCGGCGAGGCTGCGGGGTGCGGGGAGAGAAGTAGTGAGGGGAAGCCGGGGGCCGTGGGCCGGGAGGAGAGAAGACGGGCCTGGAGCGGAAGGAGGATCCCTGGGGGCAACCCAAGGAAGGGCTCTGGGAGAGGAGGAGACTGGGGACGAGGGAGAGTTCACAAGCACCTGTAAGAGCAGAGGTGGGGAGGCCCAGAGACCTGGAGTGATGGAAAGAGAACCAGGAGGACGCCCCTGTGGTAAGAAGAGGGACACGTTTCCTAACCCTCAAAGGAAGGAAAGAGGGGTCTTGCCGTCTAAGAATGGGGCCAACTAAGAAAATTTTGCAAGCACCGTCTGGGGAATCGGAGGCCTGATTGCAATGTTCTCTTCTGTTAAGGAACCTTTTCAAATCTATAGTTTTTCAAATTACAGCTTTCTATTCTAGAACTCAACATTTTTTATAGCATTAGTTAAATAGCAAATTTTTTACCCATATGTGTGTGTGTGTGTGTGTATGTGTGTATGAAAACATCCGGCTTTTTCTATTTACAGTTTGTTGAGAAAGTACCAAGAGCAAGCCCCAGGGGGAAAAGTCTCATGTTACAGGTTCTCCTAATTGTTTAAGCGCCCCTGACAACAGAACTATTTGGTTTTCCCATCCCGTATTTACACTATCCTCTGGGTCTCTGCAGAATCAAGCATTTGTGAGTGGATTTTTATCTGGCTTCTTGGACACTACTTACTGGTAAACCACAGCTTAGAAAGGGTTTTAAAAGCTTGACTGGGAGGCAGAGGACCTTAGTTAAGTGTAAAAGCACACATTGCTTCCAATTTTCTCCCCATTAGATGGTGGAGAAAATCTCCTAAATGGTATGATATGAAGATACACTTTTTAGATTATTAATGATTTTTCTCCAGCTCTACAGACAGGTCAGTGAGCAAACCTCAACCAGCTTGGAAGCTGGGCAACGTTCCATGCCCAGTTACACAACATCAACCCCCCACCCCCGCCCTTTGCCTAGGTCCCAGTACCCTCCAATCAGACACAAGAACTGGGAATCAGTCTTAATTTTCCCCTCCCTTTGCATTAAAGAGCTTGATCTGCCTTTTTGGAGCTCTGGCAATACTTCATTTAAAGTGATTTATCTTGCCAAATTGATAATCTCCTTTAAAATCAGGTTTTGCCCAACAATAATGGCTGGTTACAGTTCATGTTTCTGCAAAGAGGTTGATTCTGACTCACTATATTGGAAGGGTGTATCCTGCACAGCTGAATAAAGTTCTGGTGGATGTCCAGTTCCTGACTGTCAACTGTTGACCTCACAACTACTTCCCCGTTGATATCACCATCTGTTGTCATGGGAAAGATGATCTGATATTTGGGTTAAATGCCACTGAAGTCATTCATCTCCATTGGAAAAATAACCCAAAGTAAATTGCCCTGTGAGGTACGGAAGGTATTTTTTCCCAGAGATAAAGAAGCGAATAGAGCATCCAGATAAAAGCAAAACAAAAACACGATTCTTCAGAGAACGCCTGGTTTCTTCATTTCCCTCAGTAACAATTTCATGTCATGCATGAAATGTGCGTATTGTGTCTTAAAAACAAACCCTGGCTCAGGTGTCCCAAGGCTACTCGCCGGGGCTGCGGGGAGAGGGGACAAGTGCCCGGGGCTGTCGGACCTCCGCTCGCCTTCACCTTCGCCCCAGCCCTCCTGCGCGCACCCGGCGTGGTGCCCACCCGCGGCACCCCGGCGCCGGCAAGGCGGACCCTGCGCTCTTGGGCGCCCTGCAAGCCCGGCCCGGGCACGGCTCCCAAAAGGCGCGCCACGACCCCTTTTGACACTTTCCCTCCTCTGGGACGGAGCAACTACTTAACATGCAAAGTTTTCTCCAGCCTGCCTGGCTCGCCCGGGATCGTTTCAGTAGTTGAACCGGCTTCTCTCCAAAAAGGCCGCCAAGAGACACAGTCTTGGGGACCCATTTTACCCGCTTTCTAACACGCACACAGATCCGGAGTCTCCCCCTCTTGCAGGCTCCGACCCCTTCCTCGTCCCGCCCTTGGTCCAGTCCTCTCGCCAGTCCCCGCCGGATCCCCAGCGCTCTGCATTTCAGCGATCTTACCTTTTCTCTCCGCCACCGGGGCTTCGGGGGATGATCCCACGATCAAACAGAGAAGCCAGAGGGCTCTAGCTGTCATTTTTGTAGACAGGGTTCCCAGGCTCTAACATGAGCCAGGGCTTTGGCTTGCTTTCTCTCCCCCCACCCCTGCTCCACACCCCCACCCCCGTTCATGCTAATGAGGGGCAGCCTTTGGGGAAACGGGCATCGCCGGCTGAACAGACCATTGGAACAAAACCGAGCAGCAGGGATCTCTCCCTCTTCCTAAGGGGGACGAGCACATGGCCTTTCGAAGTTGTCCCTGGCAAGGTCTGTCCTGGGATCTGTGGGCAAAGATAACATCATATCCAGAACTTTGAACCCGGGTGGGTTGCAGGCTGATGGGGTGACAGGGGAAGAGGATAAAGGTACTGAGGGGGCTGAGGGACAAGGCGGGGGAGAATGAGTGATGGGAACGTTTTTCTAGATTTAAGTCAACAACTAATAGAAAATCAGTGCTTGAGACAGCTCTGGCTTGTGGAAGGAAAGAGATGCCAGAGGACAGAAAATACATTCCAGAATGTGTGAGGCGATTCCCAGAGAAACCAAGTCCCTGCCTCCCAGGTCTGCTGATATGCAATATCACTATTTCAGAACTGGAGGGGGAAAGCCCTCCACAAAATAGTTCCCCCTCTCTCTCCCCCTCCCGCCCTCTCTTCCTTCTTCCCTTGATTGAAATTGGTATTTCAGATTTATCAAGTGCTTCCTGAGTGGCTTTTACCTGCTCAGTAGTAGGAGACAAAGCTGAGAAAAACACCTTCCCTGCACCCTGGAGAAAGGTAGAAATTTGTATTCTTTCTAAGGAAAACCCTTATTCACTGCTTAGGTCTGATTAAATGACACAGCACTACTGTAAGTTGGTCCTGAGCTAAGTTGGACTTTCCCTTGGATTGGACAGAAACCCAAAGGGAAAACAAGGTCATCAGAGTAAATCCCCAGTGCTGGGAGCCATTAGCCAAGTAGGTATGACAATTTCCTTGCCAGCGTACCCCATGTTGCTGACATGTTGCAGTGACATTTGAATGTACTTA
Organism: Marmota monax; assembly: GCF_021218885.2. NCBI lineage: Eukaryota > Metazoa > Chordata > Mammalia > Rodentia > Sciuridae > Marmota > Marmota monax. The sequence continues at coordinate 578,204 of NW_026695045.1, forward strand.
ACCTTGCTCAAGGACCAAGGCAGATTAGGGTGTTCCTGGTTTTAAGATAATCTTGTTTAGGGCGTTCCCAGTTTAGGTTCCAGGTTTAAGGTTTAAGATTATTCCTGCTGGGAATAGGGCGTATCCTGCTGCCTGAGTTCCCCTTGAGTTCTCACGGGATTCAGACAGTATATTTTGGAGATAGAAGCCCAGTGGAGGTGAATTTGGGAGAGAAGGTGGATTTGGGAAGAGAACGTGGATTTCCCCAGAACGTGATTGTAGACGGCTGGTGTGAGTTTGGGAATAAAGAGTTGCTGTTTGAATCTACAAGCTGTGTGGTGGCTCGTGATTGTGTGCCCAGCCAGACTGCGGCATTTGTGCCCAGCCAGACTGCGGCATTTGGTGGCCCGTACGGGGGACTTCTGAAGCTTAGAGGTAAGTGAAATTGCTCGCCCCTGAGGAAGAGTGAAAGAATGGGTGATCAATTCAAAAAACAATGTGTTCTTGTTTTGATTTATTTTGTTATTATTTCAAGTTGCCTGTTCCTAGAACTTTCTCAGGCAAACTGGGGAAAACGGTTGACTCAAGGTTTGAAGTTGTTCGCCTCCGAGGAAGAGAAATTGTTAGAGGAAAGAGGCACCCCAGTAAGACCAAGAACAGTTAAGGCATATGTTGATACAATACAAAAATGTAGCTCATGGCTTTTTAAAGACGAGTTATTAAGTATATCAATGGGACCATCATGGTATCCTGTAGAAGGATTTTTCTTCAACAAGAAAGAGATGGCTAGTTCTGTTTACTACACTTGTCTAAGATCTTGGTTTCTACAAAGTTCTGATTAATTTACAAAGCTAAAATATTGAAACAACAACCACTCTTTACTTATTAAGTCCCATAAGGTAATATATTTAAACATTATGTGTGTTTTCATAAATTGGTAAATGGAAAAAGGTTTAATATTGCTTTGTGTCTGTGTCTTTGCTGAAACAAGGTTACTAAGTGTTTAGATTCTATCATGTGTAATTTATATACAAAGAGTAGAAAAATTTTCAGTTGGGTTTCAATTATAGTATTATAGTATCATAAAAAACATGAAAGTCTTTCATCTTATTAAAGTGGAGTAATTTGTCTAAATCAGAAATTTTATAAGAGTTGTTTCACAATGTGAATTTATAAAAAGGGTTAACGGTTAAAAAAGAGATAGAAAAAGATTCAAGATGTGGAAATATATTTTAATATGGAAGGTTAAAAGAAATGTTTCTAGATGAGATAATCTCTGTGTGGTAAAGTAAAAAGTTGTAAAATGCCATTTAAAAAAATTTTGAGGAAACTAGACTTACTTTAAAAGCTTGAGAAAAGAAGAAATAAAAAAAAGATTTGTACATGGCAGATTGAGACAAAGCTTCTCAATGGAGTTAAAAAAAAAAGGCCTTTGGTTGAAAGGCAGCCATGTAAATTAACATTGAAGTGATTTAAACAAAATCTAAGCCTCGTTTAAAAGAGTGAAGCTGTAGGTGGTGAAAAAGTACATTTAAAAGTACAGTATAGATGATAATTAAAAGGCTTTAAAAGGTTAAATTGAAGGTGGTCAAGATACCTTCATGGCGGAAAAAAGATTGCTTTATTGCATCATTCGAAGCCTAGTTAATCTTAAAGGCATTACTTAAAAAATGGGAAGATAATAGGATAAAAGATATTTAGATAAAGAAGATTAAAAATTTAAAGTGAAAAACTTTAAAGACAAAAGTACAGAAAGGTTAAAAAAAGAGAGAAGATGTAGAAAGAAAAAAAGATATAGGAAGATAAAAAATGTAGGAAGACAAGAATTTTAAACCCACAAAATAGGAAGAAAAAAAAAAACTAGGAGGAAAATAAGCAACTAAGGGTAAAAATACAAACCTTAGAAAAAAAAAAACTAGAAGATAGAAATAAGATAGAAAATGGTTGAAAATGTCAAGTAAGGTATTTCAGATAGAAAATGCAAAAAGCTATGACAACTATTAGATACAGACATACTTATTAAAGCAAAAAGAGGGAATTGGGAAGGGGTATATATCTCCCAAAGATAAACTTAAAATAACGCTTTTTACTCTAAACTTTTTAAATTTGGATTCATCAGGACTTAGTGCTGCAGAAAGGCATATGTATCCAAAAAATGTACATAAGCCTAAAGTACTTTGGAAAGATATTCTAACAGGACAATGGAAAGGTCCTGACCCAGTGATTGTCTGGAGTCGGGGGTCTGTTTGTGTTTTTCCACAGGGAGAACAGCAGCCCATTTGGATTCCAGAGAGATTAACTAAAACAGTTTCTACAGATCGAAAAGAAGATGATTTGACTCAAATCCATAACAGCTGATATCCAGAACTCCAGCTTGGCCATTCTTATTTTATTATTGCATTTTTCCACATCATAAGGTTCTATTTTTATTTTTTGAGCTCATACAAACCTAGGTTAATGTTTTTCTGATCAGTTTTATTTTTTAACTGTGGAGTTTTTAAACATTGCAATGGAGATTTCACCTAGGTAAAGCTACAAGGCCTTTACTATTTTCTTATGTGTTGTACGTTTGTGTACACTCTTGTGTTTTGTGTTGTATGTCTGTATGTGCGTATGTCCATATTTCTTATATGAGGAGCGCTCATGAAAAAATGGATCCGAATTATTATTATTTTTTTATTCACGTGATTTAAATCGTTTAATTTAAATTATGTAAACAGCTGTTAAGGATTGTTTTTAAAGGTGGTTAACAGATGTTTGTTTACTAATTTAAATTAGGTAAAAAGCTGTTAAGGATTGTTTTTAAAGTAGGTTAACAGATCTGTTTGTTTACTTTCACCTTTCCTTTTCATTATATTTAATAATTCTTTTCAGGATAATGTCTCTTTAGCATCATTGCCAGAATTCCTATCTCCATCCCAGTGCCAGTGAAGAACTCAACAAGTAATGCTCAATCAAAGAGTCAACTTACTTTGGGAGGAAACGGATTTTGGGAGGAAATGGACATATTGATAGATTCCTCTGCTTTGAACTGCTTGCAGAACTTGCCTGGACTATGTAACTATCGTTTGGTGCAGCGAATTGTGGTAATGGTGGCATATCTTTGCTGATGGTGTCACCAGTGATGCAATTTTTCCCAAGGAGCCGTCAATTGGCTTGGTGTCGTGGCATTTCTGTATCCTCCTCCCTTCTGCTAGTGATGGTCTAAAATTTGGGGGCCAATGGCTTATGCTGGACCGGTAGTCAGTGACGGGTATGATCCAATTGCAGTGGTATCAACCTAAGACAGGAGGCTGACGCCTAAAGGTCAGTTTTCCGATGACGGGTAAGAACCATATGTTGAATTGGACAACCTACCAGGCACGGTCCATAAGCCACATTAACCTCACTCCCCCACTGGCACCAAGGCCAAATTTGGGGGCCAACAGAGGTGAGGCAAAGAACCTCACCCCCCTACTGGTGCATAGACCTATCCACAAGTATGGCTGTATGCTGGACCGGTAGTCAGTGACGGGTATGATTCAATTGCAGTGGTATCAACCTAAGACAGGAGGCTGACGCCTAAAGGTCAGTTTTCCGATGACGGGTAAGAACCATATGTTGAATTGGACAACCTACCAGGCACGGTCCTTAAGCCACATTGCTTGTTGTTTAATTAATCAGAAGGGGGGAGATGCTGGGAGCCATTAGCCAAGTAGGTATGACAATTTCCTTGCCAGCGTACCCCATGTTGCTGACATGTTGCAGTGACATTTGAATGTACTTAACCTTGCTCAAGGACCAAGGCAGATTAGGGTGTTCCCGGTTTTAAGATAATCTTGTTTAGGGCGTTCCCAGTTTAGGTTCCAGGTTTAAGGTTTAAGATTATTCCTGCTGGGAATAGGGCGTATCCTGCTGCCTGAGTTCCCCTTGAGTTCTCACGGGATTCAGACAGTATATTTTGGAGATAGAAGCCCAGTGGAGGTGAATTTGGGAGAGAAGGTGGATTTGGGAAGAGAACGTGGATTTCCCCAGAACGTGATTGTAGACGGCTGGTGTGAGTTCGGGAATAAAGAGTTGCTGTTTGAATCTACAAGCTGTGTGGTGGCTCGTGATTGTGTGCCCAGCCAGACTGCGGCATTTGTGCCCAGCCAGACTGCGGCACCCCAGCCTCACTGGGGTTGTCCACAGCTTCAAATTGCAATAGAAAGAGATGCAGGAACTTTATCTGAAGTGCAAGAGCCAACAGAGAGGCGCAGCTGCTAAAACAGAAAACAAACTTGCTGCACCAAGAGCTTTTGTCTCAGAAGAATAGTGCTAGTGGACCGAACAGATTCTGAGGACCATGTTCTCAAAAAAGACACTGGGACGCTAGAGGAGAGCCAGAGGGTGGTGAGAGGACAGGATCTCATTCATGTTCAAGTTCTTGTGGAGGGACTCAGGATAGGCAGCCGGGGTACACAAAAGCACTGGTTTTGTCCTGTGAATGTACCAGAATGAAGGAGTTATGAAGTCACTGGCTTAACTTTAGCTTAAGAAAGAATATTCTTGAACTGGAGATGTAGCTCAGTGGTAGGCACTTGCTTAGCCTGAGCAAGGGCCTGGATTTAATCCTCCATACAACAACAACAACAACAAAAGAAAAGAAAAAAAAAATCTTACCATCAAGGTCTCCAACAAAGCAGATGGCTTAAAGGGTTTGTGGCAATGAACTACCCACTGCTCGGGAACTCCAAAGAGGAGAATGTCAGGGATAATGCAGAGCAAGCAGGTTCCTAATGGGTGTTTGAGGTTTGAGGGTATAGTGTGTTCAGAATGGTCATCTAGAAGGAGGCTCGGGTGCTGGGGGTGGAGCTCAGTGGTAGAGCCCTTGCCTGGCATGCACAAGGCCCTGGGTTCAATCTCCAGCACAAATAAATTAATGATAAAGTAAAAAATGGAAGAGCTGGCTGCTTTCTGCAGCTCAACTCAATTTTGTTAATGGACTGACTGATCAAGGGCCCAAACTCTTAAAAAAAAAAAACAGATGCATAAACTAGACTATCATTTATTAATTTGGCATGGAAAGTTTGCTGTCAAAGTGAGTCACAGGTATAATTATGAATCAGAAACTTGCCTCTAAAGCACTAAATCAGATCACACCTGAAGGAGGAATCAACTAATCTCTCACTCAAGTGCAAAGGAGCAAATTTTTTCTATTTCTTCCAGAAGAATGTCATTACTGCAAGTCCTGTGTACACCAGAGTCTGTGTTCACACTCCATGAGGACAAAATATACACAGGCAGCTTCGGGCTCTTGGGGCCCAGATTATCAATATTCTCACATTGTATTCTTCCAAATGCTTTCTTTCTTTCTTCCTTTTTAAGCCAAATGGAATACAAGTAATTAGGTTTCAACTTTCTCGATGACAACCACATCTCACACATACTTTTATGAGATGATGTTCAAGTCACCCAGATCCAATTTGGGGTGTTCCTGAAACTCTTCTGTGGCAGGCATGTTCTGAATGCCCCGAAGCCACTCCCTGAAATATAGCAACAAAGAGCAGCATAGCTCCCAGGGCAGCAGTTGGAAGAACTTTCCAGGATTTAGGACTAGGTCTTGAGCAGCAGCATCTGCCTTGCAGGTTCAGAAACCAAACTAGGGTGGAAAGCACAAAGCGTTCAAAGAGATTTTTCTATGTAGCCGGAATGTGTACTTATGAATGTACAATGGAAAATTGACTCAGGCAGATGTGCATGCTCATGTCAACCTGCTGAGCACCCTTCTACAAACAAGCCACATGGGAAACCAAATTATCATCAGGGTGCTTTCTAATAGAAGCCAAAGTGCAGGGAATTTGTCATGTGATTATGATGTTTAAGGCCTTGGTTTATCGTAGCCTCATGTGTTCATGTGCACAATATGTGTGTATTCCTATCAGGTGGAAGAATCCAAGAGCCTAATTGGCATCCCTTTCTTTGACCATTTCTGGTATTTTGAGTGTATCTTTCTGCTTAGCAAACACTTATTGAGCATCTACTATGTATATGTTGGAATTTTCCAAGTGATAGCAATGTTTTTATTATTCATGAGCTTCCTGAATCATAACTGAGTTTATGCTAATAGGTGGCTCTTGAAGGGTCTCCTGATAGCTTCAGAATGAGGATAGGTACCAGTAGGTCCATGATATGATCAGAGGGTTGAGACTTTAAAGCCAATCCAACAATTTTTAGGAAAGAGAGACTCTAGAGATTGAGTTCAATTCCATGGTCAATTATTTAATCAATCACATCTTCCCAATGAAACTCCAACTGGAAACTCTGGACTTTGAAACTTCTTGATTGATTTACAAGCCGATATGCTTGTTGTACAGAGAGAGGACACATTTGGGACCCAATCAGATCTTGCCCTATGTGCTTCTTAATTTGGCTGGTCCTAATTTGCATCCTTTACATTAAACTGTAATCTCAAGCATAGCACCTTCCCTGGTTCTTCGAGTCAATCTAGAGAATTATGAAACCTGAGCAGGATCACAAGGATCCCCCAGATTTGTAACCAGTTGGTCTGAAATAAGGGCAATCTTGTTATGGCCCACACTCCACTTAATCAATAGTCGGTGCTAACTCTGGGTGTCAGTGCTAGAACTGAATTACAATATACAAGTTGGTATCATATAATCCAATGTTCTAGGCATGTTTCAGAAGCCAGAAATACTAATCACACTGTTTTTCAAAAAGAATATAATACCATTGCTTTGATTTCCATTAAGTAAATTATAATCTCATTTTAGTTCTCTTTCAGGAACATTCTTGATTGGGGCCAGGGTGTCCCAAAATTCTTCAGACTTTCACAGACAACCCCTGAACTTGTTCCCACAAGCACTAGGCTAAGTCCTGGATTATGAAGACATAAATCCTCACCCAAGTGGCTCACAGACTATTATGGGAAATAACATTAATACATTACGTGAAATGCAACATTATAGTACCTGCTAGAGAGAAAGGAGTGGTTCAGAGGAGGTGGAGGCCAACTAAAGGTTGCTGGGAGACACCTTTTATTTGGGTTGGCCATCCATATCCACAGGTGCAGCATCTGTGGACTCAAGCAACCTCTGATAGAAAAATACATATTTTAAATTGTCTGTACTGAACATACACAGACTTTTTCTTGTCATTCATTATTCCCTACAATACAGTAGAGCAACTGTTTACATAAGATTTACATTGTGTTCCATATTACAAGTAAGCTGGAGGTGATTTTTGTTTTTTTCTTTTGGTACTGAGAATTTACCGCAGGGGCACCTAACCACTGAACCACATCCCCAGCCCTTTTTATCTTTTATTTTGAGACACTGAGTTGCTTAGGGTCTCGCTAAGTTGCTGAGGCTGGCTTTGAACTTGCCATCCTCCTGCCTCAGCCTCCCAAGCTGCTGGGATGACAGGCATACACCACCATGCCTGGCATGGAGATGATGTAAAGTCCACAAGATAATGTGTGTAGGTTGCTTGCAAATACTACTCCACTTTATATGAGGCACTTGAGTGTCTACAGATTTTGGAATCTGAGGGCATCCTGGAACCAATCCTAATGATGTTGAGGGAAAATGACACTGATTTTTATTGAATATTCCAAAATTTGGAATTAGAGTTTTCAACAAAACTTTCAAACCAAGCACAGTGGCACATGCCTGTAATCCCAGTTATTTGGGAGGCTGAAGCAGGAGGATCATAAGTCTGAGGCCAGCCTCAGCAACTTAGTGAGACCCCTATCTTGAAATTAAAAAATAAAAATAAAAAAGACTGGGGATATAACTCAGTGGTAAAGCACCCCCAGTTTCCATCTCCAGTACCACAAATAAAAACAAACAAAAAATCTTCAAAAATCATTTCTAAGATATTGTTAAAATAGTAGTTGGAATAGTCACAAGAGGAAAAACTGCCCAAGAGAATGGTCGCAGCTCCAGGTTCAGGATAACGAGGTGGTCCTCTGGAAGGAAAGGAAATTGGAGAAGGAAGGACTTGAGAGCCTCCCGCTCCGTATTAGTCATTTATTGCTACGGAACAAAGTATCCCAACATTTTGCAGATTAAAACAACAAACATGTTATTTCATACTTTCTGTAGGCTGGCAACGGCCCTGGCTTCGCTAGTGTTCTGCTCAGGAGGATTCAGTTAGGCCGGCCGTGGGCTGGGGCTGCGGTGTGATCTGCAGGCTCCACTGGGGGAGGGCCTGCTTTCAGGTTCATTCATTGACTGGCAGCTGTAGGCTCCTGCTGGTTCTTTCAAAAGACTTCAGTCCTTGCTACATGGGGGAACTCCCCCACCCCATCTCTCTCTCTCTCTCTCTCTCTCTCTCTCTCTCCATATATATACATATACATACATACATATATACACACACATATGTGTATATGTGTGTGTGATTTTTTTTTTAATTGGAGAAAGTCTTTTAAGGATATCCCAAAAGACACCAGGGACACTGTTAAACAAAAGACGGATGGATTTTAGTGTACAAAATTTAAAAGTTCTATGGCAAAAAAAAAAAAAAAAAATTAAAAAGTTAAAAATTAAACAAAATGTTATGTTGAAATATTTACAACATATAGAGAAAAATCATATGAACAGGCAATTAACAAAAGAAGATATACAAATAGACAATACACATGTGGGGGAAATGTGCAATATTATCAGCAATCAAAGAAAAGCCACAGAAAACAAAGGGAACTCTTTAAAAAAATTAAAAAAAAAAAAAAAAAGCAAACATTTTAGAACAGTGTGGGGAAAAACAGTGGGGAAATGTTCTAACATTGCTATACTAACTGCTCTGTGTAAACTAATATGATACATCTAGGGGTTCAGTCAGTACTATGTAGCAAAAATATGGAAATGATCAAATGATCATAGCCTTTGACTCAACAATACAGTATATAGGAATTCAGTCATTTAAAATGATCATGGGATCCTAATAATTATTGAATTATATAGATGTTGATAGGTATTAAAGTTTTAAAAACCATGTCATAAATTTATCTGTAAACAACAACAAAAATTATCTCTATTCCATCATCCCACGCTTATATCCAGAAATCATGTAATATATTTACATGTACATAAATGCACAGAAAAAGCTTAGAAATTGATATGTGAAAATATTTACAGTCGTTATTTCTAAACAGGATTATAGTTGAGGTTTTCTTTTCGCTTATCTGTAATATCCAATTATTATTCTGCAATCAATGAATATTTCTTGTACACATCTCTTCTTATAAAGACACTGATAGTTGAGGGACTCTACCCTCATCCGAACTTAAGCACCCTTCAGAGGCCGGTTCTCCTGATACCATCACCGTGAGGGTGAATTGGTGAGGCTGAGCTGGAGGGGGTCACACATTTAGGCCCTCTTCAGTGGTCCCTACTTTGCCTGTGGATTCAGCAGCGGGAAGAACCCTGAAGAGCCAGGCTGGGCAGCCTCAGCTTCACCCGAATGCAACCCGCACCGTGTTTTTCCCCTTGGACCCTGGGACCTCAGCACCCACTGTTTTCCAGATCTCTGGCAAGAGAAGCAAACGTTTCTTCATGCGATTTGTTATTTAATGATCAGAGGCCTTCCACTGTGTATTGGTTATCTATTACTGCATAACAAATCACCCCGTCACTCAGCAGCTTGAAACAATAAACCTTTGTCACTCCGCCCTCTCTGGGGGGCCAGCCATCTGCGAGTGGCTGGGGAGCGGCCACGCCCACCGCCTCGCGTCCGTGCTCTGGACCCGCGCATTCTGCCCTTGTCTAGATCCAGGGACCGCGGCGTTAGCCGAAGCCTTGCAGGCAACGGAGGCAAATCCAGACGCCGAGAAAGAGGCGCTGTGCTCACGCCCCAGCAGGTCCCTGCGAACAGGGGATTATTATTGTTCAGCCTCGCAGGGTGCGACCCTCACCTTGGAGAGGCGCCCTCTGCTGGCCGCTCCTGCGACGCGCGGCCAGGAGCCTCCGCTAACCCTTTTCTTCCCAGGGTTGGAGTTCTCCACCTCGCTCCCCTGAAGATGGGGCCTGCGGCTCTGACTCTCAGCCCCTTTGTTGGAATTCCCAAGGAGAATAGGAAAAACTGGCATCATTACTCTTTTTTTTTTAATGCTGGAACCTGGTAAAACTTAAAAACAAAATTTTGAATATTAATGTTATTGCCTTGTATTTTAATATGGATTCGGCTGTTATTTTTCCAGCATTCCTAAATGAGTTTTGAAAAGCTGCCCTAATGCGATACTAATAAAGATTTGTATTTATCCACATGTTTAAACATTAAAATTCCAACGGAACCAAGTCTTAAAAATAGGCCAAACTGATAAATGCTGTTAGAAGAGGCAGTAACTGAAGGGGAGTCAATGGAGGCCTCCCGGGTGAGCCACGTCCTTCCGGTCTTTTGTTCTGTGATGTGGGGATTGAACTCATGCGCTCTCTACCTCTATGCTACAACGCCAACCCTCCATTTTTAAATTTTTATTCTGAGACAGGGTCTCACTAAATTGCCCAGGCTGGCCTCCAACTTGGAATCCTCCTGCCTCAGCCTCCCCAGTTGCTAGGATTATAGGCTTAGGACACTGCTACCAGCCTGGAGTGGTTTCATGGTCTGAGTGCAGTTGTTTAGTTTGTGAACCCTGAAGTGCTCACATGGGTGAGTTTTTCTGAATGTATCTTTCATGTTGACAACAATTATTTTTTTAAAAATTCATAAGTAGAACAGCCTATAATTAAAAAATAAGGGCTGGGGCTGTAACTCAGTGGCATAGCGCTTGCCTTGCAAGTGTGAGGCACTGGGTTCAATCCTCAGCACCGCATACAAATAAATAAGTAAATAAATAAATAAATAGAAAAACAGAGAGATAAATAAATATTTTTAAAAATAAATAAATAAATCATGACCCTAATAAATACTTGATATTTATCTGACTCAATAAAATATAATATTTTTTGTGAAAAATTCAAATAATTTATTTTCTCCAAACAATTGGATCCATAGTCATATAATGCTAATGGGCACAGTCACCCCATTCTCTATGTTATCAAATGAATTCCAGTATATTCCACCATGTATCTCTTCACAGGCCAGTCTGTCTTGCTCTGCAATATTAGGATTTCAGAATTAGGCCTGAGGCTCAAGAAAGGAGGCAGGTCTACACCTTGCTCACCTAAGGGTCTCTAGAGGCCATCTTTGACTTCCTCTCTCAATTTACTCCTGAGCCTGTGTGGGGAACCAAGAAGAAATCTCAAAAACGGGGGCAATTGATGAGGCCCTAACATATTTTAACATGGCCCATCAGTAATACAGCCATACAATTCCTGCTTGCCACACCTCTCAGGCAGCTTCTTAACCTTGGCATTTGGACATTTTGGGCTGGACCATTCTGTGTGTTATAAGATGTTGAAGAACATCCATGACGTGTACCCAGTAATGCCAGGTGAGCCCCCTCCTCCCACTTGTGATAATTATAAATGTGTCCAGACATGGCCAAATGTCCCCTGGGGAGTAAAACTGGCTGTCTATAAAGTAAACCAAACTGGACTGGTGCTGTAGCTCAGTGGTTGAGCACTTGTCTAACACGTGGGAAGTACTGGGTTCGATCCTCAGTACTGCATAAAACGAATAAGTAAATAAAATAAAGGTATTGTGACTATCTACAACTAAAAAAAAAAAAAAGTTAACCAAACTATTTGGATAAAAGAGATGATTGACCTTTATCATAGCAGAGCATTTTTAAATCTTCAAGTTGATTTTAAACCACTTTTAACAAATATTATGTAATATATCTTAGTTTTATCTTTCTTCTCAGTCTTGATATAATAAATGTGACACAGCTGCTGTTAGTTAAAAGTTGTTGTTATCTTGGGCTGGGGCTGGGGCTCAGCTGTAGAGCGCTGTCCTAGCACCTGCGAGGTCCTGGGTTCAATCCTCAGAACCACATAAAAATATCTAAATAAAATAAAGATACTGTATCCAACTACAACTAAAAACTAAATATTAGGGAAAAAAAGTTGTTAACTTCAATGTTGCACGCTCTTGTCTCCTAGTCAAAGGGCATAAACTTTATATTGCAAAATTAAATGTGAGCCTGTGAATCTTTTACAGTTTACATCGCCTGAAATCCACAGTGGTGATGGAATAACTATGGAATATGAAAATGTACAAGATGTATGCAAAGGAACAGCAAGGGTGTTCAACATGGCAAGCATTGATGCCACTCTTGACTTAAATTTCTGTTTAAGAAATTAGCTTTTCCTATTTGTACAAAGGGCGGGTAGGAGAGTAATTCCTTGGTGGCCTCATGAATCAACAGATGAAACATCTATGACCCAAGCTGACCCAGGCTAGAACAATTGTAACTTTCCCCTGGAACCTTGATTCTGGACAGAGTGGCATCTCTCTGGGATGGAGAAAACGATCAGTGGTGGCCCTCGGGCTCTGAGAAACAGTGCGCTTCCAGCTTCTTGCACTTTGGGGTCCTCTGGTGTATCCTTGATTCCTGCTGGGGTCCCCAAATCTGGCCCTCCGGCTCTACTTCCCCTTCTCCTGATGGGTGCCCCTCCCTCTTGCCTTTCCAGGGAGTTGTGGGTACTCTGCCTGGGGCTGGTTTGCTGCCACTGTTGGCAACGAGAGGAAACTGGAGCCACTGATCAGTTGTTTGCAGAAACAAGAAAAAGAGATCCCTGGAAGCCTGGGGAAGAGTGCTTCAAGAAGGAAGGATTGGCCAAGAATTTGAAACTTTGGGGCAAAGATCGAAGATAAAAGCAAGACGAGGACTGAAAGGTATTTCTTCAGTTTTCCAACTAACAGGTCACAACAGGAGCAGGCTAGGTGGCAGGGGAGTAAGGACAGAGAGTGGAGAGGCCGCTGATCAGGTGGAGAGCATCCTGGAGGCCTCCTGGCTGGGTGGAGAGAGGGCCTGCAGGGCTGCAGAATGCCTTGGGGCTCAGAAGGAAGAGCCTGAGAGGGGCCAGCTGAAGACCCACAGCGGGGGGAGTGAACGCAGTGCGCTTTCCAGAGATCACTAAGTGCCAGCTAAGTTTCCCAGAGAGAGGGTTCAGAGCGGGGGCAGTGGGAGGGAAGAGACAGGAGAGGGAAGGACTCAGGTACACACCAGAGATGGAGGGAAGAGGAAAACGTGGAATTTGCACTGAGTGATCTGAATCTGGGGTATTCAGGAGCCACTCCTCAGTGTTTGTTGACTTCAGCTGAACAAGCCATGGAGAGGGAGAGAGAAACTTCTGCCAGAGAGTTGCTGGGCTAAGGGGAGCCACGGAAGACTGAGGTAGGCCAGGAGGGCACCATGGAGGAGGACTGAGCCACCCAGGGCCTGGTGGATCTGCACATTTCATATCCATGAGCAATCGTGCATTTAGGGAACCAGGGTCACACTGTCACCATTTCCCCCCCCCCCCAGATGCTGTCTACAGATGACAGGCAGGAGTTCATGCAGTTCAGACTTTTTGAATCGCCTACTGCATGTATAGTCCTAATGTGGTCACCAACTCCCAACCCTGAGACACCAGGACTGGGATGAAATGTATCCTCTGGTCTTTTCATTTGTTGATGCTTTCTGGTTTAAAAACTCAGCGCTAAGTTCCTAAACTTAAAAAGGGGGACAGGGTGTCAGTTAAACCTCTCCCTTGGTTGTTCAGTTGTTATTGTTGTTTTAATACAGTTTTTATTTTGGAATAATTTCAGACTTATGGAAAAGTTGCAAGATGGTACAAAGAATTCTCATATATCCAGTTTCCCTGGATTTAACATGTTATCTTATCATGATCATTTGTCAAAACTAAGAGGGTTGGGGTTGTGGCTCAGTGGTAACACACTTACCTAGCATGCCTGAGGCAGTGGGTTCGATTCTCAGCACCACATACAAGTAAAATAAAGGTCCACCAACAACTAAAAAAAATGTTAAAAAAAAAAAAAAACTGGGCTGGGATTGTGGCTCAGCAGTACAACACTTGCCTAGCACGTGCAAGACCTTGGGTTCGATCCTCAGCGCCATGTAACAATAAATAAATAAAATAAAGGTATTGTGTCCAACTGCAACTAAAAAATAAATACATAAAAAAAAAAACAAAACTAAGAAATCAACATTGCGGGGCTGGGGTTGTGGCTCAGTGGTAGTGTGCTCGCCTAGCATGCATGAGGCACTGGGTTCAATTCTGAGCACCACATAAAAATAAAGACAAAGTCCATCAACAACTAAAAAAACATTAAAAAAAAAAAAAGGAATCAACATTGCATATTACTATAGATCCTACTGATTTTTTTCCACCAAAACCCCTTTTTTCTTCCTGTTTGAGACTCAAATCCAGTTTACCACAGTGGCTTTAGTGTTTAGTTGTTTTCAAGGAGTAGAAATTAACTCGGTGACATTCTTTCTGTACAAATTTGCAAGAGTTTAAACTTTTCATGTTAGTGAACTGATCTTTAACAGTTTGAACTCTGTATTTCTTTTATATCAATAATTTGTAGAAAACACACTCGAACACGCACCAAAACCCCTTATGTTCTAATTACAATATTTTCATTCATAATACTTGAGGAAAAGAACCCATAAATTATGTTTATTATGCTTGAATGTTGTAACAGCAGAGCTGCTTTTCTATAAAATCTGTTTAGCACTGGCAATCTGGAGGCAGCCCAGTTGGATCCGCTCACACATCCTTGGGATTAGGATGAGGAGAAAGTTTTGCAAAGGTAGCTAGCTGCCCAGTGTGAAGCTCAGCCAGAAAAGCTAGACAGTAAAAGAGGTGATACCGTTTGTCCAGTTATCAGTTTTGTAAGAATTTTTTCTTTCAAAGTCACAGACCCTGGGTTTGATCCCCAGCAACGCAAAAAAGAAAAAAAAAAAGAAAGAAAAAATCCGTGTGGATAAGAAACAAATAAATCTGTATAAATTAAGCAAGAGTAAATTCCTCTCTGTAAATATACACAATATAATATAATTGTGTATATTATAAAAGTATATAATAATTGCATATATTAAAAAGTATATAATTGTGTATATAATATACGCAATTATGCCTGAATAAAGCTGGGAGAAGTAATTTTTATTATTTAGAGAAAATTTTATTAATGTTTACAATCAAGCTCACGTAGATAAGATCTTACATATTGCAGTGTAACCCCTGTACAAATGGAAAAAAAAAAGTTTAACGTTGGGGGAAATGCTTTTAAAATGAGAGTAAAATTCCTCTTTTGGGGGGCAGATTTAGTGTCCACCTGAAAGATTTGTTACAGTGGTTTAAAACGCTCTCTAACTTTGTATTACAATCGATCTCAATCTCTGCAGAGAAACGAAATGACTATTGTAAAGTCGACTTTTTTGTTTATGATCACCTTTCTCTCCACCAAAACTAATCTCCGTGCGACCCAGATGGGACTCGAACCCACAATCCCCAGCTCCGGAGGCTGATGCCTTATCCATTAGGCCACTGGGTCACCACAGGATCGGGGCTCTCACACCTTCTCCTTACGTGATGCCATCATCGCGGCACCGCCCCCGCGCACCAACGTCTCGCGTAAGGGTGGCGTGTGATTTGGAGGCTGCCCCCAGCGGCAGCAACGGGCGCCTGCGCCCTCCGGCGCCTGGCCTGCCGCTGGGCGCGCAGTCGGTCCTTAGCGGCCGCTCTCGGCCTGTGGCTGTCACTCACTGTCCCGCGCGCCGGCACTTGAGTCCCGGATTCTCGGGAACTTAGTGTGCTGCACGCGGACCGCAGCTGAGCGGTCTCCTTTCCGTTGAGTTCTTCGTGAAAGGTTGTGAATACTGGCTGTAGAGTTGGCGCCACAAGTGAACTTTAAGCAAAATCCCAGTGCCTGCCTTTCTCTCCTGTACTCGCATTCATTCGTCCCGAGTAGGCGTTTGCATTTTCCAGCATGCCCCGGGGACTGTGCACTGAAGGGCGCGGAAGCACTCGCAGATCAGGGCCTCCGCTTTACAGGAACCCCAGCCCTAAACTTCCTGAGCCTCGCCGCCCCCTCCCTCCCTTTCTCTCTTGCTTTTACTCAACAAAGATGAGTTTGTTAATCTGTGTGCTGGGGACTGTTGGCCGATGCCAGGGTGAGCAGGCTTTTTCACCCCAACAGAACTTCAAATCAACCTGCCCTTTCTCCCAAGCACCACTCACCTAGATCCATTTTCCTCACGTCTTCTCTTTGCCTCCGGATTAAAGGTTTTTCTCTTCATTTAAAAATCTTGGATAAGAATTTAGAGACTTCCTGGTTCTATGCACAATATCTCTATGCTCGCTGCATGAAGATGCTGCATTTGTAGGATTTAAAAATACTTGTTTTCTTCTTGCAAATGTAGTATTTGTTCTTTGCAACTTCCAAAAATAACGTAAATGCAAAGGAAATTGAAAGTGGCCCTAGTTCTATCATTTGGAATTAACCACTATTAACATTTTTGTGTATATTTTTAATTTTTGGGGTATGGTATATCACTTTCGTTACCTCTGGCCTTTGAACTATGAGACATCCAGGAATTGCTTTTCATCAAAGCTAAGAAAGTATTCATTGATTGACATTTGTACTGATGGTGTTGCAGAAGCAATGATGGGTAAAACTGGCACCTTAGCAAATTGAGGCTGTACTGGTAGTCAAACTCTTCACTTTCTGCACATGGTAGGAGGAAAAAAAACAGCTTTACTTAGCAACGTGGCAGGTAAAGCTGTAAGAATAAATAATTGTATTAAGGCTCCATTCTCAAGCATACATCTTTAACTTTGACAGTCTAGAAAGTATTCATAAGTCATGTCTGCATTTCTGCCCCATACCAAAATATGATGGTTGTCTTTTGAAAAAAGATGTTTGAGAGTAGGCGGGACTAGCTGATTTGTTAATGGGAAGTAAAAAAGCTTTTAGTGACAGACAAACTATGATTGTTTGGACTTGGGCATGCTGCAGGTATTTTTTAGAAAGTGAACAGAGTAAGCATGGCACTCCAAGAAAATAATGGACACTATTTGTTGGTAATGAAACAAACTTTCAAGAAAACATTTTAAACATTGATATTTTGTGTCTACTACCATAAACTTAGTAGTTTTCAAATAAACATTTTCCTGATGACATAGGTAGTGTTATGAGTATGATTTAAAAAAAATTTTTAAAGTTGTAGATGGACACAATATCTTTCTTTCTTATTTATTTGTGTATTTATTTTTATGTGGTGTTGAGGCTCAAATCCAGTGCCTCATACATGCTAGGCAAGAGTCTACCACTCAACTACAGCCCCAGATCATGAGTGTGATTTTTTTTTTTTTTATGTACAGTGTGGTTTGTGAACACTTGGAAGATCTGCATAACTCATAGTCCAGTATATTCAAAATGTATATTAGAAAATAATGCTTGAGTTAAATAATGCAGGGGTACAGTACCATATAGAATAGTTTCACTGCCTTAAAAATGTTGTGTGGGCTGCAGTTGTGGCTCAGTGGTAGAACACTTGCCTAGCGCATGTGAGGCACTGGGTTCTATCCTCAGCACCACATAACGATAAATAAACAAAATAAAAAATATTGTATCCATCTATAACTAAAAAATTTTTAAAAAGGATGCTCTGTGTTCTATCTATTCATTCCTCCCTCCCTCTCTCCCTCCCCCCAAGAATCCCTTCCAACCACACTAATCTTTTTACAGTGTCCAGGGTTTGATTTTTGTCGGTTTTTTTTCCCCCTTTGGTACCAGGGGTTGAACCCCGGGAGCATTCAACCACTGAGCCACATCCCTAATCCTTTTTATTTTGAGACAGGGTCTCACTAAATTGCTTAGGACCTAGGTATGATGAGATTGGCTTTGAACTTGTGATCCTCCTGCCTCAGCCTCCTGTTCGTCTCCATAGTTTTGCTTTTTCTAGATTGTCACATACTGTAGTTGTAATCATAAGTATATGGCTTCTGCAGATTGGCTTCTTTAACACAGCTATATGAATTTAAGTTTCCTTCAAGTCTTTTTGTGGCTTCATAGCTCATTTATTTTTATCATTGAATAATATTCCATTGTATGGATATACTACAGTGTATCTATTCATCTACTGAAGAACATCTTGATTGTTTCCAAATTTTGGCAATTAAGCTGCTATAAACATTTGTATGCAACTTTGGGGTAGACATAAGTTTTCGGCTCATTTTTGCCAAATAACAAACATCATGATTCATTCTCACTAGCAATGAATGAGAGTTCCTGTTGGTCAACATACTTACCATCATTGGTGCATTATTAGTGTTTTGGATTTTATCCATATTAATAGTTTCTCATGGTATGTAATCATATCTCATTATTTTGATGATGATGATGATGATGATTTTTTGTGGTACTGGAGATTGCACCCAGGGCCTCATACATGCTAGATAGGTGTTCTACCACTGAGCTATATCCCCAACTCTTTTATCTTGTTTGTTTTGAGATACAGTCTTGCTAATTTGCCAAGGCTGGCCTCAAATTTACAATCCTCTTGCCTCAGCCTCCTGAGTAGCTGGGATTACTGACATGCACCACTGTGTCTGGCTGGTATCCCATTATTTTAATTGGAAATTCCCTAATTTCACTGTGCAGTGTCTTGTTGGAGCAATGTTATGTGAGGATCCATGCCAGCAACACTTGCAGAAGCTGGTTTTGGTGGCACATACTTAAAATCCCCAGGAGGACAGCAAGTTCAAAGCCAGCCTGGGCAACTTAGGGAGACCCTTTCTCAAAATAAAAATTGTGAAGGGCTGAGGATGTGGTAAAATGCCCTTGAGTTCAATCCCCGGTTACACACACACACACACACACACAGGACTTGCAGAAAGTGAATGAAAGTTGGTGCTGTCAGCAGAATGACACACCAGAAAGTAAAAAGATCCAGTCCAATTTCAGTGTCTCTACTGCCTCATCCATTTTTAGTGTCCTGACCACTAAGTAATTGAGTCATCCTTTCAGGGTGTGAAGTCAACAACAGGACTGGTTGGACACCCAGCAGAGAGGTACCCTCAGTGTCAGGAAGGGCATGTTCCTGAGCCTTTGTCTCTGCTGCCTTGGCCAGGTATTTTATGATCTTATTAATCAAGTTCTGTTCTGGCTAGAGAAAAACACTGAGAGACATCCCCAAAAGAAATCATCATGGCCACCTGGATATTAAGATCCTGTCCCACGGTGGAGGCTTTTGAGTCACTCTTCATATAACTCAAATGCCTATGCCTTCTAAATTCATTCCAAGAGACCCATACATGTGCCTCTTCCCTAAACCACCTATGTCATCAATCCTCCCCTCTTACTTTTCTGAATCCACCGCTGTAGATGATCCTCAGACTTATGATGAGGTTATAGCCTGATAAACCCATTGTAAATTGAAGATATTTCAAGTGGAAAATGAATTTAATATGCCTAACATACCTTAAACTTGCTCATTACAAAGTTGGGTGAAATCATCCAATGCAAAGCCCATTTTATGAGAGAGTGTTAAATATCTCAGGTACCCACACACATGGGCATTTGAAGCCATGATGGATGCAAAGCCACAAAACACGGTAACCAACACCATGTTGCCAACAGTACATTATAGGCCCTCTGTTGTTCAGGGTCGCATGGCTGACTGGAAGCTACAGCTTCCTGCACTGCCCAGCATTGAGGGGGAATATCCTGTGGATACCCCAGAAGCTACAGTTTGGAACTGAAATGTCTCCCAAAGGCCCATGTGTTAAAGACTTGGCCTCATGGGAGGAGGTTAGGTTGCTGGGGGCATCCCCCAAAGGGGGTCATGGGACCCTGCCCCTTCCTCTCTCATTTTGATACCCAACCACCATGAAGTAAGTGATTTCCTCCAACATGTGCTCCTGTCATGACAAACTGTCCCTGCCTAAAGGTGATGGGGCCAACACATGGCCTGAAACTGAGTCAAGTCAACCTTTTTCCCTGGTAAATTGATTATCAGATATTTGTTCCTTAATGGAAAGTTGACCTCACACCAGGAAAAGATCAAAATTCAAATTTAAAAGTTTCTACTGAATGTGTTTTGGTTTTGGTACCATCATAAAACCACAAAATCATAAAGTGAACTGTTGTACATCTGGGACCATCTTTCAGTTGCCAGAGGCAGAAAAGCCAATCCAAAATTGGCTTCAGCAATAAGGCATTGTTGTGGCTTAAATATGAAGTGTCCCCCCAAAGCTCCTGTATGAGGCAGTGCAAGAAAGTTTAGAGGTGGAATGACTGGGTTAGGAGACACTTAACCTAATTCAGTGCATGTGTCCACTTGAACGGAATACCTGGGTGGTAACTAGGCGGGTAGGGTGTGGTGGGAGGAAGCAGGTCACTAGGGACGGGACTTTGGTGTTTATATTTTTCCCTGGTGAGTGGAACTCACTCTTTCCACTTCCTGATGGTCATGTTCTGAGCTGCTTTCCTCCATAGTGCCCTTCTGCCCTCTGTCACGCCCCCTGCCTTGATGTTCTGCCTCATCTAGGGCACAGAGCAATGGAGTCGGCTGTGTATGGACCAAGACCTCCGAAACCTTGGGTGCCAAATAAAATTGTTCTCGTCGAGTTTTTTGATCACAGCAGCGAAAAACCTGACTAAAACAGAAATTCACTGGCTTATACAACTAAATCTAAAGATAGGTTTGCCTTTAGGTGTGTCTGGATTGGGGGTTTAAAAGTGTCCCCAGAATCTGGTCATTCTCTTCTTATTCTACGCTGTTGTACTGTTCCATTCTCAAACAGGTTCTTTCCTCTTCGTGGGATATTTTGCATACATGACTGTAATTCCCAGTTGTAGAGGGAGTGCACCTGTCTCCTATTAGTCTGAGAATTCCCAGTTCTTTTTTTCTTTTTGGCAGCAGGGTACTGGGGATTGAACTCAGGGGCACTTGACCACTGAGCCACATCTCCAGTCCTATTCTGCATTTTATCCAGAGACAGGGTCTCACTGAGTTGCTTATCACCTCGCATTTAGAGGCTGGCTCTGAACTCGTGAACCACTGGGATTACAGGCATGCACCAGCCACCACGCCCGGCTTCCCACGTCCAGTTCTGTTAATCCACATTGAGTCATGGGCACTGCATGAACCAACCACCCTGATTTAGGGAAGGATTACTTTCCCAGGTTTATGCCAGCTGGAGTCCATCCTGGAGGTGGAGTCCGCCTTGCCCAATCACATGATCTGGTTTGAGTGAGCACCAGTTCCCTCAGGACACTCAGGAATTACTCTTGTAGCAGAAGAGTGATTATCTGCTGGGCAGTGTAAATAGTTAACACCCATCATGCCAACCAGCTAGCCAAACTGGTTTTTAGTGTTCTAGTGTATAGATCCTCACCTCAAGCTATCTGTCCTTTTAGGAAAATGGTGTATCAGAAAGAGTGCTGCTCAGCTGGGCGCCAGTGGCGAACACCTGTAATCCCAGCTGCTTGGGAGGCTGAGGCAGGAAGATTGAGAGTTCAAAACCAGCCTCAGCAACAGCGAGGTGCTAAGCAACTGAGTGAGACCCGGTCTCTAAATAAAATACAAAATAGGGCTGGGGATGTGGCTCAGTGGTTGAGTGCCCCTGGGGTTCCATCCCTGGTACCAAAAAAAAAGAAAAGAAAAGCAAGCTGCTCAGAGTTCTGCCTGTGGGAGTTTTAGTGTTTATTCTCCTTCAAGGCCACCTCCACATGAGCCATCAACTAGGAGCAGTCTACTTTGGCCAATGCCACGTGATGCAGATGTGTCTTCGTTTTGCCCACTGAAGTGGTCATTGGATGATACAAATGTCTCCTGAGGCAAGAAATCAGCAGCTGAAAATGTCAATCTCTTGCTCATACAGTTTTCTTCTCCCTCCTGGGTCTGCTTGCTCCTGCTCCCTCCTTCCTGGTTTCTGCCTCACCCTGGAGCACTGCTGTGTCCACCCAACTTTATGGCTGGGGATCAAATGACCCCCAGCTCACCCTTGGCAGCTTGTGCTACCTGGCTTTTCAGTGTTCAGCAGTTACTTAAGAGCTGTTTGCCGGAAAGAGGGGAGTTACCGGCTGAAGAATCCCAAAAAAGGGCACTAATCTCTGTAGTTCCCCCAGATGCAGTTTTGCTCCTGAGTTCCTTTTTTATTAATTTAGTTCTTTTTTTTTTTCAGTTGTTGATAGACCTTTATCAACCCATGACAGGCAAGTGCACTCCACTGAGCCCCAGATCCAGCCCTTAACTTAGTTCTTATTTATTTGCTTATTGGAACTGGAGATTGAACCCACGGGAGCTCTACCAGTGGCTTTCCCACGTCCAGTGGCCATGCTTCTTACAGTAGGGTGAGGAAACTAGCAAGGGTCCCACCAGCAATTGAGAATGTCCATTTCAACCACAGACTCAGGAACAAACAGCCCCAGACCCAAATCAGTGACTTGAGGTTAAAAACCACTTTTATCGTATGACCCTACAGGTTCTACCCTGACTGTAGTGCTGTTCCAAGTCCTCAGAATCAGTCATATTTCCCTTCCCCCTAAACACAGTTATTGTTGAACGGACCGTGGATCCCTTTAGGAAAAATAGGATGGAGGTACCTAGTATGCAAATGTGTTATAACAGTTCTTTCCTAAAGAGTGCCTACCCTTTAAGGACTGTGGGTTTGTGATATAGCTCATACATGGAGATTGGTAACTGGGGCACATAGTTCTCCAGATCCTTTACTGAAGTGTTTATTTTAATGTTCACCAGGACACCTAGGGATGCTGTTGAGGGCAGATTCTGACTGAGGGTACTTGGGAGAGGCCCGAGTGTTTTAACTTGATGCTGATGTTTCAGGGCCATGGACCATGCGTTGAATAGCCAGGAGCTCCCTGTACCCTGTCACCTACAGACCCTGGCAGGTTGGAAACCCACTGGCCATGCATTTCATCAGTCACAAAAGTTAATCTCTGGTGTGGTTTCAGAAATCTCTCCCAATTCGTGCAAACCATAAAGAGTCTGCCAGCCTACCCACAGCAGGCAGCAAGCTTCATTAATCCATTCCTTGAGGCAAAAATTCTGAATTTGAGCTTGTCGTTTTCTTAGTTCATATTGGCTAATCCAAGGTTTTCTTAACCTCAATCTGAACAATTCTTTTGTCAGGGTTTGTTCAGTGTGTTAAGCAAAAACCATTGGCTTCTCGTCACTGGATACCAGCGGCATCTACCTCCCAAGTTACAACCAAAAATGTCCCTAGACATTGCCATAGGTTCCCTAAAAGTCACTGGAAACCATTCAACATGAGCTTGTCCACTGAGCCTACCTCAACTTTCCTCAGCTCCTTTAAATGTGTTTATTGCTACAGCTGTTTTGTCCCTAATGATTCCCTTTCAGTGGGTGATAACTCAAGTAGGTCATTTGCAATAATGCATTCTGTGGACTGCCATCTCCCATATCAGAATATTGATGAAATCCCCACCTTTCATTCTATCTCAGTCTCTGATTTAAATAGCTCAAAATGCCTCTTGTTTCTCTGTGAGTCTATTGCCAACTTCTTAATCCTAGTGCCAATTGTTCATTCCGTTCGGGAATTTGGGCTGCTAGCAACAGAAGTCTACTTTGAACTGTATTAATTAGACTCACTCTAGCTGTTGTAAAAGATCAACCCTATAATATCTGTGACTTTTCACAAAAGACTCTTTTCCCCCCTCTTTCACGTAAAACTTAAGATGGGAGTTTCTGAGTGGCAGGTGATACAGGGACCCAGAATCCTTCCAGTCTCAACATCTTCCAGATATGGCCCCAACGTGGTTCTGCTTCTCTGCTTCAAACCAACAAAAAGGAGGCAGAAAAAACACACACTCATTTCCTCAACTCGGATTCAGAAGACAAACATATCACGTTCATGTGAACGAGATGGATGGTTCCACCAAATCTGAGACTGAGAAATAGAGTCATTGGCTGGGTGGCCACTTTCCCACAATAATTATTCTAAATGGAGAGAGAGGAACGAGAGCTTTGGTGGAGAATCAGCCATTGCTGCTGTGCTCACATAACTCAGAAAGGGGGTTGTTTGAGGGATGCGCAGTTCACAGAACTGAAAGATGAGTTAACAAGGAGGCCTGGAAGGAAGGCAGAAACCAAAGGATGTCCACCTCAGCAGCGGGTGGTCCCTGTCTCCCTCTCTGGGCTGCTGCTTTCTGACAATCTGAATGGTTATGGACTGAATGTTTGTCTCTCCCACCCCAGCTTGTAAGTGGAAACCCTGACCCCCATCTACCCCCATGTAAGACACTGTTCCAGGTGTTGGCAATTCAGCAGGGGACAAAATAGATCAAAACTCTTGCTCTTGGGCTGGGGTTGTGTATCAGTGGTACAGCACTTGCCGAATATGTGAGGCACTAGGTTTGCTCCTCAGCACCACATTAAAAAAAAAAAAATGAAATAGAGGTATTGTGCCCATCTACAACTAGTGTGTGTGTGTGTGTGTGTGTGTGTGTGTGTGTGTGTGTATCTCCAACTCTCACTCTCATTGAACTTCCATTCTAGTGGAGTTGGAATTGGGGGTGGTGGTGTCAAAATCCTATTTTTAAAAATCTTTCCAATATAATCAGAGTCTATGAATACAACCGGCCTCAGGCTTGAGCTGACTCAGCTTTGTTTCAAGGATCTACATTTTGGATTTGCTTCTCTGGAGGAATTCTGTACTCAGATTCCCATCATCACAGCACACAGTCCAGTAGAAGAGAGGGAACATCTTACTCTCAAAGGTTTCAGTGGACATTTGATCTCCTTGTTACATCTTTATCACTGTTTTAGCCTTGTGCTGCTATAACAAAACACAAGGTATTAGCTAATGTACAAAGAAAAGAGGTTTATTTAGCTAATAGATTTGGAGATTCAAAGTGCATCCCCATCTAAACTACAATGGTTGAGAGCATCTGTTCAGCTTTGCAAGGGCCTTCTTGTCTACCTCACAACTTGGCACATGGCATCATGGCAGAAGTACTTTTGAGAAGGAACAATAGAAAGATCACAAGGTGAGATAGGAAGCAAAGACACATTCAGGGCCAGGCTTATTTAATTTAATTAATTTATTTAGTGGTTTGGGGGATTGAACCCAGGGGTCCTTTCCCACTGAGTTACCTTTTTTTTTAGTTATATATGGACACAATATCTTTATTTTTAAAAATTTATTTTTATGTGGTGCTAAGGATAGAACCCAGTGCCTCACACATGCTAGGCAAGTGCTCTGCCACTGAGCCATAGCCCTAGCCCATATCTTTTTATTTTTGAGGTAGGATCTTGCTAAATGGCCTAGGCTGGCCTCAAACTTGCAATCCTCCTACCTCAGCCTCTGACCAAAGTCCCCTGTGAATGACATTAATTCCTTCTGAGTCAAGCCTCCAATGACCTAACTACCTCTAAGTAGGCCACATATCTTGAAGATTCCACCACTTCTCAAATATCACCACACTGGGATTAAGCTTCCATCGGGGATACCCTCAAGCCATAGTCAAACCACACCATCACAATCACCACACCAATTTTTGTGTTTGGGAAATGGAATGTTCCCATTGGTTTAGGCCAGATGAAGTCCTTCCTGCATCCCCATCTAAACTACAATGGCTGAGAGTTGGTAGAGTGTGGTTCCTCAGGACAACTATCTTTCTTTCAATTGCAACATTTACATTTTACTTGTGTTTCAGGTCATTTTCAAGCACTGGTACAGAATAGTTAATGAGAGCAAGGATCTCACTTTTCCTGAATCCTGTTTTTGTCATTTGTTGGCCATGTAAACCTCGACAAATTAAGCACTCAAGATTCAGTTTTCACATCTGTTGAGATAATAGTTCTACCTCAGAAAGGTGTGACAAATATATTAATTAATGTACTACACTCAGAACACTTTTTTGGTACTGGGGTGCTTTATTACTAAGCTCCAACCCCAGCTCCTTTTTGTTTTCCCCCACAACATCTTTATTTTATTTATTTATGTTTATGTGGTGCTGAGGATTGAACTTAGGGCCTTGCACATTGGAGGCGAGCACTCTACCACTGAGCCACAACCCCACCCCCACCTCCTTTTTTTAATTAAAAATTTTTTTTCTTTTTTTTTTGACACAGGGTCTCACTAAATTTCTGAGGCTGGCTTTGAACTTGCAATCCTCCTGCCTCAGGCTCCTGAGCCGCTGGGATTATAGGCATGTGCCACCACACCCAGCTCAGAACACTTCTGGGAACATCTACTATTTTCAAGCAAAAGAGAAACCAGTTTAACAGTACAGGAAACACTGGATCACATAAGTGTGCAAACCTTCCGAAGTATCACCGCAACCCTCAAACATAGGGCAGATTGTTGATCAGAGCTTGCAAGATTTTTCTACAAATGTTCTTACTCAAATTTCTATGGACTCTCATTCCTATTTAGAAGAAGAGTGCCTGTTTTCCTATCTTCAAGCATTAAACAAAAGAAATAGGCTTCCCAAGTGAACGAATTTAGGTCATGTGCCTGCCCCTGAACCATTCACAGTAGCCAAGAAAATGCCTTGCAGTGATTGGTTTCCTTCCACATTCTTGCACTTAGAGGGATGGGATTATGTTGACTGCTAGTAAGAGCAACCCATCATGAACTCCTTGGCAGGGACACACCAAATGAGGCTGGCATGAATGCCTGCAAGAGAGGAAAAAGTTCACTGTTTGAATTTACTTGTAGTAAAATAAATAAATAAATAAATAAACCAATATAACTTTCCTACAATTACTCTTTTTAAGACACAGAAAAACTGCAGGAAAAAAACCCAAAATGGTCCACGATTTGGATGCTTATAACCATCTTTTAAGTATTTTTTAATGAAATACATGGCAACAGTTTGATGATTTGCTGTGTGATTATGTAAGAGAATGTCTCCCCGCCCCGTTGAGATACATTTGGAAATATTTAAGGGGTAAAGGGACATGAAACAATCAAAAGGCTCAACGATATATAAAAATCAGTTATATGTATGCATGTATACACATGTCTACATAGAAAATGTGGCAACATTAATATTTGGCAGATCTAGGTCAGGTTTTGCCACTCTGTATTTGAAATTATTTAAAACTGATAAGTTAAAAAAGAAGTTGAAGCGGCATAATAAAAATTTTGTGAACATATGTGTGGCTTCTACATGGTCTCATGACACAATTAAAAATATATGTAAATATCGAACCTGAAAAATGCAACACAAATCTGCTCTATGCCTCCCTTCCACCATGTCCAGAAACCCTTGCCAAGACCCTTCCTATGAGGAAAAAAATGCAAATCAATATTTTTATATAAAGACTTTTTTTTTTAACATGATGAGTTTTAGAATAATTTTGTAGCATTTAAGGCAGCAGCACAGGAAAAAGTCACGGGTCCACACACTGCAGAAACGCGGAACACCCCCAAACTGGGGCCGGCAGCAGCGGGGAACCGCCCCTTCGCGCTGCACGCCGGGACCTGGAGTTTGCCCACTCCAGCCTGCAAAGCGCTCTGGGATCGCCCGGCCACTCCCTCATCTCGCGAGGTTGTCCTCCCCTTCTTTTTAGCCGTCTGTTTCCCCCCCCCACCTCCCCGCCTAACGTGTTTTTCAAATCCACCAATGGGTGCATAGCTTAGGCTCGAACCAGCCAATCGGAGTGCGGAGTCACCGGGAAATTTAAATCGCGCCGGCCGGCTGCACGAGGCACACCGTCTCTGGGCTGAGCCGCGGTGGACGTTTGGAGGGCAGCTGATCCGCAACCTGTAAGCCCTGCACCGCCTCTTGTGGAAGCCTGAGCCCGCTGTGCAGGTACAGACTCAGGCCACAGCCGGGTCGAGCGAACGGCTGCCAGCGGGCCACCCTGGCCTTGCGGATGGCGGAAGGGAGGCCCGGGGTTTTATCTGGGCCTGGCCTTGGCCTCCCAGGTTGACGCTGCCTTGGGGCGTCGGTCGTTGATCAGGCGGGTTAATTTCGCAATGCGGGGTTGGGGCTCTAGGGATCTAGGCGCTGCAAACCGCAGCGGAAGCCCTAGCGCGTCGCGGCCCAGGGAATCCAGGAGACAGGACCGAGGGCGAATGTCCCGGGGTGTCAAGGTGGCCCTGGCCTCTCACCCATTCCCCGCTGTAGGTTCCCCTTGAAGGGGTTGAAGACACAGGGCTCAGAGGCTAAAGATGAGGATGAAGGTGGCAGTTGGGGAGAGATCTCTCCAACACATAGGCCCTAGGTAGGCTGTGTCACAGTGTCACAGCACCATGGAATTAAAGACAGCAGATTGTAAGGAGGGCTTTGACTTGTCATCTTTTGGAGTATGGTTTTAGGTGTCTTGAGTCTGACGCACAATTGATGTCATCCTGATTGGATACATTCACTGGAAATCTTTGGAAATGAAAATGCGTGCAAGATGCTGAAGATGCTGCAGCCCAATGTCACAAGTTTCCAGTGTTGGCAAGATGAAGCGATTTTTATTTAACTAGTGTGGACACTGGGCTTACTTTGATCATTTTAGAAGACAGTAGGGCAGGGAGCGCCTTCAGAGGCCTTCCAAGGACATAGGTTTTTACTGTAAGTCAACTGTGTTCCCCTACTTTGTGTTCCATTAACTAATGGACTTTAGAGTATATCTACACTGTCCAATGAGGTGGCGAGCAGAACTTGTGGCTACTGAGCACTTAAAAAGTGATAGTTAGAATTGAAATATGCGGTATGCTGTGTAAGACACACTGTGTGCTATGTGAAATACATATAGGATTTCCAAAATGTGTAAAAAAAAGTAAAATATCTCAATTTTTAATATTGATTCCATGTTAAGTAATATTTTGGATATGTTGTTAAAATATTAAAATTAATTTTGCTTGTTTCTTTTTGTTTTTATGTGCTTACTGGAAATTTTAAATTTATATGGCGTGGATTATATTTCTGATGCATAGTTTCCTTTTAGAGAGGCAGGGATAATTCTCTTGATTAAAACCACATCCATAGTGCTGGAAACTTGAAGTGCCTTCTTAGAGTAGAGGTGGATTCAATTTTTGCTTGATAATTCTTATTTGATTTTCTTATTGACAAAGCAAAATAATAACAGAATTTTTTTTCCTCCCATTTTTTTAGCTTTCTCCCTTTGCCTCATACCATGTCCACCAATGAGAATGCTAATTCACCAGCTGCCCGGCTTAACAGATTCAAGAACAAGGGAAAAGACAGTACAGTGAGTCTCTTCTGTTGTTTTTCTGTAGTATTTGTCAAATGAGAATATACTTGAGAAGGGGTTAAGACTTAGAAGGATTTTTTTTTTTTTAATGCCCTCACTTGGCAACAAAAATTGATGTGATAGGTGAACCGATCTCTTATCTTTTCTCAAGGAAATGAGGCGGCGCCGAATAGAAGTTAATGTGGAGCTGAGGAAAGCTAAGAAGGATGACCAGATGCTGAAAAGGAGAAATGTAAGCTCCTTTCCTGATGATGCGACTTCACCACTACAGGAAAACCGCAACAATCAGGTAAATATAATATAGTTCATGAATTATTACCATAATCCAGAAAATCAATATGGATGTTTCTTTGAAATTTACGTAGTAATATTCCATAGTATTATGGTTTTTACTATCAAATCAGTGAAGATTTTTTTCTGCTCCCAATCAGCAATTCTTATGAATATCTTCTTTCCTACTCATCCTCTATAATCTACTAAAGCTAATTCCAAATTCTTTTGAATTCTGACCTTCCTGCAGTTTCCCTGCATTTCTGGCTACTAGCTGGGTACCTTGACCTAACTGTGTTAGGTGTGTTAGTGTTAACTGTGTTCAGAACTAACCACTTTGCAACTTAATTCAGAATTTTTTTATGTTTTCTATTTTTATTCTTTTTTGTTTTTTTTTTTTTTTTTTGGTTTTCTTTATTACCAGTGTTCAAATCTTTTTCTTCCTGAAATATTTATGGTAACTTCCAAATTTATCTTATTCCCTTTATTTTGTGTCATATACTCTTTTCTTAAAATTTTTCCAACACTACAGTTGTGTGCCACACTGTTTCCTTTAACTAGACTGCAAATATGATGGTATTTCTATAGGATTATGTGGAACTGGAACAGGAATGCATAGCTAAAGAAGAGATAAGAGAAAAGAAAAACTGCAGGAAAAGAAAAAGAATTCTAAGGAAGTGAAGGATTTAACAGAAGTTTTTGCAGACCTCAACAAGCTTCTTAAAATGTTTAAGCTGAGCATTGGAGTTCCTGCCTATAATCCCAGCTATTTGAGAGTCTGAGCAGGAGGATTATAAGTTCAGGGATGGTTTGAGCAACCAACTTATCCAGAACCTATCGAACCTATCTCAAAAAAAAAGGGTGTGGGGATGTAGTTCAATGCCCCTGGGTTCAGTCCTCAGTATGAGAGGGGATCAAAAAGATGGACTCCACTACTGAAAATGACTAGAGAATGTTCATGGTACATTTTCTCCTTATAAGTAAACCTCTTATGAAAAACATCAAAAGCAAAACAACATGGGCACATTTCTGAAAAGAATGACTCCTCCTTAAAAAGAGCTTGAGCTGTGCATGGTGGTGCTCGCTTGTGATCCCAGCAACTCCCAAGGCTAAGGAAGGAGAATCAAGTTCAAAGCCAGCCTCAGCAAAATTGAGGCACTAAGCAACTTGGTGGGATCCTGTCTCTAAATAAAATACAAAATAGGGCTGGGGATGTGGCTCAGTGGTCGAGTGCCCCTGAGTTCAATCCCTGGTACAAAAAAAAAAAAAAAAACTTGAGGCAGGTCTTTCATGAAGTGTTCCAGAAGGCACTGTTACCGTAGGAAATGCCAGCTTCATGTACAATACCGCTCCAGTGGACCTATGTGGGCTGAGATGGGGAGGTGGAAGACAGTAATACATGTAGTGCTGACCCTGTACAGGCCTAGGCTGATGTGTATACTCATATCTTAGTTTTTAATTTAAAAAAGTACGTAAAGTTCAAAATTGAAAAAAGCTAATAAAATGAGGATAAATAAAAAGCATTGCATATCTAATGTGTTTTGTATTTTAAGATAAATTTTACAAAATCAAAATGTTCATAAATTATAGGAAGCTAAGTTTAATTATTTATTAATTTATTGAAGAAACATTTTTTATAAATTTAGAGTAGCCTAAGTGTACAGAAGTATATAGTTTAATGTCAGACCTTTGAATTCACTCATTGGCTCAGCCAGTACAACTTCTAGTCCTGCAAGCTCCATCATGTCAAGAGCCTTGTACCTTTTTAAAATCTTTTCTCTTGTACCTTTTTTACATTTAAATATGTCTGGATGCACAAATATTTGGCATTGTGCTAGAATTGCCTGTTGTATTCAGTACAATAACATGCTATATGGGTTTATAGCCCAGGAGCAGTAGTTATGTACCATACAGCCTAGAGTATAGTAGGCTGTACGTTCCAGGTTTGTGTAAGTACACCCTATGATGTTTGTATATGGATAAAAATCACCAAACAACACATTTCTCAGACTATCCCCAGCATTGAGTGATGCCTGTTACTGTTTTAGGCATGTTCTCTCTCTGCTAAAAATCAATATTCTATAAAGGCCCTCAATAAATTAGATCCAGTTAGATCTTCAGATATATCCCTTTCATCTTAAAAAATACTGGACACTGTCCTACACTTGAACTCAGGACCACTGACCCACATCCCATTAGAGACAGGGTCTCACTGAGTTGCTTAGTGCCTCACTTTTGCTAAGGCTGGCTTTGAACTCTGGATCCTCCTGCATCAGCCTCCTGAGCTGCTATTATTATAGGCGTGTGCCACCACGCCCTGCTCCTTTTAAATTATTTTTTAATTCTTCTTTTCTAGTTGTAGATGGACACAATATATTTATTTTTATGTGGTACTAAGATCGAGCCCAGGGCCTCACTCATGAGAAGCAAGCGCTTTACCACTAAGCTACAACCCAAGCCCCGCTTTTAAATTAAAAAAAAAAAATTATTTTTTGTAGTTTTAGGTGGACAGCATGCCTTTGTTTTCTTTGTATGTGGTACTGAGGATCAAACCCAGTGCCTCATGCATGCTAGGCAAGTGCTCTGCGGCTGAGCTACAGCCCCAGCCCTGCTCCTTTTAAATTTTTGAGGGTCTCACTAAGTTGCTGAGGCTGGTCTCCACTTTGTGATCCTCTTGCCTCAGTCTGCTGAGTAGTTGCAGTTATAGGCATGCAACACCATGCCTGACTCCTGCCTGCCTTTTCTAGGATTCTATTACTCAAATCCCTTCATCTTATAATAACCTAAGGCACTGGCAGAAAGTACTGAGTGAATGCTGTCTAGGAATATTTAAGTTTTTGGTATCAGATTTTGAACTCAGGAGCATTTCACCACTGAGCCACCTCCCTACCCCACCCCTGCCTTTTTTTTTTTTTTTTTTTTGTATTTTAGTTAGACATAGGTCCTTGCTAAGTTGCTCAGACTGGCTTTGAACTTGTGATCATCGTGTCTCAGCTTCCTGAGCCTGTGCCACTGTGCCTGGCCTATAACATTTATTTTATTTGTCTTCTTGTCACATTTTTACTGTTAAGTTATGAGTTCCTAGAGAAAGGGGCACTTTTGATTTTAGTACCTGGGATTGAATCCAGGGATGCTGAGCCACATCCCCAACCCTTTTTTTAAATTTTTATTTTGAGATTTACTAAATTGTTTAGGACCTCAGCCTCCTGAGCCGCTGGGATTACCAGTGACAGCAGTGGCACCCAGCCAACACTGTTGACAGAATGCTTAAATAACTTGAGACTCCAATGAAACAACAAATTTCAGAACTGTTTTACATATAAAATTAATATTTAGCAGGTAAGGTTAAATGTAGGGCCAAACTTTTAGTAACTTACTATAAATCTAAGTGTCTATAAACAATGGCAAGCATGGATTATATTTTTTAAATTTGGCCTTAAAATAATCTGTAAATTTCCCTTTTTCTTTCAGGGCACTGTGAATTGGTCTGTTGATGACATTGTCAAAGGCATAAATAGCAACAATTTGGAAAGCCAACTCCAAGCTACTCAAGCTGCTAGGTAAGTCTTATGTTCTCTAGTACGGGCAACCTTAAGATATTAAGAATTGTTAGAATTTTTTGGCAGGAAGGGGACAGCTTTAGGCTTATTTCAAATTTTTCAAATTTTTCCTAAGGTAAAACCAGGTATGGTGGCACACATCTATAATCCCAGCACCTCAGGAGACTGAGGCAGGAGAATCACAAATTCTAGGCCAGCCCAGCAACTTGGAGACCCTGTCTCAAGTAAAAAAAATAATAATAAAAGAACTGTGGGGGGGCAGTTATAGCTCAGAGGTACAGCACTCTGGGTTCAAGCCCCAGTACTGGAAAAATTATTTTTTTCTGTATGTGATACTTTTAACTATAATTTTCTATATTCCTTAAAATTCCACCTTCAGTGATTAATTACTGTTAACTTTTTGGTGTACTTTAAAAATATAAAAATTCTGTCTAAGTAGCATTTCAAGTCAAATTTTTTGCAAGGATGCAAAAATATTTTTATTTTTGGAATAAAGGTATTTAGCTGTACCACATATGTAGCACCATATGTCATCTCTTCAGCTTGTTATGTTCCTGGTTGTCTTCAGTATGTAGTGCTCAGCAGGTAGTGCTTGTTTAAAAGATTGTCTAAAGTTCTAAATGCTCAAATTCCATTTTAAATTGTTTTTTCACACAAATGTCTTCTGTTAATCACCTTTAACTTTTGTTTCTCTTTTTCTTTTCTCTTAGGAAATTGCTTTCTCGGGAAAAACAGCCCCCCATAGATAACATAATTCGGGCTGGTTTGATTCCAAAATTTGTGTCCTTCTTAGGCAGAACTGATTGTAGTCCTATTCAGTTTGAGTCTGCTTGGGCACTCACTAACATTGCTTCTGGGACATCAGAACAGACCAAGGCAGTGGTGGATGGAGGTGCTATCCCAGCGTTTATTTCTCTCTTGGCATCTCCCCATGCTCACATCAGTGAACAAGCTGTATGGGCTCTAGGAAACATTGCAGGTACTTCCACTTAAAATTTTTTTGACTGAATATATCTAATCATAATGAGGTGGGAGAAGGGCTGTGTTACAAGTTATAGTGACTTGTGTGTCAAGTTTTGATCTTGCTTCTGGCCCTTATTAGGGATGAGAGAGGCATCTAAAAAAGGCACCAGAGAGGCATCTAAGTAAGTTAGGGAGTTTCTGAGGATGTATTCAGTCACTGAGTGTTGATGGTGCTGGACCTGCAGATGTGATTAATCTTGCTTTCGTTTCAGGTGATGGTTCAGTTTTCCGAGACTTGGTTATTAAATATGGTGCAGTGGACCCACTGTTGGCTCTTCTTGCAGTTCCTGATATGTCAACTTTAGCAGTAAGTTACTAACATTAAGTAAAGCTACTTGCATTTTATTCTGATTTCTCCTGCCTTTCAAGACAGGCCCTTATTACTTTTTTCTTTTCCCTCAGTGTGGTTACTTACGTAATCTTACCTGGACACTTTCAAATCTTTGTCGCAACAAGAATCCTGCACCCCCATTAGATGCTGTTGAGCAAATTCTTCCCACTTTAGTTCGCCTTCTGCATCATGATGATCCAGAAGTATTAGCAGATACCTGCTGGGCTATTTCCTACCTTACTGATGGTCCAAATGAACGCATTGAAATGGTTGTGAAAACAGGAGTTGTGCCCCAACTTGTGAAGCTTCTGGGAGCTTCTGAATTGCCAATTGTGGTAAGTTAATCATTAGATTAGAGCATATAAGTAAGGAGGATAACTGATTGATAATATTGAAATATTATTTATTTTCAGGCAATGATGGGACTCTTGCTTGTCAAAACTTTTAGGATAGAGAACTTTTTTTTTTTTTAATATTTATTCTTAAGTTTTAGATGGACACAGTATCTTTATTTTACATTTATGTGGTGCTGAGGATCGAACCCAGTGCCTCGTGTATGCTAGGTGAGCACTCTACCTTTGAGCCAAACCCCAGCCCCAGGATAGAGAACTTTTGAACAATATTGGAAAAACTAAAAGTTAACCATCGGAATTTTTTTCTTTCTTTTTTTTCTTTTTTTTTCTTTTTTTTCTTTCTTTTCAGACTCCCGCTCTCCGAGCCATAGGGAATATTGTGACTGGAACAGATGAACAAACTCAGGTTGTGATAGATGCAGGTGCACTTGCTGTCTTTCCCAGCCTGCTGACTAACCCCAAAACTAATATTCAGAAGGAAGCTACGTGGACAATGTCAAACATCACAGCTGGCCGGCAGGACCAGATACAGCAAGTCGTCAATCATGGATTAGTCCCATTCCTTGTTGGTGTTCTCTCTAAGGTAGCAAAATCTTAGGATTTCTTTATTTATTTATTTTATATACTTTTGGATATTGATGGATCTTTATTTTGTTCATTTATTTATATGTGGTGCTGAGAATCCATCCGGTGCCTCACACATGCTAGGCAAGTGCTCTACCATTGAGCCACAACCTAAGCTCCAAAATCTTAGGATTTAATCAGATAACTGTTGGTATTTATAGGCAGGCTTGCTTGGTAAGATTTTTTTTCTTTCCAGTACTAGGATTTGAACCCAGAGATGCTTTGCCCCAGCTCCTTTATTTTTGTTTCTTTTTTTTTTTTTCCTGGCTCTATTAAGTTGCTGAGGCTGGCCTTTAACTTGTGATCCTCCTGCCTCAGTCTCTCAAGTTACTGGAATCCCAGGCCTGTACCACGAGGCCCAGCAAGATTCTCTCTCTCTCTCTTTTTTTTTTTTTTTTTTTTTAATTTATTTTTTAGTTGTGGATGAGGATGTAATACCTTTAATTTTACTTATATATTTTTATGTAGTGGTAAGGATTGAACCCAGCACCTCACACATGCTAGGCAAATGCTCTACCACTGAGCTACAACCCCAGCCCCACAGCAATAGCCATTAACCCTTTTCACTCAAGGTTGGATAGAACCAGTTGGGTAGTTTTAGGCATTGTTTTTGTGATATCTTATTTCTTTTGACTTTTCTGAAGCAAAACTGTTTTTTTATGTTTATCAGGCAGATTTTAAGACACAGAAGGAAGCTGTATGGGCTGTGACCAATTATACAAGCGGTGGGACAGTTGAACAGATCGTATATCTTGTTCATTGTGGCATAATAGAACCATTGATGAACCTCTTAACTGCGAAAGATAGCAAAATTATTCTGGTTATTCTGGATGCCATTTCAAATATCTTTCAGGTAAGTTCTAACAAGGTGGTATTTGTTTGAGTTTGTTTTGTCATGATCATTTTACTTTTAGACTTGGTGGGGGCAGCTAAGTATACTCAGTAGGCCACAGAAAGCCTGCTGATGTGGAGCCACATTCTCTTTTTTGAAGAGATGGGGTGTCTAGCCAATGCTACTCTTGAATTCCTAGGCTTAAGCCATTCTCCTGCTTTATCCTTTGAGTAGCTGGGACTATACTATACATGTGCACCACCATAGAACAAGGAGATGGGAAAAGGATGATGTATTTGTCTTAAAGTCAGGTTCTTCGGGGGAGATTATCCATACCACATTTTGGTGAAATCAAATTTAAATGATTTATTTATCTAATATTTTTCTTTTGATTCCATCTCTAATTCAACCAAGCATTCCAGCAGCTGGCACTTTGTCATAGTAATTGATGGTAGTTAAGTGCTACTCATTAACTTCTATACTTCTGATTCTGGATATTTTTACATATAGAGTGAAGTCTGGAACAAGGAATGCTAGTGTTCCAGTCTCTGCATGTAAACAATTCATCAGTATGTGGCCAGTGTTCCTAATCACTCATCTAAAATTCCAAAATTATTTTGAAGCAAATCAGTTATGTCATGTGTATATTTATTTATCTCCTAAAATTGAGGACTTTTGAAAGAAATTTAACTTTGCCTGATGTGATATGCCCTACCCATAATCCCAGCTACTTGGGAGGCTGAGGCAGGAGGATCGCAAGTTTGAGGCCAGCTTGGACAACTTGATGAGACACTCAAATTTTAAAAAGGGGCCAGGATTATAGCTCACTAGTAGAGCACCCCTGAGTTCAATCCCTAGTAACCACCCTAAACTCCATACCACAAATATTCCTATCAGAGAAATCTGTTTTTAGCACATCCATGATAAGCCATGTTTGTCCATAGACAGTGATTTTTTACCTTCACTACACTTTGAGATTATCTAGGGTGTTTTTACAGAGGAATATTTCTGTTTCCAGTGCAGACTGATTGAACTCGAATGTGGTATTGCTTTAGTAATTGCCCATGTGATTTTGATGTACGGAAAAAGTTGCAATCTAAGATCTCTAAGATCTCTGTGGCTGACAGCTACAATCATTAGTAGGCTAAGAGATCTGATCACCTTGAAAATTTCCAGAAAGCGTAAAATGGACATAAAACTATCACAGTGTTGTTGAAGCAACTGTTAAGGGGTTATTTCTGTCTGCTACATATTAGTATGAAAATATGGATATTGTTTTTGGCATTGAAACAACATTCAAGAGTATAGGCCAGTAAACTTTGAATTTTTTTTAGGCTGCTGAGAAACTAGGTGAAACTGAGAAATTGAGTATAATGATTGAAGAATGTGGAGGCTTGGACAAAATTGAAGCTCTACAGAACCATGAAAATGAGTCTGTGTACAAGGCCTCCTTAAACTTGATTGAGAAGTATTTTTCAGTAGAGGTAAGTACTGATCCTTAGGAGGATCCTTAGGAGGCTGAGGCAGAAGGATTACAAGTTCAAGGCAAGCCTGGGCAACTTAGTGAAACCCTGCCTCAAAATACAAATGAAAAGGGCTGGGGATGTAGCTCAGTGGCAGAGCACCCCTGGGTTCAATCCCCAGCACCACAAAAACAAACAAAAGAATAAGTGCAGACTTTTAGACAAGCTATTGCTTAGAAGTGTGCCATGTTTGTTGTTTATAGTATTGTTGTTTTTTTAACATTTTCAGGAAGAAGAAGATCAAAATGTTGTGCCAGAAACTACCTCTGAAGGCTATACCTTTCAAGTTCAGGATGGGACTCCAGGGACCTTTAACTTCTAGGCTGTACAGCTGAGGCATAGTTTGTTGTGTACTATGTTCGGTATAAGTTTGTCTTACTGTTTCTCTACTAAGAGCTCTTTTTAAATGTGGTTTGTTATTGTAGCACTTTTTACAACAAAACTATACTTGAACAGTTCCAAACTGTACATACTGTATGAAACTTGTCCTCTAAATGGGTTTCTTATTTCTATGTGGAATTTCATATCTTACAGTGTCCTGTAAATAAAGATTAAATTCCACCCTTTTCTTTACTTCACCATGCCTGTGTGTGCTTTATAAGTTTAGACTCTTAATTGTAAATGAAGAGTAACCTAAGCTAACCGATGTAACTAACCAGAGGTGATTCCTGGTTGCAGGCATCACTTGATGTCAGGTTTGTGATGTCATCAAAGATATACCCGATTGTTCCTGCCAGATTTTGAGCCTCCTGGCTTTGGTCTAGGATTCTTCCCCTTTTGGTCTTAATGGTTCCTAAGGCTAGTCTAGAACTTGTGATCTTCCTTCCTTGGCCTCCCAGTTTTTAAGTACTGTGATCAGTTTTCTGCTCATTAGATTGGTGGCCAAGATAAGCCAAGTCTCCACTGCTGAAATGTGAAGCACTGACAACTGCTTTTCCCATGGAACCCATGGTGGTGGAGGTGGGGATGTGAGTGTAACAAAAAGTGATTTATGACCTGTAGGGCTACTGTAGTCAGTAAAGAACTGAATATAGTATTTTTGTTGCTACTAGTACACTGCAACAGATTTCCATATACCTTCTCTTGACTACGCGAGAATATTTCCCCCCCTAGTTCACTGATACACACATAAATATCATTTTGCCTTTTTCAGATAACAGGGTTTTTTAAAGTCTTTCAATGGAACAGAATGTTTAAGACTTATCTTGTTAGGGTACAAAGCTAAAGGACACTGGCTAATGCGTATTTAAAATACTTTACACAGCCAAGTTCCCAACAAGGAACACTAAACCTCCATGTTACACGTTTGGAGCCCTGGGTCATTTTCAGGTTTTTCTGTACGAAGATTCCCAAAGGGAGGAGAAACCTTGGCTCTACCTTCCTACCTACTACTCACTTCCCTCCTTCCTTTCCCCAACCTGAGTCCTTTCCTAGAAGCTGGATCTTCAACTTGAGAAAAGGTAATGTAAACTAGGACACTCCAGGTTTCTGCTTTAAGACAGAGGAGCTTAATAACTTCAGGAGGACTAGTCTAGTAGACACACTGATAAGTGTAAGGTCTGGATTTGTTAAACGCATGACTTAATGGTGAGGTCATGGACAGGAGATAGCTAATTTCCAAAAATACATTCCATATTTTAGATAAAATTCTTAACATATTAGTTTCCTTGGAGTTGTTTGAAATCCATAGAAGCAGGGATGTTTTCATTTAACTCATCTGTGGGCCAAGTTTTGTATCTTTGAGAATGACTACATAACAATTTTTTTTTTAGGAATTTAAAATAATTTGTTTTAATTAGTTATAGATGACAGCAGAATGCATTTATGCACTTTGATATATACAAATGGGATAGAATTTCTCATTTTTCCAAGTGTACATGTTACAGAATGATATTGGTCATGTAGTCACATAGATACATACAATAATAATGTCTGTTTCATTCTACTCTCTTTCCTATGCCCACATCCTCTTCCCTCTCCTCCCATCACTTCCCTCTACCTAATCTAAGGTAACGCTATCCTTCCCTAGTGCCCCCTGCTTTATTGTGAATTAGCATCCACATTACAGAAGACATTTGGCCTTTGGTTTTGTGGGATTGGCTTGTTTCACTTAGCATGATATTCTCCAACTCCAACCATTTACTGGCAAATGCATAATTTCACTATGAGTAATATTCCATTGAGCATATATACCACATTTTCTTTATCAATTCATCTATTGAGGGACACCTAGGTTGGTTCCATAGTCTAGCTATTGTGAATTGAGCTTCTATAAACATTGATTTTAAGTCCTTTGGGTATAAACCAAGGAGTGGGGTAGCTGGGTCAAATGGTGGTTCCATTCCAAGTTTTCTGAGAAATCTCCATACTGTTTCCCATAGTGGTTGCACCAATTTGCAGTCCCACCAGCAATCTATTTGTACCATTTTCCCTACATCCTTCCCAACATTGCCTGTATTCTTGATTGCCATTCTGACTAAAGTGAGTAGTTTTGATTTGCATTTCTCTAATTGTTGATCAATTGTATTTCTTCTTTTGAGAAGTGTCTGTTCAGTTCCTTAGCCCATTTATTGATTGGGTTATTTGTTTTTTTGGTGTTAAGTTTTTTGAGTTCTTTATGCTTTATCACAGGTGCATGTGGTAAAGATTTTCTCCCAATCTATAGGCTCTCTCCTCATGTTATTGATTGTTTCCTTTGCTGGGTAGAAGCTTTTTAATTTGAATCCATCCCATTTATTGATTCTTGATTTTACTTCTTGTGCTTTAGGAATCTTGTTAAGGAAGTCAGATCCTAGGCCAGCGTGGTGAAGATTTGGGCCTATTTTTTTCTTCTATTAGGTGCAGGGTCTCTGTTCTAGTGTCTTTGATCCACTTTGAGTTGATTTTTTTGTGCAGGGTGAGAGAGAGATGTTTAATTTCTTTTTTGCTACATATGGATTTCCAGTTTTGCCAGCACCATTTGTGAATGTTTTTGGCACCCTTATCTAGTATGAGATAATCGTATTTATGTGGGTTTGTCTCTGTGTGTCTATTCTGTACCATTAGTCTACAAGTCTATTTTGGTGCCAATACCATGCTATTTTTGTTACTATAGCTCTGTAGTATACTTTAAGGTCTGGTATTGTTGTGCCTCCTGCTTCATTTTTCTTGCTAAGGATTGCTTTATCTATTCTGGGTCTGATTTTTCCAAATAAACTTCACAACTGCTTTT
This sequence comes from Marmota monax, assembly GCF_021218885.2. Classification (NCBI taxonomy): domain Eukaryota; kingdom Metazoa; phylum Chordata; class Mammalia; order Rodentia; family Sciuridae; genus Marmota; species Marmota monax. The sequence continues at coordinate 618,993 of NW_026695045.1, forward strand.
TCTATTTCTATGAAAAATGTTATTGGGATTTTAATAGAAATTGCATTAAATCTGTATAATGCTTTTGGTAGTATGCCCATTGACAATATTAATTCTGCCTATCCAGGAGCATGGGATATCTTTCTATCTTCTGAGGGTTTTTTTCTGTGGTTTTCATTGTAGAGGTCTTTTATCTATTTTGTTAGATTGATTCCTAAGGTTTTTTTTTTTTTTTTTTTTTGAGGCTATTGTGAATGGAGTAGTTTTCCTAATTTCTCTTTCAGTGGATTCATTGCTGATGTATAGGAATGCATTTGATTTATAGGTATCTTCTGGTGGAATTTTTTGGATCTTCTAGATACAGAATCATGTCCTTAGCAAATAGTGATAGTATGAGTTCTTCTTTATCTATCTGTTTCCCTTTAATTTCTTTCTTTTGTCTAATTGATCTGGCTAGATTTTCAAGGATGATGTTGAATAGAAGTGGTGAAAGAAGACTTCCTTGTCTTGCTCCAGTTTTTAGTGGGAATGTTTTCAATTTTTCTCCATTTAGAATTATGCTGGCCTTGGATTTAGCATATATAGCTTTTACAATATTGAGGTATGTTCCTACTATCCTTAGGTTTTCTAGTGTTTTGAACATGAAGGGTGCTATATTTTGCCAAATGCTTTTTCTACATCTATTCATTTATTTTTATGTGATGCTGTGGATTGAACCCAGGGCCTCGCCGGTGCTAGGTGAGCACTCTACTGCTAAGCCACAACCCCAGCCCCTTTTCTACATCTATTGAGATGATCATAAGATTCTTGTTTTTAATTCTATTAATATGATGAATTAACATTTGTTGATTTCTGTATGTTGAACCAACCCTGCATCCCTGGTATGAACCCACTTGATCATGGTGCACTATCTTTTTAATAATTTTTTTATGTGATTTGCCAGAATTTTATTGAGAATTTTTACATCTATGTTCATCAGGGATATTGGTTTTCTTTCCTTGATGTGTCTTTGTCTGGTTTTGGTATCAGGGTAATATCCTCATAGAAAATGAGTTTGGAAGGTTTCCCTTCTTTTCTATTTCATGGAATACTTTGAAGAGTATTTGTGTTAATTCTTCTTTGAAAGTCTTGTAGAACTTGACTGAGAATCTATCTGGTCCTGGCCTTTTCTTGGTTAGTAGGCTTTTTATGGTGTCTTCCATTTCATTACTTAAAATTGATCTGTTTAAATCATGTATGACCTCCTCATTCAGTTTGGGTAGGTCATATGTCTCTAGAAATTTATCAATGTCTTCGTTATTTTCTATTTTATTAGAGAATAAATTTTCAAAATAGTTTCTAATTATCTTCTTTATTTCAGTTTTTTCCATTGTGATATTTCCTTCTTCATCTTGTATTTTAGTAATTTGAGTTTTTTCTCTTCGTTAGCATGCCAGGGGTTTACCTATTTTATATATTTTTTCAAAAACCAACTTTCTGTTTTGTCATTTTTTCTTTTGTTTCGATTTCTTTGATTTCAGCTCTGATTTTAATTATTTCCTGTCTTCTACTGCTTTTGGTGTTGATTTGTTCTTCTTTTACTAGGACTTTGAGATGTAGTGTTAGGTCATTTATTTGTTGACTTTTAATTTTTTTAATGAATGCACTCAACACAGTAATCTTTCCTCTTGGTACTGCCTTCATAGTGTCCTAGAGATTTTGACATGTTGTATCAGTGTTCTCATTTACCTCTAACAATTTTTTTTATTTCATCCTTAATTTTTCTACTATCCATTCATCATTCAGTCATGTATTTTTTTAGTCTCTATTTGTTACAATAGCTTCTTTTTTATTTTATCATTGATTCCTAATTTTATTTTATTGAGGTCTGATAGAATGCAAGGTATTATCTCTGTTTTTTTGTATAGAGTTGCTTTGTGGCATAAGATATGGTCTATTTTAGAGAAGGATCCATGTGCTGCTGAGAAGAAAGTATATGTGCTTGTGGATGGATGAAATATTCTATATATGTCTGTTAAGTCTAAATTATTGATTGTATTATTTAGTTCTATAGTTTCCTTATTTAGTTTTTGTTTGGAAGATCTGTCCATAGTGAGAGAGGTGTGTTAAAGTCACCTAGTATTATTATATTGTGGCCTATTTGACTCTTGAAAAAAAATTTTTTTTCAAAGAGAGAGAGAGAGAGAGAGAATTTTATTTATTTATTTATTTATTTATTTATTTTTTTAGTTTTCGGTGGACAACATCTTTGTTTGTATGTGGTGCTGAGGATCGAACCCGGGCCGCATGCATGCCAGGCGAGCGCGCTACTGCTTGAGCCACATCCCCAGCCCTGACTCTTGAAATTGAGAAGGATTTTTTTGATGTACATAGATGCTCAATTGTTTGGGGCATAAATATTTATAATTGTTATGTCCTGCTTATATCTACTTTAGAAGTCTGAAATATCCTTCTTTGTCTCTTCTGGTTAAATTTGGTTTGAAGTCTACTTTATCTGAGATGAGGATGGAAACCCCTGCTTGTTTGCGTAGTCCATATGAGTGATAAGTTTTTCCCCATCCTTTCACCTTCAGCCTGTGGATGTCTTTGCTCATGAGGTGAGTCTCTTCAAGACAGCATATTGTTGGGTCTTGCTTTTTAATCCAATCTTCCAATCTGTCTTTTGATTGATGAGTTTAGGCCATTAACATTCAAGGTTATTATTGAGATATGACTTGTATTCCCTGTCATTTTGATTTATTTCTGTTTTTTTAATTTGTCTTAGTTTTATCATTTGGTTGAATGTCCCTTTAGTGTAGATCCTCTCTTTGCTGGTTTTCATTTCATCGTCATGGAATATTTTATTGAGAATGCTCTGTAGTGTAGGTTTTCTAGTTGTGAATTCTTTTAATTTTTTTTTCTCAAAGAATGTTTTAATTTCATCTCAAATATGAAACTTAATTTTGCTGGATATAAAATTCTTGGTTGGCATCTGTTTTCTTTCAGAGCTTGAAATATATTATTTCAGAACATCCTAGCTTTGTTGAGAAATCAGTTTAGATCCAAACTGGTTACCCCTTATACATAATTTGATTTTTTTCTCTCACAGTCTTTAAGATTTTACCTTTATTCTCTGTGTTAGTCATTCTCATTATTGTTGGGAGTTGCCCCGGCTCCAAAGACTAATTTCCCCATCCCCCAAGAAGAGCCGTCCAATCGTCCTGCTGGCTCACATGATCCTTACCCACCAATCAGACTAGCCCTGCTGGCTCACATGATCCTTACCCACCAATCAGAAAGCACCCCATGCCAACTGTCAAACCCTTCAACAATTAAACTGTCATAACTGTTAAACCACCCCTGGCTCTATAAATATGCAGAGCTGTTCCTCAATAAACGCGCATTTTCTCCGACGGCAAGCCTTGATCGTTCTTTCAATTATAATGTGTCTTGGTGTGGGTCTGCCATAATTTTGTACATTTGGGGTCCTGTAAGCCTCTTGTATTTGATTTTCCATTCCATTCTCTAGGTTTGGGAATTTTTCTGCTATGATATCATTGAAAAGATTGTGCATTCCTTTGGTTTGTATCTCTGCTCCTTTATCTCTTCCGATAACTCTTAAATTTGATCTTTTCATGTTATTCCATAATTCTTGGATGTTCTGTTCATGGTTTGTTACCATCTTCTCTGCATGTTCAACTCTACTTTCAAGATTATATATTTTGTCTTCATTGTCTGAGGTTCTGTCTTCCAATTGGTCTAGTCTGTTGGTGATGCTTTCTATTGAATTTATAATTTGGTTTACTGATTCCTTCATTTCAAGGATTTTTTTTTTTTTCACAATCTCTAACTCTACTGAAATGGTCTTTCATTTCCTGTATTTTTTCTTTGATTTCACTCCTTATACTATCCTTTATTTTTCATATCAATTTAGCTATATACAATCTGAACTCCTTGTTGGACATTTTTTTTAATGTTTAGTTTTTTAGGTGAACACAATATCTTTATTTTATTTTTATGTGGTGCTGAGGATCGAACCCAGTGCCTCACACATGCCAGGCGAGCACGTTACCACTTGAGCCACATCCCAAGCCCCTCTTGGACATTTTCTACTGTGTTATCAGTGGTTTCTGTTGGTGAAGCGTCTTGGTTTGTTTGGGGCACTTTATTCCCTTGTTTTTTCATGTTGTTAGTGTGTTTTCCCATCTAAAAGTATGGATCTAAGGCAGGATAAATTCTACCCTGTAGACCTATAGTGTCCCTGAAGGTTTCCAGCACTTCTACTTTACTGGTAAGACTAATATCAACAGCACCCAGTGTATACAATATATAGCCTCCAACCTAATAGCTCCCACTATGGTGTCTACTGCTTTCTCACATTAAACCAAAATGATGAGTTCAATAACTATCTATAGTACAAACAATTTGTTAAAACGATTTACAATTTCAAATGGTGGATGAGAGAACAGAGGTAGTATAGTACGCAATATTTGCGAGGGAGGAAGAGAAAAGCTAGATGTAAAAATTCACAGGAAGAGTGGAAGAGGAGCCGACAGAGATTGGCTGTTGGTTGGAGAAGAGTTGGAAAGAAAATAGAAGAGAGGAAGGATATGAAGAAAGAGAAAAAATTAAAGACATAAGAATACAACAAAAATGCAAAGCACCATTCATATATCATTGTCCTCTACCCACTGATGCTTGAAAAACATCCTGTTCCAAATATGGTAGAGAGATTAGTGAATCAAAAAATAGAATAAATCTTGCCGGGCTGGGGTTGTGGCTCAGAGGTAGAGCGCTTACCTAGCATGTGTAAGGCCCTGGTTTTGATCTTCAGCACCACATAAAAATAAAATAAAGATATTGTGTCCACCTATACCTAAAAATAAATTAAAAAAAAAATCTTGCTGCAAAGTCGAATTGTCTATCAGTTTTCAACAGATTCTTAGCCCTGACTCTGACATCTCTCAGGATCACCAAACCCAGATCAGCCCTCGCAAACCCAATCTCTATCCCACTGATCTGGGCCTCAGTTACCTCAGGGTCAGCCACGCTGCAGTCCCAAGGTTTCAATGCTGCTCCTACTTGCAGAGAGACCACCAGGGACCCACTCATGCAAAGGAATAACCCTGAGATGTAGCAAGACAAGGGTCACCAGCACTCTCAGCAGGAAGACCCCAGGCTCCTCCAAACCTGCAGGCACCCCCACACTGCACCTGCAGGTCCCAGCTGGAGTCCCCAGACAGAGGCTCCGTGGTAGTAAACCTGCTGGCACCCAGGCCCCAGACCCTGGCTGATGTCCCAAAATGGATGCAGCCACATACAACCAAACCTGGAGTCTCCCCTGAAGCAGCCCTATAGGCCTTCATAGCAGCGGTAGTGGCGGTGGTTGTTGGCGCAGGAGGCAGGTCAGCAGCAGTGAGGCTTCAGTTGCATCTGGGGCAGGGGTTTCTTCTGTGGCAGCAGCGCCCAGAAAGAAGACCTCCTGGCAACCTCAGGCTGGCAGCGGTGGAATCAGAGGCAGCAGCAATGGCGGTAGCCCTGGAGGCAGAGGTTGGTTAACAGGAGACTTCCAGTTCAGTGGTGGTGACCACAGAGGGAGGTAGCGTTGGAATTCGCAACCGAGATAGCAGAGGCTGTGCCCAGATAAGAGACCACAGGGCATGGCAGTGGCATCTGCGGCATCTGCACAACTTCATTTTATAGAGTGACAATGTACTAGATAGCCACCGACTTTTCCGTTTTTCATGGCTAATTTATTGATGCACCAAATCTTTTTTTTTTCCCCTAGCAGTTTCAAATCTCATTGAGTACTTGAATAAATGATAGATCTTTGCCTATAACTTTCATTTCTGCACTATAGTAGGTAAGTTTGAGAAGTAACACTTCTAATTGTATGAAGCGCCTATCACTGTTCAAATTGCTAACACTTACTTTGGGTGTTGCAATAATCTTTGAAGGGTAACTATTACAAAAAGATTAGCTATTGGGCTGCGGGTGTAGCTAGTGGTTCAATGCTTTCTTAGCATGCCCAAGGCCCTGGGTTTAATCATTCACACTGCAAATAAATAAATAAATAAAAATAAATAAATAAAAGAAAGAAAAGAAAAGAGAAAGAAAAAAATGGAATATCAGAGTTAAACATTTTAGAAAGTATTGGTTCTTTAAGTTGTTAAAGAACTTTTGCGTCTTTGTTTTAGTATCAAGCTCCATGACTAGTTTTTGGACAAAGTGAAATAAACTTTCCTAACGTTGATTTTCCCCCTTTACCCTCAACATTTCTGTAACTGCATCATTACTTGAATGAGTTGAAAACTTGGGATACTTTCTTGTAATTGTAAATCTTCATTGTCAAAAGGCTATTTGCTTCAGCTCTCTCTCTCTCTCTCTCTCTCTCTCTCTCTAAATAGAACCAAGTTAACTCAAATCAAAATATTATTCACCAAGGGATGTGTTCCTTTCCATCCTGCTATTAGCAGTAGGAGCAAAACCTCCAATTTTGTTTGTATGGGCAGTTGGAAACCTTGTGAGATGGAGGACCACGTTCAGAAGGCCATTAAGGGAAGTGTAGCTGGCTACTTACCTCCGTCCACCCTGGGAGGAGTTGGCCAAAACCCTGCTGACTGAATTTGGAAAGCCCTTGAAACATGTCATTAATGGTGCTTTCTTTTGAAATTGGGCTGTTGACCTAATTGTGATGGACAAAACCTGGCCAAATCATGCAGCAACCCCCTCCCACCAAAGGGCAGTGTGAGTGAAGTGTTTTAGCAACATCACTGATTTTAGTTTCATAACCTCAGCTCATAAAGATGACAAAAAACACCCAAGCTATCAAGTAGGATCCAATGAGGGCAGAAGTATAATTTAATTTTGAGCATTTGTATGTTAAATGGCATGTTGTTGGCATAGTTTGAAAGCATAATTCTGGTGTCTCTCCACACCCAGTTCCTCCTAAATATTTGGGAGAGTTTCATAACACTGTGTAGGAGTTGTGCACACCAAACCCTCTTAAACCGATCTGTTCATGCATTCCTCCCAGGCTTCACACGGTCATAAATGTCTTTCCCCATCCGAGTCCTGGGAGGTGGTGTGGTGCCTTGGAATGGACTAGTATTTAGAAGCCAGGAGGCTGTATCTTAGTGGTAGAGTGTTTGCCTGCCAACCATCGCTGGAACAGCAAAAACAAGAAATGAAGGAGCCATGTCTGCCCGAGTTCAAATTCTGTTTGTTTTTTTTTTAAAGAGAGAGAGAATTTTAATATTTATTTTTTAGTTTTTCGGCGGACACAACATCTTTGTATGTGGTGCTGAGGATCGAACCCCAGCCGCACGCATGCCAGGCAAGCGCGCTACTGCTTGAGCCACATCCCCAGCCCAAAATTCTGTTTCTTCCGTAGGTCCATGGGTCACATTTAGGCTGTTAAAGGACACAACTCCTGGTGTAAACGGAGCAGATACGAATGACTACATGATATAAATATCCCAGATAAGTGCTACCGATATTCCCAGTCCTTTATCAGAAAATATTTAGTTCTTCCATAGACCCCTATTTTCATGTATTTATCCACTAGGCTGAGTTTATTACTAGTTTGTCAATCACATGTTAAAATCAATACAAGGGGCTAGTGTTCTGCTCAGATATAAAACACTTGCCCTAACATGCTTGAGGCCCTGTGTTTGATTTCCAGCAATGCAAAACAAACAAACAAACAAAAAACTCACACTATCATCATGATGGCCTGTTGAGTATACTCAATGCTAGGACTCTACCCAAACGTTGAATGTTTTTCAGCCTTTAGGCATTAAGCTTGACATGGTTTTCTGAACAACAGAACCAGCCCAAAGAAGGCCCCCCAAATCCAAGAATCAGTTTTAATCTTTTACAGATATCCCAGTGACAGTCAAATGGTGGTACATGCCTGTAATCCCAGTGGTGCAGGAGGATGGTGAATTCAAAGCCAGCCTCAGCAACAGTAAGGTGCTAAGACCCTGTCTCTAAATAAAATACAAAATAGGGCTGGGGATGTGGCTCAGTGCTTAAGGGCCCCTGAGTTCAATCCCTGGTACCCACCCCACCAAAAAAGATCCAGATATCCCAGTGACAGCTCCTTGTTCTTTCTGAATCCACTGTTTCCCTTTCTTGAAATTCTATTGGGCAGAGTAATTGGAGCACTTCCTCACCTGACTCCTCATTGGCCATGAGAACAGTCACCTGCACCGCCCAAGTCCAACTGATGATGATTGAGATCTGTCAGAATAAATCAGAAGCCTCTTCTAGTGTTACGAAGCTTTGTGGATGAGTTGCACTTTTGAGGTGGCAACAACAAAGCCATATTTTCTAGTCTGAAGAAGTTTTAATGTTTGGAACTTGAACAGATTAGGCAGAAATATTGGAAGTTTGTCCATAAAAAGGGGGATTATGAGGAAGGAGTGGATGAGTACAAAGACTTTGATTTAATTTAAAATTAATAAAGAGTCAAGGTGTATACAGAAGGCAGCCCCAAAAATGTAGAAAAACATGTAGAAATAGAGAACTTTTTTTAACCCTTTGCCTTACACCAAAGTTTAAGGGGATCAATGACATTCACCCCCCCTTTCCTGTCCATCCTCTCAAGTTATGTCTCGATCACTTGGAGCAGACATTAATTTAGTAAACTTGAAGTTTTCCCCTCCCTTCCCTTCTCCCTTTTCCACCTCTCCCCTGTGCCTCCCCTCCCCCTCCTTTTTCTTCCTTGTAACTTTTTTTTTTTTTCTTTAGTACCCAGGGCCTCACACTAAGTCACATCCCCAGCCCAATGTAGCTTTTGGGTTTTAGTGGGAGTACCAGGGATTGAATTCAGAGCCACTCAGCCACTGAGCCACATCCCCAGCCCTATTTGGTAATTTATTTAGAGACAGGGTCTCACTGAGTTGCTTAGTGCCTTGCTTTTACTGAGGCTGGCTTTGAACTCATGATCCTCCTGCCTCTGCCTTCCAAGCCCCTGGGATTACATGTGTGTGTGTGTGTGTGTGTGTGTGTGTGTGTGTGTGATGGGATTTGTGGGGATGAGGTATAGCTCAGTGCTAGAGTGCTTTCCTAGCATGTGTGAAGCCTGAGTTCAATCCCTACAATACACACACACACACACACACACACACACGCACACACGCACGCACGCACGCAAGAAAGATGGCGTTTTGTCAACATTCTTGTAGTTTGGACCTTGAATGTCCCCTGGAGGTCCACATGTTGAAGTTAAAGAACTATTCTTGGTCCCCAGGGTAGTACCACTGGGAGATAGTGGAACCCTTAGGAAGTGGGCCTAACAAGTCATTGGGAGCATGTCCTCAAAGGGAATTGTTGAACTTTGGCTCCTTCACCTTTTGCTTTCTGCCCATGAGCTGAGCAGTTTTCTCTGTCACACGTTCCCTGCCATTGCCTAAAAGAGGCCTAAAAGTCCCTGATTATGGACTGGAAACTCTAAAACTGTGATCCAAAATAAAGCTGCCCCCCCACCCCCCAGTGCTGGGGATAGAACCCAGAACCTCACACATGCTGAGTAATTGCTCTACCCCTGAGCCACATCCCACACCAAGCTTTTCTCTTTATAATTATCTCAGGTATGTTCTTACGGTGGTGGAAAGCTGACCAACACAGACATTCATTCCAAAATCATGAGGAAACACGGAAAACCCTGGGGTGCCTTTGTCCCCAGGAAGAGCATACAACAGGGATTTGCACTTCTCCACTGGCCTCGAGTTCTTGGCTTCCAGTTTGGTTTCCCTCGGGCCCTAGCGAGTGGGCAGTAACAACTGTGCTCATCTGACTCCTGACAGCCAGGTCTCAAAGAGGGAAGTCACACACTTCCCAAGTGCTGATCCACGCTCTGCTGCTGCAGAAGAAATGGTTCATAACTGTGGTTAGGCAGCTCGGAGCAGGCCTGGCCTTCACCAGCACAGTCAGGTGTGTCATTCTCTTCAGGAACTGGCCCCTCTGTGGGCCTGGTTCTTTTCCTCCAGAGGTAACGATTGTCTTTTTTTGGTATTTCTGCAGTGGTGATCTTACTTGCTCTTCTCATAGAAGACCTGAGGAATTTGCCAGCCCAAGTCACAGCTGGCTCCCAGGTGGTTCTCAGTCCTGTGACCTCACCAACACCCCAACCCAGATTGGCTTGGGAGGTTCAAACTTGGCTCGCTGGGGCATGATGCTTCCCAATTCTCACACCGGGAGATTTATGGGCAGGCTGTGGAGAAAACAGATCTCTAGAGGTGGGAGGTGGCCAAGCAGTTTACTTTTGTAGCATGTTCTAGAATTCTGCCTAACACAGAAGAGGTTGACCTCATTTTTACCCCACCCAAAGATTAAGTGAGAGTAACTAGATAACTCGCAAGCTCTTACTGACATTGCTAAATGACCTAGCAAAGAGAGTTCTTCATTTTCTGTTTCTCTGTCTCTGTCTCTTCCTCTCTCTAAATATATGCTAGTGTGCATTTACAGATTAAAAAAGAGTATAAGTATATTTTTTATATACGTATATTCAAGAAGAATTCTCTTCTCTTCCATGGTGTGTCATTTACAACACGGAGTTTGCCATCAAAATGATCCGAGAATGGCTCTCCAGTTCCCACAGTTTGCCGGTGACTGTGCCTTTCAGGTAAAAATGGGCGACAGAGCTCAAATAGTTTCTTGTTGCAAAGAAATTCTTCAGTGTCCATTTCCTGGAGATAATGTAGAAAATGCAAGCAGGTTTCTGACATACTTCAGCTGTTCAGGAAATACTTTAAATAATTTCCTGCTCTAGAGAATAGGAGGAGGGCCAGAAAGTTGGAAAGCATTCCTCTCTTTCTTTACGGTCTCAAATGCAGTTCACAAGAACCTCTGCCATTCACAGACCCACTCCTTCAGCTCCTTTCTGGCCCCACCAGCCTTTTTTTAAATGCGGGAATGTTTTTTTTAAGAGTGTGGCGAGAATCCTGGCAACTTGGGCTTCCCATCGCATCCTGGCCTGCGCTTCCTAAGGAACTTTACAAATCGGAGCTCATTAAGCCTGGAAAGCCCCATGAGAATCCTCTGGGCCGTTATTGAAATGCAGCCAGCTCTGAGGTGGACCAGCCGCTGTTTTTGCCCTGCACAGCAACAATTCAAGCAGTGGAGAGGAAGGGAAACGAACTGCCTAATGCAATCAAAACTGCAAGGAAGGAGCAGGCTAAGCAAGACGTAATTAATTGCCTCCGTGGTTTGCTTCGGGGGGCCTCAGCTACTGGCATTTTTATCTGGGTCATTTAGGCCTTTGGTTAGATTTCAGGTAATCGTTAATAAATAAAAATCTTTTATCTAAAGCAAGGCAAAGTTTGCTCACACCCTGCCTCCCAATGGAACATTGGATAAAATGTGGAGACATTTTTGGTTGTCACATCCAGGAAGGGGGACATTACTGTCTACTAGTGGGTCAGGGACAGCTGCTAAACATCTCGTAGTGCATAGAGAGACCTATCTGGTCCAAAACGTCAACAGCGTGGAGGTTGAAAACCCTGGTTTAAAGGTCCCAAGGGATTCAGGGTTGACCAGTGTCCACGATTAGTCTTGGGTCTTCTATTCATGACTGTCTGGCCCATTCAGCTCTAGAACCGACTCTCAGGGCAGCAGGCTGAGCCTCGTGGGGTTCCAGGGTCAGTACCCTTGGATGCCTCTGGGCTGGTGACACTCTCCTGAGGCCCCTGATGAAGACACACCTCTCCCTGCATCATGGGCTCCAGGCAGTCGGGTGCCCCTACGTCTCCAGAGAGGGAACCACTTGCAGCGCCCCAGAGCTCGGAGGTCCTGATTGTCCTGAAGTGACCTCGAGGAGGCAGTCCTGCTCCTCTGACAGCGCTTATTCAGAGAGGCTCTTTATTTCCAGCCTCCTTGAGGCCCAACTGCCAGGGCTTGAGCCAGAGGCAGCCTGGGGGACGTGCTGCTCATGGAAAGAGGCTGAAAGGTTTAATTCCAACCTTTCCTTTTGCAAACTTAAAAATGGTATTCTCTTGAGAAGACCTGGGACTCCTTCAACTCACAGAGGAAGCCTCCTGGACACCCCATGGAGCCCCTCCCTCCTCTCCCTCTGACCTCCTCCTGCTGCTGCTGTCCCCACACTGTGTCCACTTCTTCCCTGAGGGGAAGATGTCCATCTGTCCTCCCTTGATCCACATCTTGTTCACTCTGGGCCCAGCACTGGGCACGGGCCTACCCCATCCCCCTGGCAGGCGTTTAAAAAGAGAAAGTAGGGGTTTGGGCTGGCTCAGTGGGGAGCACTCACCTAGTGTGTGTGAGGCTCTGGGTTCATCCCTGGCACCAGAGAATGGAAAGAAAAGAAAAGAAAAAAAGGAGAAAGTCTACCAGATCTCATTTAACTGGAGCTGGGCCACTTGGAAAGCCAGAGAGGCCTAGAGTCCACTCTCAGGGCAGCAGGCTGAGCTCTTTCCCTGGGTGGCTGGGCTGTGGCCATGGGTTATTTGTTAATCAAATCAGAAGGGCTGACAGCAACAAGCAGGGCACACGAAACTGCAGGAACATGCTGTCTCACGGGTCTGGACTCAAGGTGCCAGACGTCTGAGGGCCATGAGGGACAGGTCCCTCCCAGGCCTCTGTCCTTGGCTTGTCATGGCCATCTCTGCCCCGTGTCTCTTCACATTACTTCCCACTGTCCACATTTCCCTTCCTATAAGGACGCCAATCATATTGGACTAGTGCCCACTTCAAATGGCCTCATTTTAACTTGATTGTCTCTGTTAAGATCCTGTTTTGAGATAAGGTCACATGGTAAGTAGCAGGGGTTACTAGGACCACGTATCTTTTTTTGGGGAAAAGCAATGCAAACTGTAACAACCAAATTCAATTCATAATCCAAGATTGCATCTTTTTTTTTTTTTGAGGTGGGCTCTTGCTACGTTGCCCAAGCTGGTCTCAAACTCCCAGGCTCGAGATATCCTCCTAACTTGGCTTTCAAAGTGGCTGGGACTCTAGGCATGTATCACAGTGCCTGCCCTGGAATTGGATCTTTGGGCAAAAAATTACATTAAGAGATTACTTGAGCTATTGGCAATATTCACGTATGCACTGTAAATAATGCATAAATAAATAATAAGATAGCAATATGAAATATGAATTCAATGGGAATTGAATGTGAAAATTATACTATGGTTACACAGAAAAGTCTTATCCTTTAACAAAAATAACAAAGTATTCAGGTATAAAGGGGCATAGAACTCACACTCATAGTTCAGCAAAGATTAAAAATGTAAAGGGCATGCCAGGCACGGTGGTGCACGCCTGTAATCCCAGCAACTCAGGAGACTGAGGCAGGAGGATCACAAGTTCGAGGACAGCCTCAGCAATTTAGTGAGTCTCTAAGCCACTTAGCAGGGCCCTGTCTCAAAATAAAAAAATAAAAAGGGCTGGGGATGTGCCTCAGTGGTAGAGTTCAGTCCCTGGGGGTCAATGCCCAGTACTGCAAAAATTAAAAATAAAAATATAGAGGAGGGACAGAGCTGAAGAGCTGGTGTGGCAAGATGTTCTTTGTATGATTCTTTGAAGTTTAAAATGATTTCAAGATTAAATTTTAAAAAGCTAACACAGTTGATAGACTTTATGGAAGTTAGACCTTTTCTCCAGATCACTCCCTGTTCTCTGCAGGGAGGATTTTAGGAAGAGACTGTCCACAGCTTTGCTTCTGGAGGGGAGGACCTCATGTCGCCTTGGTTTTACTAGTCCATCGTGAGGTGTGCACACAGCACAGGCCGCCTGGGCTCAGGTGGTGCCCTCACACCACCTGCTTTGGCTGGGAGGTGAGGGATGTGCCCGGGGCGTCTTCCTCGGGGAAGACAGTTGCCACCCACAGCCTGGGCTCCTGACCAGTCAGGACATAGCTGGGTCAGTGTGACCCTCCCAACCTACATGCAGGTGACAGTGACCTGCACAGCAAGCTTCTCTGTCAGGGCGATAGGCAGTGGAGACTGACCGTCATTCCTTGGGTGAACTTCCTAGGGACGAAGGTTCTGGTCTTGTGGTGTGGATCTTAAATGTCCCCTAAAGGCCCATGTGCTCAAGGCCTAGTGGCCAGCCTGTGGCGTCATCGGGAGGTGGTGGAAGCTTTAAGAGGTGGCCTCCCTGGAGGAAGTTAGGTCATGGGTGTGCCCCTGCCCTCTGCTTCTCTGCCCTCAGGGGGCAGCTTGCTCTGTCCCTGCTCCCCACCATGACGCTGGGCCACCACAGGTCCCGGAGCAGCGGAGCCAGCCCACGGTGACTGAGACCTCCAGACTGTGAGCCAAAATAAGCCTTTCCTCCCTTTCAGTTGACTTACCCCAGGTGTCGGTCACAGCCAGGGGCCGCTGCCTGGCACGCCTGGCTGTAACCGAGTCAAGAGGGTCTGGGCCATCAGAAGGGGCCACTCCTGGTGGGTGGACACACGGTTGTTTATTTGCCAGATAGCTGCTGCGGAGTGAGCCGAGGGCCCTGGGGAAGTCTCTGGAAGCTACAGGGATGTGTGGGCAGCCCCCTCCCCTCCCCTCCTGCCCTCAACCCTACTCAGCACCTCAGGCTCAGCCCTCCCTGCAGACTCCCATCAGGGCCACCCTGGTCATCTCTCCTGGTCCTGGTCCCCGGGATCAATGATGCCTCTAGGGCATACGACTGAGGCCAAGGGTGAGGGAGACCAGAGATGGACCAGGATGTGGAAAGGAGAAGCAGTCATCCTGAGATGGGTCTGGGAGAAAGAAGAACACGAAACCCGGTTGCCTCTAAAAAGCATGAGTGGGGCTGGGGACGGGGCTCAGGGCTAGAGCGCTTGCCTAGCAGGGGCGAGTCCACACCACGGAAGGGAGGAAGGGAGGAGGGAGGGAGGGAGGACTGCTCCCTGGGCTTCCCCCTTTCTGTCTCGTAGATGAGGAAACGCGGACAATATAGCAGGAGGCTCTGGTCTTACCGCTGCTCTTCCTCCAGCCCACACAACAAGCCAAGAGGCTTTTTCCTTTTTTAATGGTATTGGGGATTGAACCCAGAGGCACCTAACCACAGAGCTACCCCTCCAACCCCTTTTATTTTTTAAGACAGGATCTCACTAAATTGCTCAGGGCCTCACTAAGTTGCTGAGGCTGGCCTCCAAATTGCCATCTTCCTGCCTCAGCCTCCCTGAGCCGCTGAGATCACAGACCTGCACCACTGCGCTGGCTAGACCTTGGTTTTTAATTTTCCTCTTCAAAGGAGAAATTCCCCTCAGGGGCGTCTGGGCAGGGGCTGGGAGTGTCCGTCCATGTGGGGCTCCACCGTAGCCACCTACTTGCTAAGATCTTAGGTAAGTTATTTCACTTTTCTGTATCTCAGTTCCTCATTTCTGAACATGGGACTATCCCTCCCCCTCCCCTCCCGGGTTGTAGTGGGGGTTACCTGGCTTCCCCAGATAAAATGATCAACACAGTGCCCCGCAGCCAGGAAGCGGCAGACAGTGGTCACCAGGGGGGCCCTGCCTCGGGACTTGGACTTGTTCTCAGCAAACACTTTCAGCCTCAGTTTGGAGGCTGAGCTGTCTGCACCAAGTGAAAGGAAACACAGCCTCCTTTTTATTAAAAATGTTATTGTTTGCAAGTTCACATCCATTGACCCTAATACCTCGGGGCCCAGGATCTTGTCCGTGGGCCACTCCCGCGTCTCCCCCTTGCCTTTCCTGTGGCTGCTTCTGTGATGTGGAGGCTGATTTGGTCGCTTACTGGTAAATCCTAAAGTGAGTGAGCGGATTCTTTTGGTTTTACAGAAGAAGGTGAGAAACAACGTTTTCCTTACAGTGATGGTCTGGGGACAGAAGATGGAAGCTATTGGTAAAATGAAATAAATTCAATGAGGTTTTTTTTTTTTCATGGTGGGTCAATCTTTCATGCATCTTGAAAACAGGAACAGGGGCGTGGGGGTTCGCTATCAAAAGCGATGAGGGGGAGGCTGAGTTTGTTCTGGGCCTGGAGGTGTTTGTGAGCTGGGAAAACGGCCACAGGGAGGCAGTAGAGCTCAGTGGCTAATAGCCTGGCTCTGGATTCAGAC
This sequence comes from Marmota monax, assembly GCF_021218885.2. Lineage (NCBI taxonomy): Eukaryota > Metazoa > Chordata > Mammalia > Rodentia > Sciuridae > Marmota > Marmota monax. The sequence goes on from NW_026695045.1 coordinate 634,992, forward strand.
AGATTGGAGTTTCAATCCAGGCTCTGACGCCGAATAGCTGTGTGATCACCAGTGAGTTGCTTAACTGCCCTGAGCCTGAGTGTCCAACTTGACAAAATGGATGTAAAACTAGGACCTAATTCCTAGAGAAGTTTTAAGAGTTCATCGGGTAAGCTCTCTAAACAACAAGAGAATAAGGGAGCAACACATTTCAGAGAAGGGGTTAAATGTTTGCATCCGGACCCTGATGATCAGGTGGGAGGAATTTAGAGCTAATCACTGGATTCTGTGGTGCTTCAGGAGGTGCAGCTGGCTGACGGGGTGGGCTGGTGTTGGTGGAGGATCAGGCTGCTCATCTTTACCAAAGCAGGGAGAGAAACCACGAGGCAGGTGGTCTCTACCCGCAGCACCCCTCGGGGGTGAGCTTGAAGCCCGGTGACCTCTGAAATGCTCAGCGGGGAGGGTTTAGGGCCTGGGGGATTCCAAATGGCAGCTACCCACAGGACGGGGAGCGTTCACTGGCACTTAGGTTAAAGGCGCCGACACCCGCATGCTCCATCCACCCAGGCCTCTCAGGGGAGCCTTGTTACCGTGCTGCGAGGGACTGCTGGCCTCAGCTCTTTCTGCAGACGAGGACTCGGAGGCATCCTGAGGTCGAGTGGCTTGTCACCGAGTCCCATCCTTTTCTGATCTCACCATCTTCTCCGAGAGACCAGGGAGGCAGTGTCTTGCTCTGCAGGGGCTCCTGGCCTTGGGGCTTTGACCCTGGACCAGGGTGCCCACTTGGGGGAGCAGGTTCCCCAAGAACACCCTAGCGGGCCCCAGGGGAGGGCCAACTGGTTTCACCTGGCCATGAGGCCATGTCCCTTCTGTGTTTGGGGATAACAGGGGACAAGATGGGAGTGAGAAGCTGAAGCCTCTAAGGAACATTGGATAGGACTCCAGGCCTTAGGCTTCTCTCCAGAATGAACCCGCTCTTTTCTGGCTGCTACTGATTTATGGAAAAGGGAGGAACTAACACTGGGCAGAAAAAGGGCCAAAGCCAGATGGTTTTAAGAGATTTTTCCCCGAAGTGCTTCCTTTTGTCCCAAGAGCGATTCTTTGAGCCTTCAATCTGAGTCTGAGAAGGAAAATCGTATTTACCACAAACATGCCACCCCTGGCACACACTTACCTCTCAATCCCATGAACTCTTGGGAGCCAGGGACACAGATTCCACCTTTACAGAAGAAGAAACAGAAGGTCAGGGAGGTTAAGGAAGCTTCCCCCCCACCAAATGGCAAGATTGGAAAAGTGAGCTCTACTCGCTCTATACCCTGCCTCATGTGCCAGGGGTGGTGCTGATTGCTGGGCATACAACAGTCCCCCTCCCTCCCTTTCAATAATAGAAGAGATAAGCCAGGCGTCCACAGGACCAACTGGAATGGGGGTCAGGATGGACAGTCTTCTGGCGCTGGGCTGTGTCTTGTGCTTAGTGACTTCATCAGGGCAACTGTGGCCCCGTGAAGAGGGAAGTGTTCCCATTTTTACCCCTGGGGAAACTGTGGTTCAGAGACAGTGCGACGGTTGCTGAAGATGGCACAGCAAGCAGTTGTCCCTGCCCAGCCAAGGGAGGCTCCCCACAAGGCACAAACAAGCTCCTCGGGCAGATGCGGTTGCGCTCGGTGTGCACAGCCTCAGCCTGAGTCATCTGCAAGTCGAGGAACCAGCCTCCCTGGACACACGAGGAGGCTGTTTTGTCCATTAGGTGGAGCTGGGCCCAGATAATGTGGTTCTAAGCAGAGAAGATGGCCTCATTCCAACGGCGTCCCCTCTGTAAGCCCTTGGGCGCTGTCCAGGCCTGGTGACCCATGGAAGAGGTGACGCTGTGCCCTGGTGTCCGAGCCACATGGCTCGGCCAAGTCCGCTGGGCTTCTTCCAGCTCAGAAACCCATTTGTTTCTACCCTTCGATGTGAACCAGATGTGGGCACCTGGGGCTGCAGGAGGCCCCGGGCCCCGCTCTCAGCGCCTGGCCAGGGGGTACTCGGGAAGCGGCGGCTGGTGGGCCGCCTCCTCCCCCTGCCCCTCGTCCCAGCCCTCACTGGCACCCCTGCATCGTCCCTCTTCCCCGGCACCATGTGAAGCAGGGTACGGCTGGACAGATCTCAGAAGTCCAGAAGTCCTGGATGGTCCTCCAGGAACTTTCTGGGCCTCTAGCTCCATGGGTCATGTTCTTCCCACTCACAGTGTGAGTTTAGGAAAAAAGAAAGAAAGAAAAAGTGCAAAAGGAGGCTGAGGGCGGGCACCCTTCAGTGCTTCCTCACCCCTGGTGATCTGGGGCAAGTAATTCACGTCTGCATGGACAGTGGGCTCACCGGGCTGCAATCTGTTACGGTCACTATTAATTTTAATGATCACTCTGTTCCCAGGGCAGCCAGTGGGGGCCCATTCAAGCTACTTGCTGTGCCTCTTTGGTTACAAGCCATCATCCTCTGAGCTTTCTACACAGGCTGTTCCAGGCTTATCTGTCCTTCCCTGTCCCAGCCCTGGAGTCAGCTGGTTCTCCAAGGACCCTGGTTCTTTTTGGTGAAATGGTATTTAGAACTCAAGATCTGGATGCTAAGTGTGCTTGTTGGTCATCCGGTGAGGTTATTTCCTGTCCCTCTCAGTGACAGTGAGGGGGTGTAGGTGTAAGCACACAATTATTCATAACTGTATTTATTTATTACTTTCAAAAGTTGTGGGAGTGTGGAAGTGGTTAGCTCAGGGGTAGAGTGTGTGCTAGGTTCCATCCCTAGCACCCCCCAAAATTGAGGCTATGTGTATAAAATATGTACATGTGATATATATTTATATTACATATATTTATTATATACATAACAACATTTAGCATCTTAACCATGATTAAGTGTACAGTTCAGTGGTGTTAAATACATGCACATGTTCGACTATCATCACTATCTGTTCACATAACTTTATATGCAAAACTAAAGCTCTCTACCTATTAATCAATGGTTGACTGATTGACCTATTTATTTGTTTAATTTACTTTTTTTTCAAGTATGAGGATTGAACCAGGGATATTCTCCCTGAGCCCCATCCTCAGCCCCCCTCCTTCCCTTTTAACTTTCATTTGAGACAAGGTCTTGCTAAGTTGCCGAGGCTGGCCTTGAACTGGCCATCCTCCTGCCTCAGCCTCCTGAGTAGCTGGGATCACAGGTGTATGCCACTGTGTGAACTCTAATTTACTTAGTTTTTTGTGGTGCTGGGACAGAAGCCAGGGCCTCGTGCATGCTGGGCAAGGGCTCTACCATTGAGCTACATCCCCAGCCTTCATATTTATTTTTATCTCTATGGAAAAAACATAAATTCACCCTGATACATCCAAGTGTCACCCAATGCCATAGGGGTCATCCTAGACTTCTCTCTTTCCTTATTGGTAACTCTCCTTGACAGCAATGGCCTCCCTTCCCTGACTGGACTCCAACTGCCCATTCTTGGCCGTGTCCTGCTCATCCTTCTCACCCTGCCTGAGCTGGGACCCTCAGTCAGACTGTGCTGGTGTGGGCTCCTGCTCCTTGCACTGTTGGGCACCCGCCTTGTCCTGTCCCCGAACCTTCAGGCTGAGTGTTCAGGAAAGGAAGAGGCTTGGGAGCGAGATGGTGGAAGGACTCCTCGTCCCACGGTTTTTCAGGACTTCCGGCTGCGTTTGGACCTCACCAGTGGCTGGGCTTCTCCGGCTCCAGCTTCTCATCCAGGACACTGTGTTGTGTCACATCGTCTTGTCTCCTTAGTCTCCTCTGGCTGGTGACAGCATCTCGTTCTTTCCTGATGTCTTCTCATGATTAGGATGGGGATGTAGATGTGGGGGAAGAAGGTGGAAGAGGTGAAGTGCTCTTCTCATCACGTCATAGCAAGGGACGTGTTGTAGCAACATATTATAGTCGTGTTTTAAAGACGGAGAAAGCGGGACTCCAAAGCTGCCATCTGCCTAAGGTCACATAGCCAGAGACGGTCCAGGGAAGATCTGAGCCTGGATCATCTGAGTTTTGTATCCATTTCTTTTTCTTATTTTGCTATTGGGGATTGAACCCAGAGATGCTTTACCATTGAACCATGTCCCCAGCCCTTCTTGTTTATTATTATTATTATTTTAAATTTTGAGACGGGGTCTCACTAAGTTGCTGAGGCTGGCCTGGGTTTTGCAATCCTCCTGCCTCAGCCTCCCAAGTTGCTGGGATTACAGGCGTGTGCCACTATGTCTGGCTGTACCATTTTTTCAGTTTGAGAAGGTCAGCTAGCTGGTCAAAGAAATAAAGCAAAGGGCGGAAGGTGAGAGATTTTGCCCACAGCTGAGGGCTTCAGCCAAGGCTGAGTCACCCTCCCATGACCTCTTTCCTGTCTGGCTGGCGGGGTGTAGTAACACAAACCTGTAATCCTGGCTCCTCCGAGGCTGAGGCAGGAGGTTCATGAGTTCAAAGCCAGCTTTAGCAATTTAACGAGGCACTAAGCAAATCAGTGAAACCCTGTCTCAAAATAAAATTAAAAAGAGGTGGGGTTATGGCTCAGTGGTTAAGCACCCCTGGGTTAATCCTTGGTACCCCCTCCCCCCACCCCCAAAAAAGATTCCTCTGGTGCAAGTAGCAAAGCAGGCTTCTCTTTAAATAGATCTGTTAGGACCATCTTTTGTCCATTAGGTGGGATTGTCTGGTCCTTGTGTCTCTAGTGTGGGGATAAAAATAATCTAATATGATCATTTAAAAAATGCATTTTGGGGGGCTGGGGCTGTAGCTCAGCGGCAGAGTGCTTGTCTAGCATGTGTGAGGCACTGGGTTCAATCCTTAGCACTACATAAAAGTGAAGCAAATAAAAATAAAGACACACTGTTCATCTACAACGACAAAAGAAGTGCATTTTTCTTGAGGGTCCAAGTTATATGAGAATCCTATCGCCAAAGAGCCTGCAGTGCTGAGGTCCTCCGTGCTCTGTCCCTACCGTCTTCCAAGTGCCTTCTGCTTTTTGAGCCTCTCCCACTGGAATGCTGTCCCTGCTTTGCCTGCTCCCGGCCTCTCTGCCTAGAAGTTAACAGCAGAATCACCACCACTGCTTTAGAGACTCTGGAACATCTTGAAGTTTCAAAGTCTCCGTCCCAAACCAAGTCCCCAAGGAAGGATTCAACCAGCATGTGTGTTTCATTTGGTCTTCACTTAATTAGGAAAAAAAAAAAAAGTTAAAATTAGTTTGCAACATTAAAAAAAAAAATCAGGAGCTCATCATCAAAGCCTGGATTTTGGCTTCTCTTGAAAAATCAGATGTGGCAATAAGTGGCCCACGTTCCGCATGGCAGCCCGTGGCCAGAGCGGAAGAACAGCTGCCGCTTGGCTGTGGCGCTCCTGTTCATTCTCCTCCAGTCCTTGTCACTGACACCGTCCTAGCCTCACCCCTTGGGATTGTCTTCCTGGTCTCTCATTCATTCACTCAACAAACACTGAGCCTCCTCCCAGGCCAGGTTCTGCAGTCGGCTCCCAGATTAACCACATCTATGTTGGTGATTCCAGAACTGTATAGGTAAACCCTGCTAATGGGGGAGCATGGAGGAGGGGCCCCGAGCTCAGCCTGGAGGGACAGAGGGAGGCTTCCTGCAGAGACACATGCCCGGGAAACATGGGTTGCCATCTAAATTCAAGTGAGGTTTTTGTTTAGTTTTTTGGTACCAGGGATTGAACTCAGGGACACTCAACCACTGAGCCACATCCCCAGCCCCATTTTGTATTTTATTTAGAGACAAAGTCTCACTGAGTTGCTTAGCACCTTGCTGTGGCTGAGGCTGGCTTTGAACTCGTGATCCTCCTGCCTCAGCCTCTTTAGCCACCGGGATTACAGGCCTGCGCCACCTTACCAGGCTCAAGTGAGGTTTTAAGGGGCCCCCTGACCTTGGGCTGGGCAACTGCCTGTGGGGGCATCTCTTGTAGTTTGCTCTCCACGGCCCCATCGCTCTGCTGATTCTCACCCCCTCTTTCCTTCCAGAGTAAGACTGTCATGTTCATCTTGGGGCCCGTCACAGTTGTGAGTGGTCAGGGAGTGGCACAAAGACATGTGGAGGTGGCTCAGCTGTGGTGTGAGATGACATCAGGCTAGGATGACCTCTCATGGGAATCACGGAGGCTCCGTTCCTTGGAGTTTGTGTCTGTGGTAGAGATGACAGGAGAAAGGGTAGAAAGGGTCTTGGAGTCGGCCAGCTTTGGCTTCAGTCCTGGTTTTACCCCTCATAGGCTGTGGGACCACAGGTAGTTATGACACTCTCTGAGCATGTTTCCATGCCCTTAAGATGGGACTCATAGGTGCATTCACAAGGTGACTGTCAATATTATGTGGAAAGCATGTAAAGTTTCAAGAGAAACAAAGGACTGAGGGTGTGCTCAGTGGTAAAGCACTTGACTAGCATATTGGATTGCCTGAGTTCCATCTCCAGCAATGCACACACACACACACACACACACACATGGCAGTGTTGGGAACATAACAGAGGCTCAGCTGATAGACACTCATCATCATTTTAGGGAAAAATGTTCTATGAAATTCCATCACCTGCATAGATTCAAGTCACCTTCACCACAGTTAGGACACAGAAGTGTTCCATCACCACTAGGCAACTCCTTCATCTTACCCCATAGCCAGCCACAGCATTCCCCTACCCCTAAGTCCTGTTCTATTCTCCATTACTATAATTTTGTCACTTTAGAATCGTATTCAAGTGGAATCACATTGGCTTTTTTTGAGATTGGCTTTTTTCTCTCCATGGAAAGCCCTGAGACCCATCCAAGTTGTTGCATGTATCAATGGCTCCTTCCTCTTTCTTGCTGAGTAGTATTCCATTTCATGGATGTACCACAATGTGTTTATCCATTCACCTGTTGAAGAACTTCTGGCTTGTTTCTGTTTTTTTACTTGCAGTGGTCAATTTTGTGTGTCAACTTAGCTGGGTCATGGGATGCCCTGATTGTTAGTTAAACATTATTCTGGCTATTTCTATGAGAGTGCTTTTGGATGAACCTAATATTGATAGACTAAATAAAGCAGATCAACCTTCCTAACAGGTGAGTATCATACAATCATTTGAAGAACTGAAAAAAACCAAAAATCTCCCTTCTCTGGGCAAAAAGAATTCCTTCTGCCTGAGTGCCTTTGAGATGGGTATACATTTTTTTTTCCTGCCTTTGGACTTAAACCCAAATATCTGCCCTTCCTGGGTATCCAGTCTACCAGGTTTCAGGCTAGAAATACACCTTTACTTCTCCAAATTACTGATGGCAGGTCCTGAAGTTGTCAACCTCCAATTCTTTTTATTACTATTTTTTTTAGTTGTTGATGGACCTTTATTTTATTTATTTATATGCAGTGCTGAGAATCGAACCCAATGTCTCACACATGCTAGACAAGTGCTCTTCCACTGAGCCCCAGCCCCAGCACTATTGTTTCTTGATGGGGATTAAACCCAGGGTCTTGTGCCTGCTAGGCACACACTGTACCCCTTGGTTACCCCTTCAGCCCAAGCCAATTCCTTACAAATATCCATTTGGTTCCATTTCTTTGGAGACCCCTGACTAATACACAGCTATTACAAATAAAGCTGTTATAGACATTTGTGCATAAGATTTTGTTTTGTTATGATTTTTAAAAATTTTTCATAGAATTAAAAAAATTTTTTTAGTTATTTTATTTTATTTTGCTTATTTATATGTGGTGCTGGGAATCGAATGCAGTGTACAAGGCAAGTGCTCTACCGCCGAGCTACAAGTTCAGCCCCTTGTTATGATTTTTGAGTCAGTGTCTCCCCTCGTTGCAGAGGCTGGTCTCAAACTTGTGGGCTCAAGCGATCCCACCCCCTCAACCCAGCTCGTCCTATGTAGCTACAGTCCTATAGCTAGGACGGTGGGTGTGGGTCACTGCACCCGGCCAAGATTTTGTATGAACTTTTTGCTAGGTCTTAAGGCGGGTGTATATTTAATATTTAACTTTATAAGAAATTGCCAAACCATTTTCAAGAATGGCTGCAACCTTTTTTACATTCCCACAGCTTATCATCTTTATTATGCTAATTAAATTACTTTGAAATGGGTTGACATTTTGAAGGCTGCTCATTCAGGAGAAGTTTGCCCACTTGTATTATAATCAGGGCTGTCACAACTGTCACATATCTTGTCCTCCACCTGCCTCCTCTCAGTACTGGGGATTGAACCCATTCCTCTACCACTGAACTACATTCCCTCAAGCACTTTTTGAAATGTTGAAACAGGGCCTCACTATGTTGCACAAGTTGGCCTTGGATTTGCAGTCCTCCTGCCTCAGCCTCCAGAGTCGCTGGGATTACAGGTGGACACCCAACTTGGTTACCACACCCGACCTGGTTTTAATTTTCACATACATAAGCCAAGTAGAGTCTGCAGGTTTATAAATCTGAAATAACAAAGCTGCTGCCTCAGATTTTCTGACTGGCAAAAGGTCTTGCCAGGCTTTGGAATCAGCCGGGTGCAGGGAAGCGTCACCAGGAAACTCAGGCTGCCTCGACCCGACAGGAAGCGTGGGACGAAGCTTACTCCAGCTCTGGCTGTGGGCACTCCAGCTGGGCCTGAGGCCTCTAGGCTGGCTCAGTGTGCACCATCAGGAAATGGCCCAGCCTCTTAAAATGACCCCACTCCTGAAAAAATAAAATTCACAAAAAAGGAAGCTTCAGGCTTCATCTCTAGAGATAGCACTGTATTAGCCAGGAACAAAGTTGATGTGCAGAGGAATTATAGCCCTGGGTTCCTGGGGCTTCACACACCCCTGTCAGTGGCAGGTGGCTTGGGGACTTCTCTTCCTGAAGAAGGCTACTGTGGCTTATCTACTGATGCCTGATGACACGAATCTCTTCCCATTTCCCCGCATCCTTCCCCACAACCCACTTGTGCCTCAGTATTTCTTACCTTGCTTTTGGTTATTATTAACTAATGACAGAATTTTTTTATTATAATTTTTTTATTGCATTCTGGTGTTGATAAATAGATCCAATCAGATGTCACAGTGTGGACCTGTATGAGTTTATATCATCTCCCCTGAGTCCCAATACACCTTACAGCACAGGTGAACTGTTGACTCCGTTTCATTAGGAAACTCCCATGATAGGAGCTAGAGACTCTCCGTGGTTCAGACACTTTACAAAGCGCCTGTGGCTGTACGTGGTGGGTCTGGGGTTGGACCAGGGCATCAGGGGCTGGTCCCATGCCTTGCCCCTCACTCTTGCCTTGGGGAAGCCAGGAGCCACATAGGTGGCCCTTGAGCACATAAGGTGTGGCTAGTCTGAACTCAGGTGGGATGAAGATGACTTGCTATGAAATAAAAAAAAAAAAATGGAAATAGAATCAAAAGTAACTCTTATCTATGTCCATTTTAAAATGTGACCAAAGAAATATAAAATGGGCTGGATGTAGTGGCCCACACCTGTAATTCCAGTGATTCGGGAGGTTGAAGCAGGAGTATTCCAAGTTCGAGTCCAGCCTCAGCAAGTTAGCAAGACCCTGTCTCATAATAAAAACAATAAAAAGGGCTGGGGATGTAGCTCAGTGGTAAAGTGCCCCTGGGCTCTTTTTTTTTTTTTTTTTTTGGTACCGAGGATTGAACTCAGGGGCACTTGACCTCTGAGCCACATCCCCAGCCCTTTTTTGAATTTTATTTAGAGACAGGAAACGTGGGACAAGGTTGCTTAGTGCCTCACTTTTTGCTGAGGCTGGCTTTGAAACTTGCTATCCTCCTGCCTCAGCCTCCGGAGCTACTGGGATTACACCTGTGCCCCTGGGCTGTTTTTATTGTGCTAAAATACACATACATTTAGTCTTTTAACCATTTTAAGAGTATAACTCGGTGGCAGTGGGCACCTTCACGGCCTTGTGCAATCATCGCCATCATCCATTTCTAGAATCTTTTTTTTTGTTATTTCCAAACAGAAACTCTGTACCTCCCCATCCCCCTGCCCCTGGCCAGCCTCTGTGATACTTTCTGTCCTATGAACATTCCTACTCTAGGTTCCCATATAAGGGGATTTTGCATCTGATTTATTTCACTTAGAATAATGCTTTTTGGATTCCTCCATATTGCACCATGTATCAGAATTTCAATCCTTTAATTAATTAATTAATAATTAATTTAGTGGTGGTGGGCATTGAACCCAGGGCCTCACACATGCTGGGCAAACACTGTACCACTGAGCCACAACCCCAGCCCTTCATTCCTTTTCAAGGTTAAGTAATATTCCACTGTATGTGTACACCGCACTTTGTTTATTCACTCATTTGTCCTTCATGTGGAAGGACATTGGGGTTGATCCACCTTTTGGCTATTGGGAATAATGCTGCTAGGAATGCGGGTGCACAGATGTCTCTTTGACTCCTCACTTTCAGTTCTTTGGGGTCCGTATCTAGTGGTGAATTGCTGGATCACATGGCAATTCTAGGAGCTGACCAATTATTTTCCGTGGTGGCTAAGCCACTTTACATCCCCACTGGCAGTGCACATGTGTTCCAGATGAGTGGTTATCTCCCCGGAACATCGATGTTCTAAGTCCAAAGAGAATGCCTACCTGTTAGAACAAACCCGAACTGTTCAGATGGACGTCAAGGTAGGAGTCACGTCGAGGTAACTCCGCTGAGTTGGCTGCGTCTCCGCCTGATCTTTATCGATGCCTGCTGTGTCTCTCTGCCTCCCTTTCTGCCGCTCATACCTCATTCTCTGCACAATCAACAAAGAGAACACATCACTGCCCTGCCTGGAACCTTCCCTGGAACCTTCCGTGCACCTCCAGCTCTCCTTGAGGTAAAGCCAGGTCTGGACATAGACACGGCGCCCCCCAGCTCCTTGCTCAGCAGCATCTTCGGACTTTCCTCTCTTCTTGTTTTTTTTTTTTTTTTTTGTGGTTCTGGGAATTGAACCCGGGGCACTTGACCCCTGAGCTACATCCCCAGTCATTTTCATTTTCTCTGGAGACCTGCTAAATTGCCCAGACTGGCCTCGAACTTGTGACCCTCCTGCCTGATCCTCCCACATCACAGGGAAACCCTCGTTTTCTCTTTTGCCGCCCTGCTGGCTTGCCTGCTGTAGTTCAGGCCAGTCTTGGCATGGCCCTGCTTCTCAGGTGTGTGCAGAGCTGGTGACTGCTACCTCCTGCCCTCCCTTCCCACTTTCAGATCCCTGGACCAATGGGGTCTTCTCAGAGAAGACTCCCAGGAATGGCCTATTTCTGTCCAGATCCTTAATCCCCTCACCCTGCTTGCTTTGTCAATACAGCGTTTATCATCCCCTGTCCTGTTTGCTGCCTGTTTGTTTTCCGTCTCCCTGACTCCTTTGGAGTAAGACTTTCCCTATCTTGTTCATCTTGTCTCCCTCACCCAGGCCCAGAACAGCGGCTAGCAAAAGGTGCTCATTCCTTAGCTGCATCTGTGTGTTAGATGGGTGGATGCCTGAATTAATACATTCGTAAAGCACACACGTTTTTATTTGCAAATGTTTTACACATCTGAAATATGACTGTATTCAGATCTGCTTGCAGCATGAGTGAAAGTGACTGCTCATCAAGGGACTGCCGTGCTTTTGTGACATGACTGTCACAATCTTATAAGTACCATCTAGGCAATCATGCAGGTCTAAGGTATGAAGTGACACTGTAAAGCATCTCATTCACCTCATAGCTCACTCCTTTCCTAACATGAAAGGTGTGTTTTGCCTGGCTATTGGATAAAGCATCACCCTCAGTGACACACTGCAGCCTATAAATCTGGTTTTCTGTCGCTGGGCTCCAGTTCACTTTCTCAGGTCTTCAAAGGAGGGGGCAAGTCACTCTCCCTTTAGCTGCCCTGAACCGCCTCTTGCAGGTGAGGGATGGAGGTGGGTGGGGATGAACAGAAGAGGCCACAGACTGCGAGGTAGTGATATAGTGTCTTCCACTTTTTAAAACTGAGTTATCATTCATGGACCAAAAAGCTGATTCCTTTAAAATGTACAATTAGATACTTTTAGTAAATTGAGTTAGGCAGCCCTTACCACCATCTAATTTTAGAACATTTCATAACCTCCAGATGAAACTCTTATCATTTCCCACTTACCATCTTCCAGTCATAGCAAGCATCTATTTTCTGTTTCTATGAATTTTCTTATTCTGTACATTACATATATGTATATGGATCACACAATATATGGTCCTTTGATTTTTAGCATGATATTTTCAAGGTTCATAAATGCTATAGAATAAATCATTACTTCATTCATTTTTTAGGGGGGGTACTAGGGATTGAACTCAGGGGTATTCAACCACTAAGCCACATCACCAGCCCTATTTTATATTTTATTTAGAGACAGGGTCTACTGAGTTGCTTAGCACCTTGTCATTGCTGAGACTGGCTTTGAACTTGTGATCCTCTCTGTGCCACGGTGCCCGGCTCAAGCATTCTTATTTTCAAATAATATTACATGGTGTGGAAATAACACATTTTGTTTATCCATTCATTATTGATGGGCATTTTGGTTATATCCACATTTTGGCTATTATATGAATAATGCTGCTGCAAATATTTATGTGCAAATTCTTGTGTGGATATGTTTCCGGTTCTTTGGGTAGAGAGCCAGGAGTAGAATTGCTGGGTTCTTGAGCAATATAGAGCAACACTATGTTTAATATTTTGAGAAAGGGTTGACCACTTTCCAAAGTGACTATGATATTTTATATTCCCACTGGGAATATGTGAAGGTTCCAATTTTTCCAAATCCCCACTAACCCTTCCTGTTATCCATATTTTTTAATTGTAGCCATGCTAGTGGATGTGCTGTGGAGTCTTGCTATGGATCCGATTTGCATTTCCCTAATGACTACTGATGCTGAGCATCTTTTCATGTGCTTATTGTTTGCTTGTCTATCTTTTTTGGAGAAATGTCTGCACAGGTCCTTTGCCCATTTTTAGATTAGTTGTCATTTTGTTGACAATAATTTATTGAGGTATAAGAGGTCTTTCTATATTCTGGATAGTAGGCCCTTATCAGATATGTGATTTGTAAATGCTTTTTTCCTTCTTTTTTTTTTTTTTTGGTACTGGTGATTGAACCCAGAGGTGCTGTACCACTGAGTCACATCCCCAGTCCTTTTTATTTTTATTTATTCACTTATTTATTTTATTTATTTTTTAAAAATATTTTTAGTTGTAGATGGGCACAATAGCTTTATTTCATGTATTTGTATTGGTGTTGAGGATTGAACCCAGTGCCTCACACATGCTCGGCAAACACTCTACCACTGAGCCATAACCCTAGCCCTTATTTTTTATTTTGAGGCAGGATTTGTTTACAGTCTTGCTAAGTTGCTGAGGCTGACCTTGAACTTGCAATTCTCCTGCCTCAGCCTCCCAGGTTGCTTGGATTATAGGCATGCACCACTGCTCCTGGTTCAATTTCTTGATAGTGTCCATGGGAGCACAAAAGTTTTAAATGATGATGAAGTCCAACTTATCTATTTTGTCTTTTGTTGCTTTTGCTTTTGGTGTCACACCTACGAAATCATTGTCTAATCCAAATTGAGTCATTTTGGTTAGTTAGGTTTGTGATCCATTTTTCAGTTAATTTTTGTGTATGATGTAAGGCAGGGGGTTCCACCTCATTCTTTTGCATGAAGATATCTAGTTGTCTCAACAATATTTACAGAGACATTAATTATTAATAATAAATTGACACTGATTGTTATTTAATTAATAATTCATCAATGCTTTGGGAATTTATTAATCTTCCTCTATTGTTTGCTCTGATACCACCTATCAGAATCAATTGAATGTAAAGCCACTTACACTTATTTGTAGTGTTTAAACCAACTTATGTTTGATCCCATCTTTGGATAAACAAGGGTTTATTTCTGACTCCCAAATGGATTCCATTGATCTGTATGAACATCCTATGCCAGCAGCACACCGTCTTGATCACTGTAACTTTGTTGGAACTTTTGAAACTGAGAAGTGTGAGTTTCTCCAACTTTGTTCTCCAAATATTATTTTGCCTATTTTGGCCCCTTGCATTTCTATGTGAATCTTAGGATCAGCTTGTCAATTTCTATGAAGAAGAGTTCAAAAAATTTTTTAAACTTGGAATATACTTCAGTGGCAAAGTGCCCCTGGGTTCAATCCCCAGTTACAAAAACAAAAATTAAAAATTAAAATGTTTTAACGAAAGTTCAGAGTTTAGTATAGTACCCTCTACACCTACCATCTTTTTTTAAAAATCTTTTTTAGGGGCTGGGGTTGTGGCTCAGTGGTATAGCACTTTCCCAACATGTGTAAGGCCCTGGGTTCAATCCTCAGCACCACATAAAAATAAATAAACAGAGAAAAGGTATTGTGTCCAACTACAACTAAAAAATAAGTGTTTAAAAAATAAATTTATGGAGGAAAAGGGAGAGAGAAGGGAAATTGCATGGAAATGGAAGGAGACCCTCAGGGTTATACAAAATTACATACAAGAGGAAGTGAGGGGAAAGGGGAAAATAATACAAGGGGGAGAAATGAATGACAGTAGAGGGGGTAGAGAGAGAAGAGGGGAGGGGAGGGGAGGGGGGATAGTAGAATGCCGCAGTCTGGCTGGGCACAATCAGGAGCCACTTGTCAAAAGAAACTAACTTTATTTTTAGAACCACACACGCCAAACAAAACAGCCTCTCAGGAAAAACCCTCAGAGCCTCAACTGCCACCACCGGCTTTCCACAAGCCTCTCTCTCCCACACAAGCTTCTCTCCACCTCCCACAATCCTCCTGTTCTTGAGGCCGATTGGCTGGGTCATGTGGGCGGAGCCAAAAAAGTCCCCCAATGAGCAGCTCCGTGGTCTGAAAGGGCAGGGAAACAGCCCAATGAGCATCACCGCAGAGGAGCCAATCAGCTAGATGTTGCTGGGGCCGAGGAGCCAATCAGCTAGATGTTGCTGGGGCCGCTGTGAGCCAATCATCAGCCAGCAGAATAGGAAAGGCAGCAGAATACAACAGACACTAGTATGGCAATATGTAAATCAATGGATGTGTAACTGATGTGATTCTGCAATCTGTATACGGGGTAAAAATGGGAGTTCATAACCCACTTGAAGCAAAGTGTGAAATATGATATATCAAGAACTATGTAATGTTTTGAACAACCAACAATAAAAAATTAAAAATAAATAAAAAATAAATAAATAATAAATTTAAAAATACTTTTTAGTTGTAGGTGGATATAATACCTTTATTTTATTTTTACGTGGTGTCAGGGACTGAACCCAGTGCCTCACGCATGTTAGGCAAGCGCCATACCACTGAGCCACAGCCCCGGCCCCACCTACCATCTTTTTGAATGACTTTTAATATTTTGCCATGATTACTTCATAATTTTCATTTCTTTTTAAGAAATCAAACATCGAAGAAGAGTTCCCTATCATTACTCCTCACCAAACTTGTACCCTTCTCAAACTTCTCCAGCGGTAACTACTCTCCTGAACTTCTATGCAAATCATTATAATTTTCAAATGTTTATTTATACATTGATTATTTTGGGGGTTACTTATTAATTATAAATTATTAATTATAAATTATATCATGTGTATATTATATTTCAACATGCTTTAAAATTTACATTTTTGAAATTTATCCATGGCCATCTATATAGCTCTGGTTCATTTGTGAGTATTTCTTAGCTCCCTAGTGGTATTCCCTTGTACAACTCCATGCAATTTATTTATTCAGGCTTCCATTAATGGGTATCTGAGTTGCTTGCAGTTTTTTTGGCATGACAGAATTGCACCACTTATGTTTATCTCCTTTTGGCAAGTGTATGAGAGCTTACATATGGTGCCTACTCAGAAGCAGGACTGATGAATGGAAGAATTTGTTCACCACTGATTTTTGTCAGTTTGGGCCAAACTGTTCTTCAAAGTGGTTGTGCTGGTTTCACACTCTCATTAGTACTGACTGGGGGTTTCCATTTTTGCATGTCCTTAGCAACACTTGACATTGTCAGTCCTAAAGGATATAAAGTGGTCTTTTGGTTGTTTTAGTTTTTGTTTCCCTGTTAAAGAATCAGGGGCCTCTTTTCACATGTTCTTGACCATTTTGGGGGGGCGGGAAGGTATGAGGGATTGAACTCAGGGGCACTCAACCACTGAGCCACCTTCCCAGCCCCATTTTGTATTTTATTTAGAGACAGTGTCTCGCTGAGTTGCCTAGTGCCTTGCTCTTGCTGAGACTGACTTTGAACATGAGATCTTCCTGCCTCAGCCTTCTGAGCTGCTGGGGTTAAAGGCGTGTGCCACTGCACCTGGCTCTCTTGACCATTTTGTCTGTTTCTTTTTCCCTTCAGTGCTAGTGACAGATCCCCAAGGTCTCACCAGGCCAGCCAAATAGTCAGCAACATCCTTTTAGTTCTAGTTGGACCCAATACTTTTATTTTATTTACTTACTTTTATGTGGTGCTGAGGATGGAACCCAGTGCCTCGCATGTGTTAGGTGAGTGCTCTACCACTGAGCCACAACCCCAGCCCTAGCAACATCCTTTTTTAGAATTTATTTTGAGATGGGGTCTTGACTAAATTGCCCAGGCTGGCCTTGAACTTGTGATCTTTCTGCCTCAGCCTCCTGAGTAGCTGAGATTACAGGCAAGAAACACCGTGTCTGGCTTTGTGTGAGTTTTCTCTTAATATCCTTTGCCCATTTTCCACTTGGGCTATTTGTTATTTTCTGGATTTTACAGAAATTATTTATCTTTTCTAAAAATAAACCCTAAAGTCTGTCACTTTATTTTCAGCATTGGTTATGGTATATTTTCTTCTTTTCGTCTGTCTTTCTTTCTTTTTGGAACACAAGTTTTTCTTTAAAAAAAAAATTAAGTTTATGTCTTAGGTTTTACTTGAGAAATCTTTTTCTACCCAATGTTATGAAGAAATCCCCTATGATTTTCTTCCTAATTATTGTATTATGTTATTTTAAATTATTTATTCCATCTGGGGATGGAACTCTGGGCCTTGGGCCTGCTGGGCAAATGCTCTACCACTGAGCTAAGCCCCCAGCTCTTTCTAAATGTGTTAAAGATTTGTTTTCACATTGAAGTGTCAATCCACCTTGCATTTATGTTTGTGTGTGTTTGAGGTATAGATGATCCAATTATCTCCTTCCATGTGGGTTACTAATTGTGCCAGTGCCACTATTTGGAGTATCCCAGCATCTTCTCAGAGAGAGTGGGGTGTCCTCTTAGTTAGATTTGTCTTCACATGGCGAGGGTAATTTTCTGGCCTCTATGTTCTCTTCCACTGGTCTCTATATTTATTTCTCCCTGCAAAAATATCACACTGTCTCAATTATAATATCATTAGAGGGCTGGGGTTGTGGCTCAGCGGTAGGGCGCTCAGACCTCACATGTGTGCGGCTCTGGGTTCGATCCTCAGCACCACATAAAAATAAATAAAGATACAGTGTATTCACCTACAACTAAATAAACATTTAAAAAAAAAATATATATATATATATATATAATATATATATATATATATATATATTATTAGAGCATTCAGAAGGGTATGTTCTTCTTCAAAACTCTCTTAGTTTTTGTTCTTCTTTATCAAATTCCACAAGAAAACCTGTTTGGATTTTTATTGAAGACACATTATTGATTATAAATTATAATATAGTTAATTTGGATGGAAAATGACATCTTTACAATATTCAGCCTCCCATCTATGAGCAGGTTTTATTTCTCCATTAGCTGTATATAGTTCTATGTCTTTCACTAATTCTGGAACTTTTTCCATAGAGGTTTTATATGTATTTTGTTAAGATTTATTCTTAAATATCATAAAATGCTTGTTGCTGTTGTAATGGGATTTTTTGTGTATGTGTGTGATACAGGAGATTGAACCCAGGATGCTCTACTACTTAGCTACATGCCCAGACCTTTTTTAATTTTGAGACAGGGTCTCACTACATTGCCCAGACTGGCCTCAAACTTGTGATTCTCCTGCCTCAGGCTTCTGAGTTGCTGGGATTACAGGCACATGCCACTGTGCCTGGCTTAAATGGGACTTTTTTTAGGAATGCTATCAGGTTTTTGTATGCCAATATTATATTCAGAACTCTTCTGAACTCTTTTAAACCTAATATTTTGTCCAAGGATTTTCTTGGAGTTTGCCTCCCTAATTTTTAATACCACTTAATTTATTTTTCTTGTCTTTATTGCATGGCTTAGGCTGTCCAATACAATATTAAATAGAAATAGCAACAGGGGGTTTTCATTTCTTTTTTCGGATCTTAAAGAGAGGGCTTCCACATTTTCATTGTATTCTTGCATGTTTTCATAAAACTTTTCACCAGGTTAAGGAAGCTGACCCCAGTCTAGTTTCCTGAGTTTATTATCACTATTATTTACAAATGTGGATGATTCTTGCATACTTTTGTTGTTTTTATCAAGAAGATCATTGGGACTGGGGCTGGGGCTCAGCGGTAGCGCATTTGCCTGGCATGGGTGAGGCACTGGGCTCGATTCTTAGCACCACATATAAATACATAAATAAATTAAAGGTCTATCAACAACTAAAAAAAAATTTAAAAAGAAGATCATATATCTTTTATCTTTAACCCTTAATTTTCTTTATTATGAAATACCTTAAAAATAGAGAAATGGAAATCATGTGCTACATGCCTGTAATCCCAGTGACTCCAGAGGCTGAGTCAGGAGGATTGCAAATTCAAGGCCAGCCTCAGCAACTTAGCAAAACCTTATCTCAAAATAAAATAAAAAGGGCTCAGGGTGTAGCCCTGGTTTCAATCCCCAGACACACACACACACACACACACAGAGAGAGAGAGAGAGAGAGAGAGAGAGAGAGAGAGAGAGGAACAATATAGGTACATCAATAAGTTACAGGCCACAGGAGTCAACTTCAGTTGGTTTCTGAGGAGGAGAGTGGCACCTCTCAGAATTGCAGGGAACACTGGTCCTTTGACCTCAAAATGCTGCAGCTCCCACAGCCAATTCCTCCATCACTCAACCCTGGAGACTCCACCATAATACAGGGGCCACTACCCCAAGATACTGCTCCCTGAGCTTCCAGAGGTGGAGTTTCTCGTGGCCCACACAGCACAGGACTGATTCTTTTTTTTTTTTTTTTTTTTTTTGAGAGAGAGAGAATTTTTTTAATATTTATTTTTAGTTTTCGGCGGACACAACATCTTTCTTTGTATGTGGTGCTGAGGATTGAACCCGGCCTGCACGCATGCCAGGAGGGCGCGCTACCGCTTGAGCCACATCCCCAGCCCCTAGGACTGATTCTTAATGGCCACACCCAGGTCCTAGGCTTATACCCTGGACACACAGGAAGACAATTCAGACATTGAGCAACCCAAAGAAAAAGAAAATACTCACTAACACCTATGTACTCAGCAAGTAGTGTGATCAGGAAGGAAGGCAGTTTAGTGCATTAGTTACAAGCATAGATTCTGGATTCATTATTTCATGGATCAGTAGCTGTGTGATTTTTTTTTAAGATACTAATTTTTAATACATTTTTTTAGTTGTTGATAGGCCTTTATTTCATTTATTTACTTATATGTGGTGCTGAGAATCGAACCCAGTGCCTCACACATTCTAGGCAAGTGCTCTACCACTGAGCCACAACCCCAGCCCCAGTAGCTGTGTGATCTTGAGGAAGTCACTTCACTGTTCTGTACTTCTGTTCCCCATAAGCAAATTATAGATAATAACAGTAGATACCTTGTGGGCTTCTTGGGATGATGGAATGAGATGCTATATATAAAATTCTGATACCCACCAGGAAACAGATGACACTCAAATTGGGTGATTTTTGTTTATAAAGAGATTGTTTATGAAGGTGCAGTTTTATTATAGAGGAGACCAGGTGTGGAGTTTCTAGTATCTTCAGACTGGAAGAGGCAAGGAGAGGGGTGGTTCCTGGAATCTGGACACAGAGAAGGCTGTGTGGACAGGGCTCCTTGACAGGACATTAGGTTCAGGGATTAATCCACTGATTAGGTTACAACTCTCATAATTAATCATTTCACCTCTGAGTGCTCTTAGATTGTCTCACACATGAACTTTTGGGGGACACCACGTACCCAAACCAGGATACTTGGTAACAGGTCATGAGGCCCGAGTTGCTGTCAAAGTTGCATCCATCTGCCGCTCATTCCATGTTCCCCTCACCTGCCGCAGTCTGGCTGGGCACAATTCACGAGCCACTTGTCAAGCAGGAACTGAGCTTTATTTTTTAGAAGCACGCTGCACCAGAGCTCTCTAGGAATTCCCTCAGAGCCCAACTGCCACCACTGGCTCTTCCGAGGAGCCTCTCAACCCCAACTCTTCCCGTCCTTGAGGCCGATTGGCTGGGTTGCATGGGCGGAGCCAAAAGAGTCCCCCAATGAGCAGCTCTGTGGTCTGAAAGGGTGGGGAAACAGCCCAATGAGCGTCACCATAGAGGAGCCAATCAGCTGGAAGTTTGCTGGGGCCGCTGTGAGCCAATCAGCTGGAAGTTTGCTGGGGCCGCTTTGGCTGTGGCTCTCAACACTCACCTTCTCCTGCCTTGGTGGGATGGTCTTTGCCTGAGGAAATTGCAGTCCTTGGTTCTGTCTTTCATTGACAGTATTTTTGAGGATGGAAGAACTGAGAATCACCTCAGTTTATCTCCTGGGTTTCAGACGTGGTCCTTTTTTCCCTTTATTATGTAGTAGAATTTTCTCTTAGAACAAGTATTGACCACCCCAGCCAGTTCAGGAATCCCCTCCTCTGCCTCCTGGTTAGTGGCATGAGGATCCTCAAATGGCCCAGGGGAATCCCAAGCTTCCAATTCATCTGAACTGTGACTATTCTTGGTAGAAAAAAATCAAACCTGCTTTAGTAAGCTTTTTCATCACTGTGACCAAACGACTTGATACCAGGTGGCTGGAGAGTCCCATCCCACCCCCCCAGGCCCCAGGAATAATGCCAGACTGAGGTCGCAGTGTTGACCTCTGCTTGCAGAAAGGCCCTTTAGTGGTGTCTGTAGCCCCTAGGCAAGGAGAAGTCTATGTGGTCTGGTCCATGCATAGACTCCCTCCCAGCGGCCTTGGCCACTTTGTATTGTGGCCCATTGAGGAAGCACTGGGGTTCCTGGGGAAAGGACTCAACTGATATCCAGAGATGGGGCATCTGGCCACCTGATGACAGAAAGCCTCCTCTGCCATGGATGTTCTTGGTTGGGCATTTTTTTGGGGGACACAAACGTCTTCACACCCTGGGCCCAGTCCAAGGGACCCATCCATATGTCCCACCTCCAGACTCTCCCTGCTACCAGGTTTCCAGTCTTGTTCTTCCTAAGCCCCGAATCAGTCCGCCAACCTGTTAGCTGCCAATGAGTCAGGGTGGAAGTGGACAGCCAGCTGTTTGGTCTCAAGTTCTGCCCCCTGGGAAGATTCCCTTTCACGAGTGTCGTTCAGGGCCAGGCCTGAGTGGGATGTAGTGTCGTGGTCATCTGTTTCCAGTTGATGTCATCCTATAACACTGATTTTTCCAGAAGGCAAGCCTGCCAGTTCTTCTTCCTCCTCTGCAAACTGCTCATAAGGAAATTTCCATGAGTCCATAATGTGGGTTGAGGGAGAGGTGATGAAGCAACAGGAGCTCCTCGTTACCTGCTCACGGTTTATGTGATATGCCAATGGCACTTTATGATGGAATTCTGCTACGCTTCTCACCTGATCATGATACCTGGGCTCAGTAGCAAGTCAGGGGCTGCTTTTCAAATGGAGAGTAGTTATTGGTTAAAAAAAAAAAAGAGGGGGGCCTGGCCTTTCCCCAGTCTGTCATTCTGGGAGGGCTTGGCAATATTTCATAGAGCCTCTCTGTAGGCCAGAGATGCTTCTGGTTGCATTGAGTGTGCGGGGATCATAAGGCCCAATGGCAGGACAGTGATCTGGACTGTGACAGAACTCTCTTCCTTTGTGAAC
The DNA here is from genome assembly GCF_021218885.2 of Marmota monax. NCBI lineage: Eukaryota > Metazoa > Chordata > Mammalia > Rodentia > Sciuridae > Marmota > Marmota monax. The sequence goes on from NW_026695045.1 coordinate 656,961, forward strand.
ACTGGCAGACTTGCAGGTCCCCTAGAGTAGCATGCCCATATGTGATAGGCATTTCCAAAATTCAGGGGTCCATCAGGGTGGACTTAGCAGTACAAGGGGCAAGAATTTGTCTTTTACCTTAGAAGGAATGTTCTGATGTGCCCCAGACTGCTGGACCATAAAACTTCACAAGGTGGCAGGCTTTGTCACCCACCGTCTAGCACATGAGTGGCTTACTGAAGTGTGTGAGGCAATTGTTATTTACAGCTCATCCATGAAATGGACCAACATGGTGTTCTGTGGGCTGCTGGGATGATCAAAACCTTCTGGACTAGAATGTGATGGAGGAAACGGAAGTGGACAGATCCCTCAGGCAAAACAGCAAAGACCGGGCTGGGGATGTGGCTCAAGCGGTAGCGCGCTCGCCTGGCATGCATGCGGCCCGGGTTTGATCCTCAGCACCACATACAAACAGAGATGTTGTGTCTGCCGAAAACTAAAAAATAAATGTTAAAATTCTCTCTCACTCTCTCTCTCTCTCTTTAAAAAAAAAAAAAAACAGCAAAGACCATCTGTATGGGCTCCTACTTCTGATTTTCTATACTGATGGACATAGGCCAAAACGTGTTTTTGGGTGAGTAGTTGTACATTAGTCCCTAGAGTCACAGCTATTATTGGCATAGCCAACACTTGATTGGGGCGATCACTTTCTGTGACCACCTGGGGCTTACATTGTGTTATATGGGCAAGAGATGGGAACAGCTGTCCCTTTTCCTACGGGTCTGGAGCTATTTTTGGCTTGCTGTCATGGCAGGACATTTGGGATGCAGGGAGATCCAGGCCTTCTATTTAGCATTCCTGCCATCATATCCTCACTCGGAACACCATCCTGGGGATTCCGCCCTTTACTAAGTGTGTCAATATTCTAGGGCTGGGGAGGTAGCTCAGTGAGAGAGCACTTGCCCAGCATGCACGAGGCCCCAGGTTCAGTCCCTAGACTTAGTGGCTTCAAACAACACATTATCTTACAGTTAAGGAGGTCGGAGGCCTGAAGTTGTCCTCATTAAGCCAAAATCATGATTTTGGAGGCTCTAGGGGAGGCAGCGTCTTCTCGCCCTCTCCAGCTCCCAGGGGCCGCACATGTTTCTTGGCTCATGGATCCTTCCTCCATCTTCAAAGCCAGCCTTGTTTGTTTGGGTCCCTCCCATTGTACCACCCTGAGACTGCTCCCGTCTCTCTCTTCCACATTTTAGGACACTTGTGATCAGAGTGGACCACATGATTCAAGATAATCTCCCTATTTTAAGATAATCTGATTAGCCAGCTGAATTCCATCTGCAACCTTAATTCCCCTTCGTCACCAATGCAGCATATTCACAGGTCCTGGGATTAGAGGTGGACGTCTTGCGGGTGGCATTCTTCTGCCCACTGCACTACATACTAGGTGCCTGTCTTTTTTTGAAACAACCATGGAGTGTTGCCTTGTCTCAAGATTCTCCTTACTCCTCTTCTGCATAAAATCAAGTTCCTATCAGTAGACTACAAAGGTGTTTTGAGTCACAGGAAATGTCAGTTCAGAGTTAATATCTAAGAACCCCCAGAAAGTCTGGCTGTTTCTTTTCTCCAGCATACAGCTATTCAGGACTGAGGCTTGGGTGAGATTTACAGTTATATCTATGAGCATTGCAGACCCCTCCTCAGAGGCTCTTGGCCTCCCCCTCAGTCAGTGGGTCCTGGGCTTCTGAGCTGGTAGGTCTGAGAGCTGCAGAGGAGGCCGTAATCCCCATGTGGCATCAAGTTTGATTTCTGCCCAGCAGACCTGGAGTGTTTCCTCCTTAATTGTTAAGTCACATCTCTCATTTTTTATACTGTTTTTTTTTTAGTTATTAATGGAACTTTATTTATTTATATGTGCTGCTGGGAATCGAATCCAGAGCCTCACATATGCTAAGCAAGTGCTCTACCACTGAGCCACCACCCCAGCCCCTTAAGTTGCATCTTAGAAGGCACTTCCTAGGATCCCTGTGATCAACTGATCATCACCACTGATCCCTGTGACACAAAAAAGTCTGCACATGCTCCCTGTCGTTTATTAACTGTGCCACACGGTGTCTGACTAGCACCCACCTGGTGTCTACCCTTCTGGAATTTGGATATTCTTACTGAGACCAAGGATGCCAATTTCTTTGCAGCACCCCCCAGCTTCATCTCCAGTTCACAGTGACAATTGCCACAGAGATGAAAGTTATTGGTGTCCTTGTCACAATGTGTTTCTCAAAGTCTTGGTAAAGGGAATGTCCTTCATGCCTTGACAGTAGAGAAAGGGAGAGATGGGTAGGGGTGGCCAAGGTAGATATATAGTTGATCATTTAAATATCCCCGTGTCTTTGAGCTTTAGACTCCTTCCTCTAGTACTCAGTGTTCCAGGGAATTCTTAACATCTCAACTTGAAAATTGCTGGCCAAGCTGTCTTGTGAAGCAATTATTATGATTGTCACTATTTTGCAGGTCTGGGTATTGAGCCCAGGGTCTTGTACATGCTAAGCAAGGGCTCCCCCACCCAGCCATTTTCCCACCCATTTTTATTTTGAGCCAGATCTCACTAAGCTGCTGAAGTTAAACTTGAGCTTGCAACACTCCTGCCTCAACCTCCCACGTTGCTGGGGTTACAGGTGTGCACCACCATGCCCAGCTAGACAAGCTATTATTATTATAATTTTTAATGTTTAACAATCCTTGGCTTTCTGAGATAAATATTACTGGATCATTTTTATTGCCTCATGAATTCACTTTACATATGCTCGTTAGGATTGTTTACGTTTATAATATATTGTTTAGGATTTAAGAATCTCTATTATTTTCTAGCCACCGAAAGAAAGTTTTTTCCCCAGATACAATGAGTTTGGGGAGAAATGTCCTTACATGAACGATTCTTCTTTCTCTGAAGGCTGATGGGGTCTGTCCTAACACTCTCGTCCTTGAAAGCCATTACCGCCGCCCCCCCAGCACCAGGAGGATGTTGCCCTTTCTTTTCCAGACCTGTAGGTCACCTGGTTATAGTGTTACAAGTCAGTAGAACCCAACTTTGGCACTTCATGGTGCATATGAAGCAGGCCATCCTTGTGAAGGGCATGCTGGGGTCATGAAGAGGCTGGCCTCTGAGGGCGAGGGGAGCCCCTCTCAGGCTCACCTGTAATCCATTGGCCCCTGAATGTAGTCACCATGACCACGTTCTACTCTGTAACATGTGAGAAGGAATGACGGTCGACTCTGCTCCCCTTTCTGCTGGCTGGAATGTGCCCATGCTGGGGTGACCCCTCTTGAAGGACAGGTAATAAGATAAAAAGAACCTGGATCCCCAGCAGCTAAGAATTGCTATCACATAGACAGACATGGAGCTTTAAGACTTCTTGATCTTGATTCTCTAGCAGCCAAACCCACTTCCTCTACCATGTCAGCACTTAATGGTTTAACTCTATCGTTATATTCTTATTATTGTCCTATTATCAATGTTGCAGTACTAGTACTAGTACTAATCTTAACTGTATCATTTAAGATTTTATTTTACATGGTGATTATTTTGAAAGTTATAAGCAAAGAAAAGCAGCCATGGTCAAGTGCAGCTCCAAGGTAGGCAGCCCGCAGCTCCAAGGCCATGGCTGATGAAGCACAGAGTTGTACTGAAAACCTGGAACTGGATCAGGCAGCCCTGTGTCCAAATCCTGATTTAGCTTATCCTTAGCTGTGGTCCTAGGGTGGATTTCCTTCTCTGTAAGACACTGTGAGGATGCTAGTTAAATGTCCTAGCAGGGCTTAGCAACCCAGAGTGGGGCTTTGCAAATAGGAGCTGCCCTCTGTCCCAGGATGCCTTTTGTCTCCCTGCCTCAGTTTCCATCTCTTGCTCTCTGTTCTCCTTTACTTGCATTTTCTGGTTTGCTTCTGGATTCCTGAAACCAAGGTGGGTGAAGCATAAAGGGCCTTTAGGCAGCCAGCAGGGTTTCAGGATCAGCCTGTTATTTAATCTCCCTCCTTCTCCAAAGATGCTGCTTCAGTCAATCAAGAGATCCTGAGACCTTTTTTCTCCCATTGGCTGAAGGGACATCCCTACAGACAATCGTGACCAAGTCAAACTCCTGTGACCTGCCAGCCCGCCCATGCAGCCATCCCCTCTTTCTTGTACAGTCCTCCTTCCCACCAGGAGGCCCAGGACAGGGAGCTGGCACCCTGGGCCACCAAGCCAGTCAGGACTGTCACAGACCTCTGATGAGTCAGATCTTGGAAGAAGGCTGCCCGCTCGGCTCCATGTTTCCCTGTGGTCTTATCCCTAGGATTTGCAGTGCATGCTTAATATTACCTTAGGGAATCTGTGGGGGGAGAGAAAAGAAAAGAAAAGAAAAGAAAAACAGAGAAGGAAGGAAACTGGTCTCAAATGCCACTTATCCCACAAGGGAGCTGAGGCCCCAACTTGGAGTCCCTCTTTGGGTAGTGGGGAGCCAGGCTTCCTGTGGCGGGGAGCTTGGGCTGCCTTCTCAGGCCTCCCTTCTCAGGCTTGGGTTCCACCCTGACTGTGAAGGCCCCAGACCACCTCACCCCTCCCTGAGAGCGCGACCTCTTGTGCAGCCACATAAAGGTAACCAGTGTCTGGTGGCTTTTGTGACAGACTTGTCAGGGACTTCCTGCCTTTGATGCATGCCATTCCCGTGAGCTGGGCTGGGCTTCTGAAGATGAGATGATCCTTTAGACTTCCTGAGTGTCTCAACATTCAGACTCTTGGGGTTTGTGGTTAGAGACGCTGGTAGGAACACTGTGTTCTATAAAGTGTGCCCTTTGGGTCCCCTAAAGTTAGCAGGCCAAGCTTTGTGCAAAATAGCCCCTAACCAAACTGACCTACAGGCTCCAAAAGACCCTTGACCTTGCTGTCTTTAGCAAAGAATGAATGAATGGATGGATGTGGGAGGACAAGGGGAGCTGCCCAGGTGAGGGGTTGGTGACAACAGGACTCTCTGGCTAAGCTGCCCCTGCCCCCTGTTCCAGCACCTCAGAGCTACCTTTAAACGTAATCAGAAATTTCTCAAGCACTCGCTATTGCTGAGAGTCACACGTAGGGCACTGTATTCTGATCCTCTTCTCGCTTACACATGGAGGCACTGAGGCTCAGGGAGGTTGTGACAACCCAAAAGCGTACCCAGGTAGGACTGGAACTCAGAGCTGGTTAACTGCAGAGCTAAGAGAGACCTTTCTCTTGCACCAGATTGGGAGCATCAGCAAAGTCAGGAGCCATAGGACAAGATCATTTTTAGTTACCTGGCCGAGGTAGGGTTTATCGGGTCTCTCCACTGTGAAGACACTTCCTCCTGCCCCTTTCCAACCTGTACCCTTTGGATGAAAGTCACTACGTACAACCCACACTTCAGGAGTGCAGAGTTAAGATCAACCTCCTTGAGAGTGGATCATCTATGGAAATTATCTGGAATTCTTCTGCATGGGGAGTTTGTCCTTCATTTATTTATTCACCTTTTTTTTTTTTGGTACTGGAGATTGAACCAGCGCCTCACACATTCTAAGTACACCCTCTATCACTGCACTACATTCCTAGGCCCTCAATTATGTATTTTTTTAAGCATATGTTACTGACACTTTCAAATAATATGCTCATTATATTTTCAGGGGAAGTACCTTGCATTGAAATTAATGGGTGTCAAATGAAAAATCAAGTACAACAAATGTGCCAAAGATCATCCAGGAATACAAGGAAAACTGTGTGTTGGAAGGCCGAATTAAAATAAATGGGTCTGATTCTTGGAAACTATTACTGATGTATTATTTCAACGTGAGGTGACCCTGGTTGTCTGTCTTTGCTGTTCACTGGGCAGTGAGTGTCTCCCACAGTAGTGGAGCGGGGACTATGACTTTTGCCCTCACAGGACTGTCTGTCATTCACAGCTCCTCTCTGGGTGACCATCTTGTTCCCAGATCCACTTCTTCAAGGATATTGGTGCTCAGGTGGAAGTAAAGCCTCAGGTCTCCTCCCAGGGTGATCCTCTCCCTGACCCCACAGGAGAAAGGTCTGGGAAGCCCTTAATGTGATGACAAATTGGAAAAACTTAAGGGACAGGTGAAGGCTGGTTTGGGGAACGTGAAGCCTTTGTGGAATGGAAGTGGTCAATGTCCTCAGCTGACTCTAACATGTTTGATAGTTCTTGTCTGCCTCCCTCAGATCCATACCCTGTCCTGGCCATTGTTTCTGGAGTGGGTACGGAACCTAAGTAGGACCGGTCAATGAGAAGCTCAGAAAGTGTACTTTCTAGAAACTTCCAACCTGACCTTGGTAGAGCTGTGAAGAGGGGATCTCCAGCAATTCTTTCAGGATTGACCATGCACCCCAATTTGGGGGCTGGAGTGACCAGTTGCTCTGCATTTCCTGGAACTATCCTGGTTTTCCAACTCAAAGTACCACACCCTGAGAAAACCCTGCGTCTCAGGCATACTGGTAGCTGCTTTGCTTTCAGCTCCAGGATCTAGAAAGGAAGACCTGAGGTTGGGGCAACATGATGAAATTGTAGGGAGAGAAGGAACTCAAGAGAGCTGAGGGGTGGCAGCCTCCCCACTCTCTGGCTGTCACACAGAAGGTGGGCCAGTTTGTGCTGAAGATGAGAAAGGACTCAAGCGATGAGCTCCTTTTCATGGGATTGTTTATCGGAGGCTGGAGAAAGAATGGATGTGTGCTTTGGGGCCCAGAGATCTCTATGGGCCATCTCCTAGGATCGCTCCAGCTCTTCCACGGAGGAAAACTACCCTAGTTTCTTCATTTACAGGAAACACACAGAAGGGTGCAGATGTATCCTGACATGAAAAGATGCTCACGATCAATTGCTCATGCAAAACAAGCAGAGTGTAGAATGCTTTGCAATTATTAACGTCTGAGCTGTTCAGTAAATAAATAAGTTAGAAGCCACATGCCAGAATGACACCTCCTACTGTCTTTAAACTTTTATCAGAGAACAAGCTTAAAGATGCTTGTTTTGATTTTCAGAGAGGGAGAAAAAAAATACTGCGGCTTTTATTAGGATAATTTTAACACTCATAATAACATTCCAAACTTTGAGCTGCCCACTCCATTTTACCATAAACTCAAGGCCCAGCCAAGCCTTGTCTGTAGATCTCTGTGGTTTATGCAGAGTGGTTTTTCTGCTCTTTTGGAAACTTGAATTGATGTCGCTGCCTGTTTCCATCCTGAGCACTGTGTTTGGGGGTCTTCGCTTAAATGGTCAAATTGTTTTTTCATCAAGTTTTCTGGTATGGGTTTTGTGACATTAGTGCCCTTTGGCCAACAAGCAGAGCCCAAATTTTAGAGCCTGCCAAGTCAGAACTACTATGAAATGTCTATAGATTTTTCTCTCTTTGGGCTGCAAAGCAAGACTTCAGGCCACAGCCTCTGTGGTCTTGAGCCTGGTCCATCTCAATAAGGTTGGGGCGGTGACCTCTGCGGGGATGCCTGAGCTCCCAGTTGCAGGGCTGGGTAGGGACAAGCTAGCTCCTTTTCCACTCCTGGGAGAGTGCAGAAAGCAGTTTCCTAAGCGACTCCCAGACAATGGCTTTCTAGACTGTCTACCTCTGACCTCAAATAGAGGAAGACTAGATAGGGGAAGACGTCTTGCCTCGTAGCTACTTCCTTCCATGTATCCTCGGACCTTAAATGCAGGTGTTCCTTTCTCACGCGGGACTCAGTTATTGCTCCCTACTGTGGCTTTGCCAAGGCTACGCTTCCTCACCCTTATGTCCCTGGGAAGGTGCTGGCCTGGGAGCCAGCCTGTGGGTACCACCCATCTCGCTGTCATGGGGTTGGCATGGGCACCTTCTCCCCTTCAGCATCCCGTCTGCTCAGCTGGGCGTCCCAGAGAAGGAAGCACCTGTTCCCTGACTTGGGGCTGCGGTTCTCTGCCATAGAGAATGAGTCACCGCAGCACCATGGAGCGGATTTTACTCATCCCCCAGGAATGGACCCTGGAAGGCTCCAGAATGACTAGCCTCAAGTGTTCTGTCTCAGGCATGGGGCATTTTATCCTGCTCCACGTCTGCAGTCACTTCCTCTCTGGACACATCCTGTTTCTGGGAGCAGGCGTCGTGCCAGGCAGATCGCAGTCTCCGAACAGACGGGCGGAGACATCCTTCCTCTTATTTCTAGTACCTAATCCCATCTTCCTTCCCAGCCAGAGATACTGATCAGCATCTCTGCTTTTCCCAGGTCCCTGCATGCCAGGAAGCAGAGTATAGAAGGAGCTTGTTTCCATTGGCAACTCCAACTTATTAGAGGTGCTTAGAAACCACCGCTGATTTGTCACCGGCTTCTCAGGCACAGGTAATCAGAAAAAGATCTAGGGCAAGAATCCATTCATTCAATAAATATTTATTGAGTGCCTACTGTGTGCCAAGCCCTGTTCTAGATGCCGAGCTACAGTGGTAAACAAGACATAGAAATCAATGTCCTCATGGCAACTATGTTCCACTGGGGTGGACAGTTGATAAACAAGATAAAAATGTGAAAAATTATAGCATGTAAGCGAGTGATAAATGCTAAGCAGAGAGAACAAAGCTGGGAAAGCAAACACAAGTGTTGGGTCCTGGGGGAGGGTGAATTATTAAACAAGGTGGCCGGGAAAGGGATTTTGAGTAAAGGCTTTCAGGAGGTGAGGGATGGAGCTGGCAGTTAGCTAGGGGCTAGAGGCTTCTAGGCGAAGGGAAGAGCAGGTACCAAGGTCTTGGAAGGTTGATGCCAGGACAGTCTGATGAGAGGCCAGGTAACTGGAGGGCAGTGAGGCAGGAGAGTCAGAGGAGTTCAAGTGAGAGGTTCAAAGAAGCCGCTTCCTGCCATGACCACCACGCCATGATACAGGAGGCTACTAGGTTTTAACAGAGAAGTGACAAGATCAACTTATGTTTTTAACAGGATCTCTGGGAAACTACAGCAACGATAGTCTCAAGAGCGTGAGGGCAGGCTGTGCAAGCAGGGAAACCACTTAGGAGGGGTTCACCATAGTCTAAGGGAGAGAGGATGGAAGCGTGGACAGGTGAGGCAGGGGCATTGATGAGCAGTGGTTCTGGAGTATTCTGAAGACAGGGATCCCAGCATCTGCTGGTAGACCAAGTGTGGGGTGTGAGAAAATGCAAGGAGACAAAGAAAACACCTGGGTCTGCAGCTCAAGTAAATGAAGGAAGGGAGCTGCCAATAGTCAAGATGAGAAACTCTTATTTATTTGTTTGTTTGTTTGTTCTAGGGCTGGGGCTGGGGCTCAATGGTACAGCACTTGCCTAGCATGTGTGAGGCACTGGGTTCGATTCTCAGCACTGATACAAATAAATAAAATAAAGGTCCATCAACAACTAAAAAAATATACATATATAATTTTATTTGTTCTAACTAGTTATACATGACAGCAGAATGCATTTCGATTCATCGTACACAAATGGAGCACAACTTTTCATTTCTCTGGTTGTACAAGATGTAGAGTTGCACCATATGTGCAGTCATACATGTACCTAGGGTAATGATGTCCATCTCATTCCACCATCTTTCCTGCCCCCCTCCCGGCTCCCAAGATGAGAAATTCTATAAGAAGAACTGAACCAGGGCAGAATGTTAGAAGCTTTGGCCTTTGAAAGTTAGAGAGGTTCATTATGTAACCTCTGGATTATCAAGTAGACTTTGGAGACACAGGTCTGAGTTCAGAAGAGAGGTCCTGGCTGGAGATATAAATTTGGAATTATCCTTTCTATTCAGATTAAATATTTATTTATTTATTTATTGGTACCAGGAATTGAACTCAGGGGTGCTTAACCACCAGCCACACCTCCAGCCTTTTTCTTATTTTTTATTTTGAGACAGGATATCACTAAGTTGTTTAGGGCCTTGCTAAGTTGTGGAGTCCGGCTTTGAACTTGTGATCCTCCTACCTCAGCCCTCTGAGACTCTGGAATTACAGACATGTGGCACCATTGCAGCTTCAGTGTGGATCTTATTTCCTATGGTAAGCATTTTGAAAATGTATCTTTTCAAATTTCCAGTATGTGATTTTTTTAATGAGGTAAGTCAAATGATGTGATTTCTCCATTTCAAACCTTTAAATTATTGCTCTTTTCATTCAAGTTAAAAAAAAACAAAGTCTGAAGACAGTTTGGTAGTGTCTACTGAAGCAAAACATAAATCTCATAATCCCACTCCTGAATGTCTGTTCAGCCACAATTCACACTCATGTGTCACAGGAGACCCAATTGACATTGCTCACAGTGGCATTATTCAAAATAGTCCCCAAATTGGAAAGAATCTAACTGCTGTTCAATGGAAGAATGGATAAATTGTGTTGTATTTATACAATATAGTACTACATGACAATGAAAAAAATAAACCATGGCTATTCGCAACAGAGACAAATTTCATGAACTTATCATTGAGCAAAGAAAGCCAGACATAAAGGATAAAGCTGTGTGATTCTGTCTGTTCAAAGTTCAGGGCAGGCAAAGCTCATCTGTGGTGATAGAAGTTGTAATGGTGGCTCTCCTTGGTTGGGTAGGTGGTGATGAGAGAGGAGGGAAGGGAGAGGCTTCAGGGTCACTGGGAAGGTTCTATAATGTGGTGTAGAAGGTGGTTTAAATGGGTGGGTCCAGTTGGTGAGAATTTGTGAATTCCACACTTATACTTTGTGGACTTTTCTCTACATGTGTTGTATAACCGGCTTACACACAGCCCTTATCTGAAAGGCCCTGCATTAATGCCACCCCCTCTTTCCAACCCCCATTTCTGGTTGCACCCCAACTTTTCTCACTCTGCTCTTGTGACACTTTTCTCATTGCTGTTCTCCAACTTCTCCCTTCTTGGTTGTTCCTCCCCTGAGGATTCTGCACTTACAGTTCTATCTTATTCCAGATGTCCACTCCCTCGCCTTATTCAAGTCTCTCCTTGACATTCCTTGTATTAGGGAAGTATCCCCAACTAACCTATGTGAAATGACATCCTCCTTCACTATTATCTCCTTATTCTTTCTTTCTTTTCTTCTAATTGTTTACAGTTAGTCAGTTTTCCATTACTATAATAAAAGACCTGGAGTTGGATATGAAGAAAAGAGGTGCTGGTTCACAGTTTTATCTGAAAGATCAAGATTATAAAGCCCCATTGGTTTAGTCTCTGGCAAGGACCAGACAGTGGATGGCATCATGGCAGGATCATGTGCCAGAGGGAGAGATCACATGGCATGAGGCAGGAAACTAGACCAACAACAACCACCTCCCACTATGTCCTGCTTCTTAATTTTTTTTTTTTTTGGTGGTGGTTCTGGGGATTGAACCCAGAGCCTCCTGCCTGCTAGGCGGAGCCATATCCCCAGCCTAAGCTCCACCCCTTGAAGATCCTACAACTTCTTATTATTGTCACACTGGGAAACAAGCTCCTAACACATGAAATTTGGGGGGACACACTCCAACCATATTCAAACCATAGCACAACAGAAATTTATAGCTCACGGTTCTGGAGGCTGGAAAACCCAAGAATAGGGTGCCAGCTGATTTGGGATGGCAGCTTTCTTCTTCCTAGATGGAACCTTCTTGCCACATGGTGGAAGGGCCCTTCTTTATTTTTCCTAAGCATTTATCATCTCTTTACATATTATAAATTTATTCATTCATTTATTTATTGTCTCTCTCTTATTAGAATCTAAGGTCCATGAGAATAGCTATTCTGTTTTTGTTCCCTGATGTAGCCCAGTACCTGAATCAGGCCTGGCACAGAATAAGTGCTCACTAAATAGTTCCTGGATGAAAGAATGAAATAAATAGCAGTAAATAAGATAGATTTGACCCCTGCTCTCATGGAGAAGAGAATGCTTGAGACTTCAAAATGAGTATAAATAGTCTACTAGCTCTGAGGTGGAGGTTTTTTTTCCTTTGGTGTTAGAGATCGACCCCAGATCTTTGTGCATGTTGAGAATATGCTCTACCACTGAGCTGAACTCCCAGCCCTAGAGATTATATTTCTTCATATTTTCTTATGGTCCTGGACAGGAACTGAGTGAGAGTGGATTTTCTTTTCTTTTAAATAGTTTTTTAGTTGTAGATGTACACAATATCTTTATTTTATTTACTTTATTTTTTTGCAGTGCTGAGGATCAAACCTAGTGCCTCACACATGTGAAGCAAGCGCTCTGCCACTGAGCCCCAGCCCCAGCCCCTACAGTGGATTTTCAATACATGATTCTTGTGATCTGGAAAGCTGCATTTATTTCTAGGCTTAGAAATTCATTCTCTCAAAGAAGGAATGAATACAATCAATTGAAGGAATGAATGTTTTATAACTCGATTTGGTTTCCCATCCATAGAAAAAACACTGGATCCAAGCTTACCACCAAGTTCTTGAAAACCAGATTGTGGCATGTGGGAGAGATTGTGTGTCCCTTCTGAGTCAATGTATCTGCCAACACCATCAATGTATTCTGAGCAGCAACTCTAGGGCACTACCGCTCCCGGTATGCGAGGGACACTAGATGAGAGCTAAAGACAGCTCCAGATCTGCAGAGGAATGGGTTCCTGGGTAGGGGACAAAGGAGGCTAGGTCACCAGCTCTCGGAGAAGTAGCTGCCCAAGAAAGTACCTGGGCTGGTATCTTGGCGGGTCTTCTCACCCCCATTTGGGTTCTCACCGGGACCCTAGCATCTGGCCAAAGCCTGCCTCAGGCTGCACCTGTAGCTGCCCAGCCCTGCACCTGAAAGCTGATCTGCGGGTTCAGGAGAGCCAGGGCTTAAAGGGTTACTTAGCTGGTAAAAACCCTCCTCTAGCCTGTTGGGTCTTTTGTTCCACCAGCTCACATACCTTCTCAAACAGTAATTAACTCTCCTGCGGCTCCAAGTGGAAGCTAGAGAAGTTGAACACAGAGTCTCTTGTTCAGTTGGGAGAAAAGAGGCAAGAACACTCTATGCATCTTGGCCCAAGGGCACACACAGTGAGTCAGCCTTGTCGCCCAGGAGGAGTCTGGAGTCCTGTCCACAAGTGACATGCTTGACTTTAATCACCACCCCGCCCAATCCTTCTGGTCACTTCTTTCACAGTTCTGTGGTGTCTGTTACCACTCCTCTACCAGTTTGCTGTCTCCTGAAAACACACTGGAATTTTCCAACTATGAGATCTTTTTCTCCCCCCCCCCCCCTTTTTTTTGGTACTTGTGAGTTTCTAATCTTTTTATTTATTAACTATCATTTTCATGCAGTCTTAAGGCAAAGGAGAAAAATATATATGGACAAACGCCATATTAAAAAGTGAACATTTGAAAATGATGCTGATATCATCACTTCATAGAAAGTTTGGGGATGGGAAGGAGTGGGAGGAATCACTCATCCCACATTCCAACCAAATCACTCTCCTCCTTCTGGGGTATTGCTCATATGATTCTTTTCTGCGAATGTTTTCAGAGTGTGGTCATCTTCTTGGTTTGCATAAAGCTTATATCCTTCTTTTTTCACTTGACATCTTCATTGGAAGTATTTTCCTCATGTTTTGACAAATTTTATTTTATCATCATTGCTTAAAAGGTTGTGTAATATTCCATCAAGGAGATTTACAAGGATACATTTTAACCAGACTCTATTGTTGGTCTCTTGTTAAGTATTCAAGGTGTTCCTGGCATGGGTTCATAAATGTAGTATGTAAAGGGAATGAAGAAGGTTACACCCAAAGTATTCTGCTTTATTTTGTTTCTTTGTAAAGAAGTATCATTTGAAACTGGCAGGACATGGTCTGTAATCCAGCAACCCAAAAGGCAGAGGCAGGAGGATCACAAGTTCAAGGCCAGCCTCTCAACCTAGTAAGACCCTCAGCAACTTAGCAAGACCCTGTCTCAAAATAAAAAATAAAAAGGGCTAGGGATGTGGTTCAGCATCCCTAGATCTAATCCCAAGTATCAAACACACATACAAAGTATCATTTGAATGTTGCCAGTGGAACTTAATATATGATAAGACTAGTATAAATTATTGAGGAAATATTGATAATTAAAAAAAATAGTGTGAGGACAAATGGGTAGCCTGCTGAGGAGAATAAACTTGGACACTTATCTTTCACTGGAATAAATTCCAAATGTGCCAAATATTTAGACGTAGAAAAATCAGAGAGAGAGAGAAACTAAAAATACTTGAAAAATTCATTGGAGAATATTTTGCTATTTAATAAAAGGAAATTTCATCCAAGTCTGAAACTAGGCCCAGAATTCATAGAATTAAAAAAAAGCATAGATATGATTATATAAAAATATATTTTTTTCTTTCTTTTTTTTAATAATTATTTTTTAGTTGTAGTTGGACACAATACCTTTTTTTTAAATTTATTTTTTATGTGGTGCTGAGGATTGAACCCATGGCCTTGCACTTGCTAGGTGAGCGCTCTACCGCTGAGCCACAACCCCAGCCCCCAAAATATATTTTCTTCATGGTAGAAACCACCAAAAGTGGTCAAAAGACAAATGAGGAAATGTATTTTTAATTATGCATACAGAAAGGACTAATTTCCCTATTATACAAAGAGTTCTACAAACTGGTAAGAAAACAACCCAACAGCTTAGTGGGAAAATGGGCACAGACTATGTATAGACCATTCACAGAGAAGGAAACATACCATATATAACTATACTTGGGGGGGGTGGGGGACCAGGGATTGAACTCAGGGACACTCAACCACTGAGCCACATCCGCAGCCCTATTTTGTATTTTATTTAGAGCCAGGGTCTCACTGAGTTGCCATGTGCCTCACTTTTGCTGAGGCTGGCTTTCAACTCTTGATCTTCCTGCCTCAGCCTCCCTAGCTGCTGGGATCACAGGCATGCGCCACTGTGCCTGGCTACACATGCTATCTTTAAACACAAGAAACATGTTCATCCTCAAGAGAAATTCAGGTGAAAACTACTGGTCAGGACCAGTCTTTATAGATTACATTGATAACATCAAAAAGGCAGTTTGCTTAGTGGTTAAGGGCCTGAAATTGGACTTTCAGGACTTGGGTTTGAATTCCAACTTCACTTCCTATAAATTGTCTCTTAATCTCTGTGGAGACCAAACTGATGCTATCTACCCAAATTTAAAGTACTCTACAGTGGCCGGGTGTGGTGACACATGTCTATCATCCAAGTTACTTGAGAGGTTGAGGCAGGAGGATTGCAAATTCAAGATCAGCCTCAACAACTTAGTAAGGCCTTAAGCAACTTAGGGAGACTCTGTCTCAATAAAAAATAAAAAGGGGTGGGGATGTGGCTCAGTGGTTAAGTGTCCCTGAGTTCAATCCCTGGTCCAAAAAAAATTACACCACGTTGAATTCAATTTGTCTTGTGCAGTGACTTCTTTTTTTTTTTTTCAATATTTATTTTTTAGTTATAGGTGTACACATATTTGTATGTGGTGCCGGGTAACAAACCCAGTGCCTCATGTATGGTAGGGCAGCACTCTACCTCTGAGCCACAGCCCCAACCCATGCAGTAACTTCTTAAGTGTATTTGTTGCACTGTGAATTAGTTAGCAAAAGATCAGAAATAACCTAATAAAGGAGTGGTTAAGTAAGTTAAAATATATCCAAACAATATCTGATTACGCACTGATATGGAATGATAAGTAAAGAATGCAACTTTCAGAAAAGATATGTATTGTCAATTTCCTTATCTGATAACCAGCTACTCTCTGGGAGAGGGCTGGGGCAGGTTGGAGAATGCCTCTTGGAGGTATTCATCTTTGTGTTTTTTCAATTTTTGAGTGAAATCGCTGCTGGAGAAGTAAATGATTTATTTACATATTTTTTTTTAGAGAGAGAATGAGAGAGGGAGAGAGAGAGAGAATTTTTTAATATTTATTTTTTAGTTATCGGCGGACACAACATCTTTGTTTGTATGTGGTGCTGAGGATCGAACCCGGGCCGCACGCATGCCAGGCGAGCGCGCTACCACTTGAGCCGCATCCCCAGCCCTAAATGATTTATTTACATTTTAAAAATTAAAAGTAGAGGGCTGGGGCTGTAGCTCAGTGGTAGTGCGCTTGCCTAGCACACATGAGGCCCTGATTGGATCCTCAGCACCACATACAAATAAATAAATAAGTAAATAGAAGTTGTTGTGTTGAAGGCAACAGACAAATTCAACAAATTTAAAAGTAGAAGCTGTCAGCCACAGGACTGTTCTTTAAGAAGTCCCCATCGGTGGCTTCTTGTTGTTAGGTAGGTAGAAGGGAAGGAGCACCTCTGCCCTAGGGAGAGAGTGAGGCCACCCCACCCATACACCCTGGAGGGTAAAGCACCATAATTGTTGGGGAAGGGGTGGAAAATTTTGCTCTATGAGGCTTAATGGTTTATAGTGTTCCTGGCTGACTGAGCTGATCCTCCCTGTCACCTGAAGGACCGGGAGCCTGGAGAGGGGACTTAAGGGGTGAGCTTGGGAAGGGTTGAGGTTGGAACTCCTCAGACCTACCCTCCTGGGGAAATGAGCCGGAATGGCCAGCCTATGGCCAAGGGCCTGACAGCCTCTTTCCAGAGTGACCCATGGGTAAGCTGCCTGGCCACTGTCTCTCAGGTGGGCCTTTTACAGACTGAAGGATTTCCCCTTTGGAAAAACCTCTTGGGATAAACAAACAAAATCCAGTGATTAGGAAGGTGGGTTCTTATTTGTGTACCTTTTGAGGGAGGGACAAGAAAAATCAGTTATACTTAAATAATATCATAATTAGCAACATTTCCCCCCCTCACCTCCAGTACGGGGGATTGAACCCAGGGGTGCTCTACCACCTAGTCACATCCCTAGCCCCTTTTAAAATTTTGAGACAGGATCTCATAAGTTGCTGAGGCTGGTCTTGAACTTTTTTTCTTTTCTTTGTACCAGGGACTAAACCCAGGAGTGCTCAACCACTGAACCACATCCCTAGCCCTTTCTATATTTTATTTTGAGACAGAGTCTTGCTAAATTGCTTAGGACCTCACTAAATTGCTGAGGCTGGCCTGGAACTTGGATCCCCAGGCCTCAGCCACCCAGGTTGCTGGGATTACAAGTGTGTGTCACTGTGCCCAGCCATGGTTAGCAACTTTCTGCTTAATGTTTTCCTACATTGTATGTTATTTATTTATTTGAGTCAGATTCTGAGAAGTGGGATTATGGAGTCTAAAAGTATGGGAGCTATGGTGTAGCCATCAGTGGTAGAGCATTTGCCTAGCATGCTTGAGGCCCTGGATTTCATCCCCAGCACTGCAAACAACGAAAAGAACTGACATTTTATATATGGATTTGTCAAAGGGTTACATCACATTTATTTATTTATAGCCATGGGAAAGACAGTGAGTTCTTTCCCATGAAGACATGTGCCACAAATGTTCATGGGAGAATTTTTCAAAATAACCTCCAAATGAAAATAACTTTTAAATATCCAATAACTGATGAATGAATAAACAGAGTGATTACTATTCAGTCATAAAAAGAAACAAAGTACTGATGATACATTCTACAATATGGAAGAACTCTGAAAACATAATCCTAAGTGAAAGAAGCCAGATATAAAAGTCTACATATTGTATGATGACATTTATATGAAATGCTCAGACTAAGCAAATCCATAGAGGCAGAAAGTAGAAGTAATTGTCTACAGCCCAGGAGAGAGGGATGGGGAGAGACTGCTAAAGGATGTGGGGGATCTTTCTGGGGTGATAAAAATATTCTAAAATTAATAGTATGGGCATACAACTGTAAATATACTAAAGCCCACTAAGTTATGCACTTTATTAACTATACAGAGTATGAAATATATCTCAATAAAAATTTTTAAAAGGTTCTATGAAACTGACCAATATGAGGTTTTTATTTATTGATTTTTTTCCTGGTTAAATTAATATTTGAAGAATTTTTTGATTTGTTGGAATATTTGTTGGTAAACTAGATGTATAAATACTTTGCCTATTAATATTTTGGACTAGTGGGTGGGGTCTTTTTCTGATGAGTTTGTTTGAATTTTCTACATAATAAAAATATTAAAGTTTTCCTGGGGTTGTGGCTCAGTGGTAGAGCCCTTGCCTAGCATATGTGGGACACAGGGTTCTATTCTCAGCACCATACATAAATTAATGAATAAATAAAGGTCCATCAACAACTAAAAAAATTTTTTAAAAAAAGTTTTCCTAGCTGGGTGTGATGGAACATCCTATAATCCCAGTAGCTCAGGAGTCTGAGACAGGAGGATTCCAAGTTCAAGGCCAGCAGTTTAGTGAGGCCCTAGGCAATTTAGGAAGACCCTATCTCAAAATAAAAAGTTAGAAGGGCTGATGATGTGACTTGGTGGTTAGGCTTCTCTGGGTTCAATACCTAGTACAAAAAAAAAAAAAGTTTTCCCATTTAAATTTGAGAATAGAATACAGTCTGTTTCTCTTTTTATTTATGTGCATTTATCTTGGATAGGCAAAGCTGTAAAGAATAGCTGGGCTCATTGGACCATTCCTATAACCCCAGAGATTTAGGGGGCTAAGGCAGGAGGGTCACAAGTTTGAAGACAGCTTCAGCAACTTAGAATGAGGGTCCTGTCTCAAAATAAAATAAAAAAAAAAAAGCCCTGGGGTATGGCTCAGTGGTAAAGCTTCCCTGGGTTCAATCCCTAGCACCACAATAAAAGGATTTTGTATGGATAAAAGGATTTTATATGGAAACAATTTTAATTTTATATGGATAAATTAATAAATTTCCCTTTGTAATCTCTTTTATTGTTTTCTGAAGGAAATAATACAAAAATAAAGGAGTCAGATTCACAAGATTGAATTGATAAATAAATAAATAGGAGGGTTGATTTTTTGAAATATTAAAATAATATCTTGATATAATTAAGAATTTTAAGAGCCCTGGCGGAGCGTGGTGCTGCACACCTGTAATCCCAGCCACTGGGGCGGCTGAGACAGGAGAATCTCAAGTTCAGAGACACCCTCAGCAATGGCGAGGCGCTAAGCAACTCAGTGAGACCCTGTCTCTAAATAAAATACAAATAGGGCTGGGGATGTGGCTCCGTGGCTCAGTGCCCCTGAGTTCAATCCCCAGTATCAAAAAAAGAAGAAAAAAAAGCATTATATGATTTCCGGTTCTAGTATAGCAAGTCTGTAATTCCCGAAGAAGCAGAAAAATTTTCTGGGAAAATATAAATTTCCAAAATTGACCCATGAAGAAATAGTGTATCAGTATTGGGATATGGAAACAGATATGAAGAAGAAACTGAACATGTGATTTTAAAAAATTAGGTCAGAGAAAAATCTGAATTCAGAGAATCTTCCAGTCTTTACTGATAGCCTATAAGTGAAGGAGAAATCTCATCTTTCTGAAAAAAGGATTATGCTTTGAAAGAGTTCATGCCCTTTGACCTCAAGGTAAATCCAATTCTAGAATTCATTCTAATAAAGAAACTAGGGATTTATGAATAAGAATATTCAAGATACATATTTACTAATAAAAAGTTGGACACAATATAAATGTTAAGCTATTTGAGAATGGATGATAAATCATGTATATTTACACAATAAAATGTGACAGATACTAATTTGTATTCAAATAATATTTAATGATATAGAAACAGTAAAAAATCTAAATATAAAACTAATTTTAGCTGGGCTCAGTGGCGCATGCCTGTAATCTCAATGGCTCGGGAACCTGAGGCAGGAGGATCAGGAGTTCAAAGCCAGCCTCAGCAAAAAAGGGAGGCGCTAGACAACCAAGTTAGAGCCTGTCTAAATAAAAAACAAAAACAAAAAAGGGCGGAGGCTCAGTGGTTGAGTGCCCCAGGGTTCCATCCTCTGTATCAAAACAACATCAACAACAAAAAATCCAAAGTAACAACAAGCTGATTTTATAAAATAATCCTAACATTAAAAATTGGCTGGGCGCAGTGGTTTACATTTGTAATCCCAGCAGCTCTGGAGGCTGAGGTGGAAAAGCAAATTCAAAGCCAACCTCAGCAAAGGTGAGGCGCAAAGCAACTCAGTGAGACCCTGTTTCTAAATAAAATACAAAATAGGGCTGGGGATGTGCCTCAGTGGTTGAGTGACCCTGAGCTCAATCCCTAGTACCCCCCCCAAAAAAAAATTGGTTAGAAATCATATATTAATAGTGATTGCATCTGAATATTTTAAATTTTCTTCTTGGGTATTTTTCTGATTTTCCAAATTTCCTATATTGAACTTGTATTACTTTTATAATCAGAAAAAAATTAACTAAAAATATCTAAGTTTACATAGCATAAGGAAAAAAGGAAATATACCAAAATAATAAGAAAGGTTATCTTTGGTGGTAGATAATAAGATATTTTTATTTTCTCCTTTAGAGTGTTCACCATTTTCCAAATTTTATAATAAGCTATTATTACTCTTACAATAAACATTTAACAACATTGATCTCCATTGGCTAGGTGACACTTTATATTCGTTTTGCTATTATTTCAAAATGAATGTTTAGTACATAAACTATCACATCATGCATATTATTTTGTAATTTATTTTCTTTTAATGTTATGAACATTTTATGTTGTTAAACATTCACCCAAATATCATTTTAATGACCATATAATATTTCTTATAGTTTTTGTCATATTCAGATGATTTTATTTTTATTTTTCAAATTCATACTCTGCTTCAGTGAACATTCTTGCTCACAAATCATTTTCAGAGAGTCCTCCAATTTTTGAGTTCTCTACAATTCCTGAGTAAGTATAAGCAGTCTTGGGTTTCTCTCCAGAACAATAGGGCATTTATCCTCTCCCCAGGCAGGCTGTCTGGCCAGTGCCCCTCCAACTTGAATATGCATGTCGTCACGTAGACATCGTTTTAAACTGCAGGTTCTGGTTGGGTAGGTCTGAGCTGGGACCTGTGGTCTAGCACTGTTCTGATGGACTTCCCCTGAAATTCATGCTGCAGTTCTACACCACACTTTGAAGAGCAGGTTCATAGCTAGCCTGTCCTCTGCGGATTCAAAACTCAAAAAACCTTTCTCATGTCTGAAAGTCTGTCTCAACATAATTCCAACCCCAACCTTACTGCATTGGTCCTGGGTCCTTCCTGCAGAACCACATGGAACAAGTTTAATTCTGTTAAACTCGACAGTTTATCAGGACTTTTAAGGCAGCTGTTAGGATCCCCTGAATCTCTTTCTTAGCTTCTTCAAACATTCCCACAGGACATGATTTGAAGTCCCTTAGTATTTGGGGGCAGGGTGGGGTGGTACTGAACTCAGGGGCACTTGACCACTGAGCCACATCCCCAGCCTATTTTGTATTTTATTTAGAGACAGGGTCTCACTGAGTTGCTTAGCACTTCGCTTTTGCTGAGGCTGACTTTGAACTCTTGATCCTCTTGTCTCAGCCTCCCAAGCTGCTGGGATTACAGGCGTGTGCCCAGCCCCTTAGCATTTTGATTCCTCTCTCACTATCCCTTGGACAGTTTAGTAGCTAGGACTTTAACTGTTGCTTGCAGTGTGGACTGATGGGCTGTGATTAGAGGGGGACCATGCTGCCTCTCATCCTCAGTGGAATTCTGCTGTAATTCACCCAAAAGCCCATGTTACTAGAATGACTCAGACTGAGCCCATTGTCAACTAAAAGCCTGAAGTCATTTCCACAGCAGCTGTTGTTGACTAACATCTCCCTCAACTTCTACTTGAACAGTTGACTCTTTGGACCTAAGACACCCAAGGGACCCTGTTAAACTCCAGTTTTCTCACAGACTCGAGAGAGGTACTATGACCACAGGGAGGGGGCGGTGTTGATTTAGGAAATCCCTTCACTATTTGGAGGTGTCCCTGATACTTGCAAATTGCACCTTTATCTGTTTCATGTAGGAATCCTGTTATTGACAGACATTTCTTTCTTTTTGTTTTAATTATAATATATTTTTATAGACCTTTATTTTATTTATTTATTTTTATGTGGTGCTGAAGATTGAACCCAGGGCCTCATGTGTGCTAGGCTTGTGCTCTACCATTAAGCCACAATCCCGGCCCTATTGACAGACATTTCTGAAGAAAGAATTCTATAGAATCTAGAGTTGATGATAATGAAGGTTTTATTTTTAGCTTCTTGAAGCGGGCTTTCTCCTGTGTAACCATTCCTCTTCCTCTGTCCATTAATCCCATATGGGGTGAAATAGGAATTAGTAATATGTAACATTACTAATATATGCAATATGACTCTAATATACCCTCTTAGTAGAAAATGGAGAACACATCAAAGTTGAAGAAAACGAGAATCCTGTAGGATGCTATCACCTGGTGGCTGCCACTGTTGACATTTGATATCTATTTTTTCTTTCTTATTTGCATATTTTACTTGCTAAAACTTAATTTTGTTTTCAGTACTTGAAATTGAACCTAGGGGCCCTTTACCTCTGGGCTACATCCCTAGACCTTTTTTGTTTTATATTTTGAGACAGGGTCTCACTAATTTGCCCTGGCTCCCTAGTAGCTGGGATTCAAGGCATGTGTCTCCATGCTTGGCAAAACTCAGTATTTTAACTGTTTTATTACATGAACAGTAAGTGTTCATTATAACTGGGTGTGGTGGCCCGCACCTATAATACCAGCTACTCAAGAAGCTGAGGCAAGAAGATCACAGTTCAAGTCTAGCCTGGGCAACTTAGCAAGATCCTGTCTCAAAACAGAAATTTAAAGGGCCAGGGATATAGCTCAGTAGTAGAAAGCGCTCGCCTAGCATGCATGTGGCTCTGGGTTCATTTCCTAGTACAAAACCAAGATGTTTATTACAGAAAAAGTATAAAATGCAACATATAAAAGAAGAAATAGAAATCCCTATAGTCCCATTATCTAGAAACTATCTCTAGTTACATTTTGATGTTTCCTGTAAGATATTTAAATCTGCATATAGATTATATTTTTTGTTAAGAAATTGATTTATATGACTAATAAAAGCATAAAATAATAGAGATGTATTTATACAGTAGGAAGATATCATAAAGGGTTTTTTACTTGACATGTTAGAAGGATTTTTCCCATGTCAAGAAATATAAATATATATTCTATATATTTAAATATGTGAATATATTCTGTAAATTTAATACATATATTTCTACAATATTATTTTAATGGTTACATATATTCTATAGTATGAGTGTATCATAATCTATTTAACTGATCTCCTATAATTAGATATAAAGATAGCTTAAAATATTTTGCTATTTATTTCAAACAGAATCATTCCACTCAGTCATGAATTATTTTTTGAGCAGGCACTGAGGGTCAAACTCAGGGCCTTGTGAATGTGGGACAAGTACTATACCACCAAGCTACATCTACATCCACAATCACATGTTCTTAACTTCATTGTAAATATGTGCTGCTCAATGAAGCCTAATCCTTAAACTTAACTTCATTACAAATATACATTTCAATATATGGATATAGTTTACCTGCTTGGTATTTTTAGTGGCCCTATGACATTCTATAAAATTGAATATCTTGGAGCTGGGCATGGTGGTGCACTCCAACGACTGGGGGAGGATGGGTGTTGAGGCAGGAGGATAACAAATTTGAGGCCAGCCTCAGCAATTTAGAGAGGCCCTAAGTGACTTAGTGAGCTCCTGTAAAGAAAAGTGGTGGGGATGTGGCTCACTGGTAAAGCATCTCTGGGTTTGATCCCCAGTACCATAAATAAATAAATAAATAGTAGGGCTGGCATGTAGTTCAGTGATAAAGTGCTTACTTCTCATGAGCCAACCCCTGGAATCCATCCTTAGCACCTAAAGAAAAGAAAAAAGGACTATACTGTATATTACTTAGCTATAATGTAATTAAAAATGGTGGATTAGAAATTGCTATTTCCAAAAAGGAAATTTCACTAAATAACCCAGCAGATAGCTTGCTTTTTTTTGTTGTTTAATGTTTTAATGTTTTAATGTTTAATGTTTTTCTTTGTAGATGGACACAATGCCTTTTTTGTTTGTTTATTTATACATGATACTGAGGATGGAACCCAGTGCCTCACACATGCTAGGCAAACGCCCCTCCACTGAGCTACACCCCCAGCCTGATGGTTTGTTTTTATTCTCTGTATTTCTGTATTCTATGTATTTTCTGTATTCATACTCATGCAGATTTCTATAGTCATGTTTCTTCCCAAGAACACACTAGATAATGGAGCCAGCAGAACACCTTATTTCGGGCCACTTGGCTCTTGTGGTGGGCCCACTCACCTGGGTGTACTGGGAGTGACAGGTCTCTGCACCGTTCGGCAGGAGAGGAATTCCCTCTTCTTTCTTGACTGGCTGAATTGCTTTTCATGGCTTCAGTTCTATGGAAAACTATTTTTGAGAGTGTTGAGTGAACTGACTCTGTATGTTTTCCCATTGTGAGGATTTACTCTGGAAGAATATTATTTCACCTGTATTTAGAGAAACTTGCTTGTTTTGGCAAATGCTCTCCTGGTATGAGGATTCACGTGAGCCGAATTTCATGTTCCGAAATGCTGCAGGCCAGGCTCCATGCTGGGTCAGTTCCTACCTCAAGACTGTACATTTATGAATGGGCTCATAACTCACTGCTTTTCTTTAGACATTAACTCTAGAATGTTGTACATGCCTACATACAGTCACAGATTTAAATTCTGAATGATAGCTGTGAATGAGTTCAGATGAATTCAGAACAAAGACCTATGGGTCTTTTCAGATGAATTAGTCCACAACGTTTTAATAATTTTGTGAATAAAAGATTCTAATATGGAGGGGAAACTCCCTTGGGCCCTATAAAGATATCATAAGTCATTTGAAGGGTATTTTTAAAGACAGCTACTTGACAATTAAGAAAGAATTCTATTCATTTCAAGCTTACGAGGTTTGGTGCAATAAATATTTGTTGAATGAATGTGTAGCTTATATTTATTTTGCCAGGTTAGTAGAAACTCTGCGTCTGGATGATTGCCATATAGAGTATGTTTTGAAGCAGGACACAAATAGTCTGGGTGGAATTTTGTCTTTGGGTTTAAATATTTGGTTTTCAGGTGCTCTCCTCATGGGGTCTGGTCTTATCCTAGCCTTGTCTGTTGACCATAGTGCTGTTTTTTTTTTTTTTTTAAACTCTGCCTCCATGTCCTGCTTCTTGTCCTTACTTGTTAACTCTGGCTAAGAGTTTTTGTCTTTGAGAAAACCTAGGTGATGTGGGATATGAAATAAGCCAACCTTCTGAACACCCCCTGAATTCAACTGTGGGAATGGGGCCTTAGAATATCAATCTTTCATGGAAGGAAAAAAGAAAACCTTTTTTTTAAGCTCAGTTCTTGTTCAACTCTTCCTAGATCCTAGCTAGGTCTCAAGAGGCCTTATGGATTTCTTCCCTCCCTTTCAGAACCCTGCCTGGACTCTGTGTGAACAAGCCCAGGTTGGAGGGATGGAGGGAAAGGGACCATGAGGAGCAAAGGCAAGCCACCCCAGCCGAGGCCATCTTAGACCAGGCAGTCCTCAGATGACTTGCCAGCTGATCAAAGAGCCATGAGTGAGTCCAGATGAAATCAGAAGCCCAGCCCAAATTTCTGACCCATATAATTGTGAGCTAAATAAATCGCTGGGGGTTTACTCATTGAATTTTGAGGTTGTTTGTTGTATTGCAAAAGTTTACTTGATGAGACAAATTGTGGAGCTGTCTTGTTCTTCTCTAACAACCTCAGCTTTCCTACCACAGCACTTAACTGTAGTGGTCAAGGTCTTGGACATGTAATCACAGACCTGGACCTGTATCCAGTCTCTTCCCTCATTGGCTTTGTGACCTTGGAAAAGTCCCTTTCCTCTCTCTACTTTTATGTTCTCATCTGTAAAACATGGAAACTAATATTGTCTCACAATATCACTTGTGGTTACTTATCCACTCCTGTTCCCCATACTTCCTTCTTGACAGATCTCTGATTTTACTCAGGTATTAATTCATGGTCAAGACGGGGAGGTCGTTCCTGGTTAATCTCAACTAATCTTGAAAATTCCATTTCTTTTTCTTGATTTTCCTCTGTCTTCTTTGGTTTTAAGTCCATTCTCTTTTCTAATGCTTAGTTTAAGAGTTAGCATTTTTAAAAATTCTGACGAAAGGAAACATGCTGCTGTGGATGCTTCTGGCAAAAATTTCTTTACTCCTGTGAAGAAGACCAAGGAAGAGATGCTGTTTCTTAAGATTTTTTGGTCTGGGTGTAAGTCTTAGAATGGGAGCCGCCATATTGTATTCATAGAGAGAGTTAGTTGGGGTCGAAGCCAAGCCGTGAAGAAGGCAGAGGCATGAGACAGAAAGAACCTGGGACCCTAAAAAAATTATTAAACTACTGAAACTCCAACCATGTAATCTACCCTATCTCAAAACTACTTGTTAGCAAAGGTGATTAATCTTTATTGTTGAAGCCTGAGTCAGGTTATTTAGTCCTAATTAACCTAAGTACCCTAGATGGTCTTCCTTAATGTAATATCTAGCACATAGAAACTCTGTGGATGAAGCTCTTATTATGGTTATATTGGTTTTTTAGTGTGTGGATGTGGTACTGGAGATTGAACCCAGGGCCTTGTACATGCTAGGCAAGTGCTCTACCACTGAGCTACATCTCTAGCCTGATTGCTTTGGATTCTTTCCTTCAACTTCTAAGTGGTTTCTGATTTCACAGCTTTTGGGAAAAATGACTTAGTGACTCCTCTTCATTCTCTCAGATTTAATACTTTCCTTTCTACTTATGCCTTTAGGTCTGGAGCAGGGGTTGACACTATGGCCAGTGAGCCAAAAACTAGCCCCACTGCATGCTTTAGTAAATAACATTGCATTAGAACACAGCCATACCCATTCATGTATGGCTGCTTCTGCATTAAAACTTGAGTAGTAGGGGCTGGGGTTATGGCTCAGCAGTAGAGTGCTCACCTAGTATGTGCAAGGCCCTGGGTTCAATCCTCAGCACCACATAAAAATAAATAAATAAAACAAAGGTATTAAAATAAATAAATAAATAAATAATTTTAAAAACTTAAAAAAAAAAAAAACTTGAGTAGTAGCAATGGATATTCTACGGCCCTCAAAGCCTAAAATATTTTTCATCTGACCCTTTACAAAAGTTTGTCAATCTTGCCTGTTCTGGAGCCAGTGCTTTGCTTCCTCAGTGAAGATTCATGTGGGACCTAGTTAACTGCAACTTCCACCAGATAGATTTTGCTTCACTGAATGATTAGTTAAGATACTTGTGGCAAGTTACTGAAAACCTGACCCAAGGTGGTGGTTAAGGAATGGCTGGATACAGGGCCTCACATAGGATAATCAAGATCAGAATTCTCTCTGTGTCTCTTGGTCTCTCTTCCTCTATGTTGAATCTTAGCTGAAAGAGTGTCTACCATTGTGGGCCACAATAGGGCCCAGAAGTATCTGTCCTTGGTTCATGTTCAGTGGAAAAGAGGTGACATCTTTTTTTGAACATGTTCAGTAAAACTGGAGAATCACTGGGATTCACTATCTCAGTACTGAAAAGTCATGCTATGAAGCAATGGATAGTTTTTCTTATCCTTTGTATAGCACATACAAAACACGTCCTTGTTGGTTATCTGTCCTCCTCCACTAGATTACACACTCTAGGAGCAGTGCTCAGCCACCTGGTATATTCTTAGCATATATTATTTCAAACAAATGAACCCAGAAATATATTTTATTTAACAATTGGGATTAGGGTTATTCCTCAGACATATTTTTTTGTTTTTTTTTCTTTTAAAATTCATACATATTTATATTATAAACATTCCTTTATGTCACTAAGTAAATGAAGTATGAAAACCTGTACAGAAAGCATGCATGACAAATTCAGATGGTTATTTCCTCTAGGGAGAAAGGGAGGGAGGGAGGGAGGAGAATTTTCATGTTTTTTAAATATAAAAACATCTGAAGAAAAAAAAATAAAGTCTTTGGGAACACGATTTTCCATGGTTACATAATGGTTTATCATATGACTATACCAATTATTTTAAAAACCAATCTCCTTTTGTACATTTAAATTGCTTTCAATTTGTTGTTCTTGTAAATAGTATTGAGATGAATAACCTTGCATATGTCTTTATGCATACCTCTGATTATTTCCTTAGAATAGATTCCTAGGAATGGAATTATAGGGTGTAACGTGTGTTTTGATATTTATTTGTAAATTCCTTTTCAGTATGGTTAAAATCAATTCAGTGGGTAAGATTTTAAACCCACAATAACAAGTTATAAAAAAGGAATGACCACTGAAGGTCTAACCAAAAACAATTATAGAGAAATTCTAGTTCCAGTATATACCTATTTTTTATTTTCCTGAAATGGGGTCTTGCCTGGTTGCCCAGGCTGGTCTTGAACATTTGAGTTCAAGCTTTCCTCCCATCTCAGCCTCCCAAGTTAAGTGGCACTACAAATATGTGCCACCCTGCCAAGCAAGTTCTAGTGTCTGTCTTTATGCATCTCTGTAGGTAAGGGACTCTTCTTGCTCCATAAATATCTCCACAGTTACAATATCAGCTTTCCCAGGAAATGGATACATTTAAACATTTCTTCTATCATCATTTGGGAATTAGAAAATGACATCGCTTTAGAGGGATTTTGAAAAATTCATTGAGTCTACTCTGAATGAACAGCAGGGGACTTTGTTTCTGACTCGAACCTTGATGTTTCCTTCCCTATAGAAGAGGATAAATTAATGTGAAGCTCCTGACTTCTCCATCTTTTAAAAATTCATTCAGGACTTTGGAAGGGTAAACCAACTCCCCACTGTGAAGTTTAGAGATTCTCTTAGAATTCAGTTACCTGAGCTGGGCCGGTGGTGCATGCCGGTAATCTCAGCTGCTTAGGAGGCTGAGGCAGGAGGATTGCAAGTTCAAAGCCAGCTTCAGTCTGAAGGGGAGCAGAGAAACTGACCATGATGGGAACATGAAAGATGACAGCCTTGAGTCCTTTGGCACAGGTTGAGCAGAGAAGGAGGAAATGAAGCTGAAGAGGCAAGCAGGGCCCTGGCAGCACCAGGAATGCCATTCAAAGCCATTTGGACTGCATCCTCAAGGGAACGAGCAACCATTGAGGGATTGTAAGCAACAGTTTGACATTGACCCATGGGCTTAGGAGTCACATTGATCTCATTCTGGCCCATATTCTCTGCATTACCCATCAAGACTACATCATACAAATATTTCCACATCTCCTCCCATCCCACCCTTAGAGAATTGCATTGTAGCTACTACAGTTTTGTATTTTGAAGATGATTGGAGATGACTTTTTTTTGAGTCTGCTCATGTTGCTCAGTTGTCCAAAGTAGTTGCAGTGGAGTGATCCCCCCGCTCCCTTTCCCTGGGGGCTGAGGCTGCTACCTCATCCTGAAAAGATGTGTTGCTTCATGATATCAGCTTACAGCAAAACATGCACAGATAACTTTTCAAACATTTTGTTGTAATACTTCCATGCTTAAATCACCAAATTGGCTTTGGAAAATATGCAATCTCTTCAAATTACATTCTCTTTCAACTCAGAATTCATAGTGTAACAGGCTAGTTTGTATACTTAAGACATTTGAAAATGGGTTCACACAAGTGACCTAATGTTACATGATTTTCTGTTTATAAAATAGCACAGTATTGTAAATGCGACAAATAATGAAAATCAGCTGGGAAATGGACTTTGCCACCTGCATTGTATATGACAAGGTATGTATGGAACTTAGAGGTTGGATCAGTTTCCTAGGCTCCCCATGACAAAGTACAAGTTGAGTGGCTTAAAACAACAGAAATTTATCCTCCCACCCTTCTGAGGGCTTGAAGTTCAAAGTCAAGGTGTTCCCTCTGAGACTCTGGGTAGACTCTTTCCTTGCCCCTTCCTAGCTTCTGGTGGGGGCCAGCATCCCTGGTGATCTTTGGCTCCCAGTTGTCTCTCTCCAATCTCTGTCTCTGCCACCACTCGGTACTGTTTCTGTGTACCCCTGTCTTTACATGGCATTTTCCTCTTATAAAAACACCACTCATGTTGAAGTAGGACCCATTCTATGGCTTCATTGTAACTTGATTACATCTGCAAAGACCCTATTTCCAGATAAAGTCATGTTCACAGGTACCCAGGGGTTAGGCCATCAACACATCTTTTGTGGGAGGAGGGCAATTCAACACATAACAGAGGTTGTCTATCTCACTATCTACTGGAAACATGAATTTGTGATATAAGATCTGTCCAATTCTGATACTTAGGCACAGGACATGATGGTCAACTTCAGCCAAAACCAGGTAAGTGTGGGAGGATTGGAAGAGGGTCCTGTGGCATCAGATCTTTCCACTCTTATGAAGGTCAGATGGACTGTTGAGATGACCACTGTAGAAACTGGTTGGAGAACTGGTTGGGTAAAGAAAGGTCTAAAGGGTAATGCACGCAAAATCTGATACTGGGAAAACCACAAAGACCACTGGTGGGGAATCCAGTGTGTAATGAACATTCTGGAGATGTATGGGTGGATGGTCCTCCCCTCTAGATCAGCACCATGCAAAAGACATAGAAAGCAAATCATATTTGTAATTTTGAATTAACTAGTAGACATATTGCAAAAAGTAAAAATAGGTGAATTTAACTTGAATGCTAAAGTTTATTTAACTCAATATTTCTTATGATACATGCCTATAATCCCAATGACTCTGGAGGCTGAAGCAGGAGGATCACAAGTTCAAGGCCCTAAATCAACTTAGTGAGACCTGACTCAAAAAATTAGAAGGCCTGGGGGTGCAGCTCAGTGGTAAAGTGCCTCTGAGTTCAATCCCTGTACCAAAAAAAAAAAAAAAAAAAATCCTAAATATTATTTCAACTTGTTATCAATTTAAAAATATTAATAAGATATTTTTCTTTTTTTCCACACCAAGTCTTTAAATCCAATGTGTACTTTACACTTGCAACAGCACATCTCGCTATTTCAAGTGCATAATAGCATGTGTATTAAATTGACGAGGATTCTAGTAGTGCTGCCTTTTGGTGATAAGGTCTAAACCACAGGCTGGTTGCCGGTGAGATTCCAGTTCTGGGGAAGAACAGGCAAGCCTGAAGAGGGAAGGGGTTCCAAATGGAGATAAAGTGAATGCAAAGAACAGGTCACACTAAAATTTGGAATCCCTTGGAGATGAAGTTTAATAAGTACACCTGGCCAGGAGTGCTGGCAGGGAATTTGTTCATCCCTTTGTATCTCCTTCAGGGTGAGGAAGCTTGTTTTCAGCTTCTCTCAGTCTGCTTTATCAGTCTCTTTGGAGAGAACCATTTCCTCTTTCATTGATCTATTTGAAAGGCCTTAAAAAGACTTCCTCGGTTGCTAACTCTATGCCCTCTAAACTCAGGTCCCACGGCTCAGTTTTCCAGGGGGACCCATCACACATTCCAAGGAGAGAAAAATCTGGTGTCAGGCATGATGGTGCAAGCCTGTAATCCCAGCTACTCAGGAGGCTAAAGCAGAAGGGTAGCAAATTTAAGGTCAGCCTGGGCAGCTGTAGCAAGACCATGTCTCAAAATAGAAAATTAAAAAGGGATGGGGATGTAGCTCAATGGGAGACTATCCCTGAGTTCAATTCCCAGTACTGAAATTAGAGAAAAAGGAAAAAGGATCATCATCATGGTCACCACCATCATCATCTGTTTGACTTCTTGGTTAGTTATCCACCCTTAGCTCCATTGAGGTCAAGCTTGCTTATGGCTACCCAGACTTGTCCCTGGTGGAAGGCAGTTGTTCTCAAAGTGGATTATCTGCACCAGCAGTATTAGAAAGCAAATTCATGGGCCTCGTCCCAACCAAGTAAATGGGAACTTCTGGGGTTGGAACCCAGGTTGTTATTTCAGAGTCATAGGTGAGGGCAGGTTTCCTTAGAAGGGGATGTGTGTAGGGACTGCCAGTTCAGAATGCCAAGATAGAGGGCAAGGAGATATGTAGTGATGGAGCCCAGTTCTGCTGGGAGGTGGGGATCATCGAAGTGGCCCTAGAGAACAGCTCAGAATGTGACTTAATCCTAAACCCTGTCAGAACGGGACTGTTGTCCATGACGGTTTTTATGAACCCAAATTTGAGTTCATAAAAACTGGGACAGGCAGAGGCAGAGGATAAAATGAGTATAAAGGTGGGCAGGAAGGTTAGGTTGATGGCAGTAACTACTGGGGGTGCTGTTTTATCAGTTTCAAGCTCAATTGCAAGAAACTAGACCTAAGGTTAAATTAAGTTAAATCCATGATATTTTAAAAATGAAAAAAAAAATGTTGACTTTTACACAGTGGTATAAACTGCTGAGTGCCCAAGGCTTGCTTTTTCCATAGTGCATACACTGTATTAAATTTGAAATTTACACTATAAAAATAGCTTCACAAGAGTACCACTATTAACATAACCTTACCTCAGACAGACTTTTTATTGCCGGAGACAACTCTTCCATGTAAAAAAACATATTAATGGCTGGAGCAGAAGAAATACCAACTACAGATGGTAAGCATTTTCTTGCAAAGTCATATCAAATTTAACATTGGCTCTAGAAAACAGGAACATGTTTAAAACAAAAGATTTTAAGTAGTTGCATAACTGTGTAGATTTTCACCTATGGTCCAGGAGACCATCATAAAGAGTACCATTTTAAGTGATTAGTAAAATACATTAATGAAAAAGTACAAAGCTGGGCTGGGGATGTGGCTCAAGCGGTAGTGCGCTTGCCTGGCATGCGATCCTTAGCACCAAATACAAACAAAGATGTTGTGTCCGCCGAAAACTAAAAAATAAATATTAAAATTCTCTCTCTCTTTAAAAAAAATAATAAAAAAATAAATATTAAAATTCTCTCTTTAAAAAAAAGTACAAAGCTTTTGCTCAAAAATTATATTTAATCATTGCTATTTTTAGCGTTTTTGTTGGAAGTTTCTACTAAGTGGTATTTATGGAAAAAAATTGATTTTATTGCTATGAAATAGGTGATGTTAGTATACTTGAGACAGATGCCTGAAATAATGATTGATAAAAAGTATACAATTCTACCCCAGAGCAAATTAAGAGCCATAAGGGAGAGTTGGGGTTGTGGCTCAGTGGTAGAGTGCCCTTCTAGCATGCAGGAGGCACTGGGTTCAATCCTCAGCACCATATAAATGTAAAATAAAGATATTGTGTCCACCTAAAACTTAAGAATAAATATTTTTTTAAAAAAGCCATAAGGGAATAAGATGCCTTTGAAAAGATTTTCTGCATTTCCCCACCCATTAAGGGTATGTACAGCCACAATTTATGTTCGAAGTGGATTTCTATTTTAGGGAGAAAGCGAAGGCTGAATTTCATAAGAATTCTAATTCCTCCTTTTCTAAAAAACACATCTAAACGTGTTGCTATGTTGAACTGAGGTAGTACATTGAATGCTGAAATTTAATCTGATGAAGGTTGAGCTTTTCTTAATAGTGTAACTCAGGATACTGCATTGACCCTGAGGAGCAGCATCACCTGAGAACTTGTTAGAAATGTAAATACCAGTGTTCAATTCTAGTCGGACCCCATCATGCCTTCTGCAGTGGGATGCACCAATCTGTGTTTAGCAAGCTCCTCAGGTGATTCTGATGCATGCTGAAGTTTGAGAACCACTGGAGTTAGTAGTCCCTAAACTTGGTTGTGGGTCACAGTCCCCTGTGAAGTTTTATAAGCACTCCTGAAACCAACTTCAAGAAATTCTGATTCAGAAGACCTGGGATGGGCTTAGGAACCTGTATTTTCAACACCAAATAATCTAAGGAGCTACTAAGCTTTTTAACCAAAAGCACTATTAGTTAAATTAAGTCTATGTCAATACAAGTTCTCCATCTCTCCCTTGTTCCCTACTTTTACTCCTTTCCTTCTTTTCCTTCCCCAAATTCTCTTCTACTAGTCTGAGCTTTAATTATTATTTTTTTCCATTACAGTATCTTTCAAGGCCTAGTATAGTGTTGTGGTACATAGAAAGAACTCAAAAAGTATTTAATGAGGGTTGGGGTTTGTAGCTCAGTGGTATAGTGCTTGCCTAGCATGAGTGAGGCCCTGGGTTTGATTCTCAGCACCATATAAAATCAAATAAACAAAGGTTAAATTCTTATTAAAAAAAAAAAAAAGCCTTGGATGAGCTGGCTTGGTGGTACACATACATCTGTAATCCCAGCAGCTCTGGAAGCTGAAGCAGGAGTTCAAAGCCAGCCTCAGCAACTTAGTGAGGCCCTAAGCAACTCAGTGAGTTCCTGTTTCTAAATAAAATACAACAACAACAACAAAAAGGGCTGGGAATGTGGCTCAGTAGTTAAGTGCCCCTGGGTTCAATCCTTGGTACCAAAAAAAAAAAAAAAAGGTGAATGAATGAATCTCATAAAATTTATTGTAGAATGGCCCTATCTTCATGTTCAATGCTATTTTCCTTTTCTGAAATATTTTTCTGCTTGAATGAATATAAGCAATATTATGTAAGATTCTCAACTCCCAGTTAATTTTCTTCTTTGTCCTTCTGAAGTTCCAGGTATCAATTGATAGTTTCCTGCATATTTTCATTATAATGTACACTTTCAAAATATCTCAAAGGAGGGGGGGACATATATATATGTGTTTTTTTCTTTTTTTTATTAGACATCTTTATTTTTTTTGTTGTTCTTTTTGGTTATACATGAATGTTTTTTGATATATTATACATATATGGAGTATAACTTCCTGTTCTTGTGGTTGTATGTGATGTGGAGTTACACTGGTCATGTATTCATTTTAGGAAAGTTATGTCTGATGGATTCTACTCTCACCCTGCATAAAACTCAACTTAAAGTGGATCAAAGACCTAGGCATTAGACCAGAGACTGCACCTACCAGAAGAAAAAGTAGGCCCCAATCTCCATCATGTTGGCTTAGGAACTGAGCTCCTCAACAAGACTTCTAAAGCGCAAGAAGTAAAATCAAGACTCAATAAATGGGATGGTATAAAATTAAAAATCTTCTTCACAACAAAGGGAACAATCAAGAACGTGAAGAGAGCACCTACAGAATGGGAGAAAAATCTTTGCCAACTGTACCTCAGAGCATTAATCTCCAGGACATATAAATATATATAAATTCATATAAATTTATGAATACATATGAATATGTGTGTGTGTGTGTGTGTGTGTTAGTTGGTTAGTTTAAAGGCTTCTGGCCCAAGCATTTCTGTAGTCTGGGCCTGTACTAGTTGAGGCCATTAAATTCATTGAATTAAGAGATGCATTCAAACTGACTTTCCTATTAGTACTATTCCACTTTGTCATTTGTCTTACTTTATTATAAACCTCTGATTACTTATTTTCCATTAAATATTTTTAAAAAATATTTACTTTTTAGTTGTAGTTGGACACAATACCTTTATTTTACTTATTCATTTTTATGTGGTGCTGAGGATCCAACCCAGGGTCCCACAGATGTGAGGCGAGCGGTCTACCGCTGAGCCACAACCCCAGCCCTCCATTAAATATTTAAAGTCTGTCAAATAACATTTAACATGGTAAGAATAACAACAATAATAAAATGAACATCTTTTAAAAAGATTATTCCTGATATATTGAATGATTTTAAAGTATTATTCTTATCTGAATTTTTGTTTTAAACTATAGGTTTAAACTTACAAGCAAGTCTAAACAGAGTTCCTCCTTTGCATATTATGCCTGGATCCATTTCCCTGCACTGTCATTTATACATTTGAATGTACTACTTTAAATTTCACAACAAGCAGTCTTCTCCCAGGCTCCCTATCACCTGAATACTAACTTATATTACGTAATACAAAGCTACAAATTATGTCAGTGTGTGTTTGGAACAAAGTGTGTGCCATAAGGCAAATGTGTATGTATTCATCAGTTTGCTAAGTTCATTGTCACTGTTTAGCCTCTTGCATAGTGAGAGTACCTATTGTTTAAATTGATTCTTGTATCATCAGATCTTCTGTAGTACAAGGAAGCATTTCTAAAGAACTGTGTTCACTGCTTTGCACATACTAGGTACTTAGCATTTATTGAATGAATTTCTAGCACTGTCCCTTGTATTTTTAGTCTGACTTCCGGAACATTATATAATTTGAGGATCCCTTTAGTTGTAGGGGTGTCTCCAGACCGATGAAATGCTCTTGGAGGTAACTTCATCTGGAGAATGAAGTGACTTCCCTGATGAATTAAATGCAACAAATTACATTGATTAGAATTAAAATATATTAGACTTTATTAAACATTTTTCATTTCAGTAGGTATAACTGCCTTAAGCAAAGCTAACAAAGCACACATACACAAATTTCTCACGCTGTAGTTTTCATTGTAGTACTTTGGCACTACATACAACTTTTATTCTGCGTTTAAAATGCATTGTACATAAATTCTTCCATGTTACATGATCGTCCTAATTGCCATTTAAATGACTATAAAAAATCTATGCAGTTGATGTAACTCACCTTTAGGCTCATTTCCCAACCCCTTTTTGTTATTAGCCAAACTTTGCAAAGAACATTTTCTGTATTATTTGTCAAGAATAAATTCCTAGCAGTGCAATTACAGGGTCAAAGGGTAAGTCATATTTATTTTTATTTCATTTTCGACTTTTTCCTCCCAAGAAAACGAAACAAACAGTACTGTACAAAAAGCTTTTCCCAAGTCTCTCCAAGGCTTATCTTATTAACAATCGTTTATGGTATTAGTATCATCTCCCTATCCTTGTGCTGCAGCTGGAAAAAGAGCCTGGGCAGGTGAGTAACCTGATCTCGTCCACCAGGTGAGTCCAGGGTGGAGGCGGCAACTACAATACCAGGAGCAAAGCACTCCAGGGGATTTGCTGTAACACTGAGTATGGAATATAGTCCCTTCGCTCGCCTGAGAGACGATAAATTGGGAGTGGGGGGTGGGGGTGGGCAACGGAGTCGGTTCTAACTTTGCTCGCCTTGGCCTCTTAGAGCACCCTGCACGCAAGTGGGCGTATAATAAATGCGGTCTTTTCTGCGCGGACACAAGCGCTCCCTTAAACGGGCTGCACACAGTACCTCTAGGTGCCGCCAAGCCGTCGCAGCTTTGCGGCTTTGCGGGATCCTGCGCTAAGCCCCGAGACAGACCCAGGACAGCAGCGCACTCGTTCCCCGCGGGCCCGCGCCCCGGGCACCCGGCGCGCGCCCGCGCCCCGCCCAGGCCCCGCCCCGCCCCGCCAGCTCCGCCTCCTGTCTCCTCCCCGCCCCCCGAGCCGACGAGAGGTGGCGGCGGCGGCCCCAGGACCCGGTTCCCTCAGACAAGAGGGCGGGTGGAGGAGGAAGCGGCCGAGCCCCGGGTCCTGCTCCGGCGCGCCGAGCACCGCCTGCCTCAGCCGACTAGCCTCGTCGGCTCTGGGGTTCGCCGAGCCGGGTGGAGGGGAAAGGCCGCTGCGGCCGCGAGGCGGCGGCGGGGGCGCGGGCGGTGGCGGCGCGGCCGCGGCTGCCGCTTTGTTGTGCGGCCGGGGCCGGGGAAGGAGAAGTGGGAGGAGGGGGGAGCTCAGCGTCCCGCTCCCCCAGCGGCTCATGGCGACGACGCTCGGCACATCCGGGACCCTCCGGCCGAGGCGGCCGCGGCGCCGGCTGCTCGGGCCCCAGCCCCGGCCGCTGTGGTGACTCCCCCGCGCCTCGCCGTCGCCCCCGCCCCGCCTGCCGGCCCGGAGCGCCGCCGCCCCCGCCGCCCCCGCCGCCGGGGACATGTCTAACCCCGGAGGCCGGAGGAACGGGCCAGTCAAGCTGCGCCTGACAGGTGAGGGGGGTGGCGGGCGGCCGGGCAGCGGCGGGGTGGACCAGCCGGCGGGGGGTGCCTGTGGCCTTGGGCAGGGCCAGGGTCGCGATCAATGGTGCTTCGGGGGTCGCGGCGTGGGAAGGCCTAGTTCAGGGAGAGTCGTGGGAGGACCACTCGCGCGGGTTTGGAAATTCTTGAAAAAGCCAGGAGGTCTTTTTTGGAGGGGAGGGGTACGCCGGGCCGAATCTCTGGCGGATCTGAGGTCGGGACGTCTGGGCGGAGGAGCTCGCCTCTCTCCCCCACCGCGACCGCGAGCAGCCCCTGGGCTGCTGCCCAGGTGGGGTCGTGAAGGGGATTATTGAATCCGGTTGCTGACTGCGCGCAGTAAACACTCCTTAAAGATGGAGTGCTTAACGGGAGGGTGTGTGTGTGTGTTCCCGGGTTGTTAACTTGGACACCCACTTATGCCCGCGTGCAAAACCTTGACTCTCTGCTGCCGGCCAGTGTGGCCAGTGCCACACACCTTAAACTCACGTCTGAGGAGAGGGAAGGAGACTGAGGTTGACTTTTCCGGTGTGTCTGCCTGATCCCACAACTCGGGCTTATTGTACACTCTGTGTTTTGGAAGTGTTTGATTGTAGGGTAGCATGTTTTGTGTTGTTCCTTGTAGGCCGCAGAATGTGGCTCACAGTCTGACTTTAGATCTGCTGTAGAAACCCTTTTTTGGGGGGCGGGGGGGTAACATTTCTAAGTATGTGCTCATACAAACTTTCAAGCAAACTTTCTCTCATTCTCTCCCCTCTCCCCCTTCCCTTTTCTAAATGGAAAAGAATGTCCAGAGGGGTTTGCTAGATAGAAGACTATTCTTACAAAGTGTTTAGGATTCCATGTGCATGAAATCTTTAACGTTACAAGTATGTTTTGTTTACGTTGCCGTTTTTTGGTATTATATGAACTTGTCAGCTTCATTTTAAGGAAAAAATTTATTTGGTTTTAAAGTGTAATTGAAATCAGTGTAGTTATAGTAGTTTCATTATTTACCATTGATACGTTGTCCCCGTTTATGTTCGGATGTGTGTTGAGTAAATTTTCCTTAGAGGATTTGTGTGGATGTGCCCGAGTGTAAGAATAAACTGTAATTATGTTTGCCCACAGTAGACTTTGAGATTTATATGGACTAATTTTCTAGTCGAATACTCATGGCATATCCCGGTCCACTAGCTGAACTTTCTAGATAAAAACTTGCATTGAGTTTGGTATTTGAGAATTCAGCTTGAATGTATGTTGCCTGAAATTAAAAAAAATTTTACTTTCTTTACAGTTTTGCTTTCTCTAGGGAAAATTGCAAAGAATCATTAACTAAGTGGTTCTTAATAGAAACCCTAGGTTGGGGGATGCTTGTCCTTACCTCCCTTTCAATTTCCTTATTTTGGGGAAGTCAGTGGAAACCTTTATAAGGGATCTTTGTTGCTTTAGTTTATCTGTTGTTCTTATCAGGAGTCAGTTCTGTGCTAGCAGTCCTGGAAGGACTGTGAATCCTAGGTGTGCAAAAACTATTGAAACAGAATGATGTCATTTATTTCCCTCTAGGCTATATACATACAGAGAAAATAAGGGAGAAAACAGGGATTTTGATTTTCTGCAGGTAATATGAGTTTTGAGGCTTTTAGTGTGATTCACTAGATCTTGAAGTATTTTTCTGTGCTTCTTTACTGCATATGATTCATTATAAAAAATTCATAAGCAGAGTTTGTTAGGAAAGATTACACTTAGTTTTGGGGGTAGGGAAAGGAAACATTGAACTAAATAGAATGATTTTGTATATTTAGATTTTCCTGAAGAATTTTAAATACAATTGTAAAACAGCCCACATACTCTTACAGTTTCTTAAAGCCATTGGGAATTTGCCTCTGAATAGTTTTAAAGTTTGACAAATATTAACAACACCCCCTCCCCCACCATGTCTTTTGGTTACATATGATGGAATTTCTCCTGTTTTGCCAGAAAAGTTATCTTATATTTTTTCAGTTTTGTTCATCATTTACAAATTAGATAGTATAGATTTTAACAAATAGATCTCAAGAACTGGATTCAGTTAGCAGCTTTTTAGGACATAAACATTAAAGAGTTAGATGGAAAAGATTGTTTTGACTGACTGGATAAATGACAGGGCTGTGTTTGATGTTCATCCAGGAATTGGTCTGGAGCTGGTGCCCAACTTCTCAGTCCATCTTGAGGAGCCAAATAAAATATTTAACCTAGGCCTCATTTTATTTTATTTTTTTTTAAAGTTGATTCTTTGTTAAGACCTTAAGAAATGTTTGGCATACCTTTAGACGAAGCGTTTAACAGTTCATTTAGATCTGGGTTTCCTAATGGAGGGAAAAAAATTACCAAAAAAAAAAAAAAAAAAAAAACCAACCAAAAACAAAACAAAACCTTCAGAAAACAGCACATCCCACAGTGAATTTTGTTTGCTTTACAGTACATTAGGGTTGTAAGATGTTTTGAAATTATTGTTCTGTGCTTTTAGTTCATATCATACTAATATTTAAATTTGTAGTGTGCTTTTGATTCCAAGGTGCTTTATGAACTGTAGCTACTCAATTATATCCTTAACGTAGAATTGCTCATTTACTGAAAGGTGGTAACAATTCTTTTTTTTTTGAGATGCTAACATATCTTGCAGGAACACACACACACTCTCTGAAGGATAAGTATTTAAGTCACGATATCTCTGTCCACAATAGATAATAAGAGTTTTCCACATATTGTTCCTAAAACCACAGTTAATTAATGAACTTTTTTTTTGGTGCTAAGAAAGCGGGGCTAATCCCAAATTTTTTTTTGGTGCTAAGAAAGCGGGGCTAATCCCAAATTTGAGCTTCCTTAGAACATTGATGGTTAAAATCTGATTTGGTCCATCAAATTACTTTTTTCTTTTTTTTTAAAGGGAGAGAGAGAATTTCAATATTTATTTTTCAGTTTTCGGCGGACACAACATCTTTGTTTGTATGTGGTGCTGAGGATCGAACCCGGGCCGCACGCATGCCAGGCGAGCGAGCTACCGCTTGAGCCACATCCCCAGCCCTCAAATTACTTCTTTATGACACATTAACACTTGATCATTAAAATGGTCTGTGTGGCAATACTATCAATTTTTGACTAGTATTTCTAGTGCAAATTGATTCTACAAAGTGTAATTGGTATACTATGCTTATCTGATACAGGGTTTTCTTACAACAGTAAGAAATAGTTTGTATAGAAAGTACTCTTTATGTTTGCTTATAGTAAA
This sequence comes from Marmota monax, assembly GCF_021218885.2. NCBI lineage: Eukaryota > Metazoa > Chordata > Mammalia > Rodentia > Sciuridae > Marmota > Marmota monax. Next base: position 697,970 of record NW_026695045.1, read on the forward strand.
AACAAAAAGGAGAGCATATATATATATTTTTAAATACCATATTGTTTTTAAAAAACAAAGGCTGGAAAAAGCAGTTCAGTGTAATTTCTATTATTTTAAATTCTTAGATATGGAGAAATAGTAGGTTATTTCTCTAGAACATTTATTTGAGACTTTTTGTAAGTTTGATGTTTTTGTATGCTATTTCTCATCTTATTATCTTATAAAAATCTTGGTAGTAAGGTTAACTGGATCTATAAATTAAAGAAAATTAATTTTAAAATCCTACTTTATTCTGGTTAATGTTATTTAATTGTGTATTTTATTGATAACAAACCTTTAAAAATTACAACTTGATTGCACCTTGCAGGTTTCTGTACACCATAATGACTTCTTTTAGGGACATTAGTGATTGATTTGAAAGTCCCCAGTTCATATTATTTTCTTGGTTTCTGAGGAGGAAGCCAGTGTGGCTTTGCTCTTTCCTTTTCTCTTAAGTTCTCTCTTGTTGTCTAACCTCCTTCAGACAGGGAGCAGAACATGCCTAGGTGCTTCACACAGTTTGGGTTTCTTGGTGAGTGAAGTGTGTGTGTGTGTGTGTGTGTGTGTGTGTTTGTTTTAATCATGGCTTCTACTTTTTTCTGTTGGTTGACTATTATCGTCACAACATTTATTTAGCACATAATTCAATTTTCAAGGTAAATGAAAGGTCACACTTAAGGAACACAAATATTTTATTTTAGTCATTTTTGGTGAAAGCCTTTTAAAGATATAGTATTCCTACTTTTTAAAAGTAGGCCATACTTAACAGACTATAATGTTGTCCTTGTGATTCATTATTATGAATATAAATTGTTGTATAATTACAATAGGGCAGAGTGAGAATATCATCATGGTCTGTAGGCAGTACTATTTGACCCTGGCTAAATATGATATGTTGTTTAACTTTGTGTTCTTACTGATTTTTCTCTCTTGACTTTTTTTTTTTTTTTTTTTTTTTTGGTGTTACTTTCATGTTTAGGACCTGGATCCTTGTAATACACTATTGTAATCAGCATTATTACATATTTATGACACAAATGTATTAAGTGCAAGACATTGTCATGTTCACATCTATTATCACTTTTTAATTCTCACAATAGCTCTGTGAAATAAGAGATTAAGTACATGTTAGAACCCAAATTATCTGTCTCTATAGAAAGGCTGTTTCAAATGAATTAAGAGTTGTGTGGAAAAATAAAATAAATACATTACATTCATTTGGAATTACCTTCACCCCTTGCAGTTCTTTCTTACCTTTTAAGGTTCAACTCAAGGATTATCATTATCCCTAGAACTTTTCCTGACCTGTATTGACCCCTATGACTCTTAAGAAATTCTTTCTCCATTATCAAACCTAACTCCTGGTAGGCATTTATTGTAAATATGTACGCTGTAAACTCCATGAAGGCAAGGTCCTTGTGTCAGCATGGATTAGGAGCTTTTTAGTTTTTTATTGAATGAATGCAGAGATACAAGTAGTTCTGTATATAGTTGTACATGTAGTTTGTTATGGCTAATGCACTGGATGTGAGTGATGAGATGAGGCTATTGACAAATTAGCTTACTTAGGATATTACTATAGTTTTCCAAGAAGTTAAAAATAAAACTTATTTTAAGATGGTGGGAACCATTAAAGTATTTGAAGCTTTGGTATATTTTCTAATTAAAAACAGTCTGGGGGGCTGGGACTGTAGCTCAGTGGCAGAGTGCTTGCCTAGCATGTGTGAGGCACTGGGTTTGATCCTAAGCACCACATAAAAATAAGCAAATAAAGGCATTCTGTTAATCTACAACTAAAATAAATAAATAAATAAATAAAAGGTTTATTTAAAAAAAAACAGTCTGGGAATGACGTGGAGGATAGGATTCCAATAGGATCTGTGAAGACTGGCTTTAAGATAATCAGTTAAGGGGGTTTGATAGTGACCATTATTCAGATTTTTTTTTGTTCTAACACTTCCAAATTTTGTTATTACAAATAATTTCTGTAAACATCTTGGTGTAGATAATAATTTTTTAAAAAGTACTATGTTTTAGGATATTTCCAAAGAAAGTGTGTTACTGGGTTTAGGTGTATTGATATTTTTTACGTTCTTGACTAAATTTTCTTTAGGCTGATTTCTAAAAGAGTTGTGCCTATTAGAGCAGTAATGAATGAATAGTGTCTTTAAAAACAAAACAAAAAACTATCCCATCATAATAATTGGCTTTTATTTTAAAAAGTCTTTGTTAGTTTATGTTATTTATATTTTATGTTAGTTTTATTATTTAAACGTTTACTTATGAAGTTGAATATTTTCTTCTGCTTACTAATTATATTTTTCATTGTTGAGTTGTTTGGCCTTGTTCTAGTTTTCTAGTCCCTAAGACTTAGTGTTTTTCTTATTGATCTGCCTGAGACTTTAAAATATATTAATTTGTTGTCATATTTGATAATAACATCTCTATGGTACTCTTTGTCTTTTAATTTTGACTGTTTTTGGACATGCAGAAATTTGTTATTTTAGGAGTCAAATTTGTTCGACTTTTGTGAAGTTTTTTTTTTTGTTATTTTATTTGTTGTAATTGTTATTTTTATACTTAGGAAGGCCCATTTCTTTGAGAAACTTGGTATTTAAATTCATTTTATTTTAGTGTCTTTAAAAAATGGTGTAAGAAGCTAGGAGTGGTGATGCATGCCTAAAATCCCACTGACTCAGGAGGCTGAGGCAGGAGGATCGAAAGTTTAAGGCCAGACTCAGTATTTTAGTGAGACCCTGTTTAAAAATAAAGAATAAAAAAAGGACTGGACATGTAGCTTGGTGGCAAAGCATCCCTTAGTGTTCAATCCCCAGTAACTCCCCCCAAGAGGTTTAAGAAACCATTTACCCTCAAATTGCCATTTTAGCCTGCTCATCAATATTTATTAACCAATTCTTCCTTTCCACAGTGTTTGTGATATTTATTTCAGTTTAATTACTGAGAGTCAAATCTGTCTCTTGATAATGCTGTAGTTTTTTTTTTATTATTATAGCATTATAATTTAATTTAATATTCTCACTGTGGCATAGGAGTGTAGGTCAGTGGTAGAGTGCATGTTTAGCATTCTGAGACCCTGGGTTTAAATTGCCAGCCCTCCAAACCCTCCCACAAAAAAATCCCATTAGGCCAAAATATTTTTTTTTTCACTAATTTGCTCTGTGTGTGTGTGTGTGTGTGTATGCACACACACACGGGATACATGTGTTTTACCAGGAATAGAATCAGGAGCTCTACCACTGTCACATCCCCCTAAGTTGCCCCAGGCTGGCCTTGAATTTGAGCTCCTCCTGCCCCAGCTTCCCGAGTCTGGGATTATAGGTCTGTGGCACTGTGCCTGGCTCACTCATTTGCTCTTTGGTATAAATATGGAACTCTAAAGAGAAATTTTATTTGTATTATTGTGAGAATTGCACTTTGTGAAAATGAGGTATTTAAGTATACTTAGTTTTCTCACCCAGGAGACTGCTTTTTTAAATTTTATTTTATTTTTTTACATTTCTTCAAGATTTGATCCATTTTGATTAGGATAGTTTTATAATTTTCTTCTTGTATATTAACTTAATTTCAGCTAACTTATATTTCTGGTACTTATTGTTATTTTCTAATCTTAGCTATAACTTGTATTTAGGAATGCAGTTACATGTTTTTTTGCTTTATTAGAGCAATTTTCCCAGGTAGACATTGAGCTTATTAATATTTCACTTGATGCTAGTTTTTCTAGTGATCAGTTTTTGGCATTTTATTTTTTAAATAATTTTCAGTTGTGGATGGACACAATACCTTTATTTATTTTTTTATGTGGTGCTGCTGGTTGAACCCAGTGCTTCACACATTCTAGGCAAGTGCTCTGTCACTGAGCTACAGCCCCAGCCAAGTTTTGGGTACATTTTACAATTGACCATAAATATCAAAAAATTTTTTTGCTGGCCACAGTAGTGCATGCCTCGAACTTGCAATCTTCTAGCCTCAGCCCCCTGAGTAGCTGGGATTATAGGTTTGAGCCACATGCCCAGCTGATAATTTTTATTACAGTGCCATGAATGGAGAAATAGTGTATGTGAAAAATATAAGAAATCAGAATAAGCCTAGTTTGGGCCTTACATTTTTCTTTTTAAAATTTTTATTGCGTACCTCAAAATTTTAAATTAGTTTTCATTTCTTACTGATAAATGTGGATTGCCGCAAGCTTGACTTTAATAAAGTTTACCTGTCTGCCAGCCATCAGCCCCTTCAAATCAGTTTTGGAAAAGGTGGGATATAAAGAAAAACATATCTATCATTACACATTATACACATGTATTGAAACATCCCACTATACCCCATAAATATGTACAATTATTATGTGTCAATTAAAAAAGAGTAAATATCTAAAATGTGACCACAGAAAGGGTTGTTCTGTTAAATGTGGGTTGGATTATGAGTACTTACTGCTTTTGCTTATTTTTTTCTACAAGACAAAAGAAAGAAAATTATATTAAAATCTAACTAGACTATTTTGACGACTGCATTCCTGAGAACTGCCACAAAGCAGAAACCCATAATGGAGATTATATTTTTCTTTCTTCCTTCCTTCCTGCCTTTCTTTCTTTCTTCTAATTTGTTGTACATGATAGCAGAATGCATTTCAGTTCGTAGTATACAAATGGAGCACAGTTTTCCATTTCTTTGCTTGTACACAAAGTAGAGTCCACCATTCTTGTCTTTATACATGTACCTAGGATTGTATTTTCTCTGTAAGATATACTTGGTAATTTTATGGAAGGCAGTCAGAATATTGTGGAAAGAGTATAGAATCTGGAGACAGAAAATTTGGGTTCACTTCCTGATTATGCCACTTACAAGTTTTGTGCCCTGAAGCAAATCACGCATTTTCTCTGTGCCTGTGCCTTTAGTTTTAAATGCATGTTTAAAATGACAGTGTTATTTTAAAAGTCTGCAAGAAAAGAAATAGTGTATGTGAAAAATACTGTTTAATCTGTAAAATTTTATATAAATATATTTTGTTATTTTTGACCAAGATTGTGTTAAAATAAATTAGAGCCAATTTTCTATTTTATATGAGCAGATGCAGATAACAGTGACTAATACAGATATTGATTTAAATGATATGCATTGCTGGTGGGACTGCAAATTGGTGCAACCACTCTGGAAAGCAGTAGGAGATTCTTTAGAAATTTTGGAATGGAATCACCATTGACCAAGTTATTCCACTCCCTGGCATATATCCTAAAGACTTAAAATCAGCATAGTGTAGTGATATGGCCATATCCGTGTTTATAGCAGCTCAATTCACAATACCTATGCTATGGAACCAACCTAGGTGCCCTTCAGCAGATGAATGGATAAAGAAACTGGTATATATACACATTGGAATATTACTCAGTCATAAAGAAGAATGAAATTATGGCATTTGCTGGTAAGTGGAGACTATTATGCTGAGTGAAATAAGCTAATCCCCAAAACCCAAAGATCAAATATGTTCTCTCTGGTATGCAGATGCTGACTCACAATTGGAGGGCTATGGAGCCGGAGGTTCATGGATTGGATGGGGGAATGGGGAACATGGCGATGGAAAAGACAGAATGAATTGGACATAACTTTCCCATGTTCATATATGGATACATGACCAGTGTAACTCCACATCATGTACAACCACAAGAATGGGAAGTTATACTCCATGTATGTATAACATGTCAACATACATTCTACTGACATGTGTAACTAAAAAAGAATAAATAAAAAAATTGAAAAAAAAATGATCTGTCTATTAAGATAGGCATAAAATATCTTGTACCTTGGAGAACCAGTGTATCGTAAGGTGTTTAAATTACTGTATTTTGGGCTGGGGATGTGGCTCAAGTGGTAGCGCGCTTGCCTGGCATGCGTGCGGCCCGGGTTCGATCCTCAGCACCACATAAAACAAAGATGTTGTGTCCGCCGAAAACGAAAAATAAATAAATAAATAAATAAATATTAAAAAAAAATTACTGTATTTGTGCTATTGTATGCAACCATTGTGTGAAATATTAAAAAAATGCTGGTGTTACTTAAAAATCATTTATGTATAAACTTTTTGGAATAAGAGTAGGATGCATGAAATACTTGAGAATACACGTTAATGCAGTGGTGATGATTATGTGCTGAAATAGTTATCTTTTTTTTTTTTTTATTAGAGATTTCACCCAGGTGCGCTTTACCCCTGGGATACATTCCGAGTTCTTTTTTTTTTTTTTTTTTTAATTTTGAGACAGTGTTTCACTAAATTGCTGAGGCTGGCCTGGAACTTGTGATCTTCCTGCCTTAGCCTCCTGAGTCCCTGGGATTTCAGGCATGTGTCACCACACCCAGCTAAATACTGTATCTTAAAGTACTCTAGCAGACAAACAATTGTACTTCTCTCTTCCTTCCCTCCCCAAATTTTTGTTAATAAGCAGACCTTTGGAGGATAGTTTTTAGATAATTTAGGATTGGGGATGGAGGCTGTAGATGGGGCCTCTGTTTGGAGCAAGTATTTATGATTTGATTTATTTCCATGTAGTGGGGCTGGCACTTTCAAAAATAGCCTGTAGTTTCACCTCTTGCCAGTAGATGGAGATATTTCTGTGCAGGTACGTAGATGTCAAGCTTGAGGAAGGCTTGTGAAACTGAAACCCAAGGTCTATATCAGTGTATTTGGGTTAAATTTAATTGAAGGATTAGAAACTGAAACATGACCCAAACTTCTAATGAAAATCCATACTTCAGTATAGTTTTCTCACATAAATTCTTTAAATACTACATGCTGTAGAAGGAGAAACAAAAATTATTTCATCCTATCAGGATTACAAACTAATTAATTCTACTTTTATTTTTGTATGATCCTTCATTATTGGGTTTTGAATATAACTTTCTTCTTCCAGTGAGGAATAAAACATGTTGGTTGGATTGGGAATTTTGTAAAGGAAGGATGGAAAAATCCTTAAAATTTAAGATAAGTAATGTGACATTAGATATATTCAAAATACTATCTCTAACATAGTATTTGATACATAATGTATCCTCAGTAAATGTGAATTAAAGAGTGATGAAATTCAAAGAGGCTTTCATTGTTGTTAGGACCTCACTTAAAACAAATAATAAGATTTTTTTTTGTGATATCATTGAATTAACTGACATCTATATCTTAGTAATTTTGATGACATTAAGATATAATGATAGAGGATTGCCAGGAGCAATGATGCATGCCTGTGATTTCAGGGGCTCTGGAGGTTGAGGCAGGAGGATCAAGAGTTCAAAGCCAGTCTCAGCAATGGCTAGGGGCTCAGCAACTCAAGTGAGACCGTCTCTAAATAAAATACAAAATAGGGCTGGGGATGTGGAGCAGTAGTTCAGATTCCCTGAGTTCAATCCCTGGTACCTCGCACCCACAAAAGAAGACTGAGGAGTTCTTTTGTTAATATTTGATTTGATTAACAAAACTCCTTTACTGTGCTCTACAAATTTAGCTTCTTAACAAAATAAAGACCAGACTAATATCCACTAGATATACACCTGTAGAGTATCACCTAAAAAATTTCACTTGCATGAGTAGTCTGTCAATATTAGGAAGATGATTTAGTAATTTGATAATTATTTCAGAGCTCTGTGGGGTTTTTTGTTTTTGTTTGTGATACTGAGGCTTGAATCTAGGACCTAGTGCATGCTAGGCAAATACTGTGCCACTGAGCTACATCCCCTGTACTTTTAAAAATTTTATTTTGAAGCAGGGTCTTTCTAAATTGCCCAGGCTGGCCTTGAACTTGTGATCCTTCGGCTTCAGCCTTCCCAGTGTGCACCATCATTCTTGGCTAAGAACTCTGATTTTAAAGTGTTTGCTTTTTTGGGGCTGGGGTTGTAGCTCAGTGGAAGTGTGCTTGCCTAGCATGTGTGAGGCACTGGGTTCGATCCTCTGCACCATATAAATAAAGGTACACTGACAAGTAAAAAAAATATTTAAAAAATTTTTAATTTTTAATTTTTTGCTTTTTAAATTTCTCATTTCCTTACTATTCAGATCTTGTCTTTGTAGGTATTCTGAACTGGAAAAAGTGAAATGGAGGGCTGGGGATGTGGCTCAAGCGGTAGCGCGCTTGCCTGACATGCATGCGGCTTGGGTTTGATCCTCAGCACCACATACAAAGATGTTGTGTCCCCCGAAAACTAAGAAATAAATATTAAAATTCTCTCTCTCTCTCTCTCTGTCTCTGTCTCCCCCTCTCCCCCTCCCCCTCCCTCCCTCCCTCTCTCCTCTCCCCTCTCTCCCCTCTCTCTCTATTAAAAAAAAAAAAGTGAAATGGACACCTTTAATTTGATGAAAATGGTTTTAAAAACTCTTATGAAGGAATTAATAATAGATTCTCAAGGGAATAGTTGGTACCGATTTTTAAAATTTAGGATAGGTACATCAAAAGTTCTTTGTAATAAAATTTGAATTCTTGTATAATTTAGTTTCTTATTTTCTAGTTGTTTTACACTTTTCTTATTTTTAGCTTATGTAGGAAACTGACATTTTTATTACTTTAAAATGAGGGTTGGTGATGATAGTTTAATTTCCTCTGATTTCTAGTTAGTTGGCTCTTAACTATCCATGAAGAAGACTTGGATTAGGGTGAAATTTGTTCATGTTTTCCTATTCATTCAGTAAACATTTTCTAAGAGTCTTACATGTATCTAACACTGAGGTTTAGGCCTGAGATTGGAAGAAGAGGTTAGGACAGTGATCTTGCTGTCAGAGAACTTGCAGTGAAAACAGACTGATGAGAGGACTTGATGGATGAAATAACTAAATAGTGTTACAGTTAGAAATATGCAGTGGGGTGAAATAAAAGAATGAAAGCTCATGGATATTTTTAGGGAGACTTTGTTTCTAATTTCTAAAAATTGAACAGTCTATCATATTTTCTACCCTCCTTTTTATAAAAGAAAGGTACATTGCTCAGCTATCCCAAATGGGACATTGTCCTGTGGTAAGAGGGCCTTCCAGGCCACCAGAGACAAATCCAAATATTAGTGAAGTAGGTTGAGAAGGCATGGCTCCAATGACTGGGTAACTTTTTTTTTTTTGGGGGGGGGGTGGTACTGGGGAATGCACTTAGGGCCTCATGCTTGCTAGACAAGTACTCTACCACTGATCTGCACCCCCAAACATGGGTAATAGCTTTTCACAAGACATTGGTAATTTCCATTCTTTAATTTTCAACAGAATGGAAGAACTTAAGTTATTAGGGAAATCAAATGCCTTTATTTTCCAGAAAATTTTTAATAATTACAGATTTTTGTTATTTCTTGACATATGTAACTCAATTAAATTTTTTTTTTTTTTTTAACCAAGGATTGGACTCAGGGACACTTGACCACTGAGCCACATCCCTAGCCCTGTTTTGTATTTAGAGACAGGGTCTCACTGAGTTGCTTAGTGCTAAATTACTGAGGCTGGCCTTGAACTTGCAGTCCTCCTACCTCAGCCTTCTGAGATTCTGGGATTGCATGTGCTACCATGCCCAGCTTTATTAGTCTTTTTTAAAAAATAAACTTTAGGGCTGGAGTTGTAGCTCAGTGGTTAGAGTGCTTTCTTGCATGTGTGAGGCACTGGGTTCTATCCTTAGTACCACATAAATATAAAAAATAAAGGTATTATATCCATCTATAACTAAATATTTTAAAAAATAAACTTTAAGTTTTAGAATTAAGATTTACAGAATGATTATGAAGTTACCACGGAAAATTCATATATTTCCCATACTCAGTTTCTCCTCTTATTAATCTTACATTAGTATTGTACATTTGTCACAGTTAATGAACCAGTAAGGGTACACTGTTATTAACTGAAATCCATACATTAGTCAGATTATTTTTTCCCTATTTCTCATTGTTTTTATTCCTAATAGATTGGAACTTCTTGCAGGGCAGAAGTGAGTGTGTGTGTGTGTGTGTGTGTGTGTGTATGTGTGTGTTGCATTTACCTGGTATATGAACACTTACTTCTTCCTCACTTGGTGAGAAAATTATTTAGGGAGGTCACATATGAATTTTCCGAGTCCCATAGCAAGTTCATTTTGAATTGGTACTGGAGTCATATTTTGTCATATCCAGTTTGCTAAGTACAAAGGTGGATTTATTGTGAAAAATAATGGATATTAATTTTTAGGACCCAATCTGAGGGACTGGGAAGTACTCTAGCAATCTGTTTACATGGTCCTTTTTAAAATAATGTTTTCTTGGTGTAGAGTACATGCATAGAAAAAGTACAAAAATTTTAAGCATATGTAGTTTAGCATTTTTCAGAACTGAACACATTTATATAACCAGCATATAGATCAAGAAACAGAATATTGCCAATATATGATTACAGATTTTTGAAGTTTGCAAACTTATTTTAATCAGCTAAGATTGCTGTCTTTTTACTCCAACTTCCCCTCTGTTACACTTATCGTGTTGGGTGGCAGTGGAATGAATGGCTGTGGGCATTTTGGGATCTGACTGTGAGGAAAGTGATTTGGGAATACATTTGGTTGGGTTTTAGCAGGTTATATTTCTGTGGTTCACAGTCTGTCTATGTGTAATCAGGGCATTGCTAGCCATCCCATATAGGAATGGTTTCTAAAAATACTTCCTGTTTTGCTAACCCATTTGGTATTGTGGCATAAACCTCTGCGGAGCTAGAGGTAATACAGTGGTATGAATGTGTCTTATGTCATCTGGCACATGAAGTATGATGAGTACAGGGAAAATAAGGTTTGGTACTAAAAATTAGTTGGTGGAAAATTATTCCAGTTCTTATAGCTTTATTTGAAAAACACTTAAGAGTTTTCCCAAGTTTGACAATCCTAAAGTTTACAAAGCAGTACAGAAAATGACCCTTTGCTTAAAGAAACGTCTAAGCCATCAATTAACAACAAAAATGTGTTCAATTAGCCCAACACGGTATTGCACACTTGTAATCCCAGTGGCTTGGGAGGCTGAGGCAGGAGGATCAAGAGTTCAAAGCCAGCCTCAGCAATTTATTGAAGCACTGAGACCCTGTCTCTAAATAAAATACAAAATAGGGCTGGGGATGTGATCAGTGGTCAAGTGCCTCTGAGTTCAAGTGCCCCTTGTGCCCCACCCCCCCAACAAAAAAATTTTAACTATGCCAGATGAAAGATTGAATTATTTTTCTGTTCTCCCAATAGAAAATGACATAAAACTCATGAAAAATTATGGTACTGATATAAAGATTGACATATAAATCAGTAGAGTAGAACTGAGTACAGAAAGCAATTTGTACATCTGTGGTTGTTATGGTTTGAATTTTAAATGTCCTCCAGAAGCTGATGTGTTGAAGACTGGGTCCTAACTTTGGCAGCAGTGTTGAGAGGTGGGGCTTTTGGGAAGTGGTTGGATCATGAGGGGTATGACCTCATTAATGGATTAATTCAATGATAGGTTCCTAACTTAATGGGTTGGTAGCAGGTAGTGGTAGAAACTCCAGAGTTGGAATCCTAATTGGAGGAAGTAGGATATTTGGGGATGTGCCCTTGAAGGGTATAACTTGTCCCCAGCCTCTTCTGTCTCTCTCAGCCACCATGAGGTAAGGATCTCTGCCATGTGCTATCTGCCATGATGTTCTCCTTTACCACAGGTCTGTAGTGGGACCAGGTGCCATGGACTGAAACTTCTCAAACCATGAGCCAAAAACCTTGTTTATCTCAGGTATTTTGTCACAGTGATAGAAAGCTGGCTAACATGGTAGCTAGTTGATTTTTGATGAGGGTGCCCAGATTCAATGAAGAAAGATGACTTTTATCAATAGTGTTAGAATAACTAGATATTCCCTTATGCAAGAAAAATTGAATTCCTCCCTCATACCATATACAAAATTAACTCAAAATGGATTAAAGATAAAACATAAAAACTAGGGGCTGGGGATGTGGCTTAAGCGGTAGTGCACTCGCCTGGCACTCGTGCGTCCCAGGTTTGATCCTCAGCACCACATACAAACAAAGATGTTGTGTCTGCCAAAAACTAAAAAATAAATATTAAAAATTCTCTCTCTTAAAAAAAAATATAAAAACTAAATCCATAAAACTCTTAGATGGGAATACAAGACATTGGATAGGCAGTGATTTCTAAAAATTGACACTAAAAGCGCAAGCAACCAAAGAACAAAATAGGTAATTGTGTTTCATCAAAATTAAAGATCTTATTCCTCAAAGGACACCATCAAGAAAGTGAAAAAACAATTTACAGAATGGGAGAAAATATTTGCAAATCATATATTTGATAAGTATCTATTATATAGAATATATAAAGAACTTTTACAGCTTAACAATGAAAGGAAAACCGACCCAATTAAAAAATGGCAAAGGATTTGAAATAATAGATGTTTCTCCAAAGAAGATATTTCAGTGACCAATAAATGTGAAAAGATGCTGAAATATTATAAACCTTAGCCAGGCTTGGTGGTTCATGCCGGAAATCCCAGCGGCTCAGGAGGCTAAGGCAAGAGATCCTGAGTTAAAAGTCAGCTTCAGCAACTTAGTGAGGCCCTAAGCAACTCAGTGAGACCCCATCTCTAAATAAAATACAAAAAAAGGGAGGTGGTGCTGGGGGTGTGGCTCAGGGGTTAAGTGCCCCTGTGTTCAATCCCTGGTAGCAAAACCAAAACAACAACAACAACAACAACAAAAACCCAAAAAGTATATATCCCCCCACATACCTCTTAGGGAAATGCAAATCACAATTACAAATCAGATAACTAGTTTATACTCACCAAAGTCTATAATAAAACTAGAGGCCATTATGTTAAGCAAAATAAATCAAACTCTGGTCAAGGAACAACTGTTTTCTCTCATATGCAAAAATCTGTAGAGGAAAAAGAAAGGTGGGGGCAGATCTCATGATAATCAAAGGGAGATCAACAAAGGAAAGGAACCTAGGGGTGGGAGGTGGGGCAGTTCTGGGGAGTGAAACTGGCTAAATTATATTATTATATTTGTGCATATATGAATATGTAGCAATAAATCCCATCATTATGTACAACAAAATGCACTAATAAAAATGTGAAAAAAAGGGGTTGGGGTTATAGCTCAGCCGTAGAGCGCTTGCCTTGCACATGTGAGGCACTGGGTTCAATCCTCAGCACCACATATAAATAAATAAATAAAGATGTTGTGTCCATCTTAAAATCTTTAAAAAATGTGAAAAAAGTCTACAATAAAAAAAAAAAACAGGAAAATAAGTATTCTAACAGATGTGGAGAAATTGGAACCTTATGCATTATTAGTGGGAATGTAAAATGGTTCAACTACTGTAGTAAACAGTTTGGCAATTCCTCAGAAAGTTAAACACAGATTACCATCTGACTCATCAATTCCATTCCTAGGTATACATAGAGAATTGAAGATGCATTCTCATAAAACTTGTGCATTGTAGCTTTATTCATAAAAGCCAAAATAGTTGGGTGGAAACAACCCATATATACAGTAACTGATGAATGGATTAAAAAAAGATGGCATATTTATGCAGTGGAATATTACTTAGCTGTAAACAAGGATATAGTATCAATATGTGCTAAGCATGGATGGACCTGTTTGAAAGACGTCAGACACATGGGGTTCCACTTGGCAAATCCATAGAAACAGAAAGTAGATTTCTGGTTACCAGAGGATGGGGAGGGAGAGTGATTTATAATAGGTAGTATAGTTTCTTCTTGGGATAATAGAAATGTTCTGGAATTAGGTAATGGTGATGATGGTTCAGCATTGTGAATATATTAAAAGCTATTGAATTGTATAGTTTAAAATGGTGGATTTCATGTTTATATAACTTTTATCTCAAAACAAATTTCAAAAAGCCTGTAACAAAAATATTGTTATTTTCTGGTTTTTATAATGTTTGTGATATTTGTCAGCTTATTAAAATTTGTGAGTTATTGTCTTACTCTTAAGTTGAATATCTACTCTCATGCCTAATTCTGTATTATTAATAAAGTAGGGTCCTCATACTGTATAAATTCTAGTCTTCACATGTACCCCAGGATGTATATTAGGATCATATAAAATTGTTGAAGAACTCTTATTTTTAAGCATGGGGGATTAAAACACCATGTTTGTTTGTGCTCTAACCCCAAACCCCATTTAACGAGATAAAGGGATTAGTATGAAGATACAGGAGCAGGCCAGATACTTGGGAGGCTTTGGTGGGAGAATCACTTGAGTCCATAAGTTCAAGACCAGCTTGGTCAACATAGCAAGACCCTTTCTCAATAACAAGAAAAACAAAACTGGGCTGGGTGAGTGGCTCACACCTGTAATCCCAGCAGCTTATGAGGCTGAAGCAGGAGGATCATGAGTTCAAAGCCAGCCTCAGCAACTTAGTTAGACCCTGTCTCAAAATAAAATACAAAAGAGACCTGGGGTTGTGGCTCAGTGGTATAGCACTTGCCTGGCACACGTGAGGCACTGGGTTCAGTCCTCAGCACCACATTAAAAAAGAAAAATAGAAAAAGAACAGGAGACAGTAAATAAGTAATGTCAAAAAATTTCAAGAAATAATTACAGAAGGTTATTTAGCTGAGAAAATGGAATATAAAATATCCGTAAAGTAAGATATAAAGTCAGAATTCCAGCTAGTTCATATCACAAATCTCTAGAAAGACTGAAGAATTGGAGGCAGCAGTGTCTCTGAGGGTGTAGGTGAGCTATGTGACTGAAAGCTAGAAGTGATTTAAAGTCTGTGAAAGGTTCTGTATATACCTCATCCAGCTCAGGCCAGTGACTGTTCTTCTCCCACCCTCAAAAAGCTCAAGACTTATTTTGTGGAGAAAGATAACCAAATGGGTTCCAGACCCTAGAGATACTTGGCACTGTAGAAGTGGGAGGAAAAATGCTCACCTGAAAATGAGGAGACTGGCTACATCTTACATGGTGAAACTCTCAGCCACCTTGCTCTCCAAGCCAAGTGTGTTTTTTAACCTTTATGAACATTTTTTTTCTGTTAAAAAAAAATTGGATAGCCTCAGAAGAAACACTTCTGAAATTTGGAGTTTCCCACAGAAATAGCCAGATCATCTTGCCATACACTCTGTAATGGAAGCCATCAGTTGCCAAGTGGGGAAGGAGAGGTCTTACCACCCAGACATTAGACTTTTCACTTTCACATTAGAAATGGCATCAGCTTCTCAACAGCAATACCAGAGGGAGGAAGATGATGGAGCAATGTCTTCAAATTTCTGAGGGAAGATAATTTCTAGCCCAGAACCTAACCACATGTTTAGTCAAGGGTGAAGGCAGAAATAAAGGCATTTTGGAACATGTCACATTTCAAGAAATTATTGCCAACTGTCCCTTCTTAGGAAGCTGTTGAAGGGGATTGCTCACCAAAAAGAGGGGCCATACTGTGGAAAAGGAATATAAGGATGATTGGATTCTTGTATACAAAGGGAAAGATGGAGGCAAAGGAAAGCTTAGGGATAATAAACCTAAAGAACAAACCAATTGGTCTGGGGATGTAGCTCAAGCGGTAGTGCGCTTGCCTGGCATGCGTGCGGCCCGGGTTCAATCCTCAGCACCACATACAAACAAAGATGTTGTGTCCGCCGAAAACTGAAAAATAAATATTAAAATTCTTAAAAAAAAAAAAAAGAACAAACTAATCCAGGTTAGGAGACTGGAAATCTATGCAAAGTCTTGTGTTTTTTCTTGGGAGGGAGTCTGCGTTAGGATTCTTGTTTACAAATGGCTAAAACCCACTGTGTTGCCAGCAATGAACATTATCCATATTTTAGATAAGAGAAATTCATAGATAAGAGAAACAGTATATTTAAATTTTTTTTGAAGTTGATTTGTTTTCTGATGCTAGGAATAGAACCCAGGTCTTTGTGCATCTAGGCAAGAGCTATACTACTGAGCTATTGCTCCCCTCCACCATTTTTGAATTTGGAAGTCTTTTATTATTAGTGAACCTGATCACTTTTATTTACTGTTGGGAATTTTTCTTTCTTTTTATTGCTAAAATACTCTCTTATGGAACATTGAAACTTTAAGCTGGCTGAGATCCAGGAAATTACCTGAATCTGTGCTTTGTAAGTCTTCAAGAAACTTGTGGATTGGCTCCAGGTGGTTTTTGTGAATCCCTTGGATTATGTGTAAAATTGTTTATGTGGATAGTTTCCCCCCCTCGGGCATGGGGTTCAACTTTTTCATATTACAGAAAAAGAAGCTCAGAGAAGTTAAGAGACTTACTCAAAAGTGGTCTCTTTAATCATGTTTTGATCGCATGCCACTCTTAGATCATGCCATCTTCATTCCTGAATTGGTGTGGTTTTGGTTACATGATCAACTTAAAATTTCTTGAACAATGTGTATTAATAACTAGGATCTAAGAACTAATAAGAGTTTCTTTATTTTGCTCTGGCGATAACTGGGAATTGAAGCCAGGGGTGCTCTTCACAAGCTACATCTCTAGTCCTTTTTATTTTATTTTTTTATTTTTTAATATTTTATTTTTTTGGTTATAGTTGGACACAATACTTTTATTTTAAATATCTATTTTTATGTGGTGCTGAGGATCGAACCCAGGGCCTTGCATGTGCTAGGTGAGCGCTCTACCACTGAGCAACAACCCTAGCCCACCCTTTTTATTTTTTAAGATGGGATATCACTAAGTTGCTGAAGCCAGCCTTGAACTTCAGTCCTCCTGCCTTAGCCTCCTGATTAGCTGAGATTACAGGTGTATGCCACATTTCCCAGCAAGAGTTTCTCTTGAGTAATATACTATGTTAAAAAATCTTTTGAAAAAATCACTAAAAATAGTCCTGAGCATTTTAGAGAATAAGATTTTTATTCTCTGTGAGGAAAAAATTGTGGAAAAAGTTATAGAAAAAATTTTACTTTAAAAATATTTTTTTCATTGTAGATGGACACAATACCTTTATTTTATTTATTTTTATGTGGTGCTGAAGATTGAGCCCAGTGCCTTACACATGCTAGGCAAATGCTCTTACTGAGCATACAACTGCAGCCCCTTGAAAAATTCTTTGTCTTTTTTTTCTTCTTTTTTGGTCAGTTATGGGAATTGAATTCAGGACCTTGTGCACACCAGGCAAGTGTTCTACCGCAGAGCTATACCTTAGCCCTAGAAAAATTCTTTAAGTCTGCATCTCTGCTTATCTCTCTTCCTCCTTCCCGAGTACAAATTTTACATTAATTTTTGGAATTGTCAAAGAATGAGTGCCAGAGACAACTTTAGCATTGTTTAATCTATAAGGATGATTTTTTTTTCCCCTTGAAATGTAAATCTTGTGTCCTAGTTAGTCATATCTATTGACACTTTCAGGATCTCACAGTCTTAGAGTTTGTCCTTGAATACATTTTAGCATTGAAGTCTTAAATAATGTAGTTTGGATATACATTACAAACTCTCAAGCTTTTAGTTAATTTTGGAGATGAAATTTAAGGACTACTAAATACCTTTTTGTAACTTGTCCCTTGAACTGTTACTATGCATAGTGCTATGTTTTGTCTCTTCTATTGTAGAGACTGGAAACCTACTTGGGGTAGGGATTTAGTTTAAGGAATTTGTATCAAGCATATAAGGGAATTCTTCTTTTTTTTTTTTTTTTTTTTTGGTACTGGGGATCTAATCCAGGAGTGCTTTACCACTGATTCTCATCCCCAGGACCCTGCCACCTTTTCTTTTTCTGTTTTTTTTTTTTTGTTGTTGTTGTTTGTTTTTTGTTTTGAGACAGAGTCTCAGTAAGTTGCTGAGGCTGGCCTTGAATTTGTAATCCTCCTGCCTCAGACTCCTGAGTTGCTGGGATTATAGGATGTGCTACTGTGCCCAGCACATAAGGGGAATTCTAAGGTTTTTATTAAATAATTAAAGTTATTAGGATGTAGAGTTGTTTCTTACTACCTGTGGGGGATTGAGTCCAGGACTCTACGCAGATACCATAATCCATGGATGCTCAAGTTCCTCATGGACAATGATGTACTATTTATGTGTAACCCTCACACATCCTCCCATCTATTGTAATCATCTATAGATTACTTGTAATAACTAATACAGTGTGAATGCTGTGTAAATAGTTTATTGTTTAGGGAATAATGGCAAGAAAAATTTATACATGTTCAATACAAATGCAGAGTTTTCTTCCTGAATGTTTTTATTTGTGGTTGGTTGAATCCTTAGAAGCAGAACCTGCTGAGATGGAAGGCTGATTGTATTTTAAAGATTGAAAGTTGTTTTTGTGAAGTTTTTTAAAAACCTGATTACAACATAGTATACATACAGTTTAGAAATTTTGAAAGTCACCATAAAGTGCTAGAAAAATAAATGACTACTGAAAGATAACCTTACATTTTGGAATACATTGAAACACTTTCTTTTTTTTTTTTTTTTTTTTTAATATTTATTTTTTAGTTTTCGGCAGACAAAACATCTTTGTTTGTATGTGGTGCTGAGGATCGAACCCGGGCCGCACGCATGTCAGGCAGAAACACTTTCTTTTTGAATAGGCCCTGGCTCAAAAATATACCTTAATAGGGAATTTTTTAAAAAATATTTTTTAGTTGTCAATGGATCTTTTTAATTAATTAATTAATTAATTTATATGTGGTGCTGAGGATCGGACTCATGCATATCAGATAAGCACTCTACCACTGAGCCACAACTCCAGCCTGGGAAATTTACTTTCTCTAAGTTTATAAGTGATTTATATTGATATGAAGTCAAGGAAAGTTTTGTTTTGTTTTGTTTCCTATTTAAAATTTTTTAAATTTTGAGGGGAAAGATCAGAGTTGCCCTGAGGTAGTGTTATTTGGCTTGAACTATGAAGAACAAGACTTGTGATTTATTCTGATAGTGTGATTGATTTGAAATGGCTTGAAGAAATCAGGTGTTACTCAGTTTTTATGTCTTTGGTACATAATTTTAAGTTTTTAAAGCTAAATATGTGTGACTAATTTAGCTTGTACCAAGGACTGTACAATGAAAAAAAATTAATTTCTCTCCTTTTTTTTTCTTTTAATGGACACAGTACCTTTATTTTATTTTTATGTGGTGCTAAGGATCGAACCCAGTGCCTCACACATGCTAGGCAAGTGCTATACCACTGAGCCACAACCTCAGCCCTCTCTCCTTTCTTAAATGTGGCCCCAGATGTAGTCAGTTACCAGTGCCTTCCCCTACCTTGTAAACTACCAAATACTTAAGTAGACGATGCTTTCTGGTTTTTATCTGCCTATCCATTCATTCCCTCTTCTTCTGGTAACTTTTGTCCTACTTTTCCTTTTGGAAATCTTTCCTGTCCTACTATTAGCACAAATTACCTTCATGGTCTCAGCTTACTTCTTAGAGCCAAGCTGTTCTAATCTCCAGGTGGAGAGAGAAGTGTAATCAACATTAAAAAGTAGAAAGTGCAAGGTTATGTATGGTTATGTATGATAGGCTAAGGAGTCTGGATTTTAATCAGAAGGTAGGATTAGTGTAATGTGTCCAAGCAAGGGGTTTATAATTGCTCCACCTTTCATCCACTGAGCCCTGTTTCCAGGCCCCATCCCTATTATTTGTCTTTGAAATTTCTCTTGACCCATCCCTTTGTTTCCAGTCTTAACTCATTTTACTACTGTAATTCAGTCCTTTTGACTTCAGACTGAGATTGTTGCTGTAATTAACAAACGGGTGTTTTCTCTGGGCTACAGGAGAAAGGACTTATATATAGCATTCTGGACACCCCAGATCATTCTCATCATGTCCTCTCAGAAATTTTTAGTAGTTCCCTGTTGTTGAGAGGATCAGATTCAGGTTCCTTAACCTATCATTCAAACAGGCCATTCCAAAAATTAACCCCATTCTATCTTTTAAGTCTTTTTTTTTCCCTTTATTTAATAGGTCTAGCAAACTTGAAATGTTTCTTTTCACCCTCTCATATAATCCTACCCTTTTTGTTTTTAAATTTTGTGTTTCTTTTTTCTGGGTTGTCCTTTCTCTGCTTCTTCCTCATTCTTTGAGTTCAGTTAAAATTATACCTCCTTTGTGCAGGCTCTTCAAATAATTTAGAAGCTAACTTGAGCTCTTGCCTCTGAAACCTCAGAAAAACCTCTTGTACTTAATAAGATACTTGTCATATAATGCTTTCTGCTGTTTGTCTTAACCGATAGATGATACAACTTTTTTTTTTTGAGAGAGAGAGAGAGAGAATTTTAATATTTATTTTTTAGTTTTCAGTGGACATAACATCTCTGTTTCTTTGTGGTGCTGAGGATCGAACCTGGGCCGCACGCATACCAGGCGAGCGCGCTACCGCTTGAGCCACATCCCCAGCCCCGCTAGATGATACAACTTAATAGTGTTTATTTTCCATACACAGTGCTTTCATATGATTGTGTGCTTGATAAATATTTTTTGTCCTGTTAATTGAACTTTCCTATTTTGAACTACGTTTTGTACTGACTCTAAATGTTTTGGGAATTCAATTTAGTACTGCATGTTTAACATTAATTTATTTGTAGCTATTTTGTTTCTAGTCCGTGGCATTTCAGCTAAACTACAGAATTTTTCAAAAGGCAGGAAATACATCAAATATATAGTTCCAGAATTCCTCCAGAGTGTTTATATTATGTTTTTTTTTAGTATTTATATTTTAGTTGTAGTTGGACACAATACCTTTATTTTTTTATGTGGTGCTGGGGATCAAACCCAGGGCCTTACACATGCTATGCATGCGCTGTGCCGCTGAGCCACAGCACTAGCCCCTGTTTTTTTTTTTCCCTAAGTGATTTAGTGACAAGCCACTTTATTTACTTATTTTATTTTTTAATTTTTTGTGGTGCTGGGGATTGACCCCATGGCCTTATGCATGCGAGGCAAGCACTCTACTAACTGAGCTATATCCCCAGCCCCTACATTATGTTTTTAGTTTTTAAAATAGTGCTGAGGGCTGGGGCTGTGGCTCAGTGATAGAGCACTTGCCTCACATGTCTGAGGTACTGGGTTTGATTCTCAGCACCACATGTAAACTAATAAAATAAGGTCCATCAACAACTTAAAAATTTAAAAATAGTGCTGAGATGTTCCTGTCTAGCATTAAGTATTTTAGCTTTTTTTTTTTGTATACACACTCATACATAATGACATTCCCTTCACCTTGAGATAGGGCTGTTCCAAATACATGGGATCATGTGATCCTACTTCCCCAACCTTTTGAACAGCTGGGACTACAGGTGCATGCTACTGTTAATTGTAGGGACTAGAATTTTACTGCTACCTATAATTCCTATAATTAATTGAAATTGTGAGATCATTCATGTTATGGGAACAAAATAGACCAATGTAGGTAGTGATTCTGGAATTTAAACTTGCAACAAAGCAGATTACTCATTTAATGGTTCTTCTTGTGTTACATGCTAAATATATACTAAATGGTTTTTATAAACAACCATACTTATTGTTATTACTCAGCTAATACATTTCACCTCCAATGGAATGATAGATACTAGGATAGGTTATGGAGGGGTTAGTGAGAAGAAAGTCTCCTTTCTCTGCTTCTGTTTGTATACTTTGTCTTTTCTTTGAAGTTGTATTTCCTCTGTTTCAAGGGACCCTGATCAACTTTCATATCAACTCTTTTTTTTTTTAGAGAGAGAGAGAGAGAATTTTTTTAATATTTATTTTTTAGTATTCGGCGGACACAACATCTTTGTTTGTATGTGGTGCTGAGGATCGAACCCGGGCCGCACGCATGCCAGGCGAGTGTGCTACCACTTGAGCCACATCTCCAGCCCTCATATCAACTCTTAATACCTGGGTATAGAGAAATCAGTTACTATCACTAGGGATTCCATCTTCTATTCTAATAATAAATTATACATCAATTTCGGTAGCTCCCTGTTGTTGCTGGAGATTAAACCCAGGGCCTCTTGTGTGCTAAGCAAGTGCTTTTCCACTGAACTACATCCCTATTCCCCTGTGTGTATTAATTGCCATATTTTGGGAAATTGTATACCTAAGTCATCTCACTTAATCTTCAAAGCAATGTGAAGTAGGTGGGTATGCATATGACATATCACAAGAAAATACTGATCTCAAAAAGAGGTTGAATAATTTGTTCAAGGGCTCACAGTGAGTTAGGTGTTGGGGGAGATGGAATTTGAACCCAACTGTGTTTTACTTCTGTCTCTAAGCTCTGTATTATAGTGTAGTCCTAAATTGTGTAGCTCTTTTTTAAAAGAATATTTATTTTTTTAGTTCTATTTAGACACAGTACCTTTATTTTTATTTATTTATCTCTATGTGGTGCTTAGGATCGAACCCAGGGCCCACTGCTGAGCCACAACCCCAGCCCCTGTTTAGCTCTTTTGACAGAAGTTTGGAGGCCTTTGAACACTTGGTTTTTATTTGTTTTTCCCCCTAAGCAGTTACTGTTTGTCTAATCCCCCCGCCACCCCCTTTTTAAGGGCAGATGAAGTGTTTCTGACCTTTTTTAGAACCAGGTTTTAGGTCAGATAGTCTGTGATTTGAATTAAGAGAGTTTTTTGTTTGTTTTTTCCTTTTCCCCTGTGTCTCTTTTTCACAGCTGCTTGTCAATTGGAGATTCATTTGATTTAATCTGCACATATCTGTGGGAGGGTTGAGGCTAAGAGTATGTTGGGGCATGCATGGTCAGTTATTAACCTTGTGTGGATTTCACCGGACACTTAAGCCAGTCTAACTTCAGACCTCTGAGCTGATGGAGAAATTTGTGATTAATGTTCCAGCAATAGAAACTTCTGGAGATTAAGAGCTTTGCCTTTTTTCCCTTTTATATATAGAGAGGCTTAGAATAATAGGATGGAATGGTTAATTGATGATGAGAGGCAGTGTATGATACTAAAGTGCTGATCCTCTCTAATCTTTAATTTCCTTCTGTAGAGTGAGAATATATTAATCCAGAGAAATTAATGTGCTAACCCATATAAAGTACCTGAGAAATAGAAAACACTCAATGAATGTTAGTTATTATTGTGCAGATACTTCTCATGTCCAGTAAAGAGTGTGTGATCATAAGGGCAGGAGTTGAATTTAGGGTGTTTTAGAGTTTCTCTCTTTTTTGTTTATTTTGTTTCACATTTTTTGTTTTTGGGGAGGGAAGTGATTAAGTACATTTTGTGTTCTGAATGTATATCATAGGAGTCAGGCTGATTTTCAGATATCAGTTAAGACGCATTCCTTATCTGTCCAGGTTTGATAAGGTTAATTCTAGAGCTGTTATCTGGTCCTATCAAGTACGCTTTTCCACTTCTTTTAGAATTTAAATATCCATGTGTCTCTCATCTTTAAAATTCCTGCCTTAGTAGATTTCCTTTAATTTCCACCATTCTTCTTTTTCAGGTTGGACTTCTAGAAAAGAATAGCCTTGCTTTCCTTTCTGTGTTTTCACTTCTCATTTAAGCAGCTACTCAGATTTTGTCCATTACTCTTGTAATACTGTTCTTGGTGAGGATGCCGTTCTTAAGTGATTTAACAGACTTTTCTGATTTACTTGCCTGTATCTCAGTTGCTTTTTTGGGGACACCCAAGACCTAATTGAGTGCTGGTGAAAGTAGGGCCTCTGGGTGCATGTTGTAAGTTCTCCCAACTCATACAGAGAAAGCCCTTAACTGGGACCTTTAAGAAGCCTGTAAAAGCAACTGTTCTCATCATCAGTTAAACTATTGAGAGGCAGACTCTGAGTAGCTCTTATAATTTTCTAACAACAGTTTAAAAAAAAAATTGTGCTAATAAACTTGTTTCAACTCTGAATGAACCATCATTTGTGACCCATTTCCCCTGCCATAGTTGTTCTAGTGGCTTTAAATATAAATTTTTAGGTTTGATAATATTAACAGATAGTTCTCTTGTTTTACTGCTCATATCTAACCTGTTGCACCAGTTTGGGTGTGGTGGTAGGAACTAATTTCTTGTGTTTTGGCCAGTAAGCGCTCTGTATAGACTTACAGAGTAACTGGCTTTTCTTCTTTTGTGGATTTAATTCGAACAGGATCATATATTTTTAGAAACTCCCAAAAGGCTGATAATCTCTCAAATGATTTTCTACTTCATGTAGGCAAGAAGACTTTGGAAGCAGCTTGTAAATAAACAAAACAACTTCTAGAATTTTTGTTAACTGCTTCATCTGCTTTAACTTTATACTTCGTCTCCTTGGGGCACAAGCAGGTGCTTTTTTCTTCCATTCACCCCAGGTGACCAGCCTGTCATTTTATTGTCCTTTTGTAAATCTACTCCATTTACTGAGGTCAGATTTATAACTAGTCTTCATATTGAGAGAGTTTCTGTATGTATGTAATTGAAACATAGGTAGTTTCATGTATCTTAGCATGTGACTTGTTTAATACAGCTCCTTCTGGGTACTTTTTTCATTTGTTTTTTGAGATTCCCAAATTATTCTAAACCTAACTAACACTTAGGGTTGTTGTCTTTGTTAAGTTTTCTCTATATCTTCCTCAGGGTTTAAGATTACTTTCACTTTATTTATTTTTTTATGTGGTGCTGAGGATTGAACCCAATGGCTCACACATGTGACGCAGGCACTGTGTCACTGAGCTATGGCCCCAGCCCCCAAATTCATTTTTTTAATAGACTTCAAGTCAAAACTACTCTCAATGCAACTCTTTCTATAGTTCTGAATAGGCTTTCCTTTGTTGTGGAAAGTTTGTTTACCTTTTTATTACTATGATTGATTCTCCTAGCTTTTGTTTTTCTTAGTTCTGTTTTTTGATTTGCTTTTTGTCTCCTTTTGCTGTATTATTCTTAAAATTTTATTAACATAGTGTTCATTTTAGCCTCTTTTTTTTTAAGTATTGGTTTACCTGGTAGATTTTTCTTTCTACTGCAGTATTATTAAAAAGTCATCTTTGCTGGGCATGGTAATGCATACCTGTAATCCCAGCAGTTTGGGAGGCTGATGCAGGAGGATCTCAGGTTCAAAGCCAGCCTCTGCAAAAGCGAGATATTAAGGAACTCAGTGAGACCCTGTCTCTAAATAAAATACAGAAGAGGCTGGGGATGTGGCTCAGTGGTTGAATGTCCTTGAGTTCAATCTCCAGTATCCCTGCCAATGTTATCTTAAAGATTTTCCCCTGGGACATAAATCTTCATCTCTAAGATAGCTTCTCAGGATATCATTTGGTTCCCCTGGAAATTTTATCTCTTTGGAAACTTAGGGTTTATCCTGGACTGGTTATCCCTTTAATTCCAATGCAGTGATAATTGCTTTAACTTGCCTAAGAGTTCTTGTATAATCTTTACAATTTATAATCAGGTTTTGGCGAGAGGTGAAGTTGCCATAGCAGATGAGGGGAGCTCTGTTCTCTCTAGATTTTACTGATAAGTAAATAGCAAAATGTAGTGAAAAGAGTTAATTCTGTTATATATTTTATATATTTCAAAATTTTATAGTTTATTATTATTTCTTGGTGGTACTCGGGTTTGAACCCAGATGACATCTCCCACTGAGTCACACTCCATCCCTTTTTTAAAGTAATTTTATTTTGAGACAGGGCCTTATTAAGTTGCCCAGGCTGGCCTTGAACTTGCAATCTCCTGCTTTAGCCTCAGGAGTCGCTGGAATCACTGACATATGTCACTATGTTCGGATTCAAAAAATCACACATTTTAAATGTGTGAAATGTGTTGTCAAGTACACCTAAAAATCATTTCAAAATTGTAGTGGAAATAGTATGAATTTTGAAATAAGAAATTTGTATTTTAATCCTTTTTCTACTTGGTAGTTTTGAAGTTCTTAGTCTCAGTTTTCTTATAAGGAAAGTTATATCCAACTCATTCAATTGATGTGCTATTAAAAGTCCAGTTTAGGAGAGATCCAACATGGCGGCGGGCAGAGAGGCAGCGTTTTCAATACCCCCCCAGTGATGGGGTCATAAAGACGCATAGATAACGCTTAGATTCTACCAACGGAGAATTTCCTAGCAAAATTCCACTGAAGAGAGACCGCCTGGGAGCTACTAGGATTTTTTGAAGCGACAGATTGCCCCAGACGAGCGAATCCCTGCCAGGAGACGCAATTCCAGACCCGCCGCCACAGTCCGTGCGCCGCGGCGGGGCTGTCCGCCAGCAGCAAACGTGACTGGGTCCCGCTAGCCTCCGAGATGCAGCTTGGCAGGAAGAAGTCTTTAGCCAAGCCTTCATGAAATAGCGAGCTGGGAGCTGAAGCCAACTGGGGACGGACCAGTCCCACCCCTCCCTTCGGACACTCCAGCAAGGAGCCTGGGGCCCACCATAGCAGAGAGGTGACGTCATCGGAGTACGGCCGACGGAATTCCTTCCCAGCAGAATCCACTTTAGCAGGTGTGTGACTCCCTCCCCATCCAGATACAAGCAGCCAGGAAACTTCATGGACCTCTCAGGGGTCGTGTCAGTAGGGAAGCAGAGGGGATCCCCGACCCCCAACCCCCCATATCACCAGTGGTGACTCCCAAGGTCTTAGCCGCCAGTTTACCACAGCACTGGGGCTTAAATGGGACACGAGGTGGGGCTGCAAGTGTAACTAGATCTCTGGGGAACCGCTTCTGGTGAACAGGACCTGGCTGGCTGGCTGACAGGAGGAAGGGGGGTAAGGGCCGGAGTAGTGAAACAGCTCTGGACTGACAAGTCTGAGAGACTCCCAGCAGACGCCTTACAGGGATTGCTATGGGCAGGTAGAGAGCAGAAGCTCCGCTCGGAGGGCACAGCTCCGCCTACTGGAAGAGAAGAAAATGGATCTCTTCAATATATTTTTTTTTCCTTCTTCTCTCTCTGTTCCTTTCTCCCCTTTTCCTTCTCTCTTTCTTTCCCGTTTCAAGTTTTATTGTTCTTTTCATTCTCCTCTAATCTATCTCTCTCTCCTTCTTTCTTTTTAAGAGCACCTTCATTCCCCTACCCCCCAACTTTACGTCTTCCATTACGTGTAATTGTCTAAATGCAAATAGGTGAATGTCTCGAGGCTGTCTATAGGGCTCCTAAATACCTAGCTACTACCAACACCCTGATCCAATTGCCTGTTAGTATCCACCTTCAGTAGAGCAATCTTCTAAAGTAGCCAAGACATACTAACCCTCGCACCATCATGGCACCTAACCTAAACATTTAGTCCTAAGAACAAACAACAAATCACTATATGCATACAGAACCTGGAAGCCTTTTATGAATTGAATGAATCAGCTTTAAAGTACAATAAAGCCCAACATTTCTAGACATAATCTCCCACCACAAAGGAGAGACAACAGAGATATACAAAGCCAAAACAAATGTATAGGAGAAAGCAGTTACAAAGCAGTCGAACAGAGCTGGAAAGTAATGTGAGCAACATGAAAAAACAAGGGAAAAAAGGACTACAAACAATGCAGGACAACTTAAGTCTACAGGAGGACCTAGAAGCATCAGAAACATGGACAGGGAAAGAAATCAAGGCATACCTAACTCAGATGGAACGGAATATTAGAGAAGACATGAGACAGCAAGTCCAAGCATTGAAAGTATATTTTGAAAACGAACTAAACAAACAAATTCAAACTGCAAAGAATGAGCTTTACCAGGAGATAGAGATTTTTTAAAAAAAAACAAACAGTAATCCTAGAAATGTAAGAAACCATAAACCAGATTAAAAACTCTAACGAGAATATTACAAATAGACTAGATCAAGTAGAAGTCAGAACATCAGATAATGAAGACAAAGTGTATCAACTTGAAAAGAATATAGTCAACACAGAAAAGATGCTTAAATCTCACGAGCAATCTATCCAAGAGATATGGGATCTCATAAAAAAAAACAAATTTGAGAGTCATTGGGATAGAAGAAGGCACAGAGGATCAAACCAAAGGAATGGACAATTTATTAAATGAAATAATCCTAGAAAACTTCCCAGAGATGAAAGATGGAATGGATTGCCAAATCCTGGAAGCCTACAGGACCCCAAACATCCAAAACCGTAATAGACCAACTCCAAGACATATAATTATGAAGATAGCTAACATACAGAACAAGGAGAGAATATTAAAAGCTACGAGAGAAAGGAGGCAGATTACATTCAGGGGTAAACCAATTAGGTTAACGACTGATTTTTCATCACAAACTTTGAAAGCGAGAAGATCCTGGAACAACGTATTTCAAACGCTGAAAAATAATGGATTCCAACCAAGAATACTGTATCCAGCAAAATTAGGCTTCAGATTTGACAATGAAATTAAAATATTTCACGATAAACAAAAGCTAAAAGAATTCGCAGCCAGAAAACCAGCACTGCAAAGCATTTTGCGCAAAATACTACAAGAAGAGGAATTGAAAAATAGTGCCCAAAACTAACAGTGGGAGGTATCTCAGTAAAGGGGGAGAAAAATAACCAAAGAGGAAAAACTAGCCAAACTAAAATAAATAAATAAATAAACATGACTGGAAGGGTACAAACCATATTTCAATTGTAACTTGGCTTAAATTCACCAATCAAGAGACATAGGCTAGTAACCTGGATTAAAAAAACAAATCCAACAATATGCTGCCTTCAGGAGACTCATATGATAGGAAAAGACATACACCGGCTGAAGGTGAAAGGTTGGGAAAAATCATACCACTCACATGGCCCTCGGAAGCAAGCAGGAGTGGCCATACTCACATCGAATAAAATCAACTTCAAACCTAAGTTAATCAAAAGGGATAAAGAAGGACACTATATACTGTTAAAAGGAACCATCCACCATCAAGACATAACAATTATCAATTTGTATGCACCAAACAATGGTGCTGCAACGTTCATAAAACAAACTCTCCTCAAGTTCAAGAGTCAAATAGACCACAACACAATAATTATGGGGGACTTCAACACACCGCTCTCGCCATTGGATAGATCCTCTAGACAAAAGCTGAACAAAGAAACTATAAAACTCAATAACGCAATCAATAACCTAGACTTAACCGACATATATAGAATATATCAACCATCATCAAGTGGATACACGTTCTTCTCAGCAGCACATGGATCCTACTCAAAGATAGACCATATATTATGCCATAGATAGACCATATATTATGCCATAGGGCGACTCTCAGTAAATATAAAGGTATGGAGATAATACCATGCACCATATCTGATCATAATGGAATGAAACTGGAAATCAATGATAAAAGAAGGAAGGAAAAATCCTACATCACATGGAAAATGAACAATATGTTACTGAATGATCAATGGGTTACAGAAGACATAAAGGAGGAGATAAAAAAATTCTTAGAGACAAATGACAATACAGACGCAACATACCGGAATCTATGGGACACAATGAAAGCAGTTTTAAGAGGGAAATTCATTTCTTGGAGTTCTTTCCTCAAAAAAAGAAAAAACCAACAAATAAATGAACTCACACTACACCTCAAAAACCTAGAAAAGGAAGAGCAAAACAACAGCAAATGTAGTAGAAGACAAGAAATAATTAAAATTAGAGCAGAAATCAACGAAATTGAAACAAAAAAAACCATTGAAAAAACTAAAAGTTGGTTCTTTGAAAAAATAAATAAGATTGACAGGCCCTTAGCCATGCTAACGAAGAGAAGAAGTGAGAGAACTCAAATTACTAACATACAGGATGAAAAAGGCAGTATCACAACAGACACTACAGAAATACAGAAGATAATTAGAAAGTATTTTGAAACCCTATATTCCAATAAAATAGAAGATAATGAAGATATCGATAAATTTCTTAAGTCATACGATCTACCCAGATTGAGTCAGGAAGACACACACAATTTAAACAGACCAATAACAAAAGAAGAAATAGAAGAAGCCATCAAAAGACTACCAACCAAAAAAAGCCCTGGACCGGATGGGTATACAGCGGAGTTCTACAAAACCTTCAAAGAAGAATTAATACCAATACTTTTCAAGCTATTTCAAGAAATAGAAAAAGAAGGAGTTCTTCCAAATTCATTCTATGAGGCCAACATCACCCTGATCCCGAAACCAGACAAAGACACTTCAAAGAAAGAAAACTACAGACCAATATCTCTAATGAACTTGGATGCAGAAATTCTCAATAAAATCCTGGCGAATCGAATACAAAAGCATATCAAAAAAATTGTGCATCATGATCAAATAGGATTCATCCCTGGGATGCAAGGCTGGTTCAATATACGGAAATCAATAAATGTAATCCACCACATCAATAGACTTAAAGACAAGAACCATATGATCATCTCAATAGATGCAGAAAAAGCATTTGACAAAGTACAGCATCCCTTCATGTTCAAAACACTAGAAAAACTAGGGATAACAGGAACTTACCTCAACATGGTAAAAGCTATATATGCTAAACCTCAGGCTAGCATCATCCTAAATGGAGAAAAACTGAAGGCATGCCCTCTAAAATCTGGAACAAGACAGGGATGCCCTCTATCACCACTTCTATTCAATTTAGTTCTTGAAATACTAGCCAGAGCAATTAGACAGACAAAAGAAATTAAAGGCATAAAAATAGGAAAAGAAGAACTTAAATTATCGCTATTTGTGGATGACATGATAATATATTTAACAGACCCAAAAGGGTCTACAAAGAAACTGCTAGAGTTAATAAATGAATTCAGCAAAGTGGCAGGATATAAAATCAACACGCATAAATCAAAGGCATTCCTGTATATCAGCAATAAAACTTCTGAAATGGAAATGAGGAAAACCACTCCATTCACAATATCCTCAAAGAAAATAAGATACTTGGGAATCAACCTAACAAAAGAGGTGAAAGATTTATACAATGAAAACTACAGAACCCTAAAGAGAGAGAGAGAAGAAGATCTTAGAAGATGGAAAAATGTACCCTGTTCATGGATAGGCAGAACTAACATCAAAATGGCGATATTACCCAAAGTTCTCTACAGGTTTAATGCGATGCCAATCAAAATCCCAACGGCATTTCTTATAGAAATAGATAAAGCAATTATGAAATTCATATGGAAAAACAAAAGACCCAGAGTAGCAAAAGCAATTCTAAGCAGGAAGTGTGAATCTGGAGGTATAGCGATACCAGAGTTCAAACTGTACTACAAAGCAATAGTAACAAAAACAGCATGGTACTGGTACCAAAACAGACAGGTGGACCAATGGTACAGAATAGAGGACACAGAAACCAATCCACAAAAGTACAACTTTCTTATATTTGATAAAGGGGCTAAAAACATACAATGGAGGAAGGATAGCATCTTCAACAAATGGTGCTGGGAAAATTGGAAATCCATATGCAACAAAATGAAACTGAATCCCTTTCTCTTGCCATGCACAAAAGTTAACTCAAAATGGATCAAGGACCTAGATATCAAATCAGAGACACTGCATCTGATAGAAGAAAAAGTTGGCTATGATCTACATACTGTGGGGTCGGGCTCCAAATTCCTTAATAGGATGCCCGTAGCCCAAGAGTTAATAACAAGAATAAACAAATGGGACTTACTTAAACTAGAAAGTTTTTTCTCAGCAAGAGAAACAATAAGAGAGGTAAATAGAGAGCCTACATCCTGGGAACAATTTTTTACCCCTCACACTTCAGATAGAGCCCTAATATCCAGAATATACAAAGAACTCAAAAAATTAAACAATAAGATAACAAATAACCCAATCAACAAATGGGCCAAGGACCTGAACAGACACTTCACAGAGGAAGACATACAATCAATCAACAAGTACATGAAAAAATGCTCACCATCTCTAGCAGTCAGAGAAATGCAAATCAAAACCACCCTAAGATACCATCTCACTCCAGTAAGATTGGCAGCCATTATGAAGTCAAACAACAACAAGTGTTGAAGAGGATGTGGGGAAAAGGGTACACTTGTACACTGCTGGTGGGACTGCAAATTGGTGAGGCCAATTTGGAAAGCAATATGGAGATTCCTGGGAAAGCTGGGAATGGATCCACCATTTGACCCAGCTATCGCCCTTCTCGGACTATTCCTTGAGGATCTTAAAAGAGCGTACTATAGGGATACTGCCACATCCATGATCATAGCGGCACAATTCACAATAGCAAAGACTGTGGAACCAACCTAGATGCCCTTCAATAGATGAATGGATAAAAAAAATGTGGCATCTATACACAATGGAGTATTACGCAGCACTAAAAAATGACAAAATCATAGAATTTGCAGGGAAATGGATGGCATTAGAACAGATTATGCTAAGCGAAGCTAGCCAATCCTTAAAAAACAAATGCCAAATGTCTTCTTTGATATAAAGAGAGCAACTAAGAACATAACAGGGAGGAAGAGCATGAGGAAAAGATTAACATTA
The DNA here is from genome assembly GCF_021218885.2 of Marmota monax. Taxonomy (NCBI): domain Eukaryota; kingdom Metazoa; phylum Chordata; class Mammalia; order Rodentia; family Sciuridae; genus Marmota; species Marmota monax. Next base: position 730,309 of record NW_026695045.1, read on the forward strand.
AACAGAGACGAGTGGGGGGAGAGAGAAGGGGAAGCATATGGAAATGGTAGGAGACCCTCAGTGTTACACAAAATTACATATAAGAGGTTGTGAGGGGAAAGGGGGGGGGAAAACAAGGGAGAGAATTAAACAATAGCAGATGAGGTAGAGAGGGAAGATGAGAGGGGAGGGGAGGGGGGATAGTAGGGAATAGGAAAGGCAGCAGAATACAACAATCACTAATATGGCATTATGTAAAAATTGTGAATGTGTAACTGATGTGATTCTCCAATTTGTATTTGGGGTAAAAATGGGAGTTCACAACTCACTTGAATCAAATGTATGAAAGATGATATGTCATGAGCTTTGTAATGTTTTGAACAACCAATAAAAAAAAAAAAAGAAAGTCCAGTTTATGTGAAAGATGGTACCTAGAAGATAGTGAGCATCTTATTTACTCACTAAAGTTTTTGTTTCATCCTTAAGAAACAGACCTCAGACCATTAGAGTAGTGACATTCCAACATGCTGAGAACATAATTCATTTGGGTAAGAGATATTGAGTACTTGATATGTGTCAGGGACTGTGGTAGAGGAGATGTTAAGGCATTATTTATAAGGTAGCTTACAATATGGTATTTCACTATACTTTAGAGATAAACACAATATCCTGAGAAGACTAGGAAAGGAAAATCTAATTTGACTAGGTTAGTAGAGATCTGAGTTAAGATCACTTTCTGAGTAGAGGTTAAACGATGATTGTGCTCAGTTTTTAAGGATTAATAGGATTTATTCAGGTATATAAGCTGAGGAATAATGAAGGAGGCATTTTGCATTGAAGGAAAATGATAAGTGAAAGGTACTTGTGGAGGATATAGTGTGAGATTGTATTGGACATCAGGGACCATATCATAAAGTTCCATGTGTGGTTAGGTGTGTTGGAAAGCCTTGAGGGTATTTACGCAAGCAGGTAAAACAGTCTTGAGTTCTGTGTTAGAAAACTTACTGTAAAGGTACGTGGATGAAGAATAAAGATTAACTTTCAGGTTTTCTTGATGACTGTGTGGATTGATGATGCTGTTAAATTTGAGGGGAAGAAGGAAAGATGAGTTAATATTTAATAATGGGGAGAATCTTAGAAATAGTTATTGAAGGGAAAAAGACTTATTAGAGAACAAAAATTGAGTACCCAATAAAGTAGTTTTACTGCCCAGCAGGGAAACTGATCTGACAGAATAGTTTCTGGGAGAGAAAAATGGAGTAGGTCTTTTAAAACTAAACAACCACAAAATGTCCCTGTTCCCTTTTTGGAAAGCAAAATCTCTGCATGTTTTGATAGGCGGGTGATACATATATATTTGTTGACCAGATAAGCAGTGGCTTGTGTATGTGTCTTAATTGAATGTGCCCATGACAAAATTATAGGGTGTAGCTAGTTGCCAGTGCATAGACTAACCACACATTAAATAAATTAAGCTCAGTACCTCTGTGCTAAGAGAAAACAGTGGTTACTTCTTATTTGAATTAACTCACCAGCATAATACTGTAACAATCTTTTTAAAAAAGGAACAGATGATTCTGTTTTCTGATAGGTTGTATAGAAGCTGTCTTTATCTGTCCTTAACTTGATCTGGGGTTATGGGGCAAGTTCTGTGTTTCTTGGGGTCATTTACTTTTGAAGGCCTTTTAAGACTCAGTAAGAAGATCCTTTAAGGGCATAGAAATCCACTGTTCCAGACTGGTAGCTTGCTTTAACATAAACCCATGTATGGGCCTCTTGAAGCTTGCCTGTTGTAGCCACTGAGAGGGGGACCTGAAATGAGCCTCTTAAGTGCAGTCCTTTCCAGTGAGGAAAGTTAGCTACTTGGGGGCCATAATACTGAGTATATCAGGTTTGGAATGATGGTATAGCCATTAATGTTACTGACAAAATTTAGGCTAGGAAAACTAGGGTACTCTGAAACTTCAGAGATAATATCAACAGTAGGGTGTCTGTTTTAAGAGGATGTTATACAAAGTTTCTGTTTAACTCTTCCAGTGAAATAAATTCTCCAATGATTTAACAGAAAAATAGGGACTCCCCATGTGTGTTAAGCAATGAACCTACTTCAGTGCCTGCATGTGCAGTAGTTACACTATGTCTTGTATGAGGAATGTCTCTGTCATTTTTAAGATTAAATCATATTCAACAACAATATTAAACCAGAGTTGACAAAAGGGGAAATTTTGGTGGGGTGGGGGGAGGGAGGAAAAGAGAGAGAGAGAGAGAGAGCTGACTCTCAGTTTCTTCATCCTTTATTGGGGAAAACAAAAAATTCTGGGGAAAATCCCACCCAATGAAGATTGAGGGGGGCAGCATCTCAAGGTCAGGGGTGACAATTGGGTCTTCGGGGTAGTGGCCAGACAGACCTTTGCACAGACAAGCCCTCAGACCTGGAGAAGGGCGGGGAAAGCACTGACACTGCTGTGCCTAAGCGCCTCTCGCACAGCCAGGGTTATCTCAAATCACGTGGGAGGATGGCCTCCCACAATTCTCCTCTTCACCATGCAAGGAAACAGCAAGAGTTCTTTTTTTGTTGAGTTCCTTGACTTGACTTTTAGTAGTGACTTGTCTGCAATCCAGGAAGAAGGCTCTCTCCAGACGTTTAATCTTACTGGCACCTGATCTTGGATTTTCCATCTTCTAGAACTTATTTCCAGATAAATAAGTGTTTGTTGTTTAAGTTAATAGACTGTACTATTTGTTTTGGCAGCCCAAGCTAAGATAAACTTCTTGCCAAACTTAGACTCCTTTATTTCTTTCTTAAGGTACTTGCAGCCTGAATGAATTTCTTTAGAAATTTTAGAGTAGGAAGAATGACAGTTATATTTATTGAGTATTATGTAGTAGGTGCAAAATGTTTTATGTGTTTCAGTTTGTTTAATCTTTAAAACAACACTGTGAGGTGACACTTAGTGTCCTCATTTTATCCTCATTTTCAGATGAGGGTCTCTGAAGCAAAGTGACATTAAGTAGTTTTCAGGGCATTCTGATCCTCAGTGTTTATGGTGCTTATAGTATAAGTCATACTGTCTCAAAAAAAAAAAAAAAAAAAGAGATAAAGAAAAAGGAGGAAAACTTGGGAGTGGCCCAGAAAGTGATATAGATCTTTCCCTACATATAAACTAAGTATTTAGGCTTCATGGAAAGGGCTAAATACTTGAATCTTAAAATACAATCTTCCTTCCCTTGGTATGTGGCTTCTTTTACTGTTTGGCTTAAGTTAGGTATTCTCTTTCAACTTCTTGGACAACCATCAGTTAGGAGTGGCTCCGTTTGATTTATTGTTTTCTTTTCTCTTTCTTTTTTCTTTTCTGAGACACAGGCTGGCCTCCAAACTTGCTATTGTCCTGCCTTAGCCTTTGGAGTCTGGAATTACAGGCTGGGCTGAGTGGGTCTTTTTGAATGAAGGTGTCCCTTAAAGGAGGTGGTGAATGAGTCTCAATTAGGATAATGTTTGGTCTGCAAACAGCATAGGAGATGCCTAAAACATTGTGAATTTGTAAATGGAAGATGGTACCTTTATGAAAATATTCATTCACAAACTGGAGAAAATAATTCACAGAACTACGGATTTAAGATATATAGCTAAAATACTTTCAGATAGGTTTTCAAAATATAGCTTCTGTAATGCGTTTCTATGTGCAAGGTATCAATAGAGTACATGCTACGTATTTATCTCATGTTGAATGTGCTGTTTGGCTTAAGTTTAACCTGTGAATCAGATCTTTATTATTTTGCCAGTTGAAAGACATGTTAAAATTCTGATATTGTAAGGAAACATCGTTACTATGGCTAGAACAAATAATATCTGCATTTATTATGCCAAAGTAGATTATTATTTTTTTATTGAAAAAGTTCAACTTGCACTTAATTAAAAAAAATCATTTGTATACCCTTGTCTTGTTTTATTCATTTAAAAAAAAAATTGTGCTAAGCATGGTGGTGCATGCCTGTAATCCTTGCTATTTGGGAGGCTGAGTCAGGAGGATGGCAAGTTTGAGGCCAGCCTGGGCAACTTAGTGAGACTCTGTCTTAAAATAAAAAAAATAAAAACAAAACAAAAGAAGGACTGGAGTATAGTTAGAGGACAAGTATTTCTAGGTTCAGCGTCCAGCACCCCCACACTCCACACAATTTTTTTTTTTTGGACTGGAGATTTAACCCAGAGGCAGTTTACCACTGAACTACATTTCCAGCCCTTTTTATTTTTTAGTGTGAGACAGCTAAATTGCTTAGGGCCTAAGTTGCTGAGACTGGCCTTGAACTTGTGATCCTCCTGTCTCAGCCTCCCAAAACACTGGGATTATAGGCATGTGCTTCTGTGCCTGGCATCCCCACCTCGCCTCTCCCAATTAAAAAAAATTAAATTAAAAATAAAAACCAAACTTGTTTGGGAAGGTTTTTTTTTTTTTTTTTTTTTTTTTTTTAAATCCCATATCTCCATGTTTATTGAAATTTAAAAAAATTAAAAAGTTGATATGAGTGGTTTAAAAAGGTCATTTTAAATTTAAATCAGAACCAATTTTGCCTTTGGTGAAATGTTTAAATGGTGATATTACTTGTTTATTTTTGTCAGGTTTAACCTCATTATGAAAGAACTTGTTTTTAATATGTCATTTAACATACCAATTATATTAAATATCTGCCAGGTACTAAGTTAAACTTAGGAGGCCTAGTTTATTCTGCAACATGCATGAAATAAATTGCTAAAATTCCTTGATTAAATGTAGTGGTTACAAAAAATGTAGCTGTAACATGACATTTAGCTAAATAAAGCATGGCTATTGGGATTATAGAGGTAAACTGCTATATGTATTGAAAGAGTAGAATTACTGATTTTTTGGAGAAGGTCCTTCTGTAACCTAGGTTTCGATAAAAGATTTTATGAACCTTTGTCACTAATAATTGCTTTAACCTAAGTAGGATCCTGTAAGAAGGAAGATCAGACTTGGGAGAGTATGCTTCATTCATATGATGATTAAGACTTTGGGTTTTATTAGACAACTTGAGTTGGAATTTCAACTGTGTCACTTATAGTATAATGTTTTAATAAATCTGTGCCTGACTCTCAGTTTCTTCATCCTAAGAAATATAGATACTAACTTCACAAATGATACACACTTGCACATAGTAACTATTTGATAAATATTATCCAGTGTCTTTATATTCCCTGTTAAAATTGTATTTTATTAAATGTACTATTTAAATAGACATTTTCTAAAAGCATATAAGAAAATATTTTTCGTGAAAATTTTTTTTTGGAATTGGAGATTGAACCCAGGGATACTTTACCACTGAGCTACAGCCCCAGTCCTTTTTATTTTTTATTTACTTTTTAAAATTTATTTGTTTATTTTGATTAGGTATATATGACAGCAGAATGCATTTTGATTGATTGTACACAGTTGCAGCACAATTTTTCATTTCTCTGATTGTATACGATATAGCCACTTAACCATATGTGCAGTCATATGGTAATAATGTCCATCACATTCCACCATCTTTCCTTCCCCCATAGCCTACTCCCCTCCACTCCCTCCCCCTTGCCCAATCAGTGTTTCTCTATTTTCCTGAAAGCCCCCATCCCCAGTATCCACTTTTCAGAGAGAACATTTGGTCTTTGGTTTTTGGTGAATGGCTTACTTTGCTTAGCATGATAATCTCTAGCTTCATCTATTTACCTGCAAATGCCATAATTTTATTCTCTTTTAATGTGGAGTAATATTCCATTGTGTATGTGTACCACAGTTTCTTTATCCATTCATCTGTTGAAGGGCATCTAGTTTGCTTCCACAGTTTAGCTATTGTGAATTGAGCTGCTATAAACATTGATGTGGCTGCGTTACTATAGTATGCTGATTTTAAGTCCTTTGTGTGTAGATCAAAGAGTGGGATAGCTGGGACAAATGGTGTTTCCATTCAAGTTTTCTAAGGAATCTCCATATTGCTTTCCAGAATAATTGCACCAATTTGCAGTCCCACTAGCAATGTATGAATGTCCCTTTTCCCCTATGTCCTTACCAACACTTATTGTTGCTTGTATTCTTGATAGCTGCCATTCTGACTGGAGTGAAATAAAATCTTAGAGTAGTTTTGATATTCATTTCTGTAATTACTACAGATGTTGAAAATTTGTTCATGTATTTGTTGATCGATTGTATATCTTCTTCCGAAAAGTGTCTGTTTAGTACCTTAGCCCATTTATTGATTGGGTTATTTGTTTTTTGGTGTTAAGTGTTTTTTTTTTTTTAATATTTTAGTTGTAGTTGGACATAATATCTTTATTTCACTTATTTATTTTTATGTGGTGCTGAGGATCGAACCCAGGGTCTTGCACGTGCCAGGCGAGTGCTCTACCGCTGAGCCACAACCCCAGCCCTGGTGTTAGGTTTTCTGAGTTCGGTATATATCCTGGACATTAGTGCCTTACCTGACGTGCATGTGGCAAAAATTTGCTCCCAAAATGTAGGCTCTCTCTTCACCTCATTGATTGTTTTCTTTTGCTGAGAAGAAGCTTTTTAGTTTGTGAATCCATCCCATTTATTAATTCTTGATTTTATTTCTTATACTTTAGGAGTCTTGTTAAGGAAGTTGGGGCCTAATCTGACGTGATAAAGATTTGGGCCTACTATTTATTTAAAAATTTTTTTTTTTTTAGTTGTAGATGGACATATACCTTTATTTATTTTTATGTGGTGCTGAGGATCGAACCTAGTGCCCACACGTGCTAGGCAAGCGCTTTACCACTGAGCCACAACTCCAGCCCCTTATTTTTTATTTTGAAAGAGAGTCTTGCCAAGTTGTGGAGGGTCTCATTAAGTTATTGAGTCTGGCCTAGAGTAAAATTCTCTTGCCTCAGCCTTCCAAGTTGCTAGGTTTAGCGGTATGTGCCACTGCACTCAGCTACTTGTGAATATTTTTACATAATTTCTAATGGCTGTCTAATAGTATTTCAACATGCCATGATTTACTTAATGGCTTCATTATTGTTAGGCTCATAGGGTTGTATCTGATACTTAGCTCACTGCAACATTTTATAATAATTCTTTTATTTGTGAATCTTGTAAAACATGTAAAAATTATATTGTCTCTAAGTTTTCTGTAGAACTTAAATTTCATTTTTATTTCATGGTGGGGTTGAAGTAGAGGTTGTTTCTTGGAAAAGAAAGATCTAACCTGTTGTATGGATGATGAGAAATGGTGCATCTTAGTATATATTTGTAAATCACTGGGGTAACTTGCTGAAATTCATATTGAAATGTTATTCTGGATTTCAGTTTTATTTTTTCAATGATAATATAAGTTCAAAGAACATCCAGAGAAATATGGAGAAGTTTACTCTATTAAAAAATAGTCTATACAACTTTTGAGTTGCAGAAACAGTGTTATACAATCTCTTTTTGTGGGGCAAAGGAAAATGGGATGTCTGAGCTGCCCCTCTTTCTTTTTTCCTTTCTCTCAGGCAGTCTCATTCCAATCAGCAATGTAATTGGAATGCAGCTCCATTCTGGAGGAGGAAGGGAAATTTTTGGCAAGGAGATGCTGTGCAGTTGAGAGCTTTATTCACATTAAGCATAGACAGTCATTCATTATGAATCTAGCTCAATAAAAAAACAGCATAGAATTTTATTCCTACAGCTGGAATTTACTCTGATCTTATTACCTGGTGTTTTGCATGTAGATATTTCCTCCCCCCCAAAAAAAAGAAAGAAAGAAAGAAATTGTTGACTTAATTTAAATGATAATATTTATTGTTAACTGTACTTCTGCAAATGGTTTTATTGCTGCCTCAAATAAAATACACAAAAGAGATTTTACAAAATTATTAAACATTTCTTGAGGAAAACAAAACAACCAAAGGTACTCATGACAAAATATTTGAATTGTAGCTGACCTGTGAGTTCTAAGGGCAAAGGATCATGTCTTATTTATCTTTGTAGCTAAGGAATCTATTCTAGTACATGGCACAAAGCGAATGTTCAGGAAATATTGAAGGAAAAAAATGTAGGAAGCACTCTACCACTGAGTCATAACCTCAGCCCTCTGTTTTATGTTTCTTTAAGAAGACAAGTAAAAATAAAGTTAAGAAATGTAGGAAGTATCCCCTTCTCATTAAGCATCTCAAGATGATTATTGCTGTATTCATGTGAAATAAACATTATCGGTATACTTTAGCATAGCTTATCTTAATTTATTTGGAGTATCTCCTAATCATTTCAAATCATTTATCTGAAGAATGGGCAAGTGGACTAAATACAACAAGATAGGTTTTGGGGATGTAGACTTAAGAGTGAGAAATACTTTGAAGGAAGATAATAACATGATCAAAGTAGTATTATAAATTTAATCTTCTGTGCATCTACAGATAGTTTGAGACATTGTCCCAAGTGAATTCTGTAGCTGGTGAGGCATTGTGTTCGATCCTCAGCACCACATAAAATGAATAAATGAAATAAAGATATTGTCTCCATCTACAACTAAAAAATATTTTAAAAAATGAAAGAAACATAAAAAAGAAATAAAACCTCCTCCAGACTGCCACTCCTCCTGAGCCTCAGAACTCCCCAACTTATTACTTTTCATTATTAAAAAAAGAGTCTATGTATATTCCTCAGAATAATCTCATACACATTCTTAATTGAAAATTCATTATTGTGAAGTAATCAGGAGTTGTCATATTGAAATTTATGAGCATTTCACTAAACTCCTATAATTGGTACTTACATGGATGAAAGGCCACAGAGCTGTTGGTCTAGTCTCTGAGATAAATTCCCAGGAAACCAGAACAGTTCAGTAAAATCTGGGTGAAAATAATTTATTTATACAAATAAATAAAATTACCAGTTCTCAGATCATGTTTGGTAATCTTCCTTTTAAAAATTACAAATAAGAGTGTTTGCTTCCAGGTCATAAAATAATTATGCAAAACTGGCTGGAGCTGATGAGAATCCAGCATTAAGGATAGCAGTTTGATAATTTTGATAATTTAATATTTTAAACTAAGTCTTGTTTCTTCTAGGACCCTGATGTTATCTTTCCTAGTCTCTTAATTAATAAAATATAATTTCTCTTCATAAACTTTCAAACTTGTTTTAATGTTCATTTTAATTTTTTAGTTGCCCTTAATAGCATCTGATTTGTGATTTTCAAAAGAAAGTATTAAACATGACCTGAAAGTGTGTTTAAAATAGATTTCATAAGTCAAAATCATGATTATATCAGAATTGGTAATTTTTCTGCTATATAGTTTAAAAAATATCCTGTTTAATGAAACTATTTTTGAGTTATTTTGGAGTCAGTTTCATTCATTCTATAGATACTAAGTGCTCATCAGATGCCAGATAAAAAGAGATAAGGGAGACATGATTTGTGCCATATGGAGTTTGCTACCGCCATAGTTATAAAGAAAAATTTAAACTTAAAAAGTTATAATGAAATGTGAAAAGTGCTTGTCATAAGTATGGGGAAAATACAAGTCTGTCAAGGGTTAAGAGAAACATGCTGTAAAAGATTTCCTTCCCTTTTTGAGACTTAAAAGATGAGCAGGTGAAGAAGCCTGGCGGAATGTTTTTGAGACAGTGGAAATGGCATCTCAGGGCTGTGGTCGTGTGAGAAATGGGAGTGCCTCTGAGAAAGTGAAAGTTTAGTATGGCTGGATTTTATAGGTGGGGATTTAATGGGGAGTTTTGATGAAAAAAAAAATGAGGACAAAGAGGTAATAGAAGCCAGAGCTTTTTTTTTTTTCCTTATATTTATTTATTTTTATGTGGTGCTAAGGATCGAGCCCAGGGCCCTGAACGTGTGAGGCCAGCTCCACGAAGCCAGAGCTTTTGAAGGGCATTGAAGCCAATATAATTTTGGGTCAGAAGACCGTTCTTTAAGGATGAGAGGAAGGGAAATGGGTGAGAGCACATTTTTAGAAAGATCACTTTGGGTCAAGTATATATAACTGGTGGGGGTGAGCCTTGAGGCAGGAGACTTAATTAGGAGGCTATGGCAATTTTCTAGACACTAGTTGATAGTGACCTTGAACTAAGGTGCTGTGGTACTCGTTCTAGAGAGAAGTGGACAGATGAGGGATATATCAGAGAGGGAATTGATTAGAATTGGTAATTGCCAAGAGATGGGGAGAGAGAGGAATAATGAAGGTTGCTGTGTCAGTTTCTGACTTGGGCAAAAGAGAGGAAAGCAAGGCTGTTTATTGAATGAAACTGGAGGGAGGAGCAGTTTTGGGGGCAAAGGAGGATGGTGATTTCATTTGTGAACATATTTAGTTTTGTGGACTTGAAGTTCAGGATATAGCTAAGATTTTGGTTTTGAGATTGAGGTATCATTAAAACCATAGAGTAAAGGAGTAAAGACTCAGGAGAATATATGGAAAAGTGACTCTTCAAAATTATATTTCTTTTTTAAAAATATTTATTTATGTATGTATCTTTTTAGTTTTAGGTGAATACATTAGTTTGTTTTTATGTAGTACCGAGGATCAAACCCAGTGCCTCATGCATGCTAGGCGAGCACTCTACCACTGAGCCACCACCCCAGCCCTTCAAAATTATATTTATAGAAGGAGGAAGAGTGTTATCAATTTGTGAATTCTCTTCCAGGAAAGTTAGGAGTTTCTTTTCCTAGAAAAATACACATACTGATAGCAATTTACATGTAATTCCAAAGTTTACCAAAAAATGGGCATCTGTAATCCTCAGGTAATGGAGTAAAAAGAGAGGACCTAGGACAAAACCCTAAAGAACCTCAACTTTTATGGATGGAGTATAAGAAGATCTGGCAAGGAAGACTTAGAATGAGTTTTATGCACTATATGAATGTGCTTTTAAACAGAAGCAAAAAGAGAGAGAGCTTCCAGAAGAGAGTGTAGTCAATAATGGTAAATGCCTCTGAGGGTCCGGCGTGATAAGGAATGGAAATATCCTTTAAATGGATTTAATAATTAGGCCCCTAAGCCTTTGGAGAAAAGCATTTTGAGATGAGGGAATAAGACAAATTAAGTGGGTTGAGGTGTTGGAATGAGGTAAAGAAGTGGAATCAAAGTATAGACAGTTCTTTTGAAGAAGTATCATAAGAAAGGGAACAGGTTGCTAGAGGGAAACTTTTTTTTTTTTTTTTAAAGAGAGAGAGAGAGAGAGAGAGAGAGAGAGAGAGAGAGAATTTTAATATTTATTTCTTAGTTGTTTTTTTTTTGGCGGACACAACATCTTTCTTTGTATGTGGTGCTGAGGATCGAACCCGGGCCGCACCCATGCCAGGCAAGCGCGCCACCACTTGAGCCACATCCCCAGCCCGCTAGAGGGAAACTTGCTTAAGACTTGAGTAAATTTAAATGCTGACAAAGTGGAGACAAGGTAGATGTGCGAGGTGGCACTCGAGGTCCCTGAGAACATGGTAGAGTATATATGAGATCTAGAGACCGGAGAGTGGGCATTGTAAATGAAAGGGGGGGAAAAGTATGAAAAGAGTAAGTTTGTGACAAGAAGTTAGAGAAATTTTCATTTTCTAAAAATTTCTTTAAAATACGAATTGAAATGGTTTCACTTAGTGAATTATGGGATGGGTCATGACTTAAAAAATCATTACCTCATTAATATCAAGGATTATAATTTTGGATTTGAATGTATGTTTATATGATGATAAAAATTTGGGGAGAGATTCTTTTGAATCCAGTTTGTAATTTGGTATTTCTTAGGTACAGCTCTGGTTTCCATGATTTTTTATGTTTTTAAAAACTTTTTAAAAACATGGTCTGAGATTCTGACAAGTAAAAGTAAATCATTGTGCTTACTTGCTATTTCATTTATTTACTGATAACATCTGTTTTCAAAATAATATTTATTTATATTTCTAAAGTGATTGCTTAAATTTAGACTTTTCCCCAAGTTTATTTTGTCAAATGAGTTTTATACTCTAAACTTCCAGTAATTATAATTAATGAAACAGATCACTAAAACTGCAAATAGAAGTGGATACAGATTAGCCCTACTTTACATATATATTGTATAGATTTAATTAAGAATATATGAAAATGGACCTTTTTCTCTAATGAAGTTGATTTAAAGACATGTAAGTTTATGGCTCTATATAACTAGCAATTTTTAATTTGAAATATAATTTATATACTGTAAAATTTATCCTTGTGAAGTGTTCAATTCAATGACTTTAAATATATTCACGTACTTCTATTTAAGTAATACTTTAATGCAAGAAAATTCAGATTTGTGATCTCTAGCTTTAATATACTAATTTTAAATTTTAAAAGATTAGGCCCATCATGTCATTGAACTGATGATTTAGGGGATGGTAATTTATTTCTCCTGCAAAGTTTCTGTGGCATTTTGATAGTAACAAAATGTTATTTTTAAAATGTCTCATTTTTTGTCTTGTGTATGATCCTCTTAAATGTAAAATTAGTTTATCCTTAAAATAGACATGACAACCTGAATTTATATATCTTTCCCTTAGAATTATTTTTCTCATTGCCATTGGATTTTTCTAATAGGTCTTGATGAAGATAGGAATTGGGTCTTGATTAAGAATATCAGATTTATACATTTCTTGCCCTCAGCTGTTACTGATGATCATTGCTAAAGTTGCAACCATTGCTGTTCAGCTGTCTTTTGTTTGTTAGTCTTTAATGAAAGTTTGTGATCATATTTCATACAAGCACTGCAGTAAGGGTTTAATTATCCACTGTTGTTTTCAGTGTTTTAAAATGAAACAGTGCAATCTTACCATTTTATTTTAATTTTTCCCATGTATTTTTTTGTTTCCTTTACAGTACTCTGTGCAAAAAACTTGGTGAAAAAGGATTTTTTCCGTAAGTAAATTAACTTTAAATATAAATCTTGCATATCTTTTGTAAATTTTTTTAGATAATATTTTCAGAATTGCCTAGTTTAGGAATTTCTCTATTCAGAGATATACTCAGTGTTTTTTTTTAGATTAAATTATTTATTTATTCTAATTTGTTATATATGACGGCAGAATGCAGTTCATTTCATATTATGCATATAGAGTCAATTTTTCAAGTCTCTGGTTGTACACAAAGTATTTTCACACCATTTGTGTCTTCACTCAAGTACTTAGGATAATGATGTCTAACTAATTCCATGTCTTTCCTACCCCCATGTCTCCTCCCTTCCCCTCCCTCCCCTTTGCCCTATCTAAAGTTCCTCCATTCTTCCCATGCTCCCCCCCAACCCATTACCATTATAAGTCAGCATCCTCATATCAAATAAAATATTTGGCCTTTGGTTTTTTGGGATTGCTTACTTCTCTTAGTATTATATTCTCCAACTCCATCAATTTACCTGAAAATGCCATGATTTTATTCTCCTTTAATGCTGAGTAATATTCCATTGAGTATATTCACCAGAGTTTCCCTATCCATAGATCTACTGAAGGGTATCTGGGTTGGTTCCACAATTTAGCTATTGTGAATTGTGCTGCTATAAACGCTGATGTGGCAGTATCCCTGTAGTATGCTGTTTTAAGTCCTTTGGATGTAAACTGAGGAGTGGGATAGCTGGATCAAATGGTGGTTCCATTCCCAGTTTTTCAAGGGATCTCCATACTGCTTTCCAGATTGGCTGCACCAATTTGCAGTCCCACCAGCAATGTATGAGTGTGCCTTTTCTCCCCATATCCTCACCAACACTTATTGTTGTTTTATACTCAGTGTTATTTTATGAATGCTTTGGTTCAAAGCCATTAAGCATCACATTTTTCTAGGGGATTTTGTGCTTTTTACCCTTAATCCCTTTCCTTTTATTTACCCTTATAGATATTTATATGAATGTGTGTATATGCAGATGTATGTAATACATGTGAAAGTTGTGCATATTACTAGGTTTTTAGAAAATTTTTAAGAAAATATTTTTTGAATACTTTTTTCTTTTTTCACATTTTGTAGGAAATTTTACCAATAAATTTTAGAATTTAATGGGAGGTTAAAAAAAAGTTATTGAGCCTTCTTAGAATTTACAGAGTTGTAGGAATGAAGTCTGTCACATTTGATTGTAGATTGTAGATGTGCTTATGTGTAGTGAATTGACTATGAGTATGGCAAACAAGTGGTTGTAAAATTTTTTGTGGCTTTATTTAGGGTTAAGTTTTGTGAGAGAGGATTGGGAAGTACCTTTTGTGTGTGAAAAATCTTACCCTTGTAATTTCATGCTTTACAATAGTTATTATTGAGTAAAAATGACACAATTTTTAGTAAAAAGGTCTTACTCAACAGAATTTTATATGTAAAATATTTGAAATTAGAAACAGAAGCAATTCATTAGATTTTAAAATTTAAGGCCTGTCACTCAGGAAAAACACGCTGTGTGTACAGATTTGGTATGGTATAATTTTCAGGTGTTTGAGTGTTTTTTTTTTTTTAAAGGCTCTATGTTTTTTTTTTTGTTTTTTGGTTTTTTTTTGGTACCAGGGATTGAAAACTGGGGTACTTAACCATTGAGTGACGTCCCTGGCCATCTTTTTTATGTTTTTTATTTTGAGACAGGATCTCACTAAATTGCTGAGGCTGACTGAACTTGGGATCCTTCTTCCTCAGCCTCCTGAGCTGCTGGGATTACAGGCATGCACCACTGTGTTTTAAAATTATACTTACTTTATTCCACATGGAATAAAATTCCTAGAGTAGAACCTGAATTAGGGTTTTAAAAATAACAATCTATAAAGTTACATCTTTTCATGTGCCTTTGTGTTTACACGGGAAAGCCATTTAATAGAATAATTTGAAACATAGGAAGAAAATTGCAAGCAGTCTTTAATTCATATACCATGAGCTCTTGATCACACAAGATGTCACAGCAAGGGGAGAGCTCAGTGGCCATAGAACTCCCCGTCTCTCCTTGCTGCCACCAGTTTATAATTTATCATGCTGCAATCAATGACCCACTTCCTCCTTGATACTAATAACCTAATAACCAAGGTGAGCTTTTTTCCTTAACTTTCCTTAAGATTGATCTGAGATAGGATTTATCCTAGTAAAACTGCAGAGCAGCAGATAGGATTAGATAGGCTGGTGATAAGGAGAAAAGGGATGAAGTGAGGGAGCACTCTTACAGCTACTTCTGTACCTTCTAGGACATCTGCTATGGCTTGAAGATAAAACCTTCAATGTTGTCTCTGAACCTTCCTTTTTAGATTCATTTACTTCCCCCATAGTCCCAAGGCATGGCTTCTTCAATAAAATGTCCAGATAGTTTTCCTTGAAAATCTAGAGGAATCTTACTTCAATTCTTTGTAAGCCTCTGAGAATTGAGTGTAATCCTTTATGGGACCTTCCTTAAGTTGTAGTTGAAAGAAAGAAGGCTGTCTTCCTTATTCATTAGTGTAGGCAGTAAAAATGATAATTTTAAAAGTATGAACCTGGGTCTGGGGTTGTAGCATGTGTGAGGCACTAGATTTAATCCTCAGCACCACATAAAAATAAATAAATAAATAAAACAAAGGTATTGTGTCCATTTATAGCTAAAAAAAATAATAATTTAAGAAAAAAGAGTGAGATTTGCTATAGGGATAATAAGATCAGGGAAAACTGTGATTATTTTTAAAACTCAGAATGGGAGATACCTAATGGCCTGGGAAGGGAAACAGGAGAGCTTATCTTAGGCCTTCAGGAGTCAGCCAGGAGAGGAAATATCTTGCAGATTCACACTGACCATGGTTCTAGATCTCTGCTGTGATAGATTCACACCTGTACTTTGGGATATTTTTGACCTCTTTATAAGTTGAGACTTGTCCACATTAATTTCAGAGAAAATTGAGTTTGTAAATTTTTAAATTTGAGTATATGATTGATCAGAATGCAGTTATTATTTTTTTTAAATTTTTCTTAGTTGTAGTTGGACACAATATCTTTATTTATTTTTATGTCGTGCTGAGGATCGAACCCAGTGCCTCACATGTGCGAGGCGGCGCTCTACCATTGAGCTTCAGCCCCAGCCCAGAATGCAGTTATTATTAATAGTAAAACATAGGTAAGTTTTGCTTGTGATTTAGTTTAAATTGTGTTCAATGAGAAAAGTAAATTTTACTATGGAAAATAACTATGGAGTGAGGAAATAGATAAATATTTTTTTACTATGTTGAAAAAAATTCTGCCATGTATTGTCTTTTTTTTTTTTTTTTTTATACTTATTTATTTTTTAGTTTTCGGTGGACACAACATCTTTATTTCATTTGTATGTGGTGCTGAGGATCGAACCCAGCGCCTTGCGCATGTCAATCGAGCGAGCTACCGCTTGAGCCACACCCCCAGCCCCCATGTATTGTCTTTTGTAAAGTAATTTGCACGTGAGATACCAATTGTTCCAAGGCATAATAACTGTTAATTACCTTGCTAGCAAAGTTTTGTTAAGTCATATTTTGAAACTGTTTTCAAGATCATTGTCTCTTAAAAAAAAATACTTCCCCCTTCCCCCAGAATTTCAGCAGGAAAATTTTCAACCATGAGGAAACATGTAAATTCTACTACTGTTAGTTTTATCATGTATCTACCGATATGTCCATTATCTATTTTCTTTAGAGATATTGTCTTTGTGTTTCTCTCTCTCTCTCTCTCTCTCTCTCTCTCTCTCTCTCTCTCCCTCCCCTATCCTCCTGCCTCAGCCTCTCAAGCTGCTGGGATTACAGGCGTGCATCACTGTGCCTGGCTATTTTTTTCTCTCTTTAATGCAACATTCAAAAATATTTTTGTGTAAGATGCTGTATTAAAATATTTTATAGAAGCCAAATCAAAGTCATTCAGAAGCAAGATGTGTTCATTAAATGTTTTCTTTTTGTCTTTATTCTATCAAAAATAAAGTTTTGTTTCTTTTGGAAAGAAATCCAATTTTAAGTTAAAATACTTATTTCAGGGCTGGAGGTGTACTCAGAGGTAGATTGCTTGCCTAGAATGTATGAGGCATTGGATTTGACCCTCAGCACCATATAAAAATAAAAACAAATAGTCTTGCTTCTCTAGAACAACTGCATATATATATTTCATTATTCTTTCCATTCACTGAGTACATTTTTGTAGTAAGGAGGTTCTTGAAATTATGGGGAGAACTGAGAAATTTTTAAAATACAGAAAACACTTAGCCACTTTATATTTACCACTAGAGGTCTCACTAGTGTCAGAAAACTTGATCACTTTTGACCACATTAGAGTAAATTTACTCTCAAATTTTTGTAGAATAACAATCAGGTTGAAACCCAGGTTTTTTTTTTTTTTTTTTTTTGTGTGTGTGTGTCTAGAGCTTATATTTTGGTTTGTTGTGTCATTTAACAAAAGAAAAACAAAGGCACCCAGGACTCAGACTTTTCTATTTCATTAAGGATCTGGATGCCACACCTGGAGGTTTGTGTGGAAATAGTTATTTCTCTTAATTCTTAATTCTCTAACTAATTAAATAACACCCAAAGGAAAAGCCAGAAATGTGATTTTTGTTTGCTTTTGTTTCCATACGTGCATACATTTATATGTTTACTTAGTAGAATCAAGAGAACAAGTTAGAGTGGACTCTTCCCAGAAAATACTTAACTGTTATTGAAGGAAGAGGTAAAAATATTCTTCCATTAAACACTTTTACAAATGGTTAGGTATTACTGAAATAATATGAATATGAATAGGACTAAACTTTAAAAGTAATATAATTAAATAGATTTAATATCCTAACTTAAGTTTCTTTAAAACTTAATGCTTAAAGTTTGGTTTTTCCCTTGTTTATTTGAAGGTAATAGATCATAGAATTGGAGAACTGGATAAAGTGATTTCTTTCTTTTTGGGGGGCAGGGGTGGGGTACTGAGATGAAACCCAGGAGTACTTAACCATTGAGCAACATCCCCAGCCCTTTTTAATATTTTATTTAGAGACAGGATCTTGCTGAGTTGCTAAATGCCTCTCTAAGTTGCTGAAGCTGGCTTTGAACTCACGATCGTCTTGCCTCAGCCTCTTGAGCTTCTGGGATCACAGGTGTGAGCCACTGTGCCCAGCTTTGGATAACTGATTTCTGTCTGTCTATGAATCTTGAAAAATTAGATCTTGACTTAAAAAATTACTGTAGATCTTGAGATGCAAAATTTTTCCAGTTATCAACACCTACTAGCATTTTGTTCTAGTGTTTTTAGCCTTTTTCATGAAGAAGTCTGCTCTCACTATATCTAATATCTAAATTGTCATTTTTGTTTCTTAAATGCTTTTAGTTCCTCCTCTGATTTTCTTCTTTTTGTTGAAAGCACCACTGACTGTTTTTGCGGTGACATCTTTAACACTAGTTTCTTATTAATAGAGTAGGTCTTTTAACTGTCATTTCCTTTCCCTTTTCACGTGATTTCCCTAATTCCAGGCTTCTCATCCTGCTGTAGGATTATATAACAACTTCACAGAAATCTCTGGGCCTATGATCTTTCCTTTCCCTAGTTACCCTGAATACTACTAACAGAAAAATATGACTGTATTTACAGCCATGTTCAAGAATTTGTAGCCTTGCTGATAAGCTAAATTATTCCAAACCTATTTTCTGACTTTTAAGCTTCTCTTACTAGTTCAGTCTTATCTCTCCAAATAATACTTACTTTTAGCACAGATACCTTGTTTAGATTCCTCTAAGCCCTTTAAATATTATTATACCCTCCTTGGCATTCTTTATTTACTATTTAAATAATAAAGCCCCATCACCCTTTTATACTATTTGAAGTTGAACTGTCCTCCTGGTTTCCTGAGCTCTTACTTGTTGTACTTATTGTTTAAACATGTGATAAATGGGAAGTATAGTGGTTGAGAGCAAGTATTCGAAAGCCAGCCTGCATATGTATGGGTTTAGAATCTAAACTTCAGACTCTGAAGTTTAGCCCACTTATTACTGTGGGCTAGTTAATGAATCCTTTGGTGCTTCAGTTTCTTTATCAGTAAAATAGGGATAATAACAGTATCTACCTCATAGGGTTATTATGAGGATTAAGGATATATATATATATATATATAAAGCATTTAGAATATTACCTGATATAGTATTATAAGTATTTGCTATTTTAATCAGTACAGCCAAACACTTGTTTTTGTTATGTTTTATATCTCCATTATGACAGTAAGCTCCTTTATGGAAGATTTTACCCTTCTTGTTTAGTCTGTAATTGCTCATGGTTAATTATCCAGTAAAATTTGTTGGTTAATTTGATTATCTGTAGCCCATGTTCTTGTGTGAAAACCTATATTTAAAGAGCTCTTTAAATGAGCTACCAAGGGAGCCATTTGGAAAGGGTGAGCCATGAACCTTCCTGAGGTCAAAGGGCTGGTAATAGTCCTTGGAAACTTCCACATTATGAGGTAAACTCTATACTTTGGTACTTTAATTGAGAATGTTTTGAGGCAGGAACAAGAAAAAATATACTTTTGGTATTTGATGTGGAAGTGACTTTAAGTGGCTTAAAGTAGGCCACTTTCATTTGTAGCTGTATGTTAAACTTTTGAAAAAGAATGGAATAATCTTTTGTTTTGTAGCAAATGGTAATTTTTATGTAATTAATCCTTTATCTTACATGGTAAAATATTCTTTAAAACACTAATCTTCCTCTTTCTTCACAGGCCTTCCTGATCCATTTGCTAAAGTGGTGGTTGATGGATCTGGGCAATGCCATTCTACAGATACTGTGAAGAATACACTCGATCCAAAGTGGAATCAGCATTATGACCTGTAGGTTTAAATGATAAATTTGAAATAAAATACAGAATTAATATTATTTGATATAGTATATGAAAAGATTCATAGAAAATTGTCTGAGTTAGAAAAGGTATAATTTGGTGTTCACAGGAAAGGTACAAAACCCAGTTCCTGGAAAGGTGCTTTGGCCTATTAATACCTGGTTTTGAAAGATGCAGTACCCCTAAAAAGCCTGTGAAGAATAAAATGGCCAGGCATAGTGGCCTATAATATTAGCTACTAGGGATACTGAGGCAGGAACATTGCAAGTTTGAGGTCAGCCTCAGTAATTTAGTGAGATGTTCAGCAACACAATGAGATCCTGTGTCAGAGTTTAAAAAAATAAATAAAAAGAATGGGGATATAGCTCACTGGTAAAGCATGCCTGGATTCAATCCCCAGTACCAACAAAAAAAAAGGAAAACTGGCTCATAATATAGAACCTCCCCCATTTTCAATGAAATAAAAGTATTAATTCACTCTATGCCAATTAAAAATATAGAACTAGGAATCAGAATTGCTTCTCTGGGTGTCTACTTTCTTTAAATTATATTTTAATCATAGTATATTCACTTTTTTAAAAAGGCACATGGTACTGTACGGTTTTTAGTGGAAAACAGTATTCTTGGTCCCATTCTCATTCTCAAACTAACTGCTTTAATGAGTTTGGATATTTATTCTGATATTTTCTTCTATTTCAAAATATTTTATAGCATCTCCATTATTTTTTTTGTTTCTGGTTTTAGATTTTTTTTTTTTTAAAGAGAGAGACAGAATTTTTTTTTTAATGTTTATTTTTCAGTTTTCGGTGGACACACATCTTTATTTTTTTTATTTTATGTGGTGCTGAGGATCGAACCCAGCGCCCCCCACATGCCAGGCGAGCGCATTACCGCTTGAGCCACATCCCCAGCCCTGGTTTTAGATGTTTTAAGATTTCCTACCTGAGAAGATGATTAAGCTTTTAAAACTAATACCACTCATCCCCACTCCCATAATGATACTCACTTGCCCCTTCCTTTCTCTTAGCTCTGTAGTATAGTTATATGAACCTTTGTAGTTAAATCATTGTTCTGTGATTACATGAATATGATTTTGTAAATATTCAGAGCTGTATCACATGGTGTACAATAATTATTTTTTCTGTCTTGACCACTTTTGTTTCTGAAGTTAATAGTCATCTCTGTCATTTGTCTTGTTTTCTGTCTCATTAATTAATTCCCAAATTCTACTACGGAAGTAAACATCCTCACCATACATTCAATCCTATTAGATATTCCATTGGATTTTTCTTCTTGGAGACATCCTTCCAGGGCCCTCTGTCCTTTTACTCTAATCTGGTTTGGTAGTTCTCTAAGAATTGCCTTGCAGTTGTCCTGGGATTTGCCTTTATTATTATGTCAGGATTAATTGCCTTTGTTTCTTCTAGCTCCAGTGACTTCCTGTGGTTTGCTTACTCCCCTGTTGTGGTGAAGTCTATCTTCCACTGTCATTTTGAGAGTGCAAAAATAGAAAAAATTTTTTGAGATATGATCTAATAATATATTTCGCCTTTTTACCTGATAGTTTGGGTATAGACTGTAAGGTCAGATATAACTTTTTTTTTTTTTTTTTTTTTTTTAAAGAGCCAGAGAGAGAGAGAGAGAGAGAGAGAGAGAGAGAATTTTTTAAAAATTTTTAGTTTTCTGCAGACACAACATCTTTGTTTGTATATGGTGCTGAGGATCGAACCCGGGCCGCACGCATGCCAGGCGAGCGCGCTACCACTTGAGCCACATCCCCAGCCCCAGATATAACTTTTGTTCCAAATTTCAAATACATTACTCCATTATCTTTAAGGTCTAGATTAGCATCAATAGAAATATGTGAGCCACAAGTGGGATTTCATTTGTAATTTTAAATTTTCCAGTAGCCATATTGAAAAACAAAAGCAGAAGAAATTAAGCATAATGTATTTTATTTAATTTCAGTGTCTAAAATATTGACATTTTGACATACACTCAATATAAAATATTGAGCTATTATATCATATATTGTCTTTGAAATCAGAGGTTTATTTTCTTTCTACTTAACATCCCACTTCAGTTTGGTCTAACCACATTTGAAATATTCACTAATCCCATGTGGCTGGAACAGCATGGGTTTTGGATTAGTACAAGTTTAGATTATTGCTAATGGTGTCCTAATTTTGGTCTTTTGTGATTATTGTTTTTTTTTTAACATTTAGTTTTTAGTTAGACACAATATCATCTTTATTTTGTTTATTTATTTTTATGTGGTGCTGAGAATTGAACGAAGGGCCTCGCACATGCTAGGCGAGCGCTCTACTGCTGAGCCACAACCCAGCCCTGATTATTGTTTTTCATATGAAAAATTTCAGGGCATTTTCTCTATTCCTGTGTTGCTAATGCTTATTATTTTTCTTAAAAAATTATAGTAAAAAAAAAAAAATAAATAAAATAAAAAAATAGTAAAAAAAAAAAAAATTATAGTGATCTTAGTGGGTACGAATTGATAACTTCATTGTGGGTTTTAACTAACAATGTTGAACTTTTTTTTTTTTTTTGGTATTGGCAATTGAACCCAGGGATACTTTACCACTGAGCTACATTCTTACATCACCAGCCTTTTTTATTTTTCATTTTGAGACAGGGTCTTGATGAGTTACATAGGGCCTTACTAAGTTGTGGAGGCTAGAGTTGAACTTGGGATCCTCCTGCCTCAGCTTCCTAAATTGCTGGGATTACAGGTGTGTAGCCACTGTGCCCAACTGCAATACTGAGCAACTTTTCATGTACTTCTTAGATTCCTTTCTGTGTGTGTGTGCATGCGTGTGTGTGCTGGGGATTGAACCCAAGGCCTTGCACATATCAGGTAAGCACCTCACCAGTGAGCCACATCCCCAGCCCTAGATTTCATCTTGCTTGTTTCCAAGATACACCTTGAAAGGAAAAAGATCAGGGAAATGCTTAGAATCATTTTGCAAAATCTTTACCTTAAATTGGCTAAGTTTACAAATTCTGATAATTATATTTTAGCCAAAAATCTTTAATGTATACATCATATTTTGGTCTATATGATAATGTCCTGAGGCTTATTTATAAATCATATATTTTTTGAAGAAGTTTTAGTAGAACCTAATAGAAGCCTCTGTTTAACTTTCAGTTATAAAATGATTGACTTTTATGTGCTATATGTTATATTGAATGAAGTTTCCTTAAATTGAGAACAGATACTTCACTAGGTGTAAAAAATTATTATAGTTCTGATTCATTTCTGGCTCAGGATATTTGGACAGAATGTTTGTGACATGTACACTTAAGCAATACAGTATAATTAATAATTTTTAGTAATTCATAGTTTGACTATTTTCCAGAAGGTCTGTAATTACCAAATGTGTATTACAGCTTAATGTAGAGATTTCCAATCTTTTCACATCATAGTGTACATAAAACGTGTGGTGGTATGCATGCAGAAAAACCTAAATAGAATTTCTCAAAAGAAGAAACACAAATGGCCAACAAGTAGGTGAAAAAATGTTCAGCATCTTTAGCAATCAGGATAATGCAAATCAAGACTACACAAAAATTTCATCTTACTCCAATCA
The DNA here is from genome assembly GCF_021218885.2 of Marmota monax. Lineage (NCBI taxonomy): Eukaryota > Metazoa > Chordata > Mammalia > Rodentia > Sciuridae > Marmota > Marmota monax. The sequence goes on from NW_026695045.1 coordinate 753,647, forward strand.
GAATGGCAATTATCAAGAACACATATAATAATAAATGCTTGTGAAGATGTGTTGAAAAAGATACACTGATACATTATTGTTGAGACTCAAATTAGTACAGCTACTCTGGAAAACAGTATGGAAATTCCTTAAAAACTAGAAATGGAACCACCATATGACCCAGCTATCCTCCTCCTTTGTATTTGTCCAAAAGAACCATAGTCAGCATACTGCAGTGATACAGCCACTTCAATGTTTATAGCAGCACTATTCACTATAGCCAAATTATGGAATCAGCCCAGATGCCTGTCAATAGATGAATGGATCAATAAAATGTGGTATATATACATAATGGAGTTTTACTCAGCCATAAAGAAGAATGAAATGATGGCATTTGCTGGTAAATGAATAGAAATGGAGAACATCATGCTAAGTGAATTAAGCCTGACTCAGAAAATCAGGGAATGTATTCTCTTATATGTAGAAGCTAGAGCAAAATATGGGAAAGAAGGTTGGCCAGGGGAATTAGATATCATAAATGTATAGGGAAGATCAGTGGAGTAGAAGGTAGAGAATGAGGAGGGAGGAAGAGAAAGGGAAGGAAATATGGAATGAATTTAACAAAATCATGTTACATGCATATATAAAGGTAACAAAGGGCATTTTGCTTTTATGCATATTTAGAAAGTACCAATCAAAATTAAATAAGCAGCTAAAGGAAGACCAGTAGAGTAGAGGAAGGAGAATAGGGGGAGGGAGGAGAGGATCAGCCAGGGTGAGAGAAATGGGGATTGAAATCAAATTCCTTGCATGTATGATTTTTGTCAAAATGAACTCAACTACTATGTATAATGCTTTAATTTTTAAAAACTCCAAAACTTAAAAGAAATTTTTTTTTAAATTTCTGATACCTTTAAAATCCGTATTTCAGCATATGTACAGTTCAGGCCAGCTAGTTGGGAAACTGATTTAACATGCCTTTTTTTTTTTTTTTTTAATGTTTGGTTTGAGGTGATTTATTTGTTTAATGCTTGATCCTGGTTCTGGAATTTTGACATAGCATGCAGTAAATACATACCAAGATATATGTGACAGATGTGTTGGAAAATTGGTGTTTGTGTCTTGATTGATATTTTAGTTCATATCTTTTCATTTGTAAGCATTGGAAGCCAAATTCAAATTGGCTTCATTTTTAGAAAAGAAATGATTGGTTTGTATAATTAAGAACCCTGGGTGGACATTCTTTAGGTATAGCTGGATCCAGGGACTCAAGTATGCCTTCCATGTTCTTATTTAAAAGTTTTAGCCCTCATTTAAGTAGTTCATACTTTTTTATATAGTAAGTAATTTTTTTTAAACTGAATGACACTTTTATGATCAAGGTTGCTGGACCAAAAATTTGACATCTTAGAGTCTTGAAATGAAGTTGGTTTCTACTGATATAATTATGTTATATGTTTTTGCATGGGTTGATTCCATGTTAACAATTGGCTGTGGTGGAGCTTTTATGTAATTGCAGACATATGCATAGACAAGAACAGTAACGCTTTTCCCTGCTCTGCTTGTCTGCAGGCAGTAAAGTGAAATCTACAAGAGTCCTGCTCGCTCAAGGCCTGCATACAGGGAAGAAGCAGGGGAAAAGCGTTACAAACAGCTTTTGTTCTACACCATTTAAAAATATAACAGGTAGGTCAGATTTTTGGTCTGTCAGCCTTGACAATGTCCCTTGAAAGTGAAGTAAGTCTCTGAGATAGTAGGTCATGTGATTGAACTATATTTTAAGAGTAACCAATAGAAGTACTTTTTAGGATTTTTGTTCTTAGAAAGAAATAATTGTTATAAACTCCCTTGTTATAGACACTAGCTGCTAGAGCTTTTATTTTTTATTTTATTTTTTTAAATTAACAAGCATTGTTGCCCATGCTGAGAGTAGCAGGTATGACAAGGATATATTAAAAATTATTTCTATATATTTTAAGATTTTTAAAAATTTAAATTCAGACCTGGAGATTGATTGAAATCAAAACATATTTTGCATGACCTGGCTAGCCATACTTTGAAATATTTTTGTAACTTCGGAATATAAAAAGGACAAAGGAAAAATTTTATACCACTTGTAACTACCAAGTTACCTATGTAGCCATCTTATTTTTTAGGTATATTGGAAAGTCTGATTCAGTTACAATCAGTGTATGGAATCACAAGAAGATCCATAAAAAACAAGGTGCTGGATTTCTTGGTTGTGTTCGTCTTCTTTCCAATGCTATCAACCGCCTCAAAGACACTGGTTGTGAGTAGATACTAGTGATTTTTGAATTAAAAAATATGTTATTATTTTATTATTATGTTATTTTAATTGTTACAATGATTTTAATTATGTTATAGGGGTTCAGAAATCTAACTTCTGTATGTCTGAAACATTGGTGAAATCCTGGTCTGTATTTATTTTGTGAACTTCAGAAGGATGAAAAGAAAGGTGTTAAAAGTACATATGCCTTTTTAATTGTCTTAGCATCTTTTTCTGGTTTTGGTGGATCTGTGAGATGAAATTGAGTTTTTATTTAGGTGATTGGAGTGTTTAAGGTGGCAGTTAAGGGAGAATTTTTAGTGGATAAGATTGTTATATAAAACTGCTGAACAAAATTAAAAGTTAAAGAAAGATAAGACATTATTTTGAGTGCAACGTAGTTGTATTAACTACTTAACTATAAATTAGGTTCAGTTTATCATCAGCCTGGCCTTTAGGAGATATACCAAAATCAAGATGTTAGAAGTTATATCCATAACAGATGGACAGATTGATTTTTAACAAGTGTAATTCATGTAATTGACAAAGCTGAGAGTGGCATGTATGATAAAGATATATTAAAAATTATTTCTATATTTTTTTAATGTCTTCCCATTGGGACATAGATGGAAATATGTTTTTATTTCTTTTTTTTAATATTTATTTTTTGGTGTAGATGTACACAACACAATGCCTTTATTTTTATGTGGTGCTGAGGATCGAACCCAGGTCCCGCCCGTGCTAGGCGAGTGCTCCACCGCTGAGCCACAATCCCAGCCTGTAAATATCTTTTTCAACAGATTTTTTTGTTGTTGTTTCTACAAAATTCTTTTTTATACAATATAAAAAATATTGTTATTATCATGAAATTTTGGCCCAGATGCCTGTACTAATAAACTCATAAAATTTAACTAAGGAACTTAAATTTAAAAAACAGTAAATATAGCATTGAATATATATTAAGAGATGAACTCTTTTAATGGACTGCAATACCACAGCCCAGATTTACAAATGTTCACCTGTTAAGAAAAAGGGAGAAAATAGAGCTAGAAATTCTGAATCACAAGAATTTAAAGGAATCTGAGAAATCCTTAAATTTCTGGGTTAAGAGGGTGATGACCAACAGGAAAGAGAGGTTGGGTTTGGAAAAGGTCTACATGTAAAAACAAACATTTATTTCCCAATCCAGCAGGCAAACTTAAAACTTATAGATCAAATGTCTGGCATTATCCCTTGTTCAGGTTACACAATGTTTATTGAACCTTGGTGATACAAAGATGAAAAAGGCATGGATCTTGTTGACTGAGAAGTAAAAGCAAAAGCCTCTGACAAAGGGTGTATGCCACATTGGAAGAACTGAATAGGAGAAGAGGGAACATGCTCTGCAGACATCCACTGTATAGCCAACCCAGTAGCACCATTTATTTTGCAGAGGGAAAAAACATTTGTGTTTTTGTCTGGATAGCCAGCAGTTGTAGTTCAGTGTACAGAATTTTCTTTGTGCTGCTTGTAAATGTTTTATAGCATTAATTTATTTGAGCTTTTTGATATGTAGTAATAGTATCAACTATTTTTTTTTTTTTAAAACCAGGATTGAACTCTGGGGCACTGACCACTGATCCACACCACTGGCCTTGTTTTCCATTTTATTAGAGACAGGGCCTCACTGAGTTGCTTAGTGCCTTGCTAAATTGCAGAGATTGGTTTTGAACTCCTGATCCTCCTGCCTCCGCCTCGTAAGCTGCTGGGATTACAGGCGTATGCCATGGGCTAGTATCAGCCATTTTTAAGCACCTGATGTAGTGTTCTTCCAGATTGAATTGGAGGATACAAAGACTAAGATATGGTCTCCTCCTTTTACCAATTCATGATTATTTAAGAAGCAAGTTTCAAAATAACTTAGCTATATGTGTTATAATCAAAGTAAGACCAGCATGCTAATGGGTGACATTGTTCCTTAGAGGGCCAGGTCAAAGTTGTATTTGTTTTACAATTGAGGCACTGAAGAGAATAAATTTGTTGCCCCTAAATGATTAGTGGCAGAATAAATCAAACCCAGATCTTAAGTTTTCCTTTGGCTTCTTATTAATATTTATTGTGTGTATGTGTCATTTGGAATGGTTGCATAAAAATAATAATAATGTCAACTAACATTTATTGAACACTTACATGCCAGATACTGTACTGAGATTTGTAATTATCTCACTTAATCCTTAAAAAATCTAAGGTAAGGGGCTGGGGTTATGGTTCAGAGGTAGAGCGCTCGCCTCTCACATGCAAGGCCCTGGGTTCCATCCTCAGCACCACATAAAAATAAATAAATAAATAAAGTTATAAAAAAAATCTAAGGCAAGTTTTATCATATATGAGAAAACCAAGGCTTAGGTTGTTTAAGACCAACAGCTGTTAAGATGTAAGCCACAACTAAAACTGAAGTAGTCTGAAAGCTTTGGAAAGAAAAAACTGCCTATTGACAATGTAATACACCACTGTTGTTGTGATTTTTGAAGTCCTAATTACCAACACTTGTTGAGATATTTATACTAATATATATACAGCTAAGAGTATTTTAAACATTTGTTTTATAATTAAAACATGATTAATTCCTTAAGTGATCTGATTTCTAATGGATTATGTAAATTGTCACTTAATAGATGTTAGAATTTCTAATACCAGCTAATTAAAATTTTTTCTTGTTGTTGTTGATTTGAAATAGATCAGAGGTTGGATCTATGCAAACTTGGGCCAAATGACAATGATACAGTTAGAGGACAGATAGTAGGTAAGTGTACAATTTAAATTTATGTGAATTTTGACCTCATTTAGAATATAATAATTCAAGTGTATAATTCAAAATATAATAAATTCTAATTCAAAATATAATAAATACAGCTTCACTGTATTGGCATTAATTAAAGATTAGTCATGAAAAATGCTACAGTATATACAGAATCCAGGTTAACTTAATTTTTAAAAATCTTAATATAAAAAAATTTGTAGTTTCTAGTGTTGTTATTTTGTTTCTTTAAGCCAGGAATTCTTTCAAAGTACTCAAATATGGTAGAGCACTGAGGTAAACTTGGGAGATGGTTATTAATGTTTTCTGAAAATTCTTGAACTAGTTTTTGAGTAAGAGTAAGAATAGAATATTGAACTTTTTAAATTTAATGCTTTGTTTAATGTTGAATGCTTTACAGTTTTGAAAATGGTGCTAAAAAAAAATAAAATGAACAATAGCAGTGTAACACTAAATGGAAATAAGGATGAAATTCCACCTGAGTCATAAGGCATTCAGTTAGAAATGGGCTAATAGACTGTCTTAAATTGACCTAGAGAAAAAGGCTTCATACAATATTTCTGGAGCCTTTTCTTAAGAATTTGTATACTGAACGCCTGTTGCGGAGCTGCCTCCTTGGCCTCCCTGGAGAAGGCACAAGCACACAAAGCACCAGAAGACAAGACCCAAGCACTGATGTGCAGGAAGCCCTATGTGCAGGAAGTACTGGAGGAGTTTCAGTGGGCATGGGGCTAATCCTTGATGCAATCACACGGAAACCATATGAAATAGAAGGAGGCTACTTAATATGAAGTTGTAAACCTGCAGAGTTTAATAAATTGACTGCAAGTTAAAGAAACAACAACAACAAAAAGAATTGGTGTACTGAGATTTGATGAAGATGCACGGTGTAGTAGGACACTGAGGAAGGCACTTTTGAAGCTTCTTTAATTAAAAGAAGAAAATGCAATTGGAATCTTATACTTCTTGATAGAGCAGAATTTAGACTAAACTGATTTTTATTATGAGTCTGCCAGAAAGGTTTTAGTTCCTGAGTATTTGGAAGACTTCATTTTACAAGGCAATGCATTAGTTTCATAGTTGGGGAACTGCCACAGTAGCCACATAACAAAGCTCTTTTGGGGTTTATCCCAGGGAAGTATTTGCATTACAGAATTATTGACAATGCCTGTCATTCTTAATTGAGAAAGGTGTAAAAAACGTCAAAAATAAATCCTGGGGGCTGGGGTAACGCGCTCACCTGGCATGCGTGGGGCGCTTGGTTCCATCCTCAGCACCACATACAAATAAAGAGATGTTGTGTCCGCCGAAAACTGAAAAAAAAAATTAAAAATTCTCTCTCTCGCTCTCTAAAAAAAAAGGAATCCTGGCATACAGTCCTTTTACATGCAATAGCTTCTACTGTATTTGATTTGATGTTAGGTAATGCTTGCCAACTAATATCTAGGAGTAACAAAATCATTTTACTGGGTATAAATTTACATTTATAAAAATAGGATACTTTGTTTTACATTAGAAATACTGGAGTATACTACATAGAAAACAAATGTTTTAATCCCCCACTCCACCCCCCAGTACTGGGGATTGAACCCAGGAGTCCTCTACCTCTTGGCTACATCCTCATCTTTTTGAGACTGGGTCTCATTAAGTTGCCCTAGCAGATCTTGAATTTGAAATTCTCCTGCTTCAGTCTCCCCAGTAGCTGAGATTATGTGAAAATAAACTACAGATTTTACTAAGGTATTAAAAAAAGCTAAGCCAGATGCCTTCTAAAGATAGATATTTTAGATTGTAATAGTTCTTTCAATGAATCTTAGTAATGTTTCTGTTGTTTACAATAGTAAGTCTTCAGTCCAGAGACCGAATAGGCACAGGAGGACAAGTTGTGGACTGCAGTCGTTTGTTTGATAATGATTTACCAGATGGGTAAGCTAATATCACTAAAATCATTAGAGAAATATATAAGGATTATCTGTAAAATAATAAAAAAGTTGATATTTACTATATGCTTTAGAAGTTTGCTTGATCAATTTCATAATGAAGGTTTTCTTTCTAATTGGAAAATTAGAAGGATCTTGTCATAACAAATTTATAAAATAAGCTATGAGTTTGGTCTGTTAAATTTGATTTTTTTTATAAAAAAAGTTTTGACAAAGAAGAAGGTGAAAATATTTTGCTAAATATAACTCTTCTACACATATTATCTATTAAAAGAAAAACTTTTTTTGCTTGATTAAATTATTCCAAAGAGACCATTCAGGTACTAAATTTGAAACATTGCTCTATTTAGAGGGTTGGAAAAGATAATTTGGGTAATAGTAATTATGACAAAATAGCATTTATTGAACATGTATGGATCAAATACTGTTATAAGCACTTTATAAATATTACATCATTTAATTCTTAAAACATCTTGGAAGGTAGTGTAGAACATACAATTCTGGTGTTTGATCACTTGGGTTCCAGTCCTTACTCTTCTGTTTATTGGCTTTATGACCTTAATTGATTTATTTAACTTCTATAAGCTTCAGTTTATATTTATTTATTTATTAAGAAGGATGATTGATAATAGGTCATACCCTATAAATTGTTGAGAAAATTAAATCATTTACTTAAAGCACTTTAGTATCTTGCATATAGTGTTTAATTTTAGCTACTATTGTTTCTGTTATTACCATTATTGCCACTCTTTCATTTTACATTTAAAAAAACTGAGGCTCGAGAAGTGAAGTAACTTGTCTAAGCTCACATAGTAAGTGGCAGAGCTGGAGCACAAACCTAAGTTTTAATTCCTAAGCTCTTGATCTTTATCACTACTCTTTATCTTTTTTTAAAAAATATTTTTAGTTGTAGATGCACACAACACCTTTATTTTATATATTCATTTTTTATGTTGTGCTGAGGATCGAACCCAGTGCCTCACAGGTGCTAGGCGAGCACTCTGCCACTGAGCCCCAGCCCTAGCTCCAGCCCCAGCCCTATCACTACTCTTTATCCTTGATACTAATTTGTCTTTAATTTTTTTAACTTTCAAAGTATTTTTAGTTAACTTTAAAGAAGTGTAATTTACATACAATCAATTGGATCCATTTGAAGTATATAATTGGTTTTGTTTCAATTCAAATTATTTTTGATGGATTTTTTTTTTTTTTCCTACCTGGGATTAAACTCGAGGACATTCAGCCACTGAGCTACTTTGTTGTTCCCCAGCCCTTTGTTATATTTTATTTAGAGATAGGGTCTTGCTGAGTTGCTTAGTGCCTCACTGAGTTGCTGAGGCTGGCTTTACACTTGCTATACTCCTGCCTCAGCCTCCCCAGCTGCTGGGATTACAGGCGTATTCCATCTCATCCAGCTTTTGACAGAAATGTTTACATCTAAGCTGTGGTATTTGCCCAATTTATTTAAACTATTAAAAATTGCTATAATTAATTCTGTTTATAGACCACTTCAGCTTTTTGATATGTCTGTTAAGTCTTTCCTGGATGTGAGGTAGAATATGATACTTTTGAAGAGGAGGTTTAGATTGAATAATTAATTAATATTGAGAGGTTATAGCAATATGGACTATAAAGTTCATTAGTCTAACTTGCCCATGACTATTGTACTATGGGGGGGGAGGAACCCCTAGCATCTTTTTCATTTTCTGCTAAAAAGTTTAATCTCCCCAAAACTCTGCTAATATTTTGGTGAAAATATTACATATCTGTAGTCCTTTGCCTTTTTCATTATATGATTTGCAATAAAAAGTTGAGGGATAAGTGGCATTCTTGATTTTTTAAAAATTAGTTTGGTAGAGTGCTTGACTCACATGCACAAGTCCCTAGGTTCAATCCCCAGCACCATCAAAAAAAAAAAAAAAATTAGTTTGGATAGACAGATTGCTTTGAAAGCTTTTTAAATATATGCTTTTTGAAATTTGACTTTAAAAAATTGAGAGTGATTTTTCTTTTTAGGCCACCTGGATTCCAATGCTTAGTTTTGTGCTTACTAGCTACATTAATTTATGGTTAAACATATTTTTAATAGTGCCATTTTTCATGAAATTAGTATAATTTGAGTGTTACATCATTGAAAATTCTCACTGTAGCTGATGGAAAGATATTTGTCACATCTCAGTGTAAATATTCTAGAAGCTCAGCATTTCATAAAATATATCATGTAGTTCTAAAGTAAATTGAAAAAAAAATCTATATTCTGTGATTTGATCCTTCCATTTGGTCTGATTTGTGATAGTAGATAACCTTTGTGATCACAGTGAAAATCTTCGGTGTCCTAGTTTCCTATTAAATCTTATTAATGCCTTATCTTTCAATATTTTTATTTAAGCTGGGAAGAAAGGCGAACTGCCTCTGGAAGAATTCAGTATCTTAACCACATAACAAGAACTACACAATGGGAACGCCCAACACGGTAAGAACATATAGGTATTTCTGATAGTTTTTGCTAGTTACTTTCTTGAATTTCCTTTCTTTTTATCTCTCATCTTTACTAGATTGTTTTCATAGATTTTACAGCAGATATTTGCGATCATTTTTAAAAAGTAATCATCGGGGCTGGGGTTGTGGCTCAGTGGTGGCGTGCTTGCCTTGCATGCATGGGGCACTAGGTTCAATCCTCAGTACCACATAAATTGATAAAGTGAAGGTATTCTGTCCATCTACAATTAAAAAAAAAAAAAAAAAGTAATCATCAACAGCTAGGTGCAGTGGTGCACGCCTATAATCCCAGCGGCTTGTGAGGCCGAGGCAGGAGGATCTTGAGTTCAAAGCCAGCCTCAGCGTTGCGGCCCTAAGCAACTCATGGAGACAGTCTATAATATAAAAAAAAAATGAGCTGGGTTCTGGATCTGTGGGTAAGCACCCCTGGGTTCAATCCCTGGTACCCACCCCCAAATAGTAATAATCATCAAGAAAGATTGTTTGACAGGTCATCCTGGTATTGGAGCACCAGGGTCTATGGTATTACTTAATAAACATTAATTGATCCGGGCATGGTGGTCTATGCCTATAATCCCAGCAATTCAGGAGGCTGGGGCAGGAGGATTACAGGTTTGAGGCCAGCCTCAGCAAATAAGCAAGGCTCTAAACAACTTAGTGAGACCCTGACTCAAAAAATAAAAAGGACTAGGGATGTGGCTCAGTGGTAAAGTATCTCTGGGTTCAATTCCCCAGTACCAATATATATCTTTATTAATTGAATCACTTGAATAAATTGAATAATCATTTTATTTCTGGGTATCTGTGGGTTTTTTTTTGAGCTTGTAGTTACATCTGTTATTGAATGGTCATTATAAAATATTTGTACAGTGTCTCTATTCTTTCAGTCACATAAAGAGATCATATTATATCAAGTCCAAGTAAGGTCTGTGATCAAGATAAGAACACTATGGAGGGGCACCTACCTTAGAGTGGGTGATGAGGAGCTGGTTGAAGTTGCAAAGGAAAACTGTGAAGGAGGTGACTCTGAATTAAACCTTGAAGAATGGTAGACATATAGTCCCTTTTTTATGGAGCTTAATTTAGAAAGACATCAGGGTGCAAGCTCATTTTTGAGAACTATAAAGACATGCTTTTAAAGTAACTGAAAATGAATAGAGTGACTTAGTTCTCCTTGCCCACTTTAAAAAATATATTTTTAGTTGTAGGTGGACATAATATCTTTATTTATTTATTTTTATGTGGTGCTAAGGATTGACCCCAGTGCCTCACATGTGCAAGGCAAGCACTCTACCACTGAGCCACAACACTAGCCCGCCTTTTCCTCTTTTTTAAAAAAATTTATTTCTTACATAAATGACAATAGTGGAGTGCATTACATTCATAATTATCCATTCGACTTTTCCTCTTTTAAAAAGCAAAATCAAAGCTTATTTGTCATCTCTGTTCAGTGTTTTGTTTGCTTTTTTTCTTCTACTGGGCAGGACTGGCACCAGGAATAGATTATCGAATGCTTCTCATTAGCTTTACCTCCTTTACTTATTGGGAATTAATTGATTAGCTCATTGGAATCATAAAATTTCTCTATTACATTGTAATTGTCAAGTAAAAGCTTAGTTTATGTTGCCTTTTTTAAAGATGTTACATTTGTAGCATAAACTGTCAAGGATTTTATTGAAATTGAAAAACATATTTATTATAAGTGAGCATAAGTGAATGGGTATGTGTGTGTCAGTGTTTAAATGAAGCCTATTTCCTTCTAATTCATTTAGTTGATAGAATTAATTTCCACATGTATAAACTGTTGGTTCTTATAAATGTTATCGTAAAAATGAATTCTTGAATATTTTGTTTTGGAAGACTTCCAATAAGTCTGAAAGCTCCTCGATAGAGACAAATAGCTTCAATAGGTATTTATTGAGCTACTTGTACTAACACAACAAGCACTAGGTGATAGTAGGGAATAAAATCAGCAGACTACCCACCCCCCTTTTCAATAAATATTCTAGTGGGGGAATATGAACAAAAACAAGATTTGTAAAAAATGAAAAATAGCAGAGATAACTGCTGTGTTGAGGAACTAAGGCAAGGTATGGATGTTCCTCAACTTGATTGGATAATATTTGATAAACCCATTCATTGTAAGTTAAAAATACCTTAAGTCAGAAATTCATTGAATATACTTAACATACCACACGCAACATAGTATATTGTAGACTATCTGTCATTTACTTTTGTGATCATATGCCTGACTGGCAGCTGCAGTTCCCTGCCAATTGTCTAGCATTTTGAGAGTATGCTATGTGTATTACTTGCTAGCCCAGGAAAAGATAAAAATTTGAAGTACTGTTGCTATAAACATTGGTTGCTTTTGCACTGTTGTAAAGTCAAAAAAATAGGTTGGGTTCTGTCTGGATTATCAAATGACTGGTTGACTTCTTTAGTTTAGAAGATTGGAAAGACCTCTTAAGGAGGCATCAAGTGTAAATTATGATTTGAATGATAAAAAAGAACCAAGCCCAGGGATAGTAGGAGTAATGAGTATTTTAGGTGGAATGAAAAGGTACTGTTTTTGAAGACTAAAGGTAAAATGACTTTTGAGAAGTTCAAGGAACAGAAAGAGTATCAGTGTGGCAGAAGCTAAGTTGGGAGGGAGAATGGTGGGAAATCAGGTCTGAGAGGTCGGTTGTATTACGTCAAGTTATGCTTTGTAATCTGGTATTCAAATCTATAAATATCTGGACTTTATATAAAAAGCAATTAAAACCAATATTTAAATATATAATTGACATTCATTTCTCTGGCACCTAAAGCTTTCAGGCTTGCTTTGGCCAGAGTTCTTAAATCATTAAGTTTGTATCAGTCATTCCATTTTCTTATGTGGTAAGTGATTGTTACTGTAGAGAACTCTACTTTTGATATCTAAATTGATAACTTTGTTTCCTTGTTACTTTTCAATAGACCGGCATCTGAATATTCTAGTCCTGGCAGACCTCTTAGCTGCTTTGTTGATGAGAATACTCCAATTAGTGGAACAAATGGTGCAACATGTGGACAGTCTTCAGATCCCAGGCTGGCAGAGAGGAGAGTCAGGTCTCAACGACATAGAAATTATATGAGCAGGACACATTTACACACTCCTCCAGACCTACCAGAAGGCTATGGTATGACTACTAGCAAAGGAAAAATAAAATGTGGCTTACTAATTTTAGTTTCTAAGAACAAAAATTAACTTAAAAATTTATTAACCTGAGCTTAGGGATTCTGCATGAAAATAAAAGCAAATATAAAACCTCCCAACTTTGAAAAGTCTTTGAAGTGTTAGAAGACTACCTAACCAATGTTTGACTAATTACTTTAGCTTTTATGCTCTTTTAAAATTAAATGTGACTGATACCTATCACAAGGTATTGTGAGAAACCTGAATCATAGTGAGACAACTCTGCAAGTAGGCACTGCATAAAGGTATGGTAGCATTATTATTGATAAAGGTCATCTGAAGTTAGACATACAGTGTGGTTTTTGGTTTTGGATAAACATATTTAGGAATAATTTCAAAGGTGTATTTCTTATGGTGTTTATTGTTCTTTGTTATCTATAATTTTTGATTATCCGAGTGACGGGATTATCATAAATGATTTAGTCACTTTTTTGTATAAGATGATTTTACTCTTAGGTAATTTCCTGGAATTATAGAATTTCATGTGGAAGATAATGTGAATCTTCTAATTGAATACAGACTTTCTAAATCACTCCTTGCAAACACTAGCATTTTATGAACTTGACTGGCATCGCTTACTTGCTAAAAAGCTAACTAAATTTTTGCCCTGTTAGCACTGACTGTAGATAAATTATTTTGGGCTGATAGTGACACCTAATGACCAACATTGGGAATTGCCTGATCTAAGTTTTCTTATTTTTAGTTGAGTTATTTAAAAAACTATTCTGCAAATTCATGATTCTAATTTTATTTTAAAACATATTTTACAGGAGGCAGCAACTTGGGAAGTGAGGCAGGAGGATTGCAAGTGCAAAGCCAGCTTCAACAACTTGCAACTTAGTGAGACTCTGTCTCAAAATAAAAAATAAAAAAGGGCTGGGGATTTGGCTTAGTAGTATAAAGTGCCCTGTGTTCAATCCCTGGTACCAAAAAAACAACAACAAATAACATATTTTAGCTCTTTTTTTTTTTTTGCTTTTGGCACTGGGCATTGAAGCCAGGTATTCGTTACCACTGAGTCACATCCATAGCCCTTTTTATTTTTATTTTGAGACAGGGTCTCACTAAGTTACATAAGGCCTCATTAGGTTTCTAAGATTGGCCTTGAACTTGCAATCCTCCACCTCAGCCTCCCAAGTCACTGGGATTATAAGCATACACCATTGTGCAGGGCCATTTTTAGCTCTATAATTTGGAAAAGAAAAAAAAACTGTCCACTAACTGTGCTGTGCCTCAGAGATTACTTTAGAGTATGTGAAACAGACAAACCTCAGTTCACATCCCAGCTTTGCCATGTTACACTGAGCATAGTATTTAGCCTCTGTGAACATATGGGGAATGTAATAGTACCAATAGTGTAGGTTTATTGCATGAATAAATGATATTTTATGTGAAGTATCTGAAAGAGTGGTATAGAAAGTGCTCAATAAAATTTAGCTGTTATTGTCAATGTATAGATCTTAAAATAAAGTATCTTTTGCCATTTATCTTTGAGATTATAAGGCAAGCTATTTGGAATAGGAGTAGTTATACTTTTATAATATCGTGTGATCTAGATTTAAAAAAATTTTGTACAACTAAAACAGAAATAAGGTAGATACCAAGGCTGAAATTATTACAGCTGTCATCTGTAACTGAATTTAAACATTTTTATGTTTAAAATTTTTTAAAGTTTGCAATTTAAGTTTATTGATTTAATTAGAAGCTTATAAATAAATTTCTGCTAATAAATATTAACAATGGTTTTGTTGTCTTGTATACTGAATTTTTAAAAACTTTTAAAAAATATTTATTTTTTTAGTCGTAGTTAGACACAATACATTTATTTTATTTATTTATTTTTTAATGTGGTGCTGAGGATCGAACCCAGGGCCTCGCATTTGCTAGGCAAGCGCTCTACCACTGAGCCACAATCCCAGCCCTTTACCTGTTTGTGATTTTATAATGTGTTCCTTGTAGCTCATCTTTTTTGTGTGTCTGTTTAGCTTAAACATAGTTGAAAGAATACATTTCTGGCCCAGCATGGTGGTGTATGTCTTTAATCTCAGCAACTCAGAGGCTGAGGAAGAGGGTCATAAGTTTGAGGCTAGTCTTAGCAACATAGGCCCTAAGCAACTTAGTGAGACTCTGTCACAAAATAAAACATAAAAAGGGCTGGGGATTGGCTCAGTGGTTAAGTGCTCCTGAGTACAGTCTCTAGTTCCAAAAAAAGAGATCGCTTCTTTACCTTTTGTCTTGTTTACTTATTGGTGTTGTGACAGTCTTATTTTCTATTTTCCATTGCGATTGCACTACATTATAAGTTTAGTTAGGTTTTAGATATCTGGTCTATAACTTTCATATAATTGTTTCTAGGAAACAGAAAAAGTGATTTGTGAAGCTGGTTTTCATAATGAAATAGACTGGTAATTTGGAAATTTTTCCCTATTAGTATGTCATCCCAGAGTATGTAAAAGTATTTGATTTGGACATTCTGAATTTTGTTCTTCTTATTAGTTTTCTTTATTTTACAGAACAGAGGACAACGCAACAAGGTCAGGTATATTTCTTACACACTCAAACTGGTGTGAGCACATGGCATGATCCAAGAGTACCTAGGTAAGAATATATTTTAAGTACTCTTCATACAATGAATATATATCTTACTTTGGGTTTCTTGCAGTTTTTAAAAAAGATATTTAACTTTTAAAAATAGTTTATATATATGTTTGGCTCTGACAGTCATTTGAGTTTGACATTCAGTAGAAAGTCTTACCTGTTTCTCTGAAGTCTCACCAGTTCCCCCCACCAGTGTCCAGTCCCCTTTTCTGATCCCTTTAAAAAAAAGTGAGACAGCTGAGCATTGTGGCATATGCAATCACACCTACACCCTTTTTCTGGTACCAGGGATTGAACTCAGGGGCACTTGGCCACTGAGCCACATCCCCAGCCCTATTTTGTATTTTATTTAGAGACAGGATCTCACTAAGTTGTTTAGCGCTTCACTTTTGCTGAGGCTGGATTTGAACTTTTGATCCTCCTGCCTCAACTTCCCGAGCTGCTGGGATTACAGGCGTGCACCACTGCCCCCAGTTTGCAATCTCATTTTAAATGAGGTAGGAGGATCAAGTTCAAGTCCAGTCTCAACAATTTAACAAGGCCCTGTTTTTGGGGAAAAGGAAACAAAAAGAGGGGGGGTGGGGCTGGGGATGTAGCTCAGTGGTAAAACACCACTGTGTTCAATCCCAAGTATCAAAAAAAAGGCAAGCCAAAATATGGGCTAAAACATTGCGTTTAAAATAGGTAGAGATTAAAGATGGTGGAATGAGATGGACATCATTACCCTAAGTACATGTGTGAAGACATGAATGGTGTGACTCTACTTTGTGTACAACCAGAGACGTGAAAAATTGTGCTCTTTATGTGTACTATGAATTGAAATGCATTCTCCTGTCATGTATAACAAATTAGAATAAATAAATTAATTTTTAAAAAGACGGGAAAAATAGGTAGGAGGTGATAAGTTTTATTTTATTTCTGGTCAGGCTTTTTTTTTAAGTTAAAAAATTTTAATCTTATACAAATTATTCAGTGATCTTCTGTGTGTTCCTTAGTAGTTTCATTTTGATGCAGAAAAGAAAACAAGTGGCTGAGCATGGTGGCACACACTTATAATCCCAATTCTGAAGACTGAGACAGGGTCATGGCAAGTTCAAGGCCAGCCTCTGCAATTTAGTGAGACCTTGTCTTGATATAAAAAATAAAGGGTTGGGGATATAACTCAGTGGTAGAACACTTGCCGAGCATGCACAAGGCCCTGAGTTCGACCTCCAGTACTGCAAATAAACAAACTAAAAAGAGCTGAGGATCTAGTTTAGTTGTAGAGCTCCCCTGGCTTCAATCCCCAGTACCAGAAAAAGAATAAAGAAAACAGCTTAGGTTAATTCCAATTCCATTTTATTTAAAAATTAAAACTTATACATTTGAACTGTAGGCATTGCATTTGTTAACCAAAATATTAGTTGTATTCTGGCTTCAAGAAGATGGAATGACACACAAATCAATTTAATAATTAGTGTAATTTTAAATACATTCTGGTACTAAATATTGAGTTTTTCAAACATTTTTTTTTTCTTTTCCTCCTTTTTTTGAAACTGGGGATTGAACCCAGAGGCACTTTACCACTGAGATAAGTCCCTAGCCCTTTTTATATTTTATTTTGAGACATGGTTCCCCTGAGTTGCCCAGGCTGTCCTTGAATTTGCAATTCTTCTTCCTCAGCTTTCCCAGTAGACCTGGGATTATAGGCATGTTTCACTGCTAGCTTGAGTTATTTTCTTTTATTTTTCTTTCTTTTTAAAAAAATATTTATTTTTTTTTAGTTATAGGTGGACACAATGTCTTTATTTTATATTTATGTGGTGCTGAGGATCAAACCTGGTGCCTCACGCATGCTAGGCGAGTGCTCTACCTCTGAGCCACAATCCCAGCCCAGCTTGAGTTATTTTCTAATGAGCATGTGCAAAGTACCAAGTAGTGCAGCCTGATTTGCCAAAAAGCTTTGAATTCAAAATTAAGTTCTAAATCAACTTTCTGTGGTACATGTGTACCTTTGTAAAGTGAGGATGTTTTGATAGAAAGGTAGCAGAATACAACAGTTACTAATATGGCATTATGTAAAAATGTGGATGTGTAACCGATGTGATTCTGCAGTCTGTATTTGGGGTAAAAATGGGAGTTCATAACCCACTTGAATCTAATATATGAAATATGATAAGTCAAGAGCTTTGTAATGTTTTGAACAACCAATTAGAAAAGAGAGAGAGAGAAAAACAAAAACAACAACAACAAAAAAACCCTCAACATAAAAAAAACCCAGGGAGTGTCAAGAGAACGTTCCTTCCTAAAGCTGACCCAGACTTCTGTCTGTAACTGAATCAAAAAACAGATGTGACTAGCTGATGTTGGGTTGCCCTGATACTTGCTATTTATTTATAAATAAAACTATTATAATGAAAATATTTGATTATATAATTTAATTAGAATCTTTTGAGGGTGGCAGCCAGCAAAATATGCTATCACTAATTACTGTATCAAGTTGCAATTTCTTGGTGGTATAAATGTTAAATTTTAACTAGTAGTAGAGAAAGAATTTTGTATCTTTTAAGTTAAGCTTGGGAAAAAAATTTAAGGTCCTAACTTTTAGAAATCAGAATTTGTTAAATTATGAAAGGAAGTGTTTTGGATTCTGTTTATCAAATTGAATATAAATAATGAGCTTTTCTTTAAAATTATTTAAAGTCATTGGTAAGACGTATATAGAAGAAAAATGATTTTGCGGTATTGAGAAAGATAAACTTGAATTATCATTTAAAGATATCCATACACTTAAATTTGTCTGAGAAGTCCCATTTTATTATGCTTTGCATTTCTGTTTAAAGTAATGATTAAGGCCTAATTATTCATTTTATTGCATATTGGCTATAGTCTTGAAGTTCAGATTCATTTATTGATTGTATCAAGGATTAACCCAGGGGTGTTCTACCAGTGATCCACATCCTTTTTATTTTTTATTTTGAGACAGGGTATCACTAAGTTGCTTAGGGCTTTGCTAAATCATTGAGTCTAGCTTTGAACGTGTGATTCTCCTGCCTCAGCCTCCTGAGTTGTTGAGATTACAGGCATGCACCACTGTGCCTGGCTCAGATTTGTATTTTTATGGCTGCATAACATTCCATTTTTCTGTAATCAGTTCCCAGTTGGACATAAAAAATATTTCCAGTTTTTTACGTTTTTAGTTAGTCCTCTCCCATGTATGAGTGTAGATCAATAAAATTCTAAATAAAATAATATAAATTTAGTTTCTACATTATATTAATAGAATTCTCATTCTTTGATTTCTATCATTGTTTTTTACTTCTAAAAGTTCCATTTAAGAAAATATCACCATTTATTTTTATTTTTTTAAATTTTTTTCTTTTTAGTTGTAAATGGACCTTTATTTTATGTATTTATATATAGTGCTGAGGATCGAACCCAATGCCTCACACATGCTAGGCAGGTGCTCCACCACTAAGCCACAATCCAGCCCCTACATTTATTTTTTAATAATGTTTCATTGATAGTTCATTTTGTAATGGTACCTTTTAATTTTTTAAAAAATTGCATATCATCGCTGTTCTCTTTTTGGTTTCTGACAGTGCTTGGGGATCTGATTCTGGCTTATTATTTCTCCTGACTTTAACAGTGTTGTTCTTTTCTGAAGTGTTTGGTGATTTTAGATTGTGAATTTATTATTTGATCTTGATTAGTTGGGGTTTCGAGACCTGAAGTAGAATTTTAGGTAGTTTTCCTGGAATTACCTCATTATTTTGAGATCTCAGTTTTTGGGGGAAGTTATTAGTTTCCTTTCCCAACCTTGCTGATGGCCTTTCTCTCTCCACACTGGCCACTCAGGTACTAGCTCCACCTTCATTTTCCTCCCTCCCTTCCCTCTTTTTCTCCCTCCCTACCTACCTCTTTTAGTAGGATTCTTGGAGCTTTCCCTTGCTTCTTTTGTGACTAGCTATGTCTACAAATATTATGTTTCCCTTTAAACTTTAGTTGTTTTGTAGTAGGAGGATCTCTCTCTCTCTCTCTCTCTCTCTCTCTCTTTTTGGTATTGGGGATTGAACCCATGGTGCTCAACTACTGATCCACATCCCCAGCCCTTTTTATATTTTATTTAGAGACAGGGTCTCACTAAGTTGCTTAAGGCCTTGCTGATTTGCTGAGGCTGTCTCTGAACTCACCATCCTGCTCCCTCAGCATCCTGAGCCCTGGAGGAGGTCAGGAGAATCCTCTTGGAGCACCTCTAAACAAAAGTCAAAGTCATCATTTCAACAAATCTATGAGGGCCCATATGTGCCCATCATCATGTTTCACCCAGAACAAGCTGTTACTTGAGGAGGGCCGGGGGCGGAAATCTTTGTCTAGTTTAACTTTTAAAACGTGATTTTGAAGAATCTTATCAGCACAATTATGTTCTAGTTTAAATTTACATTAGACATGCTGCTTTTATCTTTTCAAGCCCTCTTCCCCCAAGCCCCTAAAGACCACAAAAGGCAAACAGTTTTAGTGTCTAGATGCTTGAGCTTTCTTGGTCACTTTGAAAGAATGGCAGTTCCTTAGCATTTACGGGTAATTCCAGTAGCCTGAAGTGGTTCACTTGGGCTTGAAATGACCTGAGCATATTACTCATTGTTACATGAGGCTTTAGTGGGGTCATGGAAGACAGTGACTTCATTGTCCCAGTAGATGACAGTAACTTTGGGATCTGCACTCTGAAAGATTTTTGTTCTAACAGTGTAGAGGATAGGATTTTATAGTCCTTATTGCTGGTTTCATTATGAATAACCAAAGGGAAGCAATGCCTAGTGTCAGGTATAGGACATGCCTACTCTGAGCGTATTAACTTCCTAGCACCTTAATGTGTTTAATAACTTGAGGCTCCTTATCTTATTCTTTAAGGTCCTATAAATCCTTGTTTATATGTAATAGTATTTTAAGTGTGTGCAATATAATAACAGTGGCCTTTGGTTCATTAAAATGCATTAACTGGGCTGGGGTTGTGGCTCAGTGGTAGAGTGCTTGTCTAGCATGTGCAAGGCACTGGGTTCGATTCTCAGAACCACATAAAAGCATAAATAAAGATATTGTATCCATATACAGCTTAAAAAAAAAAAGTCTATTAACTGCCTGTAATCCCAGCGGCTTGGGAGGCTAAGGCAGGAGCATTGAGAGTTGAAAGCCAGAGTCAACAAAAGTGAGGTGCTAAGCAACTCAGTGAGACCCTGTCTCTAAATACAAAATAGGGCTGGGGATGTGGCTTGGGAATGCCCCTGAGTTCAATCCCTGGTATCCCCACCCCCTCCCCCCCAAAAGTTTATTAGCTTTTTTTCATTGCAGCAGTAAGTAGTAAGCCTTAGTGTGTTGGTCTTTTGGTGTATCAAACAGGTTCTTTATTCACAAGTTCATAGACTTCAAAAGTCAAAATGAACTAGTTATCCTTTAAAAAAAATGCTGTGATTATTTTCAAGATCATAATTTCTTCTTCTTCTTCTTCTTTTTTTTTGTATTTGGGATTTAACTTAGAGGTGCTTTACCACTGAGCCTTTTTATTTTGAGACAGGGTTTCATTAAGTTGTGTAGGGCCTTGATAAGTTGCTGAGGCTAGCCTTGAACTTGTGATAGGATCATAATTTCAAAAACATTTCCAGTTTTGCTTTGTTGGAGAGCTTAAAATTACTCATGGAATAGACATTATTTACACATATTTTTGATGTAGTAAAGAAAGAAATAGTTGAGGGAAATTTTAGAAAACATTTAATTCCTCTTATCACTGATACTTGTAACACAGTATTTTCTGTCAAACAAATATTGAAGTATAGTTTATGTTGGCAAATGTTGTGATTGCTTTTATATTAATTTAAAATCTGTGTTACATTAAAGTCGAGAAACTAACCTACTAAAAATGTAGGCTTTGTGATAAGTTCTTCTGAGCTGTTTATGGATTGGGTTTTGAACATGCAAGTTTGTTAAACCACTGGGAATTAAAGATTCCAGCTCAACATCTCAAGTTTCTGAAACAATACATTTTCTCAGACTTCATGGAATTGTTGTATGTCATTTACACTTGCTTGGCTCAGCAGGCACAGCAATGAGGTATTTTTTACTTTATATTTGTTTTTGCAGGGATCTTAGCAACATCAATTGTGAAGAGCTTGGTCCTTTGCCTCCTGGATGGGAGATCCGTAATACTGCAACAGGCAGAGTTTATTTCGTTGACCATAACAACAGAACAACACAATTTACAGATCCTCGACTCTCTGCCAACTTGCATTTAGTTTTAAAGTAAGTTTTTTGAAACAATACATATAAAAATACCTGCTGGAACAAGAGGAAATTGATGGATACTTTCTATAATAAATGTGAAAGAATGTCTGCTCTCTTCAATTTATGAGTTATTTTTACTGATCAAATTTTATGTAAGAGTGTGACAGAGTTTACTCAGACATATGAGTATTTTAATTCTACTATGCTTAAGTAGGAACTGATCTTGAAATGTTAGGTAAAGGTATGTATTGAAAGTACTCAAGTGAG
The DNA here is from genome assembly GCF_021218885.2 of Marmota monax. Classification (NCBI taxonomy): domain Eukaryota; kingdom Metazoa; phylum Chordata; class Mammalia; order Rodentia; family Sciuridae; genus Marmota; species Marmota monax. The sequence goes on from NW_026695045.1 coordinate 775,489, forward strand.
GGGCTAGGGATGTGGCTCAAGTGGTAGTGCACTTGCCTAGCATGCGTGAGGCACTGGGTTCGATTCTTAGCACCACATAAAAACAAAATAAAGATATTGTGACCACCTAAAACTTAAAAAAAAAAAAAAAGAAAGTACTCAAGTGAGAGGGTGTTTTTTCCGATAGGCAGTAGCTTGACAGAAGTTGAGGCTGAACAATGTATTTTTGTGTTGCTGTTGCAACACAACTAATGTTAGTGGCTTTTCAATAGCTTTTATTATTTGTGAAGTGTTATTCTTTTACTTTATATATATTAGCAATTTTTTCCCTGACAAATTCCTTGAGGTAGTTACTGCCATTTATATGTATAAGGAAACTGAAATCTAGAGGTTGACTTTCTGTAGGTCGCCAGGCAGTAAGTGGCCATGTCCGGATTCATACCGAACATCCTGGCTTTAGTTGGCTGTTAACTATGTTATTGAGCATTGTTTGTAGGTGTTATTTGTATCTTTGCTTTTCTTTTTTCTTCAGCTATCTAGTTTTTTCCTAACTTTGTTAGTTCCTACATTGCCTTCTGAGGAAGGGGAGGGGTAAATAAAGAGAGAAAAGGAAACTTCATTACTAAGCAAAGCACCAAAGTATCTTTTTCAACAATTTTGATGAAACTGTTGTGTGTGTGTATGAGTGGGGAAAGGGAGAGAGAGAGAGAGAGACCGACACCACGTCTGAGCTACATCCCCAGCCCCGGCAAAAACACTTTGACAATAGTATATCAACAAGGTTCTTGGCCTTAGACTTTGAAGAACAAGGTTCTCTCTGACTCCAGAATAACTTACTCTATCATGTCTAAAAAATATTACATGGTCTGTCTTCCTCATTCCTAACATACATCATAAGTACTCAAAAGTCAAATACTTATGAAGAATGTTAAAATTTTAAAACAAACTGTACATGTTGGCACACTCTTGTAACCACTGCTTGGGAGGCTGAGGCAAAAGTATTGAAAGTTTGAAACCAGCCTAGGCAGCATAGCAAGCCCCTATCTCATAACAAAAGTGTTTTGAAAGGTTGGGGATGTAGTTTTGTGGTAAAGCATTTGCCTAGCAAGTATGAGACCCTGGGTTTTATACCCAGTAACCAGTCCACCCCTCTTCCCACCCCCAAGTAGTTAAAGCTTAAATAACTCAGAATGGAAAATATCTTTGATTCATTAATTTTTTTGGAGCTAGGTTTCATAAAACAAAACATTTAAATGAGAGGTATCTAGCAGTTGTTTACGAGAACAGAATGAAGCATTTAAAATATCTATCTATGGTTCCTCCTTTTAAATGTATATAGTTATCTTAGCAGTCTCATTATGTCAATAGATCTTACTTTATTGTGGATAGAAGATTCTAAAATTTTGGTTACAAATTCACAAGTATTTGGCAGGTTTACAGTTTGTAAGCACTTGAAGAAATACTGAGAAGTATGGGCTTTTTCTGTGCATTAGGATCTGCTGTCTACCCTTTGAATAACACTGCTCTGGGGCACTTGCCTAGTGGTTGAATTACAATATCATAGAGTATTTTTTTCTTCCATTCTAATATAGAAGCACAGTTTTTCTAGAGTCTTTTACCAGCATTTTATGAGTTCCTGTTGCTTGAGAACCTTACTACTATTTGGTATTTGCTTACTAATGCTTTGTAATTATAATTTGCCAGCATTTTCCTAATTTTTAACGAGGTTGAACACCTTCTTATAGGTTTATTGGCTGCTTGGATTTCTTTTCTTTTTTTTTTTGGTAGAGTCCTCTTCACATCTTTTGACCATGGACTATTCAGATCGAACAGTTTTTTGTTGTCCTGTTGATCAGTTGTATGACATTTCATATAAATAGTTTATATCCTTTGCTTACTTTTCTAATATGCCCTTTAAATTTTAAAATTTGAAGTGTAGATGAATTTTTGATGCATTTATAGTTTTTTTCTTTACTAGGCAAGTCTTTAATCTATTGGGACTTTTTCCTTTGTGTGTGGATTTAAGTGGCATATGGTAGTAACTAACTGGGATTTGGGGAGATGATAAGGTATACATGAGATGTTGACATTCTCTATAGAGAACTTTGTTTTGTTTTAGTATTATCATTATTTGTTACCTTCCTGCTTCCCCTACCCCACTGGACCCTGAATTACTTAAGAAGAGTGCCCATATTCTATTCTTTAGTATGTAGCATACCCAAGTTTTTGGTAGATGTGTATTTATTGAAGATTCAGAATTCTGGCTCTTTTGGAGGCCCAGAAAAGCCTCAGGAGGTACTCTATTTTATCTTCTGTCCTCAGAATCACCTCTTTAGGCAGTAGGAATTTGGAGTTTGACTTGATGTTGCCAGTGAACATTTCAGTAGAATAGTTATAGGTATTCTGTCTTTTGAGTAGTTAGTTGTATCAAATAACTGAATAAAATTAGTGTTCTGAAGAAAGGACTAGATGGGATGATAAGAAATGTCGGTTGCCTTTTCTGTTTGAGTAAATTATAGGAGGTAATTTGAAGAACAATTGACTGCTTTTCTGATGATTATTATTTTTACAATTCTGTTTAGAAAGTAGCATTAATATCATCAACATTTGCCTTTGTCTTATCTCCAAGTTTTATGGTCATTCCCAGTAGATAGTTCTTAAGTGAATTTTTTTTCTTTGCACTGGGGTGGAACTGAGAGACAGTTGGTCATTGAGCTACATGCCTAGTTAAATTGCTGAGGCTGGACTTAAACTTCTAATTTTCTGCCTGAGCCTCCTGAATCACTGAGATTCCAGCCGGCACCATTTTGCCTGTCCTGAAAATGTTTTTTTTTTTTTTTTGGGTGTGTGTGTGTGTGTGTTTGTGTGTGTATGGTGTGTGTATCAAAGTATTGCTCCTCCCTTTAATATCTTTGACTTATTATGCTGTGAAAAAGCTTAAACATTTGTGTATCTGTTTTTTTGTTTGTTTCATTTTGTTTTTTAAGAAGGACAGAATTTCAGAACTACAATTGACAGAGTGTCATCTATAAAGTCTCCAACCTGATAAATCTTCTCTGAGGTTTATAGTCATGTTATATTAGAATAAATATATAAAAATTATTCACAGCATTTAAATTTCTATCAGAAGTTAACTTAGAAGTGATAAAGGAGTTAGTTTTTATTCAGATATAAAATGTAAAACAAAATTTTTATGTACAAGTGAATTTATCATGATGAGGTAAAGGAAACAATTTTAACCTAGATTATAGTTTTAAAAAGGATATTCAGCTGGGAGCAGTTGCGCATGTCTATAATACTAGTGGCTTGGGAGGCTGAGGCAGGAGGATCATGAATTCAAATGTCAGCCACAGTGACTTAGCCAGGCCATAAGCAACTCAATGAGACCCTGTTTCTAAATAAAATACAAAAAAGGGCTGGGGATGTGGTTCAGTGGTTAAGTACCCTTGAGTTCAATCCCTAGTACACCCTCCCCCCACATCATAAGGCATCAGTTTTAAAATTTAACTGTTGTTACATTAATCCTTGTATATCTTAGGATATATTGGATAGAAGACTCCTTTTTTACGTTGATGCTTTATTTCTATTTTAAAAGACTTTGGGGATGTGTTTTAAATGTGTGTTAAAGATAAGTACCCTTTCTATGATTGTATTGCTATCAGTTCTCACTTCCTAAATGCTGAAACAGGCACACACACACAAACAAAACCTAATTAAAAATCAAAATCATCTAAAAATATTTATGAAAGTTATATAACAATAAAATATGTACTAGAAATATGTACTAGGCCTAGGTGCAGTGGCACATGCCTGTAATCCCAGCAACTTGGGAGGCTGAGGCAGGAGGAATCACAAGTTCAAAGCTAGCCTCAGCCTTTTAACTAAGCTGTAAGCAATTTAGTGAGACCCTGTCTCAAAATTAAAAAAAAAAAAAAGGCCTAGGGATGTGCCTCAGCGATTAAGTACCACTGGGTTTAATCCCTGGTATTAAAAAAAAAAAAAGTCTGGGTTAAAGGAATTTTGAATCTAAATCTTTGATCTGTCAAATATATTGTTCTCTTACTTCGTAGTCTTATTGTTTTCTGTCTGAAATTTTTTCTTTTTTCCAAAAAATCTTATTGGAGTATTGCTATTGCTATTAGGCTAATTATGAATTGGTGAAAGTAGTTTAACCTTTAGTCTGAATTGTAGGAGAAGCTATGATATATGGATTTTATTGTGATATAACTTTCATAAATATTTTTAGATGATTTTGATTTTTAATTAGGTTTTGTTTGTGTGTGTGTGCCTATTTCAACATTTAGGAAGTGAGAACTGATTGCAGTCAATCATAGAAAGGGTACTTATCTGAGCTAGAAAATAATGTAGTGGAGCAAGTTATGTTTTAGAGAGGACTCTCCTATTCAAACTAAGAAGAACTAATAATTAAATTTTTGAAAGGAAGTGATAAGAAAAGTTACCTCTTAGAAATATGTACTAGGCCTATTATATATAAAATGTTTATGAGAATATTATTTAAGTCCTTTTTTATATAGTACTTTAATCTCTCCTCCTTAACTCTCAAGCCCCTCCTGAAATACTATTGGTGTTATTTTTTTTTTATATTATGAAGATTATGCAGTACCTGTGAGGCCTCAGCACATACTCTGTCAGTGATGGTACAGTGTTGATAAACTATTGCAAAATGTTGTCATTGGGATTCAGTAAATAACTTGGCTAAGGACATATTCTTCTAAGAAATAATTTAAAATCTGTTTTTTTTTTTAATAATTTTCCTGCTTTAAGCAAACTTTATAGATTTTTTTAACCCAGTAACTATATCGTTACAGTTCTGATGATTAACATTCACTCTCCATAGTGTGCTCTGAGCACTGTGTCATCCTTATTGTAACTCTATGTTGTCTCCCTCTCACCAATGAGAAAAATGGAGTCTCAGTTACATAAGTTGTCTAGAGATATATAAAAAGCGTGAGAGCTGGGATTTGAATTCAACCAGTTTGACTGTAGAGAGGTATTTTTTTCTCTTCCTGTTTTTATTTTTTTTTAATAGTTGTAGATGGATACAATACCTTTATTTTATTTATTTATCTTTATGTGGTGCTGAGGATCGAATCCAGGGCCTCACATGTGCTAGGCAAGTGCTCTACCACTGAGCTACAACCCCAGCCCCCCTGTTTTTATTCTTTTAACAGTAATTATTTCCTTTCCTTTGATTGGCATTGCAGGAAGTTATTACTATAAAGGAAGCTTTTCACTTTTTCTTTTTAAAGATCACTATGGGCAAGGACTTTACAATTTGAGTCTTCTTTGCATGTCAGGTTCACTTATTTTAAGAAAATTGTTTGATTTCCTAATTAAGTCACTAGGCATTGTTAGACATCTTGAAGGATAGAGGATTGACACCTGCAGTGTTTCTTTCCTAGCACATACATTAGTCTTTACATAACTGCCTTTTGCATCCTAGTACAGTTGAAGAGACAGACTGCTTTATTGGGTAGTTGTATTTTTCTTTTCCCTGTGTGTATGAGAAATAATAGCTTCTGATGGCTGAATCTGAGATTATTTACTGTTTCAGTTTTAAGCCTTTTCTATTTGCAGGTCTTCAGACAGTCTTTCACACAAGGCTTTGTGAATGAGCTTGCTGTCTCTGGAAGCTGGGCGCGGTGGTGCATGCCTGTAATCCCAGCGGCTCGGGAGGCTGAGGCAGGAGGATCAAGAGTTCAAAGCCAGCCTCAGCAATAGCGAGGCACTAAGCAACTCAGTGAGACCCTGTCTCTAAATACAAAATAAGGCTGGAGATGTGGCTCAGTTGTTGAGTGCCCCTGAGTTCAATCCCCAGTACCAAAAAAAAAAAAAAGACCCCAGTTTAACATATTTAACATGTTATATACCCAAGAAACTATCATCACATGAAACTGAACATATCCATCCTTGAAAAGTTTCCTCATGCCCATTTGTAATTTCTTTTCCTCTCCCTCCCTATGCTGCTTTCACCTTGTATTAGTTTCCCAGGGTTACTGCAACAAAACACCGCAAATTGGGTGAACAAAGAAATTCATTCCCTCACAGTTCTGGAGGGAAGTCCAGACTGGGGGAGTCAGCTGGGTTGGTTCCTTCTGGAAGATCTGAGGGAATCTGTTCCATGCCCCCTTCTAGCTTCTGGTGGTTTCTGGAAACATTGGTGTTCCTTGGCTTGTAGACATTTCACTGATGTTTGCCTTCAGTCATCTTATAGGTTTCTTTTCTTTGTATCTACATCCAAATTTCCCCTCTCTTATAAGGATGCTAGTTGGATTTAGGACCAACCCAATGCTTTGTTATCTTGTCTTAACTTGATTATATCTGCAAAACCCCTATTTCCAAATAAGGTCACAAATAAGGTCTGAAGAGTTGAGACTTCAGCATGTTTTGAGAGGGGACAACCCACAACACTACCTTTTGGATATTAGATAAATCGAATCTTAACAGTATATTTGTTTGATTTCTTTTCTTTTACCCAAAATAATTTTGGGCTTCATCTCTCTTACATATATAGTTCATTTCTTTTTAGTGTTACAATGGAATATTATCTGCATTGTTTCCAGTGTTTGGCTATAAAAGATAAAGGTCTTTATGTACCTGTTTTTGTATGAATATATGCTTTCATTTCTCTTGGGTAGAAAAGTACCTACGAGTAGAAAGGCTAAATCATATGGTAGATTTATGTATAATTTTCAAAGAAAGTGCCTGATCGCTTTTCAAAGTATTGTTCCATTTTACATTCCCACCAGCAATGCATGAGGTGTTGCTCTGTATCCTTACTAACTCTTGGTATGATTATGTTTTAGACATTCTAATTGGTATGTAGTGGTATCTCATTCTGGTTTTAGTGTGCATCTCTGTAATGACAAATGATGTTGAGCATCTTTCAAGTGTTTCTTTGCCATCCATGTATCTCCTTTGGGGAAATCTTTGTCTTCTACTCCCTCATTTGAGCTGTTTAGTTTATTTTTTTTAAGATATTTTTAGTTGTAGACGGACACAATACCTTTATTTTGTTTATTTTACCTCTAAGCTTCAGAAGTTCCCCGTACGGGCCACCACACAGCTTGTAGATTCAAACAGCAACTCTTTATTCCCGAACTCACACCAGCCATCTACAATCACGTTCTGGGGAAATCCACGTTCTCTGCCCAAATCCACCTCCACTGGGCTTCTGTCTCCCAAAAAATACTGTCTGAATCCCGTGAGAACTCAAGGGGAACTCAGGCAGCAGGATACGCCCTATTCCCAGCAGGAATAATCTTAAACCTGGAACGCCCTAAACTGGGAATGCCCTAAACCCGATTATCCTAAACCGGGAACACCCTAATCCGCCCTGGTCCTTGAGCAAGGTCACCTACATGCAATGTCACTGCAACATGGGGTACGCTGGCAAGGAAATTGTCATACCTACTTGGCTAATGGCTCCCAGCAATTTTAGTTTTATGTGGTACTGGGGATCAAACCCAGGGCCTCATACATGCTAGGCAAGTATTCTACCACTGAGCTTACAACCCTAGCCCCCTTGAGCTGTTTAGTTTTTATTATTGAATTTTTGAGAGTTCTTAGATATTTACACGTCATATATATGCTTTCCAAAGATTTTCTTCTCGTCTATGATTCGTCTTTTCATTTTCTTGTTGGTGCATTTTTAAAAGCAGAAATTTTCTTTAAAATTTTTTAGTTTAATTTATTCACTTGTTCTTGTGTTATCTAAGAAATCATAGCCTAACACAGGTTATAAATATATTTTCCTCTGTTTACAAGTTTTAAGGTTTTAGATTTTACACTGAGGTCGATGATCCATTTTGAGTTAGTTTTTGTATCTAGTATGAAATATACCCAAGTTTTCCCCAACCCATCCTGTAGTACTGGGACTTAAACCCAGGGCCTCACATACACCAAACAGTTCTTTACCACTGGGCCATGTCCCTAGTTCCCCAAGTTAATTTTTTAAAAATAGGGTTATATAATTTTTATGGAATACTTTAAAAAATATTTTGTTTTAGTCGTAGTTGGACACAATACCTATATTTTATTTTATGTGGTGCTGAGAATCAAACCCAGCGCCCCCGCACAAGCTAGATAAGCGCTCTACTGCTGAGCCACAACTCCAGCCCGAGGGAATACTTTTTATAACATTGAGTGTGTGTGTGTATGTGTGTGTGTGTGTATGTGTAATAACACCTTTATTATTATGTTTAGAAGAACAGTTAATACTGATATTTTCAAAAATGCTGTTTGTATGGTTATGTTTTAGACATGAAATTTGGCCTGGTGTGAGAATCACTATATGTAAAGTAAATTAGGATGACCTGCTAACAAATTGAGTTATTTTCATGTATTTTATCATCACTACCATTACTCTTTCCTTTAGGTTAAGAGAGATTATTTTCTTATCTATTGCATGTAAAATTAATTTTAAACTCCATCTTTGTCACTCGGTGTCTGCATAAATATCAGTAATAAATTATAACTTTATTTTCTGACAAACTTTTGGAATTAACTACTTCATTATATTATAGAGTTCTTTTTTAAAAATCTCAAGTGCAACTTAGAATATTTTATGTCAGGAGAATAAAAACATATGTAGGTAAAGTGTCTCTTAAAATTATTATTATTATTATTATGTACTTGGAACATTATTTCCATGTTGTGGTATTATATGTGTAGTTAGACGTCACTTCAGCCCAACAGTGAATTTTCTTAGTGTCTCTGAAATTTATTTATATTTATTTTACCACATATACATACAGAGAAATAGTCATTTTTATAAAGTACTTAGACTTGTTTGTAAAGTGCTTATTTCTCTGTGGCAATAACTTAAACATGATCTCCCAAATTGTTGTAGTATAGATTATAACAGATAAAGGAAGAAGAGTTTCTCCCACGCTGCCAATTTAAACTTTTGTTTGGGTCTTCCAGAAAGACAGACTCATAAGACATAAAGACAGACAGATAGCAAGCAGTGGTGGCATCTGCCTGAATTTTAAAATGGATGATGGAAAAATGTAGAGGAAAATGGAAATGGTATTTGAAAAATTTGTTCCCAGCAGCAGTATAAAGCTTTGTGGATAAAACTTCATTATCTAATTCTATCAGTTCATGTGGATGATAAGAAACAAACTTTGGAACTGGTTTATTGTTGCCCGCCTCCCCCCCAAAAAAAATTAGGCTGACCATATGTCCTAATAAGGCTTGGCAAATGATACAGCTAGACTTGATTTACAGTCTGATGGTATTTGATATTTTAAATGTATAATAGCATTCTTTTTAATTTAAAATACTTTCATAATAACATTTCTGTTACTTCCAGTCGGCAGAACCAGTTGAAAGACCAACAGCAACAGCAAGTGGTTTCATTATGCCCTGATGAGACAGAGTGTCTGACAGTGCCAAGGTACAAGCGAGACCTGGTTCAGAAACTGAAAGTCTTGCGGCAAGAACTTTCCCAACAACAGCCTCAGGCTGGCCACTGCCGCATTGAGGTTTCCAGGGAAGAGATTTTTGAGGTAAACTTGGAAATCTTTTTTTCTTTTTTTTTTTTTGACAAGTCTTATTTTAAAACAGAGGAAAATTAAATTTAGTGTTTTATTCTCCCTTTTTGAAGAATACTTTTTTGGGATTCATATCCCTCTCAAATGGAAGCATTCTCATTTATATTTTTTAATTGTGGGAAGTAAAGGCAGTAATATTGGAGATACTCAGTATGTGATATAGGCATTAAATGGAATGAAGAGTGCCACATATTCCCCTTGGTTCAATTTGGTCTCTGCATTGCAAATTCTTATTTATTAGTGAATTCTATTTTTCTTAATTAATTCAATTTTTTTTTTTTTTTTGGAACTGAGAATTGAACCCAGGAACACTTATACACTGAGTCCCATCTTCAGACCCTTTTTGTATTTTATTAGATACAGGTTCTCACTAAGTTGCTGAGGCTGGCTTTGAACTCGTGATCCTCCTGCTTCAGCTTCCTGAGCAGCTGGGATTACAGGCATGCACCACCACACCTGACCTGTTAGTGAATTTTATTTATTTATTTTTAATTTTTTTTGTAGTTGTAGATGGACAGAATGCCTTTATTTTGTTTCTTTATTTTTATGTGGTGCTGAAGATTGAACCGAGTGCCTCATGCATGCTAGGCAAGTGCTCTCCCACTGAGCTACAGCCCCAGCCCATGTTAGTATAGATTATAACAGATAAAGGCCCCAAGTATTATCTATCCCTTGCTTTCTGATTCTTCTGAAAGTGAAGGGACTCTAATTAAAAAATAATTATTTTGTCTGATTACTGTTGGACTACTTCTTTAATTTATTGAAAATCTTTCTGTTATATACTTTTATCCTTGGATTATGGTCCTAATGCCAGCTTCAAAATTCTTGTCATAATACGTGGTAGAGGCCAAAGGTAGGGGTTTTCCATAGAGGATTCTTGTACAAAAGACATTTGGAATCTGTTAACCCTTTTCCTAAATTAGGATGCACTTTTTACTTTCAGAGCAGTTCTGACCTTGTTTGTAGTCTACTATTCATATTTTAAAATGATATAAGGCTGTCTATGTAATGAAGACCACTTTATGATTGCTTATTTTCTTTTGGAACTTTGTTTTTCTTACACTTACTTTACTGGTGCCTGTAATCTAAGATTAGTTCAACCAACTTTTAAAAAAATCTGCTCTTCTACCAAATTCTCTTTTGATTGTGAGTGGAAACATTACTAGTACCTAGTAGGGTTTTCATACAATATTTATCCATTTTGTTTTTCAAAATGCTGTGCGTTTTAAAATATTTGGAATTTATTCATTGATTTAATGGACAAATTTCACTTTATTTAAATTGTGTTTTGTGAGTGAGATGGGAGGGAGAGTTTAATAGGTTAAAAACACCTAATAATAATATATATATATATTTTTTCAGGAGTCATATCGACAGGTCATGAAAATGAGACCAAAAGATCTCTGGAAGAGATTAATGATAAAATTTCGTGGAGAAGAAGGCCTTGATTATGGAGGGGTTGCCAGGTAAAGACTTTCTTGTCAGTTAATGATATGTAGATCTTTATACTTACAAATTTAAGACACTTCCTGTGATATAGCTTTGTCATGGAGATTTATTTTCTAGTATTATATTCCCTAATGTTTGCAAAACAGGGAAAATTCTGTAGATACATTCATGAGGATAGGACAGTGAGACTTTTTCTGAAAATAGCTGCAACCCTTCATGGACTGTTGGTAGGACTAGCTGGCCCTGTGTTTTCATCATTTCTCTTTCTTAGCATTTATTATTTCCTCTGCTTTTCATTGTCAGGAATAATCTTGAGACTTTAATGATGTATTACCTAAATTACTGTTTCCTTTTTCTTCCATTGCCAGTTTTTTTTTACCTTGCTAAATAATTGTGTGTATGGCAGGTCTAATGATGGTCCTTGGAATGTTTCAGTACAGAAGTTATAATGTTTCTGTTGCATTCATAATTACACATTTAATTACCATTTGATTTATTTCTGATGGCATATATATACTATTAGAATTTTTTTCCACATGTGAAAATTCACTTTATGTATATGTAGGAGAAACAATATATCTCTGAATAGAAATGTTGAAAGGACTATCGAAATAATTCTGTTTCCTTATTCTAAAGCCAACTTACATTTAATAGTGCTTCCACTAAGTCCTATAGCTGTTATTTAATATCACTTGTGTTCATTTGTAGACTTATCTTCATTCTGTCACCTATGGCAAATGGTTAATTTCTTTTAATATTTTTAAAAAATGTTCTCTTGCACATCATATTTAGGACTTAGTAGTTCTTGTGGAATTACGATTTACTCATAAATAGAATTCATATGTTTGTAGGAAAACAATATATGCTAATGGTATCTATGTGTATAGAAATAGTAGTCTTTTATAAAAATCCTTTCTTAACCTTATATACTGTCAAGATTTTGGCAAAATAAATGGGATTAGCAGTGAATGGCTTTTTCTGAACTTTATTCTGTAGTAGAACACCCAAATAGTTAAGTTCTTCTCTTATACATATTCTAAAAACTTGGGCAAAAAAACAAAAATTGGGATTTTCTTTGACAAAAACACACAGATTCACATGCAAGGTATATCAGTGAGTATTGTGTTGTTGGGATGCTGCATATGTGGAGACTTCACTTCTTTTTTATCTATGGTAATTTTTCAAGTGTTATATCATGATAGTAATTTGATTTAGACTATCACATTATTGAATTTTGAAATTTTTTCCTTTAATTGGGAATTCTACCCCATTTGCTAAAAATGTATCATTTTAAGCTACTTAATCCATAATGTCAAAACACACCATTTTAAATAATTTTCTGTAACTCAGGAATAAGAATTGGGATTAGAACTGTCTCTCTGAAGTTCTAGACTAGTGATTTTATTTCATTTCTACCAAGATGAGTGACACAATACGTATTCATTTATTCTTTGAAAACTATCAAGGATTTATTAAGTTTGGGACAGTAGTACTATTTATTGTGAAGTTTTTGAAAACGTTGATGTAGTACACTGGAAATGAAGAAGTAGTGTGAATCATAACCAGAGAATGCAGACTGGTCCTTGTATTCACACCTATGCCAAGTGCCTTAGAATTTCTGATTTCTTATATTCTTATCATGGTATGCTTTAGGCTGCATTCAATAAAATATAATGAAATCGATGATGAATTTTTCTTACTAAAACAATATCATCAACAAAACACCCCACTGTCCAAAAGTAAAAGTAAATGAATGTTGTATATCCATATAAACTTGTATAAACCTGCCACAATGGGAGTGAATTAGGATAGTCTACATGACATGGATGCTTTGAAATAAAGCCATGTTTTCCCCTTCATTTTGTATTTATCATGGATTACAAATTTACTTAGCATTTAAAGTAGCAGACTATGGGGCTGTAGCATTTCATGAGTAGCTGAACTGCTAGGTAATGTGTTTATATTCTCTGATGCTAAAATGTATTAAAATTGCCCAAAATTACCTGTGTAACTCTACATCATGTACAACCAGACAAATGAGAAGTTATACTTCATTTATGTATGATGTGTCAAAATCCATTCTACTGTCATGTATAACTAATTAGAACAAATTTTAAAAATGTAAAAAAAAATTAATTTAAAAAAATTGCCCCAAATTGAGTGAGCAGAGACTTAAGTATAACTACAGTTAGTACTTTGTTTTCTTTTTTTCTGGGTACGGGGATTGAACTCAGGAGCACTCAACCACTGAGCCACTTCCCCAGCCCTATTTTGTATTTTATTTAGAGACAGGGTCTCACTGAGTAGCTTAGTGCCTTGCTTTTTCTGGGGCTGGCTTTGAACTCAGGATCCTCCTGCCTTAAGCTGTGTTTACACTCTCTGATGTAATAAAATGTAATAAAATTGCCCAAAATTACCTGTGTAACTCTACATCATATACAACCAGACAAATGAGAAACATTTATGTATGAGGTTTACAGGCGTGTGCCACTACACCTGGCTGTTTTCCTTTCTTAATTAAAGAAAAATATTTGCTAAAATGTTGAATGGTATATCAATAAACATTATCGATTAACAAAAAATTTTTGTCATATCTTGTTTTCTAGGGAATGGTTGTATCTCCTGTCACATGAAATGTTGAATCCATACTATGGCCTCTTCCAGTACTCAAGAGATGACATCTATACATTGCAGATCAACCCTGATTCTGCAGTGAATCCGGTATGATTTATAGTTGTAATGATGTGAATTGGGACCTATAGTGCTTGTTTATCTCTAAATATCAAGTGAAGTTTATTACATTGATTGATTGATTGTGGTACTAGGGATTGAACCCAAGTGTACTCTACCACTGAGCTACCTCCTCATTCCTTTTTATTCTTTTTAATTTTTAACAGCATCTCACTGAATTTCTGAGATTGGCCCAGAATTTAGGATCCTTCTGTCTCAGCCTCATGAGTAGTTGGGATTAAAGGCATAAGTTTCCATGCCTGACTCAATATAGTTTATTATAATAGAAATTACTTGTTCACGTCCTAGTCATGCTCTTTGACTCAGTAATTCTTCTAGAAAATTTTCTCAGGTGAATGATTATGGATATATGCAACAATTTAAGCACAGGGCTGTTTATTCTTTATAATAGCCCTAGTTGAAAACAATAGTTATCCATAAGATTGGTGAAGATGTGGGGAAAAAGGTATACTCAATACATTGCTGGTGGGACTGCAAATTGGTGCAGCCACTATGGAAAGCAGTGTGAAGATTCCTTCAAAAACTTGGAATGGAACCACCATTTGATTGTTTTCCCACTCCTTGGTATATACCCAAAGGACTTAAAATCAGCTACAGTGATGCAGATACATCATTGTTTACAGCAGCTGTATTCACAATAGCTAAGCTATGGAACCAACCTAGGTACCCTTCAGAAGATGAATGGATATAGAAAGTGTGGTGTATATATACACAATGGAATATTACTCAACCATAAAAAAATGACTTTATGACTTTTGCTGGTAAATGGTTGGATCTGAAGACTATCATGCTAAGTGAAATAAGCCAGTTCCCAAAAACCAAATGTTGAATATTTTGTCTGATATAAGGATGCTAACACACAGTGGGGGTGGGGGGAGAATAGAAGTTCATTGGATTAGACAAAGGGGATTGAAGAGAAGGGAGGGTAGATAGGAATAGGAAAGACAATAGAATGGATCGGACATAACTTTCCTATGTCCGTATATGAGTACATGACCAGTGAAACTCCATATCATGTACAGTCACAAGAATGGGATCCTAATTAGAATAAGTTATACTCCATGTATGTATAATGTGTCAAAATACAGTCTACTGTCATGTATATCTAAGAAGAACAAAAAAAGAAAAACAAAACAGTTATCCATAAGAAGGAAGATTGGTTAAATTATGACATAAAGCAGAATAATAGAAATGGTTAAGAACACAGATTCTGGGATTGGAAGACATGGAATCATATCCTACTCTCATCATTTACTTAGTTGTGATATGGGTGAGCTCATTAACTTAAGCCTCAATTTTTTAATTACTAAAAATAATAAGTATGGTTCATGTCTCAGAGAAGAGTGTGAGAGTTAAGTGGGACCTTGTACATTGCGAACTTAGTATAGAGCTACACTTTTTTTTAATATACTTTTTAGTTGTTGATGGACTTTATTTATGGTGCTGAGAATCTAACCCAGTGCCTCACACATGTTAGTGCCTCACACAAGTGCTCTACCACTGAGCCATAACCCCAGCTAGTGCTATACTTTTTAAACCCTATTATACATTATTATGAACTTAGGAAGAGAACCTATCTACAAGCAATTAAGTAAAGCTGCAGTGGGACTATAATTTGGACTGATTTCTAAAAGAGAAATTTTACAAAGTACCTTTACCGTCTGAGAGAGGCATCAACTGTAACACGTTATTTTATAGTGATGTATAAAAGCTTGAATGTGCCCTACAGAAACATTCCTGAGTTTTATTGAGCTTTGATGTGACAATCTGTTCCATTTAAATAGTCACGGAGTACAAATTTGATATTTATCAAAAAATCTTAATGCCTACTTAAATATTTACTTTTTATTTAAAAACTTCTTTGATAGTTTCTAGCTTGAGTATTTATATAAACTTTTTTTCAATTTCAGGAACATTTATCATATTTCCACTTCGTTGGACGAATAATGGGAATGGCTGTGTTTCATGGACATTATATTGATGGTGGTTTTACATTGCCTTTTTATAAACAGTTGCTTGGAAAGTCAATTACTTTGGATGACATGGAGTTAGTTGATCCAGATCTTCATAACAGTTTGGTGTGGATACTGTAGGTGGAATCTTATATCTGTTTATTATAGCTAGAATATGAGCTTTAAAAAAGAATCATTTCAAAACTATTTATTTTAAAACTTAAAAAAATATGTGCTGAAAACATATTAAATGTAGTTACATGAGTAATAGGCCCACATAAGACTTTCCCCCTTTCTGCTGCTTTCCTATACATTTCAAATTCCTTAAAGTTAGCAGGTGTTATTACTTTAAAAGGGAAGAAATTCTAGTACAGATTGAGTATCCTTTATCCAGAATGTTTGGAACTGGCATTGCTTTCAGATTTTGGATTTGTTTTAGATTTTGAAATATTTGTCTATACTTAAGATATTTTTGTGGTGGTGGGGGGAACCTAAGTCTGAATACAAAATTCATTTATGTTTTTGGTATACCTTATCTACATTGCCTACAAGTAATTTTATACTTATTTTTTAGTGTGCCTATGTTTTTACTTTGACCCCTCCCATGAGGTCAGGTGTGGAATTTTACACTTGGGGCATCATGTTGGCACTGAAAATGTTTTGGATTTTGGAACTTATGGGATTTAGGATTTTTAAATTAGGGATACTCAATTTATATATTCTGTACTATTTACGTATACAGTACTATGTGTAATGATTTCCTCAATGTGGTAAAGTTCTGTTCCTGTTTTGCATGTGGTAGAATAGCGAATTTCTGAATCCATTGCTTTTTAATGAAGTGCTGATTGTTGGAATCATAAATAAGAATCATAAATAAGAACTAATTCTATTTAGGTTAATAAATAATTTAGGAAGATATGCTGGTAGTACTTACTTTTATGAAATGTACAGATTACTTTCTCTGGATTACTCAGGTCAGTGAAGGAGGTTCCCAGATTCCCTAAGGCCTTTTATCTGAATGTCAAAATATAACTGAACTTTTCTTACATTGTGGTCCTAGCAAAGTTCAGCTTTGATCGAGGTTATTTCTCATTACTAAGGAAGTGAAATGTTACTTGTATTTATATTAAAGCTTTTTTACTTTTTGCCCAAGAAAAGTATGTGGTAGTATAAAAAGTAGAAGATGAATCTGACCTTATGTTTATCATGTCATAAAACTATCTTAGTTTTATCTGTCTCACCAGTTAATAAACCTATAGGATTGATGTTTTAGGTTTCCCAGTTATGTATCTTTTTCTGTTTCCTGTCCAGTGAAAATGATATTACAGGTGTTTTGGACCATACTTTCTGTGTTGAACATAACGCATATGGTGAAATTATTCAGCATGAACTCAAACCAAATGGCAAGAGTATCCCTGTTAATGAAGAAAATAAAAAAGAATATGTCAGGTAAACATTTATCTGTTCTCAAGATTGAGAATTTTTGTAATGTTCTAGAATGTCAGTATGGACAAACATTAAGTAGTTTTATTCCTATAAAATATGCTTTCATAGAATTTAGTGACTTAGAAACAGTCACTGTTGTTTTTCACAATTCCAGGGGTTAGTAATTTGGGCGAAGAATAATAGGGATGGCACATTGCTGTTCCACAAATAGTCAGCTGGACTAAAGTGCCAAGGTGGCCTCTTCATTCTTACAAGTGAGAACTCAGCTAGGATGGCTCAAATGGCTGTGGGCTGGCAGGAACAACTCTCATCTGAGGGCATTGTCTGGGGCCTCATTGCCACTAGGCTCCTTGGTACTCCCTTTATAGCATCAAAGATCTCTCTCTCTCTTCCAGCAAAACAGTCAGATTTCTTGGGGGTGGCTGGCTTTCCAGAGCACAAAAGCAGAAGCTTCCAGATCTTTTTAAAAACTAGCATGGCACTGTCAACATGACGTCTGCTGTATTGTTTTGGTTGAAGTGAGTCACAGGCCAGCCCAGGTTCATTGGGGAGGAGGGGCTGCACATAGGTGGGAATGCCAGAGACTGGGAGCATCAAAGCAATGTGTAGTATAGCTATTTCAGGGAACTTTGTGTTGTATTCCTAGCACTTTGCCTATTTATAAATGAGTACCTAGTGAGTTTGAGGGAGAAATATAAGAAAATGTTCTTTATGTTTTATAAAATACAAATTGAGGAATTTTGAAATTGGTTTAATACTTACTATGGTAACTAAAGTCTTCTAAATATAAAACTGGATCAGATTTAGGAGTTTGAGCTTCATATGTACACAGAAACATGAATACTATTGCTATTTTGTATATATTATTATCCCCAAATCATTTTTTTTTGGACACAATACCTTTATATGTGGTGCTGAGGATTGAACCCAGGGCCTTGCATGTGCTAGGTGAGCGCGCTACCACTGAGCCACAACCCCAGCCCCTATCCCCAAATCTTATTAGCTAAAATATTCCTTCTTTCAAAATGAGACCTCTCAGTTTCATACACTGTTGGTGGGATTTTGGGAAAGCAGTTTGATACAGCTACCAAAGGAAACTTGCATATGCCCTTTCACTGGAAGTTCTGTTTTTGGGACTCTTCTACAGAAACACACATCTAATTAACAAAATATGAATAAGGATATTCAGTTAAAGAATGCTTATAGAAAAATTAACTACCAAAATGTTTTTAGAGTAAAATGATTATACATTCAGTACAATATTATGTGGATGTTTAAGAAGAGAGATTGTATAAGCTATAAGATTTAAGAAGCAAGTTCTAGAAGAATTACCTAGGGACAAAATTGTTTTGTTGTTTTTTTTAATTATATGGCTGTATAATTATTTGGTTCTATACCAAATATAGTATTTGCTAGAGGGAGGGAGCAGAGGTGGGGGCCTGAAAATAGGGAGGGTAAAGAGGGCAGAAGAATGGACTTTCAGGTTTCACTTGGTCTCCATGGTTAATGTTTGATTTTTCTTTATATTGGTGATTGCTCTGTTACATTTCTGATAAAAACTGTAAGAATGGCTGGGAATTTCTCTCATCCTGCTGCATTGTCAGTCTAGGATCCAGTGTGTCCTCAGTTTTTAGATTTACTGTCTCCAGGGCTTATGTGTTTATCAACACAATAATAAATCCTATGCAACTGTAGGAGTGAGATAAACAAGGACAAGAGTTACATGGTTTTGCTGCCCCTTTAAACCAACAAACAGATCCTCCAGACAATATAATATTAAGTAATTATTTATTAATTAGAGAAATAGTCATCCAAGTTTTGAAAAGGAAATGTTGATAACAAATTTGACAGAAAAGTAGTCCTGATGTGTTAGATTGAGAGGTTTCCTGGGTAGACAGGTAAATGAAAGCAATTTATTTTTAAATGACAAACTCCAGTCAGAGCACAAGTTATACAGTTGATGTATAGTTTAGTGCTTTGGGGGGGGGGGAGGGGGTAAAGTGACATCTTCCAGAGTTTTTACAGCTTCCAGTGAACAATGAATATTTATTCAGAAAGTGCTGTTGGCTTTAGTTTCTTCTCATTTTGGATATGAAGATTCCCTACCTCCTTTTCCCCAATAGTCCTGCCCTAGATATAAACAGAAGACCCAGCAACACATTCTGATAACATTTTCAAATACAGCCAGAAAAAATGGTCATCTTTTGAGTCAGTGGGCTATTTTTTTCTGGTTTGTTGGAATGTGTGGTATAAGAAAGAAATTTTATCAAGTTTGTTTGTGTATGCTTGCTGGAGATTGAACTCAGGGCCACGTGCATGTTAAGAAGCACGTGCTGTACCACAGGTCTATACCCTCAGCCAATAGGAGTTGAACCTCAGACTATCTGAGCTCTAGTAGACTTCTAGTTTACTAGTAGTTTCTCTGATTTGAAGAATTGCTTCATTGATATTGCTTTTATTTGTGGAAGTTTACATTTTATCAAGATTGAACTGCCTCACAGCTTGGGATCCATTTATCCCCATTAGTTTGAGGTTTTTTAAAAAAAAACTTTAGAAAAAATTCTTTTTTTAAAAAATTATTTTCTAACTGTTGATGGATCTTTTTATTTATTTGTATGTGGTGCTGAGAATCGAACCCAGTGTCTCACACGCTAGGCAAGCGCTCTGCCACTGAACCACAACCTCAGCCCTAGAATAAATTCTTGATGCTAGATGTTTATAAAGTACAGTGTTGCTGAAGAAGTGATTCACATTAATTACCAAATCTAAATATATCTGATCATACAAAACCCCTGCCTGATGTTTATAGGCTCTATGTGAACTGGAGATTTTTACGAGGCATTGAGGCTCAGTTCCTGGCTCTGCAGAAAGGGTTTAATGAAGTGATTCCCCAGCACCTGCTGAAGACATTTGATGAGAAAGAGTTAGAGGTCAGTACATCCATGTTATGACATCATCTAGCGTGATAAGATTAGCAGTTATTTTGTTTCTTAGTTTTTAGAGGTAAGTTGTGTTTCTAATGCTTTGAAAGTGTATTTTTTATTTTTTTAATTTTTTTTATTAGTTACACATGACAGTACAATGATCTTGACAGTTCATACATTTGAATCAAATGGGGTATAATTTCTCATTTTTCTGATTGTACAGGTTGTAGAATCACATTGTCAATACAGTCACCTATATACATATAACAATAATAATGTCTGTTTTATTCTGCTGCCCTTCCTATCCCCCCTTCCCCTCCCCTCCCTCCCATCACTTCTCTCTACCCAATCTAATGTGATACACTTCCCCCGCCCACAACATCATACATGTATTCTGTATAACGATGAGGGTCTCCTTCCATCTTCCGTGCAATTCCCCTTCTCCCTTCTTTTCCCTCCCACCTCTCTTCCCTATTTAGTGGTAATCTTCTTCTCATGCTCTTCCTCCCTGCTTTGAAAGTTTTATGGTTCAGTGCTTTGAGAATTCTTATTCACCGGAAGTCTTTTATGCTTGGAATATCTTTGAGTAAGCTTACATTATGAACATTTTTTTCTTTTTCTCCTGTTTTGGTATTGGGAATTGAACCCAGAGGTACTTTACCACTGAGCCACAATCCCTATCACTTATTCTTTTTTTTTTTTTTAATATTTATTTTTCAGTTTTAAGTGGACACAATATCTTTATTTTATATTTATGTGGTGCTAAGGATCGAACTTAGCTTGCTAGGCGAGCACTCTACCCCTCAGCCACAACCCCAGCCTTCCCAGCACTTCTTATTTTTTATTTTGACACAGGGTCTTACAAATTTCCTTAAGGCATTGCTAAATTGCTGAGACTAGCCTTGAATTTGAGATTTTCCTGCCTCAACCTCCTGGGATTATAGGCATGCACCATTATGCCTGGCACAATGTGAACATTCTTAATTTCCTTTTGTCCTTTCTTCTCTTAAACAGACTTCATGTCTTATGTGTATATTCTTCCAATTTTTTTTTCCGTTCCATGATTTAGTGGTTATCGATTTAACTAAATAAAGCCTTGTCAATTATCATATTGAACTTTATTTGGATAAAGGTCTAAGCTCAGTTGGATTTGTACTAAACTTTGCTAGAAAACATTTAGTAGACAGATCATTAGAGGAAATAAATAAAACACTTAGGAAAACTGTACAGTATCTAATCACCTTTAGACCTTTAGAAACATTCATATACCAACAGTAGCTATACTCAACAGTTAAAAGTTTGTTTCTGATTAAAGCTAGTCTTTTTAGCACCTCAGATCTGGTTAAAGATGGTTAACATCTTTTAATAGTCACCTTTAATGATTAACATCTTTAATAGGTTAAAGTTTAACAATCTGGTTAAAGTTATAATAAACATCTTTAACAAACACATCTGAAGTTTCTTCTGAACTACTTTGAAAAATTAATGAGGTTTTATTCTGCCAAAAATTCCAAATTTATTTAGTGATTAGGGATAGCATAAATATTTGAAGTCTACAACTATCTTAAAACATGTATTCATTAATATCAGTGTCCTAACTAAATGTGCTGTTTGCAAATAAATCTAAAAAGGTTCGTTTGTCTTAGTGCTATCTCCATTCCTTCTGCAACTTATTATTCATAGTAATATGGCCAGAAGGAGGTAATCAGGAAGGGGAGAGACACATAGCAGCAGAAGGGGCACTAAAGTTGAGATACAGGACCTTTTCATCTGTTTATGAAACAAATGAGTTTTCTTTAGAGGAATGGAAATTAGAAAGCAAAGAATTTAGAAGGTGTCTTTTGTGTTCTGAATGCATCCATAATCCTTTTAGGGTAACCTTTTCCCAGTGACTTAGATTCAGTAATCTTTTAGAAGCCTATACAAACTTCGTTGGAGATCTTGTTCAGTAGGGGTGGGATTTACTTATAGTTTCAACTACTAATGAAATTGTTTAAACTTTTTAGAGTTACACTGGATTAATAGGATTAATTATAATCTAGGATACACAAGTTACATTGTGTTTTATATTATATACTTTCATAATTCACCATTATAAACATGTTAGATTAATAAGATGAGTTAGTCTTGGACCCTAAAGAGATGTATTAGTAGTGCTCAAATGATTTTGATATAGTTCATCTCTACTAACCCTGCATTAGGATGCTAAGCAGAGTTTTATATCAATGTGTTCATATATTTCATATTTTAATATAATTTTAAGATTATTAAGCAAGTTGTGTCAATCACTTATTCAAGACAACATTTCATGAGTTGCTGTGTACTGTGAGTCACTTTCATGGAATGTGGTGGTGTAGATGTAACTGTCATTTTACAGCAGAGGAAACTGTTGGCTGATGGAATTGAAATGCCCCAAATCACAAAGCTAATAGTGTTGAAACTAATAGAATGTGATGTGGGTCTGTGGAAGGCACAAATAAACTTTATGTGTCTCAATTTCTGTCCTTTTTTAAAAAAATGCAATTCTGTTATAAAACTGTGGAATTTTCACAATTCTTTTGTCTTGTTGAGTCCATCACAGTGGTGATTTTCAGATCCTGGGGAGGGAATCTACAGTGAGTAGATACCTCTGTTTGTTTTTAAAATATAGATCCTGTCACCCAGATGCAAAGAATTAGAACCTCTGAGCATAGGACTTGGTGTATATATTTTGGAATGTTTTATCATGTGCACCTTTGATTAAGAGGCACCAAATGAGAACTAACACCACAAATCTTTAAGTTTTATTTTGAAGAATTTTTGATGTGGCTTTGGTTTCTAGTGGCTCATCTACTTCTGCAATATTTTAACAGCTCATTATTTGTGGACTTGGAAAAATAGATGTCAATGACTGGAAGGTAAACACCCGGTTAAAACACTGTACACCAGACAGCAATGTCGTTAAGTGGTTCTGGAAAGCTGTGGAGTTTTTTGATGAAGAGCGACGAGCACGATTGCTTCAGTTTGTGACAGGATCATCTAGAGTGCCTCTGCAGGGCTTCAAAGCACTACAAGGTAAAAAGAGGGAGAGACTGGCACAGCTTCTCTAAGCTTCTTGTAAGCTTGTGGAGGTGGGGATGGCAATATTTAGTTTGTACAGATATTTTACAAACCATGTGCTTATAAACAGATTCTCTTTTCACTCTGTTTCTTATCTGTAATACAT
This sequence comes from Marmota monax, assembly GCF_021218885.2. Taxonomy (NCBI): domain Eukaryota; kingdom Metazoa; phylum Chordata; class Mammalia; order Rodentia; family Sciuridae; genus Marmota; species Marmota monax. Next base: position 798,773 of record NW_026695045.1, read on the forward strand.
ACCATGAAATCTTCTTCTCCTTCCTTCTTTTGTTGCCCTCCTAAGAGCCTTTTCTGCCGGGTTCTCTGTGATTGTAGTGAGTGCTGCATGCTAGACTGGACTATTCATGGTGATGCTCTGTCTTTTGTTTTCTGGTTGCTTGCTTATACTTCTGTTGCACATTCCTGTAGTGGAAGTTGTTCATTTCATGTTCACATTTCAACCTTGCAAAATATTTACCTCCCTGCATGCCTCTCCCCTCTACTCTTTCTTTTAATAGAAACAGGCAGTTTGGGTCATGGAAGACATCTGTTTGGTCAGAGCACTTCAATTATTGCATGGCCTCAGACCATTGATGTATAACAATATTCCAGTTTTTTAAGAAATTTTTTCTGAGGAATAAGCTGTTTAATTTTGGATGAGTTGGTAATATTGCTAATGACTGTGGTACTTCACTGTGCTTTCCTTACCTCTTAAGCTCTTCATTTTAAAAGCTGCTGCTACTGGTGATGAGGGAGGATATACAAAGCAAGACTGGTACATAATGTCAGTGCCATGCACAGTGCATACCTTGAAATTCCACAGGCAAAGTTGTGTCCTTTGAGTTGTGTTCATTTTCCCTGTTTGGAGAACTCAAAATTGTATTCCTTCTCCATATATTTATATGGGGCATCTGTGTTAAAATTGTATATGATAAACTACTAATCTGCTCTTAGCCCATTTTGAGTCATGAAATCTAAATTTGCATTAGGTTGTCATTTTTAAAAAAAAATTGTGCATATGTATTTTATCTTGAATTTACCCAGTTACTTTTTTTCTCTCATTCTTTAGAATATTGATCTATAAAAGAAGTTTGACAAAAGGATTCAATTCAGCACTTTTTCCAAAAATGAAATGCTAGCATATTAAGGTGAACAGCCTTACCCAAACCAACTTTAAAAACCCACATTCTTTTTCTGCTGCCCCCGAGGTAGCATGTGTGGATTTATAGCATTCTCCTATCCCTACATCCTGTGGCTTATGTACCAGTTTTAATCTAAGATTTTAGAGATGGAGACATATACCCATGGTGATTTGACCCATTTTTTTCCTTTGCAGGTGCCGCAGGCCCACGCCTCTTTACCATCCACCAGATCGATGCCTGTACTAACAACCTGCCAAAAGCCCATACCTGGTATATTATTTTTGTAACTTTCCTCCCTGTCCCGTGTAGGTGTGTGTTTGTTCCTAACAGATTTGATTTTTCATTTATTGTTTTTACCAGTAAATTGACACTTAAACGGAATGATAAATAACTCAAATTAAGTAATTTAAAAGAATATTATTCAGAAGTTGGTAATCTTTAAAGTATAGATTACTAATCCCAAATTAGTAATCTATACTTTAAAGAAATACAGCCTTTTAACATTCTGTATGACATAAAGATTGACATGGTTGTATTAGTAGTACACATTTAGTATATAGATCGTTTAAATGAACTCTATAATATCTGATTTACTTATTCACAGCTTCAATCGAATAGACATTCCGCCCTATGAAAGCTATGAAAAGCTCTATGAAAAGCTGCTAACAGCCATTGAAGAAACATGTGGATTTGCTGTGGAATGATGAACTTCAAGGACTTACCCAGACTCTATTTATACCCCTGACTGACAGCCTCCCTTCAGCAGAGTTTAAAGAATGCTGAAATACAGGAAAACGCCCTACCCCCCTTTTAAATTTTAGGACACTGTGAGGGGAAAGGACAATTTTGAAATTCCTTTTCAAGGAAAAAAAAAGTCTTTATGCTTTGCCATGAGGACACATTCAGCTGCTATTAAAATTAATATCTTGAACCTTACAGAATGCTGACTTTTCCTGCATTTCCAGAGTTAGGCAGTATTCTACACTTAAAGACTACTACTATTTTTATAAAAGGTAATCTATTCAGAACGCTTCACAGATTTCATGTTTTTCATACATCAAGACAACTTCAGCAGTCGGTACAAGTCACATTTCATTTTGATTGAATACATGATTTTGAACAGCTCGTGTACTTGCTCTTTGTAAAAATAAATAAATAAAGTTATTTTGAATTATTCTACCTTTGTAAACAATTGGCTAAAAAAATCATTATCTTTGAGAAATTAAGCCATTTACATGTTTAATCATGTTTTTCTATAGAGCATTATATTTTGCATTATGTGGTTCAACCTAGCCTATGTGGGTTGTTTTTATATTTTTCAAGCATGGATTTCCTGGAAATACAGCTGTATAATTTTGGTTATCAAATTCATAATACAACCATTTAGTCTAAACTTAGTAGTTTATTTCTTATCTAAGATATGTTCAAGAGTTCCTGTTTTTAAGAAGACTTTTTTAAAAAAAAAAAAAAAACTGATGTTTTTATCTTGAATCAATATGATCAGGAGTTTTTGGAATTACTTTTCACCTTAAATTGAAATAGTGCATTTTTATAGTTTCTCAGAGCATGTGGAAGGGATAGAATTTTCATTCTTTTGCTGGGTCAGCTTGTCTTTAGTATATATACTACTCTTATAAACCAAAGCCTCTAATAAGAGCACCTAATTTATATTTTAATTACAGTGTAAGTGTCTATCAAGTAAACCATGCTGGAGCTTTGTTTAGCTGCTCATAACTTCAACTAAAATTATCAAGAATGAAAATTTTCTTCTAAATATTATTTAGCAAGCTTTACTCTGTGGTACAAATCACTTTAAAATGGAAGAATTAATTTTGGAAGTAAAGGAATCCCAGTTCCCTAAGTGTTGAAAATTTGCATCTGACTTTCAAGGTGCGTGGCATGTCATTCAATCCAGAAGACAATCAAAACTCCGGGGTGAGAGATTGGAAAAATCTGAAATCACAGGTGGATTTTTAAATTCAGCCAACAAAAAATATATACCTTCTGTTTTTAAAAACATTGATGTGATATTTTGGACAACTTTTGGATTTTGCAGTTTAAATATCAAGTGAAAAGAACATTTATGTTCTGGTTCATGTGATATAGTAGGTTCCAGTCTGTGTTTTTGAAGCCAAAGGGTTCCTCAGAGGTGCCTGATGAGTGATGGTTTAGAAAGGGAGGGAAAGCCTAGCCTATCCTCATCCCTTCCCCCTTCACCCAAAGCAGCTTCTATTTTTTCTTTTATATATTGGAATTCTAAGTAAGCTTTCCTGGGGTGTGTTGGTATGGGGGGCGGGTAGGGAAATGAGTAGGATAAAACAAGTGGAGACTTTGCTGCTTTAAAAACAATTTTCTGAGTATTTTAATGTATTTTATTTGGCCAAATTTGACTGCTACAAAAGCTAGTCATAATAACTGTGCAGCAGTAATGTGCAGCTATGCCAACCTTTCTTCCCACTGTTTTTCCTACTGCATTCTTAGTACTGAAGAAAATCTTGAAATGTACAGAAATGCTATTTGATTATCAGTAATTTTTAGCTTTTGTGAAAGTACATTAGTTACAGGTCCATCTCTCTTTTCTATAAAGCACGAGTGCAGTTTGTAGTTGTGCCTACTCTTATAATATTTCAGTAAAAAGTAAATACACGATGAATACTTTCTAGAATTCATAACTGACAGGGATGCCGTAATAATAAAATTATATTAACAGTTTTCATGTACAGTATAAAGAAGGCAGATCTGGGCGCGTGGTGCTCACTTGTAATTCCAGTTACTTGGGAGGCTGAGGCAGGAAGATCACAAATTTGAGGTCAGCCTCAGCAAATTACTGAGACCCCCATATCAAAAATCAAAAGGGGATAGGGATCTAGCTTAGTAGTAGAGTACCCCTGGGCTCAATCCCCAGTACCACACATATACACAAATAAATAAATATGAATAAGTAAAAATTAAACAGGCAAATGTCATCTCTTTTTGAGTGCCTTTTAACTTTATAATAATGACTTAATAGAACTTAAAGAGAAAGAAATTATCCTACATAATATGTCTATGGTACCACCAACATAATAAATGAAAACATGATTTCGATTTCAATTTCAAAATTACATTAACTGATTACTTCCAAATGGGTGCTAATCAAACAAAAACACGCAGTGTGTCATTGAAACTTGGATTTGCACCTCATGTTTAATGTGAATATTTATTTCCACACATCCCTTTAACTGTTTTTCTTCCCTGTCCTTTCTCTAGCTATTATTTCGGATAATGTTAAGTGTCACCTTTCCATACTTTTGCCAGTTCCATCATGAATTCATTATTTTGAACAGTGATTACTTTGTAGAGCTTATATGTAGTACAGCGATGCATTTTGATTCAGAGGGCTTGTTTCTTGATGTAAAGAGTTTTTAAATAGTGCTGTGTATAGTGTACATTGTTTTGCACATAGTTTGTTGCCCTGAATGGGTTTATTTTTTTTATCAAGTCCTTTTTTCTTTCTTGTATTTACAATCCAGAGCACAAGTTTCTCCTCTTTTAAATACAATGTAATTTGCTTTATTTTACAACACTAAATCTGCTTTAAACTTCGGGTGCATTGGACTGATTGCACTGGCGGGAGTTAGAGATGGTTCCAGCCACCTCTGTGGTCTGGTAGAGCAGGTTCCTCTGCTTCTGTGTTTAAGCTGCAGCGTAGTCAACGGGTGCCATTTGTGGTATTTAACATTCTTACATTAGGATGATGATTGTACCAAATGCTGAGTTGTTTTATTTCTAGATGTAATTAGTTCACTTTATGTAATTTTCTTCCTTCTCTTGAACTGACTTTAAAAACAAAGTTTTATCATTTTCATTGTATTTGTATTTATTACAGAGTGTTTTAGCTTTGATATTCTTTGTATTTTCACTCAGTTACATGAGCTTTATCAATAACATCTACATAAATGGTTTTTTAAAATTAACTATGTATGTGCCCATGCCGAAGTTGAGCAATAAAATGAATGCTGTTTGCACTATCACAGCATCAAAGTTTTTAAAGAATATTGTGTGTAATGAATTGTCTTGAAAAAATCTGATTGGCTCTACAAAAGGTGATAATCATGAGTGATAAAATGAGAAGTTAATGCATGCCTTAGTTGTTCCTTTATCACATTAAGGAGCTTTATCATTACAGATCCTTTATCACATTGGAGAGTTCAGGACCCCTTCTCTTTCTCCAGTAGAGCAGGAAGGTGCATGTTTTCTCCTGCCATGGCAATTTGATGAATTGCCTGTGCCTGCTGAGGGCTGTGAGGTCTGTCTGGATTTAGCAGGGAAAAAGTGATATGGTCCTGAAACCAGTCTGTACCCAGGACTGTTGGGTCTGGAGGGCAGAGCTGTGGTAGGGACCTCAACATTTGCCAGTCCTGCCTTGGTGTTGCAATAAAATCCTCAAAATGAGCTGGGGATGTGGCTCAAGCGGTAGCTAAAATCCTCAAAATGAAAAGGAAAAGTCAGTTCTACTCTCCTTAAACGCCAAGAATTTTAAGGTATGTGATTTACAACTCCGTAAATGCTAGTGAATGAAAATCCAGCTAAAATACATAATGGGAAAAGAAATGCATGTGGTATATTTTTTTCATCTAGAAAACATAGTCTATTTGAGTCTATACAGCACAGGCTACAACAGAATGGACCACCTGGGGGACCTGTAAGTAGCAGCATGTATTAAGAGTTTTAAGAGTGGGAATGCTGTGCTTTTTTTTTTTTTTTTAGTTGTAGATGGACACAATATCTGCTTATTTTTATGTGATGTTGGGGATCAAACCCAGTGCCTCACATGTGCAAGGCAAGCGCTCTACCATTGAGCTACCGCCCCAGCCCCATGCTGTGCTTTTAAATATTCATTTGAAATTTATTATTTTCCTTTGTCTCATTGCCACATTAACTGCTTTTAGCTAAAATTTATAAGGTTTTAGTAAAGATTTTTGATAATTTAATAGTCTACAAATTAGCTGAAAGTTTGATTTAATGTTTGTTGGAAGTTTTTCTGCTGTGTGGTAACCGGAGAAGTTTCTCCCTTTGCTAATTATAATCAAGGTTAACTTTATTTCCCACTACATTTATTTGTACTTTCTATCCCAGATGTCTACAAGGACAAATGTAACTGGACGGGAGCCTAGCACCAGGATAGATGAGGCATTTATACAAAAGGGTTACCTCCCTGTGTTAGCAATCTTGGCAAACAAAAAATAGGTTAAACTTTATATGGGAGGTGTTGTTTGCAGTAGATGCGACTTCTTCATTCAGCAGATATTTACTGCTTTCCTCCTGTATATGAGGCTGTGTGTCATAGCTGTGGGTGGCTATTAGAAAACTCAATTTCCAGACCAATGCTTCAGCCTATGTCTCAGTGAAGGCCAAATTCAAACTGGCTCAAAAGTCAGTTCTCAGTCTGCATCCAGCAAAGGAATCAGTTCAGATGGGAGGAGCACATGATTAAGCCTTTTTTCAGGAAATTTGTTGAGATGTGGCTGAGAAAGCAATTGGTTTTGCTCCAGGAGCAAAAATGTCTCTGTCTGGTAGCTCAACTTTCTATCAGCTGCCATTCCAAGAGGGCAGCACTTGAGACCACAGTATTTGATCCAATCACTTACTTTACCCCAGGACAGTCAGATCTTACCCCTTCTTTGCCTCCTTGGGCATTGCTTCACTCACAAGCTCCTCCCCATGCCTTCCACGGGAACCTCTCTCCTCCCTGCATCCCTGCTGTGGTACCCTCTGCCCGCCACTTGCTTTGATTAGCAAGGCCCCCATATCCATAATTGCCCTGAAGCTTTCTACTCCTGGCCTTCTCTAAAGCCTCCTTGCTATGGAGGACACCATCCCTGCATGGGTTCTCTTGCCCCACATGCCCAAACCAGAGATTGGGTTGGTGTGCTCTTGTCCACTTTGAGTCCATGTGCAAACTGTCTGGCTTTATACCCTTTGCTGCTTCTCACTGCTGTCTTCTCCCACCCAATAGAAGCCATGATGCGGGGCTGGGGATGTGGCTCAAGCGGTAGTACGATCGCCTGGCATGCGTGTGGCCCGGGTTCGATCCTCAGCACCACATACGAACAAAGATGTTGTGTCTGCGGAGAACTAATAAATAAATAAATAAATAAATATTTAAAAAAAAAAAAAAAAAAGAAGCCATGATGCTTCTTTTATCTTCCAGTGTGTTGCAAGAATCCTGCACATACACTATAAAGGCTCAACTAGAAGGTCTACCTCTGACGACCAGCCTATATTCTAGCTTTTATCCAATTTGGGGGAGATGGGGGGAATCCTCTTGAGTGTGTGTGTTTATTGTTAGCGGCTGCTAAGTTTAGCACAAATCTGACTTATGAAGAATATGTACCTTCACTTCCCTTTTCTAGGTTGAAGTCAAATTCAAAAGCAAGCTGGGTGTGATAGTACATGCTTGTAATCCCAGAGACTCTGGAGGCTGAGGCAGGAGGATGCCAGGTTTGAAGCCAGCTCTAAGCAACTTAGTGACTTATTTGAGACCCTGTCTTCAAATAAAATAAAAAGGGCTGGGGATGCTCCTCGGGTGGTAAAGTGCCTCTAGGTTCAATCCTCAATATCCAAAAAGAATTAAAAAAAAAAAAGAAAAACCAGTAAGCTTTAAGAAAACATTTTTATTTAAAAAAATTATGAGTATTGGAATGAATACACAGATAAGGCATTTAAAAAAATTCTTCTGTTTCAGACTGTTTACTGGCTCAGTTCTAGCTCTGTCCTGGTAAAGGCCTCCAGAAACCTCACCTATGAAATCTGGCCTCATGAGAAGGGATTCCGACCATACTGAAGAGAAGCCAGCTGCAGCCGAGCTCTGAAGCGCTCAGCTTCCAGTTCCCGGAAGAAAGCATCATCGTCATTCTGCGTTATCATGTTCTGTAGTTGCTGAATTTCCTTCTCCATCTTAGATCTCAGCTCCCTCTTTACCTTATGTAATGTCTAAAAGAGAATTCATGTCATCCTTTTACTCCAAACATTTATCCAGCCCTTGTCTATTTTGAGTCTTTGCTCTACCTTCCAGTTCATCAAGCTCCTCCAATAAATTTATAATTTAGCAGCAGCTCTTACAGAGACCTGAATGAGTGAATTTAAACTCACAGGACAAATATCTTGGATGGTAAATGGATTATCTTATTAGTATTCTCTCCATTCCCTAAAAGGTACAATACTGTTTTCTAATTTCTAGAAAATTTCTATCCTGTTAATTATTACCTGAGCCTGGAATTTCTCTCGGGCTTTGAGTTCCTGACGTTCCTGTGATATGGCTTCTGCCAGCAATGAAAACTGTTTATAGGGAAGAAAAAGAAATATTAATGTTTTCAGTCCAAATGTAAAAATTCTTACACTAATGTTCACAAGCTTAAAATCTTTTCTTAGAAATGAAAAAAGCAATACAATATACTACAACCAAGCACTAGCTTATTTTATCTTAAATTTGTCTTGGAAATAAGAGTCATTGTAATCTATACAGTCCTGCAAAGTTCTGAGTTAACAAACAGAGGTTTATTGTCTGTATACTAAGCCAATTTTGACACAGGTGGTCAAGATCCAACACATTCTAATAAGCCCACCTGGTCCTTATAGTAGTTCTCCATCGAGTCCAGTTCATTCTGATGCTGTCTCTTTTCTTCGTCTCTTTTTTCTTTGGCATAGTTTCTCAGGTCTTGTAATCTTTGTTTCTGAATTTGTAAACCTTCCTCAAACAGCTTCTTAAATATCTGTCATTTAATGACAAAGATAAATTTAAGCTGAACTTCATGATCGTTTTGCCCAATACCAATAGTATTTTTTTTTTACAGATTCTTAAAAACGGCAGGCTTTATTAGTATATTATTCATGTATCATAAACTAACCTTCTTAAAAATGTATACTTCGGTAGCTTTGAATAATTCAGAATTGTGCCATCGTTACCACTAATTTCAGAACATTTTTGCTCCAAAAAGAAACCCCATGTCTGTTGGCAGTCACTCCCTATATCCCCCTCCTTTTAGCTAGCACCATTAATCTACTTTCTATATATGGATTTGCCTGTTCTGGACACTTCTTTCACTTAGCATGTTTCCAAGTTTTATCTACATTACAGTATATATCAGTACTTCATTCCTTTTTATTGTTAAATATTCTACGTGAATTTATATTTTAATTTTATTTACATTTAATTATTATTTTGTTCATCCATACTAGTTGTTTCCCCCTTTTGACATTGGAAATAATGCTGCTATGAATATGTGTGTACATCCATACCTAAGGATAAAATTACTGGGTAACATTAACTCTTTATGGTCCTCTGGAGGAACTGCTAAGTTGTTTTCCCAAGCAGTACACCACTTTACAACCTCATTATCCCTGCTTGGGAGTTCCAGCTTCTCATCCTTAACTGACTTTTGTCTTTTGTATTCCCATTCTTGTGCATGTCAGTGATATATTGTAGTTTTCATGTGTATTTGATTAATAATGTTCAGCATTTTCTTACTTATCACAGAGATCCTTTACTGCTCGCTTCCAGAAACGAATTCTCAAGCAGCCATGTGTATAAGGCAGGAACTCCAGAGCAAAACATGCTGCACTTCTGTGCAACACTTACATGAGGTGGTTGGCATTTGGGGAGCCATGGAAAAGAAATCTGTTCAGCAGGTTTGATACGCTACTTATTCTTTTTTTTTTTTTCTTTTGGTACTAGGATTGAACCAGGGACATTTCACCACTGAGCTATATCCCCAGCCCTTTTTATTTTTCATTTTGAGACAGGGTCTTGCTAAAGTTGGCTTTGAACTTGTGATCTTCCTGCCTCTGCCTCCTGAGTCACTGGAATTATAGGCATGTGCCACTTGGCTCGGATTTCAGATTTAAACTGAGGCAAGACTTATGACAAAGAAAGTAGTCCTAAAATGTAAGACATAATTTACCTTCTTAACAGGGCTGGGCAGAAAGAACACACTTACCATTTCTTCCCGGGTTCTCATTCTCATCATTTTTGCGCGCAACTGAACTCTATAATCATCATAATATTTTCGGGCACGAATAATTTGCTGACGATTTTCTTTTATTTTTGATTGGGTCAACCTCTGTCTATAAATGCAGTCCTTGAAGTCTTGCTAGGAAAGGAGAAGAGGATGTAAGGATAAGAGGAAGGCATATACAAGCATCACATCTCCCCCACAGTCCCTGTTCAAGTACAAGATCTTCCCCTTTCTGGTTTATAAGATGTCTTTGAACAGAAAGGCAGCCATGCAGGGACAGTGGCCCTGCATCCTGCACAGAGTGTGAAAGACCATCAGTTCCCAGAAACCCTCATCCTTTGCAGCTTCATCACCTTGATCTGAAGAGCAGCACTGGCAAGTCCCGACAGTGCAGAGAGCAGCCAGGACCTGAGCACCTCCCAAATTTGAGGGTTTCATCTCCCCATTCTACTAGAGATCACTAAGTCACAGCCAATGCCTACTTAATAAGAACAAGAAAATGGCACTCTGAACTTTTAAGCTTGAGTTGTCAAGAATATTTAATTAGGACAATATCAAAACAATGAGGATGAAATGAGGTCCTGTATCCAAAGCCTCCAACTCAAATATTCAGATATTGTTTTCACCCATTCAGTGGTAGAGTGCCCCTGGGTTCAATTCCCAGCACTCGGGGGGTGGGAATTGTGTTTAGCATTTCTATAGCATTTGCCCCTAATCAATTTTGGATAAAGCCCTTGTTGCTTCTGCAGGCAAGTGTTAGAAGAATCTGTACTGCTCAGCTATACAGATAGAAACTAAGTTATACTTATTTCCTTTTAAGTTCAAAATTAGAATGCCCAACTTGTTCTTGACATACCAGTCTCTTGTTATGTTCATATTCTTTCTTGACAAGGGAAGTGAGGATTTCATGCCTTCTCAGGGCTTCTTCTATCTTTAAGGGAAATAACAAGGCAAGTTAACAATGATGTTCAAGTACAAAATCTTCCCCTTTCTGGTTTATATTCCTACACTTCAAACTGTTGGTAACTTACTTCATCCTGGAGTTTCTTCTTTGATCGACTGTCCCTGTGTGCCTCTTTATTGAGCTGTTCAACATGTGCAATTTGTTGTTTCCACATTTTGCTTAGTGTTGGGCCAGAAACATAGAGAAATGGAAACTGCTCCAGCATAAGGGGCAAGAGACTGTGTTCATTTACTTTCACTGTAAGGACAAATAAGATGCTCTTAATTTGGGAAACTTGCCAATAAGAACTCTTACCCCATCTTCCTGGTATGCCAAATCTTATCTAATTGATGTGGTGATGATCCTGAAAAAAGCCATTCTAAATGTACTCATCACTTTTGCATTCCTTCTTTGATCCGAGTAAGCCAGCTACCTGTTAGGGATGAAGATAAGCTCAACATTCTTACTGATGATATGCTAGGCCTGAAAGTGCATACTAACTGCTCGGCTGCCTCAGCACCTGTAGGTGGATGCTTCCTATGTGTTAAAAGATTCGTCAGCCCTCCTGGTAGGCATGTGCTTAGAAGAAAAACTGTTTAATGGCATGTAGCTGGAAGGCCAGCCATCTTTGGGGAATAGTTGAAAACAGAGGCTGGACAGGCCATCTGTTTGCCTTCGAGCATCCCTTGCATTCTACCAACTTCCCAGAAACAAAAACAAAAAAAGGCAACCAGAGTGAGGCTCAAGCTAGAGCTGTAAGTGGTAGCCCCAGCTTTCTCTTGGTGCAAATATATAGGCTTCCCTAAGGCAATTCTTTGGAGTTTTTAGCTCTCTTTACAGAAAACCAGCCATATGGCAGTGATAAAGAAGGAACTTTCTGCTGCTAACTGGTGGATGTTAGTTTGCAAAGCTATCCTTGGAATGCAGTGCATACTTTCAAAGTTGGCCAGTTTTTCATAAAGTACAATTCTGTGGTTCTTACTTGGAGCTGCTTTATTTGGCCTGTGGAAGCCACCTCTTGAACTCTGAGTTGTGGATTTTCTGGAGTAAATCTTCCAGGGCTGACTATGTTTGGGAGTTCTTGTATGAATGACTTCTCTGTATATTTTTCCCTTCAAAGCAGATATGGAACAGAATGGAAGTAAGTAAAACTCTTTCATACATCATCTTAAACATTTTATACTGACAAAATAGCTAACCAATCCCTTGACAAATCACCTTTCTTCTAAATCTCTAAAAATCTAACTAATGTTCATTTATTCTAAGGTAAAGACATCTTTTGGCCATTGGTGTCCCTTGGAATTTTTCAAGTTTTCAGTCACCTTGTCCCACACTCTAAATACACCTAGTATTAATGCTGTGATATGCTTGTTTCTTTCAGAACTTTTCCCACATAGATTAAAAAAATTCCCAAGCAACTATGCATTAGGTTTAGTTGTGACCACATTGTACTTCATAACCCATTTTGTTCAGTAACATTTAATAAAAGCATTTCCCCATGCTTTTATTTAGTTTCTATAGTCAAGCTTTTGAAAAGCATTAAACATGCTTTGGGTTTCTCATACTCAATATACCAACTTGGCTTCTGTCTTCTCTTATTCCCCGTTAACTTGATCAGCTTATGCAATTTTTTAACCCCCTGGTGAACTGGAAAGTAGAAACTCATAAAAACTGATACAAGTTTTAGGCAGAAGGGAAAACACTAGCTTTCTCTGGTATCATGTCTTGCTGTATCTTAGCAACCTGACTATAAGTAAGGAAAAAAATCCTACATTATGAAATTATGAAATGAAATCCTGTCTTTTCCTAAATAGCTATTGATTAAGGCCCTGTTGGGTCTTTTTTTTTTTTTTCCTTAAAAAAAAAAAAAAACAAACTCTGTACTTCCCACTGATCTGACCAAATGCATTTATTATAGTGGAGACTTTTACCCACTGTTTCCTCCTCCTCCTCCTCATTTATCCTTTGAGATCCAATACTGTCTTGAATTTTATTTCTTCTTAGCTCCCTTTCAAATGCTTCAGTTAATGCCTAAATGGGGAAAGGTTATATAATATTATAGTTGTTAAAAAACATACATGTGAGTGCTGGGGCTGTAGCTCAGTTGGTAGAGTGCTTGCCTCGAATGCACAAAGCCCTGAGTTCAATCCCCAGCACCACAAAAACAAACAAAACAAAACAAAACAAAAAAACTCACATATATATGTAGGGGAAAAATTCATCTAGGAACCTTTCAAGCCAAAAATATCAAGCTCATTCTCTTCCACCTTTTTATAAACAGTTCCTTTCAGGATCTATACACGTTGTTTTAAAAGATATGTAATTGGGACATAAAATGAAATTTTACATAATGCATTTTTTTCTCACAGGTTTTATAATTATTTTGATACTCCCCTAAATGGAAGTTACATGATGAATTACATACTGATTATAACTACTGTAAGAATTAATTTTAGTTTTCACTATTATAAATACTACAGCTGGGCACTGAGGCAAATGCCTGTATACCCAGCTACTCAGGAGGCTGAGGTAGAAGGAACCCAAGTTCAAGACCAGTCTAGGCAACTTATTGAGCCCCTCTCTCAAAACAAAAAATAAAAAGGGCTGGGAATGTGGTTCAGGGGTAGAGGGCTACTGGGTTCAGTCCCCAGTACCACAAAAAGAAAAGTTATTTAAGCTGGTTGTTGTGGTATATGCCTGTAATTCCAGCTACTCAGGAGGTTGAGACCAGGAGGACTGGGCAACTTAGTGAGACCCTGTCTCAAAATAAAATTAAAAAGGGCTCAGCAGTACAGCATTTCCCTCATTTATGTGAGGTCCTGGGTTTAATCACTAGTACTGCCAAAAAAAGAAAAGGGGGTGGGGAGATTATGAAACCTACTAAAGCAAACAACTAAGTGTCCTACATTTATGCAACATTTCAAAATCCCTTTACCACAGCAGAAAGTCCTCCTCAGCAATCATCATCATACCAGTCTCCTTGTTGGAGGCCAACCATCTCCTCCAATGGATACTCAATGGCCCATCATGTAATTCAAATGATCTATCGTGTGTAATCCACCTCAAATTCCCCTTATATCTTAAGTTCTCTCTGAAAATACCAACTCATACTGATCTCTTCCTTAATCCACTGGAACAATGAGCTAACATTCTTGAGAATTTCATGATTTATGCTCCTTAAGAGGGACATAGACCATATCACATAATTCTCTATCATCCACTCAACTCAAAACATATTAAGTACATTTTAAACCTTTAATCAACAGCATGCTAATTTAATCCATGATAGCAAGGATAAATGGCATTGTCTCCTACCCAACAACAGTCAAGGAATGGAGAAGTACCTTTGCTTGGAAATGGCGGATATCTGTTTCTTTTGGCTTACGCTGCCGCCTTCTCTCTATCTGGAACTGTTTGTGTTTGTTAACTGGAGATGGAGAAAGCGAATGGGATCTGTAAGGTGGCTTTTTGTGCTTGGGAAATCCTGCAACACAGAAAGGCCATTTACCATTAGTTCCTGACAGCCAGAATGTTAAGCTGGAAACCAATTAGTTGGTTCTCACCAAATCCAAAGAGAAGGAGAAGTAAGTGTGCTAAATGTATTATAACTAATTCATATTTGTATACTTAGTCATACCAAGTAAACAAATGAATACAAATGTGAACCGTCTCAAGCATTTACTTATATATTCAATTTTGGATTGAATTCAATATTGGATTCAATATGAATTTATATGCATAAAGTTCCTTGGCTGGCAATGGGGGGAGAATCTAGATAGAGAAAAGATAAATTATCTGGGCCATGTTCTGCATTCTAGATCCTAAGGAGGAGATGAAAATATATACACATAGCTTATAAATACTTACAAAGTAGAATACTTATAAGCAAAAGTTAACATGGTTAAGTACTGTCTAAGCAGTCCAGATTCTTCCCTAATGAATAAATAGTGACATATATGCTCATACCAATGGGATACATCTGCGAATCTGGTCATACCGCAGCTAAAATGAATTAACTGGACCTTTAAGTATCAAAATAGATTTCCAAAACAATGTTAATACACAAAAAAAGCAGACTGAAGAATGATATATATAGTATCTATGTAAATTTTTTTAATTTTTGGGTTTTTTGGGGAGTGATGAGGATCAAACCCAGGGCCTCAGGCATGTTAGGCAAGAGCTCTACACTGAGCTGTATTTCCAGCCCTATGTAAAATTTTAAAAGGACATAAAACAATAGTATGTTTAGATAAGTAATATATAAACAGTCAAAAGTATGAAAATAGTCATAAACCCAGCCTAGTGGCACACCCCTGCAATCCCCAAGCTAAGGCAGGAGGAATGCAAGTTCAAGGCCAGCCTTGGCAACTTAGTGAGACCGTGTCTCAAAATAAAAAAGAAGGTTTGGCATGTAGCTCAATGATACAGTGTCCCTGGGTTCAATCCCTAGTACCCCCCCAAAAAAAAAAGTGCTATTATTTTTTTTATCCTTTTGCATATTTCTGAAATTTTTCAAATGAGAAAGTCATTAAAAACACACAGAACGACCTAAGTAGTTCACATGGACACCACCATTCTAGGTCCCTCTGGGTTTGTACCTGGCCTTAGCTTCTTTGGCTCATATTCCATGATGCTGTCACTATGTTGAGAAAGTGTCTCCTCATTTCCATTCTCCATCTCTTTGTTTATAATATCTTCTTCATAGACAGTCTTTTCTTTAATTTGATCACCCAGAGCACTTTTTAACATCTATTGAGAAAATTATTTTCAACATCTTTCATTGATTTCAACAGAATATAAATTAGTAGAAGTAGACAGCAGACTTTTAAAGTTTCCTCTGATAGTTACTAATAATAAGTTTTCAGATGCTTATGCATCTTTAGCTTTTAAAGGCTGGATATTGATGCTACCAGCTACTCAGTTTCAATAAGCTTAACAGTAAATCAAGTAGGGATTTAATTAATTCAATGTTGTCTCACTGCATTTTGTGGCAATCAGTGATCCATCCAATTTTATATCAGATCCATCTTTAATAACAAAGGGAAACTAAAGATAAATGGTTTAACATTAACTTGTTTATTAAATGATTTAGTTTTCATCAGAAGTCAATATAATTTGGACAAATCTGTGTCATACTTGGTTATATCAAGAAAGGTTAAGAGATCATTATTCATGTCTTACCTGTTTGACTTCTAGAACATTTTCACAGTAACTAAGACTCAACTTATTTTCCAATACCTAAGCTTAGTTTTCAACTTCAACTGGGAGACACTGAAATGCTCACTACCCATAGTAATTATACATTAAAAAACAAAACTTGCCCAATCTAGCTCACAGAGCCGTTGAGAGAGTTTCTCTGACACTGCATGTAGTTCTTGTTCTGTTAACCTCTTTCTTGACCTCTGCGGGGAAGGTGAATCCCATGATGAGACTGCAGCTCTGTTTTCACTTCTGTAACGAAAGTGACCATGTGACATATAAGTAGCCACGTATACTTTATTTGGTTCAAAATAACCATGTATTATATACTTTAATACATATTTCATACTGGTTTCCACAGCTAAATTTGTAGAGTGTACCCTTCACTTTTCACACTTATAAACATGTAAGCCTGGAGTAGTATTACCTTTTTCCTTTGGGAATCTTCCTTGTTCTGGGGCTGGGGACCCGAGTTGGATAGGCTTCCTGTTCACTATCGTCAGGCAACTTGGAAGTTAAGATAACTCTATCATCTGGTTCCTATTAACACAGAACAAAGTTAATTTGAAAAAGCTACAAAGATGACAGGCAAAATCCTTTTGATGGTGGGATGCATTAAACCTGTGGCACCAAAGCTAGATTCTTCAATTTCCTTTATTTTTAAATGCATTTGTCAAAACACCATATTGATACTCAATGTTAAAGGACTGGAGCATGTCTATCATTTCTACTCAGAGAAAAAGTGTGGCTTAGAATGCCATTCTAATATAAAGCCAGGTGAGGCGTTCTCAAACATGACATTTCAGGGATAATGCCTACAACTAGACAATTACAAATGATCAAATCACAAATTTTTATCTCTTCTATTGAAAAATCAATCAACTAAAACTGTCTAAAATTGAAACACTTAAACAAACCTGAAACTTCCCAAAATATAAAGATAGACCCAACACTTTCAATAATATTTTCTTAACCTTAGAGAGAATCTTTTGCTTCTATGTTTGGTGCTACAGATTGAACCCAGGGCCCTTGAGCACACTAAGCATACGTACTCTACCACTGAACCACACACCCATCTCCTAGAGGGAATCTTAGAAAATTTCTTGTGATAAACATTATTTAGTATTTAATGATATCCTCAATTTCACTTCAGAATCCTTTTCTTCTATTAAATTTAGTACAGTTTAGTAAATAGCAATAATTAATCAAATTTTAAAAACTTTTAAAATGAAATTTAAATGTCCAGCTTAGTGAATTATTTCAAAATGAATACTCCCAATTCACTGCCACCCAAGTGAAGAAACAGAATCACCAATAACGGCATTATACCATCTCAGCAAGACTTCCCCAAAGATAACCATTATCCTATGACCCCTTTCTTTCTCTCTCTCTCTTTAATGTATCCACCCTCCTATCTGAACAGACACAGAGAATATTTAAAATGATGGTTACCTAATGCTAATGATGTTTATTTCATCTTTGTACCTTTTCTGCACTGTTTGAACTTTTTAATAATGAGAATTGAATGTATCATTGCTTATAAATTTACCCTGGCACATATTTGCCTGTTCTTTCTAGGAAGATATGGGCAGAATATACATATATATATATTTTTAAAGGGACCGGGTTTCTCCATTCCTTCCCTAAGAAAAAAATAAAGGCCAACAGGCCAAGATAATAACAGGGGTTCATGCTGACAATGGAAATATGGATGAATAGATCCCCCCCCCCCTTTAAAGCAGTAGTTGGGATTGCTCTACCATTGAGAACGTTTCAGGCCTTTTTATTTTGAGATAGAGTCTCACTAAATCACACAGGCTGGCTTCAAACTTGCCAAGCTCAGCTTCCTGAAGAGCTGGGGTTATAGGCATGCACCACTGTGCCCAGTGGCAATTTGCTTTGTCACATTTTCCAATATTTCAAACATTTTTAAGCATTTAATTGGGGATATACAACATGTGTTCTGAAGTCAGAATGCTTGAGTTTAAATCCTGCCTCTAATAATTGTTGTGTAAACTCAGACAAGATATGGACCTCTCTACATCAGTTTCCATAGAAAATATAGTGATTTCTTCAGAAATGTTTGGAAGAATAAATTATCCAACACCTGTAAAGTACCCAAAACTGTGCCTGGGAAAAAACATTCCATATATGTTGTTTCTTATTTCCCTTTTTATACACTTATTTTATCCCAACCTTCCTATAACAAGAACATGCAGGGGTATGTAGAAGCAAATTTTAAGAAGTACAATGCTTTGGTCAGTGCAATATGACTCTAACAAGAGACGTCTAAATAGATAGGCTTCTGGTGTTGGAGATGGAGCTCAGTGGTAGAAGAGCACTTGCCTAGCAAAAGAAAGGCCCTTGGTTTCATACCCAGTACAATAAGTAAATGAATTTTTAAAAATATGGGCTTTCTAACCAAATGCAAGCAAATTTTTCCACTTACAGAAAATGCTGTGTGCTCTCCAGATGAATTCCCAGCAGGGGAGAAGTGACTTGCACGCAGGTATTCTTTTCCTATAGGGCAGGGTGCTCGAGGTTCTGAAGGGTGGTAGGGTGGATGTAAAGGAATAGCTGCTCGGATGGGCTCCCCTAGCTTTCTAGCGCTTGGAACCATACTCACAGAAGGGGTTTCCACTAGTAGGACAAATTAAAGTGGATCTACGATGAAATTCTAAGACATAAATCATTTTACATACACCTACACCTATATAAAATACATTCACATACACTAATCTTTTTAACTTGATTAAAAATAAAAAATACAAAACATAATTAAAGCAGTGATACATCCTTAGCCAACAAGTAGAAATCTAATTAAATCAGAATGAATGTAACCTTAATATTATATAGTATAAAAATGGACCCTGAAAGTTATTTAAAAATAATGAGCTGGGCAAAGTGATACACACATGTAATTCCAGCGACTTGGGAGGTTGAGGCAAGAGGTTCACAAGTTTGAGGCCAGCCTCAGCAACTTAGTGAGACCCTGTCTCAAAAAATAAAGGGTGGGGATATAGCTCAGTGGTAAAGTGCTCCTGGGTTCAATCCCCAAAGAAATAAAAATAATGAAAACTGGAAGCAACCAATGTTTAACGAATGGCTATGTAAACTTATGGTTCATTCACATGTTAGAAAACCAGCTGGCCATTAACAATGATTTTATGTAATACTACCATATAAAAATTCTGTAATAGGAATATTTTTCAAGTACTATATTTTGTTATTCAGTTATAAGTTGAAGACCATCAACTGTATGTATATATACATATACAAATGTATCAGACTGTATTATCCTTAAAAGAAAAACAAAAAAAACCCAAATATTTTGAGAGAAGATGACTTAGATAATAAAACAGTGGAAGAAAAAATATGTGGTGGGGCTGGGGTTGTAGCTCAGAGGTAGAGTGTGCTTGCCTCGCATGCCTGAGGCCCTGGGTTCAATCTTCAGCACCACATTAAAGAAATAAATAAAAATAAAGATACTAAAAATAAAAAAGCACCTTTGCCTTAAAAAAAAAAAAAAGAAAAAAATGTGTGGCCAAAGACCATATTAAGCAGAAATTAGAGCTCAGAATTAAGAAAAAACAATTACAAATAAGATCATGTAAAACCAAAAAGATTCTTATATAGTGCAACTAAGTAAAAAGACCATTAGCAAATGTCCTGGGCAATGACTGTGTCAACCCAGGAATAGACTAAAGAACGAACAACACATTACGACTCACTATCTTCAACAAAGGATGTCCTATCCTTAAACAGAAAACTAGACGAGGGAGGGTTTAACATATCTTCATGTAGTTTTGCAATTGGTGAGGGTGACATTTTTTTAGACTGCTTGTGGACAGGACTTTGAGCACCTAGGAAAGAAAAATAAAGGTAAATTTTTTATCTATCAAAATGTTTGCTAAAAATTATACTAAATGCCAAGAGGAATGTTGAAAGATACCGATTATTTTTAATAACTAACATATTAAAAGGCAGTTCTATAGTCCAGAATCACTTTTACGACTTGAAAACAAGGTTTTACTCAATGTTTCATTACTCTGCTTCAGAAAAATAGGTGCTAGAGTTGTAGAAATGCTGATTGTTATATGGGCATTTCTAGATATAAAGATGTTAAATGAATTAGGGTTTGTGGCTAGTACCATAATCAAAGAGTTACAGTTCAGAAATTAAAATCTAAATTAGATGCCTGTGAATGTGACAGTTGTCTGACATCTTAATTTAATGATAAAAGGAAGCTGCCATAAGCCCTTTCATCAAATCAATCCCAAATACCTTTGCTAGCTTCCTTCTCGACCTTTCCTCCTTTGCCTTAAAAACGTTAAATCAAATTCCACTCTCTACAATTTGAAAACAAGTATAGATTGAGTATCCTTTATCCAAAATGCTTGGCATCAGAAGTGTTTTGGATTTCGGAATATTTGCACATACAGAATAAGATCTTAGGGATGGGCCCCAACTCATTTATGTTTCATGTACACAGCCCAAGGTAATTTTATACACTATTTCTAGTGTTTCCTGAATTTTGACTATGATCTGTTATATGAGGTCATGTGTAGAATTTTCCACTGGTGATATCAAGTCAGTGGCTCACAGAGTTTAAGATTTTGCAGTCTTTCAGAGTTCTGGATTAGAGATGCTTGAATAGTAAATCATCTTTTACTGTTGTACTTAGTTTACATGGCACTTAATATCAGAGGACCCATTTCTAAAATCACCATCCCCTCCACTGTGAATCTATCTGACTTCCTTCAAGTAACGTTCTTGAAATAACTATACTTTACACTTTGCCTGTGATTTCAGACAACTATTCATATTTAGTGCATAATGCTGCTAAAAGTCCTTTACTTTGCCTCTCTCAATGACAACCTCATGTCTTTGGTCTACTGTGATGTTCAGACTTGGGTTTTTGAACATAATTTCTTAGGAGTGCAGCATCCATTCCTTGGAATTAAGAGTATTAGTGCTATAGGGACTTTAATGTTGGTTTAGTCCAATTCTCTTATTTCAAATTTGAAGAAATGGGGCTCAGAAAAGATAAGAACCTTGTCCAAAGTCACACAGCCAGTAGCAGAGTCTGGATGAGAAAGCAGACCACCTGATTCCCAATTCAAAGTACTAATTATGGGGTAGCATTCTTGTCTTTCTATTCAAAAAATACTTATTTGGGATGGGTGTTTTCCTAAGTTTTGAAAAATTATGATGAACAAGAATAATCTTACTGTATATTTTTATGTATCAGCAGTTTTCACATGTAGAATTTAAGTTCCATGAAGGCAGGGATTTGTGCCTGTTTTGTTCCCAACTCTCTCACCACTGCGTGGTATAGGAAAAGCACCAAATAAGTATTTGCTGAATGACTATGATGTGGCCACTTTCCCAGGAATTCACAGTTTACACAACAAGCTATAAGTTACCAAGCAATGTGGGAATGGTGTTATAGAAAGGAAGAGAGAACGCAGAGTTGACAGCCTGAGGCAGGTAGGGGAGGCTGGGCTATGGAGAGTGAGTTTGTCAGGAATAGGAAGAAAGAGCACCCCAGTGGATGAACAATATATGTCAAAGATGAACATGGCATGCAAGGTGGGTAGGATCGTCACAGGGCCTGAAACTGGGAATGAGAGATATTACACAGAGTTCTACTGTGTGTAAGCAGATTACTGGAAATATGGCCTAAAGCCTGGGAGGAAATTTGCTATTGGGAGTATGAACTTATTAGTTGAAATGATGAAAACTGTCCAATTTGGGAAACTATAATTGAAAGGTACTCCAGAATTTTGACAAGACTGTAAAGATACATCCACAATTCTCTTCTCGGGATATCAGGTCCCACAAAGTACATGACAACCTTGCACCCATAGATTTGCCTTGATCTTATGTGCCTCTGTGCTTTTACTTGCCTATGATTTCAGACTACTATTCATATTTAGTGCATAATGGTGCTATTCTGGAATTTCAATGCTGAGGTTCAATTAGGACTCTATTCTTCTAATATTAAAGAGCATACTCTTCGTATTGTTATAACAACATACTGAATAATAACTGATATTAACTACTCACCATTACTTCTTAGAGAAAAGGTGTGTGCTGTGTCTCCGAGTCTAATTATTTCACCAGTGGATTCTGCTTCATCTTCATCCCAAGAGGGTCCCAAAGCCTCAGGTGAGGAGGAGCTCCTAGAAAGAAATTCTCACTCACTCAGGGCCCAGCCTGACCATAGAGGACCCTTCCTGCTTCCAACATCCAGCCTGCAGGTATTCAGATTGCTCATTTGCTAGGTGCAAAAAAATTGAAAAAAACCAGAGCCGGGGAAGTAACTCAGCAGTAAGGTACTTGCTGCATGCCTGCAGCCTGAGATGTACAAAACAAATGATAGTGCATGATCTTCCTCTTAATGCTTATCAATCCTTGCTGCTAGTTTTGTATTGATAGATATATAATGAAAAAAACTGTGTATAAAGTGTCAAGGATGAAATGGACAGAATACATACAGAGAACAGCTAACACTGGTGAATCTAAGGGTGCAGGAATGGAGGGGAGTCTGGTAGGGCATTAATTTTGCACTAAATATCTTTGAATTGTCTCACTTTTGCAATTGTTTTATTTTAAAAAATATAATAATAAATAAAGTCAAGAATTTCACCTTATGATGGGTCTCCTTTGAGACATTTTTCACAATGTACTTTACCTAAAAAAAAGGTATTTGCCAGCCAGGTGTGGTGGTACACACCTAAGATCCCAGTGTCTGGGGAGGTTGAGGCAGGAGAATCGTGAGTTCAAAACCAACCTCAGCAAAAGCAAGATACTAAGCAGCTCAGTGAGATCCTGTCTCTAAATAAAATACAAAACAGGGCTGCGAATGTGGCTCAGTGGTTCAGTGCCCCTAAGTTCAATCCCTGGTACCCCTCCAAAAAAAGGTATTGCCTGTGTTTTTCAAACCATGACATACTCCATTAAAAAATCAAAATTTAGATATTTAAAAGAAAATCACAGGGGCTGAGGCTGTGGTTCAGCAGTAGAACGCTTGCCTAACATGTGCAAGGCCCTGGGTTCAATCCTCAGCACCACAAAAATAAATAAATAAAGGGAAAAAAATATAAAAGAAAATCACAATATTATGTTCAAGTTTTAGTTAGCAAGGAGTACAATCAAATCTGTAACAACAATATATTTTGTCTATGAAAGTAGCATAAATTTTAAAACTGATATTGGTCAATGAAAATGGCTCATGAAGTACCTGCTCTTTCATGCTTCTGGTGGATGTAAATTAGTCATGGCCTCCTTGAAAAACTTGGCAACTTTTATTAATAGCCTTAAAACATTCATACTCTTTTACCCTGAATTTAGCCTAAAGACATGAGAGAAAGGGAGAATAAAAAAAGGCTCCCCTCCCAGGGTCACTCTACCCCTAAACTCTGTCACCAGCCCTTTTTATTTTGAGATAGAGTCTTGCGAAGTTGCCCAGGCTGGCCTCAAATTTACAATCTTCTTGCCTGGCTTGCTTTTTAAGAATTTTGTCGTCACTGTCGTCGTCATCATCATCATCACCACCATCACAAACCTCCACATTATAAGATCAGGGTACTAAATTATGTTATAACTACATGAATGATGATACATAGTCATTATAATCCCAGGTATTCAAGAGCCTGAAGCAGGAAGATAACAAATTCAGGGCTATCCTAGGCAACTTAGCAAGAACCTATCCCAAAATAAGAAAAAGCAAAAGCTAGTGATGTAGCTCAGTGGTAAAACACTTGCTCAGCATGCATGAAGCCCTGGGCTCAAGGGTTCGTGCTAAATAAAGTAAAATAAAATTAAAACTTACTGCAGGGCAGAGGGTGTATGTAGCTTAGTAGTGGTATGCTGGTCTAGCATGCACTATTGTCCTGGGTTCAATACTAAAAACTAGAAAAAAAATATTATAGATAGTTTGACAACTTGGGAAAAGACTGGATGTGTTAAATAAAGATAATGCCTGCATACAGTATGACTTCATCCAAAAAAAAAGTATAAAGGACTAAAATATAACAAAATGTTAACAGCAATATTTAGTTTTACATGACAAATTTCATCTTTTTTCTTGCTGTTAAAGAATTTCTCTAGGGCTGGGGTTGTGGCTCAGTGGTGGAGCACTTGCCTAGCACGTGCAAGGCCCTGGGTTTGATCCTCAGCACCACATAAAAATAAATAAAGATATTGTGTTCAGCTACAACTAAACACACACACACACACACACACACACAAACACACATATATATAAAAGAATTTCTCTGTACTTTGCAAGTTTACTCAAAGGAGGATGGAACAAGGAAAAAATGATGATCCTTTCATGATCAAGGGACAAATGAAAAATGAGTAGGTAATTAAGATGGAGAATTAGTATTACATGTAGCTCATGTTCATAAAACTCCCTCAAAAAGGTATAAAATAGAAGAAGTTAGTAAAAATGTTCACATTAGCTTTTTTGGGTACCATTCTGGTATACTGTGTGCAATTTTAATTCTTAGTAGATGAGAAAGCACAATTTGTTTTGATAAAATTCACAGGCATTGTGGGCTACCTCCCAAAAGAAACTCTTTTCCATGATGATTTGGACTCCTTAGTGCTTTCTAGCTCTTCCAAAGGTTCTCCTTCATGGGATTCTTTAAAATACTGTTCAGTTTCACCTGTTTAAAACAGATTAAAAACAACAATACCAAAAAAAAAAAAAAAAAAAAAAAACCAAGTTAATACCATTTTTTTTTTCTATAAAAGAGGCCAGAAGAGGTAAGTGAGACAACCCCCAACCTATAATGGTAATCTACGCTCCCATGACAGTGAAATTAGAAAGAATCAAATCATTACCTGCAATGAGTTACTCAAGTAACAAAGAAACAAGAAGCTCGTTGCTTTCAAATCAAGGCCTACCATGTATATTATGATATTTTCTTTTTTAAACAATGTGATAGGTTCACTTATCATTCTTTATACTTCTCCATCTGTAAGGGATGTCTGAGGTAATCAATTAAGATGGCAGGAATAATATGATTCTATTAACCTTTTTCAAGTTCCAAGACAACCATGCCTCATGCAAGAGTCAGAACATATCATGGTTTAGATGAAATTTTTCTTAAGACCACTGACCTTTTTCTCCAACCTAAAATACCCAAGGAATACACGCTTTCACCAACAGCATTAATTCACTAGGGCTATGATTTTAGGCGTTATGAGGATAAAATCTGATTCAGATTTACCTCTCTGGATATTCCAATGCGTAATTCTAGACATTTCCTGTTCAAACATCCACCTCATTATTTTCTATTTCTGTATTCACCAAGCAACATTTTAATATCATTTGTCAACACTGATGGTGCATATAGTCTGAGCTAGGCTCTGTGCTAAACGTATCTCCTTACTTAATCTTTACAACAAGCTTCATATGAAAAAACAAGTCTAGAGAGTTTCTCAGACAGTGAGGGTTTGCCTTCAAATCCCTCATTCTTCAATGGTAAATGATAATGCTAGCTCAGGTTTCAGAGAGAAGCTGCCCTGCACTGCTGGCATGACTAATGCTAACAAAGACTTCCTTTCCATTTTGTCAACTGGCATTTAAAAAAAATTTTTTTTTTAGTTGTAGATGGACATAATAGCCTATTTTTTTATTTTTTTATATGGTGCTGAGGATCAAACCCAGAGCCTCGTGCTTGCAAGGAAAGTGCTCTACCACTGAGACAACCCCAGCCCTGTCAATTGTCATTTTGAAGAATCTGATCAGCTCCAGATAATAATGCCAATTAAGTATATTTTGGACCTGCATAAATGAGACTCAAACCTTAGATAACACTGTTCAACTGTCATCCAGGGAGGCGATGTTGAGAGCCGGAGGCGATGTTGAGAGCCACAGCCGAAGGGGCCCCAGCAAACTTCCAGCTGCCAGCTGATGATTGGCTCACAGCGGCCCCAGCAACATCTAGCTGATTGGCTCCTCGGCCCCAGCAACATCTAGCTGATTGGCTCCTCTGCGGTGATGCTCATTGGGCTGTTTCCCTGCCCTTTCAGACCACGGAGCTGCTCATTGGGGGACTTTTTTGGCTCCGCCCACGTGACCCAGCCAATCGGCCTCAAGAGCAGGAGGATTGTGGGAGGTGGGGAGAAGCTTGTGGGGGAGAGAGAGGCTTGTGGAAAGCCGGTGGTGGCAGTTGAGGCTCTGAGGGTTTTTCCTGAGAGGCTGTTTTGTTTGGCGTGTGTGGTTCTAAAAATAAAGTTAGTTTCTTTTGACAAGTGGCTCCTGATTGTGCCCAGCCAGACTGCGGCATTTTAAAAGAGGTAGAAGTATAACCAGGGGCATTATCTGTTTTTAACTGTTTTGGAACACCCACAGTGGCAAAATTTTGTAAGCAATGAGCTATAACATCTTTAGTTTTTTCTCCGGCATGAAGGGAGCCCATCAAAAATCCAGAAGAAGTATCAACTGTAACATGCAAATATTTTAATTTTCCAAATTCTGGCAAGTGTGTGACGTCCATCTGCCAAATATGGTTAGGTATCAATCCTCTAGGATTGACTCCAAGATTAACTTGTGGTAAAAAGGTCACACAATTTTGACATTGTTTTATTATTTGTCTAGCTTGTTCCTTAGTTATTTTAAAACGCTTTTGTAAAGTATTAGCATTGACATGGAACTTTTTATGAAAATTTATAGCTTCTTCTAGTGTAGAGAAAATATGTATGTCATGTGTAGTTTTATCTGCTAAATCATTGCCCAAACTAAGGGCTCCAGGCAATCCTGTATGTGCCCTGATATGTCCTATAAAGAATGGATCTTTTCTGTCCCAGATTAGACTTTGTATAGTGGAAAGCAAAGAGAAAACAGTAGAAGAAGGGGAAATCCTACCAGCATCTTCAAAAGATACTATAGCATTAACTACATACTGACTATCAGAAAATAAATTAAATACAGAATCTTTAAACATCACAAAAGCTTGTAAAACTGCATTAAGCTCTACCTTTTGAGCTGATTGTTTGGGTACTAAAAATGTAAAAGTTTGATCAGGGGTAACTACTGCTGCTGTACCATTATTTGACCCATCAGTGAATATATTTGGAGCATTCATGATAGGTGTTTTTCTTGTCATTTTTGGAAAAATTACAGGATGCAATGACCAAAAAGACAATAAAGGATTAGATGGTAAGTGGTTATCAAATGAAACATTAGATTTGCACATGATTATTGCCCAAGTATTTAACTCATTAGCTAACTCATCAATTTGATTCATAGTATATGGAGTAATAATTTTATTGGGAGAAATTCCAAACACTCCCTTTGCTGCTTTTATTCCTTTGAGTATTAATTGTCCTACAGCCTCAGGATACCTAGTAAGAATAGTGTTAGGAGAATAAGATAAATGTATCCATAATAATGGACCTTCTTGCCAAAATACTCCTGTAGGAATATTTTTTGTTGGTAGTACAATAAATAATAAATAAACTCAGCAACTCCCACCTATCACAGCTCAGCTCACCACATACTACCAACCTTTCTGGGAGGTAGTATCCTTCAGCCTTTCATTACCACTAGACTCACATGAGAGCACTGTCTTCATCCCTCCATCCCCACTGCTCTATCATCGATGAGGCACTATCTTCCCACTGTTGCTGACTTTATAACAGTTCAAATTAATCTTATTTACTTACAGATAGTTTTCTGTCTCTTAATTTTGCTGCTAAAAAGACAAAATGATACAGAGCATCGAAATACCTATTGGTAACCTTGCATTAGGTGAGTTCCACAGGTTAATCACTTTCAATACTTGCCCCCAACTTCCTTCTTTCGTGTCTATTGTATGTATTTAAGGCTGTCTCCCTGACTTAAGTACAAGTTTTTGGTTTTTTTTAAGTCTTTGTTTTTGTTTTGAGAAAAATCAATGACATGCAGCTTTGAATCCTTCCAAAGTACCCAGATTAGCATTTAACACATAACTACACCCAAAAGTTTAGAATTTTAAGAAAAAGAAATTTCCAATGTATACCTTTCAATCTTCCCTTCTGGCTTTTAAATCATTTTAGCAGAAATTGATTAAAGATAGGGAAGTATCTCTAACTAAAAACTTTAAGATTCATTTCAAGTATTAGAATCACAGCACAGGTCTATCCATGATGGCAGAAATTAGAAAAGGTGAGGCAACCCAAATTTTTTATTGTAACTTATATTAGAATTTGTTATTTACTGTGCTGATAATTTTTTGGATAAATTTGTAATATAAGAACGGATAATATATTATTCCATTCATGATCAACAGTATTATTTATTAAAGATGATACAGTCCTTAAGTACTACTGATTAAGTTTAAATAACCATAACACTTTTAGATAAAAATAAGGCAATATTGATATTCATAAAACATGGGCTGGGGATGTGGCTCAAGCGGTAGCGCGCTCGCCTGGCATGCGTGCGGCCCGGGTTCGATCCTCAGCACCACATACAAACAAAGATGTTGTGTCCACCGATATTCATAAAACAAAAACATCACACAATAAATTTTTATAATTTGGGGAACTGGGTTAAAGAGTAAAATAAAAAATATTCAGCCGGGTATGGTGGTGCATGCCTATAATCCCAGCAGCTCAGGAGGTTGAGGAAGGAGGGTCACATGCTCAAAGCCAGACTCAGAGGGGAAAAAAAAAAAAAAAGAGCTGAGGATGTGACGTAGTGCTCCTGGGTTCTATCCTTGGTACCAAAAAGAAAAAAAAAGTATATTCAGGCTGGTAGTCAGGTGCAGTGATGCATGACTGTAATCCCAGCTACTCAGGAGGCTGAGGCAGGAGGATCACAAATTAGAAGCCAGCCTGGCAACTTAGCAAGAATCTGTCTCAAAAAAAGCAAAGAAAAAAGGAAGGAGAAGAAAAAAAAAGCTGGCCATCATGAAATAACAGTGTTGGTAGAAATGCCCCAGTTCTTCCTGCTAATGCCTTAGTAATATCCAAATTTGTAATATAAAATGGTGATTCTGATGTAGGAAATTTTGGAATAAGAAATTTTATGCACTAATAGAACAATAAATAATTCAGGCAGAAATTTAGGTTCCCATTTTAGATTAACTTTAAAGTTATTTATAAGTAACAATCCAAATTAACAAAGGATTTGATGATACAGTTTCCAATCACCTGAAACAGAAACAATTAGAAATATACAATTAAATTTATCAAGCATATTGTATTGGTGATTCTGCTTCCTAAGAAAAATAACCAAAGAGATAAAAGGCAAAAGGGTATGTAATCCTTCTTGGGATTTCTTTTGCTGGGGTTCAAACCCAAGGCCTCATCCACACTAAGTATGCACTCTACCACCGAGCTCTGACCCCAGCCTCTTCATTCTTTTTTTTTTTTTCAATATTTTTTTTTTAGTTTACATGGATACAGTATTTTTATTTATTTATTTTTATGTGGTGCTGAGGATGAATCCAGTGCCCTACACATTCAAGGAAAGCACTCTACCACTGAGCTATAGCCTCAGCCCAGCCCCTCTATTCTTAAACTTACTTTTCTCATGAGATGTTTCACTGATGTGTTCTGTAAGATACTCCAGCAATCCATCAAATATTTCTAGGAGATTCCTGATAGATTCTTTGTCTCCTTTCACAATATTTTCTCCTGAACACAGAACATAAAGCTATTAAAAATGTTAATAAAAACAATTGAGAGCCTCATAATTGGTTTTAGGTTTTTATTTTGGTACTAGGAATTGAGCCCAAGGGCACTTTACCACTGAGCTACATCCCCAGCCCTTAAAATGTTAAAAAAAAAAAAAAAAAAAATTTTTTTTTTTTTTTTTTTAGTTGTAGATGGACATGATACTTTACTTATTTTTATTTGGTGCTGAGGATCAAACCCAGTGTTTCACACATGCAAGGCAAGCGCTATACCATTAAGCTACAATCCCAACCTCTCCCTTCTGATTTTTTTAGGTTCTTGCTAAATTATCCAGGCTGTCCTCAATCTTGCTATCCTTCTGCCTCAGCCTCCCAGCACTGGGATGGAGAACCATACCTGCCTTGAAAGTCTCATAATCTTGAAATGGATATAACATTGTGAAAGAATATATGGATTATAAACTCAGAAGAAATAAAATTATAAATATTAAAAACATTGATTTTGTACTATTTAATTATATCCAAAAAAATAAATAAATAAAAACAATAGGCTTGGATATAATGTTTAATAATTCAATGGCATATTTCTTCTTTTTTTTCAAGAAGCAAAATAACTGGATTTAAGAAAACATTTTCTGCCAGGTACAGTGATGCATGCTTGTAATCCCAGCCATCCAAGAGGCTGAGGCAGGAGGATCACAAGTCCAAAGCCATCCTCAGCAACTTAGCAAGGTCCTAAGCAACTCAACAAGGTCCTGTCTCTAAATAAAATATATAAAAAGGGGTTGGGGATGTGGCTCAGTGGTTAATTGCCCCTGGGTTCAATCCCTGGTACCCCCCCCCCAAAAAAAAAACCAAACTTCTAATAAGAGTCATACCATAACATAAAGCAGCAAAGCAGAACTTTATTAGGCTGGTGGGAAAAAAATGACAGAATAAAATACTTTCAGATTGTGGGATACTATTTATTTGGGTTGGTTTGTTCTAAAGGTAATTGCAGTAGAATAATACCAAAACAAATAAACAAAAAATCAATACTTTTTCATTAGGAATTCATGGTTGTTTTCCCCTGTTTACTTCTATTCATATTGTATAGATCAAACCGTATTTCTGATTAAAACTGCATCCATGAGGTCTGATCCCCAGCACTGCAAAAAAAGAAAAAACACCCAAAATCTCATCCAGGCTCCCTTTCTAAATCTAAATCTAAAAATCCTCTCCCCTTTTTTGGGGTACTGAGGCTTTAAACCGGGAGTGCTTTACCACTGTGCTACATTCCCAGTACTTTTATTTTTTATTTATTTATTTTTGTGGTGCTGGGGATTGAACCCAGTGCATTGTGTTTGAAAGGCAGGCACTCTATCTACTGAGTTATATCCCCAGCCCCTAGTACTTTTTTTTTTTTTTTTTTAATTTTTGAAACAGGGTCTTGCTAATTTGCTGAAGCTGGCCTCAAACTTTAGATTCCCCCTTCCTCTTGACTCAGACTCCTGAGTTACAATCACCATGCTTGGCTAAATCCCTTTTTAATCTCGCCTCATCCTCAACTCTCTAGTCTCATCTCCTACCACATTCATATAATATCCAGAAGTCAATCTTGAAACAATTCCTAGCACAGTACTTGGCCCCTAATAGATTATTAACAAATGCTAAGTTGAAATATTGAATAAAAATGGATTGGCAAAGCGTGGATACTTGACATGTTTAATGTCACTTAAAATGGACTCCAGTCAACATCAGGTATGGATGGAATTTGGCCGTTGTGATGCTCTGGTGATCCCTTTGGGATATCATGCCTAGCATTCTCAAGAATTCAAACCAGAATGGGAGAGGCAGAGTAGAAGTTTGACATCTGAGAAAAGCTGGCCACTCTTAACTTATGATACAAAACAAAACTATACCAGAGTTGGAATACTATATTCTGTTTGAAATAATGAGTGTGAAATCCTGTTTTTAAGCCCTGTGTTTTTCTGGCTTAAAATACATATGCATACCCATGGGCATACTCAAGACTTCTCAGTTTCCAGGATGGGGAGCATACTCTGCCAACCCAGCAATTAAGACTGTTGGCCAGAATGCATTGCTTTGTGGTGGAAGAGAAACTACTTTGCACACAACACAAGGAGTCAAAAGCTGCTCTGCAATCTACTGGAGGAGGTAAGCAGTTTGCAATAACTCATGGGTGAGTGCAGTTTGTGAGAGGCAACTTCACAATAAAAAGTTCTATAAACATATGTATGTTTACAATCTTGCTATAGTATATTTCCAAATTACAAATATCAGAAAATGTCCAACATATTCAGGTGATTTAGTAATTTCAAACTGCAAAGGAACAGGGAAATTCTGGGATCATTTCTTAAAATAATTTATCTCCAAATTGATTTATCCCATTTACTCCCCTAGAATTGAACTTAAATACTAATGACTGTATCTCTGCAAAAATTTGTTCTTGTCAATATTAAGTTGAGAAATGTCAATTTCCTACCCTTATTACCATTTATCTTCTTTAACCAATGTTAAAAAGTACATCAATAGTATACGCCTTCTTTTTGGACTGAAATATAGCTTCAAGTCCCTAAGATTCTCTCTGTTCCTTAGCTTGAAATAATTTACTGGAATAATTCTTATTCACTACTTTTAACAAACATAAGGATTTATAAATATATTTGGTATGCTTATTTTTGGAACACAGCAAAGTATCCTTCATTTTATTTTAGAAAAAGTCTTTAAAAAGCAGCTTATATTTTTAAAAGCTTTTGAATATATAATATGGTTCGAAATTCAAAAAATATGAGATATATTGTGAAAATCTGGGTTCCCTTTCTTGTAACCCTGAAGTTCCCCTTGTTGGAAGCAATCATTATTAAAGTTTTTTAAATCTTTTTTTCAAGAGTCTTTCTGACTGCAATCAACAGGATATATCTGCGTATATATTTTCCCCACCTGTTTTAACAAACTGTAGCATACTCTATACAATATAACTACACTGTGTTTTTCTCACAACATACACTGGAGATTGCTTCTCTAAAATGGAATACTTTGTATGCAAAGATCATTATCAATCATCTTTTAAACCTATTGCGCAGTTCACTCTCCAGAGCTATTATTATTTATCTAAACAGTCCCTATTAATTGGCATTTAAGTGTTTCTAACTTTTAGCTACTAAAAACATGCAGCATGGGTATGCTTTAATATAACAAAACAAAAAATATACATGAAATACATTTCAAATCCAGATCCATCACAAACTCAGTGTTCAATTCTCCTGAAAAGATTTAATGTATGATTGCCCTAAGTATATCAGTTGTCTTGGTTCAGTCTTAGTTTGTCGGTTCTATAAGGTCCCTCATTTGGTTAATTAAACAATATCTAAGGTTCTACCTAATGTTATTTTACTAAGATGCATAATTATCTAATTAAATATACTAACCTGTTATGTGAGACAAGCTAACTTGCAGATAATCCAAGGCCAATGAATCAATCACTGCTTGTACATTGTGGGCATCATCCTCTTGACTCTTGGGAATAGCTATGAGGTCTGTGGAGCAAAAGTCACATTATTTTGCATCTATGAGGATCCAAGTTTTTATCTATTTGTCTTTGACTAGGCTTTTGAGTAAACCCAAATGCAACAAAACTAAGCTGTGCATTAGCTGGACAGATGGTAGTACAGATAAAATCATAAAGCCTGAATTCTACAAAGTAGTATCTTTTTAGTTGAATATTTATTTTTCAATATTATTTAATTGTTTGATACTATACCCAACATATAAACATGTTCTACATAAGTACCATGTAAAAGAATATGCAGATGAACAGGGAAACTCTGGGATCATTTCTTAAAATGAAGTATCTCCAAATTCAAAGGGATGTGAATAGTTGATAAGGAAGGCAAACATAAGCAGAGACTTGACAAAGAAATGAAAGCAGTAAAGGAATCTATGGATAAGAATTCTGAGCTATTTAACCAAGGTCACAGCAAAATGTGCAAATCACAACTTAAAATATAAATTTACTATCTTCTTAGCGAATTAGGGTCAAAATAAACATCAATTCTTATTTGTAATACTGGTTAAGTAGCAGAATCCAACAAATTTCCAAGTTCTGCTCAATTTTTAAAACTTTGAAGATTTATTTACAGAATCAGTGTGACTTTTACAAGGCATTAATATGATTAGTTTAAATGGGGCTGGCCTTCGAACTGATTTGATCAAGGCTATTATTATGAGAGGGTCCCCTAAAATATTCATTAGCATAAAAATACTACATTTGGATAGAAATAAGATGCAGACAGAGAAAATAAAATTTTATAAATATCAAGGGATTTAACTAAAAGAACTAGAAACTTCTGGCCCAAAATACAGACACAATTAGTACCATTTTTTCAGTGAACTTACCCGGTACTTTTTCTCCCAAAATGGATTGATAAAGAGCAATAAAAACATTAGAATCACAATCTTCAAGTGTGTGTATCCTCAGATGTATGTGACATTTAAAAAGAAGGTTATTGGCAATGGTTACCCACTCTGTTGGGGAAAAAGGAGAAAATAAATCTTTACTAGCACTAGGAAAAGTCAAGCACAAAATATCAACAATCTCCACAAAACAGATATTAAACTCTACAAAATAAGAAATTTGTTAAAAAATTTCAAAGACCCTCCTAGTTAAGATTTTTGAAAAGATGTATTGGGATGATTTCCAGAGTTTATAATTTCAGTTTTTATTGTTGCAACCCCAAATCTTCACTTATTTACTATTAGTTTTTATTTTATAAAAGCCTTAAATAGGTGTTTTTACTTAAAAGGTATAAGTAAACGGATTATCATGTTATTTTAAAAAGTTTGCAAATGACAATCTCAAGTTACTAGAAACTAGTTGATGGAGGATGTTTAAAATTCCCAATAGTATTAGTTATGTTTTTACCCAATTATCTTGTGCAAGTCAAGGTCTCTCCGGTGCCCAAAAGGGTGGTGATTAATTTAGGCTGTTAAGAACTGGAATAATGATAATACTAATGCATCTGTTAGGTTTTATTACATTTGATATACATTAAAGAAAATACATGAAATACATTTTTAAAAAATCCCTAAATTCAGAACTAGCATCTTAAAAATACTGTTGAAGTTCTTTGTGGGCTATACCACATCCGGCCCTCCCCCAGTGTTGGGATTATCAAGGTTAAAGATTTCTCGACTAAAGATAATGTAGAAAGCTTGAAACATTTGTTCACTGAAATTATTGGTGATTAAAGGGAAAGTACTTTAGCATTAGATGCATCTCCGGTAAGTAATGGACGCACGTTTTGGAAGCAAATAAGTCTGTGTATCTTGCATACACCAATTTCCCTCCTCATGCCCATTTCTCACAGCTGACCAAACCATGACAACCATTTGGTACTGGAGAAAAGGACGAAGCGTCCTAGACAACCAAATCAATTCGCTTTTCAAAAGCGATGCCAAACAAACCCTTAACTCCAGAGGGCACCAAAACAACAACAAAAAATCCCGCTATTTTGCTTTGGCAAAGGCATCGACATATCTTAAAAAATATCACGTCTTTCAAGAACAATATAAATGTAGGTTCGGCCTCAGCGCCCACAATGCAAGAGCGGAGAACACACTGACAGTGGCTGGACATTCCAGAGAAATACAAGTCCGAGAAGATCTTTCTGACTGCTGTATAGCAGCCAGGATGCGGATGTCCTACCAGCTTCACCACAAGACCCCTCTTTCACAGCGCACGTCGCTGTCCGACTGCCTTGAAGCACAGAAGTAGTAAGGCTGAGACCCTTATCCGGAGAACCCGCGACTGCGACCTTGTGCCATACGGTCACGAGCTTCAGGGGCAGCCCAGACCCAGTACTGGACCGCCAGAAAGTTGGACAGCTTAAGTCCACACACCAGGGATCCAGGCCGAGACTCACCAGCCTCTGAGCCAGACATGTCGCGGAGACGGGTCGCCGCCGGACTCCAAGGCGGGCTCGCGGGTGACGGCGTCCGGTTAGGGCCACACTGCGCAGACCCGGAGCGAACAGAAGGGGGAACGGACCACATTGCGGGGAAGGAGGGGTGAAGAAGGGAGGGACGTTAAAACGGCTCCTCGCCGCTGATTGGTCATTACAGGAACACTTCCTTTCGCAGCACGCGACTAGGCAGCAGTTTGCGGGCTCTAAGAAACCATTCCCCGCGGGCAAGATCCCGCGAAAGTGTTCTCAGGGAGCCGGGCTGGGCAGGCCAGGTCATCCAGCAGCCCTGGCCCGTCTCCCGGGGGCAATAGAACTGCACTTCCGGTGAGCTCAGTTAGTTTGTGTTCCTCCG
Organism: Marmota monax; assembly: GCF_021218885.2. NCBI lineage: Eukaryota > Metazoa > Chordata > Mammalia > Rodentia > Sciuridae > Marmota > Marmota monax. The sequence continues at coordinate 834,752 of NW_026695045.1, forward strand.
CCAACCGAGGAAGTAGTGCGGTCCGCTCACCCCATGGGGCAGTCACGTGACAATATCAGGCTCCGCCTTCTCACCTCAATTTGGTTATGGGCGTGGGGGCTCTTGCGGAGACGTAAACATCACCAAGTGGGGCGAGTGGGTTGGATTGTGCTGGCCTTTTTATAGCCTGGCTAGGCTTAAAAAAGGGCAGACTAGCTCGCTTGAGGTGTGGAAAGGCAAGAAAAAGGTGAAGTTAAGAGACTGCAAGATGAGGCAACCCAATGATAGATGGGCTCAGACGTGAAAGGGGCGAAAACCGGGCAACTGTGAGGGAGCGACCGCGGGGGGAGGGGTGAGAACATGGCGGATTCCGGAACGCCGGCGGGAGTTGCGGCCTTTGCGCGGGGGGCGGGGTGATTAGGTCATAGAGCGGCTCCCAGCATTCTTTGCGGTGGAGGAGGCGGTCCAGACTATAAAACCGGCTGCCGGGACTCGGCCGGCACCTCATTCATTTCCACCGGTCTCTGGTCGTTTAGCTCCAGTTGTTGTCATCGCGGTTCCTCCGCCGCTGCCGCCCCCTCAAGGCTTCGTCGTAGCCGAAGCCACTAACAGCGACTCGTCGCTCCCGATTCTCTTCATTTCGTTCCCCGCCAACCGCAACCATTGACGCCATGTCGGGTTATTCGAGTGACCGAGACCGCGGCCGGGATCGAGGGTGAGTGTGGGAACTAACCTGTCAGGCCGGGTGGGTGGGGGATGGGAGGGCGGGTGAGGGGGGCGGCGCGCGGAGGACTCGGCCTTTTCGGCCCATCTAGGGCCTCAATGGAAGGCTTGTGCCATTTTGATATTCAGGTAAAAGCCGTTGGAAGAGATTTGCCAGTTAATTGTCCTCAAGATGGCTTTTTGCTGGGGGGTGGGCAGGGAGCCCCCGGAGCCTCGGATTTAGCAACTGTGGGGGGAATCTGGACATTCGTTCTGCGTGGGGAGGAAAGCGCGACGCTTCGAGGCCACGGCGCCGCCGATAGGTGCAGCCTTTCGGGAGGGGTTTTGGGGGCGCCGGGTAATGTGTGGGCGTTGGGGGGCCGCTTGCGAGGCCATCGGTGCGCGGGAGGGTGTCCGGCGCTGGGGAATCGGCCTCGTGTCCGAGCGGCGAACACAAAATGCCGGCCTTGGACATGGCGGCGGCGCCTTTGTTACCCCGCCCGGCGGAGGAGCTCAAAATGGCAGCGTCGAGAAAATGTGGCGCAGAGAGAAATGCGAGACAAAGGGGGAAGCGCCGCCCCAGCGGGAACGCCGCCCGGCCGGCTCCGCCCGGGCCGGGACTCCTCCCCCGGTAGTCGCCGGCTCCTCCTTCTCTTTTTCCTCGCGTTATATAATTTTGCTACCTTGGTCGGGAGCTCTTCCGCGGGGTTCCCCCACTTCAGTTCTCCTGCGTGATTGTACCCGAGAACACCCTCCTCGTTTGGCTGCTTTCACTACTAGGGCTGTCCCGTTATCTATCAACACCAAAGCTGCTTTGCTTGAAAACAGCCGCAAAAACAACATCGTTGTTAAGCTGCTTCCTTCTTGTCTTTCTCCTACGTAATTCTTAAACTCGCGGGAAAGACTAATAGTAGATGCAAGCTGTTTACGCTTGTAATCTGAACTTATGCCTTTTGGGCAGCCAGTTTCCCACCTATGAATCCTAGGCTGTTTGGCCCCAATAGTGTGTACTGGGACCAGGGGAAGTGAGACATGCGACGCCAATTGTGGCTGTCAAGAGAATGACTGTTTCTAAGGATAAGTGATGGGCCTATCCTTAAGGAAGGACTCAGGTTGTATATCTGCATAAGGATACATTAGCCAATGTCAAGGGATAATAAGTGAATGTGTATTCGAATCTGTGGATTTTGGAAATGTAAATAACTTTTTTCCCTAATTTCAGGTTTGGTGCACCTCGATTTGGAGGGAGTAGGGCAGGGCCCCTATCTGGAAAGAAGTTTGGAAATCCTGGGGAGAAACTAGTTAAAAAGAAGTGGAACCTTGATGAGTTGCCCAAATTTGAGAAGAATTTTTATCAGGAACACCCTGATTTGGCTAGACGCACAGCAGTGAGTAATTTCTTATGGTTTCTAGTAAGTCAGAATTTGATAGGTATCTTGAAAATAGCTCCAGTTTTGGGAGAGTTAATTCTTTGACTTGGGGAAGAGGTATGACTTGCAAACAGGTGGCTTTGAATTTTCCATGTAAGATAGGTGGGGTGTAATAGGACAGGTGGTTTAATATTTCTGTATGTGAATGTAGTTAAAGTTCACTTGGGTCCGTTATAAGATTTTTTTGTTGGTGGTGATCTAGTTAGAGTCTAACTAATCTGCCCTAATTTGTTTTGTAGCAAGAAGTAGAGACATACAGAAGAAGCAAGGAAATTACAGTTAGAGGTCACAACTGTCCAAAGCCAGTACTGAATTTCTATGAAGCAAACTTCCCTGGTAAGTGCTAGTTCTCAGTTTCCATCCCCTTTCATGTTCCATCCTTTTTCTTGGTATTAAAATTTTTTACTGAAATTATTTTATTGATGACAGCAAACGTCATGGACGTGATTGCAAGGCAAAACTTCACGGAACCCACTGCAATTCAAGCTCAGGGATGGCCAGTTGCTCTAAGTGGATTGGATATGGTTGGAGTAGCACAGACTGGATCTGGAAAGACATTGTCTGTAAGTTACAGTTTAGTCACATTGTAACTTTTGGGTTAACTGGATGGTAAATACCAAGGAAGATGGAGGTAAAGGAAAAATAGCATTCTGATGTGTTCTTTCATGGTCCTTCTTTTCCAATAGTATTTGTTGCCTGCCATCGTCCACATCAATCATCAGCCATTCCTAGAGAGAGGTGATGGGCCTATTGTGAGTATATTTTTTAGATATTTGGCCAGCAGGATATTGTGGAGATGGGTAGGCTGTGTAGCAAACAATTTCCTAATTTGTTGTGCTTTTATATGTAGAGGTGTTAGTATTTTCGTCCAATTTAGCTTGAGCTACCTTAAGTATTATAAAGCATAAATAATCTGCCAGTACAAATTTAGCATTTTAAAGCAAGTATACACCTGGTTCAATTCCTAGTACCCCTCTCCCACCCAGAGAAAAAACTTCACAGACAGACCTAGTATCGAAGCCTGCTTAAAAACTTATTTCTTTTCCTTAGTGTTTGGTGCTGGCACCAACTCGGGAACTGGCCCAGCAGGTGCAGCAAGTAGCTGCTGAATACTGCAGAGCTTGTCGATTGAAGTCTACTTGCATCTATGGTGGTGCTCCCAAGGGACCACAGATCCGTGATTTGGAGAGAGGTATGCAATTTAAAAGGTTTTCCTCATCCTTAGCAGTGACATAAGTTCTAGGTATTAGTTGTATTTATCCATTTATTGAAGGTGTGGAAATCTGTATTGCAACACCTGGAAGACTGATTGACTTTTTAGAATGTGGGAAAACCAATCTGAGAAGAACAACCTACCTTGTCCTTGATGAAGCAGATAGGATGCTTGATATGGGCTTTGAACCCCAAATAAGGAAGATTGTGGATCAGATAAGAGTAAGCACCCTTGTATATGTTGCCTTTCAGACTCAATTCTGAGTGTTTTAGAGTACAATTTCATCTCCTCTCCCCCATTTTTCAGCCTGATAGGCAAACCCTAATGTGGAGTGCGACTTGGCCTAAAGAAGTAAGGCAACTTGCTGAAGATTTCCTGAAAGACTATATTCATATAAACATTGGTGCACTAGAACTAAGTGCAAACCATAACATTCTTCAGATTGTGGATGTATGTCACGACGTAGAAAAGGATGAAAAGTTAGTATTTTATTTTTGATTCTTATAAAAATCTTACGCAGTGAACGAATCATCGTGTCATGGGTCCTCTTAAAAATGACTTTAAGGGGCTGGGTTGTAGTTCAGAGGTACATGCATGAGACATTGGTCTAGGTTTGTCCCCAGCACCACATAAAAATAAGAAAAAGATACTGTGTCCACTTATAACTAAAAAAAAAAAAATTGGTTTTTGTAAAAAGTGACTTTAACTTGATAATATGAATGTATTTATTTAAAATTATTCTGCCAATCCTATCACCATTGATCTGCTTTTAAAATGCATGATTTTTCGTTTATCTCCAGACTTATTCGCCTGATGGAAGAGATCATGAGTGAGAAGGAGAATAAAACCATTGTTTTTGTTGAAACCAAAAGAAGATGTGATGAGCTTACTAGAAAAATGAGGAGAGATGGGTAAGTGGGCTTCCTCAGTTGAAATAATTTTAGGAAAATGCAAGTGATGAATCTTGGGTTTCATTTATGGGGATCATATGATAAGAAAAATTGTCTTATTTCTGGTGAAATGAAAGAGGTCTGCTACCTGAAATGCTAGAATCTGCCTCAGGTTTTAAATGTTAGTCTGCTAATGTAGCTTTTTAATCTAGGTGGCCTGCCATGGGTATCCATGGTGACAAGAGTCAACAGGAACGTGACTGGGTTCTAAATGGTAAGTATTTAAAAATATAGAAAATTTCTTATTAATTTGGATTTTTTTGCTCAGATTAATGGTTTTATATATATATATATATGCCTTCCTTTGTAGAATTCAAACACGGAAAAGCTCCTATTCTGATTGCTACAGATGTGGCCTCCAGAGGGCTAGGTTAGTACAAACTCGCATTCATGGCTTGGTTTCCCAGAAGATCTCCATGTAGTTTTTTTAAAGAAAGTTTATTGCTTTCTTTAACCTCTGCATTTTTTCCAAGTTTTTTTCACATAAAGGTGCAGTCTTTGTGGCAAGGCCTAGGCATGACAATCGGAGGACTCGAGGGGGATGGAGGACTAGTGATCGGCTGGCTGCTTCCAGTCGATTAGAGAGGTGAAAAGCTGAAAGTGTGCCAGTAATCTTCAAAGGGCAGAACATACCATCTCTGCCCCATAAACTGTTCTCTCCGGGGGAAAAAAATGGAAGTTATCCTCACAGTTCACTGCCGTGGTATTTCTTCTGTCCCATGCTTTGCATGATTGCCATGGTACAGCATTGTTTCCAAATGTTTACTGTGATCTGTGGGTCTTTGAGTTTCAGTGAGTTTGCTGAAATGTCGAAGAAATATTTCCAAACTTCAATGTTCAATGAAATTTTTGTTCAAGTTTGAAATGGAGAGAGCAGCTTTAAAAGGTACTAAGCCTTTTACAAATTGGTGAGTACTGGCACATGAGACCTAGAGCAGGAGCAACTTCTCACACTTAGTCAGTGGGAAAAGAAAGCAGTGCTTTGAAAGTTCCTCCCTCACCTACACAGTAGTCGTCATGTCGAGACCTGCCAGAGAGAGACACATTCTCAAGTGAATCCTGGCTTCTTGGAAGCGCTTGCCTAGACGAGACACAGTGCATAAAAACAACTTTTGGGGGACAGGTATGTTTTTCTTGCAGCTGCGGTTGTAAGGTCTTGGCAAGACAAGCAGTGTGGCCCGAATTTTGAACTTCTGATGAGTGTGTAATGCAAAGGACCTTGTACGTTTTTGTTCAAAGGTCCTCAAAATGAGCACATGAAGAGGTTGCTGTGAAACTATAAGTGGCCCTACTGCGCAGAAGCATTCAGATGTCACTTGATGATCTGTAAGGGGACTTGGCCGATTTGGGAATGTGCTAGGGAGAATACATATTGCTTTCGACAGGTGCTATCACTGGGTGGGCAATGACCTGTACAGATGCCATGTGCTTTTTTTTTTTTTTTTCTTTTTTTTTTTTTTCAACCTCAATGGTATTCCTACAGAGAATGGATAACCATTTTAACTGTATTTTTTGCAGCCCGTACCTTCTTGGGAATACAATTGTCTAACTTTTTATTTTTGGTCTGGCTGTTGTGGTGTGCAAAACTCCGTACATTGCTATTTTGCCACACTGCAACACCTTACAGATGTGGAAGATGTGAAATTTGTCATCAATTATGACTACCCTAACTCCTCAGAGGATTATATTCATCGAATTGGAAGAACTGCTCGCAGTACCAAAACAGGCACAGCATACACTTTCTTTACACCTAATAACATAAAGCAAGTGAGCGACCTTATCTCTGTGCTTCGTGAAGCTAATCAAGCAATTAATCCCAAGTTGCTTCAGTTGGTCGAAGACAGAGGTTCAGGTAAGGCTACTTCAATAAGATATATGGGTAGTTTTGGGATCACATTGCTATCTACAAATCCACTTAAATGGAACCTGGAGGGTGAGTAAAATTTTGAAATTTCTGTTGTGAAACTGTAAAACCCACTTCAAACCTAGCATGAATAGAGCTACCCAATTCTTTCTGTGTTCGCAATAATTTGTGCCATAGACCTAATTGATCAATTTGCAATTATTTTCTTAACAGGTCGTTCCAGGGGTAGAGGAGGCATGAAGGATGACCGTCGGGACAGATACTCTGCGGGCAAAAGGGGTGGATTTAATACCTTTAGAGACAGGGAAAATTATGACAGAGGTTACTCTAGTCTGCTTAAGAGAGATTTTGGGGCAAAAACTCAGAATGGTGTTTACAGTGCTGCAAATTATACCAATGGGAGCTTTGGAAGTAATTTTGTGTCTGCTGGTATACAGACCAGTTTTAGGACTGGTAATCCAACAGGGACTTACCAGAATGGTTATGATAGCACTCAGCAATATGGAAGTAATGTTCCAAATATGCACAATGGTATGAACCAACAGGCATATGCATATCCTGCTACTGCAGCTGCACCTATGATTGGCTATCCAATGCCAACAGGATATTCTCAATAAGACTTTAGAAGTATATGTAAATGTCTGTTTTTCATAATTGCTCTTTATATTGTGTGTTATCAGACAATAGTTATTTAAGAAACATGGGAAATGCAGAAATGACTGCAGTGCAGCAGTAATTATGGTGCACTTTTTCGCTATTTAAGTTGGATATTTCTCTACATTCCTGAAACAATTTTTAGGTTTTTTTTGTACTAGAAAATGCAGGCAGTGTTTTCACAAAAGTAACTGTACAGTGATTTGAAATACAATAAATGAAGGCGATGCATGGCCTTCCAATAAAAGATATTTGAAGACTGAATTAAGTGGAAATTGTACTTTATTTTACACATTGTCATGTAAAACTTGGCTTAGATGGTATGGGTTTTTGGTTTTGCTTTTTAAAAAAAAAAAAAAACTAAAGTGACTGATTTTTCCATTGGGAAATGGGAATCAAGAGGCCCCTTTAAAATGGGATGATTAAGGTAAATTTACGATTTTTTGACTAAATTGTATAAAAGCTTTGTCAGTAAGCTTCCAACATCAGGGAGTCATTTTTAATAGCCTGTTTTCCTTATTTGTTAGGATGAAAAAACAGTAGTAAGATAATAGAATCACCTGTATGGAATTGGAACAAACATGTATGACTGTTCTTTTGCAAAGTCTATAAAGAGCTTCAAATAACTTGCTTTTTCAAGAAGATTGTATCAGCAGCTGGGTATATAGCTCAGCTCAGTTGGTAGAGTGCTTTCCTCACATGCAAAAGGCCCTGGGTTCAATCCCCAGTACAATGAAAAAAGAAAAAAATTCATGCTCTTGACTGTATTGTGAACAACAAACATTTAAGCCTGAGAGCTGAGTCTTTACTGATTGAATATGCATAATGTCCTTAGTGCAGATTACTTGTAGATTCTAGTCTTTAAAGACTTTTCAGGTCTCTTGGTCATACTGAGAGTCATGAATGTCCTCATAATTCAGGGAGTTCTAGAGGTCTTCAAACTGTAAGGTCTATTCATACTCTTAACGGGGAAAACCTCATCAAAATGTTTAATCTGAGGCAACATAACCAAAAGCACAGTGAATTATACAGGTCAGGTCTTCATGTTAGATTCTACATGAGTTTATTGCTTTAAAAGAAAAAAAATCCAGGGGATAGTATTAGAGTTAACTTTGGTTCACCCACCTTTCTAATTTTACCAATGACTACTTCCCTATAAGGTCTGTTATATGTTTACCTTAGGATGTGGAAAGTCTAAAGGAGTCTTCATTTAAATTCTGAGGATTAAGTTGAGGCTTTGATGTTTAATGCCTTACCTCTAAAATGTAAAATGAGAATATGCTTAGGGTGGGGGCTGGGATAGGGAGTGGTATTTCTGGAACTAATAAACATTGAAAACTGAATTCAGCCTCTAGTACCCTGCCTGAATAGTTTTCAGTGGCATGGGTTAGTCTTGTGATTTTTAACTTAGAAAAAGCTTTTGGGATAGGTTGGAGCACTTATTACATATTTATTGTTTAATGTCTTTAACATGAGCCTTTTTAATTTGTAAACATATGGAAGTGATTGTGGGACTGTGGAAAAAAAACATTTACCTATTTACCTTTGAAATTTTAAGACAGTCCACTTTTTAGCATGTGTGTTGTGTCCAGCCTGTGGTTGTCTTTAATAAATGTGATTTTTTTTTCCTCCCCATTCTCTTCCTTTATTTATTTGCGAAGAAGCCTCTTCCCTAGTGAATTAGTGTAGAACAACATTTATTACTGTAATTGTTGACCTTCTCTCTCCCCCATCTGTTTGTTAACACCCACTTTGTAAGGAATTATTTCTTGAGCCTGTCCTACAACTTTTCCATGATCAACGTCCCCACCCCACTTTTTGGGATTGAAGTCGGGAGCATTTGACCATTAAATTACATCCTCATCCCTTTGGAGACAAGGACTGGCCAGCTGGCCTCAAAAACACATCCTGCCTTTTGAGTTGCTGGCGTTATAATTATGTGCCACCCGGGCCAGCAACGACAAAATATAACTAATTGAATTGCTAAACAGCCCCTTCCTTGGAACCTAGTGAAATGTAGCTTGTTACTCTCTACTGGGCCTATTAATCTTAAAACTTTCCAGAACCACCTAAGGGAAGCTATTAGGAAATGAACTTTGGAATCAGCTACTTTTTATCTCTGGCTGTATTTTCCCACTAAGCAATTAAAGTCTCTTCCTGTTAAAAAAGTGATTGTAAAGTCATCACATGTCTGCTAGATAGGTGGTTGAGGGTTCTGATCTTGGGAGTCTAAACCCAGGCAAACATCCCCTTTTGAAAAAGGCTGCTTGTACGTTAGGGGTTCTGTATCAGGGGAGGGCTTTTTTAAAACACAGCTGGAGGGATGGGGGTCATAGCTCAGTGGCAGAGCGCTTGCCTAGCATGTGTGAGGCACTAGGTTCCTATCTTGGCACCCAAGTCCATTGATTTTACTAAAGTATTAAAAAAAAAAAAATGGCTGGAGCTCAGTTCAAGACCACTCCAGGAGCTTTCTACCGGCAGCATTTGCCCTGAAAGCCTGGGTCTAAACCATCATAATGGTTAATTTTTTTTTTTTTTTTTTTTTTAATTTGGTGGGGAGGGAGTACTGGGGATTGAACTCAGGAGCATTCGACCACTGAGCTGTGGCTTTTAATCTGTCTCCTTTTGATCACCGGTGCTGACCTTACATCACGGGTCTCACTACGTTGCTTAGCGCCTCGCTTTTGCTGAGGCTGGCTTTGAACTCGCGAGCCTCTGGGAGTACAGGCGTGCACCACTGAGTCTGGCTAAAACCTTTTTAAAAATGGAAGCCAAATTTTATTTTTGTAGACACCTAAGATTAAGTAGTTTATTTAAATGGTGGTTTGGAGAACACAAATTTTGGTCGTATTTCCGGATTTCAAAGTATGGAAGTTAAAGTTGACTCAAGTGACTGCAGGACGCTGGTGAAAATTAGAAATGAGATACGGGTGAAAAAGGACCAATGACCAGCAATTGCCGGCAGGGGAGCCGGGGCGGGGGGCCGGCGCTACTAAACTGCTGTGAGTAGGTAGACAGTAAAGAGCCCGTGAGCAACACCGGGCGGGGCAAGCCGGAAGTGGCTGTCAATTCAGTGATTCACTTCCGGAGGCGGGTCCTTCCAGCGCATGCTCGTTTCCATCGCCTGCGGCGTCGTCCTCGAGAATTGCTACAGTTTGTGGCAGTTTGTTGGGCTCTTCACAGTGATGGGGTGTCGTGCTCTTTAACTCTTGAAGGAGATGCGCTCTAATGTAGCCATCAGGGCCTGCCGAAAAGTCTGCAGGTGTCTGTTGTCTGGGTTTGGGGGTCGAATAGAAGGGAGACAAGCCGAGCGTTTGGCGGAAAGGAGTGGCTCCCTCGGAGGGCACCCGAACGCCCACGCGGAGCTCGCCCGGGGCTGCGAGGAGACGGAAGCCCCCGAGTCTGCAGAGAGTGAGGCGCTGGTGGAGGTTTGTCAGAGAAGGCATTTTCTTAGCGGAACTAAGCAGCAGCTTAGCCGAGATTCTCTTCTGAGCGGGTGCCACCCGGGTTTTGGACCTTTAGGCATAGAGCTGCGGAAGAACCTGGCCGCAGAATGGTGGTCCTCGGTGGTGGTGTTCAGGGAGCAGGTCTTCGCGGTGGACGCCGTCCACCACGAACCAGGCCCTTCACTGCCGGGAGACGGCGCCTTCAGGTTAGTTTCGGCAGAAACTCTACGAGAAATCTTGCAAGACAAAGAACTGAGTAAGGAACAGCTAGTAGCATTTCTTGAGAACTTATTAAAAACTTCTGGGAAACTCCGGGAGAATCTTCTTCACGGTATGGTTCTTCACGATTTCATGCTTCAAAAACAGGTTTGGGGTAGAAAGGCAATCTCACTAAGTTTGGGGATTGCATCTGGTCCTTTTTTTCCCCCCATGCAAAGGAAGTCATCTGGGACTCGCCTCACTGAAGTGGTCCGTGGAGCAAATTGGTCCATGGAATTATTACTGTTTCTTAAAGAATTTGAATGGAAGAAGCTAGTAATGCTCTCAGTTTCACCGAGCAACCCCATAGACTTTTACAGCTCAATTGAATAGCCTAGAATTAAGAGCTGAGTTCAATCAAGTGTTTGAACCATTTGCTCATTGTTAACAAAAATGTTTACAAATATTTCCACAGTTATCTAATTGACTAATCAAAAGGTTTTTCTTTTCCCGCTTGAGCAAAAGGAAAAATTCATCCTTTCTCCCCAAATTAATCTTACTGAAAACTGATCTGCAGACTGGTTTGACCCTTTAGGTAATGTTTGAGTTTGCCAACTCTTAAGACTAATCAAGCTGTATAAGTATTTGTTGAGTGAATACACAGTAATTTGTGGGGCATTGTTGGCCTTTAAAGTCAAACACAACATAATGCCAAAATTCTGAAAGAAAAAAGGACCTCAGGTTCTTTACAGGACATACTTGCTGCCATAGGGTCTCATTTTTGTGAAATTTTGTCCTTGCCATCTTAGTACTATAGAGTAACTTAAAATATCGTAAACATCCATAGTTATGCCCATATTGTATCCTTTTAAAGATTTTCTTAATGAAATAAAGCAAATAAAAACAAACTGGTCAGATGCTGAGGTTGTGACTCAGTGGTAGAGTGCTCACCTAGTATGCATGAGGCACTGGGTTCGATCCTCAGCACCACATAAATATAAAGATATTGTGTCAACCTAAAACTAGAAAATAAATATTTTTAAAAATTGGTCATCAGTATGATGGTTTATATTCATAACACTTTATTTCATGATGGCTTTACTTTGGGATGTTGAATCACTATCTGCTCATTTACCATGACCAGGAAACAGATCATCTTCTTTCCTGTCTGTTAAATGGAAGCATGGTCTTTCCAGGTGCAGAATTAGAAAATGAAACATCCATTCATTTGAGCATCTATTTAGTTAGGAAACTTACTTGATTTAACTGCCAGTTCCTTAGTTGTCTAGTGTTTTTAGCTTAAACTTTCCCAGTTTGCCTTTTTTTTTCTGTTCCAAGTGCCTTTGTGCCCTTCCATCCCATATCTGAACTGTTGTGATACCCTCTACTTATAAGTTTTAAAAGTTTCTTAGCCATTCTGTCTCCAAATACTGCCCTGCGCTATTTTTATGCCTATATGTGGCTAATTATGTTAGACCTTTTCCCCATCTTGTCATCAATTTTCTTCAACACATTAACCATGTTTTAATGTTCATGTCTAATAACTCTAATGTATCTATTTTTATTATCTGTTTCTCTCTGAGCTTTTGGTCATTTGGACTCTGATATTCTAGGTAATTCATACATAAAAAGTTGTAGAGATAAATTGAAGTTACAGGTGGTGGTTTCTTACTGGAAGGATATACTTTTGCTCTGGCAAATACAGAGAGGGAGTGGGGTGCATAGCTTCTTTTTTTCTTTCTTTTTTTCTGATACCAGAGATTAAACCCAGGGGGACTTAACCATTGAACCACATCCCCAACCCTTTTTATTTTGAGACAAGTTGCTGAGGGCCTCATTAAGTTGCTGAGACTGGCTTTGAACTTGTGATATTCCTGCTTCAGTCTCCCAAACCTTGTGATGCATATGTTCTTAACAACATCAGGGACTCAGCTGATGAGGGATGTGGCTTCAGATCTTCACCTCTAGTGTGTAGTCCTGTTGGTGTCCCCAGTGAAAATTGGGTATTTACCAGGCCTGTTGGGTCACCAACAACAAGTTTTGTATTTCCCAGTAACAGCATTCAGCAGGATGCTCTGCTACTTGGGGAATTTGAAGAGAATCACTAAATATTGAGTTTACCTCTCTGTTCTTCCCTACTTTCCAGATCTTGGACCCTCATATTCCTTTCTGCCTTGGTAATGTCCTGTCTTTACACAGATTTTAACAAAATTTTGACCAGTATCTCTCATTACAACTTAGTTTCCCCAAATCAGGTAACGTGCAGTGCTGTAATTTACTGAGATGTAATCTGAGTGCACAAAGAACTTTTTTTACAATTCTAAGTAGAAATGTTATAATTCTAACTCTGAAATTATTTAATGTATATTAGAGGATAAAACAAATAGGTAAATGTTATTGGTACCAAGATTTTCACTGTAAGAGAAAAGGCAAAAATAAAAGGGAAGGCAAGGATAAACTGTAATGTTAATTGTGAACTGGGAATATCAGCATGAACTCATGTAAAACTACATATTTCTCAACTGTCTTTATTGAAAGAGCATAGAAGCAATGATATTCCATAGCAATGAGCACACTTAGCTCTAAGATCTTAATTTCTAAAATGAACCAATGCTTGGAGAAGTGGCTGATTCCAGGTCTTGGGCAGGAAAAGTACTAGGTGAGTTTGGAACACTTAATGGGACTAGAAAGCAAAGGGACACAGAAGCTAGCTTGATTTTGCACAAATTGAGCATTTAAAAAACATTGATCACGATGGATCATAACGCACTACGTAAAATAAATCTTACAGCCCATAGTGTTAATTAAAAAAATAATAATGAAGCCAAGGGTAGAGAAGAAGGGGTAGAAAAAGCATTTGTTTTAAAATATCAGGTGGGATATTATTGGAAAGCAGGATATTATTGGGGAGTAGATACTTACTACCTTAACTAAATAATCAAATTTGGTTGTGTAAGTATTGGAATAATGTGTGCTTTCCTGCTAAAAATAGTTAGCTCAAATTCAGTCTTAAGAAAACAGTAGATAGGGACTGGGACTCAGTGGTAAAGGGCTTGCCTAGCACATGTGAGGTGCTGGGTTTGAACCTCAGAGCCACATAAAAATAACTAAAGATATGTGTAAAAAAAGAAAACAATAGACAAATTACAAATGTGAGATAATGAATGACAGTCTGGATTAGAAAGCAAATGACAAAAATGTCATTGAAAGCAAAGTTGAGTTGGGAAGTCTTCTCAAGTCTTCTCAGTGGAAAGATTGAAGAAACCTATGGGGCTGGGGATGTGGCTCAAGCGGTAGTGCGCTCGCCTGGAGTGCGTGCGGCCCGGGTTCGATCCTCAGCACCACATACAAACAAAGATGTTGTGTCTGCCGAAAACTAAAAAAAAATAAATATTAGAAAATTCTCAAAAAAAAAAAAATAAAATAAAATAAAATGCAGTACATGGACCTTAATTAGAAAGAAAAGAGCAAAAAATGATAATTTGGGTGACAGAATAAAATATCAACCATGTGGGCTGAGGTTGTGGCTCAGCAGTAGAGCGCCTAGCACATGCGAGGCCCTGGGTTCGATCCTCGGCACCACATATAAATAAATAATATAAAAGTATTGTGTCCAACTACAACTAAAATAAATATTAAAAAAAATATCAACCATGTGCTGAATGATACTGTGGTTAATTTTTAGGTGTAATAAAGGTAAGCCGAGAGTAGTTTTTGTTTTATAGGAGTTGCATGTTGAAGTGTTTGGGTGAGAATAAGAAAAAGAAAACTTGGGAAAATGTTGATTATTGATGATTTTAGGTGAAGGGTATGCAGGTGTTCATTATATACAAGTGTCTACTATTCTTTCAATTTTCTTACAGATTTGAAAATCTTCAAACTAACAGTTTGGGGGGAACTACCAAAAATTAAGTGGTAATTTAAGATTTCTCTTCATTAGCTCCATGCTACTTACACTGCTGTGTTAACATTACACTATTAGTTTGTCTACAGATAAAAATGATTTGAGGGATGGGGATATAGCTCAGTTGGTAGAGTGCTTGTCTTGCATGCACAAGGCCCTGGGTTCAATCACCAGCACCAAAAAAAAAAAAAAAAAAATTTGGATTTCTAGAGTAGATTTATACATGACTGGTGTGTTTTTTGACAGGTGCCTTGGAGCAGTATGCTAATTGCCTGGATCTGGTAAACAAGAGGCTACCGTATGGCCTCGCTCAGATTGGAGTTTGTTTTCATCCTGTTTCTGACATAAAGCAGATTCCTAGTGGTGTTAAAAGGTATAAAATATGGCAAATAACCTAGCCTTGTATTTAAAAATGGTCAAGAACCAGATATTTCCACTTTTGGATAAATTATAAAATTTTCTGATGAGCTAACTCTGATATTTTTGATGTCTAAAGAATTGGTGAGAGGACTGAAGCTTCACTAGTATGGTTTACTTCTGCAAGGACTTCAAGCCAGTGGCTTGATTTCTGGTTGCGTCATCGACTCCTGTGGTGGAGAAAGGTACTACAATTATAACTTTATAGTTAAGTAAATCATCTTAATGTGTCAAAAGTAATGCTTCTGTGTCACAAATGAACTTAGATTTGATGTAGCTACATTATATTTGTAAGAGATAGCTATAATAAATCAACAAATAAAAATAAAAATTTTTTGTAATGACTTTCATTGTTCAGATTATAGACTTTCTTTGGTAAAGACACTTTTTGAGCTCAGATACTGTTGTTGATAAGAAGGTAGAGTTAAAGCCAGGCATGGTGGTTTACTCTAGTAGTCCCAGTTACTCAGAAGACTGAGGCAGAAGCGTTGCAAGTTCAAGTTCAGACGGGGCACCTTAGCAGGCACTGACTCAAAAAGAGCTTGTGGGGAGTGGGGGGTAGCTCAGTGGCAAAGCACTTTCCTAGTATGCTTGATGCCCTGGGTTCAATCCCCAGTACTGAGAGAACCATACAAGGTAGAATTCAAACCCCTCACCTGCCATTCTTCTCTGGGGAGAGTTCGACCCTTTCCTCTTTCACAGCGTCAGCATTTGCTTCCTACCTCTGTAAATGTTCCATGTTAGTCAAAATGGTTTTTATAATTTAAAATCATGTTTTTTTATATAATGAAAAGTTGAAGGGTTTTGTATTGCTGTTGTCTTACCTTTTCCCAACTTTTAAAAATCCCAAACCTAAACTAAACGGAAAAATCATAAATAACCAAGCACTTTACAGAAGGATAAGAATGGTAACCACACTTTTTTCTTTATCCAGTTTAGTTCATGTTTAAATTCCCTCTTATTCATTGGCTACAAAAAGTAGCATCAATAGTTTTTCTCACCTGTTCTTTCAGACTAAAAACGAGTATGTTTAGCAGTATACTCACGCATACTTAATTAAGTTTCAGAAGTTTTACTTGGGACTTGACTGGTTTCAGTCAGTTGCTGGATAGAGTCTTAGGCAACTTTAATTCTTAGGACTAATTAGGGGATTAGTGGTAAAAAGTTAATGAGACAAACTTTCTTTTCCAGTTTGCCATGAGTCCATCTAATTTCAGCAGCAGTGATTGTCAGGATGAAGAGGGACGTAAAGGAAACAAACTTTACTACAATTTTCCCTGGGGAAAGGAGCCAATAGAAACTCTGTGGAATCTAGGGGATCAAGAACTCCTACGCAAGTATCCTGGAAATGTGTCTAAATTACACGTACGTTTTTCCTTGAGCTCCTGTGTGCTTTTTTTACCCAGATTCTCTGTGATAATTTCTGAACCATTTGAGAATGATTACAGACCTGGTGTCCCATCACCCTTTAATATTTCAGTGTGTATTTTTCAGGTGACCCCTCTATAACCACAATGCAGCCATCAAAGTCAAGAAATTAGCAGCAATCCATTGTTACTATCCATTCCACAGAACCCTTCAGATTCAACTGGTAGGCCTGGTGAGGACCTTTATAGATCCAGGATCTAATCTGGATCATGTGTGTTCTATAGTCTGCTTCAGATGAACAGTTTCTTTTGTCTTTCTTGATCTTTCATGACCTTGGCACTTTTGAGGTGTGCAGGCTAGTTGCTTTGTTCTTTCCCCATTTATTCGTTTTCTTGTATTGGTATGGATTCACAGATTTCTATTTTTATGATAGGGTCCAATCTATTACTGTCAGTATTGATTTTCATTCCCAAATTGTCCTAGACATTTCCGGTGTCCTTTACTTTTCGCCCCTGTGCTGGGGATTGAATCCTTATGCATGGGAAGCAAGCTCTCTATCACTGAGCCACATCCCCAGCCTTCCAGTGTCCTTTTGACATGTTCCATCATCCTCTCTATTAGCACCTTCTCACCTTTTTATAACAAATTGTCATAAAAATATGAAGTTCATTTTATATTTTCTTTATTTAGCTATGAAGTCAGCCATTTCCTATTAAAGGACTAATGTATTTAAAAACAGATTTTGCTATGAGGTATATTCCATATAACCAGAAATCAGTGCTTGGGGCCCTATCCTGGGTACAAGTAGGAAATGTGGATGATTGCATATGTGTGTATTTACACACTTAACCTCTGTTTGTATCTCTTAAAATCTAGGAGTTCATACTAGTTCTTCAGATTCCACCCCAATGCCATGGAGTTTATTCTAGTTTTCCGTCTGTGCTAATTTGTAATTCTCTTCTTTGACAGCAACCTGGCTCCAAGTATTTTCAGTGTATTTACTTATTTTTCATTTGGCCTATGTAACCAAACTCCCTACCATATTTAGACAAAGCTCAGCTCCAGATGCACCATCCTTCCACCCCCATACCCTGGATGGATGTGAAGGAAGAAGGAAGAGAGGCTAGTTGGAAAAGTGGATACTGAGTATGCTTTCTCGCCTAGTGTTCTCACCAGAGCACAGGGAAGGAGGAAAGTGTGGCCCTGTTCACTCAGTCTCCTCTCTCCTCTACCAGTCACGCTGGCCACAAGTTTGGCCCTTGACCTTCTGGGCTGGATGTACCAAGCAACTTTAAAAGCTCAGCCCTGGCAAGGGGGAGAAACAGTGCTTCCTTTACTTCATAAAGTAAAACAGAATTTTCTAAAATTTAAGCAGATGACATAATCCCTTAAGAGAAGGGACCCTGCCTTCTAAAACTTCACTCCTTTGGCGAGGAGGAGCTGTGTTGTATCGCTCGAGTGTGGATTTTCTGACTTGCACGGGTGGGAGTTTTATGTGCCATTGGGGCTAATATAGTCTGACAGGGAAAAAAGGTGCCTGCAACTTGAAAGGGCTTGGATGATGAAAACGAACGGGTTGAGTAGCCCTCTCTGCAATGCCTGAGACTAGAAATGTTCTGAATTTGGATTTTTTTAGTTTTTGGAATATTTGCCGTATATATAAAATAAGATACCTTGGTGAAATTAATTTCAAGTTCACATTCACCTCATTCACGGACACTGCAGATAATTTTAGGTAATATTTTCATGTGCCTGGGTTTTGACTTTGAGCCATCACATGAGGCCAGGTGTGGAATTTTCTACTTGTGGTGCCATGTCAGTACTCAAAAAATTTTGAGTTTTTGATTTTCAGTTTAGGAATGCTCAACCTATAATTCATGTATAACAAATAGAAAGCTGATTAATTTTGAAATTTGAATAAGATACCTAACAAATAATTAGCTTATTCACGAACATTTTCCATAATTCTACTAAGGTCATACTTCATTTTGGGGTATTTCAACTCTCAAATGAAACTTACTTCACTAATTATTACAAAGACCAAATCAAACTTGTGAATAGTGATTTAAGGATGATCTTATATCATGGCTGTTAGTCACATGATAGTCTTTATTTTGGTCTGGGGATTGAACCCAGGGGTGCTTAACCACTGAGCTACAATCCCTTGTCTTTTTAATTTTTTATATTGAGAAGACTTCTCAAAGTTGCTTTATGGCCTCACTGAGTTGCTGAGGCTGGCCCCAAATTTTCAATCCTCCTGCCTCAGACTCCCAAATTGCTGGGATTATTGGTGTGTGCCACTGTACCCAGCTCATGATATTCTTTTAAAAAATAATAATAATAATTTTTTTTTAGTTGTTGATTGGCCTTTATTTATTTACTTATATGTGGTGCTGAGAATCGAACCCAGTGCCTCACACATGCTAGACAAGCACTCCATCAACTGAGCCACAACCCTTGCCCCTCATGATATTCTTTATTGGAGTAATTTTCACAAATGAAACATTTTCTACTGCACAATTTTTGCTCTTCCATGGAATTATTCTTCTATTTCTGTAGTTCACACAATTATTCATCATTAGGTGAACATATTGTAAATTATTAAGTAGAATTTCTGCCATTTGGTGTTTAGCTTTGAGAGCTGGGAATGTAGCTCAGTGGTAGAGCACTTGCCTAGTGTGCGTGAGACTCTGGGTTCAGTCCCCAGCACTGCAAAAAGCAGAACAGTAAAGCAATTCAGTGAAGGCTGAACAGTTAAGACAGAAATTCAGGGCTGGGGATGTGGCTCAAGCGGTAGCGCGCTCGCCTGGCATGCGTGCGGCCCGGGTTCGATCCTCAGCACCACATACAAAGATGTTGTGCCTGCTGATAACTAAAAAATAAATATTAAAAAAAAAAAAAAAGACAGAAATTCATTGTAGAAGATACGAGAAACCAAATGCTAGATATTCTAGCTAAGACCAATTACCATTAGATAGCTTGACATCCATGGATATTCAGTTTTAAAATATTAGAAAACAAAACATTCTTAATACTTAATAACAAGCAGGCTTTCTCTTGCAGTGCCTCAGAATTATCTTACTCAATATCAGTTCTATAAATGTGTGAAAGACTTCAACTCTTAATGGAGTTAGATTAGATATCAGAAAGCTCAATGCCCTTTGAGGGCAAGTTTTTAATCTTTTGAAGTATCATATGTAATTCAAATGTCTGTATGTATGTGTATTAATGAAGACTGTTTGATCATGGATAATTAAAAGAAGTTGAAGGTTGTTGTTTTTTAAGCATTCAAAAAAAAAAAAAATCACAGCCAGGTGCAGTGGTATGTACCTATAAACCCAGCTACTCAGGAGGCTGAGATAAGGAGAATGGCAAGTTCAAGGCCTGCTTGGGCAACAAGACTGTCTCAAAATAAAATATATAAAGGGTTTGGGATGTACATTAGTGGTAAAGCACTTACCTAACATGTATGTGAGGACCTAGGATCAATACCCAGCACTGCAGGAAAAAAATAATAATAACAATGATAATAGGAAGAAAAGAAAAAAGAACTGTTTTAAAACTTGAAAGTTTTTTAAATTGAATTTTTTTCATATTTGAGATGATTCTTCAATTTAAAAGAGAGAAATAAGTTTATCAATACTTGATGTATATAATGTATTTATTGTATTTTATATTCATAATTACAGCTCTAACCCAAAAGTCAAGTTCTTAAGAGATGTTTATTAGAGTGTTCCCTTTCTAGCTACCATTCACCTAGGAAGCACTGAGAAAAGGTGGCACTTGCTCCACTCCAGCTTAGTCCATCCATTCTGGGTGCAGAGCCCAGCACTGTTGTGTTGTAGATTCACAGCTGACTGTGAGTGGCTGCCTGGGATCCACTGGTGAAATCTGAACTCCCTGTGCAGAATGTGTCCCCATTATATTTGTGCCCAGTGCCTAGCATAGGCCTGGTCCAGACGGGATGCTTTGGGAATTGAATTCTTAAGTTTGTATTCTGATCATATAATTCTGAAATATATAATTTTAATAAAGAGTTCTGTTAATGTGACAACTTCAGTCTTTTCTGTGAAGGGCCGAGATGGACGGAAAAATGTGGTACCTTGTGTCCTGTCTGTAAGTGGGGATCTGGACCGAGGCGTGCTAGCCTACCTCTATGATTCTCTCCAGCTCACCGAGAACTCCTTTGCAAGGAAGAAAATCCTTCATAGAAAGGTGCTTTTGATATTTCAGAGATGGACTTGGGAAACTAAACTTAGGGAACTTTTTCCTTTTTTTATGTTAATTGTGCCCTTTTTCTCCCTCTTGCTTGTGACTTTTAATTGCCTTAGGTCCTGAAGCTCCACCCTTGCTTAGTCCCTGTAAAGGTGGCCTTGGATGTGGGAAGAGGCCCTACGGTGGAGCTAAGACAAGTGAGTTCACCTGCAAGCTGTGATTTTAATTATGACTCTTACTCCAAGTGAACTTGGTAGCTTGCCACTTGAAATTTTATTTTTATTTGCTTACTTTTGAAATGTTTTAATTAAATATTGAACTGTGGATAAATACTGTGGTTAATTACAGACGGATGAACTATGGTATAAAGGAGGCTGAATACAATTCAGTGGATTTTGCTGTTGAAGTCATGCCCACTCAGTTTCATATTTTAATGATTTTATATAGTTTTAGGGCTTGTGATGTAGCTCAGTGGTTGAGAGCTTGTCTGCAACGCCCTGGATTCAATCCCCAGCATCACCAAAAAAAAAACCCACAAACAATTTTAGCAATTAAAATATGTATACAGATGTCTAATGGATTATTTCTTTCCATTTTAACTTAATGCTTGTTGATATAAGCAGAGGTTCTAGATCAGTGATTTTGGTTTTTCTTACCTGTCTTGGTCTAATGATTAAATATTATTGAGAAAAACCAGTGGCTTGGTTTTCATTTTTTTCCGGAGATTCCTTTTTTCATTTTTTTTTGGAGATTCCTTTTTTAGCTGTCATCATTTCTGTCCAGGACTGAGACCCACCCGGCCTCTCTGGTGAGGTCTGTAAAGTGGCAGTAGTGAGCCAGCAAAGAGGACTGTGGCTTGTGCTGCACACCCTTGCAGCTTGCAAGTTCCTAGGGTTTGAGAAACTGCTCTCAGGGACACCATTTGGTCATATCTGGAGGCATTTTTGATAGTCACAGGAGGGGAAGTGGGGTATGGCCAAAGCCCCTGTGTCTGAAGTGCCCAGGGGACAAAGCCAATGCTGGCCATTATAAATTTTCCTTTGTTTTGCTTTGCTTTCCTGCTCATAGAGAAGAAGTAAGGTCCACTGTGTCATTTAATAGTCATTACTTTTCCATTTGCAGTCAGACTTTGTCCATTCTCTCGGGACATTTCTGTGATTGGCTTCTGGAATTCCATGCTACAAGTTTTTCTCACATTTTATCCTCCTGGCTCTTCTCTCTCTTTGATAATGGTAGCATAATCCTAGGGCTCAATTTTCACCTCTCACATGAGTTGAGAGTTAACATTGCTCTTTGGACCTGTTTTTTATCTGACAGAACCAGTTTTAGTTTAATTGGGTTTGTTTTGAATGATAATGGTGATTAAAAATCATTTGATATAAAAATATCTCTCAGAAGATATTTTATCTTCTGACTCCAGACTTTTTATATCCCCCTACCCACACCCCACAAGGCTTATCCAAAGGTGGAAAGTTCTCTAGAGGTAAGATGAACGCTTCTCGCATCCTCAAATCAACTCTAAATATATCTATAAAAATTTTTTAAAAATTAATATGGGATATTAATGCCTCATTATTTATTTATTTTTGCAGTACTATGGATTGAACTCAAGGCCTTGTATATGATGGGCAAGTGCTCTACTCCTGAGCCACACACACCCCTACTCTTTTTATTTCATTTTATTTTGAGTCAGTGTCTTGCTGAATTGTCTAGATTGTCCTCAGCTTGTCCAAGTAGCTGGATTACAGGTGTGCACCACTTCACCTGGACTTAGAGATTGAAGAAGGTGATTTGTGGTTTCACAAAAATAGGACACTGTTTTTCCTTCTTTCTATTTGAGGTCTTTATATTTTTCTTCAGGTTTGTCAAGGGCTATATAATGAATTACTAGAAAGTGGAATTTCTGTGTGGCCTGGATACTTGGAAACCTTGCCATCTTCATTGGAACAGCTTTATTCAAAGTAAGAGTGAGTTATTTTCCTTGCATAAGAAATGTGTTTTTTTCAGTTATTACATGTGTCTTTAGTTAATGACAATTGAAATAAAACTCGAAATGTATATGTAATTTAAAATTATTCCTTATTGTCCCTTTTATAGAGCCATGTGCCCTTTAATAAACCTATTAAGTCCCACATTCTCAATTCTGCAAATATTTCAACAAAATTGACACAGGTGTACTAAATTGGTTGGAAATCATAATCTAGAATTTACATATGTATATGTAAATTATATATTTTTTAATAATTTAAGTTGGGCACAATACCTTTATTTCATGAATTTATTTTTATGTGGTGCTGAGGATCAAACCTATTGTAAATTATATATGTAAATTATATATTTTTTAATAATTTTTTTAAGTTGGGCACAGTACCTTTATTTCATGAATTTATTTTTATGTGGTGCTGAGGATCAAACCTATTGCCTTACACATATGAGACAAGCACTCTACCACTGAGCTACAACTCCAGCTCCTGGAAATTATATTTTTTAAACACTATATTCATTCATCTATTACTTTTCTCAAAAGACTATGTAGACCTCTAAAAAATAATAGTTATTTAAAAGTTGCCATATGTGGTGGTATATCTGTTACTCAATTCAAGTTTCACCTCTGGGATGAGGGGACAAAATGGGTTAATTGCTATAGCAGGGAACAAAAGGTACATTTGAGCACATGCTGTGTACAGTTCTAAAGCTTCATGTCATGAAGTATGTGTACCTCAGTTTATCCATTAGAGACGACATTACATACATAAGGTGCATTTGTTGAATCAGAACTCAAGGAATATGATGCCTTTCCTTGGCTCATTCTGAGATTAAGGGGAAGAGAATTCTACCCAAGCAGAGAGAACTAGTCTTCTCAGGGATTGGCACCTCTGCTCACCAGATTGCTCAAGACTGAAACTGGTTACTGGTTGATCACCCTTAACCTGAAAATTCAGAATCTGAAATGCTCTGAAACCTGAAACTTTTTGAGTGCTGACGGTTCACAAGTGGAAATTTCCACACCTGACCTCATGTGACAGGTTGCGGTCAAAACCCAGGTGCACCAAAGATGTCAGCCTGCCTCCTAAATAGATGTCAAATTCACATCTCTGTCTTTATAGTTAAGGTCATCCAAGTTAAGGTCACCAGTATCTTTTGTGTAGTATTGGATTCATCTCCTAATTGATCTCCCTTTATCTAGTCTTGCTAGTTCTGCTATTTTATTAATAAAAATGATTCATTCTTCTTTCTTTTTGGGTGTATTTTTATTTACTTATTTATTTTTTACTGTTTGTGTTGAATATATGTCTTTTGGATAAAGTGATCTGAAAGTTTGTATTCTGAACTCCTTAAAACTTACCTTCTGGATAATGTCTGCAAAAAATAGCTTTCTATTTTTAGAAACAGCAACTAATGGTTTTATCATATATCAAATGAAGAGATTGAACTTTCCAGTCCTCACAGGTTCTAAAACCTTACCTTTGAGTCATGCGGATGTAACAAGTATTGTTATTATTTATGCGGCTTTTGTCCCCCACATATTTTTATCCATATATTTATTATTAAATACCACTGTGCCTTATGCATTTTGATACTGAACAAGACAAAGTTCCCTGGTCTTGGTTTTTGTGAAGCTAGTATCTAAAACAGATAACAAATAACTAAATAGATAAAATAGTTTTAATGGAATCCTACAAAGGAAGTAAGCATTTAATGAGATAGTGTGGCTTGCTGAGCAGAAAGGCCAGTGTAGATATATTCAGTGATTGCTGAACTACAAACTCTATTAGCATGCTATAAGTTATAAAAAATGCGTGTAGTTGGTATAATTTGCTGTACACCTGATCTTTACTATAACATTGTTTATTATACTAGACTTTAAAATCATTGTTCTTGAATTACAGCCAAGTTCCAAAGGCTGTGGGAGTTATGAGGTTCATCCATATCACACCAAATGTGTGTTGAGGTGCCAATGTTTATGTCTCTGGTTTTAGTTTCTCAAGAATTCCTTAATTACAATCCATTACAAACTCTAGGAATTTTGCTTTGAATATGATTCGGAAACAAAAAAAGTTGGGTTTGTCTGCTTCAGCTATCAGGCCCTGACCTTGAGTTGGAAGTGGCAGGGCTGTGGTTGAAGCTGGCACTGTGGGTTTGTGTATTTGAGTTCATGTGTTTTGTTGAACTTCTCTTTTCTTAGGTATGATGAAATGAGTATCCTTTTCACAGTTTTGATTACTGAAACTACTTTGGAGAATGGATTAATACATCTGAGAAATAGAGATACCACAATGAAGGAAATGATGCATATATCCAAATTAAAAGACTTTTTAATCAAGTATATGTCATCAGCTAAGAATGTATAGGTTTTCACATTTGTATAATAAATACTCTCCTAATTTGGTTGTTTTATGTTCATTTGGATTGTTTTTAGTTCCTTTGCACTCAGAAGTAGACATTTTTTGGTGTTTTCTTTGATTCATTTGTTGTTATACTTTTGATATATTTTATCGTATCAAGAATATGTTAAGCTACAAGAAACGAAAATCCTACTATACTGGTTTAAGCAATTTGAGGTTTGTTTTTCTCATATAACAAAAAATGGTGGGGACAGACCATCTAAAGCTAGTGTAACTGTATAGTTAGGGACCTAGGCACTGGGTTGACCACCATCTGTAGTATGTTGACTTGTTGCCTCCTGATCACAGGTGACTGCTGCATTTCCAGCCTTCTTGTCCACCTTCTAATTAGGAAAGTCAAGGAGACAAGAGCTAGCCAGTGAAGATTCTTCCCATTTTAGTTATGAAAATAAGAGCTTTCCTAGTCACTGCAATCAGAAGATCTCTCCATCTCATTGATCAGAATTGGGCCATGTGGCAGTTGGTCCAGGATCAGTCACCATCTAAGGAAATGAGAATGCACTGATTTAGTAAAATGTAGCTTATCCCTTGGAGTACAGTATTATCTTACTGTCTGACCATGGGTTTTTTTATCAGGAAAAAAAGAGGGTTTTGTAGTCCCAAGGATTGAACACAGAGGCACTTTACCACTAAGCTATATCCCCAGCCCTTTTTATTTTATTTTGAGACAAGGTCTTGCTAAGTTGCTGAGGCTGGCCTAACACTTCCAATCCTCCTGCCTCAGCCTCTTAAGTAGCTGTCTCAACATAAAAAATTCAAGAAGGGCAGGGGCTATGACTCAGTGGTAAAGCACCCTGGGTTCAATCCCTAGTACACGGGAGGGGCGTAATTTACATAAAAATAAATTTACCTATTTCAAGTGATAAGTTTTGACAAGTAACTGCCAACACAATGATAACAGGACATTTTCATCACCCCAAAACATCCCCTCATGCCATTTTAGTATGCCTTAGTAGGAAACCTTATTAGGTTGAGAGCTACATAGCTGGACTGTTTCTTTTTGACAGAACTTCCCCCAACCCAGATGCTTTTAATAAATTTTCATGATCATAAATATTTTATTTATTCTTATGTGGTGCTGAGGATCGAACCCAGGGCATCACACGTGCTAGGTAAGTGCTCTACCGCTGAGCCATATCCCCAGCCCTCATATTTTCACCAAGTAAAAATTTACAGACTTTAAATTTTTTCTCTCATTGATGTTGTTAAGCCACATTGCTCTCTATTGAAACATGTTAGAAACCTATGAGGCTGGGTGCAGTGGTGTGTGTCTGAAATCCCAGCTACTCATTGGCTGAGGCAGGTGGATCACAAGTTTGAGACTAGCCTGGGCAACTTACCAAGATCTTGTCCCCCAAAATAAAAAGGACTGGGGATGCAGCTCTGTAGTAGAGCACCCCTGAGTTCAACCTCCAGTCCTGGGGGTGGGGGACAGAAAAACAGTCCTGAAACTCATTGTTTACTTAGCTATAAGAATGTTCTTGGAGACAGTGGCCTGCTATGTTTATAGTATGTCCTCATGTGAAGAAGCATAGAAATTTTCCTGATTTAAATATCAGGGATTGTGTGTTTCTCCTGAATCACTGACCTATTACATCTTTACATTGGCCTTTTATCCATAGGTTGAATCCCATCCATGGGTTCAATCAACCGTGGGTTAAAAGTACTCGGTGGGGGGGGGGGACACAAAATCTTGCATCTGTTTAAACATACTCCCCCGCTCTGTTATTATTCCCTAAATAACTGTTTGATGGAATTTACTTGTCTCGGGTGTACATACTCTGGAGCTGACTTAAAGCACAGGGGAGGATGTGCACAGGTTCTGTGCACAACTGTGGATCTTGGTATCCAAGGGGAATTCTGGAACTAATCCCCATAGATACTGAGGGACGACTGCATTTTTGTTCATTCACAAAGACTATAGGTGTCGAGGACCTCCCAGCAGGAGCAGGTGAGACAATGAACAGGTAGGGACTCCAGGAAGGCCTTCTAGACGTGTGATAGAAGTGGAGAGGTGACGTGCTGGGTAACAGCTGGGCAGGGAGCTCTACAAAGGTGGTCAGAAAATTGAGAAGGAATGATGCCAAGGAGCAGCCTTATGATGTGTTCTGGACAGAGGGACTGAGGCACCCAGATAGAGGAAAGGCCTGAAATAACCCCAGAGCAGAGAGCCAGCCAGGAAGGCAGGAGTGAGCAAAGGGGAGACAGGTGGGAGATGAGACCCCAGAGGGCACATCCCTTCCACGAGGGCCACAGTGAGGAGGTTGGAAACCACTGGGACAGGAGGGGACAGTTCGAGTAGAGAGTGGGCATATTGTTCATTTGAAAAGATCTCTATGGGGCCTGGGATTGTGGCTCAGTGGTAGATCATTCACCTGGCATGCGCAGTGCCCTGGATTGGATCCTCAGCACCACATAAAAATAAATGAATGGAATAAAGGTATTGTGTCCAACTACAACTGAAAAAATAAATATTAAAAAAAAGAAAAGATCACTGTGGAAAAGAGAATGCAGAGGAGCAGAAAGGAGACTGTGAAAGGACTCTGACCTTAGCCCCATAATGGTGGCAGGACAAGGGGTGGGGGTGCAGCAATATCTTCCTAAACCCCGCAGGAGGATCCCTGCCCAGACTTTGCACTCCAGATGGTCATTTCTCAGGGAAAGGTCATGCTCTGGCGCACTCTTCCCACGGGACATCTGATGGGCCACAGAGACAGGCACAGATGTCCCATGATCCTCAGGTGTCTAATTTCTCTAGCCTAAGTTATGTGCCACTGGAGAGCTCAGTCACTGTCTCTGGCAGTGCATACTGGGAAAGGGTCAAGGGTTAGGAATGAGTCCATTCTCCTCCAGGGCAGCTGAGGAGAGAAGGGAATTAGCTCCAGGCTTCCTGAACCCATTGCTGATCATGCCCAGGCAGGTCTCCCTTGACAGCCTGAGGGAGAGGCAGCACAAGAGCAAGCCAAGGAGGCTGTAATCCTCCACCCTGGGAGCGGGAGCAGGACCAGCGGTGGGGGCCCAGAGCACACGCCTGCCAACGACTCCTCAGCCCAGCGAGAGATCTATAGATTATTGGCTGTTATCATATCTTAAATATGCCCCTAAAGACAAGTTCCCCAGCTGAAGGGGTTTGGGAGATAATGAAAACATTAGGAGGTGGGGCCCAGTTGGAGGGAGGCTGTCCTGGGAATGTGCCCTTGAAGGGTTGGTCACCAGTCCCTGTCTCTCCCTCTGCTTCCCCACTGCCTGGAGGTGAGGGGCTCTGCTCTGTTCCGTGCTGCCCCCCTCCAAGATGTTCTGCCTCATCAGAAGCCCAAAGCCACAGGGCCCCCACCCAGCAACTGCAGACTGAAACCTCCGAGACCTTGAGCTAAAATAAATCTTTCCTCCTTTAAGTTGTTTTTCTCAGGTGTTTTGCCACAGAGACAGAGCCCTGACTAACACACTGGTCTTTTTCTTAATGATTAGTAAAAGCTCATTATGCATTATGGAACTTTGCACTTTATCTGAGACCTGAGTTCACAATGTTTCCCTTTCATTATTTTTGTGACTTAATTGAGGTTTTTACTTTAAATATAATTTTTAACTGGTTTATCTAATCAAATGTCCTTCATGTCTTCTGGATAGTAAGTCAAGCCTAGGAAAGTCGTCTCCATTTTAAGATTATTTTCATTTAAAAAAAATTTGTTTGGTACTATGGGTTGAACCCAGAGGTAATTTTCCATTGACCTATACGTCCCCAGTCCTTTTCATTTTTATTTTAAGACAGGTTCTCACAAAGTTGGTTAGGGCCTCTATATATTGATAAGGTTGGCCTTGAACTTGTTATCTTCCTGTCTCAGGTTTGTTTGTGTGTTTTGTTTTGTTTTGAGAGAGAGAGAGAGAATTTTAATATTTATTTTTCACTTCTTGGCGGACACAACATCTTTGTATGTGGTGCTGAGGATCGGACCCGGGCCGCATGCACTCCAGGCGAGCGCGCTACCGCTTGAGCCACATCCCCAGCCCTGTTTGTGTGTTTATTTATTTATTGAGATGAGGTCTTGATATTTTGCCCAGGCTGGTCTTGAATTTTGGGGCTCACATAACTCTCCCATCTCAGCTCCCTGAGTAGCTGGGACTACAGACACAGGCCATTGGACTGGCTAAGTGGCACTCTGGAACCACATTACTGGGTAGGGGGTGTGGCTCCATGGTAGGGTGCTTGCCTGGCATGCATGAAGCCCTGGGTTCCCTCCCCAGCACCACAAAAATGAAAACAAACCGCATCATAACCCTCGTCAAATAGGAGTTCAGAAGCCTAGGAAATTACAGGTGCCTTGCCCCTGGAGCAGGGCACGTGGTGATCCTCCACTCACAAGAGCAGGAGGTGGGGCAGGGGCAGAGAAGCCAGGCGCTGTCCTGGCAAAGCTCTGCCCTCCACTCTGGCCCCCAGTTCCTCCGCAGGAGGCAGCTGAGGCCCAGGCAGCAAGGGTAGTGTAAGAAAATCTACAAAGGATTACAATTAAAAAGAGAATTTAGCAAGAAGGCTGGATCCAAAGTCAACCTTCCAAAATACTGTTTCTATATATCAAAAACTGAAATAATAATCCTATTTCCCATTGTGTCAAAGTAACAAGTGCTTAGGAATACATCTAAAAAAAGATGTATTGAATCATCCTGGGTTCAATCATCCCTGATACCGATATATTTAAAAATATAAATAAAATAAAAACAAATAAATAATAAAAATCAGAAAAAAATCAAAACAGCCCTGGAGGGGGCTGGGGATGTGGCTCTAGTGGTAGTGCACTGCTGCACTGCCCTGGCATGCGAGCGGCCCCGGTTCGATCCTCAGCATCACATACAAACAAAGATGTTGTGTCCGCCAAAAACATAAATAAATAAATTAATAATAATAATAATAATAATAATAATAATAAACCAGCCCTGGAGAAAGAGAGGTTAGATCCTGAAACAGGCACTTAGTAAAAGAAGAACTCCCGGTAACATAAACATGGGAGAAGGTGCTCATCCTTATCAGTTACCAGTAGAAGCATCTAAAATCACTATGAAATTCCACTATATACTCTTAAGAAAATGGCCAGATTTAAAATGAGCAGCAGCGACCGTGTTGGTTCAGACGCAGGAAATGGGGACTTCCGGACTCCGTGGGTGTGCAAAGGTGGCAGTTCCACCGGAAAACGATGTGGCTTTCTCTGCTTGGGCTGAAGATAAGCACACCCAGGAACGGGGCTCTCTCCAGCCATTCCTGGGTCTTGTGTCCGCTGCATGCACATGGGAGCCAGGAGAGGGCGCAAGCACCAGAATGTGCACAGCAGCATTGCTTCTAACAGCCTCATCAGCTGTAGAATAAATAAATCACAGTATATTCTAACAATGGAATATAATGTAGCAATGGAAAGCAATGAATTCCAGCTACATTCAGCAATGAGAGTGAATTTCATAAACACAATATTGAGCAAAAAGGGCACTGTGGTGCACACCTGTAATCCCAGCAGTTGGGGAGGCTGAGGAAGGAGGATCAGGAGCTCAAAGCTAGCCTCAGCAAAGGTGAGGCACTAAGCAACTCAGTGAGACCCTGTCTCTAAATAAAATACAAAATAGGGCTGGGGATGTGGCTAACAATGGGGGGCTCATCAGCACTTCCCTGATAGAACTCATTAGACTGTACGCATACTTGTATGCATTTTCAGATAATGTGTGCTCTATTTCACAATGAAAAATTTTAAAGAAGGTATCCATTTGCAGAAGAACCAACATGAAATTTCTAGACCTGAAAGCCATAGCTACTGAATGAAAAACTCAGCAAATCCTTTTCCTCTTCCCTTCCTGGATTCAATCCAGAGGATGTCAGTGCTGGCCAAGCATCAGGTGGCAGTAAGGTAGAGTGGAACCACAATGACCAGGAGCTGGTGTTGGGGCCCTCCTGGGGAGAGGCGGGAGACCACACAGGGCGTGGTGACGCGCTCAGAGTGCTGGGCATCTACACAGTGGAGTGTCAGCCCACATGTGGAGTTGGAGCCTGTGAAGGGCACAGAGTTCTGCAAGTGGGAAGGGAAGGGGCAGGTGTCAGAGCCCAGATGGAGTGACAAGGGTATTCTCATGAAGGGGCAGCCAGGAGGGGTGACTGTGTTAAGGGTCCCTGGTGTCAGATTCTTAGTGGGGTGTAGAGGGTGTTGGTGTGACAGAGCCTGAGCAGGGTGAGGAGAATGTCTGGGGTTGAGCATGTGATTCTGGCTCAGATATTGGAACCTGAGAAAGTGGAGGGACTTCTGCAGCAGGACACATTGGTGTAGGGGTGTGGGGTGTCAATCCAAGTGTCATGCAGGGGGTGTCTGCATGGGAGACTTATTACACACAGGGGATCTGACGAAAGTCAATGTATCTATTCAAAGAGCCTATCCACAAAAATTAATTATTACAAAAATACTATAATTAATGTAATGTGATGTGTTCATCTGAGAAATCCAGTGGACATCCCTGAAGGCAAGTGATCAAAGGAATCACCAGTTATGGGAGAAATTGACATCATGCGCTGCCTGAGAGGACACACTGAAAGAACCAGGCATCTTCTGTGACATTTCTGACAAAAATGCATCCTGAGTCTCCATCACAGTCACATCAGGTAAACTCACAGTGAGGGACATTAAAACATAATTGATTCCAGTGGCTTTGGAGGCCGAGGCAGGAGGGTTGCAAGTTCAAAGCCAGCCTCAGCAACTTAATGAAGCCCTAAGCAACTTAGCAAGATCCTGTCTCTAAATAAAAAATAAAAAAGGGCTGGGGATGTGGCTCAATGGGTAAAAGCTCATAGGTTCAATCCCTGGTACCAAAAACAAAAAATGATAATTGGCCTGTTGCCTTCAAAAGCCCAGGAGAGGCGGAGGGGCTGTTCCACACTGAAGGACATGGTATGTCTTGGTGGATGAATCATGTGCTGGGAGGTTGGTGCCTTCCTACCTGTGGGGACAGAAACTCCTGCCCTCCTGACCGTCCTGGACCTTGCCCTTGGCACCTAGCCATCCAGGGGTTCATCCTTTCTCATATCCTTTATAATAAAGCAGCAGGGGAATTAAACTTGTTCCAAGTTTTATAATCCATTTTAGCAAATTACCCAGCCGAAGGAGTGGCAGGAACTCCCAATTTATAGCCATTTGGTCAGAAGCACATGAGGTCCAGACTTTCAACTGGCTTCTGAAGCCAGGGCAATCTTGTGGGCCTGAGCCCTGTGACCTGGAGGCTGAACTTAACTCCCAGTGGTTAGTGTCAGAAATGCATTGAGTCATCAAACACCAGTGGTTGTTGGAGAGTTGGAAAACTGGTTACTGACAAGGGAAAAAAAACCCACACATTTGGTGTCAGAAGAGCTGTGAATGCAGAACATTTTCATCAGAACCGTAGATATGGTTATTTCAAGATGATGTTCTTTTATTCTTTGGTCAGAACTCTCTAGAAGCCAGCATCCTGCCAACTAAAGAGGGCCTGCCACCTGTAGGAATGTGTCCTCGTGCCTGGCTGCAGGCCTTCACCCTGGCTGTAGGCCTGCGGGTCACCCAGGATCATGACTCCCGCCACCTGCCTGAACCTACTCCATCCACCTCCGTGGCTGTAGGAATCTATTTCCCTGACTTAGTTCTGTGTGCTTGGCTGCTTTCTCTCCCTCCTGCATTCTCCTCCCACTGGCTTTGCCCTTGACTGACCTTCAGTGACTATGTGTGGTCCCCAGGTCCCTGTGCCCTTCCTCCCTTTCTCTCTCTCATTCATTCATATTCTCATATTCTCTCTCTCTCTCTCTCTCCCCCCCCCACCCACCCACCCCAGGATTGAGGATGGGACCTAGGGCCTCGTTTCAGGCAAGTGCTCTACCACTGAGCTACATCCTGGCCTTTCCTGCTTCCTTTCTGACCTTGACTGTCCCTCTGGTGACCAAGTTCCACAAAAACCACTCTAAACATCCAAGTGTACATCTTTTTTTTTTTTTAAGTTGTCAATGGAACTTTTTTTATTATTCATTTCTATGTGGAATCGAACCCAGTGACTCACACATGCTAGGCAAGCGCTCCACCACTGAGCGGCACCCCCAAGTGTACATCTTAGAAAGTAAAAGACTTTCTGGTGGTTAGAAACGTAGGTTAGCTGTCACTCGGACCTGAGTTCCTTTCCTGCCTTCAGGCTTTACTGAGTGACCTTGTGCCTTAGTTTCTTTTTGTATGAAAGGAGGGAAATAAAAGTACCTGCCTCAAGGAGCTGATACAGGGACTACAAGAGGAGATGCACCGAAGCACTTAGTGCCTGCTCAGTTGGTATCAAATATTATCATTGTCATTATTAAGGTATAAAGGCAATTCTGAGAGGCATATGGGCTACCTCTTGCTCTGAGTCACACCCTCTGGGCCTCACCTCTGATTCCAGCTGCCTCTAGGGCTTCCCCCACTCTGTACCCAAGCTTCTTACTTCAATACACAACACACATCATTTTTTTCTGTCCTGAGGCTTGGCTGCGCCATGGGGTAAGACACCAAAGGAAGCCTGCGTGGGACACCCACATGCAGAGCCTAGAACTGGAGGAGGCGCCTCCCCTCCTGGGGCTGTCTTCAAACAGCAGGGGTTGGAAGCCAATTAATCAATGCCTCTCACCACTGATGCTCAAGTGGACCATTCTGAGAGTCTCTTTCATGCTTCCAGAAGGTTCCAGTGGGATCCAGCCTTGGTGCCCCCTGCAGTGCCCGACTCAACAACATACTCTTCTGTTGGCTTTCCCTGCAGTCCCAGAGGCCCATTCCCTGGGTCCACCTCCCAGATAAGCTATGTGCCCAGAAGGCCTTATCTTGGGCTCTGCGTTCAGTATAGTTCAGGAAAAGAGGAGTCGGATGGGCCTAGGAAGCAACTTCAGTGGATAGATACCACAAGGGCTCCATGGAGGTGGTGAGTAGGGTGGGGAGGACCGTTAGCGCGCCATGCTTCACAATTCCTAAGACCTTCCCCCGCGGTGGAGAGGGAGGTGCAGTGGAAAGTGGAGCACCAGGTTGTGCAATAGCTCCTGCACTTGAAAGGTTTAGAGCAATGGTAATTAAATGGCACTAGTTGCTTCTTCTACCTGCATTAGAAGCCTTGCAAGGAGCAAATGAGAGGCCATTGATTCAGGGCAAACCAGGAAACCTAGAGGGCTTCCTTCCCTCTAAAGATGGCCTCATCTCCCAAAGCCAAGGGGCAGGCCCTGCCCACAGGCAAGCCGAGGATTTGATCAAAGGTAGTGAAACCAGGGAGACCGCATGGGCACATCCAGCAGTTTTCTTGCCTCAGGCATGGACAGGGAAGGAGGGGGCCTTGGTGTTAGGACTTTGAAATTCCTAATTCCCTTGAGCCCTCTGAGGACAGCACCCTCCCTCTGCCATCAGAAGTCCTGATGTGAGGCAGATATGTCTCATCTTTATTCACTATTATGCTAAAATGCACATAATATAGAATTTATCCTCCTAACCAATTTTAGGTCCATATTAAATGCAGTTGTATTGTCAGGCACCAACATACCATCCACCTCCAGAACTCTTCCATCTTCCCAAACTGAAGGTCTGTGCCCATGAGACAGTCACTCCTCAATCCCTTTCCCCGCAGCCCCCGGCCATCTCCACTCCTTGCTTCACAGAATTCTCTAAGATCCATCCTGTCTCCCGCATAGGTCAGACTCGGGTCTCAGCAGAGCCTGGGTGGGGAAGGACAGTCTCTGCCATGGGAAGCAATTGCTTATCTCCCCAAGGGCTGCAGGGTGTCCCAGGAGCTGGGGGTCACCGGGAGTGTGGCTGAGAGTGCCTAGCTGGGGGAACAAAATATAAGACTAGATCAAGGAACTGGAGTTCATGCCATGCCACGGACACCTGGAGCTGATCCAAACCTGTCATAGCGATGGCTTCTTGAAGCTTGGACTCAGTAGGACCCCAGAGCCAAGCAGTCCAACATGGCAGCCACAGTGAGTTAGAAGCAACACTGCATTCTGGGTGAAACAGGGCTCGTGGCACGTGTTAAAATAATAAAATTTTGGATAAATGGTGGATTAAATAAAATATATAATTCTAATCAATTTCGCCTGTTTTGCTGGGCATGGTGGCTTGCAGCTGTAATCCCAGCCATTTAGGAGGCTGAGGCAGGAGGATTGCATATTTGAAGCCAGCTTCAGCAACTTAGCAAGACCCACGGCCACTTAGGGAGACTCAGTCTTAAAAAACAAATAAGGCCTGGGGATGCAGTTCAGTGATAGAGCACCCCCGGGTTCAATCCCCAGTACCAAAATAATGATAATAACATTATTATTATAATTATTAATTATTAGGATTGGTTAGGTTAATAATTATTATAATAATATTGTTATTATTTTATCTGTTTCTTTTCATTTTTTACCGAGGCTACTAGACAAATGCAAAAGTGCCTAAGTGGGTCACATTTTATTCCTATTGGTCAGTGCCGGGCGATGAGCAAGATACTGAGGGAGTCGGAGGCGCAGAGGAGGAGACACATGGAACCGGCTCATTAGGGAGACGGAACACACACCAGCGGACCAGCCCGCCAGGTGGGCTTGCGGGACATTCCTTTATCAAAGCAATCCAAATACCCTGGCACTCGGGAAAGCCTAAGTGGTCTCTGCCCTCTGTCAGCCAGAATTGGGGGCAGAAGATGCTACCATGGGGATGGTACCCACAGGGATGGCAGGATTCTGGACCAGCAGAGGGTAGGTGGTGGCACCGGGTGTGGGAGACCAGGCTACTGTGATGACCTCGGTGGGTGGTAAGGCCAAAGTGCTTGTGACCCTCGATGAGACCTAGGCCGAGAAACCCAGGTGTTTCTAGAAATGAGCGCCATAGGCAGCCAGTAACAGTATTATTTATACAACAACAACTAAAGATCCAAAGCAACTGAATGCGGGGAGACTGGTGTCGGCACTGAAATAGAAAATTATGAGTTCCTGCCCGGCTTCCAGATTTGAACCACTTCTCAGACTCGCCAGGGAATGAGCTACGAGGTTGCCTAGAGAAAAGACTCTGTTAAGCAGCAAGTGTAAATGATAAATATTCTCTCAATCCCTCCCCAAAGCTTCCTAGGTCCCCCCGCCCCTTTTTTTGGTGGTGGTGGTGCGGTTAGGGGTGCCAGGAATTGAACCCAGGGACACTTAACCACTGAGCCACATCCCCAGCCCTTTTTATATTTTTTCCTTAGAGACAGGGTCTCACTAAATTGCTGAGGCTGGCCTTGAACTTGCGATCCTCCTGCCTCAGCCTCCTGAGTCACTGGGATTACAGGCCTGCACCACCATGCTCAGCTCCTATAGCTTTTTAGCAGAGAGATTATACACTGTCGAAAGGAGTCCATCAGTCCACCCAGGGGACTTCAGGAACTGTCAGATACACGGTCTCAGCTGAGACTTGATACCAGGGAACCCAGAATGCTCGCTTCAGTGGGGATGCGTGGAAGCCGTTGATAAACGAAGCACTGCTCCAAGATTTCTCACATTGGGTCCAATTTTGTCGGCAGCATTGGCCACACTGGGTGTGCCGTTCCCATCCACGGAGATGCCCGTGAGTTGGGAGGCTGCAGGTGTTGAGCAGAACCCAGCTGCCCTGCTCCTCAGGCATTGGATCTGGCAGATCTCGTGTCTGTAAGTCAGGTGGAGACACCAGCAGAGTCTCCTGGGTGCTACAGCAAGGCCGTGACCTCCACCCCGAAGAACAACTCACCATTCAAAATGCAGCTCCTGGCCTGCCACCGGGTCTTCAAAGAGACCAAGTGCCTGAGCCCAGGACAGGTGACTGTGACCAGAGATGTCCATCAGGACAGGGGACTATCAGGTGGGCAACTAATGGTTGGTCCATCACATGATGGAAGTGGGACATTCAGCACAGGGCAGAAAACAAGGCACAAGAGCAGGAGGCACAGACTCCTCTGTCACCTGCCTCTGTGACTCTAAGGCCTCAGCTAGCTCTCACCGATGACCTGCCAAAGGAAGCTCAGCTCTGGCTTAACGTGGTCAGCTTGATATTCTGGTGAGAATCAGAAATGGACCATGCTGGCCGCAGTCACACCGTCCTGCAGGCAGAGGGAAGGAAGGTTCTTCCAGCAGGCACAGCGCCCAGCAGTGCGTGGGCCGGGTGTAGGGAGAAGCGTCTGCGGTGAGAACCTACTGAGACTCCCGGACGGCAGCAGATGCTTGGAAGGCTGATCCCGGGATGGCCGGAGGAGCGGGATCAGAAGGTCAGAGACCAGGGGGTGTGGGGTAGACAGTGGGGGGGGGGGCGGCTCGTGGGAGTGAGCTGTTAGGGTCTGTAAACAAGTCAGGATGGCGCCTGGCATTTTGCAGAGGGAGTGGTTTGTGAAGTCACGCCAGCGAGCCATTAAGTGTGGAGATTCCTTATTGGTTGACTGCTGTATCTAGTTTATGTTAATTAAGATAAGCTGTGTGGAATGTATATATACCCCTCCTGTCCTACAATAAATGGCTCCCACTCCTGCTGTATCAATGTGCACAAGTTGTTCATCACCCCCAGGTTATTTTGCTGCAGCCGGACTGCGGCAGTGAGCAGAAAGCCTGGATCATTGTGTCCCTTGTCCGTGCCCAGCAGAGAACGCACGTGGAGGAAGATGTAGTTAACAGCCCAGCGGATAGAACCCCTTGTTGGGTGACTCCAAGTGGCCCCTGGTGAGGCTTCCATGGCAGGGAGGAGTATGTCCAGGGTTTCCCTGGGGAGGGGGCATCTTTTGATGCTTCCAACAACAGAAAATGGCAAAGGCAGCACCATGGCCCCAGGAGGGCCCGGCAGCCAGGCGCTCAGGCCCTATAGGGTTGGAGATCGGGCCGCCCCAGCCATCTAGATCATCTGCAGTGAGGGGGAGGGAAACTGGATGAGGGGAGGGAGGGGAGGAGCATCACCGCGGACCCAGGGCCTGCTGCCATCCGTCTTCCACCCATCTTCCTGTGGGAGGTCCCTGGGAGGTGGTGACTGGCGCCCACTGGCAGACAGTGCAGACTCAACTCCGTGGCGGGCACAGGGAGAGCTGAGTGGTGGGGGACTGGCGCAGAGGAATGTTGGCCTGCTCTCGTGCACCACCTGGTGCCCTCTTGCCAGCCGGTGCCGTGGGCAAGGTCTGCGTGGGTTTGGGTTCCCTGCATAGTCACAGAATCGCAGCCAAGAAGAACAGGCGTCTTGTCATCTGCCAGGCTCTGACACTGGCCGTGGACCAGCTCTCTCGGCACAGGCCTTCTTGGCTGACCCTCAACTGATGGCAAGGGCTACTGAGGATGAAGCCCCTCTCCCTGTCCATCCTCCAACACAAGTTTCTAGGAGGCAGTCTGGACTTCCAGACCTTGGACGGTCTTAAAGGACCCGACCAGTGTCCCCTGTGGCCCCCGAGCCCATGATTCCTGGGTTGACTTTTCCTCCTTCCCCATCTCACTCCTGGTCACTCATCCCTCCTCCCTGGGGACTCCCCGCTCCCTGCTCCTTGTCTCTGGCTCTGCTTTAGAGGGAGCTCAAGTTAAGGCGGATGAGGAAGCCAGTGGTGGCCAAGTCACCAAGTTTATGACGTTGAAGGCTTAAAGGTTTCTAAGAGTGACCGCGGCTAGTCTGTCTCTGAGTGAGCATCACCGCCCTTGGAGTGGCTGGGACTGAGGTTCTATTAGATACCTGATCATGCTCGGGCCCTTCACATCCACTCCCCTAGTTCATTTCACCACAATGTGGGTATTATTCCCACCCACTTCCTTATAAATGAGGACACCAAAGCCCAGAGAGGTTAGGTGACTTATCCAGCGTCACACAGCTCATGACTCAGCCTAGGTTCAGATTGGGTCTGACTCCGGAGCTGCATATACTGAGTCTCTGTAATGTACTGATTTCCATAAATAAAAATATCGACAGAGGAAGTGGGGAACGAAGCTTGTGAATGCCGCTTCATGGCAGCAAAATCTTTAAACTGACTCCTGGCCACCCTGAAGCGCCGTTCCTGCTGCCGTTTGCTAGGATCGAGCTCCTACTTCAACCGCTTGCCAGGCCGTGGTGACTCTGCTTCACTCTTCTGAGTTTCCTCGCTTGTCAAAGCACGTTACTAATGCCATTGCTGTGGGCGTTGACGTCACCGAGGCCGTGGCCTCTACTCGGAGGTTCATTGCTAGGAATAATCAGGACTGAGGTTCAGGCCACCCCGGAACAAGAACAGAGCACCGACACTTTGGTCAAGTTGTTCTGTTTGTCTGGGACCCTAGAAATATCAGTTAACTTTTATTTTCCTTGACTTCAAACTCCCAGAAGAAGACACTCTAGCTAGAAATCATTTTGTCCTCCATGATGTTTTGGTAGCAGCCCAAGAACATGTCTGTGTCCTAACTCCTGGAACTTGTGAACAGGACTTTATTTGGGAAAAGAGTCTTTGTAGATGTAATTAAATTAAGGATCTTTTTTTTTTTTTGCACGGGTGTGTGTGTGGGGGGGATGGGGAGGTGGGGTGTACCAGGGATTGAACCCAGGGGCGCTTAACCACTGAACTGCATCCCAGTCTATTTTTTTTTTTAATTTTGAGACAGAGTCTCACTATGTTGCTAAGGCTGGCTTTGAACTTGCAATCCTCCTGTCTCAGCCTCCCCAGGTGCCGTGTGGGCGCCACTGTGCCGGTTACATTAAGGATCTTGAAATGAGATCATCCTGGATTATCTAGTGACCTCTGTCTTCTTTCTTCTTCTTCTTCTTTTCTTTTCCTTCCTCTTTCCTGCCCCAGTTGATCCACTTTCAAGATCACCTTTCTGGATTTTGCTTTGTGTTTTTGCTTTAGAACCCTCAGTGGACACAGGGACAGGGAAACGTGAATGATGGTCATCGTCATGCCTCCAGGACACACTGTGAAGAACATCGCAGCCTAAGACTTGTTCTTCTAAAAACAATGGGAAAAATAAAAATAAAAATGACGAGGAAATTGGGAGGATGGTCCGTGCCTACAAAGCAGAGCTCTCCGGCCGTTACCAGGGAGTCCACCTGATCACTGCTGACGAGGACACTGGGTTCACCCAAGCAGCTCAAAGGAATAGCGCTTAGCCATGAAAACCAGAGATTCATTTTAGGTGACCAGGTTGGACCTTTCAAAATGCCAAATGAGTCTGCTTTTCCTTCACTTAAGTCAGCTTTCCTAGACAGTGTCTTACACTGTTTGTAATCGGTTTCTTTGAATTTCAGAAGGCGAGTTCAGAATAGGCAGAATCAGTTACATAATCATGACAGGCTTCTGAAATATAAAAGGAAAAAAAAAATGGTGATTCAATAAATGTAAGCTATGTGAACAGAGGGACTTGAAAAGGAAATCCTATTTCTAGGAGGTAGACAGCCTGTTAGAACAAAGCATTAAGTGGTTTTTCCTGGACTGTGTCAAATTATCTATCTATCTATTTAGTACTGGGGATCGAACCCAGGGTTACTTTACCACTGAGCCACATCCCCAGGACTTTTTTATTCTTTGAGACAGGGTCTTGCTAAGTTGCTGAAGGTCTTGTTAAATTACTGAGGCTAACCCCAAACTTGTGATCCTCTTGCCTCAACCTCCGGAGTCTCTGGAACTACAAACCTTTGTCACTGTGGTTGGCCAAACAACAACTTTCCTTCTCCTTCTCCTTCTGATTGAACTCAGGGACACTCAAAGACAGGGTCTCACTGAGTTGCTTAGCACCTCGCTTTTGCGAAGGTTGGCTTTGAACTTGTGATCCTCCTGCCTCAGCTTCCCGAGCCACTGGGAATACAGGCGTGTGCTACTGGGCCCGGCTAAAACACTTATTCTTGAC
The DNA here is from genome assembly GCF_021218885.2 of Marmota monax. Lineage (NCBI taxonomy): Eukaryota > Metazoa > Chordata > Mammalia > Rodentia > Sciuridae > Marmota > Marmota monax. Next base: position 875,309 of record NW_026695045.1, read on the forward strand.
AATATTGTATAGTGACCCTGAATCCTCCTCTGGGGACTTGTTACAGGACATCTCCCACCCCACGTTTTTTCTTTCCCACTGCTCCATCTCCTGATGAGATTTGTCCGGAGCAGTTTTCTTGGGTACTATTGGCTTCCGGAGCTGTGCCTGTGGCCATAGGGACCCTGATCTGTCAACAGCAGCTCTTGTCACTGCCCCACCTCCGTGGCTCACCTGGCTTCCCTGGCGCCACCTCCCCGAACTCTGGGGTGGCATAGTGGATCTCCTGGGTGTGTTTTGTCCCTGGGAAAAAGACAAGGCTCAGGAGTTACTGGGCCAGTTCTTTGAATCTCTGGCCACACGGGGGCAGTGGCGTCCAGACCATGGACGTCGCGGAAAGCACTTGCCGTCGGGACTGTGGGAACACCCCGCCTGACGCCAGTGTGGGCAGATTCCTGGTTCGCAAAATGGGAAAGACCTACGGGGAGTCGGGGAGGTGGTTAGCAACGTCCAGTGCCCGGGGGGTGGAGGACGGAGCCCCTGGCCTTGGGTCTTCCTCACCGCGAAGCGCAGCCTGCCCCCCACACTGAGGGGTGGATTCACAGCTTGCAGAAGAGGGGTTCCTGAAAGTCCCTGAGGGAGCAGGATTTAAGTGTTCTCTCCACAAAAATGATCGCATGTGAAGCAGTGCTCGTGCTTATCAGCTGCATTTAGCCATGTCGGGGTGCAGCTCGGTGGTGGAGCCAGCGTGTGACCCGGGGTTCCCTCTCCAGTCCTGCAAATACCCCAAAACCAAGTAATGTAGGTGTCTTTCAAAATGACACGTGGTGCATGATAAAATTTTGTGATTTTTATTTGTCAGTTAAAATAAATAAATAAAAAGTTATGTTTCTTAAAAAATAGAACCAACTTGAATCTAATGTATGAAATATGATATGTCAATAGCTTTATAATGTTTTGAACAACCAATAAAAAAAATAAATTAAAAAAAAAAATAGAAAAGGTAGCTAGGCATAGTGGCCTGTAATCCCAGCTGCTCCGGAGGCTGAGGCAGGAAGATTGAAAGTTTGAGGGCAGCCTCATCAGCTTAGTGAGACCCTAAGCAACTTATCCATAATCTCAAAAAATAAAAAGGGCTGGGATGTAACTCAAGGAAGGGTAAAGCACTCCCGGGTTTGATCCTCAGTGCCGATAAATAAATAAATAGATAAATAAATAATCATGGAGGACTTTGGAACACAGTGTGGATCATTCTGAACTTATTAAAAAAAAAATCAAGATATCTTAAATTGGAAAAAAAAACAAAAACAAATCCACGGCATAGAATGTCACATGCCACCGTTGCCTGTTATGTCTCATGACTAAACAGAGTCACTCCAGATGAACTGGGCTGGCATGAAATAATCACATAGAGACAGAGAAATACCTTTTTTTTGGGGGGGGGTGTCCTGTGATGGCTCCTCTGACCTTAGGGGTTCATGGAAAGAGGGAGGAGCACGTGCTGAACCCTTTTATTGTGAAGAAGCCATTCAAATGAGGCAAGGGTAGGATTACAGGCGAGTGTAGCTCAACTCCTCTGGGTGCCGTCTACTCCTAGGGCCACTCCAGGGCCACGCCTTATTATCCTTGGGAGCTAAGTGATCTTTCAGATCCCTGTGGTGCATCAGGACTTCAAGGTGCATGCATTTGGAGTGGCTCCCCACAATTGCCATTTGTCCAGATGCCAGCAGAGCCAGAGGATCTCTGTGGCCCTGGGGTGAGACAGGACGTCGGGCGGGAGGGAGATGCTGTGTTCTGTTCCTTTGGCTCCATATTTACCCCATGTGTCTCAAAGGCCTTTAAAATCAAAAAGAACCCCAAACTAACCGACCAAACCTACCAAAGCACTCAACAAAGTCCTCTCACCTGCTAGAGTTTCACAGATGTTGACATACAATTCACCTTCCATGGATATGTCTCCAGGGTCCTTGGGCACGTTCTCTCTCGTAGCTTTTTCTACATAAATGGGTACAGAATCATTCAATTGAACCAATTTGGTCACATTTTCCCTTCTCCTTGTCTCCTCTGCCGAGGAGCAGATTTTTTTCCAAACTTCCAAAAGAAAGAACAGCTACTCTAGTGGCCTAAACTGGTGTCTAATGAAGGGAAATCCTACATTTTTTTTTTTAGCAAAATATTAAGATCTTTATTTCTAGGCTATATGGCCACCCCATAGACTGCATCTTTGGAATGGGGGGATGGGGGGGTTGTAAAGCTGTCAAACTTAATCTAGATACAGCTAGTGCAATATTTTCCTCAACCCCACAAGGCTCTGTTCCCTTTAAAGACTATTTATAAATCAGCTTGGATCACTCACAGAAGAAAAAACACTGTCACCATCAATATTTAGCAGCATATTCAAAATTCATTTTGTTGTCTTGAATAAAAAGCTTAACTATTCTATTAGTCCAGTAATTCCATATGGTCTTATTTCCTCTATACACAAAATACAATCTTCCAACATTTCTATAGATTAATTTTTGAGGATTCCAAAAGATTCAGTGGGGGAGGTTCTAATTTTTTTTTTCACAATAAAATGAGCAGAACAAGCCCATGAGAATCAGACCAGCATTTAAATAAGACCCTCTGCATGGCTCAGTTCATGATGCATGAAGAGATTCAATGTAACCCCTAGCTCTCAGTTCATAAAAAAATAAATTTGAGAGGGATAAATGCAGCAACTATCTGTGTTATTTAATAGCCTCTATTTAATATCCTAAGATGAGAGAAAACAGATGTAAGAAAACAAATCCTTTCATTCCAGGATGTCTGCAAAGGAGGGACACTGTGGAGCATGGATGAAAGGCGTTACTCTTAGCAGGAAAAAAAAAATGAATTGTGAACACAGTCACTCAAGATAAGCAACCACTGAGAGCAATAAGCTTCAATTCCACTGTTACGAGGGGGCACAAAGCAGAGAACTGTGGCAAAGCCAAGACTAGAGTCCTCTGCATTCTCGTGTTTACTGGTTCTGTGTTTCAATACAGCCTTGGAAGGGTGGGGAGAACCAGAGACCACCGTCATCACAAGCAAAAAGAGGCTATTAAAGCAACAACTTGGCTGTCCAAACCCAACTAGAGTGTAGGTTAGACACCTGAAATCCAGCCTGCACTGGCTTGCTTGTGAAGGGCTTGACAGGTCCAGAATTGCCTTCTTTTGAAAGACAGAGGAGGGCCTCTTCATGAGCCCTTTCTATTTACTAGTTTTCCTATCAGTTCACCATTTACACAGAAAAGATGCTGTAAGCTATCTCAGCTGACTTCTAATTTGGACATGGCATCAATGCTATACACACGATTGAATGTACGACCACATCTTCTTGGTTCTTTCATGGGTCAGGCTCAGTAGGCTTCTTTGGACTGAATAGGTGTGATCTTGTTGGAGAACAGTGTGTAAACGTAAGGCCAGATTTTGTTTGTCTCCGTCCCAGAAAATTGGAGGAGCACTCCTCGACTCTTGTATAGTTCGATGACTGGTTTGGCTGCATCTTTATACCGTCTTAGCCTGGCAGCAACTGCTTCAGGCTTATCATCCTCCTGCTGGACCAGTGGCTCACCAGTGATGTCATCAATTCCATGCACATGAGGTGGGTTGAAGTCCAAATTATAGACTCTTCCACTAGGAGGGTGAATCCAACGTCGACTGAGACGATCTTTAAGTGTTTCAAATGGAATGTTCAAACTGATCACTAGATCCAGGTCACAGATTTTGTCGAGGGCTTCATCCTGTACTATTGTCCTTGGAAAACCATCCAGTAGCCAGTGTTGGCCGCTCCTGAGCTCCAGCTCTGACACCATTAGGCGTGTGATCACGTGATCTGGAACCAAAAGACCTTTCTCCAGGTACTGCCTTGCCATTTCGCCAACTTCCGTGTTGGCTTTGAGGTTCTCCCACAAGAAGTGGCCACTGGAGAGATGCTGGAGGCCAAAGTTCTGGGCGATCCTCTGGCACACGGTGCCCTTGCCAGAGCCAGGCGGCCCTAGGATGACCGCACGCAGGAGCTTGGAAGCCATGGCCTTCGCGAGGAGGCGAGCGGCCCAACAGGCAGCCCCGGGAACTTTGTTTCTTGGCCCCTGCCTCAGGCACCCTCTGCTCACTCGGGGACTCTCCTGCCGGAAATCCTACATTTGTCCAAAGCACCTGCTCCTCCAAGCTAGGGCCCTCGGTGAGGTAATCCTCCTATCCTGGTCCTGAGAGGAACATTCTTTGACCAGAATATTACATTAGAGGCTGGGCACAGTGGTGCACGCCTGTGATCCCAGTGACTCCAGAGGCTGAGGCAGGAGAATTGCAAGTTCAAATCCAGCATCAGCAACTAAGCGAGGCCCTAAGCAACTCAGCAATACCCTATCTCAAAATAAAATATAAAAAAGGCCAGTGATGTGCCTCTGTGGTTAAGAGCCCCTAGGTTTAATCCCTGGTATCAAAAGAGAGAAAAGGCTGGTCACATGTTTTTCCTTCCTGAAGGGAACAGTCATAAGAAGTTTTGGCACCTCTTCAAGAGATAGTCAATGATCGTGGCAAGTTCTATGACAGTGATAGAGGAGGCTAGCACCCAGGACCAGCTCCATGCTAGGCAGGGCCCTGTGCAAGACGGACAGGAGGGTCTCCTGTTCGAAATACTAGTATTCCTACAGTAGCCAGGGGGCGGAAGCCACCCAGGCCACCAAGGAGGAACGACTGGATGGAGAAAATGTGGGGCGTGCATACAAGGAAGTATTTTTCTGCCCTAACAAGGGAGGAAATGCTGCTACACGCTGCCACATGCGCGAACCTTGAGGACGTGACATGATGTGAAATCAGCCAGATGCCAAAGGACAGCTACTGCGTGAGGCCACTCAGGAGGCACCTAGAGTAGCACCTTTACAGAAACAGAAAATGGGCTAAGACGGCCAGGGCCCAGGCGAGGACAGGATGGGGCATGAATGTGGGGACAGCTGCACAGCAATGTGACCGTGTTCCACGTCACGGAACTGTATGGTTAAAGTGGGGGCTGGGGAGGCAGCTGGGTGGTAGAGCCCTGGCCCGGCAGGTGCATGGCCCTGGGTTCCAGTCCAGCAGCCAAAATGGACCAACAACAAGAATGTACAAGAGTTAAACTGGCGAATATCAGGTTATATATATTCTTTAGAAAGGAAGTTATTCGGAATTGTGAGTTGGTGGCAGCAGAGTTTTAGGGACTTTTCTGGGGGAGGCCATGTGACCACACAAGCTGCAGGTCCGGTGGCCAGCTCTGTCTGCAACCTACAGCTGGGGGGGCCTTCCTGGGCCGGTGGGCACGACCCCCAAGTGGGGGCCATTTGGGAATTCTCGCTCGTTCACCCTCCCCTTCCTCTTCTTTCCACTCCACTGTTTGGGAATTATTGTTGTGTGGGGAGCTTTTTGGTTTTGAGGTGCAGGGGTGGAATCCAGGGCCTCAGGCCTGCTAGACAAGGGTTGACCCCTGAGCCATCCCCAGCCTGTCTGCATTCCAGTCTGACCCCCTTGCCCTCCCCCTTACTCTCTGCCCTGCTGTCTATATCCCAAATCCAGGCGAAACAACAGTCAAGAACTTACTTGCTTTGTATTTTCGTTGTAGCCAAAAAACCAGAACCAGGATTATTGCCAGGAGCACCAACAGTAACCCCGGAAGCAGCAGAGGCAGCACTGGGCAGATAGGACAGCGGTCTCCCTCTGGAAGAAGACAGCAATCCCTGGTCAGTGCATGGCCGTCTTCCCCAGTGACACTGACCTGGCAGGAAGGGCCATCACCCAAGGCAACCGGCCTACTGTGCAGCTGATCCCTGAGGCACAGTAGGCACCTGTGACCCACCGGTTAACTCATTTGTCCTTTTATGTCAGAGAGCAATTCCGTCAGAGCTTGTGTGGACCCTACCAGAGGGACCTTGCATTTGGAAGTAGGTGGCCAAAATGAGAAGTGGGTGGGTACAGAGGCAGCTGCAGTGTCTGGAAGCAAATCCAGAGCCGGTTGAAAGAACTCAGGAAAAGAAAGTACAATTACGCAAGCCATTGAAAAAGATGCAGTGTGGTGTTGTTATATATTGGTTTGTTTCTGCTGGATCAATCTGAAGGTTAGCACTGGGGAAGTCACCAGGTCTAGAAGGATGAAAGGACATGTTAAAGACTAAGCAGATTGAGTTCACTGTCTTAGCCCACTTTTGAGTTGCTATAACAAAATGCCTGACACCAGGTAATGTACTAAGAAGAGAGGTTTATCTGGCTCTTGATTTTGATGGAAAGTCCAAACAGTGTGGTGTCTGGCAAGGTCCCCTCCTGGCTGCATCGCAACAAGAGTCAGTGGTTTACCAAGCCAGAAGTTGGCGTGTGTCTCTGCTTTGAAGAACTAGGGTCTGAGCCTGCCTTTTACAGAATTTTCAATCTGCTTATCGTTGATAGTGAGTATAGTTTTGTCAATGGTTCAGCTCTCAGTGTAAGGTAGAGAGTGACTTGTGTTCTCCATCCAAAAATATTCTATCTGTATTTTCACTTATAGAATTCAGCTGCACAGTTATCTTCTACTTCCTCTGCAAAGCAGAAGTAACCTTGCTAAATAGATTCGAGGGAAACTCTCAACAGGAAATACAGAGGTCTGGTGTGCTCTGACAAATCATGCTCTATCTTGTGGGAGAATCAAACTGTTAAAAGAGCTGGGACGAGGGCTATAGCTCAGTGGTAGAGGGCATGCCCAGCACGTGTGAGGCACTGGGTTCCATCCTCAGCACCACATAAAATTAAATAAACAGATCAAATAAAGGTATTGTGTCCATCTACAACGTGTGTGTGTGTGTGTGTGTGTGTGTGTGTGTGTGTGGCACTGGGGATATAGCTCAGTGGCAAAGCACCCTGGGTTCAATCCCTTGTACCATGTTTTAAAAAAAACCCTATTCTTCCATTTTCTCCCATAGCAGAGGACAGTCCCCTCTTCATCAAACTACACACCTGGAAGTGGCTCTGCTTCTTTCCTAACCTGCACCATCTGCGACTCTCATCGGTCAACAGGTCCTCCTGTAAAATATTTCTTGAATCCATCCACATCTGCTCATCTCCACCACCGCTTCTTTCCTAGATGACTTCAGGAGCTCCCCAACCAATCCTCAGCTTGCACCCTGCCCGGTACCCGCTTTGAACAAATTAGCTGCACAGATGGCAGATGGTGTCCTGATGCTTGCCCGCCTGTCCATGCACACGGAAGACTAAGCTCTCTCCATGCTCCAGGCCCCTCCTAACTTGGTCCCCTCTCTCTCTAGCCTCATCGTGGGTCACACCCCGCCTCAGCTGACCAGCGGCTCTACCAGCCTCCCCGAGTTGAAGCTCTGAACACGCTGGAGCCCAACATCAGCCCCTTTGAGATACCTTCCCTAGACCCTCTACCTAGGTAGGTCCCTCCTCCTCGTCTGCCTTCCTTTCCTTTGTGATTTATTTGTTTGAGTAGTTGTGTTTGTCTCTCCTACTAGACCAGAAGCTCCGGCAGGCCAGGAACCAGATGGGCTAGGCAATCAGTGATGGAGGAATTTGTGTTTATGCCTCAGACCTTCACCTTTTACTGAGTTGGGGACACAACCATGTCTTAGGTATCACTGAAATCCCAGGAGCACAACTGCGTGTTCAGAGTAGGCACTTAATAAGTATCTATTGATAAGACTTAATTAAAGATGGCATTTATTGATTGATTGATTGATTGACAATGGGAATTGAACCCAGGGCTCTCTATCATTGACCTACATCCCTAACCCTTTTAATTTTTTATTTTGAGGCAGGGTCTTACTAGGTTGTTCAGGGCCTCACTAAGTTGCTAAGGCTGGCCTTGAACTTGGGATCCTCCTGCCTCAACCTCCTGAGTTGTTGAGATTACAGAACCACCATGCCTGGAATAGTTTTAGAATTTACCAATTTACAGGACAGTGTAACAAATTGAAGAAAAGTTGTGTACAGAGAACATACGTATTCATGGGTTTACTGCCTTTACCTTATGCACTGTGTGTTTATTGGGATTTTCTCCCTGTTATGCATATTCCTTTTAAAAATATGATTTCTACTCTATTTTGCCCTGATTCCAAGACTTCTTAATTGAGTCTTCAGAAAGAAGGAGGTTTTATCCATAGCTGGTAATCATAAAATAAAGCCTCTGAGATCTATGATGTTTGCCTGAAGATCTAAGACTATTATCTGAAATAGTTCAAGGTCTCTGAAGGAGAAAGTGAAGTAGGATTATTAAGAATAAAGACCTGTTGGGCGAGGTGTCGCACGCCTGTAATCCCAGCTGCTTAGGAGGCTGAGACAGGAGGATTGCAAGTTAAAAGTCAGCCTCAGCAAAAGCAAAGCACTAAGCAACTCAGTGAGACCCTGTCTCTAAATAAAATACAAAATAGGGCTGGGGGTGTGGCTCAGTGGTCTAGTGCCCCTCGTTTTTTTGTTGTTGTTGTTTTTTTGGCACCCCCCCCCACAAAAAAATAATAAAGACCTCAGCAACAAACAAGCCTCTTGAATGTTGGCCAGGGGCATAAGAGCCCTTGGTGGAACAAAAGTGAATCCCACGATTGCAGAACCTCCAAGTGGCAGGTGACTTACTTACCACTGACCGTGAAGTTGAATGGGTTACTGTAGGTCGAACAGTTGAAGAGCACGGCTTTGCATTTGTAGGAGCCCAAATCATCGGCTGTGGAGATGGTCACGTTAAAAGTCACGGCTTCCCCTTTTCCTGTCCGGTTGCCCAGCAATTTCTTATTCAAAAACAATAAATATTTGATCTCCAGTGACTCATTCTTGTGGGAGCAAAGCAGAGATACATTTTGACCCAATACGACCACATTCGTATTTGAGTTCAAATTTGGAGAAGAAAATCCTGGAAAACAAAAATCACACGAAGAAAATGTGCTTATTAAAATCCCTTGATACAAACTCAGTGGGCCTCTGGCCATGTTTTATGAGTTGAGTGATGGGGACATTCGGTCCCAGGCCAGCTCTCCTGAGGCGGGTATTCTTGGCCTGCAGAGGCAGACTGCTTGCATGAAGCAACTCAGTGTGTCCCGGCCTTCTCACAGTGACCGGCAGGTGGACGTGAGCAGCTGAACTCTTTTGTGGTAGCCCCCTCTTCCCCCGGAGGATCTGAAAAGAGGTTCCATTAGGATTGTCTCTGCTGACCCGGAAGTCATGTCTGATGGCTTGTTTGGTCTATTAGTTATTTTCATCTTGGAAAATTTCAAACATAATAATACTAAAGACGGCATCACAAACCCTCGTGTACCCACCATCCAGCTTCAACAGTAAACAAATGACCCTCCCCATTGTCTGTCCCCACCTGGCCTATGATTATTGGGGTTTGAGTATGGTTTGGCCCCTTCCAAGCTCAGGTTGGGATTTAACCCCCAGTGGGAAGTAAGAGAGGGGAAACAATCAAACTGTGGTGTGTGGAGGTGGGTCCTTCGGAAGGTGGTTAGGATTGGATAAGGCAGCAGGGTGGAGCCCCAATTCAGGTGGCTCTGTAAGAAGAGGAAGAGGAAGAGCTCTGGCTTAGCAGGTAGAGGCCCTGGGCTCAATCCCAGTGCGAGAAAGGAAGGAAGGGAAGAAGGAAGGGAGGGAGGGAGAGGGAGAGAGGGAAGGGGAGGGAGGGAGGGGGAGGGAGTGTGTGTCCTAATGAGCTGCCTTGGGACTCCTTGGGACTCCTGGGACTCTGCCCACTAGGAAGCCACCCTCAGAAGCAGCCCCTGACCTAGGAACAAAACCATGAGCCAAATAAAGTTGTTGTTGTTCTTCTTTTTTTCTGAATGACTTAGTTTGTAGTATTATGCTATCATCAACAGAAAATGGACTATTTTTAAAGCAAATCTCTGACTACATGTTGTTTTTTTCCATAAATTTCTGTATTAAGAAAGAGACATGGGCTGAGGCTGTAGCTCAGTGGCAGAGCGTTTGCCTAGCATGTGTGAGGCTCTAGGTTTCAATTATTTACAGTTATTAATCTTACTGTTACTTTTTTCATAAATTTTCAAAAAAAAATTTTTTTTGACAATTCCAGTATGTTTGATAACTTGTTGTTTGTCCTTAAAAATGTTGAGGGAAGGGGCTGGGGTTGTGGCTCAACGGTAGAGTGCTTGCCTAGCACATGTGAGGCCCTGGGTTCTATCCTCAACACCACATAGAAATAAGTAAAATGAAAGTATTGTGTCTACCTACAACTAAAAAATAATAAATAAATAAATAAATAATGTTGAGAGAAAAAAGAACCCCCATCAGAAATCAAATGAACAAAACAAAACAAAAACAACTATGAAAGAGTGAAGAGAAATACAAGGAAATATTTTAGGCCAGATTAGGAGCCACAAAAAAATAAATTAAAATAATTAGGAGCCATAAAGAAAAGATTGAATTCTTAACTACCCCCAAACTTTAAACTCCTCTATGACAAAATTAAAAGTCAAGTGACAGTCTAGAACACAATGCTTTAAAAGTGAATAAAACCAAAGGATTTTTAAATATACAGAAATCAACTTCAAATCAACAAGAAAAAGGGCAACAATCAAATTAGCAGGCAAATAATATAAACAGGTAATTTCCAGAAGACGAAATGCAGATGACCACTAAATACTACAGGGACCAAAAACCGGCTTGGGTGGAAGACAGATTTATGCCATCAGCTCCCTCCCGCTCTTTGATCTGGATAATTAACATTTTCTCAGTCTTTTATTAGCTGACTTCAAAATAACACCTTCCCTTTCCAACCTGGATGGCGGTCCCCACATTTCCTTCATATGGGAATGCTGGAGTGTTAATGGCCAATGAACATGAAACAGATGTGCAGTTTTATAAGAGATGAGACAACTGTGAATTAGAATACTGGGATATCACTTTGCTCTCATTAGGTTGGCATAAATTTTATAAACTGTTATATCCACTGCTGGGCCCAGTAGGATGAGCTCACACTTACCCACACTGTTGGTGACCCCCGCAGCTTCAGCCTAGTAGGAGGGCAATTGAGAATCTGCAACAATTTAACTCATGTTTCCTTTGACCTGGCAATTTCAATTGTTAGGATGTTATCCAACAGAGATGCTCCCATTGGCCCACAAAAGGTGTTCTGTTCAGGGATGTCTGTTACAGTATTGTTTATATTATGAGAAAAAGTGGAATAATCAATAAAAATGAACTGTTGCTGCATCATATTATAAAATACCATGTAATGGGGGTGCAGTGGTGCACACCTGTAATTACCCAGCTACTTGGGAGGCTGAGACAGGAGGATCACAAGTCTGAGGCCAGCCACAATAATTTAGCAAGATCCTGTCTCAAGATTAAAAAATAAAAAGGACTGGGGATGTAGCTCAGTGGGAGAACACCCCTGGGTGTTCAATCCCTAGTACTGCAAAAAAATAAATTAATTAAATACCATGCAACTGTTGAACAAATGAGATAAATCTATATCTTCTACTTAGGAGGATATCTATGATAATGGTTACATTTTTACAAAAGAAAAGTTATAAAAGAGTTTATTTAGGGCTGGGGTAGAGCTAAGTGCTAGAATGCTTGCCTCGTATACACAAGGCCTTGGGTTCAATCCCCAGCCCTGGAAGAAAAAAAAAAAATTCCAGTGATCCTGAAGAGAAAAACATGATTGATAGCGGTCAATTCTAGAAATAGAGAGTAGAAAGGGATTGGAGGAAATGTGACTGCACTTTCATTCTATACAGGAATAAAGAAGGTATATGGAATTGGGTTAGCGCATATCAATGGCCTTTCATTGCTGGGAGCTGTTTGGAGGAGTAAGGGCTGTGGCATCCAACCCTCGGGAAGACTCCCCCAGCAGGGCTTTTAGTACTCCACCTCACAGTTGAGAAACATGAAGTAAAGGGTTTTCGTCATTTGCCCAGGCTGCCAGGTGGTCAATGGCAGAACCAGGGTGAGGATCAAGTGGTCTAATGCTGCCTTTTTTTGGTACCGGGGATTGAACCCAGGGGTGCTTAACCACTGAGCCACATTTGCTGAGGCGGACCTGAACTTGGGATCCTCTTGCCTCCACCTCCCAAGTAGCTGGGATTACAGGCATGCGCTACCCCACCCAGCCTGCCCTCTGATACACGTTTCTAGTGTTGCTTGAACTATTTTGCAATGATTATGCGTTGGGTTTTCTAGTTGAAGAACAACAACAATGAAAGAAAGTGAGAAACATTCATTGTAAAAGCAATCTCAAAACTTTGTCACAAGAGACTCAGAAAAAACTTTCCAACCCTCTCCCTAAAATCACTATTTAAATAGTTTATTTAACTGAAAAGTCTTTGTTCTTGGTTATTTATCTAAAAGTAAACAAACAAAAAACTTATAAGTGAGCAGTCATGTTTAACGCTGATCATCTCACCCTTTCCAGTAAAATAACTTCAGTAAGAAGAAAAGGAAACTTACCATTTTTTTTCATGGTATTACAGTTCAGTACAGCTTTTTGAACTGAAAGAGAGAAAAGGAACATGAGAAAGCTCATTTTTCACACGATGCTTCAGTGTGACGATTCAAGTCTCAGGACGGTATGTGGCCTTACATGTAACAGAAGAAAAAATGCCCCAAAAGAAGAACGTGTTCAAATGTCTGCACATTCTCTTCAGTGGAACCAGAGAGGACAGGGGAGCCGAGATCATGGTAGTGGCACCATCAACAGAGAAGAGAACTTCCTCCTTTTCTTGACCACATTAGGGAAATCAGAGGATCTTGACAAGCTTTGCACAATCTAACGGGTTGGGCCCGCCTCCGACTGGCTGGGGACTTGGGTTTGGGATAAAGAAAAGAAAAAATCTGGCTGTTAGATTGTTATATATGTAAACCCACCCGATCATCTCTGCTCCCCAAATGACCTGAATAACTGTGTGCTCTTCTGTAATTACAAATTATCCTGCTTTTAAAAATGGCATTTCTTTTTATATTGCTAGTTTGTGGCTACATGGTTTTATAGTACTTTATAAAAGTTTCCATGGGGGTGGGGACAGGGATGGAACCCAGGCCTTCTTAACCACTGAGTCACATCCCCAGCCCTTTCTTATTTATTTATTTTTTATGTTGAGACAGGATGTTGCTAAGTTGCTTTAGGGCCTCACTAAATTGCTGACTTTGAACTTGCAATCCTCCTGCCTCAGCTTCCTGAGCTGCTGGGATTACAGGTGTGCACCATCATGCCCATAAGTTTGAATGGGCGTACTATTAGCAGATGCATGTGCAAAATTCTGCTTTCTCTTATCTTTGTGTTAGCAGTCTTTACCCGAATCCTTCACCTTCCAGCTACCCCTGCTGGCTAGTTGAAAAAACAAAACAAAACAAACAGAATAACAATAGATTCATTTGGGGTCCCCACATTTTTATGTACATCTGTGGAAAGGTTTCTCTCTTAGATACAATACTAATTGGACACAATACCTTTATTTTTTTATGTATTTATTTTTATGTGGTACTGAGGGTTGAACCCAGGGCCTCGCACATACTAGGCAAGTGCTCTACCTCTGAGCCACAACCCCAGCTCTACAATACTAATTGGAGACAAGACTCAGGCAATGAAAAGACATTGAAAACTTCTATTATTTTCAAGAATGATAATTGCTATTTTCCAACTCACCTTGTAAGAATAGATGCAGGACAAACCTCTGTTTCAGGACAAAATAAATATGTCAGAAGATCTAAACTGCAGAGGTTTAAAATGACAGTGTTGGATCAAATAAACTCTTCCCTATTTAATTGCTTAGAGAATCAAAAATCCAGTCATTAGACAGTGAATCTCAAAGAGTAGAGAATGAATCTGAAGAAGAGGTGGTTCCATCAGGGAAACGTGACTGTGATAATAGAAAATTAAGTACCGCTTGTTCATAAGTAACCATTTGTATAAGAGCAAGATTTATAAAATATTACAGATTGATATTTTCAGGAGGAAAATGATCAGTGAAATGAAATAAAGTGCAAGAGACCATAAACATGTTTGTACGTACGAATCCATGCGTGTCTGTAAGGAGGCCTTTGTGTGAGACTGGCTCCAATATGACAGCTTCTTCTTTTTCTTTTTCCTGCTGTTCACCAGTTTAGAGTGGGAAGATGCTCTCATCTTAAACGTCCATTTGTGCAACATTGATTTACAGCTACAAAAAAGTTATTTGATTTTACTTTAGGAATAATGCGAGGAGTCATCCAATTACGGGTCTAACAGAGCATATGCATTTGTTTGATGCCTGAGTTACATTATTAAAGTTGCTTCTTACCATCCATATAAATCTTCACTCAAAAAAAAGCAAGCTAAAACCTTTTCCTAAATGAAGTATATCTAGAGAAATACAAGGCCTGAAATTGAGCAACAATATCCCAGTTACTATCACTTGTTTTGTAAAACAGAAAAGAAAATCTTGAATGTAATTACAGATTTCACATCTATAATCCCAGTGGTTTGGGAGGCTGAGGCAGGAGGATGACAAGCTCAAGGCCAGTCTGGGCAACTAAGTGAGACCCTGTCTCAAAAGAGAAAGCAAAAAGGGATGGGGCTGCAGCTCAGAGCACCCCTGAGTTTAATCCCCAGCACTGCAAATAAATAAATAAATAATAAATAAAATGTCATGCTAGTTTATAACTACTGGTCATACTTTTCAACATATATGATGAAGATTTGTAGACTATTTTATGATGTGGGGAGAGAATAACAATATGGTCAATGAAACAGAAAACCCAGTGAAACACTTGTGAGTAGTACATAATTTAAATGCATAGAGAAAAACTGGAGGAATGATTTCTTAAAATGTCAATAATGGCCCTCTCTTGCTGTTAGAGTTATGGGGGAGATTGTCTTATTTTAGCTTTTTAGGAATTTTTTTTTTCTGAATTAATTTCTTATTATATAGAAAGGGAAGGAAAGGGAATAATTCCTGACCTTGACACTTCCCCTGTCCTCGGCTGAAGGGGAAGAGTCTCTGCTAAGCCTGGTAGTACCCACCACTCCACAAGGGCAGGAGGTCAGAGGCATTTCCCCAGACGCCAGGGCTCCAAACCACAGAGCTACTGAGAGGGGAAAGTGAGTTTTACATGGAAGGTCAAGATAACAGTCCTTGCTGTGAGGACCCAGCTGGGTCCTCTGTCAACTCAGCCTCTTGCAAACAATAGCCTCAACTTTCTTAAGAGAAAAATACATGTTTTGAGTCTGGTAAATCACAAAAATGGAAACAGCACACTAAACAAAGAAAATACCCAGTAGGTATGAGCGTAATTCATTTCCACATATTGTTCTTGCTCTCAGGAATGTCTTCAGCCCTCCCTGCTCTCTGCAGTTTCCACAAAATTCCTTGCCGTGGACACCAAGCGTCCTTGGGGACAGTTTATCATTAGCTGCAGTTAGTAGTGGCAGCTGTTTATGGCCTCGTGCCCTTGGGTGGACTGATTTTCCCACACCATGTCCTCCGGTCCTCTGGAGCATTATCATCCCCGTTTTCCATGTGGGAAGTCTCAGCTAGTAATTAGCACGGCTGGGATTCAAACCCTGGTCTCTCTGAGCCAACGTCCGGGCTCCCAAGCCCTCTCCACAGCCTCTGTCTGCCCAGCGCTCACATCAGACCCTCTTGACTTCAGGACTCAGAGGCTCTCAGTTCATCCCAGAGGGGCTGTGGTTCACTTCTACTAGATCCATGAAGCACACACAGAAGTAAAGCCAGAGAGTCTTCTCTCACCAGTCTGAAAAGAGTGTGTGTGACAAGGGACTTCCCGGGGGAGAGAGCGGAGGGCCACTTGAGGTGCTGGTTCTTCTTGCACATTCCCATGACAGGTGCCTGTCTGTGGGGATGCCAGGTATCTGCCCAGGAACAGGCTCTTCTAGGCCAGTGTCCCTCTCCAGTGTCCACATACATCAGGGTGCTCCTGGCCTGGGCTTCCAGGTCCCCGCCCATGGCTGTTAGTCATTTCAAGGCCCACGCCCCGTCACTTCCAGGGGATCTGAGCAAAGCCAGGGCAGAGTGGAGTCGTCCCACATCCTCCTGGTGTGACCAGGGTGTGGGAGGAAAATATCTCTAACCCTCAGTTTACAGAAAGCCTTAATTCCAAGTTTCATGCTCTTCTTAAAAAGGTGACACTCAGTGATTTATGCTGCTTGTAATACAGGCTGAGCATCCTTCATCCCAAATGCTTGGGACCAGAAGTTCAGACTTTGGAATATTGAGAGATCTTGGGGATTTATACACACACACAGTCTCAAGGTAATTTTATATGATATTATAAATAGTTTTTTAAAAAAATTATTTCTTCTAATTAGTTGTACATAACAGCAGAATGCATTTCGAATCCTAGTACATAAGCAGAGCACAATTTTTCATTTCTCTGGTTGTACTCGAAGTAGAGTCACACCATTTGTGTCTTCATACATTGTACTTAGGGTAATGATATTCATCTCATTCCACCATCTTTCCTACCCCTATGCCCCCTTCCTTCCCCTCCCTCCCTTTTGCCCTATTTAAAGTTCCTCCATTCCTCCCATGCCCACCCCCCCTTATGAATCGGCATCCACTTATCAGAGGAAATATCCAGCCTTTGGTTTTTTGGGATTGGCTAACTTCACTTAGCATACTTAGAATACTCCAACTCCATCCATTTACCTACAAATGCCATGATTTTATTCTCTTTTAATACTGAGTAATATTCCATTATGTATATATACCACAGTTTCTTTATCTATTCATCTATTGAAGGGCATCTAGTTGGTTCCAGTTTAGCTATTGTGAATTGTGCTGCTATAAACATTGATGTGGCTGCATCCCTGTGGTTTGCTGTTTTTAAGTCCTTTGGGTATAAACCGAGGAGTGGGATAGCTGGGTCAAATGGTGGTTCCATTCCAAGTTTTCTAAGGAATATCCATACTGCTTTCCAGAGTGGTTGCACCAATTTGCAGGCCCACTCACAATGTAAGAGTGTCCCCACATCCTCGCCAACACTTATAGTTGCTTTTATTCTTGATAAATACCATTATGACTGGAGTGAGATAAAATATTAAGTTTTGATTTGCATTTCTCTAATTACCGGAGATGTTGAACATTTTTTTCATGTATTTGTTAATTGATTGTATATCTTCTTCTGAGAAGTGTCTGTTCAGTTCCTTAGCCCATTTATTGTTTGGGTTATTTATTTTTTTGGTGTTAAGTTTTTTGAGTTCTTTATGTATCCTGGAGATTAGTGCTCTATCTTGTGGGAGGCCAACCTTACACTGGTGACTGAGTTACACTCCCCAGCTGGGTGCTGAGGCGCTCAGTCACAGAAATGGGTGTGTCTTCCTACAGCCCCGTGGGTGAAGCTATGCTCATCTGTTCCTTTGTAATATAACCCCTTGCCCTGTTTAGGATAGAATCTTCCATGGAAGTGCCTTGTGTGTGTCCCCTCCTCTTACTGTGCCCTTGGGTGTGGCCTGCCTACCCAGGTGTCAATCAACCTGCTGACAGTGGACATCATGAAGATAGACTCAGCCTCCTGAAACCTGACCCCTTGCCTCATTTGAATAGCTTCTCCTCAATAAAAGGGGTCAGCGCATGCTCTCTCTCTCTCTTTCTGTGGACCCTTAAGGTCAGAGGAGCCGTCACAGCGACCCCAAAGAAAAAGGTATTTGTGTCTCTTGTGTGGTTATTTCATGCAGCCCAGTTAGCACAGTTTAACTAGAGTGACCCCTGAGCCTTTTAGTCGCGAGAACAGAAACCCGGCACTATTTGACATGAATGTGGCAAAAATTTGCTCCCAAAATGTAGGCTCTCTCTGCATATAAATAATTTTTTGCATGAAACAAAGTTTGTGTATGCTGAACCTTCAGAAAGTAGAGTGTCATTCTCCACCATTCCTGGCTCTGAATTTTCTTTTCTTTCTTTCTTCTTTTTTTTTTTTTTTTTTTTTTTGGTGCTGGGGATTGAACCCGGGGCCTTGTGTGTTCAAGGCAAGCACTCTACCAACTGAGATATAGCCCCAGCCCCCTGGCTCTGAATTTATACACTTCCAATAAGCAATCATTTTCTTATAATTATTCACACATAAGTACTTGGCAGTAAAAAAACCCAAATCACATGCCATTAATATAGTCATGAAATGAATCATTGCCCAGGGTCACTCAGCAGTGTAGGGGCATCCCCAGGAGGCCCGAATCAGCTGTCAAACAACAACAGTAGCTTTCATTCCCCACCAACTAGGCTGTGTTTTGATTAAAAGTTTACTGTACACCACATTTAATTTTCTAGGTAAGAGAAATGATCTGAAACAGGTGAGGGACCAGGAAGAGGGTCCTCTAGGGGTGAGAGTACATTCTGCTGGATGACTTTAAAAAATCTTTCCTCCAGCTCATCTGCCTCATTAACAGTGGTTTTTGTCTTAGAAGTCAACTTCTGATTTTATTAAAGGTCATTCTAAGCAGGGCGTGGTTGGGCACGCCTGTAATCCCAGGCTCAGGAGGCTGAGGCAGGAGGATCACAAGTTCAAAGCCAGCCTCCGCAATGGTGAAGCACTAAGCAACTCAGGGTGACCCTGTCTCTAAATAAAATACAAAATAGGGCTGGGGATGGGGCTCAGTGGTCCGGTGCACTTGAGTTAAATGCCTGGTAACCCCCCCCCCCCCGCAAAAAAAGGACATGCTATCTTGTTCTGTTATCGTTTATGCTTATCTGGTCTTTCAAAAACCCATCACACATTTTCTACCCATAGGCTTTTTTTTTTTTTTATCATTATTATCATGACACTTTGGTGGATATCATGACCATTTTGTCTACTTCACTATTGGCCCGTGAATGAACAACGAGAGTCTCACTGCCAGTGTTAAAAACTTCAGCTTACTGAAGGATGCTGAAAAGTGTCTTTTATATACATAAGAAAGTCAGGCATATTATTCCTCACTCAGCATACAGAAGACTTCAGGCTCCATACCTGGTTCAGTACCATCACTGAACACAGAGGGCGCCAGAGGCAGTGTCAGTGGTCACAGGTGTGTCTTTCGTCACTGTGTTCCAAGCTTTGGCAACAGCAGCCATGGGTCCCTCATGCTAAACTCCTTCCAAAACCCATCCACACCCTCACCTCTGATCACTGCTGCTAGCATGCTGTTCAAGAACATATTTTTGTATTTACCCTCCATGGATCTAAAGATACACTGGCCATGTGGCTGAATTGATGAGGTTTCATTTTGGAGAAAATACATGGCATTAAGATTATTTTTGAAGAGAATTTCAGCCACAGCATGAGCAGAATGGTTGTCAAGGAATAACAAAATTTTATAGTCATCAGCCAATTCAGCTTCCCTGCAGTCAACACCAGCCACTGGTACAAAATGTTTAGGAAACCCATCAGAACAGATCCCTGGCCATCCAAGCCTTCTGTTAGCATTAATGGACTGGTAAGAATTGCACTCCTTGCCGGGCATGGTGATGCATATGTAATCCCAGCAGCTCAGGAGACTGAGGCAGGAGGATCGCTAGTTCAAAGCCAGCCTCAGCAACTTAGTGAGGACCTAAGCAATTCAGTGAGACCCTGTCCCTAATTAAAATATAAAAATGGGCTGGAGAAGTGGTTCAGTGGTTAAACTCCCCTGGGTTCAATCCCCAGTATCAAAAACATACAAACAAACAAACAAAAAAAACTCCACGCTCTCTCTTAAAACAGTGAATTTAGCCCCATCCTAGCACAATCATTCTGTCCTTGGCATCCTAAAGTTCTGTAGGGGCTGCCTTGTCAGCTGTAGTCAGTATCTTCCTGGGCAACAACATTAGAACATTGGCATTTCACCAGCATTATAAACTGGTTCTGGCATGAGATTTTCATTAGCCATGACATCGGCAAAATCAACAGAGAATTTTTCCATTGCTTTGTGATCAGCACTTGCTCTGTCATCACAAGCCATCAAATACATGGTGCCATGACTTTTCTTGGAGATCTGCAACCTGCCTGTAGAATACTTACAGTTCCTTTCAATTGTCGTTCATCATGATACTGTTAAGTGTCCTGGGGCCACTCTTCAAAAACACAGTCAGGATCTTCATTTTGAATCTTATGCAGCATTTTCTTGTTTTCCATTAACTTCTGTTCATGGCACTCAGCCTGGAATGTCAAGTATGTCCTTCTGTTCCTTCAGGCCCTGGATGGCGGTCAGCGCACATCACACCCTTCTGTGAGACATTCCTCACTCACCACCGTCCAGTTTTTCCAACAGTGTGGCTTCCTGGGCTACAGATGGGTGTAAATCTTTTCCTCTTTTCTTATCGCTGCTACCCATATGGGCCTCTGCAGGCATTTTTGATGTTTGCAACAATATCTTTTCCCTGAAGAGCAGAGAATAACCAAAACCACGTTTAGTAATGCACAAAGGTCTTGGCCCATGTGGGGGACCATGAGGAACCTGCTGTTGAGGCTGCTGACCTGTGGATGTGTGGATGGTGTGCTTGTGTGGAGGAAGCTGGGGGTTATGGTTCAGATGTGCTGACCCCTGAAGCTCACATGGGAGACATGCCAGAAGGTTTGGAGGAGAAATGATTAACTGAAGTGGTAGAGTGTGGCTAGAGGTGGTGAGAATCGGGGCGTGGCTTTGGTGTATCTACTTGTATCTGGAGAGTGGAGTCTCTCTATGTTTCCTGATGTGAGCTGCTTCCCTTGGCCACACTCTCCTACCACGATGTTTAGCCTCACCTTGAGCTGGCCTATGGACTAAGACCTCTGAAACCAGGAGCCCTCAAATAAACCTTTCCTCCTCTACAATGGTTCTAGTCAGATCCTTTAGTCACAGCAGTGAAAAAGCTGACTAAAACAGAAATCGGTGCCAGGAGTGGGGTCATCGCCTTGACTAACCTGACCACGTGGTTCAGAAGGTTTTTGAGCTTTTTGGAGTTGGTCGGAAGAAGTTTGAGATGTTTAGCAGTGCAAGTTGGAAATGCTTTAGGATATTATAAGCAGAGCTTAATGGCTGATTGTGGTGGGAGCTCAGAAAACCAGAATGGCAATAGGACTGTGGTCAGTGAAGACAGGGCTCAAGAGGGGTCAAAAAAGGGGGACTCTATTGGAATTTAGAGTAGAGGTCATTCATGTTATGTTCTGAGAAGTTGTCTTCATTTGCCCGTGTCCAGAGACTTTCTGTGAGGCTGATTTTAGAAGCGAAGGACTTCTTAATCCGGTGGAAGAAATGTCTAGGCAGCATAACATTCAGGCAGTGGCATGAATATTGCTGGCGGCTTTTAGCCAAATTTATTGTGATAATCAGGAGCAGAAAGCAGAGCAGAAAGATCTAGGGAAAGAACTTGAAAGGCCCAACTAGGGCTAAGCAAGTTGCAGTTGTTAAAGACATTACCACCACTAAAGAAATGCTGAAGGGGCTGGGGCTGGAACTCAGTGGTAGAATGCTGGTCTAGCATGGGAGAGGCCCTGGGTTCAATCCTCAGCATCACATTAAAAAAAAGGTAAATAAATAAAATAAAGTCACAAGAAATATTTTTTAAAATGCTAAACACTTTGCCTAGACACAATAAGAAAGATGCCCTGAGGGCATCTCAATTTTAGGAGCTGGCAAGACCACACCTATCTCAAGCTCCAGGGAGTAAAGGTGAAAATTCTCTTGAGAAGAGACCAGGGGGGCAACCTTTTTGCACAGGGTGCCTAGGAAGTTTGTTCAGCATCCTCAGCCACCCAGACACTCAGAGACTGCTGCAGCAAGAGTCCCTGGAGGCTGGGCCACTGCTCAAGATGGAAGCCAACCTTGGCATCAACCACGGGGTGCTGGTTCTGCAGGGGTGCAGGATGCTGGAGCCAGGGGGCCATGGAAGCTTCCACCAAGATTTCAAAGGAAGGCCTGGGAGGCCAAGCAGAGTGCAGCAGGATTGGAGTCCCTGCGGGCATCTCCTGAGAAGTAAAGGTATGGAGCGGTGAGGAAGCTGAAGCTGCAGTGGAGAGCCCCAAGATCAAGAAATGCCAGGAACATGGGACATCATCCTAGGACAGCTGCAGGAATCCAGCAGAGACAAGCCAACAGAAAGGCCACTTGGGCTGCAACAAACATGGCCACAAGGGCAGAGCTACACGTGCCCTTTGGAGAGAATGTTACGATGCCATGTGCCCTTGAGGCTGGCCTTGGAGCTACAGGACTTGTTTGTCCAGCTGGACTTTGGTCTTGCTTTGGTGTTATGCCTTCTTTCTATGCCCCTATTTTTGTAAATTAAAATCAGTTCTTGTATATGTTGGATACTTGTAAATTGCCCTTACTCTTACAACAGCTCACAATAGAGATTGCTTTGAGCCTCAGAGAAGACTTTGGACTTGAACTTTGAGCAATCTCGAAACTATTGATTATGGGGACTCTTGGGAATGGACTAAATGTATTCTGCATTGTTAGATGGTTGTGAGCTTTTGGGGGCCAGGGGCAGAATGTTATGGTTTAGATGTGGTGTTCCCTCAAAAGCTCATATGTGAAACAATGCAAGAAGGTTTGGAGGAGAAATGATTGGATTATGGCCTTAGCCTAATCAGTGAGTTAATCCCAAAGTGATAGGGTGTGGCTGGAGGGGGTGGAAATTGGGGTGTGGCTTTGGTGTATCTACTTATATCTGGAGAGTGAAGTCTTTCTGTTTCCTGATGTGAGCTGCTTCCCTCAGCCACACTCTCCCACCGTGATGTTCAGCCTCACCTTGAGCCAGAAATGGAGCCAGCCTTCTATGGATTAAGACCTCTGAAACCGTGAGCCCTCAAATAAACTCTTCCTCCTCTACAATCGGAGGTTTGATGCTTTCCCAGGAGCTTGTCCTCTTTCCTTGCTTGGGCTGAGGGCCGGGCTGGGTCCCTGGGAAGCTTGAGTAGGTCAGGGCCTTTTCCGTGTGGAACCCTCAGTGACAGGCAGGGAGCTTCCTGACCACAGATGACACACAATGGCAACCGATGAAACCAGGGAAAAGACTACTCACAGCTGTTAGCAAATGTTACTAGGAACATGTTACATTCCCTGGAAAAGGAACGTCATTTGTCATCAGTGATACAATAAATTTGAGATGAAATCTCAAATTGAAAAAGGAAACTTTCACCCAAGAACTTGGTCCATCCTTTGGGGCCCCAAATCATGCCAAATCCATGCTGTCGTGATCCACAGTAATTGCTAGGTTGGTAAGATTGATGGCAATAAATGCAATAAAGTTGGTGTATCCCCTTCTGTTGAGCTAAGAGCTTTATGCTGATAATCTCATTTAATACTTATAAAAGTACTTAACCAGTAGAATAATTCAAATATACAAATCAGCACACAGATCAAAAACTTAAAAATAGATTCTACCCCACCCTCACTTCCTCTCTAAACTAACCTGTTATGAAACTACTCATCAGAGGAGAGCAGTTTCCATGTCAATGGTTGATTCAATCATTTGTATAGTTTCCAAGGATTTATTGAGGTTTAGAAATGGTCGGTTTGGTCTTCCTGAACTGGTCAGCACTCACTGTCTGGGACAATTTGGCACAGGAAACAGCCTTGAACTTTTCCAGTGAGGTCCTTGAAATGGGCTAACAGGAGGATGTTGAGAGCCACAGTTTAGTCAGAATGATGCCTGGCATTTTTGCCAGAGGGAATGGTTGAAAGGTGACCCTGCTCCGGGATTAGGGCGGATCCTGCTGGGAATAGGACGGATCCTGCTGCCTCGGGGCCCCCTACTTTGGAGTTCCCATTGAGTTCTCGCGGGGTTCTGAGAGAATTGGCGCGCGGAGCCGGTGGAGGCAGTGTGTTCCCGGGAAGTGTGTGTAGAGTGCCGGTGAGAGTTCGGGAATAAACAGTTGCTGTTTAAACCTACAAGGCTTTGTGGCGGCTCGGTTATTTTGTGCCCAGCCGGACTGCGGCAGGAGGATTCAGAAAATGGAGGACTTCTCTTCACGCCAACCAGGCCGTTCGCGGTCTTCAGTTCTGCACCTCTGATGGACATTAACAATGACCAACTTCAAAAAGTTCCAGCTGGCTGCAGTGGCGTGGGCCTGCAGTTCCAGCCACCTAAGGTGTGAGGATCCTGCGAATCCAGGAGTTCCGGGCCAGTGTGGGCAACTCAGTGAGCCCTTGTCTCCAAATAAAATACAAAATAAGGCTGGGGATGTGGCTCAGTGGTTGAGACCCTCTGAGTTCAATCCCCAGTAAGCCTTCCCCCCTACCACCACCAAAAAAAAAAAAAAAAAAAAAACCTAGGAATAGACTGGTGGAGGCAGAGCCAGGACACCCACACCGTGCCCAGCCACTCCGGGGGTGGACTAATAGAAACCACCTTGATCGAGCTTGTCCCTCAAAAGCTCACATGTTGAAGGTTGGTCCCCACCCTGGTGCTATTGGAAGGTGGTGGGAACTTTAAGGACCAAATGGGAGGTCCTTAAATCACTGGAGTTTTGTCCTCGAAGGACACCGTGGGGCCCCGATTTCTTCCTCTTCCCCTCTCTCACCCCCACAGACAGGTGAGTGGTTTGGTTCCATCATACACTCCTTCCATGATGCGCCACCACAAAACATCTTGTCAGCTGAACATGGGCTGAAACCTCTAGAACTAAGCCAAAATGACCAACCCTTTTGTCTTTATAGGCTGATTATCTCAGGTATTTGTCATAGTGATGGAAAACTGACCAACACACTATTCTTCCTCCCCTCCCTGTGGCCACAGAGGGGAACCAGGGCCCATTCTCAGTGGAAATTTTTCTTTAGCACACTGAAAACATTCACAGGGTATTTGTGTTTATATTTACATATTAATTTGTGTATGCATGGAGTATTGTGTCTGCAGAAAGGAATGGGAAAATTGTATTTTTTACACTGTTAAATATACTATTTCGGGGCTTAGGTTGTGGCTCAGTGTTTGGTGTGCTTGCCTAGCATGGGTGAGGCACTGGGTTCAATCCTCAGTACCACATATAAATAAATAAATAAATAAATAAGGGTCCATCAACGACTAAAAAAAATTTTTTTTTTTAAATTTTTAAAAAAATATACTATGTCGGGTTGGGGCTGTGGCTCAGTGGTGGAGCACTTACCGGGCACTTGTGAGGCACTGGGTTTGATCCTCAGCACCACTTCAAAATAAATAAATAAAGGTAAAACACATTATATATATATTTGCATATATATACTATATATGAATTACATATTTTATACACTTTTACCACCAATGGCATATCTCTATTAGAAATAACAACTTGGAAGTTAAATAGTCATGGGTGTCTAAAGCAGATGTTTAGGAGAAGCCACTGCTGATTGAGTTGATTTTTTTCCACCTTCTAATCTTCCACTAGGTGGCACCATTGTCAAGTTCCTGTAGTTTCACATGGGCTGGGGAAGGAACCACAGTCTACTTTCTGCCCTGTTTTGTTTTTTTGTTTTTTTTTTTAATTGTTTTTCTTTCTTTTGAGTCACTTGAAAAATGAAAAAAAAAAAAAAAAAGTTAGCGCCGTCTTCAGAAATTACTCTCTCAGGCTAATACGAGCAAATGAAACGGGGTGCTTTTAAAAGGAATTTAATCTTTTTTCTTTTATGTGTTTATTTTATTTATTTATATGTGGTGCTGAGGATCGAACCCAGGGCCTCACAGGTGCTAGGTGAGTGCACTACTACTGAGCCCCAGCCCCAGCCCAGGAATTTAATCTTTAGGCGAAAAATACCATCAAAACATGTTTGTAAAGAGTGGTGCTTGGGGGGCTGAGGATGTGGCTCAAGCAGTATGCACGGGGCGCTGGGTTCGATCCTGAGCACCACATAAAAATAAAATAAAGATGTTGTGTCCACTGAAAACTGAAAAATAAATATTAAAAAATTCTCTCTCTTAAAAAAAAAGAAGAAGAAGAAGAGTGGTGCTTGGGAACAAGTTACTGTCTTTCACTGTCATAAAAATCCACCCTGTGCCGGGCTCGGTGGTGCACGCCTGTAATCCCAGGGATTTGAGAGGCTGAGGCAGGAGGCTCTCAGGTTAAGGCCAACCTGGGCAACTTTGCAAAATAAAAAATTAAAAGGGCCGGGATGTGGTTCAATGGTAGGACAACCCTGGATTCAATCCCCAGAACAAAAACAAAACAAATCACCCCTGATAACCTGATTATCTAAAGTGAAAAATGCCCTCACCTCTTTGGGAATTGGGCCTTAATTCTGAGCAGGTGAGTTTCCCACCTTTTTACCATCAACATCCTCTCCATTATTTTTACTTCATTTGGGAAGATTTTTTTTCCCAAATGGCATTGACCAAGTAGTTACTGATTCCTCTGTTTTGTATTTAAAGGCTGGGGGTGTCGCTCGTGGTAGGGTGTGTGCTTAGCGCATGTGACACTCGGTTCCATCCCCAGAACCAAAGCAATAACAGTTTAAAAAGTTGATGAATTAAAGTTCCCAGTAGACCAGGGACAAACCTGGCTGGACTAATTTACCTTCATCCAAAAACTGGAGGAACTGGAACCTAGCAGAGGCCCTAGGGTTTGGACCCCACGTCTACCCCTGACCAGCCGCGGCACCGTGGGAGTTAGGGTAGCTGTGCCAAGCTCCCAGAACCCAGCCAGGGAACATGTGGACCACTTACTGTCATTGCCACTTTATTCTGTGTGTGCCACTGGCCCACAGGGACCCATGAGGAATCTCCCTCATTGGCCTTCCTGCCTGTCACTGCCCTGAGAACTCCCAGGTGGCTTCAGGAGTCTGGGCTTACTTTGGGCTGATAATAA
Source organism: Marmota monax (assembly GCF_021218885.2). Lineage (NCBI taxonomy): Eukaryota > Metazoa > Chordata > Mammalia > Rodentia > Sciuridae > Marmota > Marmota monax. The sequence goes on from NW_026695045.1 coordinate 901,976, forward strand.
TCAGGATTCTTAGGTTTATAAAAGATCACTGCAACATCCACCATGTGGAGCAGTTTTATGTATTTTTTTTTAAGCATAAGTATATCCCTTGCAATATCTGGGACATACTTACACTAAAAATATGATTCCCTGTTTATCTGAACGTCAAATAAACTGAATGTCCTGTGCTTTTATTTACTAGGCCCGGGAACCCCCTCTTTTGTAAACGTATACAGATGTGCAGACAATACCACAGTCCGGTCATAGAACACTTCTGTCACCCAGGCAAGTCCCCCCTCACCCTCTGGCAACCAATCCCCGTCCCTCCTGAGTCCCTGGCAGTGCCTGGTTTGCCTTGCCTCCTGTCCCTATAGATTGGAGAAGGCTGTATTTTTAAGTGGAGGGAGCTGGCTGTTACATAACTTAGTTAAAGCCTAAGTATCTGCATGAAGAGTTTGGTTTCATTTTTTCAAGTGAAACCACAGAACAGACTGGCTTTCCAACGTGGCTTGTGTATTGCCATCAGAGCAGCCTCCGGTCACAGGTACGTGGATTATTTGAATCTTCTGGTGCTTGCAGAGCACACGGGTCACCCAGTTGTGGTGAGGGTGAGAGTCTTTTGGCTTAGCACTGCAAGTGGGGACCCTTTCCGGGCCCAGCCGGGGCAGGGCAGAATGGGAGGGGACATCCCACCAACAGAGGGGACATTCAAGCACATCGTATACTTTGCCCACAGAATGCTTTTCCTTGGTGGCCTGGGGCTAGTCTTGAGGTGAGTGAACTGAGGGAGATCCTACAGGTCAAGGGGCCTAGCACTGTGCCTGGTGGCTGGAAAACAGAATCACACCTTTGCTCAACGTCCACCAAAGGCCGAAGACTCAGGATCTAGGGATACTCGTGAAAGATGGTACCTGCTTTAAGAAAGTTAATTCTTGGGGCTGGGGATGTGGCTCAAGCGGTGGTGCCCTCGCCTGGCATGCGCGGGGTGCTGGGTTCGATCCTCAGCACCACATAAAAATAAAATAAAGATGTTGTGTCCACTGAGAACTAAAAAAAAAGAAAAGAAAGAAAGAAAGTTAATTCTTAGCTGGGTGCACGCTGGTAATCCTGGTGGCTTGGGAGTTTGAGGTAGGAGGATCACAAGTTCAAAGCCAGCCTTAGCAGCTTAGCAGGGTCCTGTCAAAATAAAAAATAAAAATGATAAAAAACAGGCTGGGAATGTGGCTCAGTGGTAAAGCACCCCTGGTACCAAAAAGGAATATATATATATTTAATTCTTTAAGGATTAACATTTATTGAGCACTGACTATGTGCCAGTGTTTTCTAAGCACTTTGTGAATATTGACATCTGATCCTCATAAACACACGACAAAGCACCTGTCATTCTCTGCACCTTGCCTATGAGGAAACTGAGGTTCAGGAAGGGTAAAGTCTCCCCAGGTCATACAGCTACTCTGGACCTATGAGAGCCTTTTCTCTTACTGCTACTCTGTGTTGCCACAAGTTCTGTGGGAGCCCCAAAGGCAAGGCATCTGAGCCCCTGGGGGATAAAGAGTTGCTGACCAGAGTATCAGGGAACAGCATTTCAAGCAGAGGGAACGGCATAGGCAAAGATCAGAGGTCTGAGAACTGGGACAAATGACATTTCAGGAAAAACTTTGAATATTTTCTGCAGAAAACAGTCCGATTTTGGCAAGGGAAAGAGTCGCTGAGAGGAGCTTTGAGGACCTCCAGGAGTGACATAGAGCTCCTCTGTTAACTTGGTGAGTTGTCTCTGGCACAAATCTCCCTCGTGAGCCTGGTTTCTTCTGCTGTCAAAGAGATGATATGAGGAGCCGTGTGGGTGATATGCACCCAGCACTTTAGGGGCTGTGCGTGACCACCCAGGTGCTGACGGGGTAGCACAGGCTGCTTTGGGCACCTGTAACCCAGATTAAGTGTGCTTTTAAGAGGGCCGGGGACCCCCATGTTCTCTCTGGCAGCCCCGCCCCCTCCCTTGGCCTGCCTCTGGAGCCCGCAGTGGCCCAGCATCCAACCAGCCCCAATGCGGCACCTTGAGAATGGGTCTTCGGGGAGCCAGGGGAGGGCAGAAATCCAGCGGCTGCTGTCCCGCTAGGCTCCCTTCCTGGGGACTTGTCACTATGGAAACGAGCCTCTTCCTCTGGGCCGGCTGGCGGGGGCCGTGTTGATGCCATGGCTGAGCAGGCCACAAGTTCCTTCCTCTTTCCTGCTGCAGAAATGTCACAGTAACTACGTGGCCCAAGAGCTGCAGCTCACACCTGAAGAGCCCGGGCTTGGGACAAACAATGGCTGTGGATTCCCCAGGGTCCGGGGGACTTCTGGGTCAGCCGAGAGGCAGAGGAACGCAGGCCGAGAACAATGGGGCCTGGGCCTGGGGCCCCATTTTCCCCTTCCTCCCAGGCCTTCCTAGTCAGGGGTTTAAAAATGGATCAACAGGCGGTGGCAGGTAGCATTGTGTTTGGTGGCAGAAAACTGAAATGCAGAGTCCCTTTGTGTGGGCAAAGGCTCCCGGGAGGGCGAGGTCCCTCCACGGCCGGCCACTTGCTGGTGAGGCCCAAGCGGAGGGTGTTCTTGGAGTTCTGGCCTCTGCTCTTGGTGCAGGGCCGAGGGTGTAGGGATGTGGACACAGGAGGGGTCGCAGGGAAGGCCACACCTGTGTCCTGCCAGTCACTTCTGCACGTAGGGGAGATTCAGGTGTGGTCAGCTGGAGGCCTGCTCAGAGCTGTCCCTGCCGGGGCTGGTCCAACTCACAGGTCACCCCTGAGTGGCAGAGTCAGAGAGCCCCTGGACCTGGCGTTCCACATGCCTGTGAGGACACAGGCAAGAGAGTCCCGGAGACGATGACAGAGTCTCCCTGGCCAGGACGTCCCAAGGCAGTGCCAGGCCTGGTGGTCCCCTTGCCGGGCACACCAGAGAGCCATGGCCAGCCAGGGCCTGGAGGCCCTTCTCTGTAAGATGACCCAGGGCTCCCTCTCTAGGCTGTATGGCCTGGGGGGGGGTGGGTTCCAGTGAAACTGGCCTTGTTGCGACCTGAGGGAAACATTTCACCCAGGAGCCGAGACAGTTCAGTTCCTTTCTAGAACATTCTGCCTTGAGCACCCAGGACCCTTCCTGGGCACGACGCAGCCCTGCTTGCTTTGTAGCTAGAGCTTCCTTGATTTGGAGCATGCCTGCTCCTTCCCCTCCTGGAGGAGACTCCTCATGTCTTACACATTCTAAGGAGCAAAGTGAAAAGTGGAGTTTTCTTTTTGAGTGGTCTGAGTCCCAAATACCAAGAAAATGCTGACCGTGGGGGAAAGCAGATGGTGACAGAATGAGGGATCCGGGACAGCCCAGTTCGCTTGTCCTCCTGATGCAGGAGGATGTGGCTGTGTGTGCTCCGGGGCCTGCAGAAGCCGGGGCTTTTGTACAATGCTCTGCCGTCTGAAGGGTCTCACTGTCATGAACCCTCAGGAGAACTGCAGAGATGATGGCTGTGGGGTCCCCTAAGGCACCGATCCCTGAGGACACCCCCTGGAGGGACCATCCCAACAGCACTGGCTTTCCTTGGGACCGGAAACTAGCCCCTTTGAAGTTCTGTTTTGTTTTCTAACTCAGGATTGAACCCAGGAGCACTTTACCACAGAACCACATCCCCAGCCGTTTTTATTTTATTTTTGTCGTTTTGGTACTGGGATCTAACTCAGGTGTGCTTTACCACCGAGCTACATCCCCAGCGCTTTTTTAACTTTCTAATTTTAAGACAGGGTCTCACTAAGTTGCTGAGGGTCTTGTTAAGTGGCTGAGGCTGGCTTCAAATTTGAGATCCTCCTGTCTCAGCCTCCCGAGTCACTGGGATTACAGGTGTACACCCCCGCACCTGGCCCCCTTGTTTTCAAATACATATTCTTTTGTTGAGATAATCGCAGCTTCGCATGCATTTGTGGAAAATAATACAGAGAGCTGTACACTTTGTCCAGTTTCCCCCGGTGGTAACATTTTGTTTAACTGCAATATAATATCCCAGCCAGGGTATTCAGTTGGAGTGACCCATAGACCTCACTGAAGGGCTCCACGGCTAGGCATGCGCAGGTGAGCGGGTGTGGAGTTCCGTGAGGCCTCAGCATCTGTGTCAATTCCCGTATCCAACCCCGAAGTGGAGACACTGAATGTTCCAACCCCACCTGATGCCTCCTCTTGCCCCAGTGGAGTGACACCCCCACTTCTTTCCCAACCTCCACCCTTAACCTCTGGAACCACTGCAGGCTGAATATCCCTTCTCCAAAATGCTTGGGAACAGAAGTGTTTTGAATTTTTTTCTTTCAGATATTGGAATATGGTACAGATATAAATGAGGTATTCTAGAGACAGGACCCAAGTCTAACAAGATTCATTTGCTTCATATGTACCTAACTGGAAGGCAATTTTTTTAAATACAACATTTCAAATGATTTTGTGCATGAAACAAAGTTTCACAGAGGGGAATTTTCCACTTGTGGTATCACGTTGGCACTCAAAATATTTCCAATTTTGGAGCATTTTAGATTTTGTATTTTTAGATGATGGATGCTCAACCTGTCATTTGTCTTCTATTTAAATTATTTAAAAAATATTTTATAGTTAGAATTGTACTTTGGGGGATATATATATATATATATATATATATATATATATATTTTTTTTTTTTTTTTTCCACTCAGAATAATTCCCTGGAGATTCATCTAAATTCTTTTTTTCGTTTCTTTTCTGTACTGGGAATTAACCCAGTGAGACTTTACCGTGGAGCCACATCTCCAGCCCTTTATTTTTGTTATTTTGAGACAGGATCTTGCTAGATTTCTCTAAGTTGCTGGGGCTGGCCTTGAACTTGCAATCCTCCTCCCTCAACCTCCCAACTTGCATAGTTTACAGGCCAGCTTCATCCAAGCTCTTGTGTTTATCCACAGTGTGTTCTTTTTCATTACTGAGTAATATTTCACAAAAATGCCATGCATCTAGTCATTCACTGAAGAGCATCTACCTAGATTCCAGTTTTTCAGGAAATCTGGAATTGCAAATGTATCTGCTGTGAACATTCATGTGCAGGTTCTTTATATGGGCATGTTTTTATTTCTCTGGGCATCGGGTCCATTTTTAAACGGTCTAATTAAAGCAGGCTCTTGACATCTGGGAGTGGTACATCTGCAGACCCAGATGGGTTCCAACGGTGCCAATATTACGAATGTTTACACAGGCTCCAGGCTTGGTCCTAAATCATATGAATCTCATTTCTGTCTAGAAGCACTACTTCCTGTGCACATTCTCATAACCCCAACTTGGCTGCCTCTTTAATGTGTATTGATTTATTTTAATTCTGTTAAGCCAGGTAACGCAGCTGTAAAGAAACAGGAAGCAGAAGACAATTGTATAGAGCAGACTGAAGGATGGCATCCTAGAATACCCTCGGGAATAAATATTTCCTATTTTGTGTTTTTGACTTTTTAGACTCTGAGTTCCTCTGTCTTTGTTTTAGGCTGACGACTTTCCTCTGTGGGGCATTTCAAGACGTTCTGAAATGTTTCTCTCCTGAGAGCATTGTATGGGGAATTAAGGGCTCAGGGCAGCCAAGAGTCTGACTGACTGACTCCACCACTTCCACTAGCTGGGGGAGCTGGACAAGTGTACTAACCTCTCTGAGAGTCTGATTTCTCTGACTTAAGAAAAATGATAATGGTAGTATCTGACTCTTAGGATCAAACAAGACCACCGATTAGAAGTGTCTTAAATACTCAGTAAATACTAGCTATTATTAATGAAATCAAAGGTCCATAGGAGAATCCTGTATAAGTTGTGTGTGTGTGTGTGTGTGTGTGTGTGTCTGTCTGTCTGGTGTTCTGGGGATTTAATCCAAGGACATTTGATTACTGAGCCTTTTTTTTTTTTTTTGGCAACAGAGATTGAACTCAGGGGCACTCAACCACTGAGCCACATCCCCAGCCCTATTTTGTATTTTATTTAGGGACAGGGTCTCACTGAGTTGCTTAGTGCCTCGTCATTGCTGAGGCTGGCTTTGAACTCGGGATCCTCCTGCCTCAGCCTCCCGAGCAGCTGGGATTACAGCCGTGTGCCTCCGTGACCAGCACTACTGAGCCCTTTTTATTTTTTATTTGAGGTAGGGTCTTGCTGAGTTGCCTAGGCTGGCCTCAAACTTGTGATCCTCCTGTCTCAGCCTCCTGAGACACTGGGATTACAAGCATGTGCCACCGTGCCTGGAAAAAAATGATAATTTTTAAGAGTAAAATCATAACTCTCATACAAATGTAAAATGAAATTATGTCAAATATATTATTGAACTTAATGATGGAGAAAGTGAGAGGGTTTAATTGGTTCAAGGGAGAGTTGAAGAGCATATCTATATGATTAGATAGAAAGGTTGATTTTTTAGTCAATTGATTGATAAATGAGCATCTGCGACCAGGGATGTTGAAATGGATTTGTTTAACGCAGACTTAGGGCTGGGGACACGGCTCGGTGGTAGAGCACTGGCCTAGCGGGAGCGAGGCCCTGGGTTCCATCACCAGCCCAACCGCGACAAAAACTGAGGACAACCCAGCAAAATCAGCACCTCAGAGAATGGAGGGCGGGGCAGGGGGAAGGGGCTCCCTGAGCGTGGGTCTTCCCGGTCTGTCCCCTGGGTTTCTTTGGCTTTGCTGGGCACCCCAGGCACCGACGGGGTCAGCGCGGGCCACTGCTGAGGAGCCCAAGGAAGCCAGGCCCTGCTGCTCTCTCGGGGGCATCCCTGGACTCTGTCATTCTGTCACCCCAGAGGGTACTGCCAGCTGGGGACCGAGGCTGCCTTTTCTGTCCCTCCGTGGTTAGTCCAGCTGATCCGCTTAGGTTCCCCCAGGAGGATGTGGACATTGTTTAGTGTTGTCTGGAAGGTCACTTGGAACCCTGGTACCTCCTTTATGGCCTGACCTGTGATCCTGGCCTCGGACCCCCTCTGAAATGGCCACCACAGGGGACAGCAGTCTCCCTTCCTGTCCCTTTGTCTGTCTCCCCAGCAGTCACAGGGACACCGCTGGGTCCAGGGCTCTGGCTTCACAGGCTTTGGTTTCCTTAGTCGTTTCATCAATAAGAAGGGATTTGGTAGACATTCCCTCCCCACCCTCTAGTGAAAGGAGTGGCCGCTGGGACTTCTGGGGACCTCAGGAACTGGCCCCAAACCTGCGTCTTGGTAGCAGTGACAGGTGCGCAGTGAGGATCCGGAGGAGCCCTCTCTCAGCTGCCTTTAGAAACCTGGTCAGCATCTGGCTGGATAGACCTCCCTGTGCTTCCTACCCAGAGGGAAGAAACAAGTTCTCCTTCCTCCCGGTGCATTGCAGGCATTTGAAGGTGATGATCAGGTGCCCCTCAATCTTCCTTTTCCGTCTTAACCTCTGACCTCCGTGGAAGGCTCCTCTCACAGTGTGGTGTGAAGGTCCCCTCCTCGACATTTCCCCTACGCTTCTGCGTGCTGTTGGGTCTCACGGTCCCCCTAACTAAGGAAATGATAACAAAACACAGCAGGACGGTCTTGTCCCCTCTTGGGAACACTTCCACAAATGCCACCAACCGTGATGGTGGCCACCTCCCTTCCTAGGTCACCGGTGTTCCCATGCCTTCTGCTGTTGAGCAACATCATGTGGTCAGTTTCTGAGGAACTAAGCCGGGACCTTCGTTTTCGATTACATGTCATCGTTGGGCCCATTTCTCCCTCTCCTGGTGCTAGTTTTTGACGACTGACATTGTCATTTGGTCCCTTGTGTGTTTGTCCTGAGGCTGTGTCAGCCAGCCATGGAGTCCCGTGCTCTCATCTGAGCCAGCGACCAACATGTCCCCAGGAGAGGAAAGAGGACAGAGCCTTGTGGCACTCTGCTTGAGACCTTGATCGAAATGCTTTTGATGGAACTGCGCTCGGAGGGCCGGGTATGGTGTAGCGGGAGAGGCTCCCGTGCATGGGGCCCTGGGTCCCTTTCTCAGCACTGCAAAAACAGAGAGAAAACAAAAAAATCACTCCGCAAATGTAATCTCCCCACTCTTCTGTTACCATTCTCCACGGGGACCCAGGACAGTGCTGGGCAGATGTCTTGTTGAGATCCAGAGACTCTGTCCTGGCTGAGAACCACACCGGTGGGGACTGTTTTACATATTTTAATGTCCCTTCTCCCTTAAATTCCCAGAGCACATGTGTAGAAGTCGGTAAAACACAGAGGGTGACATAAACGTCAGCCACCAGTCCATGTCCCATCTCAGATTCTGTGTTTTTTGCTCTTTATCCTCAATCCCTTTTTTTTTTTAAAAAAAAAAAATATTTTTAGTTGCAGAGGCACACAATACCTTTTGTTTATTTATCTTTATATGGTGTCCTGCACGTGCTAGGTGAGCGCTCTGCCACAGAGCTACAACCCCAGCACCCCATTTTTTTAAACAAGTAGGAGACGGACAGATTCTGCAGCCCAGCCGATCCAGGCTTTAGAAACCATTGGAGAAAGGGCCACACCCTTTCCCTGAGCTGCCAGGCAAGGTTCTGACCCTCTCAAGAGGTGGGGGTCCATAGGCACTGATGGGGACATGTAAGGGAAGGGAACCCTCTTCCCACTACAAAGTTCCCCAGAAAGGGGGACTAGCCTCTATTATAAATGCCTTTAAATCACAGACTTTGGGGCCGCTGGGGTGTGGCTCAGTGGTAGAGCACTGGACTCCAACGTGTGAGGCCCTGGGTTTGATCCTCAGCACCACACGGGAAGTAAATAAACAAAAATAAAGGTAATGCGTCCGTGTATAACTAAAAAAAAATATTTAAAAAATTATAGACTTTGGACTTCAAAGTAACCCCTGCACCCAGGCAGCTGCTGGCTCCCACCTGCTGGGGAGGGAAGCTGTCCAGACCTCTGCCTGCCCCTGGATTAAAGGGGTTCAAATCTGGGAGCCTGAAGAGATTTGTGGCTTGACTGCCGACTTCACCGTGGATAAATGGCTTGGGGGCCGTAATCAGCATTTGTCAGATGGCTTTTGAGTACATTTAGCATTGGCTCAACAGCCAACTTAAACTGCTGGATCAAAACGGGATGATAAGCTGGAAACTGCCTGTTCTTTAAGCCAAAGTCACTGTTTGTATCTGAAGTCAGTTTTGCTGATCTCTAGATAAACCCTGACCATTTTTTTCCCCCCTGTAAGAATTGTTTCTGGTGGGGTAAATTTCTTTAGGAACTTGTAATAAACCAATTAGGGCTTCCTCTTGTTTTATTTAGCAAAATTCAATTTATCCTGGATAGAAAGGAGAGGGAAGGTAGAATGAGGACGAACAATAAAAAAAAATTCCAGTGATGATAATTATTATCACTACTGCTGTAGAAGCAGCAAGGATAACCATCATCTAATGGACATAAAGTCCCCACCAGGATTTTTGGATTTTTTTGGTGGGGGAGGGTTACCAGGGATTGAACTCAGGGGCACTGGACCACTGAGCCACATTCCAGCCCTATTTTTTTTTTTTTTTTTGTATTTAAATTCAGGGTCTTATTGAGTCGCTTAGCACCTTGCTGTTGCTGAGGCTGGCTTCGAACTCATGATCCCTCTGTTCAGCCTCCCAAGCTCCTGGGATTTCAGACCTGCAATACCCTGAATTGTTGGATTTTTATCAAGACGTATAACGCATCCCATGAGGAGTCCCAGAGTCTTCCTGGAGAAGTTCAGGGTCAATGCTAGCAGAATAAGGAGATTTGTAGCAGTTGCCATTTGTAGCGATAGGCTTCTGGTGAAGGTCTGGGCGAGTCCCTGGTAGGGTGCCCCAGGCCTCTCTCGCATTCTTCTCCTATTGAGTATTTTTATTAACGACTTGGACGAGGACTCTGGCAACTTTCGGATTCAATCCGTGGATGACGCGAAGCTGGGAGGTTAGAATCAATCATCAAGAAGGTCAGCAAAGGCACTGCCTTGTCTCCGCCGCAGAGAGAGGAGGGAAGTGGAAGGGCATCCTGAGAAGGCCACCTCTCACATGGAGCTTTTGCTTTCTTTACCTTCCAGGAGGAGTGGGACCTGGCACTGTGTCGCCGAGGGACCTGCTGGCCGGTCAGCCCACCAAGCAGCGCCCTGGAGGGCAGGCCCAGGTATTCGCCTCTTACCCCAGGGGCCCAGCATGGCACCGGAGAGACCCACCTTCCTCCCTCCCTGGGGGACACTGACCTGATTGACCTGGGAGAGCAGTTCAGCTCCCTCTGATCTGTGCCCTTTCCTCTTGGTCACCTGACTTGAAAGAAAAAAAAAATCTGGAATCAGACTGTTCAGCCCCTTCCCCAACAAGAGCCCAGGATCCTGCACGAGGTGGTCCTGAGAGGGTTGTCAGATAAATAAAGAATGCTCAGTTACATTTGAGTTCTAGATAAACAAAAGATCTTTTTTTTTCTTTTTAGAATGTCCCATGCAAGTTGTGGGATATGCTTATACTTAAATAAATAATAATTACTTGATGTTTATCTGAAAAATCAAGTGCTACTGCGCATCAGGTATTCTCATTTGCCAAATCCAGCAGTCCAAGCACATCCAAGATAGGTCAGAGTGACGGTCAGAGGCCTCCCAAGGAGCCCTGGCCTGGCCTGGCTTGCCACTAGCCTGTATCACCTCTCTCCTAAGAGCGGGGACAGGCAGGGGCCAGCTGTGTGCCCTGCTGGCTGCTGCTGCTGCCTATTCAGGCCCCTGGAGGGATTCAGCACCCCAAACCTCCAAACCCTCACTTCTGCCTTCTCTTTTGGGGGCTCCTCAGGTCCTGGTCATCTCCGCTGGCCTCAGGCTTGCCCTCCCTTCAGGGCTGAATCCTGCTACACAAGGTTAGTGGCTAACACTGGCTTTTTCTCTGTCCCAAGGAGCCCTAGCTCAGTGCCGAGGCCAGCCGTCGCAGCCTGTCTGACAGTGTGGCCTTGCAGGGCGGCTGTTGTGTAAATGGTTCATGGTGACCTTTTATGTCCGGGCTGTGCTTTTAGCTTATTCACCCATTTAAGAAGGATTTCTCAAGAGCCTGCTCTATCCTGGGTGTTATGCAGATGACAGGGGCACAGCCCTGAGCCCGGCAGGCCCATCCCAGTCCCAGGCACTGAGAGTCACACAAAAATAGAGAGCTAAGAAGGGTACAGTAGAAGGTCAGGTCTGGTCAAGAGTCTCCTCTGAGCTGGGCCTGGAGGGAAGGAGTTAAAACATGGGGTTTAGGAAGAGCTTTCCAAGCAGAGGGGACGGCATGACCTTGACTGCAGAGGGGCTGGGTCAGGGAGCTGGCACTTTCCAGGCTGAGGGGAGGCCAGTTACAGGGGCAGTCTTTCCAGTTGCCTTCCCATCTGTTCCTTTGTCCAAAGTCACAGGGTGGGACCAAATATAATTTGTGAATCTAGCGTAAGGCTTCTGAGCACAGGGCCTGTGTGACTGTGTGGGTCCCCTGCCTGAGAAGCTGGCCCTGGTCTCCTGATTTATGTGTGTGTGTCAGGTCAGGAACTGGGTCTGCATCTTCTGCCCAGGGAAGCTGCTGTATGAGGTCAGCTCCTCAGAGCAAGCCAGACAGACCTAGGCAGGCGGACGTGCCTATGAGCACCTGGTTGATACTTGACCTTCTGGCTGTCTTTTATTCTGTGTGCTTACATGATGGTAGGGGCTGGGGAGTTTTGGGGGGGTCCCTTTTATGGTTGGGCACTAATCCCACCCATGGCTAGTTACTCCCACATGACCTACTCACTCCCAAAGGACCCACCTCCGAATACCATCACTTTGGTGATTAGATTTCAACGTCTGAGTTTTGGGGAGGTGTAAACATCCAGTCTGTACTGTGTGGAAGAAAGGTGTTGGCAGATGTACGAAGTTAAAGATCTTGACATAGGGAGGTTATCCTGGATCAGCTGGAAGGGCCTTAGTTGCAATCGCAGGGATCCTTATAAAGAAAGAGGCAAAGGGAGATTTGACAGCCAGCCGGAGAAGACGAGGCAAAGACAAACAGAGATTCAAAGATGCTGACCTTGAAGATGGGAGCGATGAAGCCACAAGCCAAGGAACGCCGGCAGCCACCAGAAACCAGGAAAGGCAGGGAACGGGTTATCTCCTAGCACCTCCGGAGGGAGTGCGGCCCCATGGGCACCTTGATTTCGGTCTATTCATCCTCATTTTGGATCCAGAACTATGAGAGAATAAGTTGCAGTTCTTTTATGGAAAGTGGCTACGGGGCCACAGGAAGCTGAGGGAAGCCTCCCTCCTGAGACTGTTTAAATAGCAGCTGTACTGAGATCTATTTCGTTAGACCACACCATTCACCTAAAGTGTAAAAGGCAACGGTTTTTAGTATCTTTACAGGGTGGTGAAACCAGCACCGTAATCAGTTTTAGAACCTTTCCCATTACCCCCACAAGATACCAATGTTTAGCCGTCATGCCAAAAGCCCCAGCCTAAGGCATCCACAAATCTACTTTTGCTTCTTCTGGATGTTTCATGTAAATGGAATCGGAAAAGATGTAGCTTTTTTTTTTTTCATGATAAACTTTTTTCACTTAGCATAGTGCTTTCAAGGTCACCCACATTCGTAGCATGTGTTGGCACCTCACTTTCTATTGTCGGATGATATCTCGTTGTATAGACATACACATCTTGTTACCCATTGATCAGTTGATGGATATCTGGCTTGTTTCTGTTTGGCTACTGTGAATGATGCTGCTGTAGACATCGGTGTCCAAGTTTCTATGTGGACATTTGCCGCAGTCTGGCTGGGCACAAATAACCGAGCCGCCACAAAGCCTTGTAGGTTCAAACTGCAACTCTTTATTCCCCAACTCTCACCGGCACTGCACCGGCTGGCACGCCCAATCTCCCCAACCCCTCCCAAGAAGTGCTCGGGAACTCCAAAGTAGAGGGCGCCCGAGGCAGATTCCCAGAGCAGGGTCCATATACAACTCAATCAATCCAGCATCACAGCAATTATATACAGCTTAACTCAAATCATCATCTCAATGGTTCACCTTTCAACCATTCCCTCTGGCAATATGCCAGGCGTCCTTCTGACTGGGCTGTGGCTCTCAACAGACATTGATTGCCTAAGAGTGGAATTGCTGTAGGGTCATATGGTAACTCTATTTTTAACCTTTTGAGGAACTGCCAGACCACTTTCCAAAGTGGCTTTGGAAATGACTTTCATAATCCCACCAGCCGTGTACGGCATCTGTTTCTCCACATCCTCGCCAACGCTTGTTTTTTGTTTATGGCGCGAGGTATCCAACCCAGGACCTGTGTGTGCTAGGAGGCGCTCTACGTTCCCAGTTCACCATCTGCTTTTCTTCTAGAGCCATCCTCCTGCCTGTGAACCGGTATTTGACTGTGGTTTTGATCTGCATTTCCCCAGTGACGAATAATGTGGAGTCAGCTACTCACATGCTTGTTAAGCATTTGTGTATTTTCTTTGGAAAAATGCCTATTCTAATCCTTTGCCCATTTTTAAAAATAGTTATCCTTTTGTTATTGAATTGTAAGATTCTTTTTCTATATTCTGGATCCTGGGCCCTTATCAAATATAAGACTTCAAAATATTTTCCCCCATTCTCTCACTTCCCTGATGGTGACCTTTGCGACACAATATTTAAAAAAAAACTTTTAATGAACTCCAGTGTGTCCTTTTTTTATCAAATTGTTGCTTGTAATTTTGAGAACAGACTGCACAAATGCCTGTTTTTGCTTCAGTGCCTGGAACATGGTGAAGCTTTTCTTTTCCTAGGTCAACACCTGGGCCACTCAGGTTAGAAGAGAACAGGTCTTTGGCCCCTGGGGCTGTTGGGTGGCAGATCAGCCTTGAGGGCCAGCTTCTCCATTAGGCCAGGAGGCATATTTGCGCATTTCTAGGCCCATAAAACTTTAAGGGGCCCATGGGAAACACACACACACACACACTTTGTTTTTGTTTGTGTGTGTGTGGTGCTGAGGATCCAACCCATCACTTACATGGGCCAGGCGAGTGCTGTACCACGGAGCCACAGACTCAGCCCTGTTCACTTTATGGAGGAGCCGGCCTACAAAGACCCAAATGCCTGTGGCCATGAGTCACAGTACAGTCCTGTTCCCTGTTCCTGGAGAGCCCTCCAGCAGGGAAGGACAGTGTGAACCCCTCTAGTATGTCCAGCCTGCCTCCTTTCTGCTTAACCTCCCTTTATGAGGGGCCAGACTGGGGCTCTGAATGCTGGACTCAAAGAAAACATTGTGTCCTCCCCCTTGAGGGCACTAAAATGCTAGAGTTACATGAGAAGGTTTTTTTTTTTTTTTTTGGATAGGGTCTCACCACCCTGCCCAGGCTGGTCTCAGGCTCAGAGCTCGGGCGATCCTCCTGCCTCGGTCTCCAGAGTATCTGGGACCACGTACAGGTGTGCCTCACCATCCCGGCCTAGGAGCAGCCCTTCAGATGGGGCAGGCTGGGGCCCAAACCAGACCACCAACTATTATTATTACCCTTGTTTTCATTTTTATCGTCATCATATTCCTATTGTTGTGAAAATAAAAGGAAAAATCATGATGAAAACAATATTGAAAGAGCTTTTCCAATGGAGTCAGGAGGCTGTTAGATGCAGGTTGCTCACCCCCTTCTAACTGCTGCCGAGGAAAGTGAATTGGGTGGCTCCCGGCTCCGAGCATCTAGGACAGATGATGACACCGTCCCACAGTCTGAACACCTGCCTCGGGGGTCAGCAGATTCTAGTTATGGACATGTCCTACTAGGCATAGACGTCCTCCTCTTTGCCTTCTCTTGGGCCCCAGCCCCGTCTTCCAGCACCCGTGCTCTCTCACCGTCCCTGCTGGGGAATCTGCAGTGCTCCGTGCTGCCTGCCCATCGAGGCTCCCACTCCTCTGCCTTCTGTGGGACACTGAAAGCAATGTGACCTTTTACTTTTGTGGTTTCCAATTTAAGGTTAAATGCGCGTCCAGATGCTCGCCCTTGTTGGGACTTTCCTAAGGAACCCAGCAGTGGGCAGGCGGGGGTGTTATTCCTACTTGATAGTCAAGGAGCGTGAGCCCCAAGACACTTCGGCTGTCAAACCACAGAGACTGGAACCTCAGGCTTCTGACTGGCATGCTCATTGGTTGGGGTGTGTCCCAAACCCCGTGGACAGGGGATGGGTCCTGCTCTTCATCTCTCAGAAGTTAATCAGATCCGCGGCCATGGGCTGAGGGAAGCCTGTGTGTCTTATTTCTAATCACCACCATCTTGAAATAGATGGAGGCTTGCCTCACCTGGACCAGCAGTTCATCTGTTACCTGTCAGCCCACCTTCCCTCTCTCGCCTCACCCCACCCCCAGCTGCTCAGAAAAGGAGGGATCAAGCCGGTACGACGTCTTATGCCTGTGATCCCTGCGATTCAGGATTCTGAGGCAGGAGGATGGCAAGTTCGAGACCAGCCTGGGTTTAGTGAGATTCTGCCTCAAAAGCAAATAAAAAGGGGTGGGGAAAACTGGGATAGCATGTGAGAGGCCAGGGTTCAATTCCCAGAACCGTAAACAATAAATAATTTAAAAACTAGAAAACTATATCTAAAAATGTGATACTAAGGGAAAAAAAAACTCACTTAATTAAAAATTGGACAAAAGATTTTAACTTAATGAAAAATTTAAATGATAGTGCAGTTTCATCTAAAAAACAAGAGTGCAGAAAGGTTAACAATGAAAAGTCCCTGGGTGCCCAGTTTCTACCACCCTGACACACATTTAATGTTTACGCTTACTTCTAGGTATGGTGGTGCCTACCTATAATCCCAACAAATTAGGAGGCTGAGGCAGGAGGATTGCAAGTTTGAGGACAGCCTCAGGCACCTAGTAACACACTGTCTCAAAAAAAAAAAAAAGAGTTGGGGATGTGTTTCAGTGGCAAAGCGCCCTTGGGTTCCATCCTCAGTAACTATCCTCCCCCACACAAAAAAGAGTTTACACCTCTGCCTGGAAAATGTCCTGATCTATAGTAAATGCAAGTCAAACAAAAGTTTATACCCTTTTTAAATTAAAAATTTTTTTTTCTCTTTTTAGTTACACATGACAGTAGAATGTATTTTGGTGTATCATATATACATGGAGTATAACTTCCTAGTTTTGTGGCTGTACGTAACGTGGAGTTACACTGGTCATGTATTCCTATATGAATATAAGCAGTTTATACCCTTAAACAGGTAACCCCTGGGCAGACATGCTGTCTCTTTTTGTCTTTTTAACATTTCAGGGCTGGGGATGTGGCTCAAGCGGTAGCGCACTCGCCTGGCATGTGTGCAGCCCGGGTTCGATCCTCAGCACCACATACAAAAAAAAAAAAACAAAAGATGCTGTGTCTGCTGAAAACTTAAAAATAAATATCAAAAAAATTCTCTCTCTCACTCTCTCTTTAAAAAAAAAACAAAACATTTCAGATACTTTTTCCTATCTTGTGGAAACTACTCAAATCCTTTGCCCATTTCTTTATTGTTCTACTGATCTTTTTAATTCCTGAGAGTTCTTTACCCTTTAGGGAGGTCAGTTCTTTGTCTATGATGTGAGTTGCAAATATTTTTTTTTTCTAGTTTTGTATAATTTATCAATTTTTAAATTTTATGGTTTCTGGATTTTAACTTATACTGAAACCAGCCTCCAACAACCCAAGCTAATTAGGAGTTCTTTCATGTTTTCTTCTAAAACTTTTATGGCTTCATTTGTACATTCAGATAATTATCTATTTAGAAATCGTTCTTGTGCATGTTTTGAGTTGCGGCACATAGATTTTATGCTTCTTTATCCACCTGCTTCTTCTTCCTTCCTTCCTTCCTTCCTTCCTTTCTTTGCTGGGGATTGAGTCAGGGGTACTCTACTACTGAACTACATCCCCAGTCCTTTTTATTTTATTTTGAGGCAGGGTCTTGCTAAGTTGCTGAGGCTGGCCTCAGACTTACAATCCTCTGGCCTCAGCCTCCAGAGTGGATGGAATTACAGACATGTGATACAATGCCTGCTTCTACTTTTTTTTTTTTAATATTAACATTTGTTTTCAAATTAAAGCCTTATTTTTCTCATAATATTTTGGAAGTATTATAATCATGCAGGAAACAAGTATTATGTTTTAGAAGCTTACTTGGGAACTTAGAGGACATACTGGAATATGGACATTTATTGCTATGGCTTGACATGTTACTCTGAGATACAGAATTTTTACAATATCGAAAGATCTCCACTTGAAGTCAGTATTTATTACTCATGGTGTTTTCCCATCTTCGTCCCAAATCGACATTCCAATAAGTGGGTGGGGACAGTTTCTAGTAGGCTGCCAAAGAAGATAGCTTTTAGTGGGAAACGGAGACAGAAAACCACAGCAACAAAACATAAACAGTACCATGGAGAAATCCCTTTAGAAATAGGTGGGTTAAGTGAGTCCTGCTCTTCAATAGCTCCTGCCAACACTTCCACTGAGTTTCAAGACGGCGGAATGGAGGAGGCCTGTCTGCTCTGTGGTGTAAAACCAAGAAAGCAGACAGGCAGCTCCTTGGCAGGTGGGGGAAGGAAAAACGGGGGAGGAACTTTACTGGGAATGAATTCTGGACATTCAAAGCAGATCAGGGATTCAGGAGGGTGGATAGAATACAATAAGAACAGATCCCCAGCACCAGCACCAGTGCCGCTGCCATCAGGGGTGCCTGCCAGAGGGTCCCTCCCACGGGCAAGGTGGAGGGGTAAAGGGATTAAAGGAATCCACATACTAGGAGGTCTGAGGTGTGTCTGGGTGCATGTAGATCAGAGATCAAAGACGTTGCATGACTAAATGGAAAGTCATGCCACACGATATCCTTGTGCAGGGAGGAGGGTACATCTCTCCTGGCTGCTGGAGCGCAGAGAAGGAACCGTGTTGCAGCTGGGGTGAGGTGGCCAGCAGCTGGGGAACCGAAAACTGGAAAACCTCAGCTTGGCCCAATATTCAGGCCTGGCAAACCCACACTGCATGACATGGAGTGTGCCTAAGTGACCAGGGGAAAATCAAACATGGAGAGGGGTTTACACCAGGGAATTCAGGTCATGGGAACCCACCCATCCACCCCCCCAGACCTGCTGGGAGAGACAAGTCTGGCCCAGATTTCAAAAGAGTGGAGACAGGTACACCGTCAAAGTGCACACCTGAAATCCCAGCAGCTCTGGAGGCCGAGACAGGAGGATTGTGAGTTCAAAGCCAGCCTTGGCAACAGCAAGGTGCTAAGCAACTCAGTGAGAAGCTGTCTGTAAATAAAAATACAAATTAAGGCTGGGACATGGCTCAGTGCCCCTGAATTCAATCCCCAGTAGCCCCGCAAAAAACTATAGAGTGGGGGTGGGAGAGGCTGAGTTTGGAGACTGTACCTGAGAGACCAAAAAAACACAGGGTCCGTGGGTGACAGAGTAGACTAAGTATTGGCTCCTCTAGTGCCTGAGTGGAACCCAGGGGAGATTGTGGACTGGCAACTCCTGGGCCCTAGAGGGTGCTGATTTAAAATGTCCAGGCCAGTTGCCATTCAAGAAAGAATCTGGAGCCTACATAAGCCTAAACCCCACCCCCAGGAGCTCTGCCTCTGGGATTTCCTCTCATGCTCCTAACCCCACCTAACACTGCTGAGAAGGATCTTTTGAACTCCAACAGAAACAATTCTTTAATTGTTTAAATTAAACATGGAGGATTTTTTTTTTTAATTTAAAAATTTTTTAATTTTTTTTTTTTTTGTCCAATTGTGACTTGAATGCTTCGTGGACACTTATACATACTCCTATTTGTTTCTTTTTTTTTTTTTTCCAGCATTATTTGAAATCAGTTATTTTTCATGGATTATTATTTTGAGGACTAGGATATTTAATTAGTATATTTTGGTTTTGTTTTGTATTCTTTTATTTCAATATTTATTTTTTTAAATTTTTATTTCATATATATTTTCTCTCATCTGTTTCCCTCAACTCTCTTTTCTACTGCTAACAGCCAATCTGGATTGTTCTCTCTTTCACTCTTCCTTTAATTTTTTTACTTCTATTTTCTCTTTCTCTTTTCCATAATCATCACATCCTACATTGTTTCTGTTCTCTCCCTGTCCACCATTTGAAATTATAGACCCTTTTGCAAACCTAATGTGGGCAATAATTGACCACATCATTTATGTTTATTTATTTATTTTTATTTTTTAATATTTATTTTATTTTTAGTTCTCGGCGGACACAACATCTTTGTTTGTATGTGGTGCTGAGGATCGAACCCGGGCCGCACACATGCCAGGCGAGCGCGCTACTGCTTGAGCCACATCCCCAGCCCCCATTTATGTTTATTGTGACAATTAACATTGTAGATGTCACAGCAGGAGCTATTTGGTTTAATGCTGTATACTATTGGATGTTGTTATTATTTGTCTCCCTCTAAACAGTGAGGTACTCAAAGCCTTCAGGGACACTGTAAGTACACAGGGAAATCTACTGCCTCAGATCCATAGTGTTAAATGGGTAGACACATAAACAACATGAAAAAGCAAGGGAACAAATCACCCCCAAACAAAAATACTTTAATTACAAAATTCTTCAATACCATATTGGAAGAAATGTCAGAGGAGACATTTAGAATGTTCATAGTTAAACTGATCTTTGAGATAAAGGATGATGTAAGAAGTTAAATCAGAAAATATAGGAAGTGAGATCACTTCAGTAAAGAGACAGAGACTCTGAAAATCCTTGAAATGAAGGAATCAATAAACTAAATTAAAAATTCAATGAAAAGCATCACCAGCAGACGAGACCACTTGGAAGACAGAGTTTCAGGCAACAAAGACAAAACATCTAATGTTGAAAATAAAGTTGGCCATGGAGAAAAGATGTTAACAGATCATGAACAGAACATCTAAGAAGGGCTGGGATTGTGGCTCAGCAGTAGAGCACTCGCCTAGCACGGAAGCGACCAGGGTTCAATCCTCAGCACCACATAAAAATAAAGGGATTGTGTTATGTCCATCTACACCTAAAAAATAAATATTTTTTTTTAAAAAAGAACATCTAAGAAATATGGGATAACATGAAAAGACCAAATATAAGATTTATCAGGCTAGATGAAGACTCGGAAATATAAACAAAAGGAATGTACAATCAAATGAAATAATATCTGAAAATTTCCCAAACTTTAATAATGAAATGGAAAGTCACATACAGGAGGCTTACAGACCCCCAAATATACAAAATTACAACAGACTCACACCAAGCCACATTATTATGAAAACGCCAAACATGGAATAAGGATAGAATTTTTAAAGGCTGCCAGAGAAAAATGACAGGTCATATTTAGAGGGAAAACAACCTGGATCTCAGCCAATTTCTCAACCCAGACCCTCAAAGTTAGGAGGTCTTGGAATAATATATGCCAAGCTCTGAAAGGAAATGGATGCCAACCAAGAATATGCTATTCAGCAAAATTAAGCTTCAGAACTGATGATAAAATAAGAACCTTCCATGATTAAAAAAAAAAGTTAAAAGAATTCAGAACTAGAAAGACTGCAATACAAAACATACTCAATAAAATATTTCATGAAGAAGAAATGGCAAATAAAATTGAAAACAGGCAAAGGGAGGAACTAAACTAGAAAAGTCAATCAAAGAAGAAACTAATACAAATGAAAAACCATAAATAAATAGAAATGACAGGGAATAAAAATAATTTCTCAATAATAGCATTAAAAATGGCCTAAACTTATCAATCAAAAGACACAGACTGGCAGATTGGATTGAAAAACAAAACCCAACAATATGAGGTTTCCAAGAGACTCACCTCATAGGCAGAGACATCCACAGACTAAAGGTAAAAGGGAAAAATGTATCACTCGCATGGATCATGTTAAACCAGCAGGGGTTTCTATGCTCATATCAGATAAAGGGGGCTTCAGGCCAACGTTAATCAAAAGGGACAAAGAAGGACTTGGTCATACTGCTTAAGGGAAGTGTACATCAACAAGACATAACAATCATAAATATTTATGCCCCAAACAATGGAGCATCTATGTACATCATTCAAACCCTTCTCAATTTCAAGACTCAAATAGATATCAACACAATAACACTGAGTGACTTTAACATGCCTCTCTCATCACTGGCTAGATCCTCCAAACAAAACTAAAGAAGCTATAAAACTAAAAAATACATTTAATAGTTTAGGCTTAACAGACATATATAGAACTTTTCATCCATCAGTGACTGAATATACTCTCTTCTCAGCAGCATATGGATCCTTTTATAAAATAGACTATGTCTTAGGCTACAAAGCAACACTTAGCAAATACAAAAAAATAGAGATAATACCTTGCATTCTATCAGGTCATAATGGACTAAAATTAGAAATCAAAGAAAAATAAAAAATAGAAAGTACTCTAACATCTAGAGCCTAAAAAAGATGCTACTGAATGATCAATGGATAGCAGAATAAATCAGGGATGAAATAAATAATCATAGATAAAGGAGAATAGCAACAAAACATATCAAAATCTCTGGGACACTATGAAGGTGGTTCTAAGAGGAAAGTTCGTTACATTGAGCTCATTTATTAAAAGAAGAGGAAGTCAATGAATAAATAACCTAACATTACAACTGAAAGCCCTAGATAAAGAAAAACAAATCAACACCAAAAGCAGTAGAAGATAGGAATTAAAATCATTGAAATTGAAACAAACAAAAACAAATTCAAAAAATCAATAAAACAAAATTTTGGTCCTTAGGAAAAAAATGAAATTGATAAACTCTTAGCCAAGCCAACTAAGAGAAAGAGGGAAAAAATTCAAATTATGAAAATTTGTGATGATAAAAGAAATATCACCATAGACACTATTGAAATACAGATGATAATCAGAAACTATTTTAAAAATTTTACTCCAATAAGTCAGAAAGTATTGAAGACATTGACAAATTTCTAGAGACTTATGACCTACCCAAATTGAGTCAGGAGGACATAGAAAATTTAAACAGATCAATTTCAAGCAATAAAATTGAAGACACCATCAAAAGCCTACCAACCAAGAAAAACCCAGGACCAGATGGATTCTCAGCTGAGTTTTACCATATCTTCAAAGAATAACTAACACCAATCCTCCTCAAATTATTCCATGAAATAGAAAAGGAGAGAACCCTTCCAAACTCATTCTACAAAGGTAGTGTCAATCTGATATCAAAGCCAGACAAAGACACATCAAGGAAAGAAAACTTCAGACCAATATCCCTGATGAACATAGATGCAAAAATTCTTAATAAGATAATGGCAAATTGCATACATAAATATATTTAAAAGATAGTATACCATGACCAAGTGGGGTTCATCCCAGGGATGCAAGGTTCAACATATGGAAATCAATAAACATAATCCACCGCATCAATAGACTTAAAGATAAGAATTACATGATTATCTCAATAGATGCAGAAAAAGCATTTGACAAAATACAGCATCCATTCATATTCAAAATACTAAAAAAAAGGGATAGTAGGAACATAATTCACCATTGTACAAGTTATATACATTAAACCTGAGTCCTACATCATTCTAAATTGAGAAAAACTAAAAGCATTTCCTCTAAAAACTGGAACAAGACAAAGTGCCCTCTTTTACTACTTCTATTCAACATAGTCCTTGAAACTCCAGCCAGAGCAATTAGGCAAAAGAAATAAATGAAAGGGATATGAATAGGAAAAGAAAAGCTCAAACTATCCCTATTTTCCAAAGACATGATTCTATATTTAGAAGACAAAAAAAAAAGAAAAAGAAAAGAAAAGAAAACTTCACCAGAAAATTTCTAGAACTCATAAATGAATTCAGCAAATAGCAGGATATAAAATTAACATACAGCCAGGCATGATGGTGCAGGCTTGTGATCCCAGCAGCTTGGGAGCCTGAGGCAGGAGGATTGTGAGTTTAAAGTCAGCCTAAGGCACTAAGCAACTCAGTGAGACCCTCTCTCTAAATAAAATACAAAAAAGGGCTGAGATGTGGCTTAGTGGTTGAGTGCCCCTGAGTTCAATCCTTGGTACCGCCCCCCACCCCAAATTAATATCCATAAATCAATTGCATTCCTATACAACAGTGATGAGTCACTGAAAAAGAAATTAGGAAAACTGTCCCATTCACAGTAGCCTCAAAACAACAACCACCAGAACAACAACAACTTGGGAATCAATCAATCTAACAAAAGAAGTGAAAGACCTCTACAATGAAAACTATAGCACACTAAAGAAAGAAACTAAAGAAGACCATAAAAGATGAAAAGATCTCCCATACTCTTGAATAGGCAGAATTAATATTGTCAAAATGGCCATAATACCAAAAGTGCTATTCAGATTTAATGCAATTCCTATTAAATTTCAATGATGTTCTTCATATAAATAGAAAAAGCTGTCATGAAATTCATTTGGAACAATAAGAGGCCCAGAATAGCCAAGCAATCCTTAGCAAGAAAAGCAAAGCAAGAGGCATCACAATACAAGAACTTAAACTATACTACAGAGCTATACTACAGAGTAACCAAACAGCATGGTCTTGGCCAAAACAGACATTAAGACCAATGGAACAGAACAGAAGACACAGAGACAAACCCACATAAACACAGGTATCCATCCTAGAAAAAGGCACCATAAACATACACTGGAGGAAAGATAACCTCTTCACAAATGGTGCTGGGAAAATTAGAAGTCCACATGTAGCAGAATAAAATTAAACCCCTATCTCTCACCTGGCACAAAACTATACTAAAAGTGGACCAAGTACCTAGACATTAGACCAGAGACCCTGCACCTATTAGAAGAAAATGTAGGCCCACCTTTCCATCAGGTCCTCAACCAAACTCCTAAAGCTCAAGAAGTAAAATCAAGAATCAGTAAATGGGGTGGTATCAAACTAAAAAGCTTCTTCATGGCAAAGGAAGCAAGAGTGTGAAGAGAGAGCCTATAGAATGGGAGAAAATCTTTGTCACTTGCAACTCAGAGGATTAATCTCCAGGATACACAAGGAACTCAAAAACCTTGCCCCCCCACCCCTACAAACAACCTAATCAATAAATGGGCAAAGGAACTGAACAGGCACTTCACAGAAGAAGAAATACAAATTGTCAACAAATATATGAAAAAATGTTCAACTTCTCTAGCAATTAGAGGAATGCAAATTGAAACTATACCGAGATATTATCTCACTCCAGTCAGAATGGCAATTATCAAGAATACAAGTAATGATAAATGGGTGAGGGTGTAAGGAAAAAGGCACATTCATACATTGCTGGTGGGACTGCAAATTGGTGCAACCACTCTGGAAAGCAATATGGAGATTACTTTGAAAATCATTTCGGTCTCAGGAAACCTTTCAGTATTTTCTTCGGTTTTTAACATTATATATTCTTTGGGATAGCTTTTAATGGACTGAAATTAATATTCTTTCTTTATTTGACTGTATTGATTTTTAACATATTATCAGTCTCTACCATTACAGTATGTGTCCTGATAGCACTAACTTTGTAATATATTTAACCACTGAATTCTTGTATGTACCAGATTGCCTGGCTTAGACTACATGCTCAAGAATCTTAAAATGAGTAAATTAATTTATAAAAGCAAAAAGAAAAAAAAACCGGAAATGGAACCACCATTTGATCCAGTTATCCCACTCCTTGGTTTATACCCAAAGGACTTACAATCAGCATACTGTAGTGATGATACTGTAGCCACATACTACAGCCACATCTATGTTACAGTGGCTCAATTCATAATAGCTAAGCTATGGAACCAACTTAAGTGTCCTTCAACAGATGAATAGATTAAGAAAATGTGGAATCTGGAGACTATTATGCTAAGTGAAATAAGCTGATCCCCAAAAACCAAGGGCCGAATGCTCTCTCTGAAATGGGGATGTTAACACACATGGGGGTGGAGGGTGGCGAGAAGAATAGAAGTTCAGTGGATTAGACAAAGGGGAATGAAGGGAAGGGAGGGGAGTGGGAATAAGAAAGATAGTAGAATGAATTGAACATGACTTTCTTATGTTCATATGTGAATACACAACCAGTGTAATTCCACATCATGTATAACCACAAGAATGGGAAGTTATACTCCATGTATATATGATATGTCAAAATGCACTCTAATGGGCTAAGGATATAATATAGTTCAGCTGCTTGCCTCGCATGCACAAGGCCCTGGGTTCAATCCCCAGAACCTAATAATAATAATAATAATAATAATAATAATACACTCTACTTCCATGTATATCTAAAAAGAAGAAATTAAAAAAAAAAAAAAACTTCCATTGAAGACAGCACAGTGGTGCACACCTATAATCCCAGTTACTTGGGAGGCTGAGGCAGATGATCACAAATTCAATCCAGCAATTTAGCAAGGCCTGTTACGCTAGATTCATGGGACCCTAGTAGACCTCCAGGAGCCGAATTCGATGCAATCACACAAGTCTTTATTGCAAGCTTGAGCCTGGACTCACAACCGTTCCCAATGCAGCAGTCCCAGGGAGTGAGTCCTGGTCCTTTGTTCAGTAAAGTTTTATAGGTTTTGAGCGGATACTCTATGCATCACAGCATCACACAGCAAATCATTCCATACCGCAGGAAAATCAAACAACAACTCTTAACATTGATTAGCACATTCACTGGCGGGAACAAGTTGGGTAGGGGTGATTGGTTAGTACAAGAGGGGGGATTCATTTGAACTGATTGGTTTAGGCCACGAGGGGTGTACGTGCTAAACTACATGGTTTCCCAACATGTTATCAACCACCATAAACTACTTGGGGGTCATCTGGCATTCCAGGTATTTTCCATGTCTCATGCTGATTGGTGGTTGCTAGGGGGTTGCTATGGGTCCTCACCTAGCCTCACTGAGTCAGGGACACCTGGCGCAGCAGACCTCTCCTGTTATTTACAGACAAACAACTCAGCAGGGTGGGTATGTGCTTAGGAGTGCTCTGTGGGTTTTTCCAAGGACAAGGGTCACGCCCCTTCCTTAGGACAGGCCTTGAGGTAGAAGCTGCTGTTATTTATTTATTTTTTAAAATGGAGTCACATTAGTTTCTCAGGCCCTATCTCAAAATAAAAATTTAAAGAGAGACTGGGAATGCAGCTCAGTGGTAGACCACTTGCCTAGCACGTTTGAGGCCCTGGTTCAATCCCAAGTACCAAAACACTGACCACAAAAAGCAAAACCGTCATTGAACCATCAGAGAGGGGAATCGTTTTCTAGCTGGAAGCCTTCACTGTCTGGTTCCTGCTCTGAGGCAGAGAAGTCCGGCTCCTGTCGTCCCCAGTTAAGACGTGTCTTCCTTGACCACGTGGAAGTCCTAGAGGGCAATGTTCCAGAAAGATCATGGCACCCTCAAGGAGAGAGAATCCAGTTCTGACTACACAGTAACTTCACCTAGACAGTCGTCCATCTGACTAACTTCCTGGATCATCCACTGGGTACCAGGCATCGTCCCTGCCATTGAGGAGCCAGCGGTCCATTTTGGGGAGGAGGGCTATCACCGACAGCTGCAGACAGGGTCAGACACAGGGAAGACGTGGGAGGTGAGAGGGCACCGCAGAGAGGCAGCATGGTCCGGGCCAGTCAGGCTATTTCTGAGGAGTTTGGTGCCCGAAATGAGTTAGGGAGGATGTGTGGCAGTTAGCCACCAGGGAGGGGGAGGGCCCCTAGGCAGGGCGAGGACACTGGCAAAAGAAGAGACCCACAATGCATTGTGGGAATTGTGCATTTTATCAACCAAAACGTAGAGCAAAGAAGGAGTTCAGGCCAGAGAGGTAAGCAAGGGATGGATTAGGAAGGACCATCCACTGACCTTTAGTCTGGGCATGGCATAATCCCAGTGACTAGGGAGGCCAAGGCAGGAGGAGCACAGATTGAAGCCAGCCTAGGCAACTTAGTGAGACCCTGTCTCAAAGTAAAATAAAAAGGGCTAGGAGTGTCACTCAGTGATAGAGGACCCCTGGCTTTAATCCCAGTAGTGAAAAAAAAAATTTTTTTTTTTTTTAAAGATTCTGATTTTTTTCTGGAGGCCAGAAACAGGTGAAATGGAAGAAACTAGTTAAAATCTTGGGAAATTCCCTGTGGCCCAGTACAGTATGTGTGTTTGGGGATGCTGGCTGGAGGGGCCTCTAGGAGTTGTGGGCACCTCATGGGATGCCCGTGTCCTCCACACCAAAGCCCACTGTGAGGGCTTCCTAGTTCCCTAAATTCCAAGCCCAGCTGCCCTGATCCCTGCTCTCTCTGACAAACACTGACTTTTTTTTTTTTTTTTAAAGTTAGCCCAGGAAAGACAAGAGACCTGATTAATGCTGTGTGAAAAGAGCCCCTTTGGGGGAGTCACAGGAAAAGCAGAGACCTTGCTGGGTGTCCACCGAGACAAGGGTAGAGCTGGATCGAGGGAAGAATCCCTTACCCTGCCACCAGAAGGGGGGACCCCAAACCCTGGGGAGACGGGGAGGGTCAAGAACCTGGAGGCAAATATCACTGGTGCCTTTTTTTTCTCCCCCTAAACAAAGCGGCTGCACTCTGTGGTCCCTCAGGAAGGCCAGTCATTTCCTGAGGAGATATCAGGCCAGCCCAGGCCTCATTGTTCTGGGTTTCCAGCAATGGCCGCCATTACCTGACCAGGAGAACAGCCAGTCTCTCTGCAGCGGCCAGAGAAGTTACCAGAGTGGTTTCTGCTCTTCACAGGACCGGCTTTTCATCGGTGGCAAAGGGGGAAGTGTTTTCTGCCCCAGAGGCATGGCCCAGAGGCAGCACTAACTGTGCATTCACCTTCCCGGCTCTCAGGATGCAGCTGGGGTGGACCCGAGGGGGCAAGATGTGGCTGGGAGTCCTGCTGATGCTCCTGCTCTGTGAGTTTCTCTCTCTCTCTCCCCACTTTGCTTAAACTCCATGAGAATTGAAGCTCCTGAAACCAACAGATTTCTTCTGTCTCTTCCAGGTTGGAGTCTTGATGGTACAGAGAACTGTAAGTCACAGATTCATTCGATTTAGCTTTGCTCTCACACTCGCGTCCCCTTGCTTGGCTTGGATAACAGTTGAGACAAACACACCACTGGGGAACTAAAGCTGATTCCATTTGGTCCTTTTTAGAAGTGCTTAGAACAAAGCACTTGCTCTACGTCTAGATCTAATCAGGGTGGTTTAGAAGCAGCCTTTTACTGTGTTTCTAGACTCTGCCGGGGGCTGCTTTTTGTCGGGACTGGGAGGTGATTGAGTAGTGAGCAAATCCATAATTTGCTGGATGTCATTCCACCATAAATTGCTTATTTCCCTATCCTGCCCCCATCCCTGATTATTTTTAGTTTTCAATCTTTTTTTTTTTTCTCAATTGTTTTCACTCACAAATGGTATACAATTGATCTGTCAGGCGCATGAAGACAGAACATAGTTTAGATTGGTATTATAATTCTCTTTCTCCTAAGTGATTCAAAAAAAAGACACCGGGTCTTGTTTTCCATCCGCCCGCTGAGGCTATGATTTTATCTGCCACATTTTGTGCTTCTACCCAGGGAAGCGTATGCCGCCCGTCTTTGCTCTGTCTGGTTTGTTATCCACTTTACGGCTGATTTTGAACTTTCCTCTTGGATGGATGGGTTTTGTTCTGCTTGGCCTTGAAGGAGGGGGATGAGCTGGGTGTGGGGACCCTGAATGGAGAGACTGTCCACAAAACAGAATCCACTAGTCAGAAATCACTTCAGCTGCAAAGAACAGGAGTGGCTGGGGCCTGGCAAGTCACACAGCTGCTTGGAGATGAAGAAGGGGTGGGGGTCCCAGGATGAGGGCGCTGGTGTGGCCACTCGATGTCCATGTTCTTCCTTGGGCATCGGCCCCCATGGTAGCCCACAAAGGCAAGATAACCCTCATCTTCAAATCATCCCCCTTGGGTGATGGTGTCATTGAGCTTCAGAAATGACCGACTTGTCCAGGCAAGAGCCAGTGGACAGACAGTTCTGGGACCCCTCACTCTCTAAACCCAGCTATCTGTCCAGAGCCACAGGCCTGACCCATGTCTCTAAGATCAGTTTTATTTTGCCTCTTGGAGCTTTTCCCCCCACTCTGTGAAATGGGGATGGTGACAGCCTATGACATTGAGTGGCATGAGGTTGGGATGGGGCAGTAGAGATGACCCCTTTTGCACACAGAGATGGATACATGATGATGCTGACCAAGAGGCGCAAGCCTGCCTCGTCGCCGGGCCTCCTGTCTCACCTGCTGTCTTCTGTCCACTCTAGCCACAGAGGCCTGCTCTTGTCCAGACCACACCCCAAGGGCATGCAGACGCCCCAGGGCTTGGGCTCCTGCCTCTCTCTCCATCCATACATCCTGTTTCCAGCACTACCACTCTCTGGTCCCCTTCCCCACCTCCCCCACCTCCATGGAGGTCAACCCCCTCCTCCCTGAGGTCCTAGGGGATGTTTATGCCTTCAGGGAAGACTTTGGAGCAGAGGCTCTCCCACCCTTCCTCGGGTGCCTGGTTTGTTTTGCACTGGAGGGAACAAGGCCCGGTGTCCACAGAGCCCTGGCAGGTCACCACGTGGGTTAGAGCATCGTGGCTGTGACCAGCCTCCACTTCTTGGGCCACCTGAGACCCACAGTATGTGCCAGCGTGTTCTGTGGGTCCCACTCTGCAGCCCTGGTCCTTCCCTCCCCCCATCTCAGCCCTCCTGTGCCCCTCCTGCCCCTCCCCAACCACAGCCCACCTCCCTTTGCCTCAGGAGGTGACCTGCTCATCTTCACTTAGCAAAACCGTCTGGAGGGAACTCCCTGGACTTCCCGCCTGGCCCTGGCTGCAGGCTTATCTGCCTCCCCACCCATCCTCCACCTTCCCTCCTGGCTTCAGGGGACACATCCAACCCTCTGGTCACCAGAGCCAGCCATTCACCTGGGCCCCAGGCTCTTCCCTGCCTGGAGGTCCGTCCACACCCATTCTTGGCCTCCTCCCACCCCTGCTCTGTCCTTGATTCTTGGTCCTTGTGTCTTTGTCCTTGATTCTTCTCACAGTCTACAAACCCAGCTGGGAACTCTTGTCTTGTTTTAAGGAAAAAGAAAACTCAAACACAAACAGCTCTGCCCCTCCATTCATCGTGGGTTCCCCTGCCCTCTCAGTGTCACTTTGAGGCTGGTTTGGAAGCACTGTCTCTGCCTCCTCACCTCCCCGGAGCCTCCACACGCTCAGCCATGTGGCCTGGGGCCCACTCCTCCCCGCCTGCAATCTCCTTGCTAAGGGTCTTCGAGGACCACCAGATGCCAAATGCAATGCACACCTCCAGCCTTTCCCGAACTGGGACTCTCTGCTGGTCGACCATGTCCCAAAGCCTCCTTTTCTGACCTTCTAGATCCTCTGCCCTGGTTTTCCTCCTCCCTCTAACCAGTTCTCCTCCTTCTCCCCAGGTGCGATTTTGATCTTTCCCTGAGTCTGAGCCCGCCCCCTGGCCTCTGCAGGCTCCACATCTTGTCCTTTTGGGAAGCCCAATCCTCCCTTCTTCCATAAGCCCCCCTGATCTTCTTCTAGCCCTGACCTGTTCCCTGAGCCTCAGACTTAACCTGGGGCCAGCAACTGTCGTCTCGTCCTCCTCTCCCGCTCCTCCAGGGCCCTCAGACCCAGCTGTACCTGGGGGACTTGGTCTTCCTTCCTTACCATTTTTCGATGTTCTCTATTTTAATTGGTGTCACCCATATCCTCTTGGGAACCTTATCTTCTACTTTTTCAACTTCCATATCCAATCAAATCTTTTAAAAATTGTGGTAAAATAGGAATAATATAAAATGTATTATTAGTAACATCGATTACTTTCACGGTGTTGGCAACCGTCAGCATTATTTCGTTCTAGAACCCGGTCATCAGCCAGCCTGCAAAACAAATCCTTTGAGTCCCCTTGAGAGTCCCATGTCGGCCCCAGCTCTGGCCTCGTCCGCGTTCACCTGAACCATCGGGCGCTGCGCCAGCCTCTGGTCTTGGCTCACAGTGCTCTTTCCAAAGCTCTGCTCTCAGCTGGCACGCCCCAGCTGAAGACCCCCAGGCCAGAGCCCAGCTTGTCCACGTGGAAGAACAGGCTTTTTAATCTGGCACCGCTGCCCTGGCCCCTCCAGCCCCACACGCTGCTTCCTGGAACTGCAGTGCCCAGAATGCACTGATTCTCACGCCCCGGTGCCCCTGTGCACACACACTGTTCTCCTGGAGCTCCCACGGCCTGCCCATGGCCTGCCAGGCCCACTCCAGGGGCATTTCTTTAGACTGTCCTTGGCCTCTCAGTGTCACCGACAGTGCTGAGCTAGTGGGGTCTCCACCCATCTGCCAGCCCTGGGTGGCACAATTGATTTCTTATTCACCCTGGACGCCTAATTCCTGGCACAGGTGCTTGATCCATTCTCATGGATGGGAACTTGAACTGCACTTGGAGATGCTTAAGATTGAGTTGGGAAGATGGGCCGGCTTGCTCTCTGCTGAGCCCAGAAGATCGTGGGGGAGGCGAGGCTTTGTGGCACTCTGTAATTTTCCTGACAACAGCGGGGGGGCCCCTCTTTCTCCTGCCCCGCTTCTTTCTGAGTCATTTCCAGGTTGAGGGCCAGGTGGCTCCTGAGTCACGCTGCTCTATCTTTCCAGGGAGCATCAGCATCCGCTGACTGGTGGCCTTGAGGTCAAGGGAAGTAGGCACCATTGTTTTGGTGTTTGGGGACTTGGCACTGTGGTTCCTGGGTGCCTTATCTGTGCTTTTGATAACTCTGCAAACTTGGATTCTTTTCCATCAACCTCCCTCTCTCCAGGTTGAAAAGATCTGACCTCTTTAGACTGCTCTGTGATCCCATCCTGCACCACAGCAGTTCTGAACCTTTTGGGGTTCACTGAGAAGAGGACCCCCTCTTCATTCTCATACCATTGGGGATGGGTCATGGACCCCCTAACACACACACTATGTCGGTTTGGCTGTGCTTGGAGAGTTTATTTACAAAGAAGATAGCGTTTCCTGTATTATTGAAATAAGAATTTGAGATTGTTCAAGATTGACTGGGTGGCTTCTTGGTTATCTATTGCTGCTAAACAAATTACTCCATGGGGCTGCTCGCGGCACGGCAGCTGGCCTGGCCCAGAGAGGCTGGACCAGGAGAGAGAAATTGTGACAGAAGCTGCATTGTCTTTGTAGCCTGACCTCAGAAGTGACGTCCCAGCATATCTGGAGCATTATGTTGCTCACATAGACCAGTTCTCCTAGAATGTGATGGGTGACCACCAAGGGGCCACAAGCAGAGGTGAGGGTCATCAGCAAATGATGTTTGTGTTAAATTTAAAATTTTTAATGTTTATTTATTTTTTTCATCCCTGGGGGTTGAACCCCTGTAGCTCTACCACTGAGCTACATTTCCAGCTTTTTCATTTTGAGACAGAGTCTCAGTAATTTGCACAACCTGGCCTCCCACTTACAATCCTCCTGTCTCAGCCTCCCTGGTGGAGACGGGACTCATCTTGATGAATTTAAAAAATACTTTTTCTGCTGGGCGTGGTGGTACATGCCTGTAATCCCAGTGGCTCAGGAGGCTGAGGCAGGAGGATCGTGAGTTCAAAGCCAGCCTCAGCAACTTAGCGAGTCCCTAAGCAACTCAGCGAGACCCTGTCTCTAAATAAAATATAAAAAAGGGCTGGGAATGAGGCTCAGTGGTTAAGCATCTCTGGGTTCAATGTCTGGTACCAAAAAAAAAAAAAAAGAGCTTTTTCTTTTCCACGCTGCCCACCCCCTGCCCCATCTCCCTTGTCTGTTCTGACTGGCCACAGCACTCTGGTTCTCCTACCAGGAGAATGAACGTGGAGTTCATTTATTTAAACAGACAGGCTTCAGAGAGTTACTTAGAAAAGCAAGCTGGCGAGAGTATCCAGTGCTTGTGGATACTGACCCCACTAAGAAAGCCGCTGCTCTGAGCTTCTGCCTGTTAAGTGGTAGGGTTTGTGTTCAGAGGAAATGAATTAGGTCTGGCCAGCAGGAAGACGGGGTGGGGTGGGGGTGGGGTGGGGGTGGGGTGTGCTGAGCCTGGAGGGTCCGGAGCAGAAGAGTTGCCACCCTTCTCCTGGTAGGGGACAGTGCTGAAATATTTGCTATGAATGATGCTCAGAAGGAAGGAAGGGAATATCAACCAGGGCCAGGAATTGAAAGCACAGCCCCTCCAGTGCCCTCAGCCATCTTGGCTCAGATGGTCAAGATGAAAAACACCAGAGGGCCAGGGGGCAGCTCATGGAAAAGCACTTGCCTAGCACAGGTGAGGCCCTGGGTTCCATCCCCAGCACCACAAAGACAGAGAAGAAAGTAGCCGGGAAGGCAGGCATCACATTCTCATTTTTACAGGACAAGCAGTGGCCCAGAGAGGTCAAATAACTCCAAAGACCACCCAGCAAAGGGCTGTGGGCTCGGGGCCAGAACTCAGGCATGCCCAGTGCCGTATCCTAGCCTGGGGCCTGACCGGCCCGGGGTGGGCAGCTCATTCAGAAAAGGAACAGTTAAGTAGCCATGACCCAGGTGAAGTCACCCCACAGTGGCCTGAGCAAAGCTGGGAGTATGGAGAGCCACTATCAGTTATCCCCCAAATTAAAAATAAAAACATAAAAGTGGTTTTTATGTGGAACGATTCTCTAGAAACATGGACAGGAGAGATAGCTGTAAAGCTCCTAAGATGGTTTTTATTTTTTATTTTCTTTGGTACCAGGGATTGAACCCAGAGGTGCTTAACCACTAAGCCACATCCCCAGCCCTTTGTATTTTTAATTTTGAGATAAGGCCCCACTAAGTTGTTTAGGGGCTTGCTAAATTGCTGAGGCTGGCTTTGAACTTGTGATCCTCTTGCCTCAGCCTCCCAGGTCTCTGGGATTTCAGGCATGTACCACCATCCCTGGCAGTTTTTATTTCTGTGACTGATAGAACCCAGCTAACATTTCTCAAACACTTCACAAGTGCCAGGAAATGTGCTTCTAGTACTTAAACTCAGATTCTTACTTAACACTTTTCTTACACCCATTGTGTGAATAAGCAAACTGAGGCTCAGAGAAGTTTAGTAACTTGCCAAAGGTCAAACAACTTGTTAATAGCAGAAGGAGGATTTGGTCCAGGTAGTCTGGCTTGATGCACTTGACTTCTGCTATTTTTCCCCCTGGGAAAATCACTAAATTAGACAACTTGGCTTAAAATGAAGGAGGAGGTGCTGAGAGGTAAGGGAAGGAGATCTACTTGGGTGGGGACTGTATTAGTTGGGGGAAAATAAATATGCTCTAAAGAAAACTTCAGTGTTGAGAGCTTGCCCAGCAAAGAAGTTGCAGAGAAAGGGATTTCTGAAGATTTGCTGTAGGAAATAACTTGAATTTAAATGTTTACCTCATTTCATCTCGTGGACCACTCTAATGCCGTTTTTGGTTAAATCTGTTTTCAGGGGAAAAAAAGGGTTAGTTATAGACTCTTGTACTCATTGAAAAATCTGAAACATGTTATAGACAAATTAAATTTCAAATTGCTTAAAGAAGACTTTACTTTGTTAAAAGAGAGGGAAAGCGGGGTTTGGTGGTATTTCTGGCCAGCTTAGCCAAAAGTGATTTGGAACCACCATGTAACTTAGGTTCAGCAAGATGGGATCGAGGGGGAAATCAGAATGAGAGGAAAGTACAGGTGGCCACACCAAAATGCATCACAAAGATTGCCAGAAGCAGAGGTAATTTTGCCTTTGAACCTTTTAGCAGCCAAAGCAAAAAAAGGAGAACACAATCCATTAGGGAATTCCCGGAATCCACAAGCTGGAAAGGAGCCCCTTGCTCAGCAGCAGCACAGCTTTGCCTGGAGTTGATAGAACCCCTGCGGTAGTGCAGGTGACATTCCGGGGACATTCCAGACTCTCAGGTTCCATTAAACTTTTGCGTGTATGTAATGCTGGAAATTGAACCCAGGTCCTCAAATATGCTAGGCAAGTGCTCTACGCCTGAGCCATGCCCCAGGCCTCCATAATGCAATCTCTTCTTCTCTTGCTATTATTATTATTATTATTATTATTATTATTATTATCATCATCATCATCATCATCATCATCATCATCATTATTATTTTAGTACTAGGGATCAGAGGTGCTTTACCACTGAGCTATGACCCCAGACCTTTTTATTTTTTATTTTGAGACAGGATCTAATTTGCTGAGTCTGGCCTCAGCCATCCTTCTGCCTCAGCCCCCTGAGTTGCTGGGATGGCAGACACTGCACCCAGCTCCCTAAGGCAATTTCTTTTTTTTTTTTTTTTTTTTTAAAGAGAGAGTGAGAGAGATAGAGGTAGAGAGAGAGAGAATTTTTTAATATTTATTTTTTAGTATTTGGCGGACACAACATCTTTGTTTGTATGTGGTGCTGAGGATCGAACCCGGGCCGCACGCATGCCAGGCGAGCGCGCTACCGCTTGAGCCACATCCCAGCCCCCCTAAGGCAATTTCTTAACAGCATCTGTATTAGTCTGCTCAGGCTGCCATAAAAAACATCACAGTCAGCTGGGTGCTATGTGCACCTGTAGTCCCAGCTTTTGGGAGGCTGACATGGGAGGCTCACTTGAGCCCAGGAGTTTGAGATCAGATTAGGCAAACAGCAAGGGTCTATCTTAAAAAATTAAAGACTAGGTGGCTTAAACAATCGAAATTTATTTTCTCTCAGTTCTGGAGGCTAGAAGTCCAAGATCAACATATTGACAGGTTTGGTCTTCTGAGGCCTCTCCTTGACCTGGGGATGGCCACCTTCTCCCTCTGTCTTCACATGGTCGTGTGTGTGTGTGTGTGTGTGTGTGTGTGTGTGTGTAATGCATGTGCATATGCCTCAGATCTCTCTGTGTCCAGATATCCTCCTACAAGGACATAGATTTGATTGTATTAGGGCCCCACCTCAGCACTCTCATTTTAATATAATCTTTTCTTTATAGGTCTGATATCCATATGGTCATATTCTGTACTAATGGTAATTAGGGCTTCAACATATGAATTTGAAGAGTCAATATTTTACAGTCCTCATTAAACCCAGATCCGTGTTTTTGGAACAGAAAACCACAGGGAAGAGATAGCTGAGCGAGGTACTTTGAGATATAGAGAGGAATCTATCCAGAACCCCAGATGGGTTGCAGAAGGACCAAGAGGATCCTCAAAAAACAGACCTGCCCTCATCTGCTCTGAAGCGTGGACAAACATCCTGACCAATGAGCATAGACCAGAACCTTCTAGCCTGGAAAATGAGCAGACCAGAGGCTTATTATGAACCATAACCAGAGTATGTGGTTTTTAAGCAATCCATCTTCCCATCAGCCCCTCACTGTAAATTAGTCTTCTGATGTGACCTCTAGTTAGCTGAATTCTATCGATAGTCTCTGGTGGCTGGATAGAGAGCAATTCAGCACCGGAGAACCTCAGCCAGAAATGACACGTTTGGCAAGTGGATCTGCAGAGCCTGGTTTCTGGCAGGTAGTGGTTAGATGGTTGAGTGCAGCTTGTGCTCTGGGTGCCTGACCTGTGCTCTTTGCTTCTGAGTGGCTGACATGGGGGTATAAGTGGTTGCTTCACAAGTGGTTTTCAATCTTCAAGATCTGGTGACACCTTTAAGCGACTGCATAGGAAACACCAGCTGGCTGAAGCATGGGGGTCTTATTACTTTAACCTAAAGAGATCTGTTTTGGGAAATAACAAACTTTTTTTTTTGAAAACACCTGGTTTTTCTCCATATACTTTTTTTTTTCTTTTTTGTTTGTTGGTGCTGGTTTTTGCAGATGCTAAACACATATGAACTGTACCCCCAGCTTCAATACACTTTAAATGTTTCTAAATTGTTAAGAACTTCATTTTTAACTTGTAATAAAAGTTCACCACTTGACTCTTTCCAGAGTCAACAAATTGCAAGCACTTGTTCATGAAGTTCTTAAATTTTAAAATGTTTTAAAAAGAAAGAAAATGGCCAGGCATTTTCTAGTGGTATATCCCTGTCATCCCAGGGATAGACTCAGGAGACTGAAGCAGAAGGATTGCAAGTTCAAGGCCAGCCTGGAAATTTAACAAAGTCCCCTCTCGAGATAAAAAAAATAATAATAATAAAAAGTGCTTGGGATGTATGTAGTTTAGTGGTTAAGTTTTCCTAGATTCAATCCCTAGTACCTGCCGCCCCCCCCCCCCAAAAAAAGCAAACAAATAAATAAATAAGAAATGATGCCTGGGACTGCATTAATTGGATTAGGCCTGGGTGGGGGAGGAGAGTTCCTGAGTGTGATTGTGGCTTCAGATTAGAGGTAGCAGCCAATTATTTATTTATTTAATTTTATTATTTTGGGTACAGGGGAATGAACTCGGGAGCTCTCGGCCACTGAGCCACATCCCCAGCTCTATTTTGTATTTTATTTAGAGACAGGGTCTCACTGAGTTGCCTAGCACCTCACTTTTGCTAAGGCTGGCTTTGAACTTGGAATCCTCCTGCCTCAGCCTCCTAAGACACTGGATTATGGGTGTGCGCCATAATGCCCGGCAGCT
The DNA here is from genome assembly GCF_021218885.2 of Marmota monax. Taxonomy (NCBI): domain Eukaryota; kingdom Metazoa; phylum Chordata; class Mammalia; order Rodentia; family Sciuridae; genus Marmota; species Marmota monax. The sequence goes on from NW_026695045.1 coordinate 939,488, forward strand.
GCCATTTATTAAGCACATGTATGTGCCAGGCACTGAGCTGGGTGCTCTCCGGTAAATCTGTTATAACAACCTCATGGGGTATTATTATTTTAGAGATAAGGAACTGAGCTCAGAGAGGTTAGCTGCCCAAGGTCATACAGTAAATGTCGAGCCAGGGCTTGGACATCTGTTCCTCCTGGGACCACCAAGTGGCAGTTTACAAGCTGCATGCATCTTTGCTCTCTGTCACTCTCTGCCACCTTCTCTTGGTAGGAATAGGAGCAACTTAGTATCAACAGCATCCTATTTGGCCCACTACCCAAAGTCATTATTGCTTGGTCCCATAGGCATTTGGGATCCCAGGACACTATACCGCATGGGATGTGATGATGCCACATCTGATGGGGTGAAGGTCCCCAGGACAGGGTGGTTCTGAGCTAACAGGCTTCTCTGCCCCCCACACCCCGCCTGTATTTGCATTTAGCTTTCACCATCAACACCATCCAAATGGAGAGCCTGCCCGACTGGACCGTGAAAAACGGGCAGAATCTGACCCTGAAGTGCGTTGTGGACATCAGCAGCACCTTGAAGGTCAAGCCCCAGCACCTGATGCTGTTCTACAAGGACGACGTGTTGCTTCATAACGTCTCCTCTGTGGAGAACACGGAGAGCTTCTTCATCCCCACAGCCCGGGTCTACGACTCGGGGACGTACAAATGCACTGTGGTCCTGAACAAAAAGGAGAAAACCACGCAGGAGTACCAGGTCTCGGTGAAAGGTGAGTCCGAGAGTTTGAAGGTAGGCAGTAAATGAGTGTCACCCACGCAGCGGCCTGAAGAGCAATTGTGAATGGATAGTACCACTGGCTGACCTGTCCGTCCGCCACCTTTTCTCTCATCTGCCGGCATTTTCTTAACCTGAAAATGTAGGCATGAGGCCTGGCTCTGCTTTCTTTTATTTTCTTTTTTTGTGACCATTCTAACATTGAGTCGCACCCCCCATCCTTATTTATTTTCTTATTTTGAGAATCCCTCTCCCAGAAATTCCTTTCCTTCATCTCGTCTCAAAAAACATGACTTTTCCATACAAAATTGACCATCCCCCTCCCAGGGGCCCAGTCCTGATATCTCTTATGATCTCTCCATAGTTAGGGGATTTGTTGATAGAAAGACCATAGGTTTGGGCTGGGGGTATAGCTCAGTTGGTAGAGTGCTTGCCTCCCATGCACAAGGCCCTGGGTTCAATCCCCAGCACCACACACACACACACACACACACACACACACATAAAAAGGCCACAGGTTTGTGTTAAGACACTGGATTCTACAGTCTTTCTGCCTGGGTTTCTGTCTGGGCAGGTCCTTTAACCACTCTAAAGGTCAAAGTCCTCATTATTAAAATGAAGATGATGCCCAGCTCACGGAGTTACTGAGAACATTAGAAGGATCATGTACCTGGGCACAGTGGTGCACACCTGTGATCCTAAGTACTCGGGAGACTGAGGCAGGAGGATCACAAGTAAAGGCCAGACTGAGCTATTTAGAAAGACCCTGTCTCAAAATAAAATATTAAGGCCTGGGGACATAGCTCAGGAGTAGAGTGCTTGCTGGGTTCCACCCTGGTACTGTGGAAAAATAAAGTCTGACAGAGGTGGAGTGCTGAGCATGATTTCCAGCCCATGTTCTATTGCAACACAGTCACGTCCTGTATAAATGTTTCCGTCAATGATGGACTGCACAGGTGACAGTGGTCCCAGAGGTAATGCCACCTAGTTTTGCCACAGCCATCTGAGTTTGGGTAGATATACGCTGCATCTATGTGATGAAATCACTTAACAGTGCATTTATCGGAATACAGCCCTGGGCTGAGCAACACGTGACTTTCTCAAACATATCTCTGCTTCACTGTGAAATTGTGAGAGTATTTGGCCAATTTTTATATCCCAAAGGATCCGGCTCATTGTATGTACTCAGTAAATATTTATCAAGTAAATTCAAGGCAACTCTCACCTGTGGTTGGTGTTCAATAAATTATAACAACAACCAGAGTAATACTAATATACACTGGCTGTCTTTTTTTCTCTTTATACTGTATCAGTTGGGAATTGGATTGTACCACCTTCCCAAGGGGACTATGAGCCATTGAAAACAGCAACCACATCCAGGGCATGTTTGTTTTTCAAGGTACCTGGCACTGTGCCAGATATATACATGCTAACTACCTGGGAGGTAGCACTGGGTATCTGGGGCAGGGGGAGAACCCTCAGATGGGTCGGCCACTGTGACATACAAAATTGACCACCCCCGACCCAGGGTCCCAGTCCTGATATCTCTTATGATCTCCTGAGGGAGGCTTGTGACATGAGGTTAAACTGGTGCTAACTGGACTTTCTCTTTCTCTAAAGGAGTGCCCGATCCCAGAGTGACACTGGATAAGAAGGAGGCCATAGAAGGTGGGCTTGTGACAGTCAATTGTTCTGTCCCAGAAGAAAAGGCCCCAATACGTTTCATCATTGAAAAACTGGATCTACATACAACAATTGTCAAGCAAAAAAAAGAGAAGAATTCTCAGAATCAGAATTTTGTGACATTGGAATTCCCGGTTGAGGAGCAGGACCTGATTTTAGTATTCCGCTGTCAAGCTAAGATCTTATCTGGGATGGACTTTGAGGTCTCACAGTCTGTCAGGAGTGAACTGGTCACCGTGAGGGGTCAGAGTCCTGCTCTCCTTATTCTTTGCAGTTTGTGGTTGGGTGTAGAGAGAGAGAGAGAGAGAGCCCAGAACTGGGAAGGGGCTGGTCCTTCTGTCTGGGCTGCTGTTCTCAGGAATGAACCTGATCTCAATCACTTAGTATTTTTCAAGCTTTTTGACCGTGACACAGTTCATATGTATGAAATTATATGTGTCTATTTCCTAAACAAAAGTTTCATAGATAATATTTATCTTTAAGATATATGATGAACTTTGATGTTTTCTATTCTATTTCCATTTTTTAAAATACTGGCCATGTCTCCCTACACTGATGCAATGTGTACCTGCCACTGCTTTGAGCCTTTGAGAGTCAGACAGCAGGAAGGGCATTGGGAAGAAGCTGGCACCTTATGCATGCTAGACATGTCCTCTACCACTGGGCTACATCTCCAGCCAATATGTATTTTTTAGTGAGGTTGAGTTATGTTCTTTATGTTCATGAGTCTAGCATATTTCCCCCATAAACGGCTTCTCCATACACTTTCCCCATTTTATTGTTTATTAATGATTTATTTTAGCCCTTTATAAATTAAAGGAATTAGGCCAAGTGTGATGGCACATACCTATGATACCAGCACCTTAGGAGGCTGAGCCAGGAGGATCACAAGTCCAAGGCCAGCTTGGACAACTTAGTGAGATCCTGTGTCTAAATAAAAAACAGAAAAGACTGGGGATATAGCTCAATGCCCAGTATCACAAAATAAATAAATCATAAATGAAAAAAAAATTAGCTGTTTGTCAGAGAAACTCTGCAAATAACCTCCCCCAGAGAGCCATAAAGCTGAATGTTCTACAAGACGCCTACCCTTTTTAAGTTTTTGCTTGGAAAAGGAGGCTATTTTTTTTTTATCATGGTTTTATTACAAATTTAAGTGGCCATAGTGAAAAAAAAACTGATGAATGTTATATCACTCCAAATTTGCTGTTAGCATTTTATCTTACAGAGTTAGATAAATGAAGTATATAATGTAGTATATGCTGTGAGTTTGTTTTTGGGGTACGCCTGGGAACCAGTGCTGAGGACAGCCCTACTTCCTTGAAGATACCACATCCTGGTATCTGAGATTTTATTAATACAGTGTTTTTCACTGTGTGAGTTATGAAGTCAATTTGGTAAACCATAGCCAGTGTTTTAACAAATCAAATAGAATAGCCAGCCTCAGTAAAAGCAAGGTGCTAAGCAACTCAGTGAGACCCTGTCTCTGAATAAAATACAAAAATAGGGCTGAGGAGGTGGCTCAGTGGTTGAGTGCCCCTGAGTTCAATCCTCAATAGCCCCCCCACAAAAAAGAAAGTCAGAGCATCATAGCTAACGGTGCACACAAGTGAGAGGGAAAGGGGCATCAGCAACCCAGACGAAGGAACTGAGAGGAAAGGTTGATTTTTTTGTTTGTTTGTTTGTTTTTTAAGTTGTAGTTGGACAATAACTTTATTTTATTTACTTGTTTTTATGTGGTACTGAGAATCGAACCTGCCTTGCACGTGCTAGGCGAGCGCTCTACAGCTGAGCCCCAGCCCCAGCCCCAAGGTTGAGTTTTTAAAATCAGTTGAGGGGGCTGGGATTGTGGCTCAGCAGTAGAGCACTTGCCTTTGCTCCCTGTGAGACCCTGGGTTCGATCCTCAGCACTACATAAAATAAATAAATAAACAAAATTAAGATATCGTGTCCATGTATAATTTAAAAAATCAGTTGAGAAGCAGTGGGAAAAACAGGAGCAGCAGAAAGCAGAAGAGTAGAAAGTGCTGGATTGAACCCCAGTCTGACCGGCTTGTCCACTATTCTTGTAGAGTCCTTCTCTATCCCCAAATTCCACATCAGCCCCCCTGGAATGATCACGGAAGGAGAACAGCTCTACATTAAGTGCACGATTCAAGTGACACACCTGGCCCATGAAATGCCGGAAATCATCATCCAGAAGGACAAGGTGATCGTGGCCACCAACACCAACAGAAAGAACCCTGAGGCGGTCTACTCAGAAATGGCCATGGTGGAGCACAATGGCAACTACACCTGCAAAGTGGAGTCCAGCCGAATTTCCAAGGTCAGCAGCATCGTGGTCAACATAACAGGTAGGGCTGCTGCTGCAGGAGAGTGTTTGCAAATGGCGGGCTCAGGAAGCAAGTGTGCTGCCATCCAGTATGGCCAGTAAGAATGGAGACTCTTCCTGCCCCTTCTCCTCTGAATGAATGTGCTCAACTGGCCTTTGGTGCTGGTGGGGAAACGCCAACGCACAGAGAGTCGGCAGTCTGCTGTGTTGGTTGAGTACTCAGGTTCTCACGACAGACCCCAACCCTGCCACTCACTACTTCTATGACCTTGGGTGAGTTATTGACTTTACCTCACTCTGAGAGATGGAGATGATAGTGCTCACCTTATAGGACTATTATAGTGATTAAATAAGTATGCTCTTTTTTTTTAGAGAGAGAGAGAGAGAAAGAGAGAGAGAATTTTTAAATATTTATTTTTTAGTTTTCGGTGGACACAACATCTTTTTTATTTTTATGTGGTGCCGAGGATCGAACCCAGCGCCCTGTGCATGCCAATACTATCGCTTGAGCCACATCCCCAGCCCAACTATGCTCTTAAGTGTTAGCACAATGCATTGTACAGAATAAGCACTCAAAGAATATTTACTATGTATCTATGATCATACTGCATTTATCTTTCTTCTGTGCCAAGCACTATGTTACATCCCCGGTAGTTCCTACAATAGGTCAGGAAAAAAATAATAGTAATAATTTCCCATTGTGGAACACTGTGATAGGTTTATACATGTTTTTATTTAGTGCTTGAAACAATTCTACATGATAGTTATTTTGATACCACTTTATGGATATGAAAACCGAGACTGGGAGATTAGTAACTCACCTAAGGATTAGAAGGGTCACCAGGTGGCAGAATAAGAGTCACCCCCAGACTGTTTGATTTCCAAACCTGTGTGCTTGAAAGTTCCCTCTGATTCCTATCCCCTCACCTGGCTTCATTTTTCTCTAAAATACTTATTACTAAAAATATAGACATATATACTCTGTTTCTCTTGTTTATTGGATTTATTCAGCCATTAGAATGTAAGCTGCTGAAAGCAGAACCAATTATCCATTTTATTTAATATTTTTATCTTTAATTTTTTTTTTTTTTTTTTTTTTGGTGGTGCTGGGGTTGAAGCCAAGGCCTCATGCATACTAGTCAAGCATCCTTCCACTGAGCTACATCCCTAGCCAATGCTATCTCCTTAACACCTGGAACAGCACCTGGCCATAGTAGGAATTCGATACAATTGTTATTTAACAGTGTTTCCAGAAACAGAGAGGATAGGCTCTTCTTGGTCCCTCAGCAGCAGTGTCCATTCATGCTTGTGTCTGTTCCTTCACTCTTTCATTAAGCCCTTCACTGAGTATCCAGGCACAGCCACAGTCCCCAGTGTCATAAGTCGGAGGCCACCAGCTACTCATCTGGGTGAGTGGCATATAGGTTACAGCAGCAGTCTGGAATTCTAGAGTATGCTGGAAATTTAGTGAATTATTGGGAATGACAGATAATTTGATGGCTCATGACATTTTTCACTGATGAGATTTATATTATCTCATTCGAGAAAAGTATTGAGTCAACATTTATCGAGCTCCTTCTGTATTCTGGGCAAGTTTTTGGGAATAGAAGCTGCCCGAGACCAGGTTGTGCCTTTGAGGACCACATGTACACAGACAGACCAGTCTGTGACAGTTTGTTATAGTCTTAATGGACTCACACATGCTGCCTAGGACACTTTCCCTGGATAACTTTCTCCCAGAGACCATTCCCTGATTTCCCAAGGTGAAGTTCAGTGTCCCTTCTACAGGCTCTGCTGTCAACACCTTGTCAGAACTACCCACTAGATGTAAATGCTTTCAAGTCAATAATTGTTCTTTGTGCACTGCTGTCTCCCCAGTGCCTAGCAAGGTGCCTGTCCCAGAGATTGCCTGCAATAAGTTCTTGTGGAGTGAACTGTGTGAATAAACAAAGAATTCGGTAAATCCATGCATCAATAATTGCCACATTACAAATTGCAACCCATCTCTTATCTATGTCTGTGAAATCAATGGATCAGCAGGTGAGGAGAGCCTGTCCTGGAGACCCAGGCCCAGAATAAGTCTAATCCTTTAAAGGTGTGCTCATCAGGTAAATGAGAAGCAAAGACCTTCTGCAGGAAGATGGAGTTGGTTCTGCCAGGGCCACACTGCCCCTTCCAGGCAGGAACCCAGACACACCGTCTCCTTCCTCCTGGCTGTTTTTCAGAACTGTTTTCCAAGCCGAAGCTGGAATCTTCCTCCATCCGTCTAGACCAAGGTGAGATGTTGAGCTTGTCATGCTCCATCCCAGGAGCACCTCTAGCCAACTTCACCATCCAGAGGGAAGGCGTGATTGTGTCGCAGGACCAGAACTTCACCAAGATCGCCTTTGAGTGGGACAGTGGCAGGTACACCTGCACCGCAGGCATCGGCAAAGTGGTCAAGAAAAGCAACACAGTCCAGATCACCGTGTGTGGTGAGTGGGTCCTCGCCAGCCCCGAGAGTGGGAGGAAGGGAGCGGATCTCCCGCTGCAGGGCTCTCAGGTCTGAAGGCAGATCAGGCTTAGGGAGGGCAAGAATTGGAGGAAAAGAGGCGGGAAATCGAGGGTCCACACAGAGCAGGAGGGTGTTCCTGCCCAGAGTCCATGTGAGAGGCAATATAAGGAAATTGTCGTTTGTCCGCCAGGATCAAGTTCAAGACTTTATTGCGCCTTCACGCTGATGGTGTGGCCTCAGAATTGACAAGATTCTGGCTGCTGGTGCTGGCGGTCACTTGAAAGGCCAGGGAGGAAACACTGCTGAGTCAGCACTAAATACTAAGATCTAAGTTCCAGAATTTATCCTTATCCCAGCTAATCAGAAGGGGCAGGACTTCCAATGGGCGGACAATAGAGCCAGGCTTTGGGAACTTAAATGTGTATCCGAGATCCAGTTAAAACACAGTAGGTCAGGAGGGGGCCAAATGCTACCCATCCAGCTAGTGCATTGGTGATGCTGATGCTGCTGACCCCTGGACCATGATGTGAATACGAAACCCCCATCAAGCTGTTACTCAATCACCGTGCTACAGTTTCATTGGTGGCTGTGGCTTATCCAGCTGAGATTTTAGTCCCAATTGAACCAGCCTGTTTCCAGTTCTCTAAATCCAACTCAAAGGAAAGAATGCAAGAGATGAATATGGGTCATTATATTTTACTTTTTTTTTTTTTAATCATTGCTGCTCTTGGGAGGAGGTCACCGGTGATTTCACCTCATAAGGTTTATCAATAAGCTAACTTCAAAAATTGACCTAGAAGAATTCTTATCTCTTGAGGCAGTTAATTTACATATCAGGAATGGCTGAGGCACTGAAAAGAGTTTGTTTCAAAATGTTTTCTGTTTGGGTGCTTTCCATACTTTTCTGTATCTTTGCTTAACACACAGAAAAATACTGTATATGTGTGCATGTAAGAAGTTTTAAAATATAAACATGCACTTATAAGGCTATAATGATTTCCTTGAATTTGTATCATTCTTTAGTTTGACTAGGGCCCTTCTTTTTCCCTCTCCCTTATTAACACACACACACACACACACACACACACACACATACACACACTCTCTGCATGACAGTCTTGTTTTCTAGAAGTCCCTTAAAAATCAGTAAGCAGGCAGGCATTTGAAATTACCATGGTGACAGAGAAAAACCCAGAGTTTGAAGAAGCAGCGTCTTGGGTTGGATTCATTGCTTCAGTCCCATTTGTACAATTTCCCTCTGTTGTTCTAGAAAAGCTCTCCAAGCCCAGGATTTTTCATGATGCCAACTCTGAGATCATAAAAGGACAGACCATAAGAATCAGCTGCCATTCGATCAATGGAACGTCACCTATTTCTTATCGCCTTTTGAAAGCCACTCGTGATTTAGGAATACAGACGAAGCTCTCCAAGGATCCTGCAGTATTCGAAGACAAACCAACCCAGGATGTAGATTACCAGTGTGCCACACATAACTGCCATTCCCTCCCTGAAATGTTCAGTGAGGTTCTGAGGGTCAAGGTGATAGGTAAGTTGCTGTATTATAAAAAGAAATCATGTCGGGTTGGGGTCTTTGGTCACCTTTGGAGGGTTTGGAGTTGCCCAGGGATTGTGGGGACAAGAAGAGAAATGGGTGATATTTGTGTGAAATCCATAAACCCAATATACATTAAAGCAAACCCCAGTCATGGGTCAGGAAAATATGATGCAGCCAGTGTAATCTCTTTTCAGACCTTTCAAGTGAATGGCTAGAATAGCATATGCAGGACTTGAGGAAGCCTGAAGTTGTGTGTTTGGGTTTCCTTAACTCTTGCTCTTTTTCAGTTGAACTGAGAACTATCCCTGAGAATCATAGGCCAGAGCTCTTCTCTGTAGTGGACCCTGGTGGAGCAATTCTGTCATGTGTAGAACCTGTAGCAATCAGAGCTACAGGTGTGATCTCCTGGGAATTGCTAATATGTACCTGGGATTCTCATACTCAAGAGAAATGGGTATGGGTATTTTTCCTTAAATCTCTATCTTGTGCCTCATAGAAGACTTAGGAGCACCATTGCTTGCACTTTTTAGATATTCTGCATCCAGTTGTAAGAAGTTTAATAAGGCATCGTCTTCTCTGTCCTTTATCCCCTTTTGTTTAATGGCTGCGTGATATCATTAACATGGCTTATTAACTGCATATTATGCATGCATTAACCTTGCAAAAAAGAGCCAGAAGAGGGAAGAAGGACATGGTAAGAATGGGTTCTTGTGAAGATTAACCTAGTGGCTGTATCATTGAGAAGAAGTGGAGTTTTCAGGTCTCAGGATACATGAAAAGGCAAATGCTGAACCCCATGTGAATTCATTGGTTAATTGGGGTCAATATTAGTGGCTAACATTTACTGAGCTCTGACCATACATCTAACCCTGTGTGAAGTATTGTAGTGAATTATTCTAATTAAGACCCACAATCACCAGAGAGTAGTAGGAGTGGTATTCTTGTTTTACGACGCAGCAACTAAGGCTCAGAGCAAAGAGCTGATGGGAGGTGGTGCTGCCATCTTGGTTTCCTACCCCTGAAAGCTGAAATTGATTCATGGGTGCTTTTTGCGCTTACCTGGGGGTGTCTTTGGAGTCTTAACTGGGAGTTTCCCAACCACTTTATGACCTGCTTCATCCTTTGCTTTTGTTTTTTTAAGTTGTGATAAAATATGCACAATGTGAATTTACTCTCTTAGCCATTTTTTAGCGTGGAGTTTGGTGGCATGAAGCACATTCCCATTGTTGGCTAGCTATCACCACTGTCCATCTCCAGTCTTTTCATCTTTTTTTTTTTTTAATATTTTTTTTTAAGAGAGAGAGTGGGGGGGAGAGAGAGAGAGAGAGAGAATTCTTTTAATATTTATTTTTTTTAGTTCTCAGTGGACACATCATCTTTGTTTTTTGTATGTGGTGCTGAGGATCGAACCCGGGCCGCACGCATGCGAGGCGAGCGCGCTACCGCTGAGCCACATCCCCAGCCCCAGTCTTTTCATCTTGCAACACACACACACACACACACACACACACACACCCAATAGAACATACAAGTTAGCTTGATAGTTGAGCTGACTAGTCAATAATGCGCAAATTGGTGAGTGAATGGAGGTGTCCCCTAGTATCTTACGTTTAATCAATTAGTGAGGACAGGAGGTGTCCATTACTGCCCTTCTAGGCTAATCAGGGACAGGACCATGAAAAAAGGTGGGATGAGAGGAGCAACTTAAATGAAAAGCACAAGCCGAGTCCAAGTCACAGCCTGGGAGGGAGGCTGGCCATGGGCTGTGGTCACTTTAGGTTCCTTCTCTGTCCCCCTTATTTACTCAGTCCTAACCCTTTTCCTGCTTTCCAGCCCCGGTGAATGAAGTCAGGCTTTCTATCCTGGCAAGTCAGGAGGTGGAGTCTGGGGAGGAGATTGTGCTTCTATGCGCAGTGGCTGAAGGGACCGGTCCGATCACATATAAGTTTTACAAAGAAATGGAGGACAAACCCTTCTATCAAATAGTCACAAATGAAACCAATGCATATTGGCGCAAGACAAAGGTTAGCAAGGAGCAAGAGGGACAGTACTACTGCACGGCTTCCAACAGAGCCAGCCCACAGCGAAACAGCCCCCAAAGCAACACCGTGGCAGTCAGAGGTGAGTCGGGATCTCAACAGGCGGGTATGCGTGGGCTCGAAGGGGCAAGGACACAAATCATACCCCTTGTAAGAGGGAGTGGGTGGGAGGTCAGCTCAGGTGACTGAGGGTCAAGAGAACAACGTCCTCAAGCTCTGTGTCTATAAGTGACAGAAACCCATTCAAATTAACTTGGGTAAAAAAGAGGAGTTGGGTGTTATAAGAAATCAGGAGTATTTCATGAAGTCCCAATTCCAAATTCTTGGCAAAAAGACTCTAAATAACTCACTTTGGGTCAAATATTTGCCCACGGGATCCCTGTGGCCAAGGGGATGGGGTCATGCAGAATGGACATGGCTAGGGAGTCCACCTATAGGGGTGAGGGTGGTTTCCTAAAGCAGGAGGAGAGCTGATGAGACACCCCAAAATGGGGTCTACCCCAGCACACTCAGTTTGATCCCTCCTTGAAGATCATAGCTGGCTTTGGATTATAGCAGAAGCAGCAAGTTCCCCACCAACTATGAGTTCAGCATCCCCCAGAGGTAGATGCTAAGGAAAGATACCAGTTATAAGGATTGTAAGAATCAGTCTCCATTTGATGATTTAACCTGATATCATTTCCTGCTGACCCAGGAAGAACCGATGTATTTCTTTCTTTCTTTCTTTCTTTTTCCCCTCCATTTCCAGTCTTTCTTGCCCCATGGAAGAAAGGACTCATTGCAGTTGTCGTCATTGGAGTGATCATCGCCACCTTGATAGTTGGGGCCAAATGCTATTTTCTGAGGAAAGCCAAGGGTGAGCACATTTCCTCCTTCCATTATGACAGGTTGTCCTGGCTGAGAAAGCAGCTCCGATGTATAGTGCCCTAGAGGGAGCTGGGGAGGTGCACCTGGTTTTTCTCCTTGGGGTGTTACCTTGACAACCAAAGATCTAGCCTTGGTGGGTGTGGGGCTTCTGCCGCCCCTGGATGTAGCTAGGCAAAATGAAAGGGGCTGCTTTCCTCCTTGGGCAGGCCAACGAGGGAACGAGGGAACGTGGAGGGAAGCTGCATCTTCATGTGGTCAGAGAAGCTGTTTCTGTGGGGTTTGGCCACTTCCAGTTCTCTAACTGGTAGAGTGTCAAGGACACACATGCACTGAAAGCAACTGCCAGTTGCGCAATGATTTCTACCCTGTGCTTAGGGGCCAAGCATGGGTGGGGAGCCAGGAACACCTGTTGGCACTCAGGACTCAGGTTAGCTAGCCCAGACTCAAGGAAAAAGGCACAGAATCAATGATTTCTGCAAAGAACTTTTTTCATAGGGTAAGGTTGGGTTTTTTGGGGGAGACTCTGGTGCTGGTGCCTGGGATGAGCAGGGGCCGCTGGGATGAGCAGGGGCCGTGTGTTTTTTCTCAGGCAGGAAAACTATAATTCCCTGGGAAGAGACAGGCTCCCAAACAAACCATTCCCAAGTCTGCCGCTGGCCTTGGTCTTCGGCCAGCTTGGAATTAAAAAGACAGGGATTGATTTAGCCTTTACTTTTTGAGATTGTCTTGAACCAAAGAAACAGCTGCCCAGTTATCTGATTGATCTGCCCCCCTGTACCATTGCCTCCATCTCCATCACATCTCACAAGCAAAAATCACATCTGGCTCAGAGAGTCACAATGTGGTTTATCTGGGAAGTGATGTGAAATCTCTTTGACCAGGAGAACAACTCCTTCTTTCTCTTCTCTATTTCTCTGAAAAATGTGAATATTCTTAACTTTATTTTCTCTCTCTTTTTTAAATGGGTATGCAAGTCAAATGTCACTGAATTGACTATTACTGTCTGCTGTGGATACAGGCACCTTACCCTGACTTTGGTTTTTCTCTTTCCTTTTTTAAAGCCAAGCAGATGCCCGTGGAGATGTCCAGGTCAGTGTCCTTGTAAGAGGGCGCAGCTGTTTTTGTGGACATGGGTGGACTTTTCTGTAGGGAGAATCTGGTCATAAGGAAGTTTTCAATGGTTCTTGGCAAAATCAGAAAAAGGAAGAGTTTGTGTGTGTGTGTGTGTGTGTGTGTGTCTTTGTAGAAGACTGCCATCTGTCCTTCCATGGGAGAGAATGGTCTTATTCTGAGATCATGTCCTTCTTAGACTATTATTTGTGAAATCCTCTTTTCCATACCTAATTATAATGGTAATAGAGGAGCATTTAAATTTTTATTTACTTGGCAAAATAGAATTGGCCTTTAAAAAATATTATTTTACCTTTATCATTCTTGAAAACCAAAATCCAAGGCTATAGAAATTATTGCTGTGTTATGGAGAGAAACCAGCACAGGAGTGCATTCATGAAACTAAGGGCACCAGATAAAGAACTCTTTGGCCCTGTCTCTTAGTTTAACAGTAAAAAATTCAGTCAATCATTTTAGAGCTGAAGAACTTGTTAGTTTTCCAAATGGAAGAGTGAAGCTTTATTTCCTTTGGAAAGCTCCTTCTACTTTCTCATGATCTTCCTTTATCGATTTTGTTAATTTGGGGTTAGAGAGGGGGGAAAATATATGTGTGTGTGTGTGTGTATATGAATGATATATTTATTTATATATAATATATTATGTTTAGACTGTATTTCATTATATTTAAAAATAATTCTATGTTTTGTTATTTTTTTTCCTCCTTTTCAACTTTCATTTTAAGGCCAGCAGTACCACTTCTGAACTCCAACAATGAGAAGGTGTTGGACCCCAATATCGAAGCCAACAGCCATTATGGTAAAGTCCTGGTTTCCTTCAGTTGCCAAGAGTTTTACCAACTAAAGTGGGTGGGGTTAGAGTTAGAAGGGAAACCCTGGCTTCCAGCAGGGGTACTTATCTAATCAGGCATTAGACGGTGAGCTAATAAGCAAAACAAAAACTTTAAAGGAAAGAAGACAGAACATTTTATTCTATTTTCACCACCTTCTAAACTTCCTGTTGAATGAAACCTGGAGAAAAAGCTAATGCCTTGTAGCCTTCAGATACTTCGAATACTACCCATGAGAAACAGCCTGCATGTATAAGGCAGGGACCAGAGAGAAGATTAGAGCCTGGATAAAACCTCTTCTCAGGTGGAATTGCCACAAGCACAAGATACTTGTTTTGAGTTTTATCCCAAGCTTACAGGTGTACGCAACAGTGTGGGTGGACAATCCCAGCAGTTCTTAATCCTGTTACATCTGTGAAAAAGTTGCCCAAGCAATTTAGCAACCCCCATTGGGCTATAATTATGTCCCACAAAAGTCCTGTCCCAAATCATTTTTGGAACAATTCTCTTTCTTTATCAGCAGTTTTGGAAATAGAATGCCTATGTTCTTTTCCAATTCTGTAACAATGTCTCACAAAATAAGGTATTTCTTTCAATTCTGTAACAATGTCTCACAAAATAAGGTATTTCTTTTCTTTCTTTCTTTTTTGTAGTTGTAGATGGACAGAATGCCTTTATTTTATTTGTTTATTTTTATGTGATGCTGAGGATTGAACCCAGTGCCTCATGCATGCTAGGCAAGTGCTCCACCACTGAGCCACAGCCCCAGCCCAAAATAAGGTGTTTCTAAGATATATATTTTACAGGGAGATAATTTACTCGAGAGATATGTTTTAAGAATTGAGCAGGGGCCCAGGTATGGTGGTGCATGCCTGTACATCCTAGCGAATCGAGAGGTTGAAGGGAGGATAGCAAGTTCAAGACCAACCTGAGCAATTTAACGAGGCCCTAGGCAACTTAGCAAGACCCTGTCTCAATATAAAATAAAATAAAAAGAATTGAGTAGGGGGCTGGTGGTGTAGCTCAGTGAGAGATGCTCACTTAGCATGGGCGGGGCTCTGGGTTCCATCCTCGGCACTACAGAAAAAAAGGAAAGCAAAAGAAGTCAGGTGTGGAGGCACAGGCCTGAAATCCCAGTGACTCAGGAGGCTGAGGCCAGCCTGGGCAACTTAGTGAGACCCTATCTCAAAATAAAATTTGAACAACAGTGGTGGGGGAAGATGTAGTCAGTGGTAGAGTGCTTGCCTAGCGTGCACAAGGCCCTGGGTTCAATCCCTAGTACTGGAAAAAAGAAAAAAGAACCAGAGAAACTGTTTTCAAAAAATGTACTGAATATTTTGAACAAAGTAATCTACTGTTATAGAGAAAATAATACCTTTTTGGTATAAGGGGGGCTCTGTTGGTATATTGTATCATTGCCACTAAATACAGCAGTGCTTTATGTTGATATAGTTATATTAAAATATAGGATTTTCTTCTAACTTTTCAAAATGTAGGAAATACTCCATTTCTTACATTCTCTTGTCTCTGTTCTCTTGTTCTTATTCTCTTGTCTCTGCATGGATTTTATGATTTTAATAATCATAATATCAATTAGTTCAAATACATGATAGAAAATCATGTGTTCTTCAAGAATAGTATTTATAACATTTGTAAGAATTATCTTTTTAAAATATTTTTTTTAGTTGTTGATGAACCTTTTATTTATTTACATGTGGTGCTGCGAATTGAACCCAGTGCCTCATGCATGCTAGGCAAGCGCTCCACCACTGAGCTGTACCCCTATCCCCAAAGGTTTTTGTTTGTTTATTTGTTTTTTAATCTATACCCACTAAGGTGATATCAATCCAATCTCCAACCAGAGAGGGTTACTTAACCAGTCTCCTTCATGTTTGTCATTACTGACTGGTTCCCTTCAAGAAAGAGAATAGTCTAGAAATCAAGCTATTTGCTCACATTGAACAATTCTGAATTCCCAACAAAAGTGCCCCTCCCCCACCCGTGCCTCTCACCCTTTGATGGTAGGGGTTCCACTGGTGTTAGGAGAAGACCACCTAGCAGGTCTTGGGGCCCACAGGGAAACCAAGGAGGAGACCCAGAGACATGACTCTTAGTCACTTACACCACTAAAGAAGTCATGCTTGACTATGTTAGTGGAATTGAATTTTTTTTAAATTATAGAAAATGAGAATTTCCATTATCACTCATCCTAACTAATGGTTATTTTTTAATTAGGTTATGGCGATGATGTTGGAAACCATGCAATGAAACCACTAAATGAAAATAAAGGTAATTATCTAAGAGTTTTATTAGAAACTTTCACATAAAAAAAAAAAAAAAAAACCCATAGGTAGCTGGGCACCATGGTGCATACCTGTAATCCCAGTGGCTCGGGAAGCTGAGGCAGGAGGATCGAGAGTTCAAAGCCAGCCTCAGCAAAAGCAAGGTGCCAAGCAACTCAATGAGACCCTGTCCCTCAATAAAAATACAAAATAGGGCTGGGGATGTGGCTCAGTGGTTGAATGCCCCTGAGTCAGTAACTCCTCCCTAAGGGGAAAAAAAAAAAAAAAGACCCACAGGAAAAGAAAACTAAAACTTGAAGGTGACTAGATAACCTCCCAGACCTCGTGATGACTCTGTGACTAACTGGTGTGTAAGATGGAGATGATTAAGTGCTTCCTTTAAAGATGCTACCTAATATCCTTAGTGATAACCAACTTAAGGGTGAGTGGGTCATATCTAAAAAGCAATGTCCATATTCAGAGGGAACTATCAAATAAGGAAGCAGGATGTCCTTCCTCTTGGGTAGTTGACTTGGATATTCTTTTTTTTTTTTATGCTGGGGATTGAACCCACGGGTGGCTTTTACCACTGAGTTACATCCCCAGCTATTTGTTTGTTTGTTTGTCTATTTATTTATTTGTTTGTTTATTTAATTTTATTTTAAGACAGGGTCTTAGTGAGTTGCTGAGGCAACTTTGTCCTTGAACTTGTGATCCTCCTGCCTCAGCCTCCCAAGTTTCTGGGATTACAGTTGTCTACAATGCCTGGACAACTTGGAGATTTTTCAAGATGATCAACAATAGATAGTGTGCTTCTGCCTAAAACTCAGTGGAGTCAGACTAAATCATCTTTCATCAAGTTCCTTTCCCTCTAGGCTGCAATCATGGGAGTTAAAACTCCTAAAGATATAAAAGAATTCTGTAAAGCCCTGTTTTTGTAAAGTATCCTTGACTACAGCATCATTGTGTAGTTGCTGGTGAGAATTCCTGATTCTTTAAGCCTTAAAAAAAACATAATAAGGGCTGGGGATGTGGCTCAAGCGGTAGCGTGCTCGCCTGGCATGCGTGCGGCCCGGGTTCGATCCTCAGCACCACATACAAAGAAAGATGTTGTGTCCGCCGAAAACTAAAATAAATAAATAAATATTAAAAAAAAAAAAAAACATAATAAAAATATTCTGAGTTGAAAACACACCAATTTCCCAGATTTCTGGCAGCACCCGGAGAGGTTTCATTACCTTGTCTGCCTCAGACACTCAAAGCATCTTGGGGCTGCTGAGCCTGCTCCCGAGGTCCTTTCCTGCATGCTGGGGATGGCATAGAAAGCATCGCAGCATGGAAGGGTCAGGTGTTTGGAGGGAGCCTGAATGGGAGTTCATTGTCATGGCTGATCTTGAGCTATTTTCTGTATCCTCTGACCTGTTATAAGTCCACTCACCTGGACCTCTGCCGCAGGATCCATCCACATCCAAGTGAACAGGGAGTCCCAGGCCAGTGGCGGGCTCCTCCTGCCTTCCTAGTCTGAGGTTTCTTGTCCACTTAGAATGGAGCTCCACCTGCATCTAGCCGCTCCCCTCCACATTCAGAAGACTTTAATAATTGGGATAAAAATCTCTAAGGTAGCCCGATACCCCCAAGGGAGATGCTGTCCAAACAGGGTGCTGTGGTTCCTTTGAACAGATTCTCTGAGCTCAGACGTGGAGTACACAGAGGTGGAAGTGTCCCCAGTGGAGCCCCATCAAGGTAAGCCCCACCCCCCAGTGAGCCAAGCCCATGCTTTGCTCTTGATTTGGATATAGGCACCACATTGGGGGTGCTGTGCCTATTGAGAAGCGTCTCTCTGAAGGGAGGTGGTCAGCAGATCTACAGGATGTGCCTAAGGCAGGAGCTGTAAAATTTCAATAACTGTTAGTTATGAAGCTATGAATAATGGTAACACATGTTGAGGGTTCACTATGCATGTGCCAGGAGATGACTGAGGGCCGAGCAAGTTGTTCCTCTGGAAGGGACCTTGAGAGCAGCCTCACTTTGAGGTGTTCAGTTCCTCCCAGAAGTGACCCCTTGCCCACAAGCAGTATGTTCCTAAAAAGTGGCCTATGCAGACTGAACATGTGTCAATCATTGCACGTGTTAAGGTATGGGATTTGCTCTTTAGAGGGTCGCTTTTGAAAGCACAGAATCCCATCCCGTGGGAATGGTGGCATTGGATTTATGCCTCAGCTTAAATAAAAGTAATGTGCCAATGAAGTGAAAATGTGCATGGTATTCTGTCTTGGGCAGGCCACCTGGAAGTCCCCATCTCTGGTTCAGTGCTGGGAGACTGACGGAAAGTGGGCCAGTCCACAGCAAATGCCAGAACATCAATCTTAGTTTCTTTTGGCACCAATCAAAAACCATGCTTCTCCTAGTCCTCCCCCTCCTCAGCTCCCTCAAGGTTCTTGCATGCTCAAGGAAACAGCCATCAAGAACCTTCCGGCCCTGCTGGGGTGCTCCTTAGGACCCTTGCCATCCGTCTCCCTTCCTGCTCAGGCTACAGCCAGGCTGTTCTCGGCCAGGCGAGCCTGGGCAGTTTTCCAGGCTGGGTCTGCCTGTCATTAACCAGAGCCATGTGGTCTTGGCCACGTCCTGAAGCCATCTCTTGCTCTGGGAGGAGTTCTGGAGTCCTTCCTAACTTTCTTGTTTAGCATGGTTTGGGCACCATGCCAATGGGTGTGTGCACAGAACATTTCTGAGAAAGCTGTCCCATGCAGTCCCTGCGCTACGTGCTGTACTCTGGGCCCCTTTCCCATGGTGTTCCATCAGACTAGTCCTTGGAGCTGTGGATTGCTCAGTCTGCACCAATGACAAGTATCCCACTTCCAAGTCCCAAATGGACCCAAGAGGAGGGAGGGACACTGCAGCCTTGATTTCCTCCTCTTTTTTGTTTTCTTGTAAAGTGATTCACTTATTGAGCAGAGATGAGACCCACGAGGGCCCAGCTCTGTGCAAGAAGCAAAGGCACAGCCAGCCTCCTCCTCAGGGAGGGTCTCCTCAGGGGCAGCCAGGAAAACAGGGAAGCAAAGCAACAGATCCTATCAGACAGTCCTAAGTGCTGGAAAAGAGCAAAACCGGGTGCAGAGAAGGCGTAAAAGGGGACACTCTTTGAGGGCTGACATTTAAGCTGGGTCCTGAAAGAGGCAAAGAAGGTGATCCTCCAAAGAAGGAGGGTTGGGGGACCCAGGAAATAGGCAGGGCAGTGTGTGGTAATGCAGAGCTTGGCTCCTTTAAGATCTGTAAGGAGGCCTGTGTGTCTGCAGAGAGGGACAGATAGACAGGACAGATGAGGTGAATGAGGCTGGGGAGGATGGAGTTGGGGCTGGATGCATGCAGGACCTCTGGGGTTTTCTTTCCATCTTATTCTAAAAGGATTAAGGAGCCTTTGGAAGCTTTAGGCAGGGAAGTGTCAGGTTCCACTGTCCTTCTGGAAGATCCTCATGGCCAACATAGAAAGTGGGGCAGGCGTGGAGCCTAGGGTGGGACCAAAATGTTGGCAATGAATGGACTCTAGATATATTTTGGAGATAGATCATAGCATGTGATGACAATTTAGTGACCAGGACAGGAGAGACTAGAATCACTGCATGTTCCTGGATGGAGCAGTTGCAGGCACGGTTGTGATGGCCGAGGTTGGGAGGAACAAGCTCCTAGCCACATCTGATTCAGCTGGTGGAGTTTGACATGCCCAAGAGATACCCAGGAGGAGAGAGCACAGGGTCTGGTGCTCAGGAGGGACCCCACTTGGGCTGGGAAGGGTGGGACTGTGGAAGACGCCCCAACACCCTGAGCTTGGTGCGCCAGCTCCATTGCTCTGCATCCTGGGCTTGGCCCCGTGAGTGACAGCTTACTTCCTCTTAAGAGGATGTCAGACTCGGAAGGAAAGGGAATGGATAACAAGAGGGCAGCGCTGCTCAAAGATTTTGAACATAAGTGGAAAAACACTGCTCTCCTCTTGGTTCGTGACCTTCCACACTCCACTGAGTGCTCCAGTCGGCAGTGAAGCCAGAGGACAGGGGAGAGGGAGTTACAGTGATGCTCCCCTGCCACCCGGGGCACCAGGCTTCAGATCCTCCCATGGAGGGCCAGGCCCTGCCTCTGCTTCACAGCTTACTGGGCCAAGGTGCGTGGGTCTATGAGGGCCCCAGGGTGCCTGGGAGGCTTTGGGTGTAAGGAAGCTGAAAGGAAAAAGAAAGCCATGTTCTGCCCTTGGAAAATGTCCTTTTGCCATTCCTTGGGGAACGGCTATGGAAATTTCCATGATAGGGTGAGGCAGGTGATTGCCTTGGGTGTTCCCTGCCAAGCGGTGCGGCTACAGGTTGCAGCCAAACCAACTTGTTGCCTTTCCAAACTTGCACAAACGTGCCACATGCATAGTGTGGGCCCTGTGTAGAGCTGGCGTGAGGGTCACTTGGGTGGCAATGGGGAGATTCCAGAGGACTCAAATTGAGTTCTCTTGTCCCAGCCTCTCCTTGAGGCTAAGGTGTAGTGGGGATGCCAGGCCTGAGCCTCCAGGGTCAGCCCCTGCCTTCCCATAGGTGGGAGTGGGCATTACTAGGCGAGGGCTTTGTGGGTTCAAGGCAAATGGTGAGTGAACTTGACCTGGTCTTGGCCAATTCAGTCCCCCTTTCTTCAGGCCTCCCCTCCTCCAACTATAGAGGAGGGGATGGGGACCTTGTCCAGCTCTAATCCTTGCTGGCCGCTGACCAAGTGGTCACAGGGGGTGGAGGAGGGGCGGGAAGGAACTCGTTAAATCCTGGTTTGCTGCCTGTTTGCTCTGGGGCCGACTGCTGGGAAAACCCCATGACGTTGAGCCTTCTCTGCCTCCGTTAACATAGAAAAACAGAAGCCAAAATAAAGCCCTCTCCGGAAACATTGCTGACAGCAGAGACAAACACCCTGCTAACCTGGTTTAGTCATTAGCAGGCAGCTGCTGCCACGGGGCTGCAAGAGGAGGGGAGTCAGCGATCAGCTGCACCCCACCCTTTGCTGAGCTGGGCAGAACCAGGTAGGCAGGCGGCAGTAGAGGCCGGGGTGCAGCTCTGCCTAGAAATAGAAATGGCCCTGCTGCCCTGAGCTATGAGGTGACGGGGAGGGAGTCAAGTACAGTAACTCAGGTCCACAAAGTGTGTCCCCAGGATGATCAGAGAAGTCTCCTGGCCATGTCTTTGTGCCCCAGGACAGTGGAGTTCTCAGGGTGTCCAAGCTCCCCGGCTTGGCCACCAACTCTACCCCTCGCTGTGCCCTTCTCCCCTAACTCCACTGTGGATCTGGGTCAGAGGTGAGCTGGCAGTGACCCCCATGCACAGCACCCTGTGGCATTTATCACAGCGTTAGGCTATGAGCACCCTGTGCCCACCTGCCTGCTCCACATCCTGGAACTTCTGAAAGCTGAGATCAGATCTGACCCGCTTTCCTCCCTCCACAGTGCAGGGCACACAGAGCGCCTAGGGTTATGTTGAATGGGTGACTTCCCCGGGCCTGACATTGAACAGAGGGTCCCTTGGGGATGTGGAGAATTGGCTAACAGATTTGGGGCTCCTAGAACTTCCCTCTATATCACCAAACTAGAGTGGAGTGTTGTGTGGGCATCTCTGCTGTGCCTCCTGAGTTCTCCTGAAGCAGGCATCCTGCAGTGAGAAGCCTGGTACCTCTGCCACTCCACCGAGCTCCAACCTCTGCCTGAGGGGAATCACTCTGAAGTCTTCAACAAGGCTTTTGTCACCCCATATGCCTCAACTTTGACTGTGGGGACTGGGCCATCTCCAGACTTTCCCCTGGCATACAGTCCTTCGCTCAGGAACCATAAGTACTCAGTGTCCAGTGAAAGAGATTTCAGTCCTAACCCATCCCCAAAGAAGCCCAGATTCCTCTGGCAGCATGTTCTCTAGCTGATAGTTGGGAAAACCTGAGAGACAGGGCTGATTATGCCAATACCTGCCTGAAGCTCAGGGGTTCTGAGGTAGAGACATCTGCAGGATATTGGCTGGCACTTGCACTGTCATATCAAACTATGACAGGTGCCCCCAGGTGACTGTGCGAGGCCTGGGAATGGAAAGTACTCAGGACCTCAGCCACTGGCCTGGAGGAGCTCAGGGCCTACCAGAGGAGTCAATGGGAACAGAGTCAATGTGCTATAGGTAAATGTCCCCAAAGTGTAGTGGGAGCACAGGGGCCCAGGTAGCTGACTAGGATATGAGCAAAGGGATGTGTGAGGGTGTGTGAGGTGCATACAGGAATACAGGGGCAAAGCTGGGCCAGAGTCTTGGAGGAAGGGACAGAGAGGAAGGACAGTGTCAGCTTGGATGTGAGTGGGGTAAGGACGGGAGAAGGCTGTCCCTGGAGCATGGGGCGTAGGTATCGCAATGCAGTTATAGACCCTGGTGTGCCCTTAGGAGAGAAATTTCCCCACGACACTGTGATGGCAAGAAGCATCTTACTCTGCCTGGGGGCCTCCTTTCTACAATGAGACTTCCTGGGTTTTTGAGCAAAGAGGAGCTAGGGAAGTGGCCAGTTCCATCCTGTTTCCTCAGGGTTCCTGGGTGTGCCTGGGTGTGGATATGGTGTGTGAGTGTATACACATGGTGTGCATGCCTGTATGTACACAGTTTGTGTGTGCCTGCTTAAGGGTGCAACAATGTGTGTCTATGAGTGCGTGTGGACATGGGGTGCGTGTACGTGTTTCTCTGTACCTGTCTGGTTTGCTCCACACCCAGGTTGGTCATCTTGTCCTCTATTCTGAAAGGATCTAACCCAGAGGATCTCAGCCCCAGTTGCACATTAGAATCCCCTGGGGACTCCTACTAACACCAGTGCCAGGGCCCACCCCAGGCCCGTCAGCGAGACTGCGGGGGCCCAGGTGCTGGCACTGAAAGCAGCCACCTAGTCACCTAGAACTGTAGGCGGTCTTTGGTCCCAGCTAATTCTCATAGTCACCAAAAATGCCAGTCTCCACCCCAGAACTCAGGACCTGGTTCTGCTCTGGGCTCTGTGGGGATGGGGCAGAGCAGCTGGCACAGAGTTGCGGCTTCAGGGAAAGGGGGATGGGCTGCTGAGCTGGGGCGCAGGCTTGTGTGGATCCCCTCCCATTGGCCCCTCAGGCTCAAGGTTCCTCTGCACAGGTGGCCCTGCCCCACAATGGCCTGTTGACCTCCTACTTCAGCCCAAGAGTGACCCTGGTTAGGCTGGGACCTTCAGGAATGACAAAGTCTCAATGCTTGGCTGTGGGCACTGCTGGGGTGGGGGATGGTATAGCCGTGGGCTGGCCTGGGACCCAGAGGCAGCTACTGACTTGTGCCTGGTCCCTTTTTCAGCTCTGGGAACGAAGGGGACAGAGACGGTGTACAGTGAGATCCGGAAAGCCAACCCCAGTGAGTGAGGGGCCCCTGGTTTCTCCTCGGTGTGTGGGTGGGGGCTGGAGTCACAGATGGGGCCTTGGGAGTGGGGAGGGGAAAGAGGAAGCAAAGAAGGTACAAAGGGCGTCACCTCTTGCACCAGGGTTTCTTTCTCCCCTCCACCCACTGCTGCTTTTGCTGTGTCTGTTGTCAGCAAGCGCTTTCTGACCCTAGAGAGGCCACGCTGCACAGCCTACATACCCTGGTGAGGCCAGTGAGCCTCCCTTGCTCCCTCATGGGACTGGGGGCCAGGGCTACCCAAGGCCTTAGGCAGAATCAAGAGCTGTGCTTTGAAGATGCTCTAGTGGCGGCTCCGGGGCTGGGGTGGGCTTATGGATCTGCTTCCACTTCCTTTCCTTTGTGCCCAGCCTTCAGTCAGCCCCCTCACTACCCGCTTCTCTCTGAAGAACACAGTTGAAATCGGGGAAGCTGGGGAAGCACCCCAAAATTGTGTTTTTATTGAATTATTGTATTCAATTCTGGTGAAATGGAATCCACAAAGAGTACTTTAAATTCTGAAAGGAAGTCAGCAGCCCAAAGACACAAACAGGCCTGGGGATGTAACTCGATGGTAGAGCATTTGCCCAGCCTGTACAGGCCCTGGATTCAGTCCCCAGCACTGGGCGGGGGGGGGGGGGGACCATAGAGGTACAAAAGGTATAAACATCTACCTCTGAATCTCTTGCTTTGTACAGTAGACATTTATGTAAGTGAATTCTTTGAAATGGAGTCCTTAACAGCTGAAGAACACCTGTAAAAAGTGCTACTCAGAGTGGTTCATGAACCAGCAGCAGCAGCAGCAGCAATCTCGGTCAGACCCACATCCACTGAATCAGATTCTCTGGAATCTGAACTCAAGCTCTCAGGGGTTTCTGATGCTGCCCACATTTGAGAAGCTCTCTCTCTCTCTCTCTCTCTCCCCCTCTCCCCCTTTCTCTCTCTTTTCCTTCCTTCCTTCCTTCCTTCCTTTACTAGGACTGAACCCAGGGGTTCTTAACCACTGAGCCATAGCCCCAGCCCCTTTTATATTTTATTTAAAGACAGAGTCTCACTAAGTTGCTGAGGCTGGCTTTGAACTTGTGATCCTCCTTCCTCAATCTCCCAAGCTGCTGGGATTATAGGCATGGGCCACAGCACCTGGCAAGAAACACTGTCTTTAAAGGAACTATTCAATGACCTGATGAGCCTACTTTTTATCTCAGAGTGATTACTCTTTAATGCATCTTTGTTTAAAATAAAAAGTATATTCATGAATAGAGCAGGAACTTAGCCACTTGTGGGACTTAACACTTTTTGAAAACCTTTGCTGGGGAATTTTTGGTTCAAGTGCCTATTTAAACATATTTAGAGCTAGCAAAATATAAATTCAGAAATAAAAGCTGTACCATTGAGTTACATCCCCAGCCCTGTTGATGCCTTTGGGTTGTTTTCTATTTTTGTTCAGTGGAACAGAAAAGTCAGAGGTAGGGTTCAAGGTTGAACCCATTGGTCAATTGTGTAAAATGCCTCATCAGTTTCCTAATGTCTTTGGGGATTGCTCACTTTCTTGGGTCAATGCTGAAGTATTCAATTTCAGTTGCTTCAGTTATTTCAAAAGCTCATATTTGAGCACTTACTCCATGTACTAAGTGGCCTATTCCATCATATCTTTCCACCCTCACAACAAATCCCATTTTGCAGATGAGGATATTGAAGCATAGAGAGGTTAAGATATTTATTCAAGGTCACACAACAAGCAAGTCTCTAAGAACCAGCCCTTCCAGGAGTCAAAAGGAGTGGTTAGAACTTGGGGTCTATATAGCATCTTAACAAAGAACAATAAATGTATAAAGCAGTGACAAAACAAAGGATGAGGGGCTTGAGGCTTCCAAGGGGAGCAAATGGAAAGGTAAATATCTGGGGGAAATTAATGGAGTAAGATTTGCTGGTGTAGGTTCATCTTGGCACCAACTCTCCATCTTCATGGCCCTGAAATGTCCCTGGGAGGAAATCCCCCAGTCTCAGAAGTTACTACTTTTAATCAAATAAGGAAGCCCTGAGGAGACTCCTTTTGATGTCGATGTCGATGTTCATTTACCTCTAGCTCAAAATAAGCCAAAGGGGCCTATTTTGAAGTGTCCTCTTCTGATCTCCTAAGGCAGCCAGCTGTTCCAGCAGGTCCTCGTGGGGTCCCATGGCTGGTTCTAGATTACTCAGTCCTGGGCTGTTGCACACTGACTTCTCAGGCTGGAAACACGGGCATTGTAAGAACCAGCTCTTGTAGGGACTCCAGGTGGGGAGGAGACAGGGAGCCCCTGTCCTGGTGCTGTCACTTACCAGGTGTGTGACTTCCATCAAGAAGTCTCAGCCCCCAGAGACTCAGATTCTTCCACTTCTGAACAGCGGTGGTATTGAGTGAGAAAACAGGGTGAAATGGGATCTGGGGCTGTGGCATTCATTATTCCAAGCAGTCAGTGTGTGACCCCCTCGTATGGTGAGCATCATTCAATTTTACTTTAAAATTGCCAAAGTTGCTGGAGGAACTCAGCAACAGAGTGCAGGCCCTACAGAATGCAGTACCTTGCCCAGAACAGGACTAGTCTCTCGACTTCCAGGCCTGGGGAGAAGCAGGGCAGTGAGGGCTGGGTCCTCTGCAGCCTGTTCTCTAACCTGGCAGTCTGTAACCTGCCCAGGGGCTGAGGGTAGAGAGAGCCCTGAGTCTTACTTGGGCTGTAGTCCTTGGGGCCTGCAGCTGCCTAACCTGTGCCCCCAACCTCTCCCAGAAGGCTCGGGTCCAAGGGGTTTCCTGTCTTTGAGTATTCCCCTTTGGCCATTGCTCAAGGAGAAAAGACCACAGGCCACATCTGATTCCTTTTCGTTCCTCTTCCTCTTATTGATTTGCTAAAGGACAGGTTTGAGGATGTCTTTCCTCAGTTCTCCAGGACTCCCTTAGTGAAACTATCTACTCTGTAATCCCCTTTTCTCTACTCCCCACCCCCAAACAGGGTCCCTGTCTGCCTCGGGGAAGCCAGATGATCATCCAGGGGGCCAGATCCTTCAGTCGCTGATATTCCACCCACGTTGGGCTCCTCCCACACTCATCCTTAACATTCCTTTACTTACGCTTCCCCCAGAAGCTTATGAAGAACAACCCGTTCTCGTGGCCCCTCCAAATCTTTATCATTCTCCAAATTCTTCAGCAGCTCCTTGCTCCTGGTACGACTCCATCTCTGCCTCTCTCTTCTGTTTCATTTTAATTTTCTCTCTGTACCCCAATTCCCTTCAGGTTTGGAGCATTCCTTTCGCCTTTTGTAGTGATAGGCAACATTTATTGAGCACCCCTGTGCGTGAGACCTCGGAACCCTCATTTCCTCCTCAAGCCTAGAGTTGATGGGGCCTGATTATCGTTCCTGCTCTACAGATGGGGGAGGTGGGCCTAACAGTTAAGTAATGTGTCCTTGTCCCACCACCAGTGACACAGCAGGGATTGAACCCAGTGGAGCCTGGCCCGTGGTGGTACTCTTCCAATTCTTCCCATTTCTTCTCTGTGTTGCCAAACCAACTGGATACATGCTTCTCACTGGCCATCTTCCTTGTTTTGGTTTCCAGTACCAGCTTCATTAGAGAATCCAACTCTGTCTACTTTAGAAATTAAGAATAATAACCTTGTGTGGCCTGGGTGACCCTGGGCAGGTCATGGACCCTCTCAAGGGCTCAGTCGCCTTCTCTGGGAAAAGAGGCAGAAGGGTTATGCTCTGGATCCACGGTTCTCAAGATTTGTTGAAGCACAGCTTGTTTGGCAACCCACCTCGGCCCCTGCTGCTGAATTTCTGACTTAGTGGGTTGGAGAATTTGCATTTCTCACACAGTTTTTGCCCGTGACTGGTGCTGTTGGTTTGGAGAACTTAGTTTGAGAATCATTCTGCAAGCTAGTCTGTGGGAGACCCTCTGCTCCTCCATCCTGATTGTGCCACACAGGTGCTGCTTCTTGTTGGAGGCCAAGGGTCTTTCTTGCTCTCCAGGAACCCTGGCACAATCACTCAGGGTTGACTGGCAGGAAAAACCCAGAAACAATTTGTGTGTGTGGCAGGGGCTGACTCCCAAAACACAGAGCCCGGGGTGGGTGGCCGGGCAGATGGATCAATGGGCCTGGTGGGTGCAGAGCAGGGCCTGAGGTCACATTCCTTCCTCTCCTCTGCACCATCTTCTAAGTGGCAGTACTTCAGCCCTGGCTATTTTGGGAAATGGCTCATAGGGCGTGGTTCTTACTCTTATGCCCCCTTGTCCCCTGAGTGATACAAAGGAAAACTGCTCCCCTAGATAAGCAAAAGGGCATGGGCAGCCTGCCTCCAAGGAGCCCCAGGGCAGGGCCTGGAGAGACTTTGGGGACAACCAAGGAGGCAGGAATCCTCATGGGGTGCTCACAGCCTGTGGGAAACACCTGGTCTTTGCAATCTTGGCTTCAGCTCTAAGCTTAGCTTTCTTTCTTTCTGAAAATGTTCTAAAATATGCACAACACCTGCTATTTTCAAATGTGCAGTTCAGTGGCACGAAGTTCAGTCACATTGTTGGGCAGCCATCACTTTTTCTAACCCTCTTCATGTCTCTCAGATGAACCTCAATGCCCAAGAACCAATGATCCTGGCTCCTGCCAATGCCCATTCTGCCCTCCGTCTCTGTGAATTTGGCCAAACGCAATGTTTATACCTGTTGAATGAAGTAGTGGTCAAACCAATGATCTTAAATTCCTTCCAATCATTCAGGGAGTCTCAAGGTCCTGGCTTCTGGAAGTAGGGGTCATTCGTCTTTGCCTTGGTCACCCCCAACCCATCCCCCTGAACATGTTGAAGCTGCCTGGGGGATCATCCCTTCTAAGAGTTTGTCCGTGGGTCCCTTGCAGCTGATTCTAATCCTTAATGCACAATTTGACTATAAGACCCCATAGATAGTTTCTCCTAAGCCCGAGTTTCCCCTCAGATCTGAATTAAGTTCTGTTTCTCAGGAGCCAAACCCACTGTGCTCCTGCTGCATTCGTGTTGGCCACCCTAGGGGGGTCATTTCCTGTTGTGGCTGTTCTCAGAAAAGCTACCCTTGGCACACTGGGTGGCAGGGGACGTGGTGAGGACCAGGGGTATCTGCTCCCTTAAAAACATCATGGATGTCTGAGTTTCTGGCACAGAGTGAGCCGTGGACGGCTGAGCAAGCTGCTCCTCAGATGAGGAGGGGACCCCGTCTGACTCAACAGATAGGGCTGGGGCCTACAGCAAGGTACAGCCACAACAGGAAATGGTCATCAGGAAAGAACCAAAGAAAAGGAGGCCTCTGGGCCAAGTCCCCCGTGGAGGGAGAGAAGAACACTTGAGAGTCAGTCCCCACCCATCCTGCAAGGCCCCAGGCCAGCCAGGTCAGGAGGCACTGCCAACCTGCCCCCCAGATTGTTTCCTCCTTCAGCATGCAAGATGATTAAAAAAAAAAAAAAAGGTACCTGTGAAAAATATGGATGCTGCAGGGCATGGGGCGACACCTGGAATCTCA
The DNA here is from genome assembly GCF_021218885.2 of Marmota monax. Lineage (NCBI taxonomy): Eukaryota > Metazoa > Chordata > Mammalia > Rodentia > Sciuridae > Marmota > Marmota monax. The sequence goes on from NW_026695045.1 coordinate 968,400, forward strand.
GCTACTCAGGGGGCTGAGGCAAGAGGATCTAAAGTTTTGAGGCAACCCTGTCTCAGAATAAAAAATAAAAAGGTCTGGGGATGTAGCTCCTTAGTAGACTACCTAGCTCCAAAACAACAACAACAACAAAATGCTACCATCAAATTCTATTTTTATGTTGGTTCTATTACCAAAAACTACAAGTGGACATGGACTTGGTGTTTCATCGTATTATTAGCATATTTGAATTTTTAGTGTTCCACACTCAAATTGTTTTAGGAAGCACGGCCTTGATGCGCTTTCTCCCTTGTGTCTGGTTGGGACTGTGGCAGAGCCAGTGCATGGGCTGGTTTGGGTCCTCCCAGTCAGAATTGGGCTGGGAAGTGCTGCCTGCAACCTGGCTCAATGTGCAGAGGTGACACTAGGCTCAACCCTTGGCTATTGTGCCATCTTCTAGCCTAGGTAGGACAGAAGAGGGGCCCCTTAGGAACTTCTGGCCCTGTCCCTTCTAGAAGGGAGGGTACAACTTGAGTGTGAGATGACGGGGCTGGGGGGAACTTGCAGAAACAGGCTATTTTTAAATTAGAGAAACAGATGGGCTGTTGTTCCTGCCGTGACAGATGGGTCCCTGAGATAGCCCAAGATCTAGAAGGAACTGGGTTTAAACTTGGAGCCCTTCCCCAGGCAGCTGAAGAGGTTCCCAAAGTGACTCTGCCCTCAAGTCTGTCCGCAGTGGGCTTTCTGGAAAATCCATCCCTATACGTAAGCCACTGACCATTCAGGATTAGTGAGGGCAACGGCCAGCATCTTCCTGCTCAGGAGGGTGCAAGCCACCCTAAACCTTAAAGTCTCAAATAATTAGTGAAGAGCAAAACACAAATAGTCAGAAATATATTTACAAAAGCAAAGCCCCCGAGAGATCTCGTCCACATGGGAGCTGGAACTAGACAAAGGAAAGATGGCTCGGGTGGTTTATTTAAGGGGGACGTCAAAGGCAGGGATAAGGTTTCAAGGGCAGTCTGGCTTCATGGGGTCTTGCAGTCAGCAGGTTGATTGACATCTTGGCAGGTCACACCCATCTCAGGTGCTGTGTGGGATCTCTGGCAGAACTTGAGGGGGAAGTTCACCTGCATCAGGTGGTCTGTCCCTGTGGGGGTGCCACGGGACGTTCCCAATGACAGACTTATCCCCTCATTAGGCTACGATGAGCAACATAGTCCACACACAGCCCATGGACGGCTCATGACACAGTCCCTGGTACGAGTGAGGGCCTCGTCCTACTCAAAGCGGCAAATAATCCCTTGTCTCTGAGAGTGAAAGCCACCTCTAGCCAATGCAGGCAGTGACCCCTCTCCCTCCTTGCAGAGCTTTCTGTCATCTTTGGCTTCTCTCACCCCCGCTCTCCTCTTCCTGACATTTGGTTGGGGCTGTTTGCACGATGGTGGCCTGGCATGGCCAACCAGCCACAGCATGCCTTCCTGGAAGAAGACAATGGACCTCCTAGGAACTGAGACGTGACTCTCCAGGGAAAGTGGAAGGGCCTGCCCTGCCCTCCAGATAGTTTGGCTATATATATGCCAAGAGCCTTGGCCACATATATACTCCTGCTCAGTTGATCCCACTCTTGGGAATAGGCAGACAAATAGCCTGAAATACGGAAATATCTTTACTCCCAAAGAAGATGCTGACAGTATAACTTCAAACAGCAAAAACCTGGGAAGAACCTAACTTTTTAAAATAAGGAAATCATCAAGTAAACAGTAGCACGTCCACTTAACGATTGTGACGTAGCTACTCTAACAATCATGTTTACGAAGTTACCAGAAAATATGTAGAAAGCACATTACATAAAAAAAAGATAGGATATAAAATTTCATATAATTGTAACTGCACGCCCCCCCAAAAAATGCCTACTAATAGCAAAAAATGACAGGGAAAAAGTGTCAGTGGGATTCAGAGAATGAGATCTGAGATCATTTTTATTTTCTACTTTCTCCTTTCTCGTTTACAATATTTCCCTAAAAAAAAAAGAGTGTTACTAAATTAAAAAAAAAACTATTTAAAATGTTAAAAAAAGAGGTGTCTTGTGATTTATATATCTTATATAAGTTATAACTTATACATCTTATATAACTTGTATACCTTAGGGAGCTTGAAGGTCTCAGGGTAAAGGAGCTGTAAACCGGAGCACAGAGTCAGAATATGGCCTGGTGTCCCCTTCTGTATCATTGTCCCCTCCCTCTTTCCCCAACCTGTTCCAGCCCCTGAGATCTGGCGGGAAGCCCCAGTGTCTCTTTGAATTACTTACTGACCTGTTACCCTTTGTTTTGTAGATTTCATGGAAAACAGATATTCTGTAAGTACACATTTCATATACCTCATTTTAAAAAGTTCTCTGTGGAGTGGTGAAATCTCTCCTGACCCTCCCGGGCCTGCTTTCCCCTAATCCCCCTCCCACCCCATAATGTTTTAGACTAGGAACCCTGGGCTCCTCTGATTAGCTGGGCCAATTTGGATTTTGAATATTTTCTTCCACTGTTTCCATCATTACATCTCAACCCACATATGAAAAGGGACCCTGGAAATCCTCTAATAAGTCTGGGAATCTAGGGTACCTATTGCTTTTTGTTTTCCCCCTTCCTTTTTGGCACTGGGAATTGAACCCAAGGTCTCTCTATTACTGTGCTATATCCTCAGCCCTTTTTACTTTTTATTTTGAGACAGAGGCTCACTGAATTGCCCAGGCCAGCCTCAAACTTGCAATCCTCCTGCCTCAGCCTCCCGAGGAGCTAGGATTTTAGGTTTATGCCACCCTAGTCAGCTATTTTTTTTTTTTTAAAGAAAGACACAGAGACCCAGTTCAAACTGTATCGAGGCCTGTCTCCTACTATCTTCCCACTCTCAACCTTTCTGCAAGCTACCCAGCAAAACAAGAGTTAACCAGGCAGCTATTCTCTTAAGAAATGAGGAATTTGCCTCATAAACTGCTTCTTTCAGCCTGGGAAGAACTTCCAGCAAGGTTTCTGCTAGCCCTTCCAGAGGCCCCCCGGCTTCCTTTGTTTTGCCCAAGTCTGAATTCTTGTAAAACAGAGCGTATTATGCCTTTGACAGACAGGAAGCCACTGACATTCTTGTTGTGGAAGAAAGCTATCAATTTAAGGAAGAGAGGAATGAAATGGAAGTTTTTCTCTAGCCTCCACCCAGCCAGACTCCTGAAATCAGAGACTGTGGCCCCAGAGAAGCAGGGAGCCTTGTTTATAGATGATGAAAACCTGAGGTGTGCATTGGTGGATCACTTGCCCAGCATCCCCCAGGGCCAGGTCTCCAGGCTCCCAGCCAGTGCTGCCCGCAACCCAAGACTCCCTGTTGAAGTAAAGCCACTGTCCTAGTGATCAAGGCCTCAAGAGAGTGGGATCTTTGCTCCCTGGCCAGTGTGGGATCCTGATAAAACTGTGTTCTCTGTGAGATAGACAGAGCTATGTCCACCCAGGGCAGGGCTGCTGCCCATGAGGATAGACACCCTGCAGGATCAACATATTTACTTTGCTTCCATCCAAAGGGTCTCTCTGGACAAAGATTCCAAGCTCCAGTTCAGACAGAACTTTCCCTTTCCCAGTGGGCCCCCAGAATTCTGCCCCCGGGAGGCTCCCCAGAGCTCACCCAGGCTGGTCCTGTCCCTGCATTTGGCGGGAATGGAATTTTGAATCTTTAAGCGAGTGGATTTTGTTTATAAAAAGCAGGTATAGTTTCCCTAATAATCAGCCCGAGCGAGCAGGTCCAGAGAAAATTAATTGAATCGCCTCACGGGGAAATGGGAGGGGAGTTCCTTCCTGAAATCAAACCTGGCGATCATTCCGCTCTTGTTTAATGGCCGTTGCTTCTGAAAACATATTGGAGGAAATATCTTAACAATGAGACAGCCACTTAGCCAGCGACTAATTTGGTATTGTTTGACTTGCTTCAATGGCACATTCTGACTTCATTTTTCCTCTGCCATTTTTGCCTTGTTTATAAATTGTGTTTGTGGCCAATGCAGACAGATAACATGCAAGAGAACACCCTGTGCCTAAGTGAAGGGGGAGAATCTGGACCTGCAAGAGTCTTGGGATCTTGACGAGAACCTGTTTTCTTATGGGGTAAAAAGAAAAAAAAAAGAAAGGCATTTGTCAGTAATAGCTCGCTTTTCTCCTTCCCGGGGCCTGCAGGAAGCTGAGCTGCAAGGAAACTTGCCCAGTAGCGGGGCTCAGGAGACTGGAGAGTGGGTTCTCCAGCTCTTCAACCCTCTTTGGGATGACCCTGTCCTCCCCAAACTTGAGTTTCCCCATCCACAAAGTGGAGAGGATCAGCAGCATCCTGACAGCAACAATAATAATGACCACTTACGAATTTTTTTTTTCTTTTTGAGGGACATGGCGGGTCCTGGGGATTAAACCCAGAACCTCACGCATGCTAACCAAGCACTCTACTCCTAAGCCACATCCCCAGCCCCTTTTGTGTCTTATATTGAGACAGAGTCTCACTAAGCTGCTGAGGCTAGCCTCAAATTTTTGATCCTCTTGCCTCAGCCTCCAGAGTAGCTGGGATTACAGGTGTGCCCCACCAAGTCCAGCTCTAGGATTTTCTTAGAGTCTAAATGAGAAACCATGCAAATCCCCATAGAAACTCATTGGTTATCCACTTTAAAGCCCTTTCCACCCAACACTTTGGCTATAGTGAATGTGCTTGGGGGATTTACTTTACTTGGCCCTGAAATGCCCCGCCACACTTAGGGAATGTAGCAGTTGCTTATCCGAGGCCTAGGGTTCAGCCGAAACCAAGCTTTGACTTAGGAACTGGAGATTCACATTCAAACTTAACTTCCCCCTGACAAGCTGCAGAGCCATGTCTTAATCCCTCCAGACCTCTGTTTCCTCGCCTATAAACTGGGGACATGAAAACTCCTTGCCTAGTTGTTGCAAGGATTAAATGAGCACCTAGCACAGTGTTAGTATATGGGAAATGTTCAGAGGACTTTCTAGAAGTAGAAATTAGAGATTCCCAGGGGAGGTTAAAAGCAAAATGCCCCTTGAGGAGGTCCATATCATGTTCTGACCGGAAGCAGAGTGATTCTGCGGCTGTACTTGGGAGGCTGACAGCCTCTGATTCAAGCACAGCAAATCCAGTCCTTGGGTGTGGGCATGTTAACCTTTACTTCAAAATCCTGAGGCCCTGCCAACTGTGGCCCAGCCCTTTCCGTCTCTGGCCTTGGTCCTACAGCAGTGCCCTGGGCACTATCTGTCCCCAGAGAGGGAGAGTGGAGGTGTTTGGGGAGGGACTTGATCTAGGGCTGCAGAAAGACTGAATAGCAGCACCCTACTCCCTCCTCCAGGCAGAGTGGAGGACATGGTAGGGCAGCTGCCAGCACTGGTGAGCCTCCAGCCCCCTGGGGCCCACACAGCGTTTCTGGCCCACCTGCCTGAGATTCTCCTAGCACAGGAGGAGCCAGGCTTGGCCTTCTAGTTGCAGCCCCTCAGTGCTGCATCCTGTTCCAGAAGGTGTAGATCTAGCAAGGCCAGAACACAACGGAGACCCTACCCCATCTCACCCTCAGAAAGTAGGTTGGCCTGGCCATGGAGTTCCCAAGCCTGGGCAATCCCTACATCTTCTCTTGTTCCTGCTTCCTGAATTCCACCTGTAGCAGGGTGTCCAGTGCCCATGAAGGTTCCAGAAGAGTGGACTCAGATGGTTCCTGCTTTCTCTGAAGGCCGGGGCCCCTCTGCTCCAGCATCTCCCAGCATGCTCTGCTCCAGCATCTCCCAGCATGCTCTGCTCCAGCATCTCCCAGCATGCTCTGCTCCTTTGTCCTGAAAACCTCTTTCCATGTCTGTGATTCCTCCATTTCCCAGATCAGGGCCCTCTTCTTGCCTCTGACCTCCCGCAGTTTGTTCAGCCCTCTCTACCTTCTATTTCATGGTAGTGTTGTTTATCAGTAATTCATGGAACACAAAGTTCCTGAGGGTAGGTTCTTGCATCTTCAGCTTAGGAAAAAGTGCTGGGTCAGAGAGGGGCCCAGGCTGGTGGTAGGCGGGAAAGTGACACAAGTACCTTTGAGTCAGTTAAAGAACACTAGAAGAAGACATGAGGAGTTAAAAAAAAAGAAAGAAAGAAAACAAAACTTTTTACTATGGTAAAATATAAATAACCTGAAATTTATCATTTTAATATTTAAAAACATATAATTCAGCCAGACATGGTGTCACCCACCTGTAATCCCAGGGACTTGGGAGGCTGAGGCAGGAGGATTGCAGATTCAAGGTCAGTCTGAGCAATTTAGCAAGACTGTCTCAAAACAAAATTGAAAATTGGGGTTGGGAATGCAGTTCAGTGATAGAGCACACCTGGGTTCAATCCCCAGTACTGGAAAAATAAATGTGTGGCTCAGTGGCAGAGCACTTGCCTAGCACATGCATGAGGCACTGATTTGACCCCCAGTATTGCAATATATATATATATATATATATATATATATATATATAATCAGTTATATCAGTTGCATTCACATTGCTGTGCCACCAACACCTTCTCCATGCCCGGAACTTCTCATCATCCCCCAACTGACACTCTGTACCCATTAAACAGTAACTCCTCATTGCTTCTGCCCTCGCCCCCGGCAACCGCTATGCCACCTTCTGTCTTTGTAAATTTGATCATTGTTGTACATCGTACAAGGGTATCATTTGACATTTACCCTTTTCTTCCTGGCTTATTTCATTAGCTTAATTCTTGAAAGGCTCATCAGAGTATATCAGAATCTCTTTCCTTTTTAAAGTCAGGATGGAATCTGTGGCAGGGCGGTACTGGGGTTTGAACCCAGGAGCAATCTACCACCGAGTTACTTCCCAGGGCAACCTTCAATCCTGAGGGGTGTGACCATAGCTTGTGTTGTTTCTTGTCACTACAGAGAACGGAAGGCTCCCTTGATGGGACTTAGGACCATGAAGACAAGGGCTCATCCCCGAGAGGACATCCATGTCCCCAAGAGGAGCAGATGCATCCTGTGTTCCAAGAGTTCTGCGCATTTATTTATGACCTGCCCTGCTCCCACCGAACATAGCAATTCCTCCGGCCAAACCACCAGTTCTTGTGTCCACCCTGCTATGTTAACGTTGGGCATGAAGAAGTCAGGAGGGGCTGTTTAATTGCCCAGGTGACCCTCCTTCCAAGTTGGAGCATCCATGCAATTTGGAAGAGCAGAAGGAGTTCAGGGTAAACAGGCCATTGGGATATTCCGAAACTTGAATACTTTTGTCTTGTGCAGAGATTTAAAAAAAACCTTTCCCATGTACCCTCCTACACTGAATCTGGTTTTGTTTTACAGTCAGTTACTTCTAGTGAATGGCCTGGTCCGGGGGCAGCTTGTTTTAGGGTAGTTTGTTTTCTTCTTTTCTTTCTTTTCCTGTGGTCCTTCAAAAGCCTGTAGCTCTGGGTAGCCCTTGTTCTTTGGAAGTGCACAGTGCTGGCCATACAGCTTCTGACTGTCCCCTCTATGACGTCACCCGCCACAGTGGGAGAACACCGTGGCTTGGGAGCACCTCCTTTGAACCACCAACCTGAAGCCCAGTTCACACAGGCACCGCTCACAGCAGAACCCGGAGGTGGGGCAGGCACAGATGTTCTGGGCGGTTTTCTGTATCCTCTCTTTTCTTCTCCCTGCTGAGGGCCAAAGGATGAGATGATGGTAGCCTACAGCAGATAGTATTTTTTAATAGGAAAATGAAATGTGTATTTTTCTTACTAATTTTTTTTTATTTATTCCTTGCTTTAAAAAAAATGGTCTTCTGAGGTCTCAAAATGGTTCCAAGGGGGGTCTTGGGAGCATGGACGCAGGGCTGCTGCCGTTGGCACTGTGGAGTACGCACACCTAACCAAGATGGCCTTCCCCGTTTGCCTCAGTGACATAGCTGCAGGGACCCTGCGGGATGTTGTATTAAATAAATTTGATCTTTACTCTTCACAGATCTGTGAAATGTCATCTTCTGAGAGGCCACACGCAAATAGAACACCTATAGCACGCCAGGCCCTCTGGGGCCTCTGCAGTCACAGAGAGAACCACACTGGGCTCATCTCGGGCTGTGCCTTGCACAGACCAAGGGCCTACGTGGCTCCGATGAAGGTCAGGGCCAGAGGCAGTTTGAGTCCCAGACTTGAAAGTCATTAAAACCCATCAGCAGGTGGCTTAGCGTTCACTTCCCAGCGGAAGACTCCAGGGCCATCCTTAGCACACAGGGTTGTCAGATTCAGCACACAAAAAAATTTAAATGAATAAATAGATCTAAGGTATCCAGTTCAAAGTGAATTTCATATAAGCAACAAATAAGATTTTTGGTGTAAGTCTATCCCATGTAACATTTGGGATATACTTATATCCCCCAAATAATTCATTTATGTAAATTTCAAATGTAGTACATCATCATGTATTTTATTTGGCCACCCTCTTAGCAAGGCACACTCCTCCCTAGCTCCCCAGTCCTCAGGACCCATCCTCTCTAGTGATCTCATGCCTCACACCTTGCCAGGTCCAGTCCTCCATCAGAGAATCACCCCACTGGGCAGAGAGGTAGAGGGAGATCTGTGTGTGCATCTGGGCTCTACCAGATTCCAACTACTGAAACTTGAAAGAGCCTCTTAAACTCTGAGCTTCCATTTCCTCTACTCTCAAATGAAGAGATTAGACTAATGACTATTTATAGTTGAAGGTTTTTGTTAGAGGGGGCGGAGTGCCAGGGATTGAATCTAGGAGAGTTTAACCACTAAGCCACATTCCAGTCCTTTTTATGTTTTATTTTGAGACAGGGTCTCTCTAAATTACTGAGGCTGGCTTTGAACTAGTGATCCTCCTGCCTCAGCCTCCCAAGCCGCTGGGGATTATAGGCGTGGGCCACCACACCCAGCCACATTTGAGGGTTTGAAATGCCTTTGAAAATATGATGAGGGCTGGGACTGTAACTGAGTGGCAGAGCGCTTACCTAGCATGTGTGAGGCACTGGGTTCAATCCTCAGCACCACATAAAAATAAATAAAATAAAGGCATTCTGTCCATCTACAACTACAAAATTTTTTTAAAAATACAGAGATAAAAAAAAGAAAGAAAGAAAATATGGTGAAAGCTAGAGATTCCTATTCTCAGCACATGCACAAACCATCACAAAAAACATACATTCTCGAGGTTTGGGGGCATGGACTTGGTTGAAACCAAAGTATGAGATGATGATTGCATGACCTTGAATGACCTCCAAATCTGATGTGTCCATGACTTGGTGAGAGCCAAGAGTCACTGTATCCACTTTTCAGTCCCTTGTTGCCACCAGAGAAAGGTCACGGGTGGGGATGGCAGATACCCTGTTGATGGAGCATTTGGCCGAGTGCAGTGGCTCACACCTGTAATCCTAGTGGCTTGGGAGTCGGAGGCAGGAGGACCGCAAGTTCAAGGCCACCCTCAGCAATTTATTGAGGCGCTAAGCAACTCAGTGAGACCCTGTCTCTAATAAAATAGAAAATAGGGCTAGAGATGTCAGTGGTCGAATGCCCTGAGTTCAATCCCTGGTACCCGCCCCCCAAAAAAAACATGCATGAGTTTAAATTATTTCCCTCCTCTACCTACTTCTGAGGACAGAACCACAGCAGCAGGGATCTTCCTGAGTTGATTTAATGGCTAAAAAAATTGATCTCACTCCAGGACCCTGACTTCAGCCTCCCTAACCAGCTGACAGAACCAAGCAGCCAAGTCTGAGCAGGGGTGCCAGGAGCCTCATTAGTTACAGCTCTGTGTAGTACAATTTTTCCCTCTTCTGAGGACCTACAAGAAGTCCTTCACCCATTTCCCCTATCATTTACTGGTTGCCCTGTCAACGTTCATCAATGGACTAACTGAACTCACACCCTGATCTAGACTCCAGATGGGCAGTGTGACCCCCAAGGTCAATGGTCATTCATTAGAGCAAAAGTTCTTAACCATGATGGTTTTATTCCCACTGGTCATCACTGAACAGTGTCCAGGGACATGTTTGGTTGTCATGACTGGGTGAATGTGCTACTGGCGCATGGTGGGTGGAAACCAAGGATGGAGGCTACTGACATCCACCATGGGAGGACAGCCACCATAACAACCCGTCACCAAGTCCAAGATACCAATGGCGGCAAGGTTGGGCAACCCTGAACAGGGGCTTCCCATTATTCATCTGTGTGCCCGACGAATTTGTACCTGTCACACTCTGTGCTCTGCACACCAAGCTGAGTGTTGAGTAGGAGGATCGCAAGAATCATGTGGCCCCCGTCCTCCTGGAACATGCCGTCCAGAGACACAGATGAGCAGAGCCCATGACAACACAATGTGACAAGCACAAATGGGGCCACATGGAAGAGCAGAGGGCAGTCAGGAAAAGTTCAAGAGGAAGTTGGGTCCAATGAAAGACCTGAACAGAGGTAGAGGGCACCAGGTGGGAAAGGTAGGGTGAGGAGCACAGCAGACAAGGGAGAAGGTTCTAGAAGGACCAGAGGCAAGCGAGAACGTGGTGCTTTCGAGGAATAGCAGGAAAAACCGTCAGTCCCCGGGTCTTCTAGCTATGATTCAATGAGTCCTCTTCAGGCTACCAAAGTCCCCTGGGAATTTCTGCCTGCCTCCATCTCAGAGGACAGAAGGGAAAAGGGCCTGAAAATGCTCAGCAAGAGCTTGGCTACCCATCCCCAGCCCAGTTGTTTCTAGACTCTCCCCCTCGGTCATTAGCAGGTAGGAAAGAAAACCCCAGCTGCAGAGGCCAGAATCAGCCATGTTCACAGATGAAAGGGGAACTGGAGGGACATGTCTCAGGCCCCAGTGGGCTGCGTGAGGACAGTCTCCAAGCTGAGAGCCTCAACCTGGGGTCCAGTGGGTGGAGGACAAAGTGGGGCCTGGTCCCTGGAAATGCCCTGAGAGTAGGGTCAAAGAGTGGCGAGGGTGTGTGGTTTTCTGGAAGAAAATCCATGGCTTTTATCCGTTTCTCAGAGGGAGACATGATCCAAAAAAGGGTTAAGAACTTCTGAATAATTAAAACCTCATGTAGACACCGTGTGATCTGATGTCAGCTAAAAACTCCAAAATAATGGTTCACACATTTCCTATCAAAGGGTCTTCTTTGGGACTTGGGGTGTCAGTTACTGGTAAAGGGCTTGCCTAGCGTGCGTTAGGCCCTGGGTTCCACCCCCAACACTGAAAAAAAAAAAAAAGGGTGGCAGATCTACTTCAAAGACAGTCTTTCATCCAATGACCCCAGCAGCACTTGGCTTGCCTTTACAAAGTTGCTCTGAGGAGGTGGGCGTGGTGGTGCACACCTTGTAATCCCAGTGAATCGGGAGGCTGAGGCAGGAGGATTGTAAATTCAAAGCCAGCCTCAGCAACTTGGCAAGACCCTGTCTCAGAATAAAAACAGTAAGAAGATCTGGGGATGTGGCTCAGTGGTAGAGAACCCCTGGGTTCGATCTCCAGTACCAAAACAAAACAACAACAACAACAACAACAAAAACCTAAGGTGCTCAGCGTAGGAAAACAAGTGGTGACCTCAATGTCCTTCAAAGAGGCAGCCCCCCCCCTCTCAAAAGTAATAAGCTCTTAGCCTGATCCAAAATACCAAAGGAACAGGCAGTAGATTTATTGAAAAGCTTCCTAGTCTAAAGGATTTCTAAAGCCTGAATTGTCCCTTCATATGGATTTCAAAACTCAGTTTTCAAAATAAACTCGGACAATAGAAGAGAAATATTATTGCCTTGTTTAGATAAGATGAAAGATGCTGCACGGCAAATAAAATTCTTGACGAAAAAGGTAAGTTGGATCAGGAGGTTGGCCACCTGTCCACTCGGCAACCTTGGACACTTCAGGTATCCTAGATTCCTCTCCCACCAAAGGAGGTGTGTTTTCCCCCAAGGGCTGCCAGGACAAATTCCCTCAAGTTAGGTGGCGTAAAACAGCAGAACTCTACTGTCCCATTTTTCTGGACATTGGAAGTCTAAATCGAGGTGTGGTGATCTATGCGCCCCACATGGGCTCTTGGCCTCTCTTCTAATCCCCGCTCTGTCATCAAGAGACCTCCTCCCCTGTCTCCGGGTGTCTGTTTTCACATGGCCTTCTTACAAGAACACAGGTCGTGGAACCGAGGGCCACCCCAAGTATGACCCCATGGTAATAACTACATTCCAAAGACCCTATTTCCAAAGGAGCTCTCATCCCCAGCCGCCATGTAGACATGAATTTGCAGGGAGAGGCTCCATCCAACCCAGCCCAGGGAGGAGGAGTGGCCGGGACCAGCCCACATCCTGCAGCTCTGACTTTCTGTTTCTAGGGGGCTCATGTGAGCGGGAAAGTGTGAAGACAGTAGTTGACCCTCATTCAATAATCTCAGCTTCGTCTCCGGAGCCTTCCCCATCTGCTGTTCCCCAGTGCGCTTTGGTGTCGTGTGGCTTTGTCTCTGAAATATTATGGTGTTTCTTCCTTTCTCTCATCTTCTTCAAAGTCCTTCTCACTTTCGGCTCTTATTCTCTCTCTGCTCTCTCCTTTTCCTTCCACTCTCTCCTCCATTTCATCATTTCCCTTTTTCTCCTGCCGTGAACTGGCCGGAACAGAACTGAAGGTTAAGCATTGCTAATGTTTAATGATGAGTCTGATGTTCCTAGTTATTTCTTTGGTTTGTTCCTAGTTTACCCCAATGCATGCCATATTTTGGATTCTTCTCCCCTCTCTTTAGGAAAGGAATAAACAAAAACCCTCCCAAGGCCCTGCCACTTGTTTTCTACATAGAGTTGACCCTTGGTGGATCATTTTTCCGAGGATTCATTGGATTCATTAGGAAAAAGTCCCCAGTTGCTCCCTTACTTCCTTCTGATCCGGGATTGCTAGTTTTCCTGGAACCTCTTGGCACGGGAGGATCTGGTTTAGTGCCAAAAACTGTTCCATTAGTTCCTGGTACATCAACCCTCCCTCCTCAGGGCTTGAGTTGTTGGGGCCAGAATTTGCAGAAAGTGTAGGGACTTCAGAATCAGGGGCTGGGTCCTGGGAAAAGGGGAAAGAGTGGATTTCAGTGTCTTCCAAAGTGAGCACAGACCCTAAGGCAGGACATTGATTAAAAATGTGTGTCCCTGCATTGAGACAAGCTCAGTTTGCAGGTGGCTTACAGAAGAATAAATTGGTGCTGGGTGCCATGGCACACACCCATAATCCCAGCTATTCAGAAGGCAGGAGTATCGAAAGTTCAAGGTTAGCCTTAGCAATGTACCAAGACCCTGTATCAAAATTTAAAAAAAAAAATGAAAAGGGTTTAAGGTTTAGCCCAGTGGTAAAGCACCCCTGGGTTCAATCGTCAGTATCATAAAATAATAAACAAAAATTTTTAAAAAACACTGAGCCATATACACAGCCCTTTAATTTTTTTTATTTTGAGACAAGGCCTTGCCAAGTTGCTAAGGCTGACTTTGAACTTGTGATCCTCCTGTCTCAGCCTCCCAAGTTGCTGGGATTATAGGTATGCGCCACCTCTCCTGGGTGAGAATTTCAGATTCTTTTGCAATCCTGGAGAGGAAGGCATTTTCCAATGGAGGCCAGAGTCAATTTTCCCAATGTCCTGGAAGGATGAAGGCTCAGAGACAGATTATATTTCCTTTATGACAGTGAAATCACGTGATGTCTGTTGTGCATTTGAGGTAGGTAGGGCATGGCTTCTAATTCAAACTTTGAATCGTGCTCTCGAGGGCTGGTAGGTATCAGTGGGCAGCGGAGCTGGTAAGCAAGTCTAACCAACACTCAGAGGACTCATCTTATGGAATATTTTTGTAAGAAATTCTTCTTAAAGAGTTTATAGTCTCCATGAAAGCCCGGATCCTGTACTAGGTGTAGAGGATGCAGCAGAACACCTGGAATATATGGTCTCTGGAACTGACAATGCTTTGGTCAAAGAAGTCACATTTTGCAGTCACATTTGTCCAGGGGAAAGTTGCTAGAATGTCAAATGTTTATAGGGTCAACTCCAACCAGTGTTAAAGGTCTACTCACAAAGTGGATCCCCAGATCCAAGGGACTTTGTACTCATTGCCAAAAGTCCTGAAATGCACGAGAATGCATTCTTATCAACCTACAAGTGCTAAGTGGCCAATTAAGCTCCTGTGAGGGTCTTTGCAAAATCTTTATGTTAGAGTCCTCACACTTGAACAGGATGGGGTCCATAGTCAGGAGAGTAGAAAAGAACATCTGTAGTGGAAGCTCCATAAATATTTGTGGAATGAATGAAAACTCTGTTCATGAACTGCTGTGACTCCACGTCTCTCAAAGATTTGAGAAATTTGTGGATTTGAGATTTGTGGAAACTATCTTCTAGATTCTCTAGTTCTCAATTTTATGTTTCGATTTGATCATCACAATATAATTCACCTGAACTACAAAGCAAATATAAATTAACATTATACTTTTTTTTTTTTTTACAGTATAGGGATTGAACCCAGAGGAACCCTACCACTGAACTACATCCCCAGTCCTTTTTAAATTTTAAGACAGGTGTCACTAAGTTTCTGAGGTTGGCCTCAAACTTTCCATCCTTCTGCCTCAGCCTCCTGAATCGCTGGAATTATACATGTGCACCACCATACCTGGTTCTCCTCTTAGTTTTTGCAGATAAAAGGATTATATTCTTAAATCATGACTTTGGGTTCTTTTGGAAATTCTCATACAATCTGGGACCCAATAGATATTTACACAGGGTCCAATAGATATTTACACAGAAAATAGATTTTCTACCACCAAATTCCTCCAGTACATGGGTCCTTGCTGAGACCGCAGGTTTTCTTAGGTCAGACAACAAACACTATGTAGTCCCACGTGCTTCCTGTTTGACTTCAGCTGCCAGAGAATGCAGAGCCAAGTTCTACAGCCCATTAGCGTAATTAACAACTGCCAAGGGCCTGTTACATCAACTCCCTCTTCCTTAAGATAACATCGCTTCCATCCAGATTCCCCACTACTCCATCCCTATACCAATCTTCTCTTGTCACAATGCTTTGGGGGAAAGGCCTGACATCAATTATAAAAATTAAAACTAGAGCTTAGAAATTCACTAGTAGGAAAAAGTCCAACTTTTCAGTTATATTCATTGGGATGACTAGGGATGATATCACTAGGGTCTGTGAGACCTTGGGCGAGTCTTCTTCTAATCCAAAGACCTGAAGCTCATTTCTTCATCCATGAAGTGAGGGGATTTGCTCCCTCATCTTGAAGGTCCTTTGAAGTTTCATTGATTCCGCAAATGTTTCCTGTACACCTACTACGCGCCAGCCACGTCTCTGGGTGCTTGGGATAGAGCAGGGAAGAAAACAAAGGCCCCTCCCCTGGGGGAACTTGGATTCCTGCAGGGGGAGACAGGAATACCCCATGTGAGAAGGTGGTGAGCGCAACAAGGCAAAGAACCAGCAGGCTGGGGGAGGACAGCAGGCAGGGTTAGGGACACGTGGCAGTGCTCCACAGGGCAGCCTGGGAACGCATCCTCAAGAAGGTGGCATCTAAGCAGACTCCGGGGAGCTGAGGGGTTTAGCCAAACCACAGGATATCTGAGGGAAGACCTTTCAACAGCTAAAGGGCCCCGTGGAGCAGAAGCAAGGAGCCGAAGGGCAGAAAGGAGGGTAAGAACAATAGATGAGACCAGCTTTGTTACTGACTGTGACATAAAAATAAAAGCTGCCTAATTGTAAATCGATAGATTTCTTCAAATGCAATCATTTGGCAGGGTTAGAAATGCAGAAATTCGGGACCCACAACACAGCTACCAAAGCAGAATCTTGATGAACAAGATCCACAGGGGATTGTCATGAGAAGCCCTGCCGGAAAGGACACCACGTGGCTTTAGGAACACGTGGGCACTTCCAAGGTCATATGCTTCACCATCAGTCTCAAATTGCCCTTTCTCAAGGGCTTTTCAGGACCACGGCCTGCTGGGAGCGCCACCTGGTGGCGGCATAGATACACTTTTTATTTTCGGGACAAAGGTCTCACGTTGAATTTGAGTGTTGTGTTTAATTATACTTTTGCCACAATTGACTTGGACTTTTCAAAGATTTCCACGTTAGAAAATAACAAAATTGGCTGAGGAATTGCTCTGTGTTAAAAGAGACCCAAGAACTTAGACACAAATGCAACACACGATCCTGGATTGGATCCCAGATCTGAAGAGAGGGGGGGAAAAAGCTATTATAGGACATTATTGGTCCAAACGGAAAAAATGAATATGGAATGCATATTAGATCACACATAGTATTCATGTTAAATTTATCCGATGTGATAATATACTGTGGGTATGCAGAATATCCTTATTTTTTAAGCAATACATGAAGTATTAGAAATTCTGCATTGGCCGGGCACATTGGCGATCGCCTGTAATCCCAGTGGCTAGGGAGGCTGAGGCAGGAGGATCATGAGTTCAAAGCCAGCCTCAGCAAGGGCAAGGTGCTAAGCAACTCAGTGAGACCCTGTTTCTAAATAAAATACAAAATAGAGCTGGGGATGTGACTCAGTGGTCAAGTGCCCCTGAGTTCAGTCCCTGGTACCAAAAACAAAACAAAAAATTTAAATTACTTTTTAAAAATACACTATATATACACAGAGAGAGAGAGAGAGAGAGAGAAAGCAAATGGGTAAATGTTAACAACTAATGTATCTAGATAAAAGTATATAAGTGGTCTTGTGCTATTTCTCAAAACTTTTTTAAAAGCTTGAAATTTCTCAACATAAAAAAAGGAAGAGGGGCTCCGGTTGTGGCTCAGTGGCAGAGGGCTCGCCTAACATGTGTGAGGCACGGGGTTCAATTCTTAGCAGCACATCAAAATAAATAAAATGAAGGTCCATTGACAACTAAAAAATATTTTTTAAAAATGAAGAACTGCCATCTTTCGATATACTTTAAGTCACAAAGAATTGCTTCAGAAAGAGACTGGGGTTCTGTGAGTCGGGCTGTACAGCTCTGTTGACCTTGAACTCCCCCTCAATGGTTCTCTTGTTTCTCTGGCTTATTTCTTTGAGAGACTGAAGGTCAAGCCCATGGAGAGATAGAAAGTGAAGAGATGATGGTGTCCTTCCTCTCTGGGGTGCAAAGGAGTGGAGGTAGGAAACTGGACCCCTATTTTTTA
This sequence comes from Marmota monax, assembly GCF_021218885.2. Classification (NCBI taxonomy): domain Eukaryota; kingdom Metazoa; phylum Chordata; class Mammalia; order Rodentia; family Sciuridae; genus Marmota; species Marmota monax. The sequence continues at coordinate 985,548 of NW_026695045.1, forward strand.
AAGGAATAATTGTCATTATCAAGATTTAATATCTATAAGGGAATGAAGCACATTGCAGTTACATTTCTTTTTTCTTTCAGTACTGGAGATTGGTCCCAGGAGTGTCTACCACTGAGCTACATCTCTACCCCTTATTTTGAGACAGGGCCTTGCTAAGTTGCTGAGGCTAGCCTCAAACTTGGGATCCTCTTGCCTCAGCCTCCTGTGTTGCTGGGATTACAGGTGTGAGCCACCATGCCTGGCTCTCTTTTTCTTATCTTCTTAGTAAGAACAGGTAGATCTGGGGGCTGGGCAGGGCGATGCTGGGTTCACGGGCATTACTGAGCACACTGCGGAAGGAGGGGCAGCTGGTAGGCCAAAGGGGAAGATTTGGGTAGAAGAGCGAAGGCTGCTCCGTTAGAGGTCAGTGCGTCAGGCAGAATTGCCGCTGTACAATTGTGGATTGTCCTCCTCGCTCTGGGGGTCAGGGCAGCAGTGGGGATGGTCCTTGCGGGCTTGGGACCCTATGTGCTGGCAACTCCCAGAAGAGTCCCTCAGCACCTTCCCACCTTGTTGGCACCTCCAGCTCCTCGTGCTGGCCACGCCCAGAATGAGAAAATAAGGAGCTTCAGGAACAAGATGAAGATACACACTCAGCCCTGTTGTCACCTGGATTCCCCAGGGCTGGGCCCTGCCCTAGTCCATTCGGTTTAGGAGGCCCCTTTACTTTCTCTCTGTGCTTCTGATGCCAGCCAATCCGTTTCCTCTCTTTTCTCCCTGTTAACCCAGCATTGCCCTGCCCAGCCTCCGACTCCACCTATCTCTGCTGAGCTAATAACCAAATCAGAAAATGACAACAACTTATGTGGGTATCCTGCTTATCTGGTGCCACTGCCCACCCCAGAGTAAGGAAGGACCCTTATTTATTTAACCAGTTGCCCATTAATAGACGTTTTTAAACATTGCAAACAGGGGAAGTCCTCGCACCTGGTTTCATGCGCAGGGGTGGGTCTTCTCCAGGACAGAGCTCTAGACTGGGAACTGCGGGCCAGAGGAGGGTCACACTGGACTGAATATTGTCCTCCTTTGGACTTGATCATGGCACCTCTCCCTCCTTCTGGAAACTTCTTGGCTCCTGGAGACCCTCCTCTCTGGGAGGACAGGGAAGAGAGGACAGCCTTTGCCATTCTGAGCAGGAATGAGCTGGCGGGAGGGGGCTCCTCCCTCTGGGGAAGGTGGGTCCCAGTGCAGGGCTGGGGATGGAACCCATGTGCCACCTACCACCTACCTACATCCCCAGCCCGTGGGGGTCCAAATGGAGAAGTTCTGCACATTTGCTCACCACCATGGGATGGAGGAGGACAGCTAAGGACATTCTGGGTGGGGGCAGCCAGCTCCTGCCCACACCTGGATGTCGTCCCTGGTGAGATGTCCTTGGCTGAGGGGAGCTACCCCTGAGCGTAGCATTTGGGAGGCAGAGAGCAGCCCAGCCCAAGCCTGGGAAGCGGTGCTGTGCTGGATGCTCCCGGCGTTGGCACGATCCCAGTCCCGCGTCCCAGTCCTCAGTCTCTGCGAAAAGAAAATAATGAGCCTGTGTGTTCCTCAGATTGATTAAACAGTAATCACGCATCAAAAGCTCGCTAAATGCCTCTCTTGAAAAACCACCCAGCTAGGCAATTTTCCTCTCACAGCTAATAGCCACTATTCTTGTTTTCTTTTTTTGTCCAAAGTGGCCATAATTGTGGGGGGCTGAGGAGACAGGCACTCTCTGGAGCTGCTGGCGGAGAGGGAGGCAGCACCACCCTTCTGAAGAGCAGCTGGCAACCTGTCCCAGGAGCCTCAGAAACCCTCCTGCCCTGGGGACTCCGGCCCTAGGACTCTACCCCGAGGCCACGAAGAGACAGATTCACGTACAGAGGTGCTACAGCCACGTTGTGCATGGTGCAAAAATATTAGAAATCACCTAAGCAGTGACCCTTAACGAGGGGTGGGTTTTAGAATCAACTGGCAGTTTGTGAAAGACAGGTGTGTCCCTGTGTACACACACACACACTCTCACACACTCACACACTCACACACTTGGGCAGTGGCTGGGTGGTCCAGCTGCAGTTTGAGCATCTCTACTTTCAACCAGCTCATTCGGGTAATTTTTGTTTTCTTTCTTTCTTCTTTGGTACCAGGGATTGAACCCAGGGCCACTTAACCACTGAGCCACATCCTCAGCCCTATTTTGTATTTTATTTTGAGACAGGGTCTTGCTGAGTTGCTTAGCACCTCGATTTTGCTGAGGCTGGCTTTGAACTCTAGATCCTCCTGCCTCAGCCTCCCAAGCCGACAGGATCACAGGCATGCACCACTGCGCCCGGCGTCAATTCTTATGTTATCCTCCAACGGAAAATCGTTTACCTGATCCCTCTAGGGTAATGGGTATTTCTTCTTACATATATATATATATATATATATATAGTCTCATCTCAGAAAAATACACCAAGAAAACCGACAAGAAGACAAGAGAAAGTTCAGGGGCGAGGACGCCTGACACTGAAGATTCCAAAACAGAGCCTGCGCAGTCTGCCCTTCCAGGAGGAGCGTGCAAACAAATATCCCTCACACCAGCAAGGCAGTGTTCCAAAAGGCAAGTGCTGGGTGTGGAGTGGGTGCAGCCGAGGGAGCAGTGAGCTCTGGCTGGGAGGTTTGCTTCCTAGAGGTGCAGAGGGCTGAGGGAGGGAGCCCGCCAGGCAGAGGAAACAGCTCGTGGAGGTTTGAACATGCTTTGGTGTCCCAGGAAACGGGAGCGTGAGGTGTGGCTGGAGCAGGAGGGGCACCAGAGGAGGTGAATCTGGAGTGGCAGGCAGGGCCTCCCATACCCACTGGGCTGAGGACCTGCACGCCAGGCCCATGGTTCCCAGACTGTGTGCCAAGGAACAACAGTGCTCAGTGCACAGAGGTTCCGTGGGGGGGTGGGGGGAGGGGGGATACCTTTGGAAAACTCTGGGTGGAAGTTTTTTGTTTTGTTTTGTTTTGTTTTTTTAAATAGCAGGACATCCATACCGAGATGCCAGAGGTTCTCTGAGAGGGAGGAGCACAAGGAGCATGTCCCAAACTTATTTGCCCACAGACCATCCCCCAACACAAACACATTTTTGTGTAGTTTTAAAGAAAACATATTGGTTTCTTTTCGCTCTCACATTATATTTTTATTTGTTCTTTTTAGTTAAACATGACAGTGGAAAGTAATTTGACATATCGTCCACACGTGGAGTATAACTTCCTGCTCTTGTGGTTGTACAGGATGCGGAACCCCGTGCAGTCACATATGAACACAGGAAAGTTACACCCAATTCATTCTACTGTCTTTCCTGCTCCCATCCTGTCTCCCTTCCCTGTCTCCCCCTTGTCCAATCTGGTGAACCTCCACCCCTGCACCCCTCCTGCCCCCACCTATTGTGAGTCAGCATCTGCATATCAGAGAGAACATTAGCCTTTTGTTTTTGGAATTGGCTTATTTCACTTAGCACCATAGTCTCCAATTCCATCCATCTACCAGCAAAAATTATAAAGCCATTCTTCTTTGTGGCTGAAAAATAGTCCAGTGTGTGTGTGTGTGTGTGTGTGTGTGTGTGTCACATTTTCTTTATCTATACATCTGTTGAAGGGCACCTAAGTTGGTTCCATAGCTTAGCTATTGTGAATGGAGCTGCCATGAACATTGATGTGGCCATGTCACTGTAGTGTGCTGATTTCTAGTCCTCTGTGTATATGTCAAGGAGTGGGATACCTGGATCAAATAGTGGTTCTATCCAAGTTAAGAAAACTTATTGTTGGGCTGGGTTTGATCCTCAGCACCATATAAAAATAAATAAAGGTATTGTGTCCAAATACAACTAAAAATAAATATTAAAAAAAAAGAAAACTTATTGTTAATGTCTTATCCTGTGATGTCTCAGGGCAGGGTTTGAGAAACTCAACTCTTGGGCCGTGGGGAGCCCATGGAGGAGACCTACAAAAAGAGAAGAAGAACACAATCTTACAAGTCCCACAGCCCTGGGTTCAAATCCGTCCTGCGGTTTACTAGCTTGGTGACCTTGACCAACATTAAGCAAGTTGTTTCACCAGTAAAGTGGGACTAGTGAAAGTTGCCTGGTAGGCTTTTGGAGCCTCCATGGAAGAAGAGAAGCAATCCTGTGGCTACCCAGTAGTTTCCGAGTGATTGGCAGTCACCACTAGGATCTTCTCATCACCATGATCAGAAAACTCTCTTGGCAGCTGCCTTGAGGGTGCTCAGCCAAGGTCAGTGGGGGAAGCCGTTCTCACACGTGATTCAGCTACCTCCCTGACTGGGTGTGAGGCGCTCAGACCAGCTGTGTCAGAGCTTTTCCCCACCCTTTCCAGGTGCGAGGGCTTGCCCATGTGGGGGTGTGACTGACCATTGACCTGGAAACCAATCACTGACCCTGACCTTGGAATGCTGTCCCCCTCGACCTTCATTGGATGGAATTTTCCCCTGAATTTTTTGTTCCCCAATAAAAGCCCACTCTCTGGTGTGCTTCTCTCTCTCTCGCTGGTCTCTTGTGTAAACCTCACTACCACCAGGTGGCTAGAGGCAGGAGCCGGGAGAAGCCGTCTCTTAGCTGGGCAAGAAAAAAGGTAAATTGAGTTTTATGTGTCTTTAATTTGATCTCTAACTTCTATGTTTGGAACCTCTAGTATGAAGCTAGCGAGCTGGTCATGGGGCAGAGGTCAGCCCTGCAGGCAGGGAGACTGATGATCATGCCCTGGGAGGCTGAGGCCAAGTGCACCGGTAGTGGGGGGAGGTGTCATGAGTCCAAGGGGGACATTCACAGCAGGAGAAGAGTGAAATCTGTGGGTCTGGGTGAGAGGCACCCATGGGCAGGGGGCAGTGGGCTGGGGCTGGGGTGTTGTTAACCAGGGTAGAAGGTACAGGCAGAGCAGTGTCTCAGGGAGCAAAATCAATCGATTGTTAGATAGAATCCCCATTTTTAACCCAGATCCTCTGATATGACTTAAGACCGACTGTAACAGCAACCCCTTGATTTGTTTATTTTTTTAGGATTGTAGACACAATGATTACTTCCAGCTTCAAATAGCATTTCATGTTGTTTTTTGTCGTCAGACTCGGAGGGTTTTTATTATGTCTTTTCTCCAGCCTGTAATAACAACAGAAAGAAGGATAAATTTTAGGGGAGAAAATTAGTCACTCGGCTCTTGCCTGAACATTTCTGTGCATGCATGAGTCAAGTGCTGTCACAGAAGAAATATTCTGTAGCTGCACAGCCGTGAGGCGGGGCTGGGCCTGACAGTGTTGCCTTTTGAATGGATGCTGCTGGTATTTAGATGTTTTCCAACTGAAGGACATGGGCTCATCCCCTTAGCAAACATGTTCTCCAGGAAGAATCCTCCACTTGTTACAAAGAACAAACGGTAACAGAACTGTGCCAAGCATTTTGCTGAAGGTAAACCTGATCCTCATAACATCTGAGGGAAAATAGGTAAAGGCATCACCATTTTGTAGATGGGGATACTGATGCTCAGAGAGCTTAAGTCACTTGCCTGAGGTCATACAGCTAAGTGTGGCAAATCTGAGATGGCAGGTCAAGTCTTTCTGGTCCCACAGTACAAATCCCATTATTCTATATCCACCATCTCTGGAGAAGGAAGTATGTAAAATGCTTAGCACGGTGCCTGGCACACAGTAGGCAATGTGATCGAATTTGGCAGCTCCTACCATGATTCCTAATCCTGGCCAGTGGTAGAATCTGAGAGCTACTGTAAGGTCCCTCAACCACAAAGTTAATAATAGGACATTTTTCTGTCAACTGTTCTTATGGGCATTTCTTTTAAACTTAATTGAACTTAGAACAGGAAGGAAAACCTCCTTGTTACCCCAGTTCAGGAGATTTCCAGGTAAGGGAGCGAAGGCTGGCCTCCACCTGGAAGCACCCAGTGAGAAAGACAAAAGGGGACTCAGCCTCCATCCACTGAGTCCCAATCAAGGCCCCAACAGCCTCCCTGGCTGGGCTGCCCTCCCACTCCCACAGAGCCTGCCATGGGCTAAGGTGGAGGCTGGAAAACCTCCTTTATCCAAATCTACCCTTCATTGCCTGCCCTGGGATAATGGAGCTGGACCTTGTAAGCATTTCTTCTTTGCAGCCGGCACAAGGCTAAACTTTGCTGGTAGAGGGCAATGGAGGAACGCTGTCCGCAAAGTGGGCTTCTCTTCCTTGTAGTGGTGTGCTCTGTTGGTTTCTGGCTCTTATTGCATGGCTGCCAGAGGACTGTGGGAGACATCAGTGGTCCTCCTTATCCCCATTCGATCTTAACAGTATCCCCACTGACGTTCCCACGAGGTTTCAGCAGCTTCCTCCATGGGCAGTAGATCTCGAAGGCCCAGTGGGGGTTGTTTTTCTAACTTCAACTAGTCTGCACCCTGGTGGGGGATTCTTGCTTGCTAATCCTAACCACCAGCCTGTAAACTCTCCATGCAATTAGCTGGGGCAATTGTAGGGTTTGCATCTATTATTTCTACCTTCTCAAGGATCACTGTCCTGATGTCCAGTATCTTAAAAATAATTGTTTCCCATATTTTGCCCAATTTTTTTTCCCATCGTTTCTGGCTAGATCCTGTTATTCTATCTTGGTTGGACATGGAAGTCAAATCTAATTTTTAAATATTTATTTATTCATCCAGGCGCAGTGGCACACGTCTGTAACCCTAGCTGTTCTGGAGGCTGAGGCAGAAAGATTGCAAGCGCAAGGCAAACCTGGGCGACTTCGCAAGACTGTCTGAAAATAAAAATAAAACAATCCCCAGTAATAAATATATAACTTGTACCACAGGATGCAGCAATGAACAAAACAAAGACCTCTGCCCTCCCAGAGTTCCCATTCTTATGGTAACTGATTAAAAAAATTGCTAATGGTGCGTGAGTCCCCAATGCGGGTCCTGGTGGCTGTAGGTGGCCAGGCTGAGAAGCCACACTAGCCTATCCTGGCCCTAGTTGCTACTGATCTGTCTTCTTGCCTTCCTTCCTTTCACACCCACCACAATTCTTGAGGTGCCTCCTATTTCCCACCCACCCCACCAAGATAATTCACAGGATTCTTCAAACTGCCTTGTCTGTACAACGCCTGTGGAAAACTCTCCAATGGTCTCCAAAGCCTGTGAAGTGTAATTTATGTTTTTAATTATATGCTTCTGCCATTGCGGGAGGAGTTTTCTTCCTTCCCTTCTCCATAGCATCACACGGGGCTCTTTAGTAAATGGACTGAGATCCAACCTTGCTCCTTGCAAGGTCACAGATAAGCAACCCTAACCAGCACCTTGCATCCATCAGCTAAAAGCCAAGGTCTTATTTATAGGCCTGTGGTGTGTTGCCCAGCTCATCTCTTATTTCTCTGTTTTAAGTTGAGAAGACAGCCAGTCTCACATCTGTTTCCTTGCTCAGCGGCACAGACAAGGAAATGACCTTAAATATATATGTATGAATTTCTATGTATAAATAGCTTGATTAAGGCCAGAGTTGTGGCTCAGCAGTAGAGCGCTTGCCCAGTACGAGTGAGGCACTGAGTTTGATCCCCAGCACCACATTAAATAAACAAATAGATAAATAAATAAATAAATAAATAAATAAACAAACAAACAAAATAAAGGTATTGTGTTCATCTACAACTAAGAAAAAAATTTTTTAAAAAAGATGTAACTCTCCCTTTTAAAGTGACAATTTAGAAGTTTTTATGAAATATTCGAGGGTCTTGCAATCACCACCAAAATAAATTTGGGAACATTCTCATCACCCCCAAAAGAAATCCCAGACCCAGTAACAGGCACCTCTCCACCTTTCACCTTTCCTAGCCCTAGGAAATGACTAATGGACCGTGGGCCTGAATAGATCTGCCTCTTCTGGACTGGTCATGAAGCTGCAGTCAGATGTGTGGTCCTTTGTGACTGACTTCTTTCATTTACGATCACAGTTTTGAGGTTCACCCTTTTGTTGCCAAACAATAGTCCACTGGACTGACAAGTCACATTGTATTTATCCATTTGTCACCGAAGGAACATTGGGATTATTCTCTACTAAAAAAACCACTCATGTACATATTTTCACATAATAGACCTAAATATTTAGCCCCCAATTCTACCAGCTGGGAGACCCAACCCATTTCTGGGAGATTAAGAAAGGCTTTCCAATGGGGGTGAGCTTTGCTCTTGCCAAACAGATTCCTAAACATACAGATCAGGGCTTATGGTTAACATCTCGCCTGCTGTTTTTTCTAAGTTTTTTTCTGAAGGACTTTAAGCTTCAGACATGGGGTGGTACACCCCAAAACACTTGAGTGTACATTTTAAAAGCAAGGATACTTCCCTAGAGGTGATACTACTGTCACACCTGATGTAAGTTATTATATGTCTTTAATGTCCTTCAGTTTACATTCAAATTTCCCCAGTGGTTTCAAAGATGTTATTTACAGTTGCTTTGTTTTAGGGTGGGGGTGACTTTTAGCTTTCAACAAGAAGGGAGAGTGAGGAGGTTTTATGTGCCCAGAGGGATGTCTGAAGGGTGACAGTTAGGCCCTGTGGAAAATCCAGGAGCTCAGAGTTTGAGGATGTGAAAGCCCTGTGGGGTCAAAGAGACCCTGTGGTCCCTCTCGGTTCCTGGGTGCAGAGCTGACCTGCCCAGAGAACACAGCTCTGAGGAAATAGCCTATTGGGTCTTGCTGCGATCCCCAGAAGCTAACTGGACAGGAAGGCCTTAGAACCTTCTCCCCACCGAGGAGTGGTCAGTCCATCCATCTTCTGCTCCAGAAATTTCTCCCTTATGATTGATTCTGTCTTGCTCACCTTGAACTCACTATGGGGATGGGCTATGCCTTGGACTCTTAGGACAGTACTCTTTCTACTACCTCTCAGGATGAGGATGGTGTCCTTCCTCAAGACTGCTAGGATGCAGGGTGGAACCTGACAGGGTAACAGCTGTGGACAGAGCTCTCACTTCCCCAGAGCCCCGGAGCTCAGCCCTCTCGGCTCCAAGATGGGCTGAATGCTGCACGTCTGTCTGCTCCAGGTGCTGGGTAGAACACCAGAGAAGGAAACAGCTGAGGTGTTCTTTCTTTTTTTTTTTTTTTTAACAATTCTATTTTTTTTAAGAGAGAGAGAGAGAGAGAATTTTAATATTTAATTTTTAGTTTTCGGCGGACACAACATCTTTGTTTGTATGTGGTGCTTGAGGATCGAACCCGGGCCGCACGCATGCCAGGCGAGCGCGCTACCGCTTGAGCCACATCCCCAGCCCTGAGGTGTTCTTTCTGACTCCTGTCCTTTGAGAACACCTGGTGATCTGATGTGGGCTACAGATGACCTTTTCAAAGTCAAATCCTGCTTCCCAGTAAGTGGCCTTTCATCTGTGTTTCTGAGATGTTACTCTTCTCTCTTTGATGAAGCTTCAAACAGAAGCCGCTCCTCCACCTGACCTTGACCTGACCTTGAGTCCACTTAACAAAGTAGGAACTCACTGGATGTGCCAGAGGATTATTTAAAATGAGAGAGCAGAGATGGAGTAGTTGGACCCAGGGAGCAGCTGGCCTCTATGCTTTTACCCTCAGCAAACACTGGGAAGCCCAGGTGTCTCTATCCCCCACAAGCCTCAGTGCTCCTTGGTGCAGGGTGAGGAGAGGGCTTCCATATAAACTTCTGTATTAGTCAGCTTTTCATTGCTGTAACCAAAATACCCAATAAGAACAACTTATAAGAAGAAAGGTTGATTTTTGACTCATGGTTTCAGAAGTTTGAGTTCCTGGTCAGCCTGTTCCATTTCTCTGGACCTGTGGTCAGGCAGAACATCATGGCAGAAGGTTGTGGTAGAAAAAAATCTGCTCAATTCATGGCAGCAAGAAAGCCAAGAGAGAGAGAAGTTGAGAGAAGATGAATCCTTCCAGGGTGCACCCTCAGTGACCTATTTCCTCCAAGTATGTCCCAGTAGTTTTTCATTCAGACACCAATGGATTGATCCACTGATGAGACTGAAGCTCTCACAATCCAATCCCTTCCTCAAAGCCCCACCTGCGAACATGTGAGACTTCATTCCATATCCAACCACAACTTCTTTATCAGATTACTTCATTTCTCAAGACTTCAAGAGTTGGAAGAATAACCCAAGAGACTAGTTTTAGTCATTCATTCATTTACTTGTTTAATCATTCAATTCACATTTAGGAGCACATAACTGCGAGGTGCAATTCTTGGGGCTGAGGGTTCAGTAGTGAAAAAGACAAAGTTCCCACCCTCATAGAGCTGCAGTCTAATGAATTTATTTGCACTTAATTGGTTTCAACCAAAAAAACAAAATATTCAGACGATGATTTGTATCAACAGACCCATCATGGATAGAGCCAGCAATGCTAGGGCCAGTGACCAATTTGGTACCTGGGCCACCAGAATCATTTGAGTATCACAGCAGCCCTCACTGCAGGAACCCCCCTCTATGTCATCACATATGGGTCCCAAAGCCTTCAGACCTTGTCACTACCATTGGCCTTGCCTGTTCCTGAATCTCCCTTGAGCATTTGCTACTCATTCTTTCCCAGAGACTATCATTTCTGAATATGGTACAGCTTAGCCATGACATTGGTATTCCTCCTGGATTCACTCTGGAGGGACACTAGGGGGAAGGTTTGAACCATGTTTTGTTGTTGTTGTTTGTTTGCTTTGGTACTGGGGAGTGAATCCAGGGGCGCTTAACCACTGAACCACATACCCAGCCTTTTTTTGTATTTTTTCTTTAAAGACAGGGTCTCACTGAGTTGCTTAGCACTTTTGCTGGGGCTAGCTTTGAACTCATGATCCTCCTGCCTCAGCCTCCAGAGCCACTGGAATTACAGGCATTTGCCACCAGGCCCAGCTAAAACCATGTATTTTAATTGTAACCCATAAGTTGTTTTTTAAGATTTAAGGATTGTCTTAGTCTCTTCCTGCTGTTATAACAATATAACTTAGATTGGATGGCTTATAAATAGTTGAAATTTATTTCTGGGAAGTCTAGGAAGTCCAAAATCAAGATGCTAGCTGACTTGGTGTCTGATGAGGGCTCATCCTCTGGAGAGGAAAAATGCTATGCCCTCACATGACTCAGCAGTAAAAGAGACACACGAGTTCCCTCAATCCCTTTTTTTTTTTATTATTATTAGTTTTATTCTCTTTTGTTATGTGTGACAGCAGAATGCATTACAATTCATATTATGCACATAGAGAACAATTTTTCATGTCTCTGGTTGTACACAAAATAGAATCATACCATTTGTGTCTTCACACATGTACTTAGGGTAATGATGTCCATTCATTCCACCATCTTTCCTACCCCCGTGCCTCCTCCCTTCCCCTCCTTCCCCTTTGCTCTATCTAGAGTTCATCTAATCCTCCCGTGCTCCCTACCCCCAACCCCATTATGAATCAGCATCCTTTTATCAGAGAAAACATTCAGTATTTGGTTTTTTGGGATTGGCTAACTTCACTTAGCATTATATTCTCCAACTCCATCTGTTTACCTGCAAATGCCATAATTTTATTCTCTTTTAATACTTAATAGTATTCCGTTGTGTATATATACCACATTCTCTTTATCCATTCATCAACGGAAGGGCATCTAGGTTAGCTCCACAGTTTAGCTATTGTGAATTGTGCTGCTATGAACATTGATATGGCATGTCCCTGTAGTACGCTCTTTTTAAATCCAAGGAGTATAGACCAAGGAGTGGGATACTTGGGTCACATGCTGGTTCCATTCCCAGTTTTCCAAGGAATCTCCATGCTGCTTTCCATATTGGCTGCACCAATTTGCAGTACCACCAGCAATGTGTGAGTGTGCCTTTTCTCCCACATCCTCCCCAACACTTATTGTTGTTTGTATTCTTAATAGCTGCCATTCTGACTGGAGTGAGATGAAATCTTAGAGTAGTTTTGATTTGCATTTCTTTATGCTAGAGATGTTGAGCATTTTTTCATATATTTGTTGGTTGATTGTATATCATCTTCTGAGAAGTGTCTCTTTAGTTCCTTGGCCCATTTATTGATTGTGCTATTTGTTTTTTTTGTTTTGTTTTGTTTTGTTTTTTTGGTGTTGAGAGTTTTGAGTTCTTTATATATCCTAGAGATTAGTGCTCTATCTGATGTGTGTGTGGTAAAAATCAAGCACCTAGGAATTAAACCAGAGACACTGCACCTATTAGAAGAAAAAGTGGGCCCAAATCTCCATCATGTTGGATTAGGCCCCAACTTCCTTAATAAGACACTTATAGCACGAGAATAAAATCAAGAATAAATGGGATGAATTCAAACTAAAAAGCTTCTCAGCAAAAGAAACAATCATTGAAGTGAATAGAGAGCCTACATCTTGGGAACAAATTTTTACCTCAATCCCTTTTATAAGGACACACTTCCTACTTATGAGGTGGAGCCTCCTAAAGGTCGACCTCTTTATACTTCTGCATTGAGGATTAAGTTTCAAGATGAATTTTGGAGGGGCACAAACATCTCAAATCATAACCTGGTTGTACCCTTTAAAAATTATTTACCATGTCACTCGTGGTAGAGTGCTTGCTAGCGTACCCAAAGTCCTGGGTTCTATCCACACCCCCAGAAAAAAATAAAAAACAAAAAATAAATTATTTAAAGGCACCTGTATGAATTTAATAATAGTTAAAATAATCACTACGAATCATAGTCCCTCTACGTTGGACACAGCTTTAAGGGCTTTGAGTTTCACAAATATTAAATAATTATGATTAAATGTAATTATAAATGTAAATTGATAATTATACTAAATAGTCCTCACAGTAACCCTGTGAGGTCGATACTAATATTATCTTCATTCTACAGAGGAAGAAAGTGAGGCTTCTCGGGGTCAAGGGGCAGGGCCAGGAGGAAATCCACTGGCTGCCTCCAGAGCCCTGCTTCGATGACACATATGTCACTCTTAAATGTATTTGAAACAATGCCACACTCAGGAGGAAGTTTTCCAGACTCATCAGGAAGGGGACAGAGACTGGCAATTCTGGAAAGGATGTCACCTAGGGACTCCCAGGCCCCCAAATCCAGCAGGCTTTTGTCATTCTCAGATTCCTTGGTCAGGCCCATGCCACCTGCGGCAGAATTTCTGGGTCCAAGAGGGGAAGCTCATCATGTCTGCGGTCCCTAAAGGGTTCTGTGCATGTCACTCAGGCCCAGCCCCTGGTAGCCTCGGGTTACGCCTGCCACTTCCTAGTAGAAGCCTCAGCCTGGCAAAGCTGAGTGACTTTAACAGGACCCTGTTTAGGCTCCTTACAGGACAAGTGTGACTTGGGAAGGATTCCCATGTGGGTGCAGTTACCCAGGGGGACCCAGGTGTGGGCTCCTCTCGGACTCCGCCCTGTCCCAGGTGACTTTCCAGTGGACAGGCATCGGGGTTTCTCTGCACTGGGGGTAAACACTGGAGCAGGTCCTGTCTGAGGGTTGAACAGAACGAGACAAGTTTCCAGAAGGACTCACACCAAACAGAGAACAGCTCTGAGGAGGGTGGGCTCCAGGCATGGAGAACGTGTCATGGACTAGTCATTCATGTTGTTACCAAACCCAGGTCTGGAAGCTCAACCCAGGGAGAAACCAATGGGGGGGAGAGGTGGGAGTCCATGCTCCCATATCAACCTCCCAACTCCAGGAAGTTGAAGGATCACAGATGGAGATAGGAATTACGAAGGAGAGAGACAGGTTAATAAAGGGGAGGAATGTTCACATCTTTTCTGGGAATGGGCAGAGATCTTCCAGGAACTGGGGTGCCACCTCTTTTCCTTCCTCTCATGGTCTGGTGTTTCCAGTCATGGCGGCTGGTAGGTGTCTTTAGCCTAGAAGTGGGAGGGGAGAGGCAAGCCTAGGTCAGGTTAACCTGGGATTATAGTTCTATATAATACATTTTCAAACAATCCACATGCCCACACGCAGAGCTGAGTAGCATGTGAGTCAAAGGTTAGGGCAGCAAAGGAGACAGACCGTCTGAAGGCAGAGATGTTGAGCTTTTTCCTCTTGTTCCAATCACCCATGGGGCATCTGCTGGCCCAAGTGAAGAGGGAGACTAATGATGTATTGCCCAGCTGTGTGACCTCCGAAATGAGTGATCTTTACATCAACTCAGAGCAAATGAAGCTGGAGAGTGTGTTTAGGCTTTTCCTCAGTATCAATATGACATATTGGAGCCACATTCCTCACCTGACCACAATTACATGAGGCCCTTGGGATACCCGCTGATGCCATAGACTGAGATGGATTTGGGGTTTGAAGCCCCAGGGCTGGTGGTCCTATGTGACATTAATACTACTTGCAGAGTTATTTCATCATCAGTTTAATTCTTCACTGGTTGGTTTGGTTTTTTTGTTCAAGAACAGTTGCTCAGTTTGACCACACGGTAGCGCTAATGGGCTTGGTAGCAAATACCAAGGAGGGCGTGGTCGGCATTCTAGGCTTAAAAAAAGAAAAATCTCAAAATTGCCCCTTTCCTAAATGATCCAACCTCAGATTTTTTTTCCCCCAGATTTTCTGCAATAAGCTCTCACACCTTTTATGATAGCAGAGTGAGGGGAAAGGGAGATGATAGGAAATCACCACTCAATGATAAACATTTTATTTTCCTTACTGGTTGTTGTATGGTATGTATAATTATCATTTGAAAACTTGACATTACAATAATTTTCAGCATTACTATGCATTCTTCATAAACAGGTCTACATTACAATGAGTACAGATTGAGGGCTTACTGGGAACCAGGCAAGCTGGTTGTTGGTTTGTGTATATTTTTCCTTATCCTCAAATGACAGTGCTTCTACCATGAGGTGGATATGATTATTACCACTGTTTCATTGGTCATTACCATGACTTAACTCTCTGACTAGTGTGTCCATTTAATTTGGTGCCAGGTTTCGTTATTATCTACATAGCAAGAGCCCAACAGGCCCAGAGAAAGGCCTTCGCCATCTCTAGGTGGACATCGTTCCTCAACAGTGTTTATTGAGGGCCTGTGATGGCCTGGTCTAGGGGAAGGAGGGAGCCTGGTCCTGCCCTCCAGGAGGCTGTAGTCCAGGGGGAGAGATCAATAGAGCCACCAAGCAGATACACAGTGGGCAAGAGAGGACCAGGGGGACCTAGGAGACTCGCAATTTATAAGCCAGGGCCAAAGAAAGTGGTTGCTAGGGTAACGAGCTTGATTTTTGTCTTTGGAGAAAGGAGAACATAAATCCCAGATTCTGGCGGAGGTGAGAGGGTCTGAGAAGCAGGAGGTGGGTAGTGATGAAAAGGTGGGGATTCTGTGTGGCGGGATCTCCAGAAAGGGAGGAAAGGCCGAGGGGCTTCAAGTTGTTCCCTGGGGCAGTCTTTGTCAGCACAGAGATTAACAGAATTATAAGCAGATACATGAATTCTGTAGCTGAGTTCTTGAAATGAGATCCAAACCCAGCTAGGCCTTGGGCGGTCCCATCCTTCAGGGCAATGGTGAGCAGGTCATTTCCATGAGTCTCCTCCCTGCTCTTCACCCAAAGGCGAGCTCCCTGCCGGTGAGCACCAAATCCTCTTATCAGGAATCTTATTTCTTTGGCATCTAACTTTTCTCAGTTGCTCAAACACCATTAGAGCAGTAATCGTGGTCACTGAGAGGAGAAAAACACCAGAAATCCTCTAACTCCCTGTTTTCAATTTTTTTTTTCCTTTTCCATCTCTGTTCCTGTGTACAAGATGAAGAAAACAGGTTCGTGGGCACATTGGTGACTATGGTGGACATCCTATGGCCTGTCCTGCTCATGTTCCCACTCATACTTCCTGGGACCAGAGGATCAGGTTGGATCTGCAGCATATGAAACAGACCACCAGAAATATATGACCTGGGACTCTGTCCACCACCACCTAGAGAGAATCCCAGAGACCAGGCCAAGATGACGAGGCTTGGATGAGTTGAGACTTGGCCAATAGATGAGTCGAAAGACAAAATTACAGCAAATTTAAAGATTTAACAGGCTTTTACTTGCATTTCATGGATAGATTGAGAGTTGCCTGGGCAATAGCTGAATAGTAGATTTTGTAAGGTGAGAACAAGGAAATAGAACAATGGGGAAAAAAAAGATTGGTTAACATCAGGTTATTTCAGGTTACTTTTTCTGTAACTTCCTTATTAGGCTGGCTCTGGTGGACCAGAATGTCCAGTTTGCAAGAAAAACTGGTCTCTCTTGGCATCTACCAGCTTCCCTAAATTCTCAGTTTCATCATGTGGCATTTAGCTGAGTGACTCCATTTTGGTCGGGTCTGGTCTGTTGGGGCCTAGTGCAGGAGCTCAGACCAATACAGTCACCTTCCATAAGGCTCTTATTGAACAAGTGTTTTAAAAGGATTGAGAAAGGATCAAGGAAGACAGACTGAGAGGTGTGGCACTGTAGAGAGCACCGTGATCTGACAGAGCATCAGGTTCAGGGCGTTGATGTTGGCTGAAGCCACTTTGGAACAGGTTGGAGAGGACAGGAAGAAGGCTCTTTCGAGCTTTTGCTGTCGAGGACAGTAGAATGGGGCAGCAGGAGGAGGGGGTAATTTCTCAGGGGAAGAGAGTTGAGTATATGTTAATGGGAATGAGCCAGTGAACAGGAACAAGCTGTGTGTGCAGGATAAAGAGGGCGGTGGCTGCAGTAGGTGGCTCTCAGGGAGTCAGAGGGGCCAGGCCTTCCCTAGTATCAAGGATAGAAAAGAGAGAGGTTGTGTCCAGAGGCCACAGGTATATGGACTTGTGCTGAGGACGTGTGTGCGTGCAAGCACAAGTGTATGTGGGGGGCGGGGGGTTCTGGACCCCACTTCCAGGAAAAAGGGAGGCAAGAGCATCAGGTGGGAGGGAAGATGCTGGGTTCTGCATAAAGAGCACCCACCATTTTTCTCAGAGAGTGGGGACATGAACTTACTTAGCAAGTATAAGCTTGCTGGGCAGGTGCAGTGTCCATTTAAAGTTTGGAATTATCAATTTAAAGAGGAATCATTGAGTAAACACAGGTCATGTGAGAGATGATGGTGACCATGGAGACAGAAGGAAACAGGTTTGGAGGTGCCCAGTATGGGACTCACTTACCGGTTGGATGTGACCTAGAAGGGGCAACTCACCTTGATGTGAGCAAATGTGTAGAGGTGCCATTGACAAGATGGGGAGGCAGGGGCCGAGCTCTGCTTGAGACATGTTAGCTGGAGGTGACTATTGGCCTTCGAGAGATGAGACCAAGCAGGCCCTTGGATCAGTCTGGGGCATAGGGTGGAGGCTGGGATTTTTCTCCTTTGTTTTATAGTATGAAAACTACACCATGAGCTAGACTGGGATCTATGACAGTTACCATCATAATTGGCACAAAAGCAGAGGAAGGACTTTGGCATTTCCTGCTAGACTCAAGCTCCTGGTGGCAGAGCCCGGGTTTGCAACCTGCTGTTTCTCCAGCACCTGGCAGGGCTTGTAGGGCCCATCATGTGCTTAATCAGAATTTCTTGCCTGGATTGACGAATGACATCTAGTTCCTCCCAACCTCCAGAAATTGAGTGATTTCTTAAGTCTGGGACAGGTACCTTCATAGCCTAGAGAGGGAGGCTTTACCAATTATAATAATGATGATGGTTTGGGGATGACTTACAATCAGGAAGGACCAATTGCTCTCAATAATGATTTAAGTGGGTCACATGAGGATTGCTCAGTGTGACTTAGGAGGCAAAATAGGTGTAGGAGGGTGGGGTGAGGGGTTGGAAATAGAAGGGAGGCAATTCCAGTTCCACCAGTAAGCTGGGGTTTGCTTTGTGACCTTAGGCTAGCTACTTGACGTCTCCTTTCCTTTTTATTTATTTCTTTTTTGATGGGAATGATAGAGATCTCCCCTACCTCTAGTGACTATGAGGCCTGCTAATGAAAGTAACTGTGTAGCCTCTGTGGCAAATAAAGGGACCTAATAAACCAGAGGCTGAGCATTCCTTCACGAAGCAGAGACCTCCTCTCTGTGTCAGGAAACAGCCCAGGTCCTGGACTCTGGGAAAGAGGTCAGTCATTTTCCAACCAGTATTCAGCTACAGGATTGGCCAGAGGAGGGCCAAATGGCAAATGTAGCTTGCAATTGATCTGTCCCGGGGACCCAATTTCCTCTAATGAATGGAGCAGGGACCACTTGTAAGGTGGAGGTCCTCTGCTGCTCTCTTCCTGACGAGCTACACAGACCCATGATAGAAATCACCAGGACCGTTTCACGAGGAGGCAGGTGCCTGGGGTATTTGAGCATGGAAGGAAGAACCAGCTGGGGTGGGGGGCAGGGGGTGGTGGTGGTGGTCAGAGATGCCACAGACCCTGAAGTCTTCCTGCAAGGATAAAGTGAGAGCCCTGGCAGGCCAGGTGGGCACACACAGCCCAGCAGGGAAAGGGAGAAACACAGAACGGAAGGCATGAGTTGGCCCAACCTCTGCACTTTTATAGAAGAGGAAGCTGAGCCCCATCAAGCGCCATTCATTTACTCCCCAGATATTTCTCAAGAGGTAATTACATGCCAGGGGCTCGCCCAATGTTAGGGTTAAAACATTGCTGCATAAAACATCACCCCCAACTCACAGGCTCCACACAACAGCCATTAGAGTATCTCCCGCATTTCTGAGTTGAAGGAGTTGGGCTGTGTGTTCCTCACCCTGGCATGCTAGCCACCACTGCAAGTGTCTAGGGCACGGCTCAGCTGGGCCTCCACAGTGGCTTGCCCACCGGGGTGGGTATTTGAGCTGTTGGCTGGGAGGCGAGCTGGGGATTCCACCTGGGGTGCCTCGGGTCTTTTCCTTGTGACTTCTCTATGTGGCTTGAGATTTTTTTTTCCTGTTCCAGAACTACTTTATTATTTCAGTAACATTCAAAAACCACAAGAGAAAACAAGTTTAAATGAGTAGGGTGAGGATATACAGAATGAAAGTTTTCTTGAAAAGTTTTCATAAAAGAAGTCAGAAGTAGGTATTTAATAATTTTAATAATTTAGAATAATGTAAGTGAAAAAGTCCCCAAAGAACACCTTTACTCTAGTTCACTATTCCTTGTTCAATTTAAACCAAAAGAGAAGTGTTAATATAATGTACTTTCCATAGACAAGAAAACATCTTAAATATTTGTTAACTCAATAAAGCTCTGCAATATATTAAGTATGGATTAATATTCATGGTATAATTGTGAATTAAGCCTAGCATTGAAGGAGATTAATTATGCAGAATAGTACATAGTTTTTTGTGGGGGGGGTACAGGGGATTGAACTAAGAGGCACTTGGCCACTGAGTCACATCCCCAGCCCTATTTTGTATTATATTCTGAGACGGGGTCTCACTGAGTTACTTAGTGCCTCACAGTTGCTGAGGCTGGCTTCGAACTAGTGATCCTCCTGTCTCAGCCTCCAGAGTCACTAGGATTACAGGTATGTGCTGCCACACTTGGCAGGATGGCTTGAGCTTTTAACAGCATGGTGGCTAGGCTGTAAGAGCCAGGAAGCAAAAGCTTCAGTCCTCTTGAGGCTTGGGCTTGGAAGTCCCAGAATATCATTTCTACTTCATTTTATTGGTCAAAGCCAATCATAGGGTGTATTCATTAAGTATGTTGCATAACAAATAATCCCAAGAGTTAGTGGTTTAAGTTGACAATAATCATTTACCTCTCCCATTTCTGTGCATGGGGGAGTACAGAACAGGTTTTCTGACCATTTCTGGTGTGGGGACTCTCAGAAGATGCAGTTAAAATGTCAGCCAGAGCTGCACCCATCTGAAGGCTTGACTTACAGGACCACAGAACCCATTTCCAAGATGGCTCACTCATACAGTTGGCTAATTGGTGCAGGCTATAGGCAGGAGGCCTCAGCTCTTCTGCACATAAACCTCTCCACAGTTTGCTGGAGTGTCTTCACAACATGGCGGCTGCTTTTCCCGGATGGAGTGATGTGAGACAAAGAAGCCTGAATGCCCTGTATGAGCTAGCCTGAAACATCATACACTGTCTCCTCTGCCATTCTCTGTTTGTCACACAAACCAACCTTGGTCCGTGGTGAGAGGAGACTATGAAACAGGGCAGGAATGACCAATAAGTGAGGATCAATGGGAGACCATTTTGGAGACTGGCTATCACACAAGCCCAGTCCAAGATTCCAGAGAATGGAAAAATAAGTTGTACCTGTGGATGGAGAGAATGACCGTCTCTAATCCACTGAGCCAGACTGTATGGATTTAACAGAGGATCAGTCACGGAGCTTATTGTCTAGAGGACCACAGAGAAAACTAGTGGCCGAGAATGGATGTTTCTCTCCTCTTCATTATAGGTAAACCTGAGACTCAGGAAAGGTGAGACATACAGCAAGTGGCAGAGATGGAATTAATGATCAGCTCTTCTGACTCCAAGTCAAACCCTTCTTTGCCTCATGCGATATGACTGTTCATATGCAATAATGTTAAGTTTTATAGAGAGAATACAAGATTGTATATGGTTCAAAAAAACAGTTATGTAAAAGAACAAAGGGAAACATCATGTTTTGATAATTGTTAGAAGGCTGGAAGAAAATGGGTGTTTTCTTCCTTCTGTGTTTCTATATTTTTTATCTTTTAATATTCTAAAATGAGCTTCTATTGCATTCATAACAGAAAAACCCAAACCATTTCCTGCTGTGGTGGATCGCAGAGGCACAGCAGGAGAGGCGGTTGCTGGGGGGTTGGAGGTGGGGGTGGAGTCCTCCACCTGCCCCCCCCTTCCTCCTCTGCCTTGGCACAGTGGGATATTTATGGTGTCTCCAGCGCATGCTTCTTGAGTTCACCTGTGAAAACCAAGCTGCCCTCTCAGGTGAGGTGTTGAGGAAGAGCCTCCTGGGAAGGAGGTGTGGGTCTCTGATCTGCCAGGGGTGAGTTGTTTTCCCAGTGCTGTTTGCCCTCCTTCTCCTCCTCCTCTTTGGACTAGGGATGGAATCCAGGGGTTCTTTACCAAGGAGCCATCTTCAGTCCTTTCTTTATTTTAAAACAGGGTCTCTGCTAAGTTGCTGAGGCTGTCTTTGAACTTGGGATCCTCTTGCCTCAGGCTCCCAAACCACTGGGATTGCAGGCATGCACCACCACACCCCACTCCTTCTTCTTTTTTAAACATAAAAATTATAATTAGTTGTGCATATTAACTGTACCCAATAGTGGGTTTCATTGTGACAATTTCACAGATGCATGTAACAGACTTTGGTTGTGTCCACCCTCCCCATCCGCTCCACCCTGTCCTGTTCCCCTTTCCTAGTAGTCTCCCTTCTGCTTTCACATCATACTTCTTTCTCTTTCTAGATTCTACAGATGAGAGAAAATATGTGATACTTGCCTTTTAAACTTTTGCTTATTTAACTTAACATGACAAACTCCAGGTCTATCCTTTTTCCTCCAAATGACATGACTTTGTTCTTCTTTATGGTTGAATAATACTCCACTGTGTCTATATACTGCACTTGATTTTTCCTCCACTGTGTCTATATACTGCACTTGCTTTTTCCATTCATCCACTGATGGGCTTTTTGATGGTTAGACCTATAATGCTGTTTTCTGGTCCAAGATCAGGGTGACTCTCTCAAATATAAGTTTGTATACCAGAACAATGAGAGAGATTATTTCCAGGGTGAAATCCTGGAAACCCCAAGATCTACAGTCACTATAAGACAAGAGCCTTTTGGTTGTTTCAAATATTAGAAGTGTTTTTTGGTTTCTTCCATGGGACATCTTTCACTTCTATTTTTTTGAGACTTAAGCACATCACCCCATTGAGTTCTTACATGCATCACATTCTGTGCTTAGTAATTTTCTCTAGAGTAAAAAACAATAGCAACCATTAAATTGGGCACCAATTATGTAAAGATATTGTGTGTTTTACATACATTAAATTTTTTTTTTTTGGCCATACTGGGGATTGAACTCAGGGTGCTTTACCACTGAGCTACATCCCCAACCATTTATTATTTTTTTTTATTTTGAGTCACGGTCTTGCTAAATTGCTGAGGCTGGCCTTGAATTTACCATCCTCTTGCCTCAGCCTCCTGAGTCACTGGGATTATAGGAATGTGTCATCACTCCCTGCAAACAATTAATCTTTATAATAATATATAATGTGAACACCTTCAATTTGTAGATGAGGAAGTTGGGGGTCAGGGAGATTAAATAACTTCTCCAAGGTCACATGACTAGAAATGATAGAAGCAGGCCTACAACCCAGGTCAAGATGGGCCCACAGCTACTAGCTTAATGCTTCCTTAAAAAGAATATCATAACCAGACCAGGTGGTACACACCAGTAATACTAGCAATTTGGGAGGCTGAAGCAGGAGGACCACAAGTTTGAGGCCAGCCTCAGCAATTTAACAAGACCCTCGGAAGCTTAATGAGATCCTGTCTCAAAATAAAACATAAAAAAAGAAAAGAGATTATGGCTCAGTGGTAAAGAGCCCCTGTTTGTCTCAATCCCTTTATAGGTAACCCTGGCCAAAACAGATTTAAATATTTTCTGGGCTTAAGCTCTCACCTGAATGATCATCCTTGTCTTCTGAATGGAACAGATGCCGAGTATCTGCGTGGAAATGGCAAAGGTTAATTGAGTCCATCATTTCCATTCACGATTCTGTTTAACAACCTGGTAGGGAGCAAATATTTCCCACTTCTGGCTACTCTATATCATGAGGTATCAATCACCATTTCAAGGTTTAAACAACCAAACAATGCCCCAGTCTGTGTTTAGGTGTGTGTGTATGTGACTTCAAGTGGCCAATGGAGCCTTCCACCTCTGTAACTTAAGCTGTGATGTGTGCAGATGGGGTTTAGCCACTGCAGGGTGGAAGCCAGTACCTGTGGGTTGTGATGCTGACCCCTCCATCCCTGGAGTTAGAACTGTGCTCCAGGGTGATTCAGGGCAAACTCAAGATCGGATTTCCCATGCTGGAGTAGAGGCAGGAGGATGGTGGTTATGAGCAGAAGGCCTTGTGGTTGGAGGGCAGCAAGGCTAGTGGGTATAAATGGTCAGCTTTCCGTTACTGTAACACATACCTGAGACGAATCAACCTTCAGAGAAAAGGTTCCTTTTGGTTCACCATTTTGGATGATCGACCCTGTTGCTTTGGGCCTGCGGTGAGGAAATACATCTTAGAACACATGGTGGAGCAAACTGCCCACCTGATCGTATTGATAGTATGGCATTGAGGTTCCCCAGGGGTTAAAAGGGCCTATTCTTGCCCCACAGCTGCTGGGCTTACCTCTGAGGGAGACTAATGACCTATCAACTTGTCAGCCTTTCTCTGATAGAGGTGGTGTGACAAGTCCACCTGGCCCTGCTACAGATGGCTTCATCTCTATCCCTACTGTTCTCCACACACCACCCCGTACTTCTTGAAAGAGAGAGGGAGAAGGAGGAGCTGGGGTCCCATACACCAAGTGACCAGAAGACCACCCCCCAGGCCCCATCCCTTAAAATTTCTGCCTACACCCAACAGCACCAATGTGGGGACTAAGCCTTTGTCACGTGGGCCTCTGGGGGACATTTAAGATCCATATAAGAGCCAGGTGCAATGGCACATGCCTGCCATCTCAGCAACTCAGTCTGAGGTAGGGGGATGGCAAATTTGAGGCCAGCCTGGGCAAACTGGCAAGATCCTCAGCAATTTAGTGAGACCCTATCTCCAAATTAAAACAAACAAACAAACAAAACAAAACAAATAAAAAGGGCTGGGGTGTAGCTCAGTGGTAGAACACCCCTGAGTTCAGTCTTCAGTATAGCAAAAAGATACTAAAGGCAGACCAAAACCACCATGGGGTAGCCATGCTGAGGTGCTAGAGGAAGGGTGGGGCATTGAAGACTGACGGTGGATTCCTTCTCCCTACTGAGCGTTGGGAAGGACCCTGAGAGGCAGGCACACAGTCAGGAGGGAAAGGGAGGACAGGTCAGTTTTTCTCCCTAGAAATTCTACTCTGACCCTGCTCCACATCAATTAGAAGCCATTGTTCCCCAATGGACCTTGGAACGACAGAACTTTGAGACAGTTATATTTAATAACCGTGGATCTCAGGCTGGAACTGTGGCTCAGCAGTAGAGTGCTCACGTAGCACGGGCGGGACCCGGGTTCGATCCTCAGCACCACATAAAAATAAAGGTATTGTGTTTTGTCCATCTACACCTAAAAAATAAATAAATAAATATTAAAAAAAAAAAAAACAAACCTCGGATCTCACATGCTAACCAGCAAAGTGAATAATCCATTGCTCATGGCTCCTTTATGGCAGGAATTACTCACATGAGCATCAATCTGAGGGTATATAAAGCTTCTGAAAACTTTCTTTTTGGGTAACTTTAGAAACTACTTCTGTGGCACACAGGACCTTGTCACCCTCAGAATTATTGCCCTGTGGCCACCTGGTCTTCTCTGAATGAGCACAAAGTCTGGTTTTGCCATCTTCCCTCCTGTCCACCCTCTCCTTGGGCTTCCCACAGCCCTGGTTCTGCCTCAAATGCACCAGCCCTTGGGGCTGCCCGGAATTCTCCCTCTCCATTGGCAGCTCCCTCTTTTATTCCTCTCAGTGGCCTTTCCAGTCCTCACTGCTTCCCACAAAGCCCCCTGGTTATCGCTTCCCCACCCACTCCCAAGAGATGGCTTTCCTTCCTACTTATGAGCTAAAACCCAGACGCCACCAGGCAGGAGTTTCCCTCTGCTTCCTGTCTTCCGCCTATGAATGACTGTGCACCCCACCAACCCGGCATCCAGCTTGTCTCCAGGAAGAGAAGACCCTCTTCCTGCTCGGGTAACTCCTACCCCCTGGATGTCTTTCGATCCTGTCCCATTCATTCTTTTCTTTTCTTATTTTTTAAAAATATATTTTTTTAGTTATACATGGACACAATATCTTTATTTTGTTTATTTATTTTTATGTGGTGCTGAGGCTTGAACCCAGGGCCTCGCACGTGCGAGGCAAGCACTCTACCACTGAGCCACAACCCCAGCCCCTGTCCCATTCATTCTTTGTCCCCGCTTTAGTACTTCTGCTCAGCCTGGCTCTAGAGAGCCTCTGTCTTTCCAGCCCCAACTGCATTGATATTGCCGATGACCCCAAGTAACCTTCTCTGTTGCAGTTTGGTTTTCCTGGCGCTGGGGATCAAACCCAGGGCCTCACCCATGCTCAACTGCACACTTATCCACTGAGCTACACCCCAAGCCCTAACTTTCTGATTTCCAAATCCCAAGAAATTCTAGACTTTTCAGACCCTTTCTGACTTGACACCTCTGAGCCACGTGTTAGTGTTGGCTCCTCTGTCCTCCAATCGCTTCTCCCTTTGCTTTGGTGACAACATTCTTATTTGGGTTTTTATCACTTTTCTGGTTCCTCTTAAAAACTTCCATCTGGCTACCCTAGAAATGGTATTGAGGTTCCCCAGGGGTCATAAGGGCCAATTCTTGCCCCACAGCTCCTGGGCTTACCTCTAAGGGAGATGTAATGATCTACCAACGTGTCAGCCTTTCTCTGATAGAGGTGGTGTGACAAGTCCACCTGGCTCTGCTGAAGATGGCTTCATCTCCATCCCTACTGTTCTCCACACACCACCCCGTATTTCCTGAGTGCTTGGTGATCACTGATTAATATAGTACAGCCTGTGGCACTGGATTCCTAACCTTTGTTAAATGTATAAGTGGATCGATTATTTTTTTTTATACTTCTTAACTGTTTCTCCCTCCAAAAGTACAATGCAGTGTCAAAAATGGAATTAAAGATTACAGAGTACCTTTGGTTTTGTTTTGAGATTCAGGAAACAATAAGGATTACCTTGAAATGTCATAACTGAAAATAATTCAAGTATGCCAAAACCCACGAAGGTTTAACGGATAGCTGAAGCCTGGATTGAGAGAGTCTGGGGTGAGGCTGGGAGAAGACAGAGTCATAATTTGGGCTTGGATTTCTGTGATTTAAGATCCTAGAGCTGGGGATGTAGCTTAGTGGTAGAGTGCTTGCCTACCATGTACACAGCCCTGAGTTTAATCCCAAGCACCAAAAATAAAGAAGATCCTATTGTAGAAAATATTAGTTCACTTTGTACATGCTATGCATATAGAACAGCTGTTTGGGGGACAAAGTAAAGATCTTGCTTGATATTTAGCACCCTCACTCCTGACCTTTGTCAGAGGCCACTGCAATGAGTCACAGACACCAAGCTCTAAAATCATTCTTTTCATTTGTGTGTTCAAAGTATCTGCACATATGCTTCTTGACTCATGATGGAGTTATAATAACCCCACCATAAACTGAAAACGTGTAAGTCAAAAATGCACTTAATACACCTAGTCTACTGACCATTGTGGCTTAGCTCTCTACTGGCACAGCTCTGTACTGTAGAGTATTGGTCAATTCCTGTCAAGGTCATATGGCTCATGGGAGCTGGGCTCACTGCCAATGCCCAGCATCAAGAGAGTATCCTACCACATATTTCTTCCCTAAGAAAAGATAAAAATTCAAAGTGTGGCCTCTACTTAATGTCGATTATGTTCATGCCATCGTAAAGTAAAAAAAAAATCATTGGGTGCAATGGCGCATGCCTGTAATCCCAGTGGCTTGGGAGGATGAGGCAGGAGGATTGAAAGTTCAAAGCCAGTCTCAGCAACTTAGAGAGGCCCTAAGCTACTTAGCCAAACCCTGCCTCAGAGAATAAAAAGGGCTAGAGATATGGCTCAGTGTTTAAGTGTCCCTGGGTTCAATCCCTGGAACCATATAAACAAATAAAAATGATACATAAAACCATCATAAGTTGAGGACCATCTGTAGAGTCACACATGTTCTTCATTTAATTTGATTTTCATGCCAGCCTAAGGAGACAGAATTTATCGTTCCCATTTGATAGATAAGCGATCTGAGACTCAACAAGATTTAATTATATAACTTGGTCAAATCAAGGTCAAGCTAATGGTAAGTTAAAAGCAATGGAACTTCAACTCTAAGGCTGTCCTATATTATATTTCCTTTGGATACAGATTAGTGATATTTGCTTCTTTTGCTTTTTGAAGTTATTCATCCTGTTTCTGGCAGCAAGAAGGCATTTTGGCAGGCACTGTTAGGAAGAACCTCGTCCTTAGGGCCATGAATACTGGTTCTTCCTTTAACTGGCCCTGCTATTTGGACATATCACCAATTCTCTGTGAGTTTCAGTTTCTGCATCTATAAAATGAAGAAAATAGCAATCATATCTACCCCATAGGGTTAATGTAAGGTTTCAGTGAATTAATATATATATAGGAATTGGCACAGTATCTAAAGCAGAGTAATCTCTTAATGAATAGGATGTTTTAATATTTTGTTATCATATGTTCATTTATTTTCTTAAAGCACCTGAATTCCTCACTTTTCAAAAGGAAGAGCTCCTTCTTAGTGTTCATGCTGAATCTTTCTACCCTTTGTTTGAGGTCATGTTGATGACATGTTGATTAATCTAAAATCTATATAAAGCTGGATATGGGCAAGGGGGGAGGTGGGTACTCTAAGGGGCATACTGCTAGCTTCCAAGGGCCCTTGAAAGAGTGTAGATCTAGGCACCACCTTCTGAGTTGGGGGTTTGGAGATGTGGCCCAAAAGAGTTTCAAGCTGTAGCTCCATAAATAACTGCCATTGGTGCACATTTCTAGGTATCCATGATCAGAGTCCTCTCCTATCATGAAATTCCTTTCTTTTGGGAAGGCCTAGGCATGTAAGTGGTGATCCTAGTGGGTGATGCCTGCAACCTGGAGATTCAATTCTGACAAGGTCAGTCAACCTGATGCACAGGCATCCCTATCACATGCAGAGCAAAAAAGGGTTGTTGTATGGAGGCCACTCCAAGAACTAGTAATCTGTGTGGGAAGGGGTTGACCTCAAGTCCAGGACAGTGATTTCTGGGTACCCAGGTGTCTACTCTGGGACAGGGAAAGGAATGTGGCCTGGTGGGTGGTCAGGGCTTGATGACTTCGCAATGAGGCATTAAAGGGATAGGGCATCCTACCAAGGTTATGACAGGCCTAGAAATGAGAATGAGCAAGGGTGTGTTTGCCTTAACAATATTTACACATTGTCTCAAGAACAAGGATGACTTCCTTGAGTTCTAGGCCTTGACCTTGCCCTTCCCTCTCCCAGGATTTCAAGTTTTCAGCTTTTGCTTCCAGATAGAATGCTTTTCTAAATTTGGTTCTTGGCAAGACCCATTCAGGGAACGGAACCATTCTGAGTTTCTCAGAAGGTGACCTCTAGCTGTATCAGCAAGTCCCCCCAACCATACTTATTTTGAGGATAAAAAGGAGTTTGGATTTATTTTGGGCAGTTGAATTTGGATTTCATATATTTTTGAAATATACATGTGAGCGTGGTCTTTGGAGCAACCAGAGACTCTGAGGGGAGGTGTTGAAAAATAAATGCATATTTCCCCCAGGCTGACCAGATACAGTGGATTAAAGACTCTTGGGTGGGACTTAGGGAATCTGCATGTTAAATTCCTCTCAGATGCTGATACTAATGTTTGGGATCTACTGACAATATGATGAAATGTGGATAAGAGAACTCTCCAAATATGTCAATGTGGTGTGCCAGTTCAGCTTGCTACCTCAGGATCACAAATGAGACAGGTAAAATGGGCTGGATCAGCACCCCAAGAAGCCCATTCTTGTTTGTTTGTTTTTTTTGGTGGGGGTGGGGGGATGTCCTGGGAACCCAAGGAGTGTTTTACCACTGAACTACATCCCCAGTCCTTTTTACTTTCTATTTTGAGACAGGGTTTCAGTAAGGATTTGCTAAATTGCTGAGGCAGATATTAAACTTGCAATCCTCCTGCTTCAGCCTCCCAAATCGCTGAGATTACTGAGTATGTGACATAGGGGAAGCTCATTCCAAGTGAGAATTCACCTCTAGAAGTTACTTTTCCTCTCCTGGACTCAGACATTGCCTCTCTAAAAATGAATATATTAGATGAGTTCTAAGCTCTTATACCTAGTCACAAGTCATGCATGGTGGTGCACATCAGTAATCCCAGCAACTCTGGAGACGAGGAAGAAGGATCACAAGTTCAAGGCCGGCCTTTTATCTTAGTGAGACCCTGTCTCAAAATTAAAAAAAAAAAAAAAAAGATGGGGATGTAGTTCAGTGGTAAAGCGCCCATGGGTTCAATCACAGTTCAAAAACAAACACCAAAGTAACAAAAAACTAACAACAGATTCCGTTTGGAACTGGATGTTGCAGAAGTGTGGGGGAGACTGGTAATTTGTCTTTTAAAGCCAATTTCTGAATTTGGACGGGGACAGATGTGTCTGACGAACTAGACATCATTGATTCTCGGAGCCTCAGTTTCCCTCTGTCAGGGGCATTTGTTGCTAGGATGCAGGAAGAGGAAATTAAGAAGTGCAAAAACCTAGGGAAAGCGCCAGGAGAGGGAGGCTCACCTGGGATTCTTTCATGTAACATCCCACACCCTGCTGCCTCCAGCCGCCGCCCCTTCCTCCGGTCCACAGGGCAGCGGCCCCTTTAACAGCCCAGACGAATCACCCGCCTATTTCCACGGCCGTTCCTCGGAGCGCGGTAGGGGTTGGATTGGTCGGGCCTAGAGCGCGGCTTGCTCCGCCCCGCCGCCCTCTGGTTGGCGGCAGTGGCGGCGGGCGCGGGGCGGGTCCGCCGGCGGGGCGGGGCGGCCGGTGCCCGGGGGCGGGCGGGCTGCAGGACCGCGGCTGGAGAGCAGGAGCAGGAGCCGGAGCCCGAGCCGCGGTGGCCGCGGAGCACGGGCGCCGGCGCAGTACCATGAGGCAGCCAGCGGATCCGGGGTGAGCGCTCCCGGGCCCGGGTGGGGCGGCGGAGGGAGCGCCTCAGGAGAAGGCCTGGGCTGGGGCCGGCCTGACCCCACAGGTCCGCGGTACCGGCCGGGTCCGGCGGCCGTTGGCGCGGCGGGGCTCAGGGTCTGCGGTCCCGCCCCGCTGTCTTGGCCCGGGTATGGACCAGGACGCCGGCCCACTACGCCCCCCCAGGCGAACCTTCCTCCTTCGGGGCCGTGCCAGGCAGTTTGGGCTGGACCCGGGCCGGAGGTGCCGACCGGCGGTCCCCAGGCTGTCGTCCCGGGGCGCGGGCTCGAACCCGGCAGGGAGGCAGCGTCCATACTCTCACTAAAGGAGAAGAGCTTGCACTTTTATGAATGGGGCCCCAGGTTCTTGCCGCCCCCCTCGCCCACGTCACGAAATGCTTAGAAGTCGAGGGGACGCAGTTACTTTTACACGAATCTGTCAGAGGTTGTCTGCGCCTCGTTTGTTTTTCCTCCTACTCCGGGAAAACGCCGGTGGTCGTTGCTGTGGGTGGCCGTGGGGTGGTTTGTTTGCCATAGAAGGGGGCGGCGGCGCGCCAAAACCCCGGGGATCGGAAGGTTAACAAGTGACATTGGGTTGAGGCCTAACGCCAGCTGCCCCGCCAGGAGCGCTGGGTTGACGGTGGCGGCCGTAGCTGCTGGCTGCTAGCTGCTGAGCCCAAAGTCGAAACGCTGGGACCGGGAGCAGAAAGGGAACAGCCCGCTGGATTGCAGCACACGCCGCCCAGGGCGCTCACCCTCGCTGGAGTTGGTGCAAGGGAGTTTTTCCCCCATTGAAAACGGTTTTTGGAAAACTTAGCCTCTCACCGAGTTGATGGTTACTTAACCATAGGTTGTTATGGTTACAGGCCATCAAATATAAGAGCAAAGTCTGTTTCCACGCTCTGTTTCTCCAAAGCTACGGAGTACTTTGTCACTACGTTGCATTGAACGCTGCACAGGGAGGACACACCTTTTTTAAAGTTGAAGGAAAAGCGTGGGCTCCACGAGGGCACCAGTTATATTCTGTTTGCGTTTGGAGTCCCAGCGTATTGACACTGTCAGTGCCCTGCACATGAGTTGGAAGGAATGCGCCCTTTACATGTTTTCGATGATTCTCACCTAAGGATTTAGAGCAGTCATTTTGGGATCCAGTATAAGCTGAAGAGAAACAGCGAATGACTTGTATGGATAACATCAAGGAAAAATGGAGGGGCAACTAATTTGTGAGTTTTGGAACTTGATGACACAAGGAAGCTTATCCCATATTGGTAAGGTGAAACTGCCGTTTCATAAGCTCTCACCCAACCCTTGAAACGATTTCACTTCTCTTTCAGATTTTTCCAGAAATTGGTAGTTGGTCTAAATTTATGGAAAACAAGGAAGCCTCTCAAGATGATGAAGCTAGAGTCAGGTTTTTGCTGGTGACTTTTTTTGTTAGTGAGCCCCTCTGGGAGTGACAGTGAAGGCATGGAGAGGGAACCTGGAGGACTCTGGGGACTGCCTTGCTTGCACATTTATCCCCAGGAAAAAGGTGCAGTGCCTGAGAGGAAGGAGATTAACAAACTGATTCAGATCAGAATATGGTAGTGATCAAGTCCACTGACAAGTAATCCATTGACTGGACAGACATGGAGGAAGGAACAGTTGAGGAGCCAGGTGTGGAAGGTTTGAAGAACAAGTAGAATGTCACTGTTTATGTGATTAGCGATATAGCATATGCCAAGCATATTGTTTATTATTAGAGATTACGAGTGCTTCTGGAGAAGAAGCAGGAGAGATTAGTTTTTTAGATAGAATAAATGTGTAGGATGTTTCAGATTTAAAAAAAAGTTGCCTAGAGTTAAGAAAGAAATATCCAACTAATTTTTATTGGGAGTCTGTGGTGTACAAAAAACTGCTAGGCATTATGAATATGAAGGAAGAAAAAATGGGGAAGAGTTTGTTTTTACATGCCATATGATTGGTCTTCTTTCCAAAATCAGAAGCTGTTTTCTGAGGATTTTCTGAAGCCCTTAAGTATAGTAAAGAAGAAATGCACAGAATATTATTTAATGTAAAAACAAAACAAAGTAATGAAGCAATTCTTCTCACTAATTCTTCTTAAAGATTACTCTGGTATCAAACTGAGTCTCCAGAGACCAGTTTTGTGTGTCACATTGGTATAAAACAGTATTCATCCTCATGTCTGTTGACTGATGTTTTAATGGTAAGTGCCTGTTTGTTTTAGTTTTTGTTTTTAATCCCTTTTGCCTGTCATTTCATTTACTCAGAAATTGGAAAGTCCTTTAAAAAAAACACTGGCCCTTTTTTCCAGGTACTTCCAGTTAATTTCTTTGCCTGAATTTCTCTTGGGGTCTTCTGTCTTCTGTCCATCCTTATTATCTCCTGAGTATCCCCCCTTGGCAGCTCTTGTGGTTACAGAGAATGTTTTGTCTTTGATTCTGTCCCAAAGCAGAGGTGACTAGCATTAAAAAGAAGGCATTGTTGAGTTTTAGCTCTGCCAGTTACAATGTCCTGACATTTGTGTGTGTCTTCTCCATCCTGCAGTAGCCTCTTGGGGTGGCCACGTTGGCCTCTCTTTACAGAAGAGGAAACTAAAGCTCAGAGTGATTCAATAACTTGCCAGGGTGACAAGCAGGAATTTCTATCTAGGACTTTCTGATTCTCAAGGTGCTTTTCCATTGACCATGTTTCTTTTCCTGAGAGAGGAATAGAGTTTATGAGGAGTAATCTAGCGTAGAGTCTGCTTGAGTAGACACATGAGAGGTCAGGTTCAGAGACGTTCAGAGAATTGCCAGTTAATGGGTTTCTTTTCTTTTCTTTTTTTTTTTTTTTAAGATATGTATATATCACACATGCTAGGCAAGTACTCTACCACTGAGCCACAACCCTAGCCCCAGTTAATAGGTTTCTGTGCTGTGGTGGAGACAAGTTAGCAGCTCTGCCATGTGCAGTTTTGAGTATTACATGCCCTTGGGAAAATAGGGGTTTACTACTGTGAAAAGGTGACTAAACTTCTAGGTTCTGAATCCCAATGGTTCTACTTACCCTTTTGTGACTTTGAGTAAGTTATTTTCTCTGTATCTCAGTTTATTTATCATTAAAGTGGGACAATATTCACATTTTTACAATGATAATACAGTGCAATTTGTACCATTTTAACATTAAAAAAAAAAAAAACCCAAAACATATCATCTGTGGGACCTTAGAGTTGTAATTGGCAGTGTCTTCATTTTTCGGAGCATAAAATAATGGTGTGTCTTACAGTCAGTGGTTTTTAGATTAGATGGAGTAGGTAGTACATTATTTATAGGTAGTTGTGAGGCTTGAATGAGGTCACTCATGTCCTTGGCATACATGATACCCAGTAACAGTTGATGTTGTCAAGATACAGAATGAATGGTTAACTGATAGGTGGATCTTGGGTGAAGCTACAGAGAGTCCCATAAGCTTTGCCACTCAGAGCCCAGGCAGTACCCCATGATCTGGGGCTACAGGAATGGTTTCCAATTTGCTTGGAGCTCTGTCCTTTGGCTGACTTGTCCCTGTGAGAAGCATTAACTTCAGAAGCTAACGAGCCATGGACCACAACTCCCTTTGTTCTGCCTATTCATTAAGGTTTTTGTCAACTTTAAATCCCAAGTTAAAAATAAAATAAAAACTGGTATAAAAAGATGGGCAACCTAAGCTAATATGAGTATTCTTATGTGTGAGTTTTAAAGCTGCTCAAGGTTATATACAAGATTCTATGTTGCTCCTTCTCAAACTCCTTTATAGTGCTTAATTACAACGCAGGAAATGTCCATGAGACACTTAATGAGAAGGGTGCTAGGAGGTCTGACAATACAGAAGCCCCTGCCTGGCATGGCTGAGGTAAACAGTGCACTGGATATGGGGCTGAGAGGCTTGGTGATAGTCTTGGTGACTTCATCTGTTATCCCAGGTTCCTGGCCACATCACTTTACCACTCGGGGCCCTAGAGGAGCTCTCTTCTCAAATGAGGACCCCTTCTTAGTTACCTGCCTCTAACACAATCTCATGGAATATATGAGTATGAATTGCAGGCTCTGAGATATGAAATTAATGAAAGGAAATTTAGAATTTTCGAAGTCTCATTTGGATGTGTTGATAGTGCTTTGCAAAGCAGGAAACACCAAGCAGGTAAGAGCAGTGTGTTAGCTGGCATTTAGGGAGAATTACTGTGTGCCCTGTGCTGTTCTTTTAAACTTCACAAAACCCTATAGATACTGTTATGAATTCTAAGATGAGAAACAGATTTAGAGAGGTTAAATAACATGGCTAAGATCACATTCAAGTTCAAGAGCTTATAGCTGGGATTAGAACCCAGGCTTCTATTGCTCCCATTTGACTTCTCTGGTTGCTTCAGGTGGGTCTTGCCTCATTTTGGAGTCCTCTCAAGCCATGTACCCGGGGAGCTTTCCCAGGTTAAAAATAAGATTCTCCTGCTTTGAAATCACAGATTCCTGTTATTATGTACTAACAACTGTTTAAATTCTAAGTTCTCCCTCAGGATTTCTGTGAATTGGGGGTACTTTGTTAAACCTAAAGAATAATTCATGTGGGAGTTGCAGGGGACTTAAGTCCTTGAAAAGAGAGGTTTTTCTTTGTTGAACAAAAGCCATTGCACTGTCACTGTGAGCATAAATGGGACTATTGAGGGAAGAATCTGACCTTTTTGTATGGAAGCTCACACAATGGGAAACCTGGGTGGGCTTTGAAATGGCTAGGTAACCTTTGCCTGTTGGATTTGCCTGGAATATTGGCTCAAGGTTTTCCCCTAAGAAGATTATGGGAACTGAGACATTGAGGACCTCCCCAGCTTATTCTAACAGCTGAGAATGGCACAGGGCAAGAGGCACTGTCTTCAGTCATAGCTTATTTAGGACTTGAGATCAAAACCCACCCTTTGGATTGTACCTGAAAACACCTTTCAGAGTCACAGTTTGCATTTTGTAAGTTTCCTTTCTCTTGTTATTTAAAGCTGACATAAGTTGGCTTGTTCTCATATCCAATTTTCAGTCCCTTCCTAAACCTAATGCTGTCTTTTAGGCAGTATTCCTAAAGATGGAATTTATCTTTTGGGGCTAAGAGAGAATTTAAAATTTTTTTCTACTGAAAGAACTGACTGAACAATGGTTGTCAGTCACCAAGCATTTGAGTGTCTCCTGGGGCCAAGCACTTGTGCTTGGCTTTGGAAATCTGACAGGCAGCAAAACAGATGTGGCCCCTGACTGCACTTGGCACCTTATCTAGTCTAGACAATAAACAAGTCAACAGAGCCTTATATGCACTGTACATATGATATTGTAGTGAGTGTAAAATCTTCCTCTGAAGAAAAACAACAGGGCACTGAGAAAAGGTAAAGGGAAGGAGCCCACAGCTTGGAATGCTGGGAAGAGTATTGCAAGAGAGGAAGCAATGGGGCTGGGGCTATATGTAACTCAGTGGTAAGTGTTTGCCTAGCATAAAGTGAAGGCATTGTGTCCATATACAATGAGAGAGAGAGAGAGAGAGAGAGAGAGAAAACACGAACGAACAACATGTGAGTGGTGTGACTGCACCAGAGAGGAGAAGATGGGAAAGGGCAGTGCACTGGGGGTCAGGCAGGGGCCCAGGAGCTGGTCACTATTGGAGGGTCCTTGGAAAGTTTCTTAACCTCTTGTGCTTCAATTTGCTACTTCCAAGTGGCTGTGAAAGAACCCTAAGAGCAGTACCTGGTGTGACAGACAGGGCTATGAGTAAGGATTTGCTGACTCTCAGGACTGTGGGGAACTTGACCTAGAATGGGTGGGCTTCTCATCATTCAAAGTTTGGAGTAACCACAGGGCTGAAGGGAGGAGAAGGAGGACTGCCCAATCTCCTGGAAGGCCTCCAGGCAGCCTGGTGTTGGGCTTTCTGCAGTGCACCTGCTCGTGGGAGAACTTGCCCCACCTGTAGGAGCCTCTACAGCGGGTGCAGTGTTCAGTATGGATTTGGGTGGACTGGAAGCCATTGTGCCTCTGCTTCTGCCTATAGTTGTCTGCTTTAGTGTTGGGAGGTAGATTTTAGCCTCTTTTTTTTTTCCCCCCTGTTAAGAGGAATCAGAGGCTAATGGCCTTATTACCAGGTCATTAGATGTGACAGCTCTGAGTTGCTGTGTGTGATACCTGCTTGAGCTCCATCTCTGACAAGATTTGATGTGGTATTTTCACATTCAGAGGGACAGCTCCCCTGGGATTTTATAGGGAGATTATAAAGCAGGTCAGAGTCTTTGGTTCTTTGGTCTGGCTTGGATAGTCAGTAGAATAGTATTTAAATTTATAATTATCTTGCAAAGTATTTATTAAGCCTGGTAAAATTTGTATATAGTTACATTAGTTTTAAGACTTCTATTCTAGAAAATAATATACAAAAGTAGAAATAATATAATGGATTCCATGCATCTGTCACTTGGTTTTAATAATTATCAACATTCTCCTAGTACTGAAGACAGCTTCACACTGAAGCATTTTGGTGGATTTTCTGTCACAGTATAAAAGTGTCTTTGGATTGAAAAAATCATATGATAGAAATGATCATGGAGGAAAAAAAAGTCCTGCATCCTGTATAATTATAAGGCTGTGTTAGGTCATTGATATTTAGAATCTGAAATGAGCATTTCTTGGAAGCTTCTTATAGACTTGCTTGTGAAAAGTAGGCATAAAAAATTAAGAGCACTCTCAAGATGATCAGTTGGTGTATTTATTAAACATGGAGTATTAACCATTGTGGACAGTGTATAAGGTACATTTACAAAAATAATTCTGTGTCTGTAGTGGCTCATAAAATTATGGCCCCCTTCTTGCCAAAGCGCAGGTTATTTCAAATAGATTTTACACAAAGCTCAAACTATGAAACAGATTGTTTTAGTTATATATATTGAAGCACAATTTATAATGTTCACTTATAAAAGCAAATAAGACACAAGTAAATGTTGAAAGTCTCTATATTTTAAATTTTTGTTTGTTTTCATTTTTTAAAGGGGAAATTCAAACTAAACATGCAAAGAATCCAGTAGCAGTGCTCCTGTGGGTCTTTGCCCGACAGACCTTTCTATGATGTTGATGTTCTAGATTGGTGCTCTCCAACGTGGTAGCCACTTTCCGAGTGTCACTGTTGAACATTTGAAAGATAGCAGTGCCACTAAGAAACCAAACCTTTAATTTTATCTAATTTTAATTTAAATAGCTCCATACTGGCAGTGCAGCCCCAGGGTTTAAAATCACCAGTCTCAATGATAGGATAGAATCCAGCACAAACTAATTTGGACAACAAATGAAAGAGTACAAATCATATGTAGTTCCCAAGCTCAGAACATCTTAGAGAAAAGAAGTTTGATTTTGTGAGAGAAGGAAAAACTGCCTATTAGGGAGCTGCAGGTCTCAGTGACTCAGGTTAAATTTGATGCTGTGGTGTCTTGGGGACAGGATCTCATGAGAAGAGGAGTAAGTCTCTGAGAGTAAGTTCTGTGCTGCTTGTTCATTGCTCAATGTCTTAAGAGGTAGAAAGGAGTGGGTTAAGTGGCTCACCTGAAGGTTTCAGGAGGCAGGACAACCGCCAGCCTTGGAAGTTGTGTCCACTGCCACTGTAGGGCAGCACCCAGGACCTTGGAGGTGACAGCTGCAGAGGGCACAGGCTTTTTGATCACTTATTTATCCCCATTGCATAGTACATGCTTGATAAATGGGTGTTTAGAATGGATGATAGTTATAGTAAGTAAGAAGAAGGGCTTTAGATTTATCTAGAAATTCTGGATAACAGGTGCCACGGGAAGTGTCCTAGTGAGCTGCAAACTTTGCACAGACGTTCTTTCTGCTAGAGGTCATTGACATTTCTCCTCACTGCAGACAGGCACAAGCTAGACTTCCTTCCTGCACCCACCTCGCTCTTACCCATTTCTTTGCCAAATGCTGCAGATCTTGATCTTGTAAACATCTCTGGAATGGTTCTCTTCTCTCCGGCTTCATTGCCACCACTCTAGTTCAGACAACCATCTTTTTTGTTTGGCAGACTGCAGCAGCCCCTCACTAACCTGCCTACATCTCCTTCTGCTCCTTTGTAATCTACTCCCTGTGTTCAGGCAGAGTGGTCTGTGAAGTATTCCTATCCTCGCTCAAACCCTGTGAAGGCTTCTTGTTGCTCCTGGGAAAGATCCGCATTCTGAACATATTTCTGAACATGTGATCCAGCTCTCCTGCATTTTTTAGCCTGGACTGTCTCTCCCTTGTCTTATTACAGTCCAGGCTCACTGGCCACCTTTGTCCCCATCCCCAGCTGGGAGGGAGCTAGACCTTTCAGGAATTGAACCCTGTGCTTGAAATGGCTCCATCTCCTGATTTCCCTCCTTTTCTCTTCTTGCCATTTGCAGCAAACTGATAAACTGTCTGTTATGCATATCCTTTGGTAGATCTCTGCTCTTTCCCCTTCCTCCAGGAGGGCTGGCCCGTGTTCATTTTGTTCATCGTTACGTACCTACGACCTAGCAGTGTCTGCCCATTGCCTGTGCTTGCAGAATATTTGTTGGAGAATGAATGTGTGTGTGCAGGTGTGCTAGAAAACAAGGAA
This sequence comes from Marmota monax, assembly GCF_021218885.2. Taxonomy (NCBI): domain Eukaryota; kingdom Metazoa; phylum Chordata; class Mammalia; order Rodentia; family Sciuridae; genus Marmota; species Marmota monax. The sequence goes on from NW_026695045.1 coordinate 1,024,006, forward strand.
AAACTTGAGTATTTTTTTTTAAACTTGGGTTTACTGTAGAAGTTGAGTAATTTTTAGAGTAGAATAACCCAGGAGGGGAAGTGGGAGGTGGGAAGGGTCCACAGAGATCCATTGTAGAGCTATCCAGTGTTTGGGGAGGAAAGTACCTTACAAAAACAGGCCTGAGGAAACATTTTATACACCTTTATCCTAGACTTAGAAGGCATTTGCCTGCCATGGTGAAAGGATGGAATTTGAGGGTGGCCCTCTTACCTCGATGACCTTTCTACACCCAGCCTTAGGAGGCATCTCTCTCAAGCATGGGCTCTAATTTGAGATCTCAAGGTCAAGATCGTAGTCCTCTGTGTACAGCCCATGGTCAGGGTCCAGATGTAGTCACCTTCCTAGCAGTGGATTCTGTACTGCTCATATTTGTACTTCTCTCCTGCCTCTTACCCACCCCCCTTGTTCCTAGCAGCAAACCCGAGTGCTTCACCTGGGGGTGTTTGGCAAGCATTTGATTGTAGTCCCTGGTGTACTAAAATTTATACTAGGTAGACTCTAAAAAGGGGTTCCCCGGGGCTGGAGTTGTGACTCAGTGGTAGAGCACTTGCCTAGCACAGGTGAGGCACTGAGTTCAATCCTCAGCACCATATAAAAATAAATAAAATAAAGGAATTGTGTCCATCTACAACTAAAAAATAAAAGTAAAAGGGGCAGTAGTAGCAGGGAATTCTTGTTGTACCTGGGGGACAAGAGGCCTTCTGCTATTGGGACACATTCCCTGTTGGAGAGAAGGAGCAGCCATGTTTAGCCCTGGCACTACAGCTAGGGAGACTTGCTGTTTTGCTCAAGCCCCACGGCCATGTGGTAGGGAGATAGGAGAAACGATCTTCTCTTGAACTTTGAAGTTATGCATAGGAGATTGAAGGACTGTAGGCAAAGATAGTGGATAAATTTCTCCAACAGCTTTTGTGATTATGACTCTGAAAGAGAAAATTAGGTTGAGATGTCACTACCTGGTTTCCCAAATAGTGTCCTTTTCAAAGGAAGGGACTAGTTGCCGAGACCAGAACCTCTGACCATGGTGAGGTGTTTTCTGGGAGTCTTGCAAGTCTGGTTATGAGGACTTCAGGCTGTATATTAAGGAGACAGAAGTGAAAAGTGTACAGGAAAATGGCAGATCCCCAGATAACAAGGAGACATGTGTGACTTAGCAGCTATCTTGGTACCAAAGGGGTGATCAGGAGAGAAATCTCTAGTGGCAACTGGCACTGAAGCCAGTTAAGAACACTCCTGAGTGGGGGGTTCTGGTATCTACGAACTCATGCCTGAGGGTAAGCAGCTCAGTCCACCTTGTGCTGGGGACCCTGCAGGGTAGCCAGGGAGGTATGGTGAGGGTAGGCGATAGTTAGCAGTGCAGGTAGAGCCAAGAATTATGGATACCATGGCCCCAAGAGAAAACCTTCTGAGGAGTCACTCTCCGTACCCTCATCATGGAAACTGATGGAAAACATTGCAGTTATGATGGAAAGGGAGGTAAGGGGATGCCCTTGTAGGACTCAACCTGACAGACCAAGGCAAGTGTTCTTTTCCATAGATGGATTTTAAACAGGCCCTCTGAGAGGCGAAGTCTCATGCAGATGTTTGTATTTTAGGTGAATTCTGTTACAAGGTGAATTCTATTACAGGTAACCATGTGATGACTTCTAACTCTATGTTGCTGCTAATTTGGCCTCTGAGAGGTAGAGGGTGTGTGTGTGTGTGTGTGTGTTTGTTTGTTTGGGACTTGATGCCAAATAGGGAAAAGCTGTTTGACAAAGTAGCAAGGTTAAAGCCATCCAGAGGGCCAGGGAGTCTGTGACTGCAGCCCAGAAGTAAGCACAAAGGAGCGCCTCACACAGACTGGCTCTGCTACTGAGGACATTGGGCTGAACATTTCCTACCCTGTGCTGTTGTTTCCTTTAATTAAAATGATGGAACTCCTCCTCCTTATCTAAACTGGAACAGGAGCCATCTTGATGTCCTCAGATACTTTTTAGGGATGACCTCTTGAATATTATTAGTTTACAATGACTATAGATAGTTTTTCTTTGGTGCTGGGCATGGGAAGGGGGGAAAAAAGTACATCTTGAGCTTCTGACTAGGTGATAGAGTTGTTGGCAGGGCCTCACACATGCTAACCGTGTGCTCTATCACTGAGCTACACCTGACCCCACTGATGACTAAAGGTTGTGGATCTCCTTGGCTTCCCATCTTCCTCTCGCCCCTACAGATTTCAGAGCAGAAACTCCAGTACTTGCTTTAGGAAGCCTGAAGCGAGCTGTCTTCAGGGAAAGTTGAGCTGCTGTTCTGGCTAAGTTCAGAGGTGAGATTGAAATGGAAAATAAATCAGAGAAGTAGAAACCCCGTGGGAAACAAGTTGCTTTTGTTTTAATTTCCCAGGGCAAGCTAAAGCCTGTGGGGATAGGATGAGTGGTATTCGATCCTGAAGGCTGGGGTTCATAGTAAAGCAGGAACATTAATTTTTTTTTTTTTTTTAAGGCTAAAACTCTGAACAGAAATGACTATTGATCATGCTCTGAGCCAGAGACTAAACTCATTTAGTTGACTTAGCTTTTGTCTAAAGGCTTGACTATGATTGAGAGGCATGTTCACGGGAGGCTTAATAGCCCGAATGCATTTTATTTCAGATCTGATTTGTAGTTCCAAAATCTTAGGGAAGGAGGAAAAAAAGCACATCTTGAGCTTCTGAATTAGGTGATAGAATTGTTTTGGTAGCAAGCATAAAAGTCCAGGGCCTAGAATGTTCTGGGGTAGGTGGTCAAGAGGCCCTTCTAAAGGGTTGTATGAATTTATAATGCCAGAGTATTAGTCTCAAAAAATAAAATTGAAAACATATTTAATGTGTATTTCTTTGACCACAGTTTTGGAGGAGCCTTCCAGAAACTGCAGCTTTGACTGTTTATAAAGTCTGACTCTGCTGTGGCCTGATAAGAAGGTTAGCTGCCTTGTGGTATCTCTAGAATTGACCCATTAGCTTCAGTTCCCTCTCCCAGGACTCCCATCCTGCTTCTCCTAGGCTCCCTCCCCAGGGCTGCAGTGGGGTGCTCTGCCTTGCACCCCGTATTGCTGAGTGAGCACACAGCTGGCCGCCCTGTTGATGGGTCAATGTTGAGTGAGACGGTGCTTTACAGAAAACCAAGGGAAAAGAGTGTATTTTTTGGCCATGTTTTTCTTTCTTAGGATACCTTTTATACAAATGCTTAAGTTGGTGTTTCAAAATGAGAAGTTTTAGTCTCATCATCTTAAACAATAAGCAGTAAGTCAGGAGCAGGTACTTGAGTTCAACACCTTAGTTTTTCCTCCTGCCTGTCAGTGTAGGGTACAAGTCAGCATCACAGGCATGTGTGACACAAGTGCTGAGGGAGGGAAGGGCCCTGCCAGACAGGTGGGAAGTCCAGAACTGGCTTCAGAGCCCTCATCTAGCCACTGGAGTGGTTTCAAGCCAAATTCTTTGAAGCTTGATAAAGAACTTGTGAGGTAGATTTTTTCCTCATAGTTAATATGGGTGGTTATACAGAAATCCCTTGAATTCAGCAGGTGACACTGCTCAGAAGAGTGTCTGTGCTTGGGGACTGTGACTGGGCAAGTTCAGATGCTTGCCACAGGAGTCTGCCTTCTGTGAATCCTTAAAACAAGGTCCTTATACACCTTGCTGTCCTTTTTAGGGAAGGCTTTGAAGAATATTAGAGCAAGTATTTAAATTCCTTGAATAGAATTAAACACAAATTTTAAATTATAAAATGGTTAATTAAATTCTTTTGGGGGGGTACCAGGGATTGAACTCAGGGGCATTCTATTACTGAGCCACATCCCCAGCTATATTTTATTTTTTATTTAGAGACGAGGTCTCACTGAGTTACTGAGCACCTCACCATTGCTGAGGCTGGCTTTTAACTCATAATCCTCCTGTCTCAGCTTCCCGAGCCACTGGGATTACAGTCATAAGCCACCACACCCAGTTTTTCCCTCTCTTTTTTAACTTAAGCACCTAAGTATGTTTTGGAATTTTAATTTGTTTTTCAATTTTTTTGGTTCTTTCTTGAATATCTACAAAGTAACCAACTATTTTCCCCCTGTGGTCTAGGTTCCAGGAGTGAAGTTACTGGTGAAGATTTGAGAGGCCCTAGAAGATATCATCTTCTTGGGGTAGAACTTTTGTTCTCCCTGTCTCTTGTCCTTTCCAAACTCCCCAGGACCAGGCACTGGCCATACAGAGGGATGCAATCAAAACACTACCTTACTCTATAAACATCTGGAGTTTTCATACTTGGGGAGGGAGAAAGGAAGTCTGTCTCTTGGAAAATTGAATCATGTGGATATTTTGTGCGCGCACACACATAAGCATTTGTGTGTAAGTTCTTTGATGTTTGTCAGGTTTTCAAATAGCCCTTAACCAAGACGTGTTAAGGAAGCGCTCTCTTGCACACCTCTTGTTTGAGCAGCTCTGTAACCTGCTTTTGAGAATGGAGGGGTCACTTCCAGGAGGCCATGAATCTGGAGCACAGATAAGGCCAGTGAGCATACTGCACGTTCCTCATGGTGTGGTTTCCCCAGGGCTCTTGAGGCTGTCTTTGCACTCCGAGACTCTCTTCCCTCCCTGCAAGCCTGCTCCCTCTCAAATCCTTAAAACCTCTTTAGAGGGAGCACTGGATGAGCTTGTTCTCCTAGCCAGGCACTCTGGGGCCCAGGATATTTTCTCCCTCCTGGTTTCTTGCCTCTTACTTCTCACAGGGCCCTTCTTCATTTTTGTTGGATTTAATCCTTCTCTCTCTCCTTCCCCCTTCCTTCTTCATTCTAAATGCCTTTGGTTAGCTTTTCTGTTAAGTCTGATAATTCTTGATTATAGCCAGAAAGTTCCCTCCCATAACTACTTAAAGAACTTGGAGGCTGGCCCTGCGACTGGTGGGTAGATCCTGTCCCTTCCTAGAATGCCTTGGGGCCTCAGCTTTCCCCTCCAGCCCCAAGTCCAGCCATTTGCTGTGGCAGCCTATGGCCAGTCTTGAGCACACAGCTGCCATTGCTGGTCACTGACTCCTTCCTTTCCTCATTAACCTGGTGTATGTCCTATGATGAGGAGCTCTGCTCATGAGAGTATGGTTCGAGTTTATGTTCCTTTTTCCAATTTTGCCACAGACAGTAAAGATAGAAGTTGTTGGTTTCAGAAAGACACCCCCTCCCCCCTCCCCCCTGCCCCCCGCAGCTTAATAAATAAGACAAGGCTGGTAGTTAATGGCATTGCAAAACATTTTTTTTTTTTTTTAATGCCCGGGATCCAACCCAGGGCCTTATGCTTGCTAGGCAAATGCTCTACCACTGAACTGTGCCCCTTGCCACAGAAATTTAAATTATAGTCAAAGGTGTTCACCTTCTGCCTTTGGCCATTTAAGCTTCTTTCCTTCCCTGCCTTCTCCTCCAGGGATCCAGGGAGTCAGGGATCTGGCTTCCTAAGGGTTTTGGAGGAGGGGCTCTTTATCTTATTGCTTCTGAGGATTTCCTAGGCTGTTGCCAGCACTAACCTTTACACAAAGGTGGGCATGTGATCCTGGACACTGTGCTGAAGAAACTGGATCTCTTCACTCATGGAGCCATTCCATGAGCTGGTAATGCAAGCTGTTGGTAATCACAGAAAACCTACCGTAAAAATTCATTTAAAATTAATGAAGTGTCAGCACTGTGGACTTTAAATACAGAAGGAGTCAGGGCTTGGCCCTCAATTACTGGAGTGGAGATGATTTCTTGCTGTAGTTTTTAAGCCTTCGGCTGGCCTTCCTTTGCTTCCTATTGTGCCTGTGGCTGCCTTTCCTCTCTTGTCCAGTTGGTTCACATTCCTATGACAGAGACCCATTTTAATAAGAAGCTACCAAAATGTGCAGCATATTACAAAGTCAGATGTTCAGGATTGTCTATTCCGTGAACACAGAAGAGTGAAAGCACCAGTGTTTTTGTGGTACTGAGGATTGAACCTAGGGCACTCTACCAAACTGAGCCAAATCCTAGCTCTTTTTATTTTATTTTGAAATGCGGCCTCACCATGATGCCCAGGTTGTGGTCTCCAATTTACAGTCCTCCTGCCTCAGCCTCCTGAATTGCTGGAGATTACAGTGTGCACCATTGTACCCAGCCAGTGGCTTTTAGTTTGTTTTGTCTTGTTTTATTTATTTATTTTATTTTTTGGAGACAGGTTTTCTCAGGCTGGCTTCAAATACCTGGGCTCCAGCAACCCTCCTGCCTCAGCCTCCAAAGTAGCTGGGACTCCAGATGTGTGCCACAAAATCTGGCTGGTTCAGTGTATTGAAAAGAAAACAATAAAGCATGGGGAAAAAAATTGGTAATGAAAACCAACTAGATAATTAATAATATGTCTGCTTTTCTTGATTTTGATTTTTTTAAAAGGGGAATTGTTCATACTTCATTTGTATGTATATCTGCATTTGAAGATGTCTAGATCTCTGTTCACATATGCCATTATAAATGGTTGAGGTATTTTGAGGCTAAAATCTTTAGTGCTTTGGTGACATGTACTTTATAGGTGTACCATTCCTTGATTTAATAGGAAGGATCTCTGCTCTGTATGCACTTTTATGTGACTTGAAAAGGAACTAACTATTCCATTTAGGTAGATTTCAATTAGGATAATGGGTTTGAGACAGCTCACAATGGTACATTTTCTAGACTCTTAAGATAGAATTGTCAAATTATAGCAAGTAGAGTTAGAAATTATTTTGCAATTTTCTCAGCAGATTGTAATTTCTCCTTCTGTACATCTAGTCATTCTGGAAATAATAGTGTAAAGGTACCTTTTTCTAAAACAGTATTTTCCAAATAGAAGGGTACCTTTTGGTTTAGAAGTAGTGGAGGAAGAAGATTGTCACCCAGGAGAATAAGCAGAAAGTACTCATTTTTCAGCCTCTCATTTATTGTACTTTGGTCACATTTTTGAAGAGAGGCCCAGAATTGCCACAAGTGTGAAAAAAAAATTGGTATCTGGGTAGACTTGGAATGAAAGTGAGATTTTCAGAGTAAGCAGGTCACTTTCTTACGTGACTTTTAGAAATGAAGGCGTGGTCATAGCAGGCCAGCAGCCAGGGTTAGTGACAGTGAAGAGTTCCTGTAGTATGTGTATTTCAATTTTCTTTTTTTATTGTTTCATTTTTTAGTACCAGGAATTAAACCTAGAGGTGCTTAACCATTTAGCCACATCGCCAACCCTTTTTTTATTTTTATTTTTTAATTTTGAGACAAGGTTTCACTAAGTTGCTTTGGGTCTTGTTAATTTGCTGAGGCTGGCTTTGAACTTGTGATCTTCTTGCCTCAGCTTCCCAAATCGCCGGTATTATAGGTATTTACCACTGTGCCTGGCTAGATATTTAAATGTTCATGTTTGAAAAATCATGGAGAACAAGGATTTGTTAAAACAAATAAAAAGTAAAAATTTTAAAATGGGAATGTTCATGTATATACTTACAGGATGTTAAATTTTTAAAAAATATCTAGGACCTAATTTGTTAATGGGCCCAGGGAATAGTGACTGAAGGGTTATATTTTATTTTATTTTATTTTTAAAGAGAGAGAGAGAGAGAGAGAGAGAATTTTTTAATATTTATTTTTTAGTTTTCGGCAGACACAACATCTTTGTTTGGTGCTGAGGATCGAACCTGGGCCGCACACATGCCAGGCGAGCGCACTACCACTTGAGCCACATCCCCAGCCCGAAGGGTTATATTTTAAAGCAGAAACACTTAGTTGAAGAAAAAAACTTGCCTAGGAGGAAAGATTCTGTGGTGATGTGTCCTGCATTTTGAGTGATATACTAAAACCTTGATATTGCACATTAATTTTGATCTTTCTTGGGAAGCTGGATAAAATAATGTATCTTTCAGAAGAAAAACTTGCTATGAAATGTCAAAGTCTGCAGTGGAAAATGTCACCATCCATGAATGCAAAACAAATTCAAAATTCAAAATCGTAAGTGAAGACTTATGGGCTTGTTATCTTGATTTCAGGGGCTAAGGCCATGAGATCCAGCAGACCATGTTGGGCACTCACAAAAGGATTGTGGGAACTGCTACTTTGTAAGAGTTTTTCCTGGTAAATGGACTTTGATTCCAAACCGTTCCCAACTTGATAGAACCCTTGTTCATCAGAGGCAGATCTGAAACACCTTAGTTTCTTGAAATAATCCAAAGGATAAAGTTCTGCCACCCTTTAAAAGAATGGTGTTTTAGCTTCTTTTGGGACACTGAACCTGTGAGAGTTGATGAGACTATTAGAAAGGGAGTTTGCTGCTCTTGCAGACACATTTTCATTGGAGGACTAGAGCATTTCCTTGGGAATGTAACTTGTGGCTTCTTGGACAGTCAAATTGAGCAGGGCTGGAATCTGTCATCCAGGCCTCATTTTGAGAGAGCTTTTGACTGACAGGAGTGTTTCCCAAAGATGCAGCTCCCCACCCACCTGGGGATCCGGGGCTATTTCCTGTAAGGGTCTTTTTGAAGGTGTTTTTGTTTAAGGGCAGTTTTAGTATGTGTATTTGGAAAAGCAGTACTAACTCTGCTTTTATTTCTCTGGTTATTCATATGCTCTTCCCCCTGTAGAGTAGAAGGACTGATTACTGCTTTTAACCTTGCGGTGTTTAAAGTCTGAAATTAATTTGTTAGATAAGTTGCTTTTTATGTTATTTATGAAGGGGGCATTGCATGCTTGCTTGTTATGCATAACATGATTTCCAGAATCTCCTATTTGAAAATAAAATACATGGTTTTAAGAAAGTGACTTGTGAGAACTGCATGTATTAGATTTGCATCCTGTTTTCTGGTCCTTTGCCGCAAATTCCTTGGGCCTTGCAGGCTGGGAGGATTGATTCTGGTGCATAGGCAGGTGCTAGAGCCACAGGTCTGGAGTCCAGACTCTTTGGGGTGGTAGCAGCTCTTTGAGCCCCTGGTAGGTGGTAGCCTGCGAAGGAGGCTTTATTTATGTGTAAGCAGTTAGGACGACAAGGTGATGTTCCCCTCTTTTCTAGAAGGATCCTTTTCTTTGATACAGCAGCTGGATTGGAATTTCAGTTTCCTAAAAGAAATGCATTTTCCCAGGACAAACAACATTAGACACTGGTTCTGTGCCTTGTCTGCAGTCCCCTGTTAGGTAGTCTTGTGCACCTGGATACTACTAAGTAGATCTGGGGTTTAAGTTACACCTCACTGGGGCTGGGGATGTGGCTCAAACGGTAACACGCTCGCCTGGCATGCGTGGCGCGCTGGGTTTGATCCTCAGCACCACATAAAAATAAAATGAAGATGTTGTGTCCACTGAAAACTGAAAAATAAATATTTAAAAAATCTTCTCTCTCTCTTTAAAAAAGGTAAATTCTTAAATGTTAAAAAAAAAGTTACACCTCGCTTTCTCATGGCAACTGTGTCATGATATGTTACATTCCAGAACTTATTATACCTGATGTCTACTTTCTAAAATATATTCAGCTGAATATATTCAGCTTTCTAAAATATATTCATTTATCTTCTGAACTATTTGAAATTTTCTAAGGACATAAACAGTTTACTTAGGTAGTATATGCAGTGTCTGCTCAATCATTGAGCCAGTTAATATTAAAATGCCTCCTATGTATCAGCACTGGGACATAGCAGTGAACAAACCCATTTCTGCCACATGAAGGACATATTCTTGAGAGTGACAGGTAAGTGAGTAGGTGTATGAGCTAATATCAGGTAGAACCATTGTTCTGAGGAATAAAGCAAGGAAGGAAATGGGGAGGCTGCTCTTTAGGGCAAGGTGTTCAGGAAGGTCTTTCTGAGGGGATGACACTTGAGCTGAAGCCTGCTGTGCTTTGCTTTGTGGTGCTGGGGATCAAACCCAGGGCCTCAAGCATGCTAGACAAGTGTTATACCACTGAACCACATCCTTAGTCCTGCTGTTATTTTCTCAAAATTTACAACAAATTTTGGAAGTGACCATCTTTGGGGTCATAGCATTCCATGAGGTTTCTTTGCATAGATTTTGATGGATTTATTTAAAGAACCTTTTAGGAGTCAGGACTTTGGTGTCACTCTCCAGCCATATCTGTTTTTTTTTTTTTCTCTCTTATTGTCAGTATTCCTGTGGCAAGAACAGGAGAGACGAATTGCTGGCCTCTTGCAGTGCTTTGGAGTGGGGCAGAGCATCTTCCTGTTCTCTGGCTGGCTTCTGAGCTGGGCCGCTGGGGCTTTCTGCCCAGTGTTATGTGTCAAGCTTTTTGGCACCAGCCGATCCCTTAGCAGTCACTCCACGAAGACTAACCATCTAGATGCCTCCTCCAGAATGGTCACTACATTCAGGGGCCAGCTAACTTGAGCTTGGCCCTGAACCCCAGAAACACGGCCTGGGGTGCAAGGTGAGGAATTGCAGCCGTTGCCCTGAGACTACTCTCCTTCTGAATGTCATTTTAAAGCATTATATCCCCAAATTATTACCAGTCTCTTCGGAAGCAGTGAATTCTGCCAGTGGTGCTTACTGTTCAAAGCATTTTTTCACACATGTGACCCATTAATTAGCCCCACAGTTAATCCCATTATCCCATAGTCCCAGGGAACATTAATAACAAGTATTTGTGTAGGGCTGGAATTAGCAGATCTGTGGGCATCTTCCTGTAATCCTGTAATAACACCTATTGTATTTGTCACCTCTCTTGCTCCTTTGCAGACCAGGAAACTGACATTAAGCATGTTCAAGGAACGAAGGGAATGAGGCCTCCAAGGAGGAGCCTGTGCTGAGGAGTTTCATAGAACCCTTTTTGTGCCCACACAGATGCTCTGTGGTACTTTATTTTTCCCATTTTGCAGATAAAAAACTGAAGCTCAGAAAGATTAGGTAGCTTGCCTGAGGTCACACAGCTGGTGATGGGATTGGCACAGGATATGTCTGAATTGGAAGTGCATACTTTTTCCATGGTACCAGGACCTGTCTGACTTGCCTGAGGCCACATTGCCCTTGCTCCCTTCTTCCCTTTGAGACTCCCACCTCTGCCTTCTTGCCACCTCAATCACCCTGCCCCATGTCTGAGCTAGGGCAGGTTGAGAAGCCCTATTATTACAGGTACCTGGAGGCATAGTAGGCTTTGAAACATCTACAAAGAGCTAAACATGGGTGTGCATGTGTAGGCTCACACACATACACCACACACATACTCTTCCATATGTATGTATAAAAGACCAAAGGTGTACTCTATATCACTCCAGCGTATCAGGCATTTGCTTATATTTTAACACCTTGTCATCAGTGTGCCACTAGTTGGTGCCCCTGCCATTTATCATGATTTCATTCACTTGGTCCCCCATTTCTGTGTAGTGTTTGCGCTTGCCATCTGTAAGGATGGTAGAATATTTTCTGTTTCCACACGCATAAAACATGGTGGAGGTTACCATATGTCTAACTAGGTGAAACTCTTTAGAAGCTGAAGCAGAGAGAATTGAATTGGGAAAAACAGCTTTTCAACAATTAGGATTATTTTTAGGCTAAGGACAAATAATTGCAGGTAACAACAATAACAAAACAAAAAAAAACTTTTCAAAATAAGCATCATAATATCTGCCCTCCAAGGTAGAGGACTGGCACCCAGACAGCCAGCTGCTTTCCTTTCATGGTCATGGGCATTGGTGAAAGGTGTCCTGTGCCTTTTTGATTCCCATGTCTGTCCTTACTAGTAATGAGGCCTCAGGTAAGTTACTCAGTTTCTCTGCTTTACTTTCCTTATTTGAGAAATAGTGTAATTCCTATCACAGAGATCAAATGGGAGGGTGTCTTGAAGTGTCTGGGACACAAATCTTCAGTGAAAGTTCCCTTTCCAATCCTTACCTCAAAATTGAGTGAATTAGTGCATACTCCTGAGCTGTTTGGGTGATGCAGGGACTGTCCTTGCTCATTTTAGGGAGCAGTTATGTTTTTTCCTCCACTTTGAAGTTTCTTGTTTGCTGCCTAGTTTGAATCAGGATTCCAGAATTGGAAGATTTTTTTTTTAACATCAAATTTAAATTTCTCTTGAAAGATGTATTTCAAAAGTTGAACTTGGGCAGAATTTCTGAAATGGTTTTATTATATATGTTGCTTGCACAGTATTATTTGGAGCTCATGACTTCAAGAAAAACTTTATCATTCAACAGGTTTGCCTTTCTACTGGTTTTGGATAATTTGTAAAGATCCATTAGTCTCCTGTCCAGGGGACATGTAGTTCCCAGAGCTTTGAACACCTTTCTGATGCATAGTAGGAGATCACCAAAAATCTCATACTCTGAGATGTCCCAAACAGAACCTACTACATCCCTTTAAACCTGATCCTTCTCTAATTCCCAATCTTGGTGATGGTACCTCTCTCTTCCAGTCTTGTAATCCTGATGCCTAGGGCTTGTCCTCAATGCTCTCATCTTTTTGTCCCATCCAGCCCATAAGTTCCATGCATATGTCTCCAGACTTTTTCTCAAATCCTTTCTTTTGTCACACAATTGGAGTCCAGGCTACCATGGTCTCACCAAATTTGTTTTAAGAGCCTAACTGACCTTCCCTGGCCCCTTCTTGCCTCTTTTCAGTGTTTTCCACACGCAGCCGGAGTGAGCTTTTCAAAGTATGCCCCTCCACACCTCTCACCAGATCACATGCAGTCACCCTTCAGTCATTCTGCATTGCTCTTGGGACAAAGTCTACATCCTCATTGTGGCCTTCCAGGACTGGCATGACTGGCCCTGTCCCTCTCCATTCACAGGTCCTTGCTGATGCTGTTCCCTCTTGTGGAATGCACACACTGCCACCATTGGTGAGCCAATCCAGACTCCTTGAGATTTCAGCCCATTTTCCACCAGAAGGGAGGTGGGGGGCAGGGGTGTCCTTCTGTGACAGATACACAAACTAATTGAAATTAATTGGTTTCTTGGAGCCCTTCTTGTTCCTTTCTGACTCTGACATTGATTATTTGATCCTCTCCCTCCACTGGCAAGTTCCCTGAGGGCAGGTAGGATACTGCTTTGTGAAGCAGGATACAAATGACAAGTACTGAATGTTAAAGCCTTGCTTCCCCTCTCAGAGTTTCAGTGTCATGTGTCCAACTGGAAAGGTTTGGCTGACATTAAAGTGTTTGTACAGACAGACCTGTAGCAGTGAATAAATTGTGAGACGAAGAGAGCCTTAGATCTATAATCAATTCCAAATGCTTGTTTTATGTACATAATAAATTGAGGGGAAAAGAAGAGTTTGTTTATAACTAGTTGTTATTTTTTGAAATTAAATTCTGTATGGTGGGAGGGCCTGGAGCCATTTAGATTAACATTTCATGGAGTACTTTACATAGGGAAAAAATCTTGGCAGAAGCTAACTTAGAGAACCAAAGCAAGAGGGAAGATGAGTCATGAATAGTCACTGATCATGGTGATCTGGAGGAATATTTGCTACAAGTAGAACCTGGTGGGGAGGCTCATCTGATGTAGCCTCTCACAGTGTCCCAGTAAAGCTCCAGGCTAATTATTACCAACTCCCCCAAGGATGGAAATATGTTCCCATAACACAAAAAAAGGATGTGTGGGAGATTTATGATGTTATATATACAGTGAATTAGAGAGGCAGGATAGAGTAGGTAGTAGGGAGGGCAGTTTCTTTTTGCTAAAAACTCTGAATTACTGTTCTCTAAGAAGTCTTCATGCTATGGTACATACCCTCAGTAGGCTCCTAATTATCCCAGACAGGTTCTAGGGGTTGTGACAATATAGTCTATAGTGTTTCATAGCCTGTTTTGAGAATCACTGCATCTTTTGGTATTAGCATCTTTGAGTGCTTTCCTGAGTTTTCTTTAGACTCAAGTTCTCACAGAATTTTGATCCTCCCGCTGGATACATAGAGTAGTCTTTATCTAAAGTGATGTGCCCAGTAACTGTTGAGTGGATGGAACTCTTTCTTGGAGCACAGAACACATAGAAAGTTTCTGATGGCTCCAGATGGATTTGTCAGTGGAAGTAGCTGAATGAGGTAGTGTGGCACAGCGGTGAAGAGCACAGCCTTGGAGCCTGAGTCCTAGCCCTGCCCCGTTAAGCCACTTTGCATCTTTCCTCATCTATAAAATGTGGAGATGGTAATACCCATCTCACAGAGTGTGGGGTGTCAATGAGAGAGTGTTGGTAAAGCACTTGGGCTGGCCTCTTGATTCAGAATTGGATAATCTTCACAGATCAGAACTATGTTGTACTTGGACGTGGGAAGTGGCCTGTGGCCTCCTCTCCCACACTGATTCCAGCTGCCTGGGTTGACAAGGTCACATGATGATCAGGACATACTGGTGTCCTTCACAGAAATTAAAATGGTAAGCATGAAGTTTTTTGAAAAACAAATACAAAAACCCTGTACTTTCTCAAGAAAAAAGCCATCTTACATCTTTATTTAAATAGAATAACTGACAAATTGATAGGGTCTTTTGAGAACAAGAACTATTTTTTTGGTGGTACACTTTACTCCATCAGAGAGATCCGAGAAAAGAGGGCAGTGTGGCTAGTTGTCTATCACCTTCCTGTTCTGTCATTGCCATTGCATCTGAAGCGGTGTAGGTTAGACGACTGTAGGAACCAGGAGTAGCTGGTGCTGTGCCTCCTACTGTACCTACATGCCACAGTTTGTAAAGTGCTGTCCCATTTATTCTTCCTCCCAAGGGCCTGAATGGGGAGGGGTTTTGCCATCGTGACTGTCACCTGACAGATCAGAAAATCCAGACCCAGTGAGGTGTTCCTGGGCCTGGCTTTTTCTAATTAGCCTCCGATGTTGGCTGTACCAGGGAGGATGATCTGGGTATGGAGTTGTCTGAGTGATATTTAGTGGGCCCTAGTTGTGTGCGGTTGGCCAGGAAGCTCCCTGCCTATTTGGTGTTTTGCTTTGGCAGACAGCGCTCACTGAGGACCCACATAAACTGTAAGAAAATAGCCCAATGACACTCAGCACTAATCTGGAAAGGGCAGGACACTGCTGTTAGTCGGTTATTGGACCTGTGAACAGAAAACATCAAGATCACAATTATACAGGGTTCATTTCTTTGAAATGTTGTCTAGAGCCCCAATCCAGCCATCGGGTTTATAGCACCTCCAGAATAGATCCGACAGTTTGGTTCCATGCTGGGTACTCATATTTCTGGTTATGAAATGCTTGTGCTTATTTTCTCTGATCTGCCAAGAAGCAGCTTTTTCTTGTTCTTTTATGCATCAAGGTTTCTTTTTCATTCCACTTGCATTCCTTCCTTACTCCTTATTTCTGCCTTCCTCCCTGCAGTTGGCCTTTGAGACAGCAGTGAAACAGACCTTCTGGACTGCCCCGGCTCCCCGTCATCTCTGGGGCATGGTTTAGGGGCTAGGAATTGGCCCCAGGAGATGAGGCCATAACTCAAAGGGCAAACTGTACAGACAGGTACAGCCAAGATGCGGAGCAGGACATGGTCTGTGCCCTGTGTTCTTGGTGGCAGCTGCCCACCTCTGATTCCTCATTTAAAATGATTGACCTTGAGGGAGATAGGCCTTCCAAGGCAATAGCCTGTTAAAAAGTAATTACCTCTGAAGTGGTGCCTTCGAGTGTGAGTGTAGACTAGATTGACCAAGAATTGTTGGTACTGAACCTCCTACTGAATTCCTGGATTCCATCACTTACTTCTTCCTGTGTATGCATGTGTGCGTTTTAAGTAAGTATAGTGCATCCTGATAATACATGTTGTTTTCAACTAGTAAGTCTCAATTCCAGAGTGGTCACTGGGACATGCATGATTTTGTGTAAGTGTGGTGGTATACACATGGTTTTGATTACTGGAGATTTTTTTTTTCAAATCATGTGACTTCTAGACCCATTCCTCAATTATAATAAGCCCTGGGATAGGGAGAGATGGCTGGATCACCTTTGTACTAAAATGGTTCCTAGGATTTTCTGATACACTTTTTCTTTGCCCAATCCCCAAATGCATCTGACCTTTGGGAACCAGATACAGTGACACATTCCTGTGTAATCCCAGTGACTCAGGAGGCTGAGACAGGAGGATCCAAGTTCAAAGCCAGCCTCAGCAATTTAGCGAAGTCCCAAACAACTTAGAGAAACCCTGTCTCAAAATAAAAAGGATTGGGCATGTGGTTAAGCACCACTGGGTTCAATCCCCAATTAAAAAAAAAAAAAAAAAGAAAGAAAGTAATGACTAAGAATGATCAATCAAGCTGGATGAATTGGCACATGCTTAGTGGGTTAGAAGGATTGCAAATTCAAAGCCAGCCGTAGCGACTTAGCATGGTCCTAGGTAATTTAGCAAGACCCTGTCTCAAAATAAAAATACTGGGTCTGGGGTTGTGGTTTAGAGGTTAAGTGCCCTGGTTCAGTCCCCAGTACCTGCAGACTGCTAAGTGGAGCTGTGGTTTCTTGTGGTTTCAACCTGGCATCTGCAAAGGAACCCGAGGGAGTCGGAGTAATTTTCAGTGGTTCAGAAGGCTTATTAGAAATTATACATTTACCCAAGATTAAGGACACAGAAGTTACCCAAACCATCAACTTTCCTTGCTTCTGTTTGGAATTGCAACTCTGGAATTGCAACTATGGTTTCATGCTGATTCCAAGTTATGATTGGTTGTGGATGACATGATCAGAATTTCTGAAACAGGATTGGTTTAACTCTAGACATTGTTACTGGAGCTGGCATCAGGTCTCACTCCACCCACTGAATGTGCTCACTACCTTTAGAATGAAGTTGACCTTGAATGTGAGTGCCCTTGACTATCAAAATTAAGTAACTGGTTGTTTCTTGCTTGCTTAGCTGTGCTTATCACACCTGTGGCACTGATTTGATTTCATAATGTTATGAACTCTTTATAAATATATGGATTGTTGATTAAAATTTGGACCATTATTGAAAAAATAATAGTGGATTAATTAATTTCCATTAAACATTTTTAGAGTCTTACAAAACATGTGGCCAACAAGGGGAGAGGACAGAAAAAGAATTTGGTCTAACTACAGATCTCACCCAGTGCCCTCATTTACAAAGTGATCCTTTTAACCAGCTTTGCACAAAAACAAAGATAACAGTTACATAGAGAAACACCAACTATCTCTGTTGGGTCTACAAAGGCTACAAAGCCTCCCTGGGGTCCTATTGATTGTGAGATTTGTGTTCTATATAAGCACATCTTCCCAAGTTCTGCTTTTTCATTATGTATTGTAACATACAGACCTTTCCATATTTCTACATTGTCCTTTTGTTTATCATTCTTAATGGTCACAGCTGCCTGAACTAAACCTAAAGTCAGACAGGACAGCCCGGTTCTGGTGATTAGGGAAGACTGTAGACAATCTGTCTGTTTGATCCTTGATTACATGCTGTGTGTCCACAGGCCAAGCCGGCATGATAAAAATGATGTGCTTGGGCCTGCTTTGGATGCCAATAATAATAATCGCTTACATTTGTTAAGTGTTGTTTCTTAATTCTCCTGGTAGCCCCTGTGAAGTCGGCATTGTTATCTCCATTTTTATATAGGAGGAAAAAGGCTTTGGGCAAGAAATTGTCTAGGGTCACATGCTAATAAATGAGCTGGGAGCTGAAGTGGGTCCATTTAATTTCAGAGTTAAAGTTTTTTTTGTTCCTCCCAGGACTGGTGATCAAACCAGGGCCTTGCATGTTCTGGGTAAGCATTCTACTACTGAACTACATCTCCAGCAGCCCCTCCTTTTTTAAATTTTTACTTTTTATTTTGAGCCAGGGTCCTGCTAGGTTGCTGAGGCTGGCCTCTAGCTTGTGATCCTCCTGTCTCAGCCTCCTGAGTAGCTTGGGTAGTTACAGGCATGTGTTACTACACCCAGCTATAATCTGGATTCTTTTTTTTTTTTTTAATTATGACATATTTATACAAGGGAATGTTTTACAGTAATGATAAAGGATGAACTAGTGATATATGCAACAATAATGATAATTTCACAGAAATGATGTTGAACTTAAAAGTTGCCACAAAAGAGTAATTTGGGCCAAGAGCCATGGTGCATGCTATGTGATTCAGGAGGCTGAGACATGTTTGAGGCCAGCCTGGGCAATTTAGCAAGACTCTGTCTCAAACAATAAAAAGGACTGGGGATGTGGCTCTCTGGTATAGCACCCCTGGGGTTACACATCCAGTAATGGGTGGGGGGAGTACATTTTATATTCTTTCATTTTATAAAGAAAGGCAACACTAAGCTATGATGACAGAAATTTCTTTTGGTTCATTTTTTTTTTTTATGGTTCTAGGGATTGAATCCAGGGCTCTTCATACCTGCTAAGCAGATGCTGTACCACTGAGCTACACACCCAGCCCTAGGATTTTCTTTGTAAAAAGCTCCCTGAGTTAGTCAGCTTTTTATCACTGTGGAAAAAATAACTGACAAGAATAATTTATAGGCATAAAAGCTCATTTTGGGCTCATGGTTTCAGAAGTTCAGTCCATGGTCAGCTGACTCTATTGCACTGGACCCAAGTTGAGGCAGAACATCATAATGGAAGGGGGCAGCAGAGGAAGGCTGCTTAGCTTATGGCAGATGAGAAGAACCTGAATTCTTACCTAGGTTTTCTGTGCAGTAGTGTTCTCATGCAACTCACTTCACTTCAGATATCTAAGCACCTTTTAACTTAATCTTCACAACCAACACGTCTGTTAGTATGTCTTACAGAAGCTTAATACTAAAATAAGGTAGAGTAAATGCTGCAGGGAGCAGAACCCCAGAGTACATCCCTTCACGTGGGGTTTGTTGATCTTATCAGGGGCAGAGAATGGCTGGCTTGTGTTTGCTCTTTCCTTCCCTTCCATCTTCCAGCCCGCCTCCAAGTTTCTCATACTTAACTACACAACAGTGACTCCACAGGGTCACCAGGAGCAGCGATATAGTACCTTGTGGAAGATGTAAGAGATTCTCAGGGATGTTTGGCTATAGGTAGCTTGCTTTTTCTTCTGACCTTGCCACCTAACCCCCACTGCAGAGTGACCACCTGGTTCCATACATGCTAACTGGAAGCAATATGTGTGCTCTGGTCTCTAGACAAATGTGATGTTCTCCCATGTTCTCTGATGCCTGATCATCACTCCTGATGATGGTGATGCTAGAAGTCATTGCCAGTTCCTTGTGGCCAGGTTTAGATCTTCAGCTCTTCCCAGGACAATTCTTGTGCTCAGGGGCTTTGTGACCACACTGTTGCATGGTGTGGGCTCCTGTGTCTGGGACAGCAGGGCCAGTTCTTCTGTACTTTTCCAGGATCTGTTGAGTGAGCAGATTTCACATATGACTAAAAGCAGACTCATGTCCTTGGGCTTGGTTGGAAATAGAAGTCAGACTCCAAGGAGAAGGGTCTGGCTTACCTGCGGGGTCTTTGGCTTCCTACCTAGCATTCTTTTTATGGCATCATCCTAACTAAAGACATATAGAGGATACAGAAGAGTGCACCAGAGAGGACCATTGGATCAGGGACCTTTGTGACTGGAAGAGCAGCAGTCCCCTGATAGATGAGAGTGAATTAGTGGGAGGTGAGGTTGGGATGGACAGATGGATGTATTGAGTTTATAATCAGGCCTGAATGGAGCTGGTCGGTCTGTGTGTGGTGGGGAGTGGAGAGGAATGGACGGAACAATTCCTAAGAGGATGGCAACAGTGATAGGTGTATATAGTTGGTATGGGAGATAGATGGCATCTTTCCAGTGAGCTGGGGTCAAGGTCTTACGTTTATATAGAGAAAGGAGGGAGGTAAAGTTGGAGGCCTGTATGACAGACACAGCCCAGAATCACACTAGGAAATCAATGAGATAATTGAGGAATTTCCTGGAAACAACAGGGTGGCTTGAACTACACGACCAGGGACCAGGACTGGACTGGCCTGCATACTGGCTGGGGTGAGACCTTGCCACACCTTCCCAGCTGAGTGGAGATCCCTGGCCCTGGGGGTGACTTAGGCCCAGAATGGGGGCTACTGATGTCTTTGTGGGCAGTAGACAGTACTGCTAATTAGTGATACGGAGAGCTGACTTGGTCTGAAAGTAGCTCTTGAAAAGGAGGCCAGCCTTATCTTACCTTGCTGTCCTCTTCATTTTTTAAAAAAGCCAGGCAGAAGAGGAGGAGGTTTGTTTTGTGAGAGGGCATTAGTAGGGCTTAGCAGGGTATTGCAGAAGAAGCCAGGGTGGTGGGACCAGGAGGAGGGGTAGTTCAAATCCATGAGAGGATGAAATTGGGTGTTTGTGCTTGAAGTGATACTAGTGCAGAGAAGGAATGACTGAGGTGTTGGGGTACAGAGCCTGATGGGAATTCTGCCCATCGTCACAGCCAGAGTAGGGGCAACCAAGGCAGAGTCACCTGGTGTGGGAGGGGTGCAAGATGCTTGAGGAGGCCAGGTTGATGCCTGCTCTTGTCGCCCCTGCAGGTACAGGTACCGATTATCTGCATCTCTTTCCTAGTAGGCTTAGCAACTCTCTACCTGTGACCAGAGGATGGAAGGGATGTTTCTGTAGCTGGACCAAACAAGACAAGCTGGGAAGGTCTAGAAGTATTTGTTAATGTGAGATGAGCTGTTTGAATATTATTTGAAAAATATTTTGACATGATATTAGTGAAGCGGGTATGCCCCTTGCCATCATTTCAGGGGCTTTGTCCTCCTTGGAGCTCCTGCCTCTGCTGACCATGGCCTCACTGGTATGTGACTGACTCTACCATTAACTGAATCGTTGTCAATATGTCACACGGGTGGAGCTTTTGCCTTGTCATTTCATCACTAGGCTGCCCTCATCTCAAGCCCTTTCCTGGCACAATCCAGGACAGCGGTGGAGTTAGATGACAATGCCTCTGTTGGGGCCTGCAAGCACTTCTTCTCAGAGGAACTGCAGGGAGGCCACTGGCCAGGACAGGGCTGTGTCTCCGCCAGGAATGCAGTAGCTGCTGACCTTGCAGGCCTCCAGCGTGGCCTTGTGTTTCTTGCCACCTTCCTTTCTCGTGCTTCATCCTTCATTTGGGATGTGCTGTCCGCCTGCCTCTGCCGGCCAGCTTGTCAAGTCCCCCAGGTCGAAGCCTCTACTACATCTTCTCCCACCTCCGCCCCATTGCTCTCTTTTTCTTGCCCACTACTTTCTCTACACACACACCCACTTCAAACCCAATTTTTAAAAAATTATCTTCTTGGGCCTCAGATTCCTATCTATAAATAGAATTCTGATGTAAGATTATACTTAGCAGATATTACTGCCCTATATCAAAGTTAAATCTGCTGATTCTTGTATAAAAGCTGGTGTTTCTGACTCAAAAAGAAGCTGCTTCTTTGCCTTTAAGTTCTCAGAGTTTTCTCAATTTATGAAGAATTAATCTGAAATACTTACCTCATTTAGAGAAGTTGAATGAACAGTAGATAATAATGGAATTCAGATACATAAACTAGGCTTTCTAGTTTACTAATGTGTTTTAGGAGGAAAAAAAATCCAAACACTTAACTGTTAGTTGTAACTAGAAAATATAGAGAAATAATCATCCATACCAGTTTTTCCAAAGTGAAAATTTTGACCCATGCACAGAAAACAGAGCAATATGTGTTTTACATTTATTTTGAATGTTTTTAAAAAACATCAGCTTTTATGCTAATGGGATGGCAGAGGTTTCCTCAGGAAGCTCTAAAACCCAGAAGCTATAGAGAAAGAAAGAGTTAGGGTTTCAGTACCTCAAAATATAAAACTGCATATTAAAACACAAACATAAAATTAAAAGACTGGTCAGAGATGGGGGAAAATGTTTGAAACAAAATAGAGTAGGTAGAATGTTCCTGATACAAAAGGTGGGTAATGAAAGCCCTTGGATGGGAAATATAAATAGGGGCCAGTAACAGAAGAAGCAGATGGGTGGAGTTGCCAACTGAGCGACTATAAAGCATGGAGTGTGATACCTTTTCCCCAGCCTCTGGGTGGATAGACAAAAAATGATGTTCAGTCTTGAGGACTCAAGGTGGACATTCTGTATGGTGTTGTTAAGCTGAGTCAATTGGCAAGATCAGTTCAAAATTTTAAGTGTGTGTCCCCTTTGACCCAGCAGTTCTGCCTCTCTCCTGCTTCTAGGAAGTTCTGCTGCCCACGGACTCACTCATAAGCACAGGACCAGAAGTACTCATAAGCCTGTCTGGGAAACATTGTTTCTAATGGTGGAAATTAGGAAAGAACCCAAAGTTCTATGATAAAGCAATGTTAAGTAGTCTATGTAGTAAAGTCTGTTTCTGTAGTATGTAGAGAAAGTGTATACACATGTGTATCCATCATTCTGTCTGTCTAGCCATAAGAAGTCCAAGAAGCAGTAAGTGAAAATGAAGAACAAAGCGGTGTGTGTGTGTGTGTGTGTGTGTGTGTGCTCTCATTCAAAAGTAGAAGCAGGGACAATGTAATGTATGCCCATTTTTAAATGCAAACAAAATATCTCAAAGGATATTTTCTAAATAGTAGATTTTGTGGAGAGGAGGAGAATTTTACTTTTCTCCTACTTCTATTTTTGAATTTTTTCAAATGAGCAAATTACTATTAATAGAAGCATTTTCTGAGGAAATCATCAGGGGCAGGGTAAGGTTGTGTATAGCCTCATGCCCAGGGTTGTAGTAGCATTATTCATAATAAAAATATTCAAAGTATCCTTGATGAAATGGCCATGTTATGGAATATTCCTGCTATATAACTATTAAAATAACATGAAAGAATTTTTATGGACTTGAGGAAATGCTTATACAAGAACAGCTAACATTTAGGGAATACTTGCTCTTAGTATCAGGTGCCAGCACTTTGAACAAGAATATTTAGCAGAAGACTTGAATGTAGGAGTTTCAAATTAAGAATTATATAGAGCACAGTTCTGCTCATATTGATGCTTTTGAACTCCTCTTTCCTCAGGGACGTGGAACTTTTTTTCTTAGCAATTAGAAGGCCCAGCAGTGGAGGAAGCGGGGGTGGGGGGTGGTCCTGTTAGTTTATAAGTAATATAAGCCATATGTGGTGATCAGGACCTTACTGGGTGGGAGGCCTTGACTGTGGATCTCCAAACCTAATAACTAATGGGAAAGGAGTTGTGTGTTTTTAACAAGTAAGATCTGAGTGCCTTGGAGGATTGCTTGTTCTAAAAGTAGCATCTTGTCTTTTCCTTTTCCTTTTCTTTAAATGAAATTTAGATTAGAACTAGTTCATTATCTATAATGTCAATATTGATTTTGTTTGGAAAGTGGAACATTAACAGATTAGAATGGCTGCTGGCAATTCTTAGCTGCTTCATTGACTTTAAATGAATCAAGGGATAGCTATAAAGATGTACTTGAGATTTTTAGGTTAAAATCAGACTTTCCTACCACGGTTGGTTTTGACCAAATTCAGTTTCCTATGCAGCATTGAGGCGGAAAAATATTGTCTTTCAGCTTCCTTTCTCCCCTTTTTATAAAAGCAACTCCTATTAAAAAATGTACAGGTAAGAGGTGTAAAGACATCCTCTGCAGTAGTTTCCTTTTTCTCTTTGCCAAGAGAAGTTTTCAGATTAAAACTACTGACTGGCATAGCCCAAGCTAGCAGATGGCACTTAGATATCAAATGTCCAAATGCAAACTTGCTCAGAGGTAGCACATGTCTAACAGGCTGAATTTTATAAAACAAACAATTTTAATAGTGACCTTGAAGGATTAAGGATGCTCATGAGACATGAGATGTATTCCAAACTCTGCTTGCCTCTTAAGATACATTGGGGTCCTCTCTATATCTGGAAGATAATTCCATTTCCAATCAATATTGCTTTCTTCCCTTCCTGCCTTGATCCTAGCATTTGAATTAGAAAGAAATAGTAATTATAATGGCCACACTATTGTTTGTCTAGCCTAGTATGAGGAGCCCGAGAATGTGTGTTGGTGATAATAGAGTGGCCTGGAAGGAACCATCTTTTCTTTTTTTTTTTTTAAGCTTTTTTTTAGTTATACATGGACACAATATATTTTGTTTACTTATTTTTATGTTGTGCTGAGGATTGAACCCAGTGCCTCACATGTGCGAGACAAGCACTCTGCCACGGAGCCACAACTCAACCATATTTTTATGGCCCTGGTTGTAGGACTCCAGGATTGTATTATTTAACATATAGCTGGAGGTAGGAAGAGCAGTTATTATTCAAAAATTAGACCAAAAATAAAAAGACAAAACAAGTGGGCTGGGGATGTGGCTCAAGCGGTAGCGCACTCGCCTGGCGTGCGTGCGGCCCGGGTTCGATCCTCAGCACCACATACAAACAAAGATGTTGTGTCCGCTGAAAACTAAAAAAAATAAATATTAAAAAAAAAAAAAAGACAAAACAAAAGCCAGATTCAGAGAGCTTATTATCTCTGAGCTAATAAATGCCAACATGTATGTAGTCTTGAAATAAATTGTTGACTGCTTTTCCTGGCTTAATTAATGATGATAACCTTTTATAGCCAGACATAGTAACACATTGCATGTATTTGGGAGACCGAAGCTGGAGGATTGTAAAGTTCAAAGCCAGTCTGGGCTACTAAGAGAGACCCTGTCTCAAAAACAAAAAAGGGCTGTGATTATAGCTTAGAGGTAGAGCATGTGTGAGGTGTAAGCCCTGTGTGGTGGTGGCCAGAACCCTACTGGGTAGGAGGCCTTGACTGTGGGTCTCCAAACCTAATAACTAATGGGAAAAGAGTTGTGAGTTTCTAATAAGTAAGGTGTAAGTGCCTTGGAGGATTGCCTTGCAAAAAGTAGAGTCTTCTTTTTCTTTCAGTGAAACTAAGGTTAAAATTAGTTCATTATCCACAATGCACAATGTCAATATTTGTCTAGCCTGTATGAGGCCCTGGGTTCAATTTCTAGTAGTACCACCAAAAAAAAAAAAAAGTTACTTTTTTTGGGTACTGTTACTAGGGTAGTTTTTTTTTTTTGTTGTTGTTGTTGTTGTTGTTTTTTAAACAGTATTGGAAATTGAGCCCAGGATGCCTTTACCACTGAGCTGCACCCACAGTCCTTTTTATTTATTTTGAGACAGGGCCTCGATCAGTTGCTAAGGCCAGCCTAGAACTTGCCTTTCTCCTGCCTCAGCCTCTTGGGTCTCTGGGATTATATGCATGTGCCACCACATGCAGCTGATGCTAATCATTTGAGAACAGCAAAATCCCTTTTTGGGCGACTAGAAATTAAGTCAATTTCATGGGTTTTCCAAGTAGGCAAAAGCCATTGATTTGTTTCTTATTTGTTGACTGGAAAGAATAGAATCCTATATAAATTCTAAAGCAACAGATCATTATTTTGCTTTCTCAGTGTTAGAGAAAGGAACTTCTTTACAAATATAGTACCTTTTAGTGGAGAATGATGGTGAAGACTTTAGGAAAGGCCATCAACAGAATAGTTGGAGGCATTCTGCTTTCTAGAAACAAACTGGCTAAGGCTAAGGTTCAGAGTACATTTGTCTCTAAATATTTTTTTTCTTCTCATTGTTTTCACCTAAAGAATGGGAGCATAAATACATTTGTATCTGTTATCTTAGAGTTTAACCACACTAAAGTATAAACACTGAAGAACTGCCAGGGTTGGTAGGTATGTATGTATGTATGTATGTATGTATGTATGTATTTATTTGTACTGGGGTTTGAACTGAGGGGTACATTACTCCTGGAGCACATCCTTAGCCCTTTCTTTTTTGATGTATAAGATAAGGTCTCCCTTAGTTTCCAAGGCTGGCCTTGAGCTTGTGATTCCCCTGCCTAGCCTCTCAGAGTTGGTAGGATTACAGGTATGCACCGCTGCGCCTGGCTATTTTAAGTTTTTTTTTTTTTTTCTTTAATGGAATTGTTTTAGTTGGCATAATAAGTACTCAAAGTATTAAATTATTTCATTATAAAGTTTTAAAAGGTGAGATTTAAAAAACATTTTAATTATACACATTACAATTTATATACATATATAGAGAGAGACACATACACACATACACATATATAAGTTGTACATGATACCTTTATTTTATTTATTTATTTGTTTTTTAATGTGGTGCAAGGATCAAACCCAGCACTTCGAATGTGCTAGGTGAGCACTCTACCAACTGAGCCACAACCCCAGCTCCCCCCCACATTACAATTCAAAACACACATTTTACCATTGTGACCATTTGTAAGTATACAATTTAGTAGTGTTAAGTATATTCACATTGTTGTGCAATCAATCTTCAGAATTTCTTCATTTTACAAAACTGAAGCTCTGTATCCATTAAATAACAACTCCTCATTTCCTTTTCTCCCAGCCTCTGGTAATAATTACCATTTTGCTTTCTATTTCTGTGAGTTTGACTACTTTAGATGCCTCATCTAAGTGGAATCATACAGTATTTATCTTTTTGTTACTAGGTTATTTCACTTCACATAATGTCCCCAAAGTTCATCCATGTTGGAGCATGTGACAAGATTTCCTTCCTTTTTAAGGTTGAATAATATTTCATTGTGTGCGTTTAACCACCTTTTGTTCATGCATTCATCTGTCCCTGGACACTGGGGCTGCTTCTACCTCTTGGCTATTGTGAATGATGCTGCTCTGAAAAGCATCTGGGTGTCCAGAAAAATCTCTTTAAGACTCTGCCTTCAATTCCTTGAGGTATATACCCAGAAATAGGACTGCAGGATCATAAGGCAGTTCTATTTTAACTTTTTGAATAACTTCATACCAGGTTTTCCATAGTAGTTATACCATTTTGTGGTCTCACCAGCAGTGCACAAGTTCTAATTTATTTTTACATCCTTGCCAGCACTACTATTCTTATTTATTTATTTTTAATTATTTTGTTTTTTATTTTATTTTTAGTTATCAGCGGACACAACATCTTTATTTGTATGTGGTGGTGAGGATCGAACCCGAGCCGCTCGCATGCCAGGCGAGCACGCTACCACTTGAGCCACATCCCCAGCCCCTACTATTCTTTTTTAATTACAGTCATCCTCATGGGTGTGAGGTGGTAATTTCATTGTGGTTTTAATTTGCATTTCCCTAATTAGTGATGCTGAGCACCTTTCCATGTATTCATTGGCTATTTGCATATCTTCCTCAGAGAAATGTCTATTAAAATCCTTTGCCCATTTAAAAATCAGGTTATTTGTTGCTGTTGTTGAGTTGGAAGAGCTCTTTATATATTCTGGATATCAATCCCTTATTAGATATGTAATTTTTGAGTGTTCTCTTCCATCTTGTAGGATGCCTTTTTACACTGTTGTGTCCTTTGATATAAATGCTTTAAATTTTGATGTAGACCATTTTATAAAAATCTCTTTTTACTTTTGCTTTCTGTTTGGTGGTATAGCCAAACAGTCATTGCCAAATCCAATATCATGAAGCTTTTTTTAAAAAAAATCTTTATTTTTTGTAGTTGTAGTTGGACACAATAACTTTATTTTATTTATTTATTTTTATGTGGTGCTGAGGATTGAACCCAGGGTCTTGCACATGTGAGGCGAGCGCTCTACCACTGAGCCACAACCCCAGCCCCTCATGAAGCTTTTTTAAGTTTTGTAGTCTCAAGTCTTATGTTCAGGTCTTTGATCCGTTTTGAGTTATTTCTCTTACATAATCCAACTTCGTTCTTTTACTTGAGGAGTGAACTTTGATCCTGGAAAAATGTTTTCTCTGCTTATTTTCTGTCTCCTTTGGACCTTTTCCTTTAACCTCTAACTTACCCATATTTCCTTTAGAGTAGTGCAAGGCTTTCCTTCCTATTACAAAGGGAACGAGGCCCAAGATCCTTATTAAAGGAGAAAGCCAACAGTATTTTCAAATAGTTGGGACAGTGGCTGTTAAAGTCCACAACACTAAATCTCTTCTTTAATAATGTATTGGGACCTGGGGTTGTGGCTCAGTGGTGGAACGCTTGCCTGCATATGTGAGGCACTAGATTCAATCCTCAGCACCACATATAAATAAATAAAGGTATAAAAAAAATCTTAAAAAGAATAATGTATTCTGATTACCTAATGGAGAAAGATCAACACCTAATTGAGACTACCTTGCATACCTCCCTGTTTACTGTTCCTATTGCGCCTGGAACAAATTACCACCAATTTAGTGGCTTCAAAACAGCACAGATCCATTATCTTACAACCCTAACCCTGGCAATTAGAAGTCCTGAAATGAAGATGTTGGCAGGCCTCCATTTATTCCACTGGGGTGGGGGATCTGCCTGTTTCTTGCCTTGTTCAACTTCTAGAGGCCACCTACATTTCTTGACTCCTTCCCCCTCCTTACATGACTCCAACCCCTGCTTCTATTTCATCTTCTTCTCTGAGTTTTCTGTCTCCCCTTCTCATTATTATTATTATTATTATTATTTGTGTGTGTGTGTGGTGCTGGGGATTGAACCCAGGGCCTTGTGCATGTGAGGCAAGCACTTTATTAACTGAACTATGACCCCAGCCTCCTCTTCCCTTTTTAAAGGAACCTTGTGATTATATTGGATTCACCCTTTTGCAATGGAAAGTAATATATTCACAAGTTTGCGGGATTAAGATGCAAATGCCTCTATGTCCTTTGGGTATAGACCAAGGAGTGGGATAGTTGGGTCAAATGGTGGTTCCATCCAGGTTTTCTAAGGAATCTCCGTACTGCTTTCCAGATTGGCTGCACCAATTTGCAGTCCCAGAGGTAATGTATGAGTGAGCCTTTTCCCCTACATCCTCACCAACAGTTATTGTTGCTTGTATTCTTGATAACTGCCATTTTGACTGGAGTGAGATATAATCTTAGAGTAGTTTGATTTGCATTTCTCTAATTACTAGAGATGTTGTGTTGAGCTTTATAAGTTCTTTGTATATCCTGAAGATTAGTGCTCTATCTGATGTGAGCGTGGTAAAAATTTGCTCCCAATATGTAGGCTCTCTTTATTACTTATGCTTTACTAGTCTTGTTAAGAAAGTCGGGGCCTAATTCGACATGATGAAGATTTGGGCCTACTTTTTCTTCTGTTAGGCATAATGTATCTGGTCTAATTCCTAGATCTTTGATCCACTTTGAGTTGAGTTTTGTGCATGGTGAGAAATAGGGGTTTAGTTTCATTTTGCTGCAAATTGCACCATTTGACTCAGCTATCCCACTCCTTGGTCTATATCCAAAGGACTCAAAAACAGCATACTACAGGGACACAGCCACAACAATGTTTATAGCAGCACAATTCACAATAGCCAAACTGTGGAACCAGCCTAGATGCCCTTCAGTAGATGAATGGATAAATAAACTATGGTATATATACACAATAGAATATTACTCAGCAATAAAAGAAAATAAAATTTTGGCATTTGCAGGTAAATGGATGGAGTTAGAGAATATCCTGCTAAGTGAAGTAAGCCAATCCCAAAATACCAGAGGCAGAATGTTTTTTCTGATAAGTGGATGCTAACCCACAATGAGGGTAGGGGGCATGGAATGAGTGGAGGAACTTTGGATGGGGCAAAGGGGAGGAGGGGAAGGGGCATGGGGACAGGAAAGATGGTAGAATGAGATGGACATCATTACCCTGGGTACATGTATGACTGCACAAATGGTGTGACTTTACTTCATGTACAACCACAGAAGTGAAAAATTTTGCCCCATTTGTGTACACTGAATCAAAGAGCTTTCTGCTGATATGAATAACTGATTAGAACTAATAACATTAAAATTTTTTAAAAAGATGCAGATGTCATTGAGAGGCATGGGGGAGGGGGCGGGGATACTTACATAAATAAGTATCTACCTGCCTGTCTTGCAGAAGATACATATACCTCATTGCTTAGAGACTCAGACAGTCTAGATTCTTCTTCATGTTCTCCCCTCCCCTCCAGTCTTCATCTGGACTGTTGTTCCTCTTTTTGTCTTCCTTCTCATCTGTCCCTTTTTTTTTTAAGTATTTATTTTTTTAGGTGGACACAATATCTTTATTTCATTTTTATGTGGTGCTGAGAATCAAACCCAGTGCCTCACGCATGCTAGGTGAGCGCGCTACCACTTGAGCCACATCCCCAGCCCTGTCCCTTTCTTTCTAATCCTATGTCCAGCCCTCTAGTTTAGGCATTTCTCACCTCATTCTGGTCTGCCAAAATAGCCTTCAAGTGGGTCTGCTTACCTGTAATTTTCCCAGTAGATATTTTGAGCTTACCTTGAAGCATACTTAATATTTGGTCTCTGTCAATAATTCTGTTATCTGAAGTCTTTTTTCCCCCCACCATCTTTATTTCTGCTGGTCCTCAGGTACCTTGTTTCCTTGTCATCCTGTTACATTCCTTGCATTTGAGCCAGTATTTGTAGGAATAACCTGAGGGCTTAGGCATGACTATGTTTCTAGGGAAATGACTTGTATTCCCTTCTGCCAGGCCCTGGGGATAGTCCTGGTCCAAGACCATCTCAAAGGAGGTTCATTCCCAGGGATGAATGTGGGCAGGGGAGACCCAGTCTACATGAGGATTGATTTGTGTGGGGTTCACCAATTATCAAGTGGATGTAGCCCTTTGGGGTCTCTGCTCTGTTCAGGAGTCTCCAGTTAGTGCTCCACCTTATCCAGCCCTGGACTTCCATCTCTGCTCAGGTGGCCTTTAAAGTAAAAGTGCCGTTTTGCCAGCATTGACCAGCTAATGCTTTGAAGGCAAAATATTACTATTTTCCTTAGTTTCTACCTGGTCATTCCTTGCTCAGTTGCCAAAGCTTCAGAACTTTTTAGAGGATTTAAAAAACATGTGTTGTATTCAGGACAATGATGGGCCTGATAATGGAGCCTGTCTCGCAGCCATCAAATGCCTGGCCTGGTTTTCTATGTTGCCTCTGCCACCCCCATCCCTTCTGCGCCTAGACATGATTAATCTTTAGCAACCACTGTGATCACATCAGACTTATGCTTACACACATCTCTGGCAGGAAATCGTCTCTAGGGAAGCATAGTGACTACATGTGCTATAGATTGTTCCCTCCCCAGATGCAGAGGTCAGTGTTAAACTCCAAGGTGTCTTCTGGTAACTTTGGAAAAAGACATGTTGGGAAGGAAATTGCCTCCAGTTCCTGAGGGGTTGAAAAGGTTATCTCTTTTTTTCTTTTTTTGAGTCTGGACATAATTGAGTTTGGTAGCAAAGGACAAAAGGCTCATCATTTTTTATGGTGCTAGATTGTCAGATGGATAATGAGGCCCTTCATTTCTCTGCAGCTGGTCACATGCTGCTGGTTGAAAACCGAGCCCTTAGCTCATGGGGGGAGCCATCCATGACTGCTATCAGAGGGCACGTACCATGACCAGGAAGAGCAGGAAAAAGGAGCATGCACAACATGCTTGATGAAGCAGCTTGCTGTGTGGACAGGGCATCCAGGAAGCCCATGTGCCCTTGAATAAACCACATTATCTTCCAGGGCATTGGTCATAGGCTCTTTCCACTTGGTCTTGTTGTCCTGTGGACTGACTGTCAGGAGGGCTGGGAACCAGCTGTTGGGAGGATTGAGAGGAGGAGACCATCTGAGGGTTGTCTGGAGACCATGCCATGGACTCAAGTTCCAGTACCCTCAGTGATCCAGCAATTTTGATCCTAGAAGCAGCCTCATTTTGCAGATAAGTAAACAGAGGCTCGGAGGTTTTCATGTATTTGAAGAGTGATACTCTGGCCTCATGTGGCTGGTTTTAGTAAAAAAGAAGGAAGTGTAGTCAGCTTTGGTCAGTGTGAACCTCTGAAGCTGCTGCTAAAGGCCTGGAGAAAGATAGTAGGAACCATGGTGAACCAGACTGCCTGTCCCCATCAGGCCCTGTTGGTGGACACAGACCTTGAGACTGGTTAGAGATCTGGCAGGCCAGGGCATCCCTGATTATGTGGGACGGGTTTAGGCAAATAGGCCCCTGGTGGCCTTTGCACACAAAATAACAGCCTTTGTGCCGCCTTTCCCCTGGGGCCTTGCCTGCCTGCTGAGACCACAGCCTCCTGGACACACAGCTGTTTTCACCCTGTAACCTTGGGCTGGACTGACTTGGGCCTTGATTCCCAGGTCACCCACCCTCAAATTGCAAATGGGCCTCTTCGTTCTTGCAGTGCTTCCCAGTGGACCAGCTCACACTCTTCAGCCTCACAGTGCTTTGCGCTTGACAGAGTTGGCTTCGCTTGGCAGCCATTGCCCACATTGAAGCAGCCTCTGAACAACAGAGCCTTCCACATTGTCCTTTATGTTATTAAAGCAATTTACTGGGAATTATCAAGTGCCAAACTTTCTTTTTGAATTACCTCCATAATTTTCTTTTAAAATTACCCTTGTAAAACTAGGTGACAGTTAAAGGAAAACTGTGTTGCTCCTGGTATTGTTGTCCTTTGCAAGCCTTCAAACCTGTTGGCATACATTTAACGGAAGGATTGTCCTGGACCCGAGGCTGTTTTCCTAGCTGCTGCCAGTTCCCTCATTTAAATTGCTTCATCTTGTTGATGGTGATTGTTCTGTTTTCCTGAGTTCAACAAGCAGAGGGGAGCCAGAGGGTCTGGAGTGAACATGTGCAAAACTTGGCTGGAAAGTTTTTAGAAAAAAGATTTCTGTCAAGTATTTGATACTAAAAGTGTATAATTTCAGACGTGTCCACATTGTGACTGTGCCCTGGCACTGTGTTCTTGTCCTTGCCAGAGAATTTCCACACTCTAATGATCCAGGGTCATTGTTTCCACCTCTGCACCCACCAAGGCTTCTGTTTTCTCTTGATAGTGGTATCAAGTGCCAGAACTTTGAACAGGAATATGTGGCAGAAGACTTAAATGTGGAAGCTCTTCAAATTAAAGGAACAAACAAGCAATAAAATGTTGATAATCTGTGGCAGATAACTTATCTGTGTACTGTGCTGGGTTTTATACAGTGAGATCTTGGTTTGTTCAAGCCCCCATAGATTCAGCTGAGAAAGGAACAAGTACCAGAAGCCCTGTTGCCTGGTCCCAAGACAGATGCTCTTTCTGCTCACCCATGATGCCTCTCTCATACCCATGATCTCCTCCTGACCCCCAACATCCACTCCCTGTCCTGGAGACAGACAACACATGCTGGTGGCTGACCACACGGTGCCTATGTTCATCTTCATGCCCTTGTCCCTTCTTTTCTCCTAATTCTGCCACCACCCATCTATCAGTTTAGAAGACTGAGGGAGTGTCTTACCTCCCCTGCACACTGCCTTGCTTTCCTCAGAACTCCTGAAGTCTGCCTTAGGTTGTAGCTCTTTTGATGGTGTCTCTGTCCATAATGTGGCATTAATTTCCATCTTGAGAGGCCTGATAAAATGTGTAGTGCTTAGTAAATGGGCCATGTGTTAAGTTAGCTTTCTGTTGCTATGACAAAATACCGGAGAAAATCAAATTAGAGGAGAAAAGATTTATTTTTGGCCCCTGGTTTCAGAGGCTTCAGTCCATGGCCCCTAGGTCTTCTGTCTCTGAGCCTGTGGCGAGGCAGAACATTATGATGGGGAGTACGTGGTAGAGTAAAGCTGTCATCTCATGGCAGCCAAGAAGTTGCTTTTATAGCAAAGCCCCTCCCACCAAATCCATTAAGCTATGAATCCATAAGTGGATTAATTTATTTATGAAGTCAGATCCCTCGTGATCCAGTCATTTCCTCAAAGCCCCACAACTGAATACTGCTGTGCTGGGGACTAAGCCTTCAACACAGGAGCCTTTGTGAGATATTTAAGATCCAACCTGTAGCAGGTTGAAAGTGAATAAGGAGAGGTAAAATGTACCAGATGTCGGGAGGTGGTTTAGTGTCTTGTATTTTGATGCCCAACTCTCCAGGTGTCTGTTTCTTTCCAGTTAACTGCTTAGCACCAAAAGGGCAGAGAGCCTGGTGAAGGTGTGTCTCACTGCACTCCTTGGTAAAGTTCTTGTTTGGTGATAGGCTATAGAATCAATACTTAATTTTTCTGCCATTTGAATAATAGATTCAGTTTAAAATAGATGTTTGCTTTATTCTGAAGCCTCATGTCTTCATGGCCTCCTAAATACCTTGGTCTTATGGTGCCTATCATTTGGAAGATAAAGAAGCCAATCATGGTGTGATTAGTTTACAGATTTCCACACCTGGAAACTTTGCCACTTACTTGTAATGGCAAGATGGCACAGTGTTGGCAGCCACAAGCCAAATAATTGTTAGAATCACAGTGAAAATTGAAGGGGAAGCAATACCCACCCTGGGCTAGCTGTTTACAACCAGACAACCACTGGTGAAATTTTTGTTCCAAGGTCATTAAAATCCCCAGGATGCTGCATTTGCTTCTGGATACTGGTAACATCTATTGTTCCAGTATCTCAAGCCTCATAGTAGAGAATTGCTGATAGAAAGGAGCCAGTAAAAAGGAGGAAGCAGTTATTCAGATGTTGTGAAGTAAGACAGATTGTGTGGCATTTATAATACTAGCGTGGTTTGCTTATAAAAGAGAATGCCTAACTAAAATTAATCTAGTGAAAATTAAGCCATTAACCTGCTGAAATGAAAAGCAGTGGATGTCTGCCAAATAAAAGAATGATCACCATTTAAACTGAGCTTCATCTGGGCTCGCCATCCACAAATGGCAGTGTCTCCTTAGAGAGAACGCTCCCTGATTTCTGTTTTTCTCACTGTTTTCACAGAGCCTGAGCCCTAGTGAAGCTGGCAATGACAAGTCTGAATGGTCGCCATGCCGAGAAAACCATTGACATGCCAAAACCATCAGCCCCCAAAGTGCACGTGCAGAGGTCCGTGTCCCGAGACACCATCGCCATTCACTTCTCGGCATCCGGGGAGGAGGAGGAGGAAGAGGAGGAGGAGTTCCGGGAGTATCTCAAAGAGGGACTGGATGACCAAAGCATTGTAACGGGGCTTGAAGCCAAGGAGGACCTCTACCTTGAACCCCAAGGTTATCATGACCCCGTGGGCCCTGCCACCTCACCTATCCTGGCAGATGGACCGTCTGGGTTCCAGGCCCCTGCCATTTTGCCCATCTCTGAGAACACTGTAAAGCTGTTGGAGTGCCCTGCTCCGGCAGTGCAAGTATTAAGTACAGTGCCATTGGCTCTGTCCCCAGGGTCATCTTCGTCAGGGCCCTTAGCTAGCTCTCCCAGTGTGTCGTCCCTTTCTGAGCAGAAAACCAGTTCTTCCTCCCCGTTGTCCTCTCCTTCCAAGTCTCCTGTCCTCTCATCCAGTGCCTCATCCTCCACCCTTTCCAGCGCAAAACCCTTCATGAGCCTAGTAAAGTCCCTGTCGACTGAGGTGGAGCCAAAAGAATCCTCACACCCCCCAAGGCACAGGCACTTGATGAAGACATTAGTCAAGTCTCTGTCCACGGACACTTCCAGGCAGGAGTCGGAATCTGTGTCCTATAAGCCCCCCGACTCCAAATTGAACTTACACCTGTTCAAGCAGTTCACGCAGCCGCGAAACACAGGTGGAGACTCCAAAACTGCACCTTCTTCCCCGCTGACTTCTCCTTCTGATACTCGCTCCTTTTTTAAAGTGCCCGAAATGGAGGCGAAAATTGAAGACACTAAACGACGCCTTTCAGAAGTCATATATGAGCCTTTTCAGCTCCTTAGTAAAATTATAGGGGAAGAAAGTGGCAGCCATAGGCCCAAAGCCTTATCTTCAAGTGCTTCAGAACTCTCCAATCTGTCCAGCTTGAACGGGCACTTGGAAAGCAATAACAACTACAGCATCAAGGAGGAGGAATGTGACTCTGAGGGGGACTGTTACAGCAGTGACTCCAATGTCCCCAGGAGCGACCTTCCAAAGACCACTGAAGAGCCTGCAAAAGAGGCAGAACTGCGAGTTTCCCAGACGAGCAGTCTGAAGGATTTGGGCCTGAAGACCAGCTCACTGGTTCTTGAGAAGTGTTCTTTGTCTGCCTTAGTGAGCAAAGAAGATGAGGAGTTCTGTGAACTGTACACCGAGGACTTTGACCTGGAAACAGAGGGGGAGGGGAGAGCCGATAAGCCCCCAGATGTCGCTCTGCAGCCAGTGGTGCTTGCAGACGGTGGGGTGGCTCCAGACAGTGAGGACGAGGTGGACTTGGCCACGCAGCACCCAGAATTGCCCATGAAGACACTGGGCTTCTTTATAATGTGTGTCTATGCGTACCTCATCCTCCCCCTCCCCTACTACATGAGCGGCCTCTTTCTGGGAATTGGCCTTGGATTCATGACTGCAATTTGCATGATCTGGTTTTTTACACCACCAAGTGCTCATAAATGTCACAAGTCACATAAACATCTGCAACACTGGCACACAAGATCACTGGACATCAAAGAACCTGAAATACTGAAGGTAAGCCTCTCCCGGGCCGCCAGCAGGTACACACGTGCTTTCATAGTCTTACGCTATAGCCAACCGCGCTGTTTTGGCTAATTGTTAAAGATTTTCACCCAAACAGTGTTTCAGGACACTCTTCAGACAGCCAGGACACTCATCTGGTAAATCTCACTCTGGCTCAGTTTTGCTGATGTACCAGGTAGTTTTTCAAAGATCTCCATGGCTCTAGAAAGTAGTCTCTAAACTTGCCAGGGATTTGCTACTTGTGGAGGATTTTGTTATAGCTGGGTCTTTTAGGGTTAAATATTCTTGAGACTCTGGACTCCTAGAACTGCAAGAAAAGGCAGAGAGGGAGAAAAGACAAATTAATATCCACAGGTGGTCTTTGCTGGCTGTCCTCTCTCCTGTACACAGCAGGGCATGGGCTAGAGAAAGAGATGTCACTTCTCCCCATGCATGTCAGGTGTAAGGCTCTGGGCCTTCTGTAGGTGCCTGAGACGATCCATCAGGGTACAAGATGAGTCTATCAGAACTTATATTTATATATTTGATTATTGAATTTTTTCTGCTTATTTTATGTGTTTCATTAACATACACAGTACAAAAGCAGTTGTAGCTTATATAGTTTATAAGACATGTGATGATGGGCTGGGGTTGTGGCTCAGTGGTAGAGTGCTTGCCTAGCACATGTGAGGCACTGGATTCGATCCTCGGCACTGCATAAAAACAAATAAATTAATTAAATAAAGGTATTATGTCTATCTGCAACTGAAAAAAAATATTTAAAAAAAGACATACATGTCTCTCCATATATACATTTATATGTATGTTTTTACAAATAGGATATAGAATAAAAAATGTTTAGAGTCCACTGATGTATAAAGTTGTCTAATTGTTTTGTTTGCAGTTTTACACATGAGGAGACAGTCTCTGAGAGGTGGTTATTTGTCCAAGGTTTCTTGCTATTTAATTAAGTAACAGGGGTAGGATTTGGAGCCTGGTGTGCCCTCTTGCTTTCCCCATGACACCTCTGCAGAAAGTTTGTGCCTGGACCTGCCCCAAGAAGCCCTGGCATTATAGAAGAACAAAAAGAACTCAGTTTTGGACCTTATTGATTATAGCCTTTAGTTTTTCAAGTTCCAAGCTTGTTTGATTTCCCTATTAAACTAATAGGATTTTTCCTCCACTGTATGTAAATAAGAATGCTCTAAAAGTGGCAGCACAATCTCTCTCCATTGCAAAAAAAAAAAACCCACAAGGGGAAGAACTCTTTCAGGTCCAAAATGCTATTATTTTATTTTTAAACTTCATAATCTTTTTTCCTTGCTCAAAGGAAATACATGGACATTGTTTTAAAAATACACAGAGAATTTCTTTAAAAAACATTTTTTTATCACACCCGTGAGAGAATTATTATTAATTATTTGATATGTAGTCTTAGTCGCCATCTTTTTAAAGTTCCTCATGTGTGTGGGTCTTTGATTTAATGGGATGGTGTATTAGGCAGCTGACCTTTTTTCTTTCTTCCTCATGGCAATATGTTATGAGACTGTTTCTTTTTTAAGAGAACTGGTGTTGAGGCAAGGATGTGACACCCTTAAGCTTAGTATTAATATATGAAGTGAAAGCAGAGCAAAGTGACTCATTATGTACCATGGCTCAGCTTTTTGGATAGGATGGTGCTGTGACTACCTGATTTACATGCCCACTAAGTAAGTTAGTGCCAACTTTTGCCAAGAAAAATGGTGCTTCTACTAATTCCACTGCCTAGACTGGTGTTTAGTTTAAACTGGGTTGAGCACTTACCTGTCTTGGGAAGATTTTAATCTTAATCCAGTCTTTAGATTTGATCCAATCACTGTTGTATGTCAGGGGTTTACCAACAACCACAGGATGCCATTGGAGTGGGATTTTCATGCTGTAATAATAGTTCAGGTGCTTTAATCTGATCATTGGAACAGTAAAGGCAACAACACTATGAGCTGAACATCTTCAGTGGGCTAGGCTTAGGTCATTCATTACCTTACTCAATCCTCATCACAATGCTATTCAGTTAGGGTATGTGCTCATGAAGAAATGGAGGCCCATTTAAGTTATTTATTCATGGTCACACAGTTAGTGGTTGGTGGAAACATGCAGGACTAACCTTTTCTTTTAAGGAAGGTATCTTAGTCCATATTCTGTTGTTAATCACATACTACCACAGACTGGGTAAGTTGAAAAGAGGTCTATTTTGGGTCACGGATCTGCCCTAGGGTTGAAGGGTCACATCTGATGATGATGTTCTTACTGGCAGAGTCCCAAGGCAGCACAGGGCATCACCTGGCAGGAGAGAGAGAGAGAGAGAGAGAGAGAGAGAGAGTGAGTGTGTGTGTGTGTGTGTGTGTATATGTGTATTCTCTGGTCTCTCTCCCTTTTCTTTTAAAACCATGAGTGTTCATTTGTAGGACCTCCACTACATAACCTTATCTAATCCTAATTATCTCTTAAAGGCCCCATCTCAAAATACAATGATCAGATTAGGTTTCCACCCTCTTAATATCTAATGTCTCACAATGAGGATTAAACTCCAACATGAGTTTTAGAAGGGTCAAACTATAGCAGAAGGTATTTTGCTGTGTCCAGGATAAACCCATTTGAATCTTCCTTTTACAGAACTAGTACTTTAATGTTTTCATAGAATGACACCTGTAATCCAAGCAAATTGTCTTAGGCTGTCTTGTGATTGATTTTGGATGGCTCTGATTGTTGGGAATTCTTTTTCATTCTTAGCCTTACTTATTTAAAATGGGTTCATTGCTAATAAGGCAAAGTAAAGTTTAGCCTGAATTTTTTTATTTGATGTGCAGGGCAGTTTTTAGAAACCTAGATAAACCCATTCTCTACTTAGAAGAGGGTACTACTTTAGGTTAGAAGGGAATGTTGTATGTTGCAAGCTGAGTATTTCAAATGCAGATGATCTTTGGGCTAATTAATTTTATTGAGTGGAAGATCATACTATTGGGAATCATTTTAAAAATATGTCACTTTAGCCAGGTTTGGTGGTGCAGGCCTATAATCCCAGTAGCTTGGGAGTCTGAGGCAGAAGGATCACAAGTTCAAAGCTAGCCTCAGCAAAAGCAAAGCACTAAGCAACTCAGGGAGACCCTGACTCTAAATTAAAAAAAAAAAAAAAATAGAGCTAGGGATGTGGCTGAATGGTAGAGTGCCCCTGAGTTCAATCCCAGGTGCCCAAAAAACAACAACAAAAAAAAACATTTAGTAGTGTTAATATTAAATTTAGGACCCAAATGTTCTGATTAGAAAAGGAAAGTATATTGGAATCTAACTTTAACCATCTATTTTCTTCTCTTGTATTTTCTCCCTGGGCCTGTATGAATTAGGATAATACTAGTTATTGTAAAACACTACAAGTTTATTTCATGCCTTCATTATAGATGTTTCAGGTAGGTTGGTAGCCTCCTGAGTGTGTTGAGTCAGGGGCCTAGGCCATGTGCATCTGCTCATCACCAAGTCCTCAGCACCTGCTGTGTGTTGGGCATGTGATAAGTCATTGTTGGGTGAGTGGGTGGGTCCACAGATGATGAAAATCTAGTCGGTGACTTGGTATTGACCATATCATCTCCTGATGAAATTGCTTTTTAAAAGGAATCCCTTATGTCTGCTAAAATAACAACAACATACTAGTTTTGGTTGACAGGAATGATTATTTTTTGCTGGGAGGGCATGGTTACTGGAGATTGAAACCAGGGGTTCTTTATCTCTGAGCTATGTTGTTGTTTAGAAACCATTAGCAATTAAATCAGCTGTCTCCTGCAGTCTGTGCTCTCTCCTGCAATGCTGCCCGCCTGGATTTTGAGAGTTCTGGGAATTGAACCCAGGCTGCCACATGCCAGGCAAGCAGTCCACCACTGAGCCCCACCCCCAGCCCTGCCCTCCTGCATTTTAAAGAGAGTAGAATGGTGGGTGCTGGGGGAGGATTAGAGAAATGGGCATGGTGGTGAACTCTGGGTTTTCACTCTGCCCCTAGGTTTGTGGCTGTGAAGTGATGAGGAAATAGGCCTCAGTTTCTTTGTAATACAGGTCTGTTGCTGTGATTGGTTGTGGTTTATCCCTGCCAAAACTCATGTTGACATTTAATTCCCTGTGTAATAGTGTTGAGAAGTGGTGGTCCTTTAAGAGAAGGTGCCACCCTTGTGGAAGGAGTAATATTGTTCTGTAAAAGATTAGTTATCCTGAGAGTGGATCATTACAAAGCCAGCTAGGCACCTGCCCTTTTTCTCTCTCACACACATTTTGCTCTTGCTCATGCCCCGGCCTCCCCCTTTCCTTACCCCCTACATGGAACAGCACGTGGCCCTACCAGAAGCCGAGCAGAGGCTGCAGCATGCTCTTGGACCTCTAGAGTGCTGATCTGTCAATTTCTTTCCTTTAAAAATTACCCAGACTTGAATATTTTGTTATAGCAACAGAAAGCAGACTGAAGACATCTTTGAACCTGTTTTTGGAATGAGTCAAAAGAGCTACTTTTCGATTTTTTTTTTTTTTTTTTGTAATGCTGGGGACTGAACCCATGGCCTCATACACACTAAGCAAGCATTGGTTTGAAATATTTTTGTGCATTGGATCCTATTGAGTTTTGTAGAGAAAATGATAATGCAGTTCTGGAGGGCAGGAATGAAAACCTTCAAATAAGCAAAACAAACCCTCCCTGATACTAGAGGCTCTAAAACTTGCTGTTGACTAAACTCCCTAATACAGAGGCGCAGACCCTTACAGTGATCCTGCATGCTTCATGCCCTCAGTAGACTCCATCTGTGAGCCATGAGCCTGTGGAGCAGGGACCAGGTTGCTCAAAGTCTATTTTGGGAGACCACATGTTTTTAAACCTCTGTTCTCATTGAGAGGTCCAGGAGGGGCTTGCAGCCTGAACAGAACTAAGAGCCTAGATCCTTTATTGGTCCCCAAAACAATGCAAGGAGCAGTTTTTCTTCTCTGTGACTTAACATGAGGACAAGGAGGGGAAAAGTAAAGTTTTTCTTTACCTTATCAGGACAGTTTTCATATCTGGTTTACACTGCTGATTTGTATTTAAACATGGTGCTGTAGCAGTGATGGATATGTGCGACAACACGCCAAAAAAAGATTAATTTGCAGCTAAGAAGTGGCTATTCTCAAAGGCTGGTGACTTCTGAGCCCACACTGTACTCTACCATCTCCCAAGCCAAGCACAGCTGATCAGAAGATACTGCTCTGGAACGTATGCAAGAAGGGCCTCCATGTGGCTAAAGAGCTGTCAGTATCCAAGAAGAACCTCAGGACCATCTCCAACGCCTAAGTGGCTGAGGCGCCTGGAATTTGCCATCCTTCTGCCTCAGCCTCCTGAGCTGTTGGTATTACAGGTGTGCCCACTGTGCCCAGTGCCCACTCGTTCTCCCCACCTCCTTCCACTGTTAGGATTTATTTATTTACATTTTTTTATTTGTCCTTTTAGATATGCATGACAGTAGAGTATATTTTAACATACATACATGGAGTATAACTTATTCTGATTAGGATTCCATTCTTGTGATGGTTATACATGATGTGGAGTTACACTGGTCATGTATTCATATATGAACATATGAAGGTTAAGTCTGATTCATTCTACTGTCTTTCCTATTCTCATCCTTCCTACCTTCCCTTCATTCCCCATGTCTAATCTTGAACTTCTTTTCTTCCCTTACCCCCCTTATTGTTTGTTGATATTTGTATATCAGAACATTCAACCTTTGGTTTCTTGGGATTGGCTTATTTCACTTTGCATGATATTCTCCAGATCCATCTATTTACCAGCAGATGCCATAAAGTCATTCTTTTTTATGGTGGAGTAATATTCCATTGTGTGTATATACCACATTTTCTTTATCATTCGTCTGTTGAAGAGTACCTAGGTTGGTTCCATAGCATAGCCATTGTGAATTGAGCTGCTGTAAACATTGATGTGGCTGCATCACTGTTGTAGCCTCATTTTATGTCC
The DNA here is from genome assembly GCF_021218885.2 of Marmota monax. Taxonomy (NCBI): domain Eukaryota; kingdom Metazoa; phylum Chordata; class Mammalia; order Rodentia; family Sciuridae; genus Marmota; species Marmota monax. Next base: position 1,066,333 of record NW_026695045.1, read on the forward strand.
ATTGGGTGTATGCCAAGAGTGGGATAACTGGGTCAAATGGTGGTTCCATTCCAGGTTTTCTGAGGAATCTCCACACTGCCTTCCAGAGTGGTTGCACCAATTTGCAGGCCCAACCAGCACCGTATGAGTGAACTTTTTTTCCCACATCCTCATTAACATTTATCATTACTTGCTTCACAGTAAAGGAAACAATCAAAAGTGTGAAGAGAGAGCCTATAGAATGGGAGAAAATCTTTGCTACCTGCACCTCAGATAGAGTATTAATCTCCAGAATATATAAAAAAAACTCACAAAACATAACACCAAAAAAAAAAAAAAAAAACACCCATTCAATAAATGGGCAGAGGAACTGAACAGCCAATTCACAGAAGAAATATAATCAGTCAACAGATATATGAAAAAGGTTCAATATCTTTATTAAAGAAATGCACATTAAAACTATACTGAGATTCCATCTCACTATAGTTAGAATGACAATTATCAAGAATACACGTAATGATAAATGTCCACCTGTTTGTTCTTAATGTGTGGGGAGGTCATGGTCAATGTGAAGAAGCACAGGAGAGCTGAGTGTGGTGGTACATACCTGGAATCCCAGCAGTTCAAGAGGCTGAGGCAGGAGGATCACAGGTTCTAGGCCAGCCTCACCAACTTAATGAGGCCCTAAGCAAGTTAGTGAGACCCTGTCTCAAAAAAAAATAAAAAGGGTTGGGGATGTGACTCAGTAGTAAGCAACCGCAGGTTCAATCCCCAGTCTCCCGCCCCCACTTAATGTATGGTTTTTATAAATATAGCTATGTCCCCCTCTCCTCCCCCCCAAAAAAAAAACAGCCTGGGAGAAAGGTTGCCTTGGGCATCCAGCTCAAGTGAGGAGTGATTGCCTGGAAGCAAGGCAGCCACTGGAGCCTTAGGAGAAGCTAATGGGACTTAGAACCTGGCATGCTGGGTCAGGTAGCAAAATGCAGGGCCACCATAGTGACAGCCCTGGCATGATAAATCTCTGGAGTTCTTTTTTGGGTGACTGACTATATGTCCTGAGCTGGAGACCCTTGGAAAGAATGGGTTGGGCCTGGGAGAATGAGGCATTTAGAGTCAGCATATTGTACTCGGGATGTTTGCCACACATTCTTAATTGGATTGGATGGTTCGTCTTCAAAAATGTACTTGTCACTTGGCCAGGAGTATATTTCATTCAGTGCCTCTGTACACCAACCTTTCTATGTTTGTAACAAAACACTTCCTGAAGATTTCGTAAGGTTCTTGGATTTATGTTTGAGGTGTGACTCAGATGCAGTTTTGAATTATATTCATGAGCAGGTTCTTTATCTTAGACTTATAAATCAACAGCAGAATATAGCAATAGGCTATCAGTTTCCAGAATGATAATCTGTTTCTGTTTTTAAAATATGGCCTAGAACATTCACTAGAATTATTTTCACACCATTGCAGAGACTAGTAGAAGTGAATTTTAGAGAGCCATTTTATTTTCTTTAGATCAGTTAGATATTTATTACAAGAAGCACAGATTTTTCACAGTAATTAGGTTCAATGGATATAGGCTTTGGTTTTGATATATAGAAGAGTAATTTTGTAGGGAGGACATTTGAGAAGAAATTCTAGCTTGTAAATTTAATCTCAATTTTATGAAGTTTTTCTTCTTCTTTTTTTAATAAACTAGAGTGAACAAATTGTTAGGAGAAAATAGCCTCATTATGTACAGCCAAGATAGACTTGGTTGCTTTCTGTTGGTATCTTATAACCCTCAGTGTAAGTAAAAGAAATATAAAATTACTTCTTTCTTTTGTATACTTAAATGAAAACGTTCTGCCTTCATAATGAGTCACGTGAGTTTTTTTTAATACCTTTATTTTATTTATTTATTTGTATGTGGTGCTGAGGATCAAACCCAGTGCCTCACACATACTAGGCAAGCGCTCTTCACTGCGCTATAACCCCAGCCCTCACTTGAGTTTTTAATGTATGGCTTTTATAAACATAGCTATTTCCTAGTGTACCTTTTTGCTAGAAAATTTATCAGGGAAGATGGCTTCAGTGCAGGTGGCCCTCACTTACAAGCAAGTAGGTATCTCATGGTGGTCCCCTCTTCCCCCATTTTTCCAATTTCCATCCAACTCATAAACTTATGATGTGGCTGAATTGTTATTCTGGTTCATCTATGCATGAGAACAGTTTATAGCATCTCAAAAACGTATCCTGAATTCTGAGTTGGTATTCCAGGACCATCTCTGGTTTTGTTCCATGTGTCATCAATGGAGTGAGGAAAGAGATTGTGGGTCTAAGATTTTTCAAATCATAGTTTTTTGGAAGAAAAAGATATTAACTATGGAAAAAATGCTAGATGTCTTTTCACCCCCAAGTTTATGTTTAATATATAAAGAAGGAACAAAATACCTTAAAGACTATTCTTATTGAATAGTAATTAATCTTTAGAAAGAGGCTTGCCATTGACCTGGCACTGTGGTACATGACTGTAATCCCAGTTATTTGGAGGCTGAAGCAGGGGGATTGTAAGTTCAAGGCCAGTCTGGGCACCTTGGTTTGAGACCTTGTCTCTAAAAAAGGGCTGAGGATGTAAACTCAGTGGCAGAGTTCCTCTGGGTTTAATTCCCAGTACTGCCAATAAAAGAAAAAGGTTTTTCTAAAACGAGTATGTAAACAAGATGGCCCCAGGTGTGTGTTTTTGTGTTGGTGCCCACACCACTATTATTACTCATTGTTTTATTCTGATGCTTCTTTCTTTCAGTGGTGTCCAAATGAGTTCCAACAAGACTCTATCAGTAAGAAAATATTAAAAGTTTATTTTATTTTTGTTTTTTCTGGCTAAGAAATGAAATAAGCCTTGTGATATTTAACATACAGATGATTATATATTGACCTTTGTCCAAAAGCCTTGGAAATTATTAATAAGACTATTTGAAATAATGAATTTACATCTGTTATCATTAACAGTGAGCCTCACCCTTAGCATATATATTGTACCTTAAGATGTCAGTTAAAAGCTGGGTGTGGTAGCACACACCTGTAATCTCAGCAGCTTAGAAGACTAAGGCAGGAAGATTGTAAGTTAAAGTGAGCCTCAGCAACTTAGTGAGACCCTAAGTAACTCAGTGAGACCTTGTCTCAAAATAAAATACAAAAAAAAAAAAAAAAAAAAAAGCGCTGGGGATGTGGCTCAGTGATTAAGCACCCTATGTTCAATCCCCAGTTTAAAAAAAAAAAAGTCAGTTAAAGATAGTTTGAAAGTATCATAATGGAAAAACTAAAAATTAGCAAAATTTCTAATTACTTCATCTTTTACTCTATTTTCATTTTATAAAAGTTGTACTAAGGGCTGCAGTTGTGGCTCAGTGGTATAGTGCTTGCGTAACATGTGTGAGGCAGTAGGTTAGATCCTCAGTACCACATAAAAATGAATGAATAAATAAAATAAAGGTATAAAAATGTAATAACATTAAATTTTTTAAAGCTGTATTAAAACATGATTTTAAGTAAAGGTACATATTGTTGGTACATATTAACAAATTTATTTGATGAGATGTGTGATCTGGAAAGATTGGAGACTACTATTTTATTTTCTTACTGATCTATTCTAATTTCAAAACTTACTACTATGATTATCATGTATTAACATAAATAAGACTTTGGTTATTGCAGTGGTTCATCTGAGATTACTTTCTTTGGCCACATAATTAACTGCTTTTTATTTCCTACTTTGTTGCAGTCTGTTAATGCATTAGAATTAAAAACTCACCTGACTTTGAGAGGTGCCCCCTGGAGGATAGGGAGAGCTGGGATAAAGGCCCTTTTCCCAGAGCCTGTGGCTTTAGCCCTGACACTTATGATTTTAGTGACATATTTGTGAAGGTGACCTTGAAATAGGCAGTTGGAAGATGTGAATGGCATCGAAGCTGGCACTTTCTTCCCTTAATTATTTTTTGCTTTTAATATTGTCTGTTATATTTTTGAGTAGCAGATAGCCATCATTCCTTGTATGAATTCTATATATCTAAAGGTTGCTTGTCTTTCATAGATAAAGTTAAATTTGTATCTAAGATTCTATAATGATTATTAGGTTGTTTCTTACCTAATCTCAAACTCAATAGTCTGTGATGTTATGTTTTATTGCTGTTGTTGTTTGTTTGTCGGAACAAGGTAAAGCCCAGAGGCACTTTACCACTGAACCACATCCCTAGCCCTCTTTATTTTTTATTTTGAGACAAAGTCTCCCTAAGTTGCTTGAGACCTCATTAAGTTTCTGAGGCTGGCCTTGAACTGAATCTGCCTCAGCCTCTCGAATCACTGGGATCACAGACATGCACCACCACACTTGGCTCTGATGCTGTTTTTAACTGATAATTCTAGTGTTCAAGCATTAATAGGAAGTAAGCCTGGTAAAGAGGAACTCCTGCTTTTGTTTTAGTTTGGGGAACAAAAGAATAATCACCTTTTCATGTGCTTCAGAGGTGGTTCTTAGTAGCAGTGGTCTCAATCTAGGATTTGCTTCTTCCCTGGTAGACTCAAAGAAGGAATGAACCAGGATCTGGGTGATGGGCAAGTGCATAGGCCAGTGCAGCCATAGTGAAAACACACTGTGTAGTGGTGTCAGCTCAGGCTCCCTGTGCACTGGAGGCAGAGGAATTCCCTTCGCTTCCTTAGGCCAGAGGGCTGGCACTTTTCTCAGCTCAGCATTAATCTGCATAAGAGAGCATTGGCCTTGAACTCCTCTTTGGCACCATAAACTCAAAGTGAGCACAATAGTAGTTCTTCCAGACTTTATTATTTTGCAAAAGGTTAATTGTAGCTTTTAATCTCTCCAAGTATTAAAAGGGCCCGTTATAGATTGTGGTTTGTACTTGGCCAAACTTGGCATCTAAATCCAGTAGGGAATTGAAGAGAAACCCCTGACCTTTTACAAACACCATCACAGGACCAGTCTGTGGGCCAGACTGCTGCAGCCTGCTGACTGGGTCATTGTCCCCAGTGGCAGGCACTGTCTCCATTTTAATAATCTCAGCTTCAGAAAGAAATGAGTCTCATCTGGGAAGTTTTAGTGTGGGTTGAGGGCATTTCATTTTTGTTTTTGTTTTTTCCAGTTGAGCTCTTGAAACAGAATGGGGTCCTAGTTGTCTACCACATCTGTCCATTCCAGTGCTTCATACCAAAATAAAGTCGCAGAAACACCTCACTTGGTGAGAATTTTAGAACAGGTGAGCAGTGGACAGTGGGCACTGTGTGGGGAGCAGAGTAAAGGCCATGGGGTTGCCGTCTGCCCTCAAGACTGGATTTGACTGCTGAAGTCTAGAAATTCCACGTGCAGCTTAATCCAGGGAGTTATTCAAGTCCCAGGAAAAAACTTGGCTGGTTGATGGTATGAAAAGATGATTAGGTTTGCACTAGGAAATCGCTTTCTGCAAGGGCAGCCTGGGTCAGATGACTAGGGGGGCACCTTAGGGACAGAATCCAGGAGGGCTGGAGGAGAGTCATACTGGCCAGCCTCTTGTCCTGAGACTCCAAAGACTAATCTGCACTCTGACTACCTGTCTGGTGTGTGTCAGGTTAAGTAGCCCCTGTGATTCTCTCAGGGTTTCCTGTCAACATTTGTAATGTTCTGAGAAAAGCCTTGGGTAGGAGGCTGCAACCCCTCTCTTCTCCAGATAAGAAAGAACTGATTTAAATTCTTTTCTGAAAAGCTTCAACCCTTACTCAAGATTCTTTCTTGCTCTATACAACTTTGTGCAGTTTTACCTTGGTTTTTCTCTTTGAGAACAGTGATAAGTCTTCTCCTTCCAAGTTACTGCCTGGCATGTTCCTTTGTGTGTCTCCAGTTACGCAGCCTGCTCTCCAAATACAGGCTGCAGGGGCACGCCAGCCTGCCCTGCTTACCTGTGATTGCCAGGGATTTCATGTACTCCTCACACCCACCGTCTGAATTTCGCTTCATTCATGTGGTCAATCAGTAAACGTTTGTTACTACACGGGTTGATAAACTGATCCCTGTTCTGTGGAGTTTGTAACTCAGTTCACTAAACCAGGCAGTTAACAGGTACAGTGACAGGAGCAGAGTAACAGAGAAGGTAGCTTTCTGGGAGTAGTACTGCCTTTTCCTTGACCTGAGGGGTGCCTGGGCACTAGCATACTGTGAGCTGGGGTAGGGGTCGGTGTTATACATGGATCCCAGGTAGGAGCCCACGACTCAGAGTTAGGGAGACTTGGTTCAAGTCCCAGATGTGCCACTCTCTAGACCTTGGGAGTCACATCCCTTCCCCTCTTACCCTTTTCTCACTTGTGAAGTTGTAGGGAATTAGCAGAAGAAATAATGCACCTGAGATACCTGGAGATACAGTGTGTGCTTCAATGCTAGCTACTATAAAGTGCTAAATATTAGCACTTTAAAAAGCATAGACTTAAAATTTGTTCATATTTGGTATTTAAATTATTCCTCAAAAAGTACTGTCAATATGCAGAAAAATGATTGTGGCTTAGGCATAGAATAAGGTAGGGATGAGGGAGGCATACAGTAAGCCATGCTGGACCCTTTTACAGGGGGAGAAACTGGGGGTCCAAGGGCTAAGCATCACCCAACCTATTGGCAAGTGGTGAAAGCAGGACTGGGACCCAAGATGCTTTGCAGTTCTGCTAAGGTGTATGGTTGGTGTCAGTACCTGTGTTTTGACCAACAGTCTTTTATGTCATCAAATAGGAGCAGGATAGGGTCTCACTTAAACTAACACATGATTATTCACAACTGAATGTGCAACTGAAATCTTGATTCATGGGTGGCTGTGTGTGTATGTGTGTGTGTGTGAATGATTGAGTTTAGCCTTGAGTAGATCTTTAGCAAAAAGAAAGAAACATGGTAGTTCAGGTTCTGGAAGGAGAAAATCTCAAGTTGAAAGGGAAGGAGAAACCACAGCAGCTGGGGAATCTGAGAAGATAGGTAGGAAGAGAAGGGCCAGCCAAGCTCCTCCTAGAAGAAGGAAGCACCTGGGGACTCTCCCAAGGGCAGGATTCTCCTAGGCCTGCCTCTGGCTTCTCATCTCTGTCACCCTGGTGCTCCAGGTAGGGTTTTGTGATTCAGACTATGCAGGTAGGGGGCCCAAACACTGTTCTCTCCTTCATATTCCTCTGAGTCAGGTTATTCTAGAATTTCTGGAATTGGGTGAGGGGTAGAAGGTGACCTGTGTCTGTCAGAGTTGTCAGCAAAGAAAGGTAACTGCTTACTTATCTCAGAGTGCCCTGGAGAGGACACACGCTGGCAGGGCCAGCTCTCCAGGCTTGGGGGTGGAGCACCCAACCTTCTGGCCAAAAACCAGATCCCCAAAGCACTGTGGGAAAAGGTTGCCCTTGTTAAACCAGATACTTGGATTTTTTTTTTTTTTTTTTAACTAGGATTTTCTTAAGGACAGTAATTGACCCAAAACTTGTTATGGCAGAATAATGGCTCATCGCCTGAGTGTGTCTGTCCTGTAAAAAGATGAGCTGGTGCTGCTTATGTCCCAATGCATGTGTCTGTGTGTCTTGCTTTCTAAATCTGAAAATCTAAGGAATAAACTGAAAACTTGACCTCAGTTTGTCCGTAAATTGAGTATTTTTTTAATATTTATTTTTTAGTTGTAGTTGGACACAATACCTTTATTTTTATTTATTTATTTATTTATGTGGTGTTGAGGATCAAACCCAGGGCCTCACATGTGCTAGGCGAATGCTCTACTGCTGAGCCACAACCCCAGCCCCAAATTGAGTATTTTTTAATGTTACTATAGAATTTTAATGTTAGAACTCTAAGAGTTTAAAAGCTTAAGTTTTTTTTTAAACCTAGATTTTTAAAAAATTCTTATTCCTATGTTTTTAATATGGCAGGTAGTTTTGTTTGTTTGTTTTTAAAGGGTTTTGAATCTCTACAACAGACGTTTCATCTGGAAATGAGATGACATTCTGTAATTTAATTATTCAAAACACCTGGTAAAACAGCATGAAACTGCCATTACTGAGTTTGAGGCCTCTTGTGATAAAGACTATGTGTATTGGAAGCATTAGAAAGAAGTTGGAGGAGGGGACTGGGGCTTTAGCTCAGTTGGTGGGGTTCTTGCCTCGCATGCCCAAAGCCCTGGGTTCAATCCCCAGTACCGCCAAAAAAAAAAAAAAAAAAAAGTTGGAGGATTTTGCCGGTTCTGCTGTGCCAGTTGTCTAAGGGCCCTCTACTATCTCATACAGAAACCTCCCACCACATGTGGCCATAGTGCCCTTTAAGAGTAGTTAGCTGGAACCAGATGTGCTGGAAGTATAAAGTGCACACTGGGTTTTGAAGGCTTAGAGTAAAACAAAGAATGTAAAATATCATCCATTTTTTTATATTGATTACATGGTGAAATAATATTTTGGATGTATTGGGTTGAATCGAACACATGGCTAAAATGAATTTGACCTGCTTATTTTTTCATTTTTAAAGACTATCAGGCAATTTAAAATAACACATTTTCATGCCTCACATTAATGGCTCACATTATATTCTCATTGGCCAGTACCTTCCTGGGTAATTCTGCATTTTCTGACTTAGCCAGGAAAGACAAAATGAAAACAATTGAAGAGAAACCACCTTTTATTCCTAATTTGCTCTTATTCATAAATCAGATAATTAACCAGTCCAATCTCAGGAATTTCAAAAGGCAGAATCTTCCACAGCTTACATTACTCTGAATCGGTCTTTATCTGAGAATCACATCACAATATAATGACTGTTTTTTTTTTCCCCCTCCTTCTTCTTCTTCAACCCCTCCAGTCTGATGGATGGTAACTATAATTTTAGGGATTTTGTCCAAAATGCCAGTACTTTGTTCATTCCATTGCCTCTTTTCCTTATCTTTGTTCATTCCATTGGCTCTTTTCCTTATCTTTGTAATATTATGTTACTGAAAATTAATGAAAAATATTTTATCTGGCAATATTGTTGCAGTAATGCTTGTCCTATATCAAATTATGATGCTTTTAATTCAAAATAGACATTAAATAAATGCTGAGCACCTCAGCAAAGGTGTTCTGGTGGAACATAAAGCTATTGTACGCACTTCGTACCTCAGGTTGCCTCTACTATAACCAGGCCATGCACACTCAACACACAGTGACTCAAGAATAATCCAGAAGGGACTCTGGTCAAATGGCTAGCAAGCTGCTGTTTAGTCCAGTCGTCATTCCCTGACCCTGAGAGGTTCTCAGGCATCCGCTCCTCCTTCCCTTGCTGCATGGATTCTTTTAGGATTCAGTTGCTCTGCAAATGGATAGTCTGGCCTTGGGTATAGGGACCTGAGGCAGCCCAGAAAAATCAGATCTGCTTCAAAGCTCTTGATTAAGTTGGCTTTATAACTTTAGCCCTAGGAAACCTTTATGTAAGACAGTATTTTCTGTGTAAAGAGGTGTTTAGTCAAAATAGTTGTGTTTAAGAGGATGAATACATTTGGAGAAAACTCCACCCAAGAGCAGAATGATATTTTTTTCAAGTGCGCACAGACCTGTCACCAAAATAGACCATCTCTGGGACATAAAGTAAACCTTAACAAAATTTAAACATTGATATTATATAGAGGATGTTCTCTGACCCTATGGTAATTAGGCTAGAAATCAATAACAGAAAGATAACTGGATATTTCTCATATTGGAAATTAAACAACTTAAATGAAATTTCAGCTTAAGCATTGCTTAGAAGGAGATTAATAACATTAAAAGTTTATATTAGAAAAGAAGAAGCATTTAACAAAAGCACGAATTCATGATTTAAAACCTTTCTACAGCTGGGTACGGTGGCACACAGCCTCAGCAATGGTGAGGTGCTAAGCAACTCAGTGAGACCCTGTCTCTAAATACAATAAAAAATAGGGTTGGGGATGTGGCTCAGTGGTTGAGTGCCTCTGAGTTCAATCCCTGGTACAAAAACAAACAAACAAAACAAAAAAACACCTTTCTACAAAGAAAACCTGAGGCCAAGATGGCTTCATTGGCATAATCTAACAAACCCTTAAGGAAGAAGTAATATTAATTCTATACAAACTCTTCTGGAAAATAGAGAAGAGGGAACACTTCCTAGTTCATTTAATGAGGCTTACTACTGTGGATCCCAAAAGAGGGTCTTCCCCACAGACTCTACAGACATTGAAAGGGTCAGAGGGAAGTACTACAAACAACACAAACTATCTTAGAGTTTACTCCAGAAGGAATATGTAGCCTGAATAGCCCATTAGGAATTCAAGAAATTGGTTTAAAATCCTTCTACAAAGAAAACTCTAGGCCGGATGACTTCATTGGCAAATTCTACCAAATCTTTAAGGAAGAAATAATAATTCTTCACACGATCTTCCAGAAAATACCAAAAGATATTACATGAAAATAATAGATCACTTACCTTCATGATCTTAAAGGACAAATGAACAAAATATCAACAAGTCAAATCCAGCAGTGTATCCAGCAACACCAGGGCTGGGTGTTGCTCAGTAGTAGAGCACTTGCACAGCATGGGCAAGGCCCCGCTTAAAGCCTCAGCACTGTTTACAAAAGAAGAAGAAGAAGAAGAATCATAATGTTATACTGGTAACCTGACTTCTCAGAATAAAAAGCCTTAATTTTGTACTGTTCCTGGTTTCTATCATGTCAAAATTCCTACCCCAGTCAGGTAAAAGCTACCTGAAGTCACTGAGCATGAAGTCGGGAAGTGTCTAGGGTCAGCTCTCATGAACTTCTTCACATCGTGACCAATGCATGACTAGTCCTGAAAATGTAAGACTGAGACAGCATTTAAAAGTCAGTGGAGGGCTGTGGTTGTGACTCGGTGGCAGAGCACTTGCCTAGCACATGTGAGACACTGGGTTCCATCCTCAGCACCACAAAAATAAACAAACAAAAAAGAGCTGGGGATGTACCTTGGAGGTAACACACCCTGTGGTTCAGTCCCCAGGACCAAAAAAAGGTCCAGCTGGGTGAGAGGGTCGGATTACTAATCCCAAAGGAGGTCTGGCAGAGAAACTTGTTCAATTACATGAACAAAACTTTTTAGTTTCCAGATTTGCTTGTCAACTTCAAAAAAATAAAAAGAAAACCTTTTATTTAGATAATGGGCATTGCTATTCTTCCCCCAGATCAATTTTTTGGATTATCAAAACCATACCCAATTACTCCTCAGCACCAATTAGCCTTCCAGCTAGCAGTATCTTAGCAATGTCTAGTCTAAATTGACACCTGCATCATAAGTCAAGCTTGGTTTCAGTGAGCTGAGTTCCACAGTGTTCATAATGTTCACACAGAACCCAATGAGTGTTTGCTCTGCTTTACTAATGCAAGTTTTTCTCCACCAGGGATGGATGAATGAGATTTGCAACTATGATCCAGAAACTTACCATGCAACTCTGACACATTCTGTCTTTGTTCGACTTGAGGGTGGAACCTTAAGACTTTCAAAGCCCAATAAAAACATATCTAGGAGGGCGAGCTACAATGAAACAAAGCCAGAGGTCACCTACATCAGCCAGAAAATCTTCGACCTCTCAGACAGCAAGGTAAGCCCAAGTGATTTGGGAAGTAGAGTGAATGAAAAGCATCTGGAATCATGATTGCTTTACTGTATTTTTCCCCTAGAAAGGTTTTATTTTTGTTTTTTGTTGTATAAGGACTAGTCTACTTTATGACAGTACCTCTCAGATTTTAATCCATATATAAATCACCTGGGCATCTTTGAAAATATAGATTCTGATTCAGCAACTTTGGGCAGGGCCTGAGAGTCTGCAGTTTTATGAGCTCCCAGGTGATACTCATGCTGCAGGTCCATGGACCACACCTTGAGAAGCAAGGACATCCTGCACTCAGAATTCTGACTTGAAAAGCTAATTTTTAGCTGAGCATCATGGTGCATATCTGTAATCCCAGCTGTTCAAGAGGCTGAGGCAGGAGGTTTGGGAGTTCAAGGCCAGCCTAGGCAATTTAGGAAGACCCTGTCTCAAAACAAATGCCAAAGGCTCAGGATGTAGCTTAGTAGTAGAGTACTTGCTGGCTGGCATGCGAGAACCTGGGTTTGATCCCCAGAGCTTTAAAAAATAATAATAATAATTCAGTCAAGTAAAAACCTCTGTGTGGTAGTACAAGGGTACTAGCAGTGAATGAAAGTTCTGTAGAATGTGCACATTGTGCATTGTGGATGGGCAAAATAACTATATTTTGATAAAATATATTCTGCTGTGAGAAATGTAAATTGTTACTCCAGAAGCCATATTTTCTATTCTTATAACTCATCTGAATGATCTTTAAGTTTCCCCAAAGTGACAAAAGTACTGAATGTGGTTTTTATATGTTTATTCTTGAATTGATACACAACATTGACTTGAGCTTTTCATATAGATTGATTTATTCTTTTTTCCCACCTTAGATTTCACACATGGTTATTAAAGTTGATTGATATCCAGACTTGGTTGATGATAACCAGCTTAACATTATTTACTTCTGCTGCCTGAAAATTGTAGATATTTGTGCCTCTTGGGGAGTAACAAGTTATTTCTAAAAATTTATTCCAGTTTCTATAGTCATGTTGTAGACAGGTAGTTAAAAGTATTTCACATTCATTTTAGTCAAAAATTCTACAAGTCTTGCATTTTTTGCTGTGTATGATATTAATGCATAGTGTAGCCACTCTTTAGTATATAAATCATCATTTCCCTTTCTCTCTAGATTTATCTTGTACCTAAAAGTTTGGCTCGCAAACGAATCTGGAATAAAAAGTACCCCATTTGTATTGAGCTTGGTCGGCAAGATGACTTTATGTCTAAGACTCACACAGATAAGGAAACTTCCGAAGAGAAACCACCAGCTGAGAGAGAAGACCCTAAGGGAAGTGAGGACATTAAGAAGCCACCCCACCCTCAAGAGGGAACAAAATCTGGCCAGCGAGATCAGATACTATATCTGTTTGGAAGAACTGGCCGAGAAAAAGAGGAGTGGTTTAGGAGATTTATTCTGGCATCTAAGCTGAAGTCCGACCTCAAGAAGCCATCCAGTGTCTCTGGAAATAAACAAGGTAATGCATTTGTGCTAAGTGCACTTGCAATTTTAAAGGGCCTATAGGGAGGTTGGGAAAGATTACCCAGGCAGGAAGGAACAAGCCTAGCCTGAATTGATTACTCTTTGCCACCTAAAATGTGTCCTCAAGACTCATGTGCCTTTTAAACTGATCACTACAACCCTTTGTGCCTAGTTGTTTCACCAGCAATAGGTGTCTTTGCAGATGTATGTGGTTAGCCTTTGGTAGGTATCGGGGATTTTATTTCTTATGTACATATTGTTATGTTCTGAGAGAATCAGCAATAGGAAACACTAGTTATAATAAAGCAGATGAGGGGCTGGGGTTGTGGCTCAGTGGTAGAGCGCTAACCTAGCATGTGTGAGGCCCTGGGTTCCATCCTCAGCACCACATAAAAATAATAAAGGTATTGTGTCCAACTACAACTAAAAAATAAATATTAGAAAAAGAAAGCAAGCAGGTGACGAGTGGGGGTATAGCTTAGTAGAAGAGCATGCACTTTGCATGCATAAAGCCCTGGTTTTCATTCCCCAGCACACAACACACAAAACAAAACAAAAAACCAGGTAAGACTAGCTGGTTCTCTTAAACTCCTAATCCTCAACCTGTGCTCCAAGCCTATGGTCACCATAGAAACGCAGAATCTGTGGCACCTGCTGGTCATTCAAACAGGTAACTACAAACTACCTCTCTGTTAAGCTCTGGCTGGGCCAGGTACTGCAGGAGACAAAACCAGCCAACAGCAGCGTGTTCGTCTGTCCTTGCTCATTAGATAGACTAAACTGGTTTGTATGAGTCTGATGTTTTCAAAGTACTCTGCTAACATTAACATGGTACAATCAGTAATTGTGGAATATTAGAAAGAATAAAACCAGAGCTTTCTTAGTTGGAGTAGGGCTAGGTTGGAGCCACTCGAGACTTTCCCTGACAAGGATTTGTGTTGATCAGGGAATATGCGGCTCATGTGGGTCTCAAACATGGCTTCACGTTGCTTTGCTTTCTGGGAGCCTACCTTGGCCCTTACCCAACACATTTGCTTTAACACTAGCTTCTACCTAGACCCAGAGGAGCTAAGATCCCAAAAGTCCCTTGGAAATACCTTTAGCAAGGTGAATAGGGAGATAACTGGATATACTCGTTTTCTAGGTTTGCTGGGACAAAATACCACAAACTGGGTGGCTTAGAACTATAAAATTTATTTTTTCACAGTACTAGAAGCTAAAAGTTCAAAATCGAGGTGTTACCAGTGCTGTGCCATCTCTGAGACTACACAGAATCCTTCCTTGCTTCTTTCTTGCATTTGGTGGTAGCTGTTCATCCCTGGCTTGCAGCTGCATCCTTATAAACCCCTCTTCTGTCATCACATAGTGTTTCTTTCCTCCTCAATAAGGACACCAGTCATATTGGATAAAAAGTCCATCTCCCTCTAGTATAACTTCATTATAACAAATTCTGTCTGCAATGACCCTATTTCCAAATAAGGTCATGTTCTGAGGCAGAGGTTAGGACACACCAACATATCTTTTGGGGGACGCAGTTGAACCCATAACACTGAATAAAAGAAGACCGAAGTGGGTGAGAGTCCTCAGCACCAGCCCTGCTCAGTTCTCCTGATGGGTCTGACTAAGTAGCCACCAGCCCATGTTGCTTTTAAGCCCTTGAAATGTGGCCAGTCCAAACTGAGATGTGAGTGTAAGATGTACATTGGATCTCAAAGTTTTAGTCCAAAGCATAATGTGAAATGCTTCATTAAAATATTTTTATACTAGTGACTTGTTGAAACGAAAGAATTTTAGATGTATTTACTCAAATAAAATATATTCAAATTGATTTTCTTTGCTTATTTTTACCTTTTTAATGTGGTACCAGAAAGTTTAAAATTGTATATGTGGTTCACATTTGTGGCTCACATCATGTTTCTGATGGGAATGTCAGGGTCCACTGGCCTAAGCACTGAATCTGAGAATCAGGTAGCTCCCAGGGATGTGTGAGACCCCCCCCAGAAATACTGCCCTAGGTGCTCAGGGGTCACCCAGAGCAGCCTCCAAAGCAGCATGTTATTTATAGTTTTAGCTAAAGCGTTTGATTGTTTCCAATAAATTTGTATTTTTGGAAATTCTGCTATTCCCAGACTTCCACTCAGCACAACAAACCTAATGGCAAGAGTCAGAGATGTGGGAAAGCCCTTGGTGCTCTCATTTACACTAAAATCAAGCAAGGCCACATTCTCACACCACTAAAAATACATATACTAGTCTGGGTGGCCTTTAAAAGCTATGAATTAGGATATTTATGATAAATTTAAGTCACCAAGGTGTGATGAGGCTGGGGCAAAGGTAAATTGGTAAGGCCTGTGCTGTTCTTCAAAGCTGCCTCTGAATCAGTGACTACACATAGATGACTTGTCAGCTGTGATGGTGTGGCTGGTGATGATCGTCCAAGGCAAGGAGCCTCTGTCTATACCAAGATGACAGAAGTAGTTCTGCTGCCTGACCCAACCCTGTCTTCTTCCTCAGGGCTGCTGTACTAAAGTCATAGGTTTCTCTAGCAACGTGGTCTTGGATCTTGATACAGATACAGACACAGGAGGCCCAGGGCAGGGCTGAGATCCACATGCCTCAGGGCAGGAAATGGCTCCTGGAGTAGCAAGAGTTAGGGTCACCTGGCACAATCCCATGTTATCAGGGACCATCATCCATCAGATCCTCCAAGCAGTGAGGACTCCTATGGCTCAGTGGTTAAGTTCCCCTGGGTACAATCCATAGTACCAAAAAAAATAATAATAATAATAATGTTGCTGAGCACGGTGGTGCACGACTATAATACCAGATACTGGAAAGGCTGAGGCAGGAGGATCGCAAATTTGAGACCAGCCTGAGAACTTAGCAAGACCATGCCTCAAAATAAAAGAAGTGTTGAGGATGTAGCTCAGTGGTAGAGACCCCTGAGTTCAAAACCCAGTACTGCAAACACAAAAGTTAATTGTTAAGATGATGAGAGGATAATAAAGGATTATTAAAAATTTAACTCAAAGTAAAAATCTCAGTACTGAAAATTATCTAGCTAAACTGTAAATTAAGAAATGCCTGGCGTAACTCTGTGTGTGGCTCTGGGGAGCTGCAGTTCACATGGCTGGAACCTCTCAAAAATAAAATGATTTGATTTGATTTTTAACCATTCTTCGTTTCCTCTCATAGTAAATCTGAATAAAATTGTTCCCATCAGGCATTTCCATGCTTAAAGCCCCTCTACTGCAGCAGGATATGTTTGAATCCAGGTTGCTCTCGAGGCCATTGGTGGTCATTCTCAGCTTCTCCACCCTCAGCTCCTGTCCCTTTGTCCATGTCCACCTTGTGGGATTCTCCTGAACCTCTCACCAGTCTCCAGACTGTGCCTGTCCTTACTTCTTTAATATACTCTTCCTTGTCTCTAAAATGCCTTTCCCCCAGCCCAAGCCAGGAAAAGTGGCAACTGCTCCCTGAAGAGACAGCCCAGATGTCACTGCTGTGATATCAGTGTTGGGATTGCACCTCTACAGAACATGTGTTAGAAAAGGCTATGATTTATCTCACACATGAGTTCAAGGGCAGGGATTATGCCTTGGTCTTCTCTTTAGCATTGAATCTTCTCAGAAAGTACTTTATAAATAATTCCTTGAAAGAAAGATGGCATCTTTGGAAATGCCCTGAGCTGTGGATGAACAATTAATTAAATTTCTGCCCACTCTCCTTTGCCCCTGATAGCAACTTCAGGTCCACCCGGACTAGGGCTGTGTCAGTGTTATATTTGACCTTTTCCTGAAAGATCACCAGGCACAAGGGAAAGGAACCCACTAGATATACTTCATCGCTTGGGATTATCTTGAGAATAATATAAACAATTTTCTATCATTAGAGCAGAAGACATTTTTCAGGATGGGAAGTCACCTAGTAAACATATTTTAAGCAGTGACTTGATAGCATTTGGCTGCTTTCTACTGAACCCAGGGGAATTTGTGCTCGTAGGTTTGGTTTACTTGGTCGTTCCTTCTTCATTTATGTTAACAGCTGTCACTTCTTCACTCTAGGGCTTTTGCCCTCCCACAGCAGACATAGCAGTCCCTCAGGACACCTGACCCACAGCCGCAGTAGCAGCAAAGGCAGCGTGGAGGAGATCATGTCACAGCCAAAGCAGAAGGAGCTGGTGGGCAGTGTGCGGCAGAAGATGCTTCTAGACTACAGTGTGTATATGGGCAGATGTGTGCCGCAGGAGAGCCGAAGCCCCCACAGGAGCCCTGTGCAGAGTGCAGAAAGCAGCCCCACAGCTGGGAAAAAGGTAAAGCTCACAGGCCGGGGCCCCCTGCTCTTTTCCCTAAACTCATTTCTTCATGCATGAGGGATTGAGCACCTGTTTTGTGCTAGGCCCCAAGTACATGGTGATGAGCGGGACAGAGAAGGGCCTGCCCTCAGGGAGCTTGTGCTCTACTCCAGGAGACAGCTAGAAATGAGCCTCAGGCAGTGGTAAGAATTGAAGTCAGTTAAAGGGGACGGAAAATAGACTGAACTCAGTGAGGGCCCCTGAGGAAGTAACCTTTGGGCAGAGACCTGAGGGACATGAGGCAATAAGGTAACAGCAAAACATGTGGGAGACACATTCCAGAGGGGCACCAGCAAGTGCAAAGGCCCCGCATCAGGAATATGTTGGGAATACTCAAGGAACAGACAGCAGTGAGGCCAAGGTAGCTGAATAGTAAGCAAGGGTAAGAAAGGGAGGCTGGAGGGCCAGCCAGGCCTTTTCAGATCTGTTATGAGGGAAGTGGGAAGCCATAGAATGTTTGGGCAAGGAGTGACATTGATCTGATTAATTCTAAAAAGAAAAGTGGCTTTCATGGAGGACTGTCTGTAGGAGAGGAGTGGGTGGAACTGGTGCAGTGGAGGGTGGGCTGAGATGCAGGTGGTAAAAACAGGTGGTGAGGAGTGGCAGGCTGGGGATAAGTGTTGAGGGAGGAGCTGGCTAGATTTGCTGATGAGTGAAAGAGGAAGGGAGGAGGCAGAGATGACTCCTAGCTTTTGGGCCTGAGCAACTGGGTGATCAGTAGGGAAGGTCACAGAGGTGATAATAGAGGTCTAATTCCTCAGTAACCATGGTAGTCTCAAATTCTCAGCTGGGCATGGTGATGCACACCTGTCACCCCAGCAACTCTGGAGCCTGAGGCAGGAGGATCACAAATTCTAGGCCAACTCTGGAAAGCAAGGGCCATGTCCATCATGCTCTATTAGTGAAGGAGAGGGGCATGGGTTCCTCCTGTCTCAAAAATAAAAACAACTGGAAACCAAATTCTTAGACTCCGATGTTCAGTGCTTTTAAAGATTTACTATGAGTGTGATTTCCAAATTATAACAAGCTGGACATTGACTTACTATCATTTAAGGTAAGATTAATACCTTAGGCCACCGCGTGCCAGACTCCGGTAGGTACTTGAGTAAGATTACCCTGCTCCCATGAGCACACTAGATGGTGTTCTCTTCATTGTATAGATGGAGAAATGAAGCTCAGAGAAGTTAGGGGCTTAGACTTGCAGCTGCTAAATGATGGAGCATGCATAACCTGTCCTGGGACCCAAGGCCCTCAACTTGCTGTGACTGTTGCATTGGTGGGTCGCTCTAAAGCCCAGCTGGACTTGAGGCCTTTTGCCTCCACTGTGTCCCCATGCTCGGGGGCACAGTCCCCACCTGTGGAATATGCAGCCTCTTTCTTCTGTTCAGTCACTCAAATTTCTGTCCTTAACCAAAGAGCAGGTAGTGATCACTCTTGTGCCGTTAGCAGGCCTTATGTTTGGAGGAGGTCACCATCTGACCCATGTGAACTTGTCAAGGCAAAAAGACCATGGGCCTTTGCTGCCCTCCATCCCCTGCCTCTCCCTAAGTTTTCAGCTATAGTGAAAGCAAACCTCCCTCTAGGCTACAGTGAGGTGATCTAACTCTTCTAGAAGTGTCCTGTTTGCCACTGACAGGTTCTCCCTGGGTTCTCCAGATTCCCTTTCTCCCTGGGCCACCAGCTATGTGCACTCACTTCAGACCCAGGAAAATCAGGAGAAGAACTGTACACTGACATGAGACGATTATTGAATAAAATGCTTGCTTTCCTCAAATTAAAAAGCAAAACAAACTCTGTTTTAGAGCATTGTTTCCTCAGGGTACGCTGTATGTACATGTTGTACCACATGGTCCCCGCCCAGCCCTCTGCCTAGTGTTGCTGGGAGTAGGGTGTGGTCTCTAGTCCAAACCTCCTTCTAGCCTCCTGGCACTCAGCCCTTGAAATATACAGTATTTTTCACCCTCTTCTAAGTCAGATGGAAATCATTTAAATCCATATTGTACTTCCTGAACCCCCTTAAGCCAAGCAGGCAGGGGTGGTTTCATCTTTTCTTGATAATTTTAAGAGTTAGTACAACAAACGGAAACTTTAAACTGTCATCATGCAGGGGCTACTGAGGTCAGAAAGCTCTTGACCCCTCAACCTGAGCCACCCAGACTGCAAGCTCTGCAGTATTTTCTTCCATTTCAGTTGGCTGGTATTGCCGTATGGTCTCTCCTAGTTGTTTTTTCCTTGAGCCCTTGTCCCCATCTTCCACCTTCAACCTAGTTAATTTTAGGGGGGGTGAGAGGGTACTGGGGATTGAACCCAGCAGTGCTCTACCACTGAAAAGCAACATCCCCAGCACCCCCCACCCCTGCTTTTTTAAACAATGTCTCAACTGAGTTGCCCAGGCTGGCCTTGAACTTGGGATCCTCCTGAGTCTCTGGAATTATAAGCATGTACCACCACTGTGCCCAGCTCACCCTAGTTAATTTAATGATTGATGGCTGCTATGGGCTAAGAAACCAGAGTCAGAATGGTTCAGGCAAGGATCACTGTCTCTGGGGAAGGTTGTGTGAGATTTAGTGCAAGGCCCTCACATCTACTTGGCTTGCCAGAAGCATGTGGGGACTGTGTCCTTGCTCTCAGGGGTCTGGTAGTGAAGATGCTCTTGATTCAGGTAAAGGTGTTAGTTTAGCTATTTATTGCTATGTAACAAAAAGCCCCAAAAGTGGTGGCTCCAAGCTGTAATATTTATTTTCCTCAAAAATTTGTGATTGGGACATGGCTTAGCATGAGAGAGCTCTGTCTGCTTCATGCAGGGTCACCTAGAGAAGCTGGACTAGGGGCTGGATCACTTCTGGATGGCTCACTCCCATGGAGGGCACATAGATGCTAATACCTGATTAAACCCAGCTGGGGCTGAAAGTTGGGGACCTCATTTCCTGTCCATGTGGCCTGGCTTCCTTTAGCACAGTGACTGGGTTCCCAAGGCAAACATGCTTCGAGAAAGAATTAGAATCTAAAGTGCCTTTTATGACCTGTCTTGGAAAGCAAGGGCCATGTCCATCATGCTCTGTTAGTGAAGGAGAGGGGCATGGGTTCCTCCTGTTCCCAATGGAGAAACAAAACCTGGAAGAGCATTGAGAATAGGAAATATTAGTGCATCATTTTTGGCAAATAAGACCACAGTACTAATTTTTTTTTTAGTTGTAGGTGGACACAATACCTTTATTTTATTTTATTTATTTATATGTGGTGCTGAGGATCAAACCCAGGGCCTCACAGATGCTAGGTGAATACTCTACTGCTGAGCCACAACCCTAACCCCACAATACTACTTTTTTAAAAATATATATATTTCTAGTTGTAGCTCTTCACAATACCTTTATTAATTTATTTATTTTTATGTGGTGCTGAGGATCGAACCTAGTGCCTTCACATGCTAGGCACACTCTCGGAACCACTGAGTCACAACCTCAGCCCCCCACAGTTCTATTTGTATAATCTTTCATGCTTTTATTTACAAGTCAGTTGGACATGATGATTTTTTTTTTTTCCTTACAGTGCCAGGGATCAAATCCAAGCCCTGTACACATGGGCAGATGCTCTACCACTGAGCCACATCCCCAGCCCTGAGGATGTATTAATGTTGTGATTTGAGCAGATGATGGCCTTTCCCCCATCCTTATTGATTTTTATATTTTTTTTTGTTCATGATTCAAAAAAAAAACACAGATCTGTACAAAGACATATTCAGAAAAGATTCTTTCCCTGTCCTGTGTTTTCTGTCCCTCCATGTTACTCCCACTCACCCCCTGGAGTGAACTGGTCTCCTTAGTCTCTGGTTGTCCTTTCTGAAGTTCTTGTTTCTTCTTCTGTCTTACTCAAAGGGTAGCACATGACATGGAATTTTTTTCATAAGTTTTCACTTTTGAAAACATTCTGGAAATCATTCTGCCAGTTCATAAATTTTCCCCTCCCTCTTTAGAAACAGCTACAAAGGACTTCTTATCTTGTGTGGGTGTATTCATCCTCTCTCCAATATGGGCTCAGAGGTTATTTCTAATATTTTGCAATTACAAACAGTGCTTCACTGAATAACATGGTGAACTCATGTTTTTGCTGCTGTGGGTGTTTTCAGTGTGAATTCTCAGAAGTGGAACTGCTAGGTCAGAAGGCGAATGCATACCATAGTTTGGCTAGATGTTGCCGAGTTCCCCTTCATAGGATTGCTCTGATGTTCGCTCCCACCAGTGCCCAGCTTCTCCAGTCTGGTCAAATGTGAGCCTTCTGGATGCCATTAGTGCTCATTCCTCCTGCCAAAGACAGGTTATTTCTTAGGGTTTGTTTTTGCTTCTGATATCATGAGTCCAAGCCAAGGGACTCAAAGAGTCACAGTCACAAAGGAAACTGAAACTTCCCCAAGTTGCACCATCACATCTTCAGTGTTGGCCACCACCAATGTTTGCTCAAGGTAACACAAGGCTTGGGACACAACTCTGGCCTTTGCCCCCACTCTCCTCGCCCTACTCTCCTGTTGCCTCTTATGGGTCACAGTCAAAGAATGTCTTTCCCTGAGGGCTCAGGGGTTACATGGCCATGTTCACATATTTGACCCCCTTTCTGTCATATTGCACAGTGCTAAACAAGTCAGACCACTGGCCAGGAGATGAATGGGGTATTATTAGTTCACTGATACTCAGGATCCAAACCAATGTTAAAAACACCCAGAGATAATTAGGGACTATAGAACTAGATTTATGTTAATCAGTACTATCACTTTATTGGCAGTTATTCTTACCCATAACAATTTAAAAAAATAAATTCAGGGGATTTTTCAGATTGAAGCAACATTAGAGTTATTAAGCTCAAAATTTGAATTATATAGTATCACTATTTGGTGAGGGAGAGGATTTTAATAATAAATCAGGAAACAAAGAAACTCTGTTTAAAAATGTGTAAAGGTCGGATAGTGGGGTAGGTTTTTCCACTAGTGTATATGACAGGAAGTGACACTCCATTGGCCAGCTGCACTTGCTCAGGGGCGCAAGGCCAGGGAACTGTTGGTTCCCTGTGCCGTGGAGTGGCTGCCTGGGAGAGAGGACTGTGGAGGGGCAAGAAATGCCCTCCTCCAGGTGGGGAAACACAAGTGTAGATCACCAAAGTCACTTCCGTTCTCTTTCAGTGGAAGGTTTTAGGAAATGTTAGAGGTAGTATAGGCTGTCCCAGCATAGAGTCCTGTTCTCATCGTTCTGCTTTGCACTCATTAGCCAGTGTCAATGAGCTGGATTAGAAGCTATTACCACCTACTTGGCATTATCAGTTTAAAATCCTATGAGCAAATAGGACTCAAATTGAAGCTAGGAAACCTATCATGGACAAAGCAATTTTTCAAGGCTTCTCTTTTTCCTCTGTCAGAGTAGCCTTTTCAGATCTTCAAAAGTGAAAATGGGAAATGGTTAGTTGATAATAAGTAAAAAATATGAAGTCAACCAGGAGTGATGGTGCATGCTTGTAATCCCAACAGCTTAGGAGGCTGAGGCAGGAGGATCACAAATTCAAGTCAGCCTCAGCAACTTAGTGAGGCCCTGTCTCAAAAAATAAAAAAAGGACTGGGGATATTGCTTAGTGGTTAAACATTCCTAGGTTCAATTTTCTGTACTAAAAGAAAGAAATAAAATTTATAAAGGAGATAGGAATGCCAAGACAAATCAACAGGGGAAAGAATGGCCTTTCTTTGTGTGTGTCTCTCTCTCTCTCTCTCTCTCTCTCTCTCTCTCTCTCTCTCTCTCTCTCTCTCTCTCTCTTTTTGGTGCTGGGGATTGAACCTGGTGTATTTTACTACTGAGTCACATTTCCAGCCCTTTGATTTTTTTTTTTTTTTTTTTTTTTTTTTGAGACAGGGTTTTCCTAAGTTGCTTAGGGCCTTACTAAGTTGCTGAAGCTGGCCTCAGACTTGTACTTGTGATCCTTCTGCATCAGCTTCCCAAGTTGTTCACCTCACACTCCCTCAAAAATTGACTCACAATGGACCATAGACCTCAACGTAAGAGATAAAACTACACAACTCTAGTAAAGAAGTAAATCTGCTGGGCACAGTGGAGCATGCACACTTCAGTCCCAGCAACTCAGGAGACTGAGGCAGGAGAATCACAAGTTCAAAGTCAGCCTGGCAATTTAGTAAAACCCTGTCTCAGAATAAAATTAAAATGGTTGGGCATGTAGCTCAGGGACTGAATATCCCTGGCTCAATCCCTAGTAGTTTGGGGGCCGGGAGGGAGAATAAGTCTTTGTGACTCTAATTTAGGTACCTTCTTAGCTAAGACACCAAAAACAGGAACAACCAAAGAAAAAAATAGGTATATTGGACTTCATCAAAATGTTTGAGAATTGCTTTCCTGATGAAATATACACCAAATATACACAGGGGCTTTACAACTAATAATAAAGAGGTAAATAACGCAACTAAGATACAGGCAAAGGATCTGAATAGACATTTCTTCAAAAGATTTAGGAATAACTGATAAGCACACAAGACAGTACTCAACACGGTCAGTCATCATAACCATGGTAGATGCCACTGGACACCCACTAGGATGGGCATAATCAGAAAGACAGATAATAAGTGTCAGAGAGGATGTGGAGAAATTTTGGAGCCACTTATGCTGCTGGAGGGACTGTAAAATGGATGACAACTGTGCACAATAGTTTGGTAGTTTCCAAAAAAGTTAAATATGGAGTTATCAATTCCAGAATGGAATTGCTGCATCATATGGTAATTGTGTGTGCAAATTTTTAAGGAATTCCCATACTATTTTCTACAGAAGCTGTTGAATTATTTGCTTTAAATGGATGAATTGTATAGTCTGTGAATTATATCTCAATATAACTGTGGAAAAAAAAAAAAACATTACCATATAGCCAGACCCAATTTTGTTTTGAAAAAGAGTTTTGTATTCTTAAAAGTATTTATACACATTAAAAAAGACTGAAAGAAAATATAGTAAAGATGTTTTAAATAATTATATCTGGGCAGTAAGATTGCAAGTATATTCCCTAATGAATGTGCATTCTTTTTATATCAAGAAAGAAAGCAAATGAATCAGGAGAAGGGTCCTCTCCTGGACCAAGCTGCCACTCGTGACACCCCATGACAGCTTTGAGGCTGCGGCTATGCATGGCCAAACTAGGAGCAGAGGCACTAAGTAAAAAAGCCAGGCTGACCTCAGCCATTTGTAATAGGAAGCATTACAGCAGAGCTGCTCAGTCTTGATAGCTTTGCTTTAGCTCTGGACCAGTGAACTCCACCCCCTGCCACTTTTTTTTCCCCCCAGCCATCTTTGGGAATCTACCACTTCTAAATGTATGTATACTGTTGAAATGGAAATAGTGAAATGAATATTCTCCTCACATCTCTCCCTGCAGCCAAACGGCAATATTAGGAAATGTATGCGCATTTGTTCTCTAAGCTCTTAAATTTTTATGACAGCATTGGGAATGAGTTCTCCTAGCAGCCTGTTGAGTCCAGATTTTGTTCATAAAGCTTCTTTGATGCATTGTCGGTGTTGTGTTGCTCTCAGGTTTTCCTTTGTTCCTGGTGTGACTATGGAGAGAAGCCTGCATTAGAAATAGGAGCTGTTGAAAAGGAAAATAAACCCACTTGTCAGTTATTTCAGAAATTTTACCACGTCATGTGCCATTGGTTTGGACATACATTGTGAAATAGCCTTTGTTTTTTTACTACTTTATGTAAAATCTGTTTCCTGTGAAAATGAGGATTGTAAAGAAAAGCTGATGAAGGGTAGACTGTGTCTCTTTTAAGGGAAAAGGCAATCCATTCTCTTAGGTAACCTATAAATCTAGATAAGAGGTACAGGGCCTGATGCAGGGAGTAGCTTGGTTCAACCTGAATGGCTTGAATGGGCATTGTCCTCAGATGAGTGCTCTTCTCAGAAGTCTGTGTAGATGATCTGATGGGACTTGAAGATGGCAACCTCAGAAAAGCTGCACCTAATACCCACGGACTGAAGTGGTGATGTTTAGACAGAAAGAAAATATTCAAACAACACGTACAGTTTGTGGCATGACTAAGTGGTCACTGGTGCAAACTTCTGCCCTTCTGTCCAGGACCTGGTGGTAGCAAACATCTTGGTTAATGTCCAAAGACATGACAGTACTAGAAAATTACTGATAGAATTTTTCAGACATTAAAGAGTGAGGTAGATTCATTTCTTAAATTGAAGGACCAACATATTCATTATAAATCAGGGTTTAAAGTGAGATTTAATAATATTCATGAAGGACCTTGAAAAACACCTGAATTTGAAGGACTCTTAGAACATGTCACATTCAGTAACAAGTGATTGAATATGTGAGCAACTCCCCCCACCCAAAGAGAGAGATGACACAGGAGTGACAAGAGTCATGGACAGATGAGTGCCGAGCTGTCTCTGTGGCCTACGCTCAGGCTCTGTGTCTGGCCCACCTGGGTCAGCCCCTCAGAACTCTGGGCTTCAGAAGTACATGCCACAGACCCTGATGGTTCTCACAGGCATTCAGACCTGCTGGTATTGGATCCATGGGCATCATAGCCTGAGCACACAGCTGTGACAGGGTCACAACTACCTCTTCCTGCAAAGGTCGGGCCATGCAGATGCATGAGTCGGAGGTGGGAAGGGAGTGGGTGTGCAGGGTGTGTGGCAGGACGGGTGCACTTATGTGAGCCACAGAAGGAGGGGAAAAGCAAACGATTCACAGATTTCTACTTTTCTAGATCTTTTGATCTTTACTTTTCAAAGCTCATGTCTCTAAGACTGTAGTCTAATTAGTGACCTCAGCCCAAGGAAAAGGGGGCCACTAACTTCTGCTACTCCACACCCGACTCCAGCACCCCCACAACATAATACTCCTCTCCTCCCTTGAATAGATGCAAGGTTCCCATCTTCTGGGGTGAATGTGAACAAGGCAGCCTGAGGAGTCTGTCATAGGGCTGGTGTGTGGTCAGTGGACAGCAGCAATAACGGCAGTGTGGAAGCCGCCAGCTACTGAATTCTGAACTCATCACCTGCTGGCAACCACTTAAACCTCACTGTACCCTCCATGGGTGCTTATGCTTCCTCCTCCTCCCGGCTTCTCCCTCGTCCTCATCCTCCTCTCTTCTTTTTTTGCTTTGTTTTAGTTTGGGTTTTGGTGCTGGGGACTGAATCCAGGGCCTCACCCATGCTGGCCAAATACTCTACCACTGAGCTCTAACCCCAGTCCTTCTCCTCCTTTTTCCCCATTCCTGATCCTTACCAGGCCAGAGTCCATAGTGACTAGCCTAGGAAACTAGAGACACAGTTCTGCTCACACTAGCCACAGAAAATATTTCAGACAGATTTTAGAGTGGGGAAAGGATGAGGGGGTTTCACTGGGCTGAGGTTGGAGAAAACAGCTGTCCTGAGAGCAGCTCTCTCTCATCCAGCCCATGGTCCTTCACCCCACCTCTTCATCACATGGAAAGAGGCCCACTCGGCTTAGTGTCTCAGAAGGACCTCCCCCAAATATTTTGACCTTGCAAGAATTAGGCCAAACCTAAGAGTCGGGCCACAGGGGAACTGAGGACTGCCTGGATGAGGACCAGCTAGGGACAATTACACATCCAAGCCTGGGCTGGAAAAAAATAACATTTGATCAGATATGTCCTTGATACTGTGGGAGGCAGGGCAATGCAGCTAAGCTATTTATGTGGAATATTAGCTGGTTCACAGGAAGACTGGTGGAGAAAGGAAACGGTTTCCACTGTGATGGCAGCTTTCATTTCTCCCTTTTCTATTCACCAATTAATGTGAGGCTTGTCATTTATAGGCAAGAAATATGTCTCATGCAGTCCTCTGATTCTGAGGGAGGGAACTTCAGAATTTATTTATTTATGAAAATAAGCACCTGTCTTACTCTCCAGTTGCCTTCCAGCTAATTTTGGTCCCTTTACTTTTGCCAGTTGCCAGAGACTCCACCCTCTGAGGAGGAAGAACAGGAAGCCTGGGTGAATGCTTTGCTTGGAAGAATATTTTGGGACTTCTTGGGAGAGAAATACTGGTCGGATCTGGTGTCTAAGAAAATTCAGATGAAACTCAGCAAAATAAAGGTATTGCTTTTTACACAAGAGACTTCTCTTTTCCCACTTCTTAATTTCTGGACATTTTGTACTCTGTATCCTGAATGAAAAATAATTTAGTTTTAAGCATTTAACACATCAGCTAATAAGTTGTTCTCAAACAACACATCTGACCCAGATCACAGACTGACCTTGATCTTAGTGTATCTGGGGACTGAGTGAACTATCCTGTTTACTTTATTTCTTGTGTTGTCACATAATTATCCACTCTAGGTGGTAGTCCAGAATTTACTGGGGAAAATGTGAGCTCCTGAAACTGATTTGTCTTGAGTAATTCTGTTATGTTTGAGTAAGAAACAAATTTAAATTGTTTGTCCAGAGCCCAGTCTGAACCTCGCAGTGGTCCAGTACTCTCAGAGGAAATCCCAAACTATTGAAGACCCCTTTCTGAGCCACACTGCTTCCCACAGCTGGGAAAGTTAGGAGCTTCACTCAGAATCTGTCTGCAATGGACCTTACTTTTTGGCCAGATGGTACTTTATTTTGGGCTTTCTCTGCTGAAGAAGCATTCCTGGTGCTCAGCCAGCTCTCTTGTGAGTGAGTTTAAACTGCAAAAGTATTCCTCATGACAGTCATTAAAGGATACATGTGCCAACCGAGGCCTTCTGGAGGTTCTTTAAAAGTATATCTTTGACCTGATGAAGACCCAACCAGGAAGAGAGTAACATTGGTCTCCAAGTCTTCACAGCCTGTAGCTTGTATTAGTGGCTCTATTTTTTTTTTTCTTTTAGATCATAGATATCTTTGAGAAGCAGAAACCTATGGAGAAATGTACACTGGCACAGAATTTTGCCCACAGTTTCAGAGAGTTTAAGAACTTCAGGTTAAGAAGCTGTGGGCTAAGGTAGATTCGAAGGAAAATGTGGGCATGGGGAGCTTCTGTTTGGTATCAGGCATTCCCCCAGGTGAAGAGCAGAGCCTTGTCTGTCTTGGTTGAGTTCTGCTAAGTTCTGTTGCCATCTATAAGCCAGCATATTCCTTTTTCTGACCCCAGTAAAGAAAAGGAGCAAATTTCCAGACAGAATTTGGGGCAGGGCTTTGGGAGTGTTCTTCAACAAGTATCTGCCAGTGTGTTCTTGAGGCAGGTTGAGGGTTGACTCTACTTTTGCTAGCCAGTCCCACCCAAGCAGCTATGACCCTCTGCGTTGGATTATGAGACACCAACAGCCAACTTAGAGCCCACTCAGCCTCTTTAACACCTTAGAAATGACAGAGGCTAGAATCCCATGTCAAGGCACACGGTCAGAGCTGCCCCTGTGATTTTTCTGTCTGGGGTTCTTCTCTGAGGGCTCTGATTCCTAGCAATGTGAAAAAGCAAGCAGGGTTTGTTTGAGCTCCAGTCAGAAGCTGCTCTCCTTATGCATAGTCCAGACCGATTGAGAGGCTTGTTCCACTGTTCTCCCCAGAGCCTGAAGTTTATGGTGCCACTGTCCCCATGGTAGACTCACACCAGAGTAAGTTAGGGAAAGTTTTCTATTTTCATTTTCTCTTTTTGCTGGTCAGATAGGCTTTTGCAGTTCACAACCAACTTCCTTTTTACTTTTAGAGGTCAGACGTACTAAAAGGTTAGAATAGAGAAGGGTGATCTAGATCTAGCAGTGTGAGAATTCAGAGTGGGGGTCTGTATCCCCTCCATTGATAGCCACACCCTCATCCCCTACCTGAGCTGCTGCATAGTGAAGTGCCCTGATCACCAGAGGAGACCCAGGCATAGGAATGATCAGAAAGGCAGAAGAAAGGTACCAAATTCTGCACCTGACATCACCATTTGCCAGAAGAACTCATTACTGCCAACTAGCCCATACCTCTGGAGGGTGCTAACTCTTAAACCTAGTAGTGAGTGGGTTCTGCTTAAACATCTAGTCAAGAACCAGAAGGGGAACAGAAGAGTGCCTAGAGGAGCCTGAGTTCTCTGTGACATAGACCTCCCACCTCCTGGTTTCCCTTGACGACTTGACATTTGGAGAACTCTGCTGGCCTTATCCTGGAATCTTAGATTGTCACCCTTACACATGACAATAAGTCATGCGGTAACAGAGCAGCCTTGTATGTGTATCTGGTGCCCCAGGATGGGTTTCAAATAAGCTGGGTTTCTGCCCCAGTAGCAAATGCACTCTGGGCCTTGGTTGCTGCTTGAATACAGCCTTGGGGCCCTCAGGGGCTCTGCCTGTGTGAGTGAATGCTCTGTCATTGCACACAGTTTCTGACTTATCACCTACCGACCTGAGCATTGCCCATACATCTGACTGCTCTATCCCAGTGAGTTTATTCCATAGGGTCAGGAGCATGCCTGTGGGTTCCTGTCTCACCACGGGGCCCATTGGGTGAGAAGAAAGGTTTCTGGGTGAACAGCACAGACCGACTGATCTTCTCTTGCCTTGTCCTGCAACATAGGAAGGAGGCTGTTCTAGGGTAGAAAGCTGGATAGAGGAGGGGTGTGAGGAAGGGTGGTTAGAGATATTCTAGATTCTTGAGGTTGGGTAAACAAGTGAATAAGTAGGAAGAAAGGCTCTGCTGATGGCAGTCCCCATTGTGCTTACTGATAGGTAAAGCTTCATCCACCCCTTGCCACCTCCTCAGCCCTCAGTGCCTTGAGGCCCCTCCTTTGTCTCAGGGCTTGTCCCAGGTCCTTCCTTTGTCTTTTCAGGGACTGTAGGGTACAGGATGGTATAGTGGAGGGAGGTGTGGCACAGAAAAAGGAAGATAGTTACATTCCTAGTGTGGCTCATTGTCAGACTTATGTTCCCATAGAAACACTGATGGAGGTGGCCTGTTCCTCAGCTAGCCCCAGGAAGTCTGTCTAACCTGGCAGGCTTCTAAAGTGCTGGGACTTGGAATGACAATAACAAAAATCACTGTGTAAGTGTGTGAGATTTTGATTATTTCCTTGGCCACGTACATTTTTGCGGGTTGATAGGGGTCAGCCCCACTTGCAGCACCTATTCTTTGGAGAAAGGTTTCCAAATGCAGTAACCACAAATGCAAAAATGCACGCATGAATGCTGCCTCTACTCACATTTTGCTCATTGAAGACATCAGAATCTCTGTAACCTAACCCCTCCACCCCCGGGAAAGATCAGAGGTGCAGTTCTCCTCATGAATCCTGCAAGTTTATGCTTTTCTGCATAGAATCAGCTGAAGAGGCCCAGCCAAGTTAGGTATTAAGTCTCTGCCTGACTAGATGCTACCTCATTTCGTGGGAAACATTGTTTATTTTTAAATTTTTAAAATCTTGATTTTTATTTTAAATTTTCAAAATTATTCCAGTGTTCAACTGGTAAAATGCTCATAACTCAAAAAATTCTGGGAGGAAATGAAAAGGAATCAGACTTTCCAGATTTAAAATTGTGTTACAGTTGGGTGCAGTAGTGCACACCTGCAATCCTAGAGTCTCAGGGGGCTAAGGCAGGAAGATCACAAGTTTGAGGCCAGGCTTGGCAATTCAATGAGATCCTATCCCAGAATTAAATAAAAGGGCTGGGATGTGACTCAGTGGTAAAGTGCCCCTGGATTTAATCCCCAGTACCAAAATAAAAAGAAAAAAAATTAATGTATTATAAAGCTAAAATAATAAGTTTGATAGTGGCAGAAAAAAGAAAGTCCAATACAGAATTCCAGGGTGTTGGGAATCTAGTATTTAAAGGTGGTAGTACAGGTTAGTAAGGAAGGTATTGATTGTTCAGTAAATAGGTTGAGATTGCTGACCAGTCATTTAGGGAAAAAATTAAATTGGATCCCTAATTTATACCTTACACAAAAAGAATGGATAACATGAAATTCTAAAAAATACATACATAGCCAGGCATGGTGGCACACGCCTATAATCCCAGCTACTCAGGAGGCTGAGACAGGAGGATCATAAGTTCGAAGCCAGCCTGGGCAACTAAGTGAGATCCTGTTCAAAATTTAAAAAATAGGGCTGGGCATATAGCTCAGTTGGTAGAGTGCTTGCCTTGCATGCACTAGGCCCTGGGTTTGATCCCCAGCAACACACACACACACACACACACACACACACACAATAATAGTAATAATAAAAACAATAAGAAGGACTGGGATGTAGCACAGTAGTAGTGGTGCTGGTAGTAGTACTAATAGTAGTAGCAGTAGTAGTAGTTCAATTCCCTGTACCACAAAACAAAAACCATATACAAAAATCCAGATGGAGAAAATACAAATGAATTAGCTGTATAATCTTGAGATCATGTTGGAATTTCTGAGTATGATACCAGTGCTATTATGATATTTCTTCTAGAATAAATTCCTGCTAATAGATTAGGAGGTGTGTTTTAGTCGGGGCCCAGCAGGAACCAGATGGCATGCTCAGATGAGTGACTGGAGGGGTCATGGAGTCACTGCTCCTTCTGGTCTCTTGGATGTTATAGGGCCTCCTCCAGCCCAAAGATGCCCTCATGCAGTTGTTGAGGCCTGAGCTTCTGTGTGGATTTAGCTCCTGCCAGGGTGTTAGACAGTGGGCTTGGTTTCAGACCCACTCATCTTTCTTGGTCTTCCTGGGCCAGCACAAGTGGGGAGCTGCGACCCTTCCTGAAGGGCAAGGCAGGGAACAGAAATCAATTATCAGAAATTGGGCAGGGTAGCTTGTGGAAAGGGCTTCCTCTGTCACAGGAGCTGTGACCTTCAGTGGAGGGAGAGGACAAGTGCTTGACTACGCTCTTCCCTATCCAGTGGTGTATCCCATGACCAGGTACAGTCAGAAGCCAAGGGGCAAGATGACCAGGGATGCAGTTTGCACAGACCAGCCTCTCAGCCTAGGGGGTGGGTATGGCTGTAAGGGACAAACAGAAAATATCCAGCACAAGGCCAAGGAGATGTGATTTCTTACAAGGGTTTTAATGGTGAGTTTTCCTATCAGAAATGTAGTGATTTCCTACTGGACACTAAGCACTAGTCAGCTAAGAGAGCTCCACATCCCAGGCTTCACCAACTCTGGGCCTTCTAATCTCGCCAGTGTGGCTGGCTCTGACTCCACAGGCAGGTCTCTGGTCAAATGTTACTTCTCAGAGAAGCCTTCCCTGATTCTGTAGCCAAGAGAGCCACCCTTGACCGAGAGCACCACACTTCCTGTGTCCTATTACCTGCTTTACAAGATTATATTATTTGTCTACCAATTTATCTGTCTCTACCTCCCCAGGTTTGTACTTCCCCAGTGTAAACCTCCCTAGAGCAAGGAACTGGCCTCCTTGTTCATGGTTCTGTCTGTGGTATATTGTGTGTGCACAATTATATTTGGTTAAGTAAGTGATGTGTCTCCCAAACCTGGACGACCATACCCTCCAAGAGTGTGTTGAACTCTGACTTACTTTAAGCATTTCCTAACTCATTTATTGTTTATTTCTTTTCTCTAGCTCCCCTACTTTATGAATGAGCTAACTCTGACAGAACTTGACATGGGGATGGCTGTGCCAAAAATCCTTCAGGCCTTCAAGCCTTATGTTGATCATCAAGGTAACTCTTGACTATTTAGATGGGAATTGATCATTTATATTAGCATCCAGATGTTTCCATTGCTGCAGATTCAATCCCAAGACTTTGTATTTGGAGGGAGCTGGAATCTTTTGAACCATCCTATTTCATATTGAATGTCTTTTGTTCTTAACAGTCACTGTCTTATACAAATGGGGAATATATCCAGGCTCCCTAAACAAGTCCTGCCAGTTTCTTGGATTGTTACAACCTTCAGCTCAAAGATGCCCTCCTGTCAGTTGATAGGGCCTGGGCTCCTGTGCGGGCTGTAGCCCTTGCTGTGTGAGGCAGTGGGCTGACTCAGACCCACTCTTCTCTTAGAGGCTTGTGGGCATCTGCCCCAGCCCTGGCTCCCTGCCAGAAGCTGCCTTTGTTCACATCACTTCCTTCCCACCCCAGCTCCTAGGTTGTAAATTTTTTGACCTTTGTGTTTTATCTCTTTATGTTCCTTATACTCCTAGTAGGTACTGAGTAAGTGCAAGACAGCAACATAAATTCAAATATAATAATGTGAGAGGAAGGCTCACTGCTGGGCAAAAAGCCCATGGAATTGATCTTTAAGTGATATTGGGGATTAAAGCCATGTGTACTCTACCACTGAGCTATACCCCAACCCTTTTTATTTTTATTTTGGGATAAGGTCTTACTAAGTTACCCAGGCTGGCCTCGAACTTATAATCCTGATGCCTCAAACTCTCACATCAGATTGATTTTTTTTTTAATTTTTTTCATTGTAGTTGGACACAATGCCCTTATTTTATTTATTTATTTTTATGTAGTGCTGAGGATCGAACCCAGGGCCTTGCACGTGCTAGGCAAGCACTGTACTGCTGAGCCACAGCCCCATCCCCAGAACTGATTTTTTAAATGTGCTACTGATACGGCATTTATGCTACTTTTGTAGATGGAGGGAAAAGTTTGATTTGAATACAGAGAATTTAAATAGATTTATGAGGATAATGGTTTATATGTCGAGCCTGGCATGGTAGTACACATCTGTAATCCCAGCTACTGAAGACTCTGAGGCAGGAGTATTCCAAGTTTAAGCCCAATCTGGACAACTTCATGAGACCTTGTCTCAAGGGGGAAAAAGAATGGGTAGGGATGTAGTTTAGTGGTAGAGCATCCCTGTATTCAATCCCCAATACTATAACAACAACAAAGATATTTGTGTCATGTGGTTTTAAAAGGATCTGGAAACTTGAAGTGGAACCGTCATTTGACCCAGTTATCCCTCTCCTCAGTATATACCCAAAGGACTTAAAATCATCCTACAGCAGTAAAGCAGTGACACCAATGTTTATAGCAGCTCAGTTCACAATAGCTAAACTATGGAACCAACCTAGATGCATTTAAACAGATGAATGGATAAAGAAAATGTGTTATATATACATAATGAAATAATACTCAGTCATCAAAAAAGAATGACTCTGACTTTTGCCAGTAAATGGATGGATTTGGAGACTATCATGCTAAGTGAAATAAGGCAATCCCAAAAACCCAAAGGCCAGATGTTTTCTCTGATATTCAGAAGGTAACACACAATAGGGGGGTAGGGGATAGAAGTTAAGTGGATTAGATAAAGAAGAATGAAGGGAATGGACGGGGGGATGGAAATAGGAAGGGCAGTAGAATGATTGGACATAACTTTCCTATGTTCTATATGAATATACCACAATGAAATTCCACATCATATTCAGCCATGAGTATGGGATCCTAATTAGATATACTCCATGTATGAATAATATGTTAAAATACATTCCACTGTCTCATATATATATATATATATATATATATATATATATATATATATATAAAGATCAAATTTTTTTTGAAAGATAAAAAATAAGTAAGAGGATTTAGGGAAATTTTAGTATGCAGGAGTTAAGTAAGAAAGAGGAGTTAGCCAGATAGGCATCAGCATGCAGGGGAAAGTCTTATGGGTTTCTTTACTGTAGCATCCCTTGCCAGTGAGCCTCTTTCCACTTAAAGCATCGTTACATTATTCTTAAAATGGCTCAGAAACAAGTTTAGGAAAAAAAATAATTACAGCTTTTCAAGAGAGAGATATTTATTTTGAAGTAAATGTTTTGTAGAATTTTTAAACTATAGAAGCTGTTTTTGTCTCTGTATGGCTGTGTCAGATGGTTCTTGTATTGTATATAAGGAAATCATTTTTCTGCTGTTGTGTACATTTGATGTAAATATGAAGAGATCTTTCTGTCACTATAGGTAGCAGCCCTGCATATCTCTCTAGCAATATTTCAACTGAAAGGGAGCCCATATTTCCATGTTTTTAGCATCACATTGATTGCAGAGAAAGATCAAAGCGTTTGCAAACCCAGAAGTCCATCTGTATGTTGAGATTGCCTGTAACCCCTCAGTATGTCTATACCTTGATGAATCTTTGTGCTCCTGGGTTTGGTCATTTCTGGTCAGCTAAAAGTGAAATTTGAGGAGATTTGGATTCTTTGCAGATGATTTGGCTATAGTTTTTTTAATCCCATGCACAATTTTAAAATTGCTTTTGATGTGTTGGTTACATAGCTGGAATCTTCACCTCTTCAGTGTGTAGGAGCTACCTTCCTTTCCTCTGACTCAGGTGCCCTTTGCTCTTTGCCTCTTTAGGAACTGACTGGTAACAAACTGGGAAATGATTAGCTTACACAAACCTCCTGAGAGTCATGCTTTAAAAAAGTAAATAATACATGTGCTCTATTTTCTGATGCCTTAGCAATCTCTTATCTCAGCCCTGTCCTTTGCTGAATTAATAGAAATTTCCAAGGAGAGGGGTGCAGGACCACAGGGGGCTTTGCAGCATCTAAGAAGTATCCCTGTGGCTTTGAACTCTGCATCCTCATGGGGCAGCTGTGGTCAGCCTTTGAGGATAATTCCAGTGAGTCTTGAGCTTCTTTCCTGTTCCTCAGGAGCAAGAGCCAGGGTAAGACATTTTACTGTGCAGATCAAGGCATTGCTGGTTTTTAATCCATGAGAGGTTTATTTAACTCCTTTCAGGGCCAGTTTTAGAGATCTGCCTCCTTGTATAACAAGAGAGAAAAATGTGACCAGAGAAAGGAACAAAAAAGTCATAAAGCTCATAGGGTTAAGTTTGATCAAATTAGGTTTTTCCACATCTGCAAAGGATGCATGTATGATGGTAAAAGATTAATGAGCATGAAAGAAATACAGCCACACCCAACTTAACGATGGGGATACATTCAAGAACATTAGTTGATTTCCAGGTTGTGCGGACACCATAGAGTGCTTATACAAGCTAAGAAACTGTGACATCACTAGGTGACAATCTTATGGGATTCATCAGTGACCAGAGGTCATTAAGTGGCTCGTCACTGTGTCGTGTGTTGGATTCCATTGCTCTAGGTGGGAACCTTTCCTTTTAGGGATTAAAATCTGGGATGATTTGCTAGAACTGACCCTGAAAAACAGAGCTCAACCTTCCAGGGAAATGTAATCCAGGCAAAGGAGGCTTCCGTAGCTCCAAGGAGAGGCATCTCCAGTAGAATCTGCTCCTGCCCTTTTGAAAAATATTTTCCTAACTTGTGCTTGCTTGTTGGCAGCACGTGGCTTGGAAGGGATATTTAGGCCAGAGCCAGGAGGAGGCACTTCTTAGGCAACACACAGTGTGGCTCCCAGTGCCAACTCGGGTGAGACTGCTTGGTTCACAGCTCCATTTCTTAGGCAGGTTTCTGAACCTCTTCACTTCCTCAGTGCTCAAATGGGAACCCTCACAGCACCCAGCTCACAGTTTATCTTGAGAGTTATGTGAGTTAACTCGTGAAAGGCACTTCCATGAAAGGTCCATTGACAACTAAAAAATATTTTTTTGACCAAGTTTAAGGGATTGCTAAGTTTTCTGAGGTCTGTTAGAACAGAATATCATGTACATTCTAAGAGCTTAGAAACTCCAGCATCTGGTAGTGATAATATATGATTCGATATTCCATTTTAAGGAGTTTTGTTCTTTAAATGTTAAATATTGACTTTCAGCGAGGGAACCGGAGGAACGGTGGAACAGTGAACATGAGGCCCAGCTAAGGGGAGCGAGGCTGCAGGTTCGTTTACCATCTTCCCAGTAGCAGGTGTCCCGTTAAGCCTGTCCCTGAGAGAACAGTCAAGGCCTTCAGTAGCAGTAAGACAGGGAGCTGTCATTCACTGTCAGTTGTGTAAGACTACCACATTTACATGGCCATGGTAGGAGAGTTACTGAGGCCATGGGATTTGTTCACTAGAAACCCCCAGAGAGAGCAGAAGAATGTCTGTTCCGCTTGTGGCTCTTCTTGTCTCTGGGGATATGCAACCAGGCATGCTTATTGTCTCTTGGGAACCGTGATCTGAGCTGCACCAGGTGGCCAACCCCATCTTTATTCTTTTTTTTTTTAATATTTATTTTTTAGTTGTAGTTGGACACAATATCTTTATTTTATTTTTATGTGGTGCTGAGGATCGAACCCAGGTCCTTGCACGTGCTAGGTGAGCACTCTACCGCTGAGCCACAATCCCAGCTCCCCCATCTTTATTCTTGATCAAGTATGTATTTCCTAAGGGCAGGGTCCACCCCTGTATTTTTAGCTTTAAAGTCCTGCAGTAAGAACTTTGTAAGCACTTTGGGTGGAATGAGCTATTGTTTCTGCTGCAGTCCCTCTGAGCAGTGGTCCTGGTGGTGGTGACTGCTCCTACCCCCATGAAGCTAGAGAGTGGAACAACTTGGCAGATCCTCACAGGAAGATTGACTAAAGCTTGTCATTCACTGTCAGTTGTGTGTCATATGTTGCCAAACAAAGTGCCAACTTTATAGGGGCTCACTGATAATCGGGACTCACCATCTCCTGAGGGCCTCTCATGAGCACCCTTTAGCCCCCTTTCCTGAGTATCTTTTAGGGCCAACTCTAACTTCTGCTTAAAGCATCAAAATTTGTCCTGCTCTTCAACTTTGGCTTTTGTCCTGAGCACTCCCCAGAGCAGGTGATTAGAGAAAGCAGCATTTTAAATGGAACACCTCACTGCAGAGTCTTAACATCTGTCAAGAGCACAAATGAGAAAGACCTGTAACTGCATTCATCCAGAGTAGCTGCATCAAGTTAAGATTGTCTCTTGGAGCAGTGTATGTCCCCGTCTTCACACTGTGGCTACATTTATACATCCCCCAGGGGAGACAGCCTTCCTGGTAACCTCATTTCTTCTTTCAGTCTTGCAAGGCTCGGGCTTCCTGGCTAGTTTGTCTGGACTCAGAGTTGCGAAAGTCTTAAGTGCTTCCCGGTCCTCCAGGCACTTGTAGCCTGCTCAGTCATTGTCATTTGCCCTCTAATGCTAAAATAGTTTCCTTATCCTCATTTCATTGCAGGCACATCATATTAATTTGTTGAAATATTTATTTGCTGTTCACATCTACTTTTAAATATTCTCAATTCATTCTTTTTTTTTTTTAATTTTTTATTGTTGGTTGTTCAAAACATTACAAATTTCTTGACATATCATATTCCACACTTTGATTCAAGTGGGTTATGAACTCCCACCTTCACCCCATACACAGATTGCAGAATCACATCAGTTACACATCCATTGATTTACATATTGCCATACTAGTGTCTGTTGTGCTCCGCTACCTTTCCTCAATTCATTCTTATCTATTTTCACTGGGTGCCAGGATTGAAGGCCTCCTGAGACATATCCA
This sequence comes from Marmota monax, assembly GCF_021218885.2. Classification (NCBI taxonomy): domain Eukaryota; kingdom Metazoa; phylum Chordata; class Mammalia; order Rodentia; family Sciuridae; genus Marmota; species Marmota monax. The sequence continues at coordinate 1,105,078 of NW_026695045.1, forward strand.
GCACTATAAAACCCAAATCCTTCTCTTTCACAGGATTGGTCAGATGTCCAGGCCATGTCCTGCAATGTCAGATCTCTGGTTGCCCAGTGCAGCCTCTTTCCTGGGAGCAGCAGTAGGCGAGGCCAGAGCAAGCAGTAAGAGTGGGCTGGCCATAGTAGAGAAAGGGAAGCCAGGAGGTGCCAGGAGCTGCTGTCCACAGCCCTCCCCTGAAGAGGCAATGTGGTCTCCCTCTGTGGTTGAGGAAACTGATGCATAGAGGTCATGAAACCCAAGCCCTAGTCCATGTGGCTGGGCTCCATGGTGTTCCCTGGGCCTTATCTGCTTCAGCTCTTGGCAGTGGGGCTGGATCACACCCCAGGGGACCCAGCTCATATTCCAGTGCCTGGGGCCTGAGCCAGCAATTTATTGAGCCTGTGTCCATATCCCTCATGTTAAGCACAGACAAACAAAAGCCTTCCATTTTGGAAAATTTTTTTTTAAATTAAAAATTTTTTAAAACTCTGGTCACTTTAATGTGACAACTTTCAAAGGCAATTCATGCTGTTAGTATTTATCAGAAGCCTGAATAGGATTTCTAAAAGTGGTTATGTTTGAATATAACAGGTAGTTTGAATCTGTTAATTCTCAAGTTTAAAAGAGACAGAGATATTATACAATAATGAATATCTTCATTTTTGATATTCTTTTTCTATTGAGTTTAGATTAACACTAGCCTTTTTGCCCTACTCCCCTTTCTATTGGAAGTGACTAATGAGTGAGTATCTTTATTGAAGCAGATGTGCCCTTTATTTCCAGTAACAGTATTTTGAAGAGCAATCTAGTTAATGTTCTTTAGCTGCTTAATGTAAGCAAGAGGGCAGTTTTGTGAGTGTTGCTATAGTCACAGTTGATCTGCATGTCACTTAATTAAACCAGGTCATTCATGGAAAATAATCACCTTCAATTATGACAAAGAGAATTTGTTGAACACAAAATGGAAATTATTCTGCCTTTAGTGAGGAATTACACCATTAGTGCTTCTTGGGTTAAGTAGTGCTTTTGTCTGAGGGGTGGCCATGTAGGGGAGGGGTCATTTACTGTAATTGCTTGAAAATGCTGCTGTGTGTGAACAGTGGTTTTAGATTAATTTCCTGCTTCCTTTTAGATGTTGTCATTTGTCTGGGAATCTGTAAATGTTTATTAACATTTAAACACCCACTTGAAAGATTATATTTTGATTGGAAGTTCATGAAGTATCACAGAGCAACTGATTCTGAAAAATCAGAGTGTGCCCTACCTTACCTGCCTTACCTGCCTACATTTCAGACACTAGTCAATGGCCATTCCAGGGGAATCCACAAGCTAAAAGCCTCTTAGATTTGGGTTTATGGTGATAGCATCTTTAAATAGATCTTTAAACTCAGAAACAAAGTGGTTACCCAACTTTACCTGGATAATTGTGAGAATTGAAAGGTAATCCTTATGTTTCCATTATGAGGCAATTTCCAGAAAGAAAGAGGTTCAAAAAGTTTTTGTCACAAACTATAGTTAATTGTGCTCCGTTTTTGTGTACAATGAGTCAAAATGTATAACTAATTAGAACAAATTAAAAAGAAAGATGGGGAGGGCTGGGGTTGTGGCTCAGTGGTAGGTTGCTTGTCCAGCACATGCGAGGCCCTGGGTTTGACCCTCAGCACCACATAAAAAAAACAAAATAGGGGCTGGGGATATAGCTCAGTTGGTAGAGTGCTTGCCTCACATGCACAAGGCCCTGGGTTCAATCCCCGTACCACCAAATAAATAAATAAATAAAGGGGGGCTGGGGATGTGGCTCAAGCAGTAGCGCGCTCGCCTGGCATGCATGTGGCCCGGGTTTGATCCTTAGCACCACATACAAACAAAGATGTTGTGTCCGCCGAAAACTAAAAAATAAAATATTAAAAGTTCTCTCTCTCTCTCTCTCTCTCAAAAAAAATAAATAAATAAAAAATAAAATAAAAAAGGTATTGTATCCAACTACTTCTAAAAGAAAATAAATAAATATTAAAAAAAAGAAAGATGGGGGGGAAAGTTTTTGTTCCCATACTTTGTACCCAATTAAATCTGACCCGTTTTTCTGCACTCTAACCCTAGGAACTTTAGGAAAGACAGTGTTCTCTTCTGGGTCTCTTGGAGACAGCCTGGCTCATGGGGAAGTCTCTGCCCCTCCCTTCTGCCTTATAACCAGCAGCCCATCAGCAACCCATCTGACTCTGCCTGCATCAAGCCATTTCCTCCTGTGAGGAGAAGCCAGAGGATGGGGTCCTTCCAGTGCTGATGTGTGCGCTGAGTTCACTTGACCATCGTGATGGGGGCAGTGCTGGCTGCTTGCCAAGCACGCAGACCATTTCCTTCTTTTCTCCCACGCATTGATCGTAGAGTGGTCTCATAGCCCTCTTCTTGCTAGTGTGATGCTGACTTGGATACTTGAAAATATGTTTTTATACTGTCATTTAAAGTCATGTTTTTGAGGGGACGGAATAAAACCTCCTGTTTTTTCACTATTTCTCCAGGACTCTGGATCGACTTGGAAATGTCCTACAATGGGTCCTTTCTGATGACTCTTGAGACCAAAATGAATTTGACCAAACTAGGTAAAGAGCCTCTTGTTGAAGCCCTGAAGGTTGGAGAAATTGGCAAAGAAGGGTAAGGGGCTATATATGAACTTACTAACCCAACCCTGGGGGACCAGCCTCTCCCTGCAGCCTCTGTGAAGCAGGTCTGAGGTGTGGGAGCCTCTGGATGGCAAGCACACTTCAGTGTAAGTGGGCCACAGAGCAATTTGGGGACAATTTACAAGCTTTTCCCAGGGACTATGAGTTCTCATCCCCTGCTCAGCCATGACAGTGTCTTCTGCCTCAACACTGTGAGGGTCACAGTCACGGGGCTGGGTAATAAGTCTTGATTACCCCAGAAAGCACCACTGACAAGCAGGGTAGACTCGTTAGAGTGACAAAGCACTCTGCAAATCAAATCATCGCTTCAAAAGCTCTTTCAGTTCTCGGCCATAGACAGCGCTGTGTGGAGTAGGCTAAGGCCCCTTGGGGAGATATTGCTTTAATCACCAAGTCAGAATTATTTATAGAGATGGTTGATTTTTTTTTTTTTTTTAGTCGAGAGGGTACTCTGCAAATGTTCTGAGAAACATTTTCCTAAAATAGTACAATATGAATTTGCTTAGTAAATTCTTCTCTTTGTAAATAGTGTATCTGTGTCCAGAGGTGTCTGATTTAGAAATATTCCAAAATTGTGAGATACTTAAGGGAACCTAATATTTTTAAATTTTTGCTTTAATGCGTACAGGAAATAAGCTAGAACTTTTATCATTCCCACACACCTTGAAAGTGGCTGCTCTGATTACATGTTTAAGTGATATCATTGTTTTTATCAAATTAAAAATGTATTTCTTGTTCTGTAGTTCCTTTACATGGACTAAACAGTACAATGACAGGGAAATAACGTAAGGGGCCACCTTCACAGGAGCTAAATGCAAGACCCAGGCTCTAGGATTTCTGCTTAGCTACAGTACTGACCTACTGCTCTCATTCATGCTTCATGTGATAATGGCAGACTGGGGGAGCTGGGTTATACCTGCAAGATTATTCTTTTGCTTTGATTATCCTGATTTATGCAAGTTACTTATTAAAATATTCCTATTTTAATAATTGGAGAATTTCACCTGCTGTGTGCAATCTAACTTATATCTACTATTTTCCTTTCATTTTCTGCTATTTGTTAAAATGTATTTGGATTCGGCAATCTGTGGATTTGTATTTTCTGGTGAGTGGTACTTATCAACTCTCCCTGTGGCATTCATACCCTGTAAGTGCTGAGTCTTGTTTGGTCCCATGTGAAGGCATGAAGAGGCCTGTCTTTTCATTGTGTTCCTAGACATGAAGGCATAGTCCAGGTCCTATAAGGACTGGGGTTGGGAATAGAGGCAAAGCTTTGCTAACAGGTAAAATCTCACAGACTTCCCCAGTTAGAATTACTGGGGTCCTGAGCTAGCCCTCACCACTTCTTGTCCATTGCCCCAAGCCTGTCCCCATGTACAGCTGAGCACCATCCGTCCAGCCTCGTGACAGCAGAGTTGCAGAAGCAGTCTTGAAAATGAGGTCTCCAGGGCTGGGGTGTAGCTCATTGGTAGAGCATTTGCCTATCAAGCATGAGGCCCTGGGTTCCATCCCCAGCACCACCCCCCAAAAATGGAGGAGGGGAAGAAAAGAGGTCTACTAAATGGTAGCAGTGACACAAGTTTCAGTCAGAAGGATTTATGCAGGGAGCCCTTTCTGAAAACAGCTCTGTGCCGGCACAGAGGTTCAAATTCTCCACTGGAAAGGGATTCTTGGGCATCAGGTTGCCAATAAGGCCAGGTCCCTGGTCCTGGTCACTTAGGCATTCCACATTCACTGCCATTTATGTAGCTCACAAACTGTGACTGATCAGAGGGTGCACATATTCCTAAGCAAGCCATGGTCTCCAGACTGAGTGAGAAAACCCTCGGCTTTAGGAATGTGGTGGTATCAAATTTAATTTTTAATATACTTCTAAAGTATATTTTTTCCTAGAAGAGTTTGTTATAAAATGTTTTGCTTCTTCCTGTGAGGATGTTAAATTATATATCGATATGTAATTGCCTGCCATTTATTCTTAAAAGCAAAACTGGGTGTGGTGGCACACATATTGCAAGTTTGAGGCGAGCTTCAGCAACTTAGTGAGACTGTCTCAAAGCAAAAAATAAAAAGAACTGGGAATGTACCTCAGAGGTAAAGTGCCCTAGGCTTAAGCCCCAATATTCTCTTCCCCTCAAAAAAAGCAAAGTATATAATCTAAAAGCACTTCATCTGGGAAGGAAAAGACCTAGGAAAATGGATCCTTAATCATTTTTTTGCAAAAAGAACCCCTTGGTGATCCTGAGCACTCTGGAGTCTTCTTTCAGAAGATGCCTCCACAGGCATCATTTGACTCAAAGTTTCTGGGAGCCTCTAAAAACCCATCTGTGGTTAAGAACCTAATCCCAGAAGTGATTCTAGAATCCACTTCTTCACTTCTTCAGTCGTGAGCAGTTGGGATCACGTTGAGGCAAAGTGGCAGAGGAGAGACAGAAGGCAGCACACGTAGTAGCTTTTATGAGGCATGTGATCTTTGCTACTGACACTCTCCTTAATATTAAATCTCCAAAGAGCAGACTGTGAGATGGGCCAGTAGTGGCCCTCTTCCCCAGGCCTCCCTTCAGCCTGTGATCACCTGTCCAGGGCCACACTCAACACAGGGGTTTGTTTCCAGTGTCTGGCTCTGGCAGGGCCTAAGCTTTATCTTGCTTTTTTCAGTGCCCATTCAAGTGTGCAAATGATTATACTTTGGGGAGTCTCTGAGGAGATGCTACTCCACCTGGAAGAAGTCTCTTCCTGGCAGGAAGTCTGTTGTTACCTGTGACATCTGAGGGCAAGATGGAGAAATCGAAATCTGTGTTGTTTTGTTCCAGTGAAGTCCCTTCCCTTTGAAATGTGTGCCCACTGTGTATTCATAGACATTTTTCTTCTAGGTTTTGCCTTTCCTAGATAGCTTTTTTGTCATACATTATAGTTAACATCAGTAAGTATTGGAAATGGAATTCAAGAGCTGGGAGTATATAGTTCACTGATAGAGCATTTGCCTACACACCAAGGCCCTGGGTTTGCTCCCCAATCCTGCAAAAAACAAATGAACAAATAAAAAAAGGAATTCAGGTAGTGAGCTGAGCAGACTAAACCTTAGGAAAGGACCTGAAGAGGACCCATATGGATCAAAGGAAAGCATTCTGCATGTAAGGTATTGGCCTGTTCCTTCCTCACTACTGCAGCTTGGGCCTGTGTGCAGGTTCTCACCGGGCGACCCCCTCTGACCTCCATATTGGGTCACTGGTCTGTTTCACCATCCCTCGACCCCCAGACCCCTGACCTTCTGGGAGCCAAGAACTCGCAGTTTCCACTGTGACTTGGTCTTGTTGATGAGTGTGTACTCATGTGTGTCTGCAGCAGAGGCATGGGACTGAATTCCTTTAAGTTAAAGAACATTTTTTTATAAATGTGGTCTCTTATAGGGCTGCAGAATCTAATTACGGTCTCTTCACTTAGAGCATTTTTAAGCTGCATTTTAGAATTGCCTCAGGAATCTGACATTCTTTTAACCATCCTGAGGGATAGCAAGTCATCTTGCTTTGTAGATGGTATAGACATAACTAGTCTTTGTCAGAGGTCATGGTGATTATGAAACCAAGAAAAAAATTTTTTTTTCATTCAAGGCAAAGCATTGGTGATAAAAAAGATCACTTTTTTTTGTGCCTGACCCCAAACACATTCCAAAAAGATGTGCAGCAGAGGCCACATGACTGGAACAAGCCTGTTCAGGTGGCTCTCTGAGAGGGCAGCACACTCATATGGAATTCTCATGTGTGTTTAAAGCTGTTAGGCCCATCACCTTCAAACACATCTTCTATGAGGATGTGCAGTGTGTCTTTCTCTGAAGTTCTTGCTGGCATCATGAGGTCAAGATCATAAAATGCATGTTTAGTTATAAACAAATATCAACCAAACATTGAGCCACACATGTGGCTCAGTACTTATTGGAAGTATTGGTGTTGCATAATACAGCTCCTAGTGCAGACCTTAAAGGTACCACTTGGTCAAAATCAGAATTTCACATCTTCTGATCTGCTTTAACTGATATAGCATTATCTAAATTCCTCACTTCAGACCAACAAAATTTGTCCTGTTCTCTGTACTACAGAGGATTAGTTAGGGAACCTGAGAGCTCACTGCAGGCTTAGCCTTTGGCATCTTCTGCCCAGGGTCTGGAGCTGCCAAATGACACACACAGATGGGAACACAAGGGAGTGGCTCAGCAGATCTCCCTCTGATCTTAGGTCCTGCAGGCAGCCCTTTGTGCTGTGTGGATGGGGAGCAGACCCTGTCCTGTCGAAACAGAGCAAGGCCTGAGAGCCAAAGAGCACAGCCACTTGTCTTCTGATGGAGAGGTAGGGTGGCTGTGTGTGGATTGGCAGTTTACATCTCTGACTGTCCTCATCTCAAGACACAGGGGTTAGGCTCTCTTGTGAATCATGTTTTGTGCTGTACATTGGATTTGAAAGATCTCCGTGAGGGCTGCTAACCACAGAATTCTCTGAAATGGCTCTGTGAACAACCAGTGCCCAGAAACCCTTCCTGAACTAGCCAGGCTTGTGATGGAAGGAGGGAGAGAGAGGCAATCAGGTGCTGCTGGGGGATGGGATGAGGGGCGTTTGTTCTGCAGACAGAGCTCCCCTTTACTGTGGAAGTCCAGCTTGCTGGCTCTAGGGCTGGCTCTAACATTTCAGAGCTGGGGTTGAGCAAGATCCTCATGTCCTTCCAGAGAGGACATTCTTGGGATCCTCTTACAGCTGGGCTCCTGTTTCAGATGTGGCGACTTCAGTCCTGCCCTCCTGTACATGATGCGGGGGTACTGCTGGCCCTTCATGGCCACAACAGCATGTGCACTCTGCCCATGTCCTCAATGGTCAGGAGATGACTGCCCTGGTGGGCTTCTGGTGGCCCAAGAACGGTGTCAGAGGAAAACCAAAGAGCTGCAGCTGCAGGAAGACAGGGCCTATCTCTACTGTAAAATTACCCTATCTCGATAATTTTGTCCTTATCAACAATTTAAGGCCCAACCTCTGCTTAGTGAACATTTGGTTGCCTAATTCTGTTCAGAAGAACTCTCTCCCTCATCCATTTTATCCTGATTTAGTCCCTGAGCCTCAGAGACAAGTCCCTGTCAGTACTGTTTGTGGCAAAGCCACAATCCAGGAAGGGAGAGCTGCCTTGGTGGAGCTGAAGGTCAGCTAGGAAGCCCCCAGTGTCCCTCAGCAGGGAGCCTTGGTCTCTCACCTCTGCTGCTGATCCAGTAGGCCGATGCCTCTGGAAACTGGAGTTTCCAACCCAGAGAAATTAATGAGGATTGTTGTTCTCTGGTGAGGCTTTCTGTTATTTTAGTAAAAGGAATGATCTTTAAACTTGTACTTCTCCATGAAAGTCCCTGGGTTCTCATGTCACTTGCTTCCTCAAGTCCCTTGAGACTTACACCTTGTGGTTGTTGACTTTTTCTGTGACCCTCAAGAGATGGGGCAGGTGGTGTGGGGGGGTAAGATAGATATGTAGTTTCACTAGGAAGGAGTCTTGGGTCAAAACTAATTTGGGAGGTAATGAAAACAGGAAGCACTACAGTTATTGACTCAGCCAGAGGCAAGGGACTTGCCCGCATGTCCTCATCATCAGTGAGAGGTGGTTCTGTTACCAGCATTAGCTGTCACCTCACTCCTGCAACCATCCATACTTTCCATTTACCCTCCCACTTGGCTCCTGCTGCATTACTGACAAAATCACCACCTGTCCTGACGCATGCTCAAAAGCAAATTCTTCTGGGCCCAAGTCCTCTTCAATCCTGTTAGGGGACTTGGTGCTGGAGTCTCCTGGGGAAGCAGGTCAATCCTTGCACTCTTGGATTGGGCCTCTTTCTTGGTTGGTTGGAGACAATGACAGTGTGTAATAGAGGTGCCATCTTGATCCCCTGTGGTTGAGCCTCTGTGTGTGTGTGTGTGTGTGTGTGTGTGTCTGGGCATGCGCGGACATGCATACAAGTGCTCTGAGAGCAGTGGGCCAGCTGCACTGCTGACTGTCCCCTGTTCAGTTGCAGGCCCAGGGCTTACTGTCTAGCCGACAGTGATGAGGAATCCTCTAGTGCTGGCTCCTCTGATGAAGATGATGCATCAGATCCCAGTGGGGGAGACAAACAGCTCCTCCCAGGGGCTGAGGGGTAAGTGGATAAGGGCTTCTGGAGACTCCAGGGGTCAGGGTGGCAAGTTGAGAGTAAACCTTTTTTTCCCCTCTTTCCTCCGTAATCTTTTCCTCCTTAACAGTGAGTTGAGTGATTTTTTGCATTAATAGCCAGTGTCAGTGGCTTGTTTAAATTCCAAGTCACAGAGAGAAAAGACTTGTATAGCTTTTCTTTCTTAAGAGGGTACTGACACCATGGCTCTCTCTTGCTGTGGGTACTCCCACAGCAAGAGAAGGTGAACTGCATGCTCACTGTGCAGAGCCCTCCCTGGATCTTCAGAGGGGCCTACCCTGCACACCACCTCCCCCTGGTGCCCAGTGGAGAGAAGAGAACCTCCCTCTCCTGAAGCTGGACCCACTTGCTGCCCTGGAGCTACTAGTCCCTACAAAGCTGAAACCATTCAGATGATATCTTGGGTGTATTTTTTAAATATGAATGACTTAGCTGATCTTCTAGATTATGAACTTCATTTAGGGGCTCTCTTTGCTCTCTTTGTTACTTGGATAGCAGAATTATCAGAGTGCTTAAACAGCCTGTCTATAAGGATCTTTGAATTATTAAAAGGGAGCTGAAGAAACTTAAGATTACTGAGAAGTCAGATGATTCAGAAACTTTTGTATAAAAATATTGATTTAGCTGAGTGGGTGGCACACACTTGTAATCCCAAGCTACTTGGAATGCTGAAGCAGCAGGATGGCAAGTTCAAGATCTGCCTGAACAACTTAAAGAGACCCTGTCTCAAAATAAAGTTTGAAAAAGGGCTGATATAGCTCAGTGGTACAGTGCTTTGCTTGTATGAATGAGGCCTTGGGTTCAATTCAATACCCAATACTGAAGGAAAAAAAAGGAAAAAGAAAATATCTACTTATTTACTTTTAAAATCCTAGAAAAGATGGGTAGAGAACCTTTGAGAAGCTGTTGCTAAAAAGTTTGTGTGCATTATTTTAAATGTACTAATTGATCTTCTTAAGAATGATTGTTTGGGGCTGGGGGTGCAGTTCAGTGACAGAGGGCTTGGCCAGCTGCACAGGCCCTAGATTTGATGCCCAGCACTGCAAAAAAGGAAAGAAAGAAAAAGACTTTTCCCTTTACACATAGTATTCCTGATGCTCTGGAGCTGTGGAGGATTTTTAAAACAAATATCCCCTCTTTTCAGGGCGTTTTAGGTAGATATGGCCTGACACAGAAGCTTATTTTCTTGATCTTCTAGCTTGTCAGTTTGATGTAGCATTTTCCTTTAAGAAGTTCCAAGCCCCTTGAAAAGTGCTTGCACCTTAGAGTTTATATGACACCTCCCAAAGACAGGCAGTGAGTCACTGTTTTGTATCCCTATTGGTGCAGCCTGGTTTGCCGTTTGCTGTTTGGAGATGGTGGGATTTCACTTAAGAAGACATGAACTTGTATTCAGCAACTTGAACAGCAATAAGGGTTGGGGGGGGGGTGGCTTTTCCAAATTGAGGACTTTGTCCAACTCTCTCCATTGTCAAGTCAGGTGCTCTTAATTCTCATCTGAGGGAGATTTGACTCCCATCATGGGGTCATTTGCCAATATTATAGAGATTTTTGATTGTCATGAGTGGGGAGTCTGCTGTTGCCATTGAAATAGGTGAGGCCAGGGACAACTAAAAATTCAACAGTACACAGGACGGACCCCCCCTCAACCCAGAATTACCTAGTCCAGAAAATCAGGAGTGCCATGGTTGAGAAACTGCTGTCAAGTAAGGTGAACACAGAGCCATGAGGTTTTGTTTGTGAAAGAGCAAAGCCTATACTAACATCCTGTTTTGTTCCTTGTCTGAAGATACGTTGGAGGTCATCGAACGAGTAAGATTATGAGGTTTGTTGATAAAATCACCAAGTCAAAATATTTCCAAAAAGCAACAGAGACAGAGTTCATTAAAAAGAAGATTGAAGAAGTCTCCAATACCCCCTTGCTGCTAACTGTTGAAGTACAAGAATGTCGAGGAACCCTGGCGGTCAACATTCCACCACCCCCAACAGACCGAATATGGTACGGGGAGGGTCCTCAAAGACAGCAAGTGATTCCTTTTGTTGCATGACCATAAACATCCCACCCAGCCTGCTTAACTTTGGGATTAGGGCAAGTACCATGGACAGGAGCTTTTTCCCACTATTTTCATGGAACCCCAGTATTCATTGTAAATTTGATCGAGCTTTCTTCTGTGAATGGTTAATTCACATTTAAGGATCCATCTTCACATGTCAGAAAAAGTTAAGGTGAATGCTTGAATTTTATGGGATGAGCTGTTTTTATTCTCAATCCTCCTCCACCCTAAAGATTACTCCTCTACCAGTGATAACAGCTGCCCTTTGTAGCAAACTGGTATTCTCTGTCCTGTATTCTCTGACCGTACCACTTGATTAATTCTCACAGCTTCTTGGTGGGGTAGGAGCCCATTTTCCCCACTCAGCAGGTGGGAATTACACATCCAAGTAAAGTCCAGGTGGTTAGAGAGAATCCTGAGTTAGATCTTGACATCCAGGAGGCTGGAGCACACGTACTTGGTGCTTGTGGTAGGAGGTCTATCCAAGAAGTTGGTTCTCATCTCCACCTGCAGGTTAGAATTACATGGGGACTTGTTAAAAATACAGATATGCCTGGCCCATAGGTCAGGCTTTGGGGGAGTTGCAGTGATTAACCCAAGGTTGAGAATCATTGAAATAAATTTTTCATAAGTCCAGCATCTCTTTGTGAATCTCAGTTTTAAAATTGGCAATCTGTGCTGAGGTTGTGACTCAGAGGTAGAGCGCTCACCTAGCACATGTGAGGTACTAGGTTCGAGCCTCAGCACCACATAAAAATAAATAAAATAAAAGTTTTTTAAAAATTTGGCAATCTAAATCCTATACAGTAGGTATAGTATATACAGTAATTGCAGAAGGAACTGCATTGTATCATAAACTACACTCTTACTATACTATAACTGTGATCCATCCCAGAGGGAAACCAGCATGCTGTGCATATCCACTGTATCCAGGAGGCTCTGTAGAAATAATCAGAGGAGGAATGATAACGCTGGTGTTTCCCAGGATAACTTAACACCTTTTTATTTTCTAAAACTCATATGGTTAGATAGAGAGAGATTGAAAAATGAGTATGATGAAAAGACAAAAAATAAAAGACCATAATCTTATCATTTAGAAATATTTCTTTTTAAACATTGAGTTGGTAAAATATTTCTTCTCCTTACTGCCAGCCTTTTAGATTTAGCAATTATAAATGGCACTGCTCAGTAAGGGACAAAATAAAGGCCTCTCGGCTAGTGCTGCCCATCACTGCTCCAGTGCTGAACTCTCTGCTGTGGAACTGCAGAGATAACTAAAGATAGGGAGAGCACTTAGAAATGTTTGTAGCAATTTGACATTGTATTTCTAAGACACTGGTTCATGACAGATTAACATCCTTAGGTAGTATGATAGCACACAGTGTCTTGTCTACTTTGCTAACAGTTCCGAGTGCCAGTCTGCTTCCCAGGAGGCCATAAAATATACAATGTGGAGTGTGGGGAGAAGAAGCAGGTTATAAAATGTCCTCTGTCTACGCATGCTTAGGAAGATGTGGGGAAAACTGACCCCACTCCTCTCAATGGTCCTTTCTTGGAGTTGACATTCAAAGAAAGGCTATGTCTTTCAAGTTCCAGTTTATACCCTTATGTTTTGGCTTTTGTAATATACATTATCTTATTTTATGAAAATTTAACAAATTACTATTTGGGGGGAAAACAAAAACCACAAAAGAATTTCCAGATCATGGACTTATGCTTCCTGGCTTTCCCATTGCATCAAAACTGATCTAAATCCATCATAGCCCTGTCCAGAGGACACAGGCAACTCACAATTCACTCTTGCTGTGCTGAATTGGCTTTAGAAGGGATTCTCAGAATAAGAGAGCACTTCAAGTAGTAATAAAGTCCCATGTGAATGAGGAGTGCTTGCCATCAGTGCTTGTCTACTTCTTTTCTCTGCTTCTAAATGTGGTTATTACTTGTTTTCTTCAAAAAGGTATGGTTTCCGGAAGCCGCCCTATGTGGAGCTGAAAGCTCGGCCAAAACTTGGAGAGAGAGAAGTGACTTTAGTTCATGTGACAGACTGGATAGAGAAGAAACTAGAGCAAGAGTTTCAGGTAAACCCACAGTGTTATCTGTGTTTCACTCCAAGTATGAAAGCTCTGGGTAGAACAGAGGTCCTGAACTCACTTCTGGGTCAGGTATCCTCTTTTGAGAATCCAGTGAAAACCATGGACCTATTGGACATGTCAACACGTGTCTATAATCCCAACAGCTCCAAAGGCTGAGGCAGGAGGATCACAATTCAAGGCCAGAGTCAGCAATTTAGCAAGGCCCTAAGCAACTTTGCTCCAAAAAAAAAAAAAAAAAAAAAAAGGACTGGAGATAGGCTCAGTGGTTAAGTGCCCCTGAGTTCAATCCCTGGGACCAAAAAAGAGAAAATAAAATAAAACAAACTACTTAGTTTGGACCTTCATCCCAGAGACAACACATATGATTAAACATGGGCATAAAACAGTGCTTCATTTATAAGATAATTTTATGTGTGAATTTTTGCAGTGCACTGAATCCTCAGTAATACTCAATCCTCAATAATACTTTAAAGCACAGTTGTCCTTCAGGACTTTGTGGATTAGCAAAGGAGTTGTTTACTTTGTGATGAATTTCACCTTTTGAAAAAGACTACTTTCTTTTCATGATAGTATATTTTGTTACCATTTTTCCAAAAATTATTTATTACTTAAAAGCAATTAATAACCATTTTCAAAAGTACAGTCTCAAGAGCTGGGGCTATAGCTCAGTGGTAGAGCTCTTGCCTAGCACATGTGAGGCATTGGTTTCCTTCTTTAGCACCACATAAAAATAAACAAACAAAATAAAGGTATTGTGTCCATCTACTAAAAAAAAAAAAAGTACAGTTTCAAAAGCCCTGAGGCATATTCACAGAACATTACTAAGTAGTCTTCAGAGGGATGTGGGTCAGAGAGCCAAATGATGACATCTTGTACCAGTAAACCAGTTGGGACTCTCTGGACTTTGTCCCTCCCATGTAAAGTTTGGAATTGACCAGTTGGCAACACCTGGCTGCCTTCAGGGAAGTCGCTCCCTGCCCTGCTGTGGTATTCATACCTTGCTCAATTTGTTCAGTTCAACAGACATTTGTGGAAACCCTTCCATGTCCTAGGGACCAAGTACCCTGGGAGTCCAAGAGGAATCAGGCCCCTCTCCAGATATCTTCTACATCCTTGGAGTTTGCTCAGCCAGAGTGCATTCTCCACGCCTGTTTTCTGTATTCTGCCATCAGACATAATGCAGTGTAGCTGAGGCCTTGGAATGAGCCATTCTCACCACATTTTGATCAGATGTTTTGTTTTGTGGTGTAGTGAGTGGATCAACCCAGGGCTTCGTGCCTGCTAAGCAAGTGCTCTACCACTGAGCTGTACCTCCAGCTCCTTAATAAGTTATTTGAAGCATAGTTGTCTTTCAATTTTTTGTGAACTAGCAAACAACTTGTTTACTTTGTAATGAATTTTACATTCTGAAGAAGACCTACATCCTTTTCATGATGGGATATTTTAAGATTTTTTCAAAATCATATTGTTATTTAAAGTTAGAGGGCTGGGGCTGGGGCTCAGTGGCAGAGCGCTTGCCTAGTATGTGTGAGGCACCACATAAAAATAAATAAATAAAGGCATCGTGTTCATCTATAACTAAAAAAAAAAATTTTAAGCTAGAGATTAAATATAACTGATAACCCATTTCTGAAAAAGCTTACTGTTATCACCAAGTGGGAAAGTTCTTTGAACCTAGTTTGGAAAAAGACTCTCATGCTGTTAATATTTTCCTTTCTCTTGTATCCCTAGGTCCTACATGGGAATTTGGGTGGGTGGGTCATCCCTTTTAGTGTAGGGGTTATTGGACTCCAAGGAGCAAGAGGAGGGAAAAGAGGGCAGAGATTGGATGCTGGTGCACTCAACACAAGTTGAGAAATGGAAGGATAGCTGTTTTTCTCTACCATAGCACCTCACTTGGTTTTTTGTGTATGCTTTTGTAAGAGTAATTATGGAAGATTGAGTGCATTGACAAAATTCATATATAAAATTATTTTATAAACAAGCAAAGCACCATTATAATCAACCAGATTATCCTTTGGGCATTAACTGTAGTAGGATTTCTTTTATAGATATCTTTGTGTGGTTTGGGTTTGAAAAAAAAAAAAGTTAACTTACATTTTGTTGATAACATTTAAAATAAATAAAATACATTCACTTGGAGTATGTGTTCTGGACATAATTTGGAAATATTGTCAGCAGTTAATCCAGTTCTCCTAAATTAATGTTGTTGAATGCTTGTTATTTTATCCAGTGTTTCTGCTTCAGAACTGACATACTGGTTCTTCATGCACTGGTGTAATTCCTTGGCTTTTTCTAAAGCACGGTGGAGGAATTGGTTTGAAATGTGTGGGTAAACTTTTCTCACATATACATATATTTTTAACTTGTCTAAAGCCTAAAATTATCAGAACAAAAGAGGGGGACAGCCTAACAAAGCATTATTCCACATGGCTGTTCTTTAATATCTCCCTACAGAAAGTTTTTGTCATGCCAAACATGGATGATGTTTATATTCCTATAATGCATTCAGCCATGGACCCTCGCTCTACTTCCTGCCTCCTGAAAGACCCGCCTGTGGAGGCTGCTGACCAGCTGTGATGGGTGAAGATGAGATGTTCCCAGTATTATGAGACCTAGCTCCAGGTGTGGGGTTCGTGGCTGCCATCTGTGCTGTGGTCCTGGCCTTTACTTGTGCCACAGCTGTTGTCTCTTCAAGGACTGCTTATGCCCTCTGCCTGCTGGTGCCCATTCCACTGTGAGGTGTCATTCCCCGCATCCGGTGACAGGTGTCTGGATTGCCTGCTGCAAAGCTTTGATTTGGCAAAGGAGAGCGGAAGAAACATCATGATGGGTCCAGAAGTTAAGTGACTCACATCGTGGCTTTTTTAAAAAGTCTACCAGTTTTTGTGGCAGCAAACAAGCACATTCAGAGCAAAGCTGTTCAACTGGAAGGCTTCCCCTTGCCTCCTCAACTCCTCCAAAGCTTTTCCTCAGGCAGCTGATGCACAATGGAACTTTTTCACTCGACACTGTACACAATTGCAGCCCTCCACATTCCCAGAATGTCAACATGGTATTGTGTGGAGTGGAATTTTGTGAGCCATTTCATTGTTGGTAAAGAGACAGGCATAGTAACTTTTTTTTCATGATTATTGTGCATTTTGGAAGCAAGTAGCCATAGAATACATACACTAACACTTTCAGCTGGGGTGGAGACAGTGAGATTTATGTGAACATTATTAACGGCAAAGCCATGAGATCAAACCATCCCAAGCCTTTACCAGTGAGGTACAATCACCTTCTAATCCTGATTGTTTTCCTAAGACATGAGCTTATGTGACAAAGTCGAACAGTGCACATAATGACTGTATCTCCTAGTATAGATGGGGTGGGGCCAGAAAGCCAGAGCCATGGTCTTTCCATCTGGCATTTCCTGTGTGCTCCAGAAAGCTTCATTTAGGAATCTGAATGCTTTGTTAATTTAATTGGTCTGGGAGTTTTGTGGGCAGTTCCTTTCTCATGGCCAAACAGAGAACTGCTGTATAATTATTTTAAGAGTCAAGACCAAACATTTGCTCAACATCAAACACTACATCTCAAAACAGACATGTGACTTTTCTTTAATGTTGCCAACCTAATTTTGTGCATCTGTGTCATAATGTTTAGTTTACAAGTTTGGGGGCTAATTGTATAATTTGTTTTGAGAAGTAAACTTAATTCAATTTATTGTTTAAAGCTGCATCCAATGTCAATTACCTTGGATAACTTTTAAAACTTACATCTGTGGACAAAGCTAATAGTGGTTTTGTAAACAGCACCTTGCCTGAACATGACTTTAAAGAAATTAATATATTGAAAAAATGTATTTGAACCCTTGATTATTGCACCATTAAAACATTTGACTTAAATTATTTGACCATTCCACCCAGTGTACTGTTCTAATTTCTCATTGTGTAGGCTGATTTACCTGTAAGAGTCCGCATGTCTTTTTCACTGGTCTATAACTTTTGTGCAATAACTAAAGGCAAAGGACTAGATGCACTACTGTGTAGAGATTACAGGACTGTACCCTATTGCACTTAAAAATAGTATGTGGGGATTTTCAATAGCTTGCATTGTTTCACAAAATAAACATCTCATGTCAATACTAGATAAGCATCTAAGTTATTTCTACTAAATCCTGTTTAGATAAGGACAGAATACAGAATGCTGGGTACTTGGGCCGCTGCCTGGCAATAGTAGCCTTCATTTACTGGATGGTCACTGTACTAGTCCTTTTAAGTGTCAGAATAATTGAGGAAGCCTTCGTTGTACAAAATGATTTTGAGCTTCCTCCGGAAGAAACATAACAGTGGGTTTTTTAAAGATGGAACTATCTGACTACTTTTTGAAAGGTTAGGAGACTTCTTTTGGTTAATAACTCAGGTAAACTGGAACGGTTTTAGGAAAAACTGGTCCAGACCTGCTTCCCTAAAGCATCAGTACAATTATGTGGCATCTTTGCCACCTTGTGTGGCTCAATCAATACAATGACCCCCAAAACTTAATCGGAGTCCTCATTCTTCCTCACTTCACATTTTGAGAACCCAATCTCTTTTGCCCTTTAACACTAGGCCAAGTGCAAGATCTCAACTGGAGAACTGTGAGGTTGCGTGGTCTTTTAGGTACAATGCATTTCAGTCACCCCGAGTTGCTCAGGTTTCTTGGGATAATTAGCTTCCCCAAAATTTTAGGCCCACTGTAGTCAAGCCACTTGCCAGCTTTTTTATATCACAGCTACACCTTAGCCAGAAACTAAAACTCAGATCCAGGCCGAAGCCAGTTCCCATCAAATCCTATTGCTCAAGATCAGTCTCCCCTCTTGCCATTCCACAGCATGCAACTAAACCCGCACATCTCACTAATCCCATACTTAGGGCTTGGGACTTAGTGGAGCAACAAATGTATGCAATTTGGGAAAATAACGGGTACACTCACACAAAATACGCAGTGGGGCCTATGGCTATCTCCGTCATCCCCCAGGACACTGCAGCTGAATCCTCCCTCTAAACTGCCCACCTCCAGCAGCATCGATGCTGATCCTGGGCATGGCCATGTAGCTCGCGGTTAAAAGGGCCGCCAGCGAGAGGCAGGCGGCCCCAGTTATGCGCGAGCACGTCCTCTGGCGCTGCAGCCTGACCCCCGGCGCCACGCGCAGGCGCAGCAGGGGCTCAAAGGCAACGCGTCGCCAATGAGGGAGACACACACACCAGCTCTGGGTCAAATCATTTTATTGAGAAGGTTGGAAATTAGGGAGTGCGGAAGCGCTGAAATTATCGATTAAATCCGACGTCCTCCGCAAGGCCAGACCTGCAAAAGCAACAGCAGTGGGTCAGAGGGAGTGAACCCGCCCGCCCTTCCTCACCCACCGCCGCGACAGCCGGCTCAGACTACAGTTCGCATCACCAGCGTCAGCAGTCTAACACGTGCTTTATTTGGAATGTCATCACGGCTGGCTGAAAGCCTCCCACCCACGTCCCGGGCCTGCTCCGCCACACAACAGAACAGAGGGCACCTCACCTTGCCGCCGCCGAAAGGCTGAGAAGTGCCTGTGGCTTTTACTTAAAGGAGCACAACGGAAGTGGTGGGGTGGGCTTTACCGCTATTAACCAATAGAAAAACCACACCTCTGACCAT
Source organism: Marmota monax (assembly GCF_021218885.2). Lineage (NCBI taxonomy): Eukaryota > Metazoa > Chordata > Mammalia > Rodentia > Sciuridae > Marmota > Marmota monax. The sequence goes on from NW_026695045.1 coordinate 1,123,763, forward strand.
GTGCATGTAAAGTTGTCTGATGATTGGCTGTGTTCGCTAGGTCCTCCAGAGTATAGAGTGGTCACACACCAACCATAGAGCTAGGCGTCTAAGCGAGAAGTGTGAGGGTTGTACAGTCCTGGAATTCTTCGAATTTTTTTCCATATCAGGATCGCCGGTTGCAATTAGCGATTCCTTTACAGCGTGCAAAAGAAACCTTTACAGACAGGAGACTAAATTGTATGAGACCTTCTTTTCGAGGTCAGTCTAGACAATTTGGCAAGACCCTGTCTCAAAATTAAAAGGAAAAATCTTAGAAATGATTTTTCCTTTTAATTAGGAAAATTTACCGGGGTTTTTTTAATACATATTTTAATACATATTTTTAGTTGTTGATGGACCTTTTTTTTTATTCATTTATTTATATGCAGTGCTGACAACCGAACCCAGTGCCTCACACATGCCTGCCAAGCATTCTGCCACTGACCACAACCCCAGCATAATTTACTTTTTTTTTTTTTTGTACTAATAAAAGCAGTCCAACCTATGAGTCTGTTGAATGGGGGTTCTTATTTCATTATTTTCTATGTAATCTTTAAATTTAAAAAATTCCTCATTGATCCAGAGCAGTAGTTGTTTTTACAAGTGTTAAGCACCCTCGAGACGATTATTTATTTTCCTTATGGTCTAAACTTTTGTCATTGCAATAGTTATTACCTTGTAGTACAGTTTCTACTTGGGGATATATAGATCTTCCACAGATTCTCGAAATAAAGATGTTTTCACTGTCTTGTGCAAAAATGAGATGAAGTATTGATTCAGTGATAGCTGTGTAGTAATTACATTGTCAAAATCTTTGTGTACTATGTACTTGATTGGAAGTGTGTGTGCTGTCATTTACTTACACTGATGTGTTAAGATTAAGCTTTAAATACCAAAAGCTGTTGAGGATGCCAAGTATCCAATACTTAGGTTTGGAAGCGCAAAATGGCCATTTTTGAAAAGAAGTTGAACAGTTTTTAGAGAGAGAGAGAATTTTTTTTTTTTAATGTTTATGTTTTAGTTTTCGGCGGACACAACATCTTTGTTTGTATGTGGTGCTTAGGATCAAACCTGGGCCAAACGCATGCCAGGTGAGCGCGTTACCGCTTGAGCCACATCCCCAGCCCTGAACAGTTTTTTGTAAAGTCAGACATACACTTACCATGTGACCCAGTGGTCCCTGGGTGTTTACCCAAGAGAAATGACAGCACGTTCACACAAAATCTCTGAACATAAATGTTCACAGTAACATTATTCATAATCCCCCCAAACAGGGAGGATTAAAATGCCCTTGAAGGGGTACATAGATAGGCAGATTATGGTACACCCATACAACTGAAAGTTACTTGGCAATAAAAAGCAATGAACTATACATAGATGCCCAAGCTTGGGAGTGTTCTCAGAGTGATTATGCCAAGTAAAGGGAGCCAAACTCAAAAGACCATAGGATTCCATTTATGTGACATTTTGGAAAAGACTACAGGGATTGGGGATAGATCAAGGTTTTCTGGGATTGGTAATGTGTGGAGCATTTGACCAAAGGGATAGCAGGAGGCATTTCTTTTTGGTACTGAGAATTGAACCCAGAGGCATTTTACCACTGAGGCACATCTTCAGTCCATTTTATTACTTTGTTTTGAGAGAATGTCTCACTAAGTTGCTGAGACTGGCCTTGAAACTTGTGATCCTCCTGTCTCAGCCTTCTGAGTCACTAGGATTCCAGGCAGGTGTGAATGCACCTGGTTTGGAGACGTTTCATTGTGTGTGTGTGTGTGTTTAGTTAGTAGGAGGCATTTCTGAGGATGAGAGAACTGACTGTCCAGCATCTTCATTGTGGTGGTGTTTACATGACTTTATGCCTTTGTCAAAATTCACAGAACTTCATTGTACTGTCATGTGTAACTAATTAAAACAAAAAAATTTCACAGAACTATTTACTAAAATTTTACGGTATGGAATTTTAAAACAAAATTTAAAAATTATGTTCCCGTCATTTTTTTTCCATTATTTTAATGAAACAAAATTGGCTGTGTTCGCTAGGTCCTCCAGAGTATAAAGTGGTCACACACCACCCATAGAGCTGGGCAGCTAAGCAAGAAGTATGAGGGTGATACAGTCCACGAATTCTTCCAATTTTTTTCCGTATCATGATCACTGGTTGCAATTAGCGATGCCTTTACAGCATACAAAAGAGACCTTTACAAACAGGAGACTAAACTGTATGAGACCTTCTCTTCCAGACCTTCTGGAATTATAATAATTAAAATAATATTATTTACTTTATATATATACTTTATATATATACTTTTTATATAGTTTGTGGCTAGGCTATTTAGCTCATAAAGGTCATGGCTGATAATATTTCTGTCAAGGATTACATATATCTGATATAAAATGACTATCTACTTGTATCTTTTGTTTATCTGATATAACTTCATCCATCCCCCCTTTTTTTTTTTTAGTTGTCGCTGGACCTTTATTTTATTTATTTACTTATTTATATGTAGTGCTGAGAATCGAACCCAGTGCCTCACATGTGGTAGGGCAAGCGCTATACCATTGAGCTACAACCACAGTCCCATCCTTTATTTTTAACCTTTCTATACTTTGTTTTCAATGTGTCCTTTTATATGAAACACATGGTCAAATCACAGGGTTCAGTCCAATATATGTTTAAAATTACATTTAAATTTTTATTGTGAAATATATCTACATAGAAAAAAGTGCATATAAAGTGTATATATGGTTTAAAGAATATTTATAAACATTCTCTACCTACCATATAGTTAAGAAAAATGACATCATTGATAACTTTGAAATACACTTTTTTGGAGGGACCTTTCTGAATCTATCTCCCTCTATCACTCAAAGAAAATCACTATTCTGAACTTTGCATTTGTCTTGTTTTTGTTTTTCTTTTATAAACCAGTCTTGGGAGGGACCCACCATCACTTCCCACATTCTATTTGTCCAAAGAACCAACCCTGATATGAATACCAGGGGGAGTGGGGGAGCCCCTCTTGGAAGGTGGCTACTGTTTTAGTCAACTTTTGCATCACTGTGACCAAAATACCTGACTAAGCTTAGGAAAGGAAAAGTGGCTCTCCGTTTCAGAGGTCTAAATCTATAGATGGCTGACTCCACTGCTCTGGGCCCAAGGTGAGGCAGGACAACGTGGAGGAAATCCCCAGAGGAGGAAAGCTGCTCAGCTCTTCGGAGTCAAGAATCAGAAAGAGAAAGGGAGAGGGTTAAAGGGGCCCCAAGGAAGATTCACCCTTCCAGGGCACACCCCCAGTGACTCACTTTGTCCAGCCACACCCCACTGGCCTACAGTTACCACCCAATCAGTCCATTCAAACTAGATTAGATTACAGTTGTCACAGTGCACTTATTTTACCTCTGAATATAACAGGACCTTTGGGGAGGACACCTCATATCCAAACCAAAATAGCTACCATATTGAGGCTAATTGCCTAGGACATGGTCTATTTTGCACTTGAAGAGAGTGTATATTCTTTTGTTGTGGGTATGAAGTTCTATGAGTGTCAAGCAGACGAAGGTAGTTGGTGGTGTTATTCACATCTCCAGTAGCTGTGCTTCTCAGTGGAGCAGTTTTGCCACCTAGGGACATTTGGAGACACTTCAGTTTTTCACAACTGGGAAGGGTGCCACTGACACCTATTGGGGAGTGTTGTGGGTTGAATTGTGTCCTCTAAAAAGAAATGTTGAAGCCCTAACCCTCATCACCTGTGAACGTGATCTTATTTAAAATCAGTCTTTACAGATGGGTTCATTAGAATGGTCCCTAGTCCAATATGACTGATGTCCTTATAAGAATAGGAAAATTTAGCTGGGTACAGTGGTGCTACACTTGCAATCCCAGCGGCTGGAGAGGCTGAGGCAGGAGGATCCTGAGTTCAAAGCCAGCCTAGTGTTGGCATCATTGCAGCATACTCCTTACTCCCACCCCCACTGTATGAATATGGTTCTTATTCCCAAGAAATAGAAAGTAGCCTGAGATAAAACCTGCCGGCCTGGAGCCGGTGTCTCCCTGTTCTCTTATTGAGAGACAGGAGACCACTCACCTGCCCCTGAGATGGGGACATACTGGTTTCCTTGTTCTTTCCTTGAGAAGATAACCCCTTATCTTAGAGATAGGAAACTGCCTGTCTCTGCTCCCAAGAAACAAACTTGCCTTCCACAAGATCAGGGGATGCTGGCTGTGTCAGTCAAGACCAAGCCCGCCCTAGTGCGCAGTCGTGATTCTAGCCTATAAAGGTGACGTTCGAGGGTTCAAGAGTTGCTGCTGCTGTCCCTCCTCACTGCTTCTGTCCCTCTCTCTGCCCAGAGCAGCCTTCTCAGGCTCCTGACAATGAACCTGCTTCGTATCCCAGGTGTGTGCGATCAGTCCTTATCCCAGGTGTGTGTGTGTGTTATTACTCCTTATCCCAGGTGCGTGTGAGGTCAGTCTTTATCCCAAGTGTATGCGATCAGTTCTTATCTCAGGCGTGTGTGATCAGTCCTGTGCCACTTTTCTTTCACTTAGCAACTTAGTGAGGCCCTAAGCGACTCAGCAAGGCCCTGTCTCTAAATAAAAAAAATTTTTTTAAAGGAGTCTGGGGATGTGGCTCATTGGTTAAGTGTCCCTGGGTTCAATCCCTGGTACCAAAAAAAAAAAAAAAAGGAAAATTTGGTCATGGAGATGCACAAGAGGACAGCCATTTCAGAACAGAGGTGGAGACTGGAGTGACCCTGCCACAAGCTGAGGAACACCTAGGACTAGCTACCAGAAAATGGGAGAGGCAAAGGATTCTCCCTTAAAGGTCTTGGGGGGAGCACGGCCCTGCCACAGCTTTTATTTCAGACTTTTGGCCTCCAGAGCCGTGAATTGATAAGTTTTTGTTGTTTCAAGCATTCAAGTTGCAGCACTTTGTTAGGGCAGTCCTAGGAAATGAACAGAGACCAGGGCTGCTGCTGAACGCCACACAGTGCACAGGATAGCCCCCCAGCCCCAGCACAGAATTATCTGGTCAGTTAAAAATAAAAAGATCCGGTCAAAAAGGTCAGTGGTGTGGAGGTTGAAAAATCATGTCTTATAAGTTTAGTTTCTCCCTACAAATTGATAAGAGTATTGAAAACTAATATAAATTGTGGGTTTGTTTTTTTCTCATCAGTTGCGTTAGTTTTTGCTTCATGTATTTTCAAGCTCTGTTTTTAGCATTTACACATTTAGGATGATGAGGTTTTGTTCATAAATAGATACATAAATAGATACTCTTAGCATTGTGAAATGTCTTTTATCTTTGGTAATATTCCTTGTATTAATGTCAGTTTGTCTGATATAAATATAACCATTCCAGCTTTCTCATAAGTTTTGTAAGGTGATTTGCAATCAAGGTAACCTTTCAAATGCTCAGAGACTATCCCCATGGTTGTTAAATGCTATATTTAATTTTTTTACTAAAAGTGACAGAAAACCCATCTCAAGTTGGTTTAAGCCAGAAAAGTAACTTAGTTCACACAAATTAAAAACTCAAAGGAGGGCTGGGGCTGGGGCTCAGCGGTAGAGCGCTCACCTAGTATGTGCGAGGCACTGAGTTCGATCGTCAGCACCACATAAAAATAAATAAAGGCATGTGTCCAACTACAACAACAAAAATAAATAAATAAACAAACAAATAAATAAAACCCCCCAAACTCAGAAGAGCCAGTCTCTCGGCAAGACATGGCCCAGTGGCCCCACTCTGCCCTCTGTGCCGTGGGCTTCGTGGGCTTTGTTCTCAAGGCAGGCCCAGCAGAGTGGGGCACCAGGCTGGGCTTCCTGCTCCCTCACACCCACACCTACTGGAGATTTGCTCACCCCTGAGCCAATCACTGTGGGACAGAATAGAGAATGCTAATCGGTTGACCTATTCTGGACCCTTCCAGGAGCTGGAAGTGGTGTTAGTCATATGCAAACAATGGAGGTGTCCAAACCAACTGCCATCAGGGAATCTTAGGGAGGGGAATAAAGGAAATGGGTGCTAAGAAAATACCCTGGGTATCCACCACATTGCTTCTTTTTAAAGGTACAGTCAAAGCAGAACAAAGCAGCAGTCTTTGACTCAAAGGCAGAAAGATACTTTGCTTTCTCCCCACAACCCCCCATCCTACCTCACTCCATGAACAGTTCCTGCACACACATTCCTGATGAACAGAAATTAAAAAAAAAAAAGCGGGGGGGGGGGGCGTATTGGGATTGAACCCAGCGGCTCTCTACCACTGAGCTACATCCCAGCACTTTTTTTTTTTTTTTTTTAATTTTGAGACAGGGTCTCACTAAATTGCTGAGGCTGGCCTTGAATTTGCAATCCTCCTGCCTCAGCCTCCCAAGTCACTGGGATTACAGATTGTGCCACCACATTTAGTTTATGAGCAATAATTTAAATGAGTTGAAGGTTATAGAGTTTGCTTATTCTCAGACATGGTAAGTCCAAGGTGGGGAGTTACATGAAGCTAATATGATGGGGGCCGTTCCCACAGGGTCACAGTAAAGGCCCTGGGTTTTCTAAGTGCAAAGAAAGGGACTGATGAAGTTTTAAGCAGGAAAGTGACATAGTCTGATCAAGTTCAAGCTCCTTCATGTGACCTGCCACATTCCAAAGTCACCTCACCATGGAGAACTTCGTTACAGAACACCTACCTTGGATCAGGCATTTTACATATTTCACTTCAGATTTTCAGAACAATTAGGGAACCAAGTCTCAGAGAGATTAAGCAATGTGTTTACATTTGCACAATTAATAAATGGTCAAGCAGAACTTGGGTTTGAACTCACAGCAGTTTGATTTTAAAGCTAGGCTCTTGATCCCTAATACCATGCAGCCTTCCTGAAGCCTGCCTTTGATTTAAGTCAAAACTATTCCACATTATTTGAGAAGTTTGATGACCTCTAACATTCACACACACTTCACCCTTGAGGGAGGGTAACTTAATTCCTCTTAACCACTCAAGGAACCAAACGAGGGACCAGGAGGAGAGGCAGTAGGGTCTCCTAACCTGAAATAGTAAATTACACCAAAAATCATATGGAAAGATCCAAAGTCTGGCTCTTTAAGAGGAGAATCAAGAAGAACATTGAGCTTAAGAGGGACCCAAAGCAAGTGTGGAGTGCGGGTCCTGGGCTGTCAGAGCAGCACAAGCAAAAGAGGGTGAAAGATGGGAGAAGACAGAGAATGTGTCTGGAGCAGCTGTCCCACCAGCATGGGAGCCTGCATGTGCAGCTTGGGCTGGGTGGGTATGGGTGGGGAAAGTGTCGTGTGGAAGTTTGAAGGCCCAACAGTGGAAGAGATGAGACCATCCGGTGCGACTGCCCTCTACCTCCCTCTTCTCTGTCTCAACATAACTGTCTATCCATCCTTCCCTCCTGCCTCAGACAAACACACAGCATCTCATCACTTGGTCTTTCAATGCACATTTTAAAAGTCCCTCTTCTGAGCTTGATCCTGTTCTGAGCCCTGAAGTCAGGAATATGAATAAAACAGTCCCATCTTCAAGTAGCCCACAATATAGCTGAGGGGAGGGAAACCCTAGAAGTTATGGACTTGGTATCTCTCTTTCATTCCCCCTTTAACCACAGAGCCTTCTGAGGTATGGGTGTGCATCCGAAAAAGGAAAGGAGAAAAATAGGACCCTTTGTGGAGGGTTGATCATGGATAAGGTATAGTTATATAAACGATTTAGTCCTCTTGAGAATCCTGAACCAGGATTTTAATTGGAGCCTACGGGTTGTTAAGTGATGAACACCCAGCTCAAACTAACTAGTGGGGGTAAGGGAGGATTTAGTTGACCAGGAAAGGCAGCCAGGCAGGCTGTTCTCAATTCAGCCTAGAACCAGAAGCCCAGAATTATCCAGGGCTCTCTGATGGCATCTGTGCTTTTATTTCCTTGTCAACTTCTTTCTTTCTTCTGAATTTCTTTCTTCCACAAGACAGAAAAAGCTCCTGGGCCTCATACTTCCATGCTTTGTCACCAGAAAAGAAATGAGTGTTTTCATGGCTCTGGTTGGAGTCAGATTGGGCATAAGTCTACCCATACACCAAATGAAGGTGGCCCTATGGTCACTGTTTTGGTTATCAGTAGGTCACCAAACATAACAAATCATAACATGCACGAACCACCCATAACTCAATGGTTCAAGACAAGCCATTTTACTATGTCTCACAATTCTATGTTCCACCAAGAGCTTCTTTTCTGCTGCATGTGGTGGTGGCTAAGGAAATCTGGAGGCTTAATTGGGCTGGAGCATTCAAGATGGCTTGCCCAATAGCTGGCAGCTAGGAGCTCAGCTAGAGCTGTTTGCAGCAGCTCCATTCTCTTCCTGGGGGGCTGGGCTTCTCCCATCAAGGAAGCTAGGCTCTAAGAGGGAGCACCTCAATAGCGAGTAGGCTAAGAGGAAGGAAATGGAAATGCTAGGCCTCTTAAGACCTGAGCTGGGAAGTCCCAGAATGTCACTTATGGTCAAAGTCAGTCATAAGGCAGTCCAGATTCAAGAGAAGGAGAAATAAGTGCTTCCTTATGATGAGAACAGCATGTGCGTATAGGAGGGGAAGAATTGTTTTCAGAGCTGATATGATTGCCCAGCCTGGGGAGGTGTTCATACCATCCAACATATCTTCCTCTCTTGCAAGGCTGGCCTCCATTCCTGTTCACTTGCTCTCCTCTGTGTCCCCTGTAGTGAGAACAGCACCTTGAACATGATAGGAGCCCAGTAAACATTTGATGAACTGTTGAATTCTTCCTTCCTCATCTTCTTGTTTGAATCACTGCACTAGTTGAATGCTTTCCATTCTGCCTTGCAAGGTCTTTTCCTTTATTAAAAAAAAAAAAAATATATATATATATATATATATATATATATATTATATATATAATTTTTTAGTTATAGATGGACACAATATCTTTATTTTGTTTATTTATTTTTATGTGGTACTGAGGATCTAATCCAGGGCCTCACATGGGCCAGGCAAGTGCTCTGCCACTGAGCCATGACCCTAGCCCGTCAAGGCTTTTTTCTAGCATTCAACGTGTCTCTTTCCTTTTTTTGCTCTAGATTAAGATGAAAATAACTCGCATCAACAGTTTCATTTGGTCTCTCAAGTGCTTGTTCCCCTGACCCATCTCACTCTGATGCCTACTAATCAAAACCCAGCCTGACTTGGAGTCACCTTCGCCTCCCCTGCCCCTCTGTGGAGAAGCCCAGCATGAGCTCGCTGATGAGTCTGAGCCCTGTGCTTTCCTTCCCCCAGGCCTTTGTGCAGATCCTCCTTGTCCCTTCAGAAGGTCTTTTCCCCTGTCTGGCAAAAGGTGCGTCCCGTCCTCCATGAAGAAGACATCCCTTCTTCCACGAAGCCTCCTTGCTCTATCCATCGCCCCTTCCTCCTCCTACCAGGCAGAGCTCTAGACCACAGAGTTCTGTTTCTCTGAGTTTATTCCCATCTTTCTGCATTTCACAGTCACCCTTGTACCTTGGTCATTTCTGTGCATTGTGTCCCATCACCTTTACCAACTTGCAGATTCCCTGATATTCTCTTATGACATCAACTCTTTGTACTGAGAAGTCCTAAAAGATATTAGTTGAAAGAATGAATGAATAAACAAAAGAATGAGCGAATGAATGGTAATCATCCATGTAGGGGGCAAAGATGACTTCGTCTGCAAAAAGAAGTTGACTAATAAATTAGGGCAAAAGTCCCACTCTGCTTTAATTTTTTTTTTTTTATACTGGGGATTGAACCCAGCAGAGCTTAAAAGACTGAGCCAAAAGGTGGGGGGGAACTGACCACATCCCCAACCCCATTTACTTATTCATTTTGAGGTGCTGAGGATTGAACCCAGGGCTTTGTGCATGCAAGGCAGGCACTCTACCGACTGAGCTATATCCCCAGCACCCTGAGTCCCGTTTTAAAAAAAGTTTTATCTAGAGACAGGGTCTTGCTAAGTTGCTCAGGCCCTCCCTAAGTTGCTGAGGCTGGCTTTGAACTTGCAATCCTCCTGCCTCAGCCTCCTGAGCTGCTGGGATGACAGATGTGTGCCATCACCCCTGGCACTGCTTTAAAATCTATCTATAAAATATGGTGGATGAATTCTCTTAGAAAGAAAGAAGGAGATCATGGAAGGCCTACTTATTACAACTCGAAAACCACTCAGTCTGGAAGGAAGAAAAAGAGCAGGGAGACAGAAGGAAAGACAGGAAATAATATCCAAGAGGCAAAAGTTCAAGAAGAAAGAACTGTTAACATACCTGAATTGAAGAGAGGCCCAGGGATAAAAGGATGAAGCATGGCCCCTGGGATTTATAAGAGGAAGAATGTTTATGAGCTATTTGACGGAAGTTTCCAGAGAGTTCTGTGGAAATAGGTCAGACCCCAGGGGATTAGGAGGGACCTGCAGTGAGGAAGTGGAGGTATTTTGAGAGGATGGCCATTTTCATAGTGGTGCTATGTTGTCCCTCTGACATTATTAATATAAACTCGTGACACTTTGAACACTTTGTCACATAGCATTTAGACCTGGCATAAATGGGGGTGAAATACAACTGCTCAGAAGCTAGTGAACAAATAACTTGTCAGGTTAAACCTGAATTAGTCCCTAGAGGAAGCAGGGGGAAAGTTCACTATTCCCAGGCAGATGGCTGCTATATATTTTTACATTCTTTTGCACAACTCCAAGATGAGATCATGAGATTTTACCTGTTATTTAAGGCAATGTCCCTCACCACCACATATTCAAGCTTTTGGTTGTTATTAGTACGCCAGCTCTTCCTATCCATGTGTTCCATACCTGTGGATGCAACCAAGTTTGGATAGAAATATTTGGAAAAGAACTGCAGCTATACCAAACATGGACAGATTTTTTTCTTGTCATTAATCCCCAGACAATGCATTGATATAGCATTATATTATGTTACTATTATTAGCAATCTAGAGATTATTGAAAATATATAGGAGGATGGGGGTAAGATATATGCAAATGCTATGCCATTTCATATGAAGAACTTAAGCATCTTGGAATTTTTGTATTTGCAGGGGTAGGGATGTCCTGAAACCAATCTCTCACAAATATGGGGGGATGACTGTATTCCACAAAAATGCCAGCCTGGACTACTAAGTACACTTAATGGTCCCATAATCATACCTTGTTATAATGCTGTTGACGGGGGCAAAAATAACAGCCAGTTAATGGTGGAACATGTTATAGCATCTAGGGTTAACTCAGGAACTCCAAAGTTAAATAGATCTCTGGTTTCTAATCCATGTTGTGCCTCTTGCTAGCTGTATGTTATCCACCAACCTGTCAACCTTTCTCAATTTTAGTGTTATCATCTGTAAGAGGAGGCTAATGACATGTACCTCATAGAAGAGTTGCACAAGATGATCCCGTAAAGCAGATATTTGCACATTTCCAGTCAACCACAATGGTCAATAGTCACCTTGATAATAAGAAATAATCACTTTTGCAATATAAGAAAGTGTGTATCATAGTGGGTATGGACCTATGGTAGAGAGGAATTCTGACAAAGAGTATCACAATATTTTCAAAGCCAGTCATCCTTGAACAGGAAAAGCCAAAATTCTATTTACCTAAGACGAAACTGCTCCCAGAGGCAATAGATTTTAGCTTTTCCCTTAAACATTAGAACAGAGCTGGGTGTGGTTGTGCATGCCTATAATGCCAGTGGCTCAGGAGGCTGAGGCAGGAGGATGACAAGTTCAAAGCCAGCCTCAGCAACTCTTCGAGGCCCTAAGCAATTCAGCAAGACCCTGTTTCTGGATAAAATATTAGTGGCTCAGTAGTTAAGTACCCCTGGGTTTAATCCCTGGTACAAAAACAAAAAACTAGAACAGAAAGGAGATAAAAATTTATCTTGCTACTAGAGACTGACTCCTGCTTCATTGTTTTATTTATCCCATTATTCCTGTGAATCCAAGTCTGTTTGGAAACAGCAGCAACAGGGAGTTCGCTAAAAAACAAACTCTCTGCTTATGAAGATGCTATTCCCTGGAGACTAACTCAAGCTTTGAAATATAATCTCCATTTCCAGCTTTAGGAACTTTTTCTTCTAAGTCCCCTTCTTCAAAAGTAGCTATTGTAAAAAAAAGTAGCTATTGTCTCACTAAAGAGCTATTGCAAGTCAACCTGACAAATCAGTAGTAAAAAGAAAATTTTAAACACAAATGAAATAGGCACAAACTTTCAAGTAGAGGTCATAATTTCTTCCACTAGAGGGCAACATTTGCTAAAAATAAACATTAGCTATAGTCTCTCAGTCCCCTGAGGAGACTGGAAAACGAAACAAGTTTCTGGGCTATGTTCCCTGGAAATTCTGAATCAGTAAAGAAAATGCATTGAAAATCCGCTTTTTTTAAAATAAAGAACATATATTTATTTGTCTTTTAGTTCTAGAGACTTGGATATTTAATAGCGTAGTGCTGACATCTGGGGACAACTTTTTGCTGCATCATACATAGTGTGGCAGAGGGCATCATGTGGCAAGATAGAAGAAACATGTCAGCCCAGGTCTCTTTTCTGGGGTCCCCACTCTGATGAATTTCTGTAATCCACCTCCAAATACCATCAACAAAAGAAATTGGGGATTAAGTTACCAACACATAAAATTTATAAGACCCATTTGAATTTTAGGTGTCCCCCATGAGCTCCTGTGTTAATGCAGGAATGTTACATTGAACAATTTTCATATATTGATCCATCCTGTATTCTATGCATAAATCCCACTAAGTGGGATTAGACATAAAGTGACTGAATTGTGAGAGCTGTAACCTAATTATCCATCCTAGTTTGAATGGACTGACTGGGTGGTAACCATTTTTTAAAATTAATTAATTAATTAATTAATTTTTTTTATTGGTTGTTCAAAACATTACAAAGCTCATGATATATCATCTTTCATACATTTGACTCAATTGGGTTATGAACTCCCATTTTTACCCCAAATACAAATTGCAGAATCACATCGGTTACACACTCACATTTTTACATAATGGCATATTAGTGACTGTTGTATTCTGCTACTTTTCCTATCCCCTACTATCCACCCTCCCCTCCCCTCCCATCTTCGCTCTCTACCTCATCTGCTGTTGTTCAATTGTCTCCCTTGTTCCCCCCCCTTTCCCCTCACAACCTCTTATATGTAATTTTGTGTAACATTGAGGGTCTCCTACCATTTCCATATGCTTTCCCTTCTCTCTCCCTTTCTCTCCCCCCACTCGTCTTTGTTTAATGTTAATCTTTTCCTCATGCTCTTCCTCCCTGTTCTGTTCTTAGTTGCTCTCTTTATATCAAAGAAGACATTTGGCATTTGTTTTTTAAGGATTGGCTAGCTTCGCTTAGCATAATCTGCTCTAATGCCATCCATTTCCCTGCAAATTCTATGATTTTGTCATTTTTAGTGCTGCGTAATACTCCATTGTGTATAGATGCCACATTTTTTTATCCATTCATCTATTGAAGGGCATCTAGGTTGGTTCCACAGTCTAGCTATTGTGAATTGTGCCGCTGTGATCATGGATGTGGCAGTATCCCTATAGTGAGCTCTTTTAAGATCCTCAGGGAATAGTCCGAGAAGGGCGATAGCTGGGTCAAATGGTGGATCCATTCCCAGCTTTCCCAGGAATCTCCATACTGCTTTCCAAATTGGCCTCACCAATTTGCAGTCCCACCAGCAGTGTACAAGTGTACCCTTTCCCCCACATCCTCGCCAACACTTGTTGTTGTTTGACTTCATAATGGCTGCCAATCTTACTGGAGTGAGATGGTATCTTAGGGTGGTTTTGATTTGCATTTCTCTGACTGCTAGAGATGGTGAGCATTTTTTCATGTACTTGTTGATTGATTGTATGTCCTCCTCTGTGAAGTGTCTGTTCAGGTCCTTGGTCCATTTGTTGATTGGGTTATTTGTTATCTTATTGTTTAATTTTTTGAGTTCTTTGTATATTCTGGATATTAGGGCTCTATCTGAAGTGTGAGGGGTAAAAATTTGTTCCCAGGATGTAGGCTCTCTATTTACCTCTCTTATTGTTTCTCTTGCTGAGAAAAAACTTTTTAGTTTAAGTAAGTCCCATTTGTTTATTCTTGTTATTAACTCTTGGGCTATGGGCATCCTATTAAGGAATTTGGAGCCCGACCCCACAGTATGCAGATCGTAGCCAACTTTTTCTTCTATCAGACGCAGTGTCTCTGATTTGATATCTAGCTCCTTGATCCATTTTGAGTTAACTTTTGTGCATGGCGAGAGAAAGGGATTCAGTTTCATTTTGTTGCATATGGATTTCCAATTTTCCCAGCACCATTTGTTGAAGATGCTATCCTTCCCTCCATTGCATGTTTTTGGCCCCTTTATCAAATATAAGAAAGTTGTAATTTTGTGGATTGGTTTCTGTGTCCTCTATTCTGTACCATTGGTCCACCTGCCTGTTTTGGTACCAGTACCACGCTGTTTTTATTACTATTGCTTTGTAGTACAGTTTGAACTCTGGTACGGCTATACCTCCAGATTCACACTTCCTGCTTAGAATTGCTTTTGCTATTCTGGGTCTTTTGTTTTTCCATATGAATTTCATGATTGCTTTATCTATTTCTACAAGAAATGCTGTTGGGATTTTGATTGGCATCGCATTAAACCTGTAGAGAACTTTGGGTAATATCGCCATTTTGATGATGTTAGTTCTGCCTATCCATGAACAGGGTACATTTTTCCATCTTCTAAGATCTTCTTCTATCTCTCTCTTTAGGGTTCTGTAGTTTTCATTATATAAATCTTTCACCTCTTTTGTTAGGTTGATTCCCAAGTATCTTATTTTCTTTGAGGATATTGTGAATGGAGTGGTTTTCCTCATTTCCATTTCAGAAGTTTTGTTGCTGATATACAGGAATGCCTTTGATTTATGTGTGTTGATTTTATATCCTGCCACTTTGCTAAATTCATTTATTAACTCTAGCAGTTTCTTTGTAGACCCTTTTGGGTCTGTTAAATATATTATCATGTCATCCGTAAATAGCGATGATTTAAGTTCTTCTTTTCCTATTTTTATGCCTTTAATTTCTTTTGTCTGTCTAATTGCTCTGGCTAGTATTTCAAGAACTAAATTGAATAGAAGTGGTGATAGAGGGCATCCCTGTCTTGTTCCAGATTTTAGAGGGAATGCCTTCAGTTTTTCTCCATTTAGGATGATGCTAGCCTGAGGTTTAGCATATATAGCTTTATAGGTCCTTGGCCCATTTTTTTTTTTTTAAAGCTCTTCAACTTTGGGAACCACTGCTTTAAAGAGAAGTGAAAATAAGATCTTGCTATCTCCCTTTCTCCTGCCTCCCAGCATTGAGATCCTGCTATAATCCTTGCTGAAGCTAATGCTTACCTTGTGACAAAAGAGGGTTTATTTTATACTAAGACCATGACCTTGGCCTTAATTAGTTTATATTATTTAAATCCTGAAAGCTTATTTAGTGTCCATATTCAGTGTTTTTGGAGTGAGGTCTGAACTCACTCCAAAGGTGAGGCATTCTGCCACTGAGCTACATACCCAGCTCTTTTAATTTTTTTTTTTTTTTTTGTACTGGGGATTGCACTCAGGGGCACTTGACCACTGGGACACATCTCTGCCCTATTTTGTATTTTATTTAGAGAAAGGGGTCCCACTCAGTTGCTTAGTGCCTTTGCTAAGGTTGGCTTTGAATTTGCAATCTTCCTGTCTTAGCCTCTGGAGTTGCTGGGATTATAGGTGTGTGCCACCATGCCCAGTCCCTTTTTAAAATTTTGAGACAGGGTCTTGCTAAGTTGCTGAGACTAGCCTCAAACTTGGAATTCTCCTCCCTCAACTTCCCAAGTAGCTGGGATTACTGATGTTTGCCACCACGTCCAGCTCCGTTTTTGGGTCTTTTATAGGGGAAGGTACACTTCACAGGCATCTACAAAATATTTTTATTTCTGTTTTTATCAGTCATGCCTGCTTTTGTCTTGTCATAAGTAAAAAGCTGTCAAAAACAGTATTTGACTGAAAAGCAAGATTATGGGCAACACCACCATAAATAAAACCAGTGCTTATCAGTCTAAACTGTCAATCAACGGAAGAAGTTCATGAAGCATGTGGCCTGGGTAAGCCTAAAAACCATCTTGTGGTGCATAAGCAATTCTGAGAACATGTAACAGTGCAATTAAGGCCTGGGAATTTGATCCAACTAAATACAGGACAAATACTCCTACCTGGCCCAGGTTTCTTGGATGATTTTTGTTTGTTTCCAGGATCTTTAAAACTGATTTATGAGTCAGATTGAGGTCAGCATACCCCTTTGTGTTTCATCTGCAGCATTTACAGGGTCACAGTGACATTTTGAATTGTCAAAGGTCTGTCAGGGTTTCAGCACAGCAAGTTCTCCTCCCAGACTTACTCTACTGTTTGAGAAAATACACCGAAGAAGGGATGTGAAAGCCAAGCTTTTCAGTTAAGCTTCTTCTTCTTCTTCTTCTTTTTTTTTTTTTTAAACTCAAGCACATGTCTAATAGATCTTGTTGTCACTTTGCGATCTGTCCAGGTAGTCATGAAAGAATTCCTCCATTTAAAGACTGTAGACTCCTCCCTGGCTACCTGGCTATGGGAATGCTGAGGCTGTTTTGCCAACTTCTCTCTGCCCATCTCAAACCTCTCTGTTTGCATATAGACATGTCAGTGACACTTCTCAAAATGTCTCTCCTGCTTTCACAGTTGCCAAATTTGTCTCTTAAACTGATGTGTCGCTTTCTCCAGCCGGGATAGGATTAGTCTATTAGCTATGATTCAAGTTAGGGGTTGGGAATGGGGAAACTTTACAGGATTTGGGCTTCCTGTGAGCATTTCTGTCTGTTATAGTTGGGTAGGTTGACCCACGATGCACACAGATCAGCCACTTGGCCATGCCTCTGCGACTCCTTTGCAATTTTCTTCTAACATTGCTTACTTCCCCGCTCCCTCTAAATCTGAAATATCTTAAGTCTGTCATCTGAGCAAGTTAGGAAAAATAAAAAAAATTAGTACCTCTTCCTGCTTTCCTAAGATTTGTACTTCAAATCTTATTACAAGTAATATGTCCTTCTCAGTGGAAGGCAGCTTGGGACCTAGTGACCAAGCAGCTGCTGGGCGCTTTAATTCTGATTAATAGCCCACAACCCTCAACTAGACTGGCAGGAGTCCTCAACCCACACACTCCGGGCAATGAGCTGTGACACAAATCATCTCAAGTTTCATGAGGTCAAGCTTCACAAGGTTACGTATACAAACGTCCCATTAACCAACACACAAGACTCAAGTATCCCAAATAGTTTTCTTCCTATAATTTTTAGTGAATGACTTGGCCATGGTTCATTCCAAAGGGAACTGATGGCTGCTGGACTCAATTTGAGGGGAATTCCTGAGGGTAAAGAAAGGGAAGAAAGAAAGAAAGCCCCAATAAATGGGCCTTTTTCGGCTGGATGGGGCACAGCAGGAGGGCCTCTGCAGTGAACTGTGCGACTGTAGGTAGGGCAGAAGCGGTGCTTGCTGGAATCCCCCGCCAGCAATTCTTCCACAACAGCGGGAAGACCAAGGGTAGGCTTCTGGGTACACTGGACGGCCGGTGTCCCGGGCTTTCCCCTGATTAGATCTGACGCCGCGGGTCCCGAGGCAGGGTTAGCGGGGTCGCCTGGAGGACTGGGCACTGTCCTTCAGACAAGCTTCTCGCCTCAATAGCCGGCCCTCCTAACGCCGGACGCCAAGAGTCGGTCCTTCTCATCAGCAGCGGTGGCCCAAAGGACCAGAGCCCTCCAGAATCTCGCTCCGCCCTCAGCCCCGCCTTTCGGTTTAGCCACGCCCAGACCCCGCCCCAGCCTACATTCGACCCGCCCCTCCGGGCAGCGGGCCCGCCCCTGGTTAGGCCCCGCCCAGGCCCCGCCCCTCGAGCTCGCCCCGACCGGAAGAAGTGGCGGCACCCGGCGCTTATAGGGCCCGGAATGGGGGTGCCGCCGCCGCCTAGTCAGCTCTGCGTCCGCTGTGGCTCGGCCGCTGCCGCGCTGTCGTCGCGGCGCCCCCGCCCAGTCCTCCGTCCGCACCGCCCCTGGAGCCGGCCGGCCGGGCCCGGAGCCAGGGCCCAGTCCCCGACATGCCGGCCTGGCGGCTGTTGGTGCTGCTGCTGCTGGCGCTGCTGTTGCCCGGCTCCAGGGTAAGTGACCAGGGATGGCGGGATGGGGACAGCCCGCGGCGAACCGGGCTGTGACCGGGGGAGGGTCGCGCGGTCTCTGGGGCTGGAATCCGAGCCGGGGTACGGCGGTGGCCTGAGGCCGTGCGCCCAGCAGAGTCGTGGACCGGGCGTGGGAGGCGGCACCGGGCCGCGAGCGCCTTCCCGGCCGGAGTCGTGGCCGGCAGTGGCCACGCTGAGGAGTCCGCCACCCGAGGGGCCTCAGGGGCCAGCGCGGCTGTCAGTGGCAGCGGCTCGCGGGGCCGGGTGGGCTGGTGTGAACTTCTTGCAGTCTCCCGCAGGGGGCTGCCCACCTGCCGGACCCTCCCCACAGGTGGGCGACGGCTCTGCCTGGCGATAGCCGCGGAAGGACGGAAAGGGCCCTGTAATCGAGGGGAAGGGGATGACTTGAGTTTCGAATCCTTGTTTGAACTTTTTAAAAATGCGACTTTGGGAAGCGAATGCAGCAAGCGAATGGGGAAGCATTTTTACCCAAGGGCTGGATTCTGCTTACCTGCCCTTCAGGTTTCTTAGTGTTCGGAGGTAGGAGGCTTCCTTTTGTGCGCCAAGGCTTCATTAAGCAATTTAAGCTGTGGGAATTGGACTCTTTTACGATCCCCCCATGGGCCAGAGGTGAAGCCACTTCAAAAGTTTGTATACCAAAAACTGTCTCCTCACGTGAGAGCACTGTGGGTTCATCAGAAAGGTCCTCTCATTTTTTTTTTTTCTGGAGAAGAATGACAGGGCCCAAGTTTATGTTTATTTAATTATTTACGACCTTCACTTAGGCTGTGGACATGGGCACCGTGACCGAGGAGGACATTTTGTGGGTAGAGTTGGTTTTATATCTTCTGGTTGGAAGAAGTGAGTGCCTTTTAGAAAACGTATTGTTCAGGATGTGGGTATGGCACATTTGTACAGGTTCTGTTTAATGACCTCTTTGAAGGTACCGTGTTCCTTTTAATATGGCATATCATGTACCAGGTGTCCAGATGGAGAATTGACTTGTGTCGCCCTGAGGGCCAGCCAGGGTGAACTCTTTGAACTCTCATGCATTTTAGGTAAATAATTGTCTGTGCTCTTGGAGTAACAAGAATTTGGAAACTGCCCAAGTAATAAATAAGGTCACCTTTTTCAAATTCAGGTTTCTTTAAAAGGAAAATTGGTAAACACTTTCTTCTTGATAAAACTTTGATAAGTTAAGGGTTTTTTTTAATAATTAGAAAAACCCACTTTCACAACTCAGAGCTAGGGTCAGGGTTTGAACTTGAACACTGCACCTTGAGTTGGCAGATTATTGTTCACAAATAGAGTACAAACAGTGATCAAACATGTAACGTGGAAATCGATCATCTCATATTGCCAGGACCCAGGTGTATGTAGTTTCTTTTCCCACATCTTTGCATTTGCTATTTTTTTCTAGATTGTAGTGTTTTAGTTATGGAGTGATTTAAGATTAAGGTGCCACTAATAACTATTTAGCTTTAGTCAGGGCTACAGTTTCAGTTCATGTAAATATTTCCAAATTGTATTTAGAAATCCAAACTTCTCAGGGTTCATGGTAAAATATTTCAGGCCCTTATCAAAAGGTTATGTTTCACTGTTACTGCTTGGTGAAAAAGGTCAGGATGTCACTCCCAGAATTTTATTGCAGTAAAAATTTTGACCCCTCAAATGTAGTATTAAAATTCTAAGTGAAATTTCTAGGAGGTTGTACTTAAACTAGGTAGTAGTCATGTTGTACAGAACACAGTGGCTCTAAAAACAAACCTGAGTTTTAACTGGTCACTTGCTTGCTGTGCCCTCAGGTAAGTTATTTTACTTTTTAGGAATTCAGTTTCTTGATTTATGAAATAATCATAGCTAATGTGTGAAAGAAGGCGCCTTGTACCTAGTAGATAATAAATGTCCATTCTCTTTCTTTCCCTATCACATATATATATACATACACTGGGGATCGAAAGCAGGAGTGGTTTACCACTGAGCTATATCCCCAGCCCTTTTTATCTTTTATTTTGAGATAGGGCCTCACTTAATTGCTGAGGCTGCCCTCGAACTTCCAATTCTCTTGTCTCAGCCTCCCAAGTCATTGGGATTACAAGTGTGCACCATCATGCCCTATTGAAGTCATCACTTTTTGATGTTATGCTATAGCTCTGCAGGAAAGATTTTTAAAATATTTCTTTTTGATTGATGAAGTAACTAATATATTGGAAGCAATACTGCCTGTGATTTTTCTTTCAGTGTATGTCTAATTGAGCCAGCATTAATTAATTATTGGTTGAGACTCAAGGTTATCAGATCCCAAATTGCAACAATGTTGGTATTATTAAGCACTTGAGACTGTCTTTTTTAACCCCCTTTCTTCCTAGATCCTTATCTCGTACCTGGTGTTGGTAGTGTCACATCATCACTGTCATAGTTCTCATTTTATGGTGTTTAGGTGCCATTTTTCTTAATTACTAAAAAGATTGGTAACATGTGAAGCCAAATATTTTCTAGTTAAAATATATCAAATTTATTTAGCTTTTAGGTTTTGAGATGGGGTAAAAGAAGTCAGAGAACTAAGGACCTGTACACAGAAGCACAGGATGAGTCTTAACTAGAAATGTCCTTGCTTATCATTTATTCTGATAGCTATCGTCTGCATGAATTATCCTAATAGGCAGGACTGAGCTATTTATACTGTGGCCATGAGTAGAATGTTCCATTAGTTTAATTAGTTTATGTTATTAGGACTGTGGATCATGAAATTAAACTGTAGTTGTGTACACTCATTTGCTCAGCCTCTCATCTTTCTGCCAGAGTATAGCTTTTCAGAGCACAAGAGAAATTGTGTCTGAGAGTTACTCTTAAGAAAGTTTGATGATAAACCATATTCCTGAATATAAATCCAGTGAGCTACATAAAGATTTCTTCACGTTGCCTGGATAGAATAGTAGCGCCTAGGGGCTGGGGATGTGGCTCAAGCGGTAGCGTGCTTGCCTGGCATGCGTGCGGCCCGGGTTCGATCCTCAGCACCACATACAAACAAAGATGTTGTGCCTGCCGAAAACTTAAAAATAAATTAAAAAAAAAAAAAAAAAAAAAAAGAAAAGTAGCGCCTATGTGGGCTAGGGAGTGTGGTTATTTGCTTGCCTTGGGTTTTTTATTCCATTTTTTCAGGATGAAGAATCATTGGATAATTTATGTTATTTTCATTGGAATCCTCTTTGGTTTTAAGATCCAAAGTAATCTGTATATCCAATATTTTGATTGTTTTATAATGATCAAACATTCTCCTTAAAGAAATGATATAGAGGAGAAAAGCCTAATGTACCTTTTTAATGGATTCATTTTTGTTGTTATTGTTGTTGTTATTCTAATTAGTTATACATGACAGCAGAATGCACTTTGATTCATTGTACACAAATGGAGTACAACTTTTCATTTCTCTGGTTGTACACAACGTAAAGTCATACCATTCGTGCAGTCATACATGTACCTAGGGTAATGATGACCTTCTCATATGGATTCAGTTTTTATTATTTTCAAATAACTTAGGGGCCTGTAACCTAGCAATATGATTAGAGTATGATGCTGGCTTAAAAAAAATAGGGATGATGAATCATAGTCTGTGAATAATAAACATGCTGGTTGGATATATTTCCCAGAAGCTGGGAATTGTTTCCTATCTTTATCTTTTCCATATTCTATGTTTGGCATTAGACTTCCCTACCTCAGAGTAACCCAGCACTGAGATATTCAAATGAGTACACAGACCAGATATAGACTGGGAAAAGTAGAACTTCAATAATAATCAGGGCTGGGGATGTGGCGAAGTGATAGAGTGCTTGCCCAGCATGAGCAAGGCCCTGAGTTCTAGCACCACACGCACAATTATAATAATAATCATGAGGTCATTGGTTACATTTCCTTTTTAAAACTTTTAAGTTAGTTTTAGGCTCTGTATCATTATTATCTGTGATCTTTGTTCACATACAAATAAAAGTATGTGTTTTCTCTCGCTCTCTCTCTTTTTTTTTTTTTTTTGTTGTTTCAGAATGTTTCCTATAACATTCTGGAATTAGGTCATACATTTGTAGCTTTGGTAGCACCTTTGTAAATCATCATCAGTGTAAAAGCATTTGAGCTTCTGTGCCCAGCCACAGGTTGGCGAATGGGATCCTAACTGATTGGGATTGATGTGGTAATAAACCATGATGCTTTGCCTAGCATTTGCCCTGCTGGGGTCATAAGGATTGTTAACAGTTTTCCACTATTATAAAGAAAGTTGTACTTCCTTTTTATTTTCAAAAAATTTTGTATGTTTGGTGTTTTCTTTATGATAACATGGGAAGATTTTTAAAAAATCTTTCAAAGTAATCATATTCATTGTAGAAAAGTCAGAAAGGATGGATAAGCCTACATTAAACAAAACAAAAACCCTCCTAGAGTTCTATTACCCAAACATGGCCTCTGTTAATATTTTCAACAACTTTATGGAGACATTGTTCAACTGTCATCACAATTCACTCATTTAAAATGTTTCAATCAGTGGCTTTTTGAATACATTCACAGAATTGTACAGCCATCACCACAATCTGTTTTAGAACATTGTCATCATCCCAGAAATTCTGCCCAGTAGCTCCCAATCCTCTTTCCCCCTCAGATCTCCTATTCTCTGGTAAGCACTAAACTACTTCTTTCTGTCTCTCTATATTAACCTGTTGTGGACATTTCATATGAATGGAATCATACAATATGTGGTCTTGTATAATGACTTTCATCTAGCATCAGGTTCTTAAGGCTCATCCATGTTGTAGCATGTGCCAGTACTTAATTCCTTTTTTTTTTTTAAGTTTACTGTTTTTATCATTTTTTTTAACCTCTGTTTTATTTATTTATTTTTAAGTGGTCCTGAGGATCAAACCCAGTGCCTCACACATGCTCTACCACTGAGCTACAACCCTAGCCCCACTTACTTCCTTTTTATTGCTGAATAATATTTCATTATAGGAATATGCCACATTTTGTTAAGTCCATTATCAGTTGGTGGACATTTGGGTTATTTCTACTTTTTAGCTGTTATAGATAATGCTTCTATACACTTTTATGTACAAGTTTGTTGTTGTTTTGTTTATCCTGGGGATTAAACTCAGTGGTGCTTTACCACTGAGCTAAGGCTTAGGGCCTCATTAAATTGCTGAGGCTGGCCTTGAATTTGGGATCCTCCTGCCTCAGCCTCCCAAGTCACTGGGATTACAAGTGTGTGTCATTGCACCTAGTTATGTACAAGTTTTTGAATTCACATACATTTTTACTTTCCTTGGAGTGAAATTACTGGGTCAATACCTAGGATGGGATTGCTGGGTCATATGGTAAATTCATGTTTAATCTTTTAAGGAACTTTCAGACTCTTTTCAAAAAGCAGCTGTGGTGGGGTTGGGGCTGTGGCTCAGTGGTAGAACACTTGCCTGGCATGTGTAAGGCACTGGGTTCAATCCTCAGCACCACATAAAAATAAATAAATAAAATAAAGGTATAGTGTCCATCTACAACTAAAAATATTTAGGAAAAAAAAAGCAGCTGTGCTGTTTTACAGAGTTTCAATGTTTGGTATCCTCGCTTATTATTGTCTTTTTTTAATTGTAACTATCCTAGTGAGTATAAAATGGTACTCCTTATGTTTTTTTCCTTTAATATCAGTACTGTGAATTGAACCCAAGAGCATTGTACCACTGAGCTACATTCCCAGCCCTTTTTATTTTTTATCATATGATACTATCTTGCTAAGTTACCCAATGGCCTCAAACTTGAAATCCTTCTACCCCAGCCTCTGGAGTAGCTAGTATAAAAGGCCTGTGCCACTGTGCCCAGCTCATTATGGTTTTGCTTTGCATTTACCTGATGGCTAATTTACTAACATCTTAATATATTTGCTTCTAGACAGTTTTTTTTTTCCTGTGCACATGTCTATATAGATAATTTTGTCTTCCCCAAACTGAAACAGATCTTTCTTTGTCAGTAATTTTAACTCTGCAACATCATTCTTACTGACTGCATAGAACTTCTCTGAATGGATGTATCATAATGTGACTTCAACCATTTAGATATTGAGACTTTTTAATTTTCAGAATTATAAACAATGTGATGGACCTCTTCCTTGTTGCTAAACTCTTGAATGCATATTAACTACTTAATTATTTGCTTGAAATAAATCCCTTGAGCTGAAATTTGTTGTTTGTGTGTACTGTTTTACAGCCTTCTGGAAACTCTTAAGGAATGTTGGATGTTTTAAAAAGCAAAAAAAAAAAAAACAAAAAAAAAAAAACCTAACCTTAAATTGATTTTATGTAGCTACTTCATTATTATTTTTTGTGGTACTAAGGATTAAATCTACTTGCACTTTACCTCTAAGCCATATCTCTAGCCCTTTTTATTTATTAATTAATTTTAATTTTGAGACAGTAATCTCTGGGACTACAGGCACGTGCCACTATATCCAGTATGATAGCCATTTTAAAAGTATGCTCTTAGCTGAGCATGGTGGTGCACACCTGTAATCCCAGCAGTTCTTGAGGCTGAGGCAGAAGGATCAAAGCCAGCCTCAGCAATTTAGCAAGGTCCTAAGCAATCAGTGAGACCCTGTCTCTAAATAAAATACAAAAAAGGGCTGGGAATGTGGCTCAATAATTAATCCCCCCGGGGTTTCAATCTCCAGTACTAATAAGCTTTTTTTTTTTTTTTCCTTTTAGCACTGTGGATGTTAAGTTGGATGAAAATGGAATTTTTAGATTTTGTTTATAGATTTTATATATGTGTATGAATGGTACTGAATATGGAACACAGGGCCTCTTGCATGCTGTACAAGCTGTCTACCACTGAGCTACATCAGCTGCCCTTTCTCGTTCTCTTTCCACATTGCAGTTTTTATTTTTTTATTTTTTTTGTTTTTTGTTTTTATTTTTTTTTATTTTAAATTTTTTATTGTTGGCTGTTCAAAACATTACATAGTTCTTGATATATCATATTTCACAATTTGATTCAAGTGGGTTATGAGCTCTCATTTTTACCCCATATACAGATTGCAGAATCACATCAGTTACACATCCATTGATTTACATATTGCCATACTAGTGTCTGTTGTATTCTGCTGCCTTTCCTATCCTCTACTATCCCCCCTCCCCTCCCCTCCCCTCCCCTCCCCTCTTCTCTCTCTGCTCCCTCTACTGACATTCGTTTGTCCCCCTTATATTATTTTTCCCCCTTCCCCTCAGAGTTATACAAAAGTACATACAAGAGGAAGTGAGGGGAAGGGGAAAAATAACACATTGCAGTTTTTAAAATTTAATTTTTTAAAGATGTATCATGCTTTTTTTTTAATTGTAGATGGACACAATATCTTTATTTTTTTTAAATTTATTTTTATGTGGTGCTGAGGTTCCAACCCAGTGCCTCACATGTGCTAGGCAAGTGCTCTACCACTGAGCTACAACCCTAGCCCTTTAATTTTATTTTGAGACAGGGTTTCACTAAGTTACCCAGATTGGCCTTGAACTTGTGATCTTTCTGCCTTAACTTCCCAAGTAGCTGGGATTACATTCATGAGCCACTGTGCCTGCCTAGATTTTGTTTATATTTTAAAGGTATCTATAACCATAGCAATCTCTGGATGACATCCTATATAACTAAGAGATTTTGAGAATTTCTTTTTTTTCATCCTGGTGTGTTAAATAGCTTGTTTACAGCATCCTTTGGTATGCAGTGGTTTCATAATCTGAAACCAATCACTTTCTAGCAGATGTGGCCCCCATAAGCACCCTGAAATACTTTGGGGGTAATTCTGTTACTTTGGTTTTGAGGGCAGCCTATCTCCTACAGATAAGATTGTTTGTATGCAGGGTTATGAAGCCATTGAAAGTTTTGCCTCAAGACTGTTTACAAATCAAGAGTTGATGCATTGATTGTTCCTTTGGAGGCTGCTGTTCTTAAAACTGTGGCTTGTCCATACAACCGTTTTTTTCCCTAGGAAGATAAAAAGTACCACTTGATGAAAGTCATCCCTTTTGTTGTTTCTTGTTTGTTTGTTTTGCTTTTCCCGCAAACATACCTGAATTATTCATCCAAAACAATGTGTCACTTTCAAAATAATCACCCCTTTGGGGTCAGCTTACATGTTATACAAATTATCTTTTTAAGACTTTGCGTTGTATCATTTGATAACTTATCTAACCCACTTATTAATCCAACTTTAAAGGAACCTTTAAAAATCATATTTACTCTTAAGCCCATTATCCTTACACAACTTAAAATATTTCCCAATTCCTTCCAGTGTTTGTTTAATACAATTTTTACATGAGACATACTGGAACTTTTTTTTATTATTATTTAGTTTGACCACACAGTGCATTGAGGAGACTTGAATTTGATTTTTATTTGTTTGTTAAAATGAAATCCATCCTCAACTGAGCAGGAGTTTATACCACTTAGGGGATTCAAATATAAATATAATATATATAAATATCTTTTAATTGTAAATGGACACAATACTTTTATTTTATTTTTATGTGGTGCTAAGGATCAAACCCAGTGCCCCACATTTGTGAGGTGAGTACCCTACTACTGAGCTACAACCCCAGCCACTCAAAAGTATATTCTTTGAAGGGAGATTCTAAAAAATTCCAGAAATAGTAGCTTATGTGTATAAACCTACAGTCTCCTGGGTGCACTGGAATCAGAATATATTAGACTGCTAGATGGGATCTTAGATATCTGGTTTATTGAGTCTCAAGGTGCACACAAGGCCTATGGCATATATCCCTCGGTGACAGGGATATGCTGTTTTCTTTAGCACGTGGATTTTAAGTTGAGTGTAAATGGAATTTTTAGATTTTTAAAATATCTTTTGTATGGGGCTGGGGTTGTAGCTCAGTGGTAGAGTGCTTGCCTAGCACACGTGAGGCCCTGAGTTCAATCCTCAGCACCACATAAAACTGAAATAAAGATATTGTGTCCACCTACAACTAAAAAATAAATACTTTAAAAAATATCTTCTGTATATGTGCATGTGTGCATGCATAGTAGAGCCTTGGAGAGTGGAGTTTAGGGAACATACTACCTCCTCTTAGCCATGACCCTTCCCTCCCAAGTTGAAACCCTAGCTATCTAGAGCAAACATAGGAGGAAGCCAAGGCCACAGAGGGCTGTGACCTGTCCAAGGTCATATACATGAGTGGCAGAACAAACTTTGAAACTAATTCTCCTGCCCCTCACCAGAGAGCAGCCCCTGCAGAACTTAGGTTCTGGTGCATTCGTTAGGACAAATCAGTCTAGCTCCCCCAGTTGCAGCCTGAGGAGCAGGCACAGGGGGTTGCCCTGAGGCTTGGGGGCTAGAGAAGTACATCCAGTAGGCTGACTTGTACTACTTGTAGATTTGTGGAAAGGGCTTAGATAGAGCTATTCCTTCTACTGCTTATTACAGTGGTGCAAAGATGCAGCTTTGAAACAGAAATGCTGCCTTTACCTGAGAAGCTCCTTGAGGGAGGTGGACCATTTTTAGTGTTCTGGAGCCAGCTCTGGAGATGGAGAGTAAGAGGCCACTAAGCCCAATTCACAGCTTAAACTTTTTTTTTCCATTTGGGGGGGTTTAATAATATCCAAGCAGGTGTGCTTTTCAGTAACATCTCATCCGGTATTACGATTGAAATAGCAAAACTGAAAGTTCATGTCTTAGAAGCCTTTAACCAAAGTTGCTCACAGTCTTCACCCTGAAATCCTGAAAAGATCAAATTTGTAATCATCAGGCTGGTTCTGGACATTTTCCTTTGCAGAAGCCCCCACCTTCTAAGCAGTTCTGATACCAGAAGTAGACCTGTGATGATGAGAGAATCACAATGACCACAGCCACGTGATCACTGGGCCACAGTGGATGGACTCAACTTAGCTTCCACAGGTCTCCCAATGAGAGAGTATTGAGGCAGGGAGGAGGGGACCAGAAATGTGCCCTGGAGGGGTGTGTATGTGTGTGTCTGACTTAACTTGCTGGTCTGAGCTAGAGAGAGGAGGGACCTGCCTTGCTTATCTTTTTATCCCCTGTGGTATTTAGGCTGGTTGTTGGCTAGCCCTCTGTAGTGGGAACTCAGCAAATATTGAATTGCTCTTTGGGACTCATTATGACCAACAAAATAAGGAATTGTTTTATCATCAAATGAGTGAGTTTTGGATTTTTCAGGGCAGAATAGGGGTAGATGCTGCTTTAGTTGTTTATAGTCATATTTGTTTTTTCACAGAATTAGGGATTGTACTCAGGGACACTGTAACCACTTGAGCTATACCCTTCTCTGCCCCCCAGCCCCCGCGCCCTTTTTTTGAGACTTGTTAAGTTGCCCAGGCCTCAAACTCGCAGTTCTCCTGCCTTAGCCTCCCTGGGTTGCTGGGATTATAGGTGTGTGTCACCCCTCCTGGCTGTATTCTGTATTTTTAATGGGGTCTCATAAGTAGTATATGTTTCTACAGAATTTGGGAGGCTTCCAGGATTCTTGCTTGGGTGGACACAACCCGTGATAGCTTCTTGATGAGTTCTTCATATCAGTAATGAGATTAATTTTTTCATTTCCAGACCCCATGAGATAAATGGTTTGTTATTATTCCATGTCTGTTTCATTTTTCACTTGGCAAGATGTTTCACTGTTAAAAAATGAACCTTGATCCAGGGTCATCCTCTTATGTATTAAACATGGTTTCCTTAGTTAATAGACTAATTTATAATTCTAATTCAAAACCATCTCATTCTCCAGTGGATTATTTTCCCCCCTTCTATTTCAAATGAGGGAATAATTGTTGGTGTAGGCCTTGGGAATGTTTGTCATGGAAACCAATTTTTTTCATTCATTTTTGAACAGCTGTCAGCTCCCCAGAACCTGACATTGTTATTGATCTCCGGTTGAGTCAGAGGAGTAAATCAGATATCTTTTCTCTTAAAGCCAATGACCCGTGACTCCTGGGGCCTGTAGGTGTGACAGAGACATCTACACAGAAGGCCATAGCTGCACTTAGGCGTGTTAGTCAAGGCAATGCTTCCCAGCCCTGACTCAAATTAGTCACCTGGGAAGCTTTTAAAAATCCTATGCCCAGACCATCCTAGGTGAAGGAAATCTGAATCAAAGGGAGTGGAGCCTGGCATAGTTTTACACCCTAGGTGACTCAAAGGTGCAACCACGTTGAAGCCTTCAGGTAATTCCTGTACTTTACCTGGACAGAGCAATACCATGCTGTTTTTGTTACTATAGCTTTGAAGTATCGTTTAAGGTCTAGTATTGTGATGCCTCCTGTTTTACTCTTCTTGTTTCTATGTGTGCTTAGTAATATCAGAGTGCTGAACAGAGCAGAGGCAGTGTTGGCTCATTTTATATAAAGGGTAGGATTGTAAGATTTTGCTAGTTGGTGGTGAACAAGAAATAGAGAATCTAGTATTATGTTTTTTCTTCCATACTGTATTGCTCAACTTCTAAAGAGCAGGTAGTGCTTTTTAGAAGCATTTTTTCCTTGGATATTTTTGAGTATAAACTGTTAAAATCGCTTTTGACAGCTTTAGTTGATAGCTGGCCTTATATTAAAATATACTTAGTTATTGAATACAAGAAGTTTAAAGGTTTATTAAAAGTTACCCAGCACTGAAGCTGATTTATTGTTTCTGCCTTTTCCATATATGAAGAGACCTGAGAATCAAAACAATACTGCTCTCCAGGTTCTGTCACAGTACCCTGTCAGGTAAAATCACCCTTGTGGTTTTAAAAGAGCTTCTGTAGCAAGAATGAAATAGCTAAGCGAGTAGACAAAAGAAATTTATGGAAGGAGTGAGTGAGACAGTTAAAGCACAAGAAGGAAGCATGTGAACAAAAAGGAACTTTCCTAGAAATCAATATACCAAAGACATAGGTGCATTCCCATGTTTACTACAGCACGGTTCACAATAGCAAAGATGTGGAATCAAACCTAGTGTCCAACAACACACATATTGATCAAGAAAATGTGGTATATATACACAATGGAATTTATTTAACTATGAAGAAGAATGAAATTCTGTCACTTGCAATAACATGGATGGTATTGGAGGGCATTTATGCTAAATGAAATAAGCCAGGCACAGAAAGACAGATATCTCATGTTCTCATTCATGTGTGAAAGCTAAAAAAAATTGATCTGTTAGAGAGTAAAATTGTTGTTACCAGAGCCTGGGCAAGGAAGAGATGAGGGGAATATATAGAGAGGTACATGATTAGGTACAAAAATATAATTAGATCAGAGAAAAGAGCTTTTGTAGCATATGGTAGGGTGACTACAGTTAACAGCAATATGTCCTAGATTTCAAAATAGCTAAAAAAAGATTTTGAATGTTCTTAACACAAAGAAATGATACTTGAGATGATGGATGTGCTAATTACCTTTATCTGATTGTTATACTATATATATAATTAAAATAACACATTGTATGTACATAAATGCATATAATTATTATGCTTCTAAAAAAATTTTAAAAAGGAACTTTGCTTCCACAGTTTAGCTATTGTGAATTGAGCTGCTATAAACATTGATGTGGCTGTTACTATATATGCTGATTTTAAGTCCTTTGGGTATAGACTGAGGAGTGGGATAGCTAGGTCAAATGGTGGTTCCATTTCAAGTTTTCTAAGAAATTTCCATACTGCTTTCCAGATTGGTTGCACCAATTTGCAGTCCCACTAGCAATGTATGAGTGTGCCTTTTCCCCTCATCCTCACCAACGTTTATTGTTGTCTGTATTCTTGATAACTGCCATTCTGACTGAAGTGAGATGAAATCTTAGTTTTGATTTGCATTGTTCTAATTACTAGAGATGTTGAATATTTAAAAAAATTTTTTAAAAAAATATTTATTTATTTATTTTTAGTTTTCATCAGACACAACATCTTTGTTTGTATGTGGTGCTGAGGATCCAACCCGGGCCGCACACATGCCAGGCGAGTGCGCTACCGCTTGAGCCACATCCCCAGCCCCGAATATTTTGTATATATTTGTTGATTGAATGTATATCTTCTTCTGTTAAGCTCCTTATTATTGATTGGGTTGTTTGTTTTTTCAGTGTTAAGTTTTTTTGAGTTCTTTGAATATCCTGGAGATTAGTGCTCTATCTGATGTGTGTGTAGCAAAAATTTACTACCAAAATGTAGGCTCTCTGTTCACCTCATTGATTGTTTCTTTTGCTGAGAAGAAGCTTTTTAGTTGGAATCTATCCCATTTATTAATTCTTGATTTTATTTCTTGCACTTTAGGAGTCTTGTTAAGGAAGTTGGACCCTAATCCAACACAATAAATATTTGGGCCTACTTTTTCCTCTGCTAGTCGCAGGGTCCCTGGATTAATTCCTAGGTTCTTGATCCACTTTGAGTTGAGTTTTGTCCATGGTGAGAGATAGGGGTTTATTTTCATCTTGCCTCACATGGATTTCCAATTCTACCAGCACCATTTGTTGAAGAGGCTGTCTTTCTCCAATGTATGTTTTTGGTGCCTTTGTCTAATATGAGACAACTGTATTTATGGGGGTTTGTCTTTGTGTTTTCTATTTTGTACCATTGGTCTAAAAGTCTATTTTGGTGTCAATACCATGCTGTTTTTGTTACTATAGCTTTGAAGTATCGATTAAGGTCTGGTATTGTGATGCCTCCTGTTTTACTCTTCTTGTCAAGGATTGCTTTGGCTATTTTGGGTCTCTTATTTTTCCAAATGAATTTCTTGATTGGTTTTTCTATTTCTATAAAGAATGATGTTGGGATTTTAATTGGAATTGCATTTAATCTGTATAGTGCTTTGGGTAGTATGGCCATTTTGATAATATTAATTTTGCCTATCTGAGAGCATAGGAGATCTTCAATAGATGAATGGATAAAGAAACTGTGGTATATATACACAATGGAATATTACTCAGCATTAAAAGAGAATAAAATCATGGCATTTGCAGGTAAATGGATAGAGTTGGAGAATACCATGCTAAGTGAAATAAGCCAATCCCAAAAAACCAAAGGCTGAATGTTCTCTCTGATAAGTAAATGCTGATCTAAAATGGGGAGTGGGGAGGATATGGGAAAAATGGAGGAACTTTGATTGGGCAAAGGAGGGAGTGTGGGGAGGGTGCATGGGGAAAGATGGTAGAATGAGATGAACATCATTACCCTAGGTACATGTAAGACTTCACATAGGGTGTGACCCTACATCACGTACAACCAGAGAAATGGAAAGTTGTGCTGCATTTGTGTACAATGAATCAAAATGAATTTTGCTGACATATATACCTAATTTAAGTAAATAAATAAACAAACAAATTGAAAAAAAAAAAGGAACTTTGCTACCAGGATGTGCATGGATGGTAAGTGGTAGGAAGCTAAGTTGGTGCCAGGCCTTCTCCTTTTCAGGGGAGAGCTAGAAGGTGGATGCACCACCTGGATGACAGCTGCTCCAAACAGTTTCTGTCCTGGGACAGAGCTGACAGGGCTGACTGCGAAAGTGGAAAATGACCAATTGGTTGTTTTAAGTAATTGGACTAATCTTGATTGCTACCCAAAGAATCCTATTTTTGGATTAACAATAAGAGGAAACTCATTCCTAAGTATCACGTTGACTTGGTAAATCAAATCTAAAGCAGTGTTAGTAGAATTGAAGGTCACTCTTAAAACATGCTTGGAACCGGCTAGATGTCTATATAGACTCCCACGTGGGATGATTTCTGGTTGAACTTTATGGAAAAGAAGTCCCAGCTGGCAGATCTAGTTCTTCACCCCTTCAGTAGGCAGGTTGGCATGGTTGACTGTTTTAGCAGTTTTAAAATGTAATTTATGGCAGTCACTGGTTTCCATACACATTTTGACCCACACAGTGACAATGTATTCTCCCAGTGATGGGGAGTGGGAGGTGAGGGTTCTCTATTAGCTAGCTATGAGACTTTGGGCAATGAACCACCCCTGCCCCATGTGTAAAGCAAGGCAATGGAACCAGAAAAATCTCTTTGGTGGGCCCATTTCCAAATGTCTTCTTAAATTAGAGACACCAGTTACATTAAAATGAACAGTCGCAAGCCACCTTCTTTTTGGCCCAATGTCACATTCTCACCTAGGGAAATGGAAGATGGGAGGGCTGCTTTGTTTTGACCTCTTTGTTTTGACCCAAGCTCCTGAATGTGGTGAACTTCATCTCTTTATTCCATCTGTTTGTCCATTTGTTTATTCACTGATTTTTTTGTTGTTGTTGTTGTTGTCCCTGGTTGGGCACAAACTCACCAATATTTGAAAGTATGTTGTTCAGTCAGCTTTGCATTACTGTGTGTGTGTGTATGTGTGTGGTGCTGAGGATTGAACCCAATGCCTTGTGCATGTGAGGCAAGCACTCTAACAACGAGTTATATCCCTAGCCCTGGCTTTGCATTACTTTGATCAAAAGACCCAACAAAAACAAATAGACAGCTGGTGTGGCACATGCCTGTAGTCCCAGCTAAGGCTGAGGCAGGAGGATGGTAAGTTCAAAGCCAGCCTAGCAAAACTTAGCAAGGCTCTAAGCAATTTAGTGAGACCTTGTCTCAAAATAAAAAATAAAAAGGTGGGGGGGGCTGAGGCTGTGGCTCAGTGGTAGAGCGCTCGCCTAGCATGTGTGAGGCACTGGGTTCGATCCTCAGCACCACATATAAATAAAATAAAGGTTTCATACATATAAAAAATAATTAAAAAAATAAAAAGGGCTAGGGATGTGTCTCAGTAATTAAGCACCTCTAGGGTCAATTCCTGGTACCAAAGGCGGGGGGGGGGGGCAGGAAGGGAGGGAGGGAGGGAGGGAGGAAGGAAGGAATAAAAGAGGAAAAACTTTTTTGGCTCACAGTTTCAGAGGTTCAGTTGATGGCTCTGGGCCCAAGATGAGACAGAATCATGGAGGAAAGGCGTGGTGGAGGAAAGCAGCTCAGGACATGACAGCCAGGAAGTAGAGAGAGTACTCCACTCACCAAGGACAAAAAATAAACCCCAAAGGCACACCCCCAGTGATCTAACCTCTTCCAGTCACACCCTACTTGCCTACAGTTACCACCAGTTAATCTGTGTCAGTGGTTTAATCCATCCACACATAAGTTAGACCTCTGAAAAGTCTTGCATTTTCTCACACATGAGCTTTTGGGAGACACCTCATATCTAAACCATAACACACATATTATGTGCCAAGCACTGATACACATTAATGAACTAAAACACTGTCACCCCAGCCCTCACGACACTTATATCTACGTGGTGGAGACAGGCAAGGAATAATAACATGTAAATATATAAATTATAAAGAATGTGAGAAATTTTTGTGGGAGGGATGGGGGGGGCACAAAAAACATAGAACAAGAGAGATGGGGCGTGGCAAGTCGCCACAATTGTGTAGTTTCATCAGATACAGCCCACCTGTCCTGTAAGGCTTCCAGAAATGTGGGCCTTTCCTGACCACTGTGCAGTTACAGATAAAGAGTCCTGCACTGCAGGGAGCATCGTGCCACTTAGTGTTGGGGTTAACGTACAGGTCTGCACTCTGGTTTGTTCTCCTCTAATCTTCTAGAGGACTGGTGTCAACAACTCACAAGTTGAACATCCTTGAACAAATTTGAGACATTGAGTGTGACTGTTGTCGAATTTTATAACTTGACAAGAAAACATTTAAAATTATGTCAGGGAAACCTCGGAACATCCCTCAACTCAGGGAACAGAGCCAACAACTCTTTGATTTTTATGATGGCTCTTCTCCCAAATACATGTGTGTGTGTGTGTGTATGTATTTTACATCAAACAAAATTAAATTTTTCCATTACAGAAGTATTTGTATCATTTCCAGATCAATTGAAATACTGTAAGAATATTGTAGGTCAGATTTGAGGTATCTCTGATCTAAAACATACTACTTGCTCTGAACAAGCCAGTGATTTTTATCCTGTCATTCTGGTAGGGTTCATTTTCTACTTGCCCTGGTCTGGTTTTGCAAAGAAGAAAATGGTTTCCTTTACACATAGATATTGAGAAGAAGTCTATCTATAGTTTTGGTACTCAACTGACTGGGAACCAGACCACAGTTGCTTCTGAAACAAACCCTAAGTCATCTTGATCTGATGGTTTATACTTAGAAATCTCTGGGGTTTTCTGTGCCTAGTAAAGTTCAGTCACTTATCTGATCTGTGGCTTGGAGAGGAATAGGGGTCTCCCTTTCAGTGTAGGTGATGGTGATATTAGCGTCTATAGCATGTATGTGTAGCTGAAAGTCAATCTTCTGGTCCCATATAATATTAGCTGATTTCTGTGGTATTTATTTAACCCACCCTGAACCTTAAAGTGAATCAGATTATTACTAGTATCTTGTGTTGCAACATTTTGAGATAAGTGGAGACATCATGATGTTGCAAGATCAGGATTGGGAATAACTTGTGTTCAGAAGCATCAACAACAAGACTTTTAAACTGTCTCAGTGGATTTGGGGTACGTTTTGATTGGTTTGGGCTGGAAGAATCTACAGCAAATCCTGAAGAGAGATGAAGCCAAGGTAAGTCAGGATGATTGTGCTTCAGAACTAAAAAGTTTCATCCAACTCTGTCTTCTTCACTCATAGAACCTGAAATTGATCCCTGGATAAGTCTAATGACTAGCCCAGAGCCCAAACCAGAACACACACATGTGTGCCCCACGTCACCTTCTTTCAGCTTCATCCCCCCGAACCCCCTATAAAAATCTATTAAGTATGTGCCAAGTTCATGGGGATAATTCAAGGAACTTTGGTTTTTTGAACCTGGAATTTCAAGGAGATAATCAACAGGTTTAGAGTCATGTAGACACAGGGTAGGCTGAAGAGTGAGATGGCTTGGCCAAGCAGGGTAGTGTGGCTCAGAAGCTTAGGGATTGCCCCAGGCAGGGCTTGGGGATGCTGCCAACTCAGCTGTCAGGAAACATGAAGGACCTAAAGTCTTTTTCCTTGCCTTCCACAGTTCCTCTGCTGGGTGGTCCAGCTCCTTGAAGGCAGGGGTTGTGTTGGCATTGGTGCTCCAGTGCCTCCTACATACCAGGACCCTTCTTTTATATATATATATATGTAGGATAATAGAGAGAGTCTGAGGGTGGGGTGGAAATAAGTGAACTAGCAAGAGTTAGAAACTAAAGGAGTCAGCCAGCAGGAAGACAGGCGAAGCAGGGAGTGCCTGGGCAATACTGTTAAGTTCTTCAAGTCCTTACTACCTGCTTGAGTAATGTGAGACCATGATTCAGGGACTTAACCTCATCCTATGAGGTTAGCATCCCCATGATTTCTACCTACTCAAATAACCCTGACATGACAGGAAAGAGCTGGGCATGATGGTGCACGCCTGTAATTCCATCAACTTGGGAGGCTGAGACAGGAGGATCACAAGTTCAAAGCCAGCCTCAGCAACTCAGCAAGGCCCTAAGCAACTTGGTGAGACCCTGTCTCAAAAAAATTAAAAGGGCTGGGGAATGTGGCTCAGTGATTAAGCACCCCTAGGTTCAATCCCCAGTACAAAACCAAAAAGAAGAGAGGAGAGGTTTAACACGTTGGCCTTCAGGGGGTACTTTCTGATCTTACATCAGATGATTGGCCAGACTTTCAGATAAGAAAACTACAAAAATATAAAAATAAATAAATAAATAAATAAATTGTATCAGGGTTGTCATGAAGGCTGCATTTAAACATTTCCATGAAGTTTTGGTGTGTTACCCTCATATTCAGCTATAAGCCGGTTAAGCAATATTAGTCTAAAGTAAATATTAAATTACAAGTAGGGAAGACAGCTGGGGTGCACACAAATTGTGTGAGGTTGATGTCTCCAGGCTTCACCTTAGTGGAGCTGGGGTTTTCCCTCCAGAGCCACACACCTTCCTGCCCTTTCTGTGGGCCACATAGGCAACAAATCAGACACATAAAGGAAATTCAGGTTTTGGTGGCCCACCCTGTGTTAGTGCACCCCTGGGCTTTTGCCTACTCCCCAGCCCCACCTTACCTGTTACCCCTTCTGGTTTTTTTCTCCAGCCACTCTGGTTCTTTATATCCTGAAAAACAAGAAATTATCTTTAATCTCAGGGCCTTTGCACAAGTCATGCCCTCTGCTTAGGGAATTCTTCCTTTCCTTTCCCCTTTCCTGTAGATCGTTTAAGAAAAAAAAATATTTTTTAGTTGTAGTTGGATACAATACCTTTATTTTATTTATTTATTTTTATGTGGTGCTGAGGATCTAACCCAGGGCCTTGCACTTGCTAGGCAAGTGCTCTACCGCTGAGCCCCAGCCCCAGCCCTGCTGTAGGTCTTAATTCACATGTTACTCCTTCAAGGAAACCTTTGACACTGTAATCCCACCAGCACCACCACACACATCACAAAACCAGATCATCCTCTGTTATGTTCTCATGGTTCCCTGTGGGTCGCTTTCCAAGCACTTAAAGCAGTTGGTTATTTGCATGATTATTTGACTTCTGTGGCCCCTTGTTAGATAGACAATACTCTCTA
Organism: Marmota monax; assembly: GCF_021218885.2. Taxonomy (NCBI): domain Eukaryota; kingdom Metazoa; phylum Chordata; class Mammalia; order Rodentia; family Sciuridae; genus Marmota; species Marmota monax. The sequence continues at coordinate 1,161,557 of NW_026695045.1, forward strand.
TGAGGGCAGGGATCAGATCTTCTTTGCTGTGATTAGATTGTAGTGTCTCACACAGTAATAATTATAATTAATAACGATAATAACTCACTAATGTGGCACTCACTGTATTTCCAGGCACTGTTCTAAGAACATATTATTTCACTTAAATATCCCAACAACCCTTATAAGTAGATTTTATTACAATTCCCATTTTATGAATGAGAAAACTAAGGCACAAATGAGTCAGTGACTGCCCAAGGTAATCTGGCTCCAGAATCTGTCTTCTAAAAACCATGTCATATTGCCCAGGCACTATATTGAACTGAACAAATACTTGTCCAGTTGTTTAGTGTCATCGGAAAATGATGTGCCACATAAGGTTTCAAATGATTAACATACAATTCCAGAAATTAAAATGCAGTGATATTTCGTGAAAATCTTTTCAGCAGTTACATTCTTCCTTCTTAAACACCACAAGGCAAACTCTTCCAACCTTTCCTTGATCGTTCTCTCTTGTCTCTGTCAGCACTGTCTGTATACTGTTGCCCGTGAGGGTAAGGGATGAGGAGCAACTGAGATTTGAGACAGAGTGGATGATCAGGTTTTTGAGTTTTGTTTATTTTCTAATGATATCTTTGGCTACTACCAATTCTTTTATTAAGTGATCTTCCTTACTATTTATATAACTTTTACCTTTGAAATTCTTAATGTTTATTTTGCTTCCCTAGCATTTAGAGAATGTTGCTATTCTTTAGTTTCAAAAGAAAAAATGAATTTGGAAGCTTAGCCACCTTATCCCATGGTCCACATGCCCATGTAATCTACTTTCTGGACTCAGAGAAGTTGGCAGTAAGTTTGGATGACCTCCAGAGTAGGCAGAACCTGACCAGGATGGTGACATTAAGGATAGAGATTCCTGGGAAATTTGAGCCTATTGATAAGAGATTATGTCCTATAAAACATGTCCCCTCCCTATCCCTGATCTGGGAGCCATTTTCCCTTTTTCAGAAAGAAATTTTGTACTTTGATGTATATAGAAAATCCTCTTCCTTAAGCCCAAAGGTTTGCTATCTCCTTGTTGGTAATTCTCTCCTGCTTCTGTTTCCTGCCAACCACTTGATAAGCTGGAGAGAGAAGCAGTGTTCCCTCCTGGCCAGTTCCTATTGCTTTGTGCCTGTTTCTCCATTTGCAAGCCACAGCTCTATGGGTTTGGTTGTACCAACACAAGTCTTCCAAGCAGTTTCTTATGCTTTCCTATCTCTGTCCAAATATATGAGACTTGTACAAAGACTACCTCTTCAATGAGCCTAGAAAAAGAAATATATGTGCTGAAATTATAGAAATGTGATGACTTAAGATTTTTTTTTCACATGGAAAAGTCACTAAGTATCCTTTTTTTTAATGAGTGTCCTATTCCTTCTAGTAGTCATAGCTTACATTGTGAGGCCCATCAGTTTATGGTCATTAAGATGGTCCTTGCTATTCAAAGGGGTTCCCCTGTGCTAATCAGTGGTGTGCATTTCCTTGGCACTGATGTTAACAGAATCATGTTAACTCGTGACAGTGACTGCATCATCATCTTTATGACAGAGCATCTTTTAAGATCATTAGAACTGGGCCATTTAGGAGATCTATTTACAACATGGTGATTGTAGTTAAAAAAATTTGTTACGTACTTGAAAATTGCTGAAAGTAGATTTAAATGTTCTCACCACATACACACACAAAGATAAATATGTGAGGTAATTTGTTCATTTGTTTGATTTAGCCACTTCATGGTATATACATACAACATCGTGTTGGGTTGAGGAGGTAGCTTAATGGTAGAGCATTTGCCTAGCATGTATGAGCCCCTGAGTTTAATCCGCGTACTGCCAAAAAGAAATAGGGGGACGGAGGGAAAAGCCTGCATCACTGGGTGTGGTGGCATACATCTGTAATCCTGGTTACTTGGAGTCTGAGACAGGAGGATCACAAGTTTTAGACAGCCTCAGCAATTTAGGAAGATCCTGTCTCAAAATAAGACTTAAAAAGAAAGGGTTGGGGATGTATTCAGAGGTAGAAGGCCCCTGGTTTAATCCCCAATATTGTAAAACAAGAAAACATCATGTTGTATACGATAAGCATATATAATTTTTATATCAAAAAATAAAATTCTAAAAATTTAAAGAAGTGGGCTTAGATGGATATGTATTGTAGGAATTTTTAGTTAAAAAATTTTTGTAGTTGTAGATGGAGAGCAGCTTTTATTTTATTTATTTTTATGTGATGCTGAGGATTGAACCCAGTGCCTCACTGCTAGATGAGTGCTCTACCACTGAGCTACAGCCCCAGCCCAGGAATTTTTTTTATGGTGGTTAAGGCTGTGACTTTTTGTGGTGTTATTCCTACCCACTTAGTGGGATCTCAATTTTCATCTGGATAATTTTTTAAAGACCACACCCTGTATAATTTGCAGTGTTGTTCGGTATATTGGATGTCTTTAGAGAATCTATAAATTATGTTTTGGTCTCATGTAAAAGATCCAACCCTCATATCAGAGCAGAGTGCTGATCTTCATCTACTCTAGCAGGATTCAAAGGGGAGCTTCAGGCTTGAAATAATTTACACTTATAACTCTCAGAGAACCATGATTTAAAGTAGTGAAATTACAGTGTGGTGCACTGGGCAAAAGATCAGATGGGGAGGCAGAGACCTTGAGCCAGCTCTGTGCCTATGTTAACTGTCTGTGTTGCCTTGGGCAAGTCACTTCGCCTCTCTGGGCCTTGATTTCCCCTCTTGTGAAATGAGAGGTTTGGTAAGGCCATCTCTTCAGCCCTTTTCATCTTGGAAATTACATATTCCAGAAGTGGTAAACAGCCCTGCTGTTTGATCTGCGTTGTGTGGAGCCATATGGACTTATATATGTCCATCCAGATAATTGGAAAAAGGGAGTATGGTGGACTTGGTAGAGAAGTGGGTAATCCTATGTATATTTCAAACCATGGGGGTTTTGGCTGGGGAAGTCAGTCTGGCCAAGTATCTCTACTAAAGATGTATTTGCTGATATTTAACTTGTAAAGTTTGGCAACATCTGGCAAGTGTAGGTGGCAATTATAACATAAATACAGTTGTTTGTATGTAATTTTTATTTAACTAGAGTACTTACCCACTTTCTACTTTACCCCTTCCCTTTCTACTCCCTTCAAAGAAATCTCTAGCCAAAATATAAAAAGTAAAATTGACAGTTTCAGATCAATTGCTATTATCAGGACTAAGAATTCGGGTATCTTTTTTTTTTTTTTTTTTGAGAGGCGGGTACCAGGGATTGAACTCAGGGGCACTCAACCACTGAGCCACATCCCCAACCCTATTTTGTATTTTATTTAGAGACAGAGTCTCACTGAGTTGCTTAGTGCCCTGATTTTGCTGAGGCTGGCTTTGAAATCACAATCCTCCTGCCTCAGCCTCTCAAGCCGCTGGGATTACAGGTGTGCGCCACCGCCCGTGCCTTGAGAATTTTAGTATCTAATTGAGACTTTCCCTTGGGTTTCCATATGAGGACAATGATTTCTTCTTCTGCTTTGTAGGTATGATATTATCTACTTCATGTACATTTTAAAGATATATTAACTTACTAATTAATGAGGATCACTATAACATTAAAAAAATTTTTTTTAGTTGTAGATGGATACAATACTTTTACTTTATTTGTTTATTTTTTGGGGGGATCGAACCCAGTGCCTCACACATGCTAGGCAAGCGCTCTACCGCTGAGCTACAACCCTTGCCCCCCACTGTAACATTTCCACACCTGCATATGTTATGCATTGATCACATCACATAAGGATTTCTCAAAAACAGTTTAACTACACATGAGGAGTCATACTAAAATGGATCAAGTTTGGCTTTTTGGAAGTCAGTGATGGCCTTATGAATTTACAGCCTGAGTCAGCCCTTTATTAATTAAGTTTGTTAGGATGCTTCTCCAACAAGGTAAGTGAGCCTAGTAGGTTTCTCAATTGTTACTAGATCTAAGTTGTAGTTATTTCTCTTTAGTGAAGATAACAAAAAATAGTGGCAGTACCTGCATTCTAAGCTCAGCTGATAAATGATTATGTCACTTTGGGTTTTAGTTTTCTTATCTATAAATGCAGGATTTGGTCCAGCTCCCCAAGGATCCTTGGGGACCTTAAAGATTTGATACTACAGGAAGAACAGGGCTTTCCTTGACCATGGTATAATAAAGGATTTCCTGGAGCACCTTTCTTGCCCAGGTGTCTGTCTTCCTCCCATGGTGGCAGAGGGACCATGAAGACAAATAAAACTTCAATCCCCTGAACTTAGACATTTAGCCTATGGCCCCAAAACCGGTTTTGGGGGAAATACATTAACCTGTTGTGAAATTATCATACCTTTATGCTCAGGAATAAAGTGGACTTGTGAAGTACCTTTTATCAGTTCCATTAAAGAGGAGGAGTAGCTTGAGCCGAAGAATTCTAACTGTCTTGGGTAGTGGTTAATTACACCACACCCCAGAATTACCACAAATACTAATTTAACTCTCCCTGCTGCTTAGTTTAGAAACCACACAGTACTGTTCGTTTAGGCCTTGCCCTTTACTGCATCCCAGATAGACACTTGACTCCCATCCAAAACAAATGTCATGGTTACCTTTATTGACATAGTATCAGGAAATATAACAGCCGACAGACTGGTTAGAAGGAACTGTATGGTTGATGGATTATTACTGACCTGAACATAGGTAAACAAAGTATAACAGAATTTGGAATGATTTAGGAGTGGTCTGGAATCCTTAAAACGATAATTAAAGTAAAAGAGTCTCTTACCATCACCTATGTTTTATTTTTGTTCTGAGTCTTTATTCCATTTCAGTAGATAGGAGACTGAAAGCTGTGAGATTTCCATATCACTGTGCACAGGTGGCTTTATAGAAGTCTCCATATGTAGAGATGAGTATTTTGTTTTTCAATCAGATGTATAAATGAGATGGGGTTTGGGGACCAGGGCTTGATTAGAATAAAGAAAATTTTTTATCTGTCTAATCAGGCCTTTACTTAAAATACTTTAAAAACCAGGGTCTGTAGCACATGCCTATAGTTCCAGCACTTGGGAGGCTGAGGCAGGAGAGTCACTTGCACCCTAGAATTAAAGACCAGTCTAGGTTGGGGATGTGGCTCAAGCGGTAGCACGCTCGCCTGGCATGCGTGCAGCCTGGGTTCGATCCTCAGCACCACATACAAAGATGTTGTGTCCACCAAAAACTAAAAAAAAAAAATAAATAAATCTTAAAAAAAAAAAATAAGGGCTGGGGATGGCTCAAGTGGTAGCGCGTTCGCCTGGCATGCATGTGGCCTGGGTTGGATCCTCAGCACCACATACAAACAAAGATGTTGTGTCCGCTGAAAACTAAAAAATAAATATTAAAAATTCTCTCTCTCTCTCTCTCTCTCTCTCTCTCTCTCTCCCTCCCTCCCTCTCTCACTCTAAAAAAATAAATAAATAAATAAAGTCCAGTCTAGGGCAACATAGTCACCAAGTGGAAAAAAAAAAAAAAGATACCTTCAAAGGTAGGCCTTTGTTGAATTCTTAATAGTTTTTTGGCCCTCATCAGACCCAGTCTCCTGCCATGGGATCAAATGGCATTAGAATGACAGTACTCTGCTGGGTACTTTTGTAGAGCAACCAGAATCAGCAATAGTCTGGCTTTGCGATTATAGTCTGAAGTAGACAATGTTGTTACAAATAGAATGGTAGACATAGATATTCCTTTTTTAAAATATCACATAATGCCTGCCAAGAGTCTTTGTTATAAAACACTATTTTGAAGTACTTCCTACTGGATTGACATTACTGCCCAAGTTTTTGTGTGTGTTTGTGTGTGTGTGTGTGTGTGTGTGTGTGTGTATAATTTTTTTTTTGAAGAGGATTGCAAGACTGCAATCCTGTTATTGCACACTAGAAAGCATCTTTCTGATATTTCTTAAAATCAGCTGATCCATCCTGTGGCCTTAACCAGTTAGAGCTAGTTGAATAATTTAGTCTACTTGCCGCTACCTGTTACCAGCCTCTGCTTTGTTCTCCATCAGAACCATCCACCCTTGCTGTGTCTACAGATGGGCACTTGCAGTCTTGTCTTGTCTCCGTTTTTAGGTCCTTTGGCCATAAGCATGACTCCCTTTGGAGAATACCTTTCCCAACTTCAAGCATTATTGATAGTTAATAATTATAAGCTCTGATTCTTTAGCACATTCTAATTTTACTTGAAATTTATTATTTTGCATTTGGCAACACACAGCTTTAATTGTTCTCAAGATTTCATGTGCCTTAACTTGTAGCAAAACAAAAATACCTTGGAAGTCTTTCTTTTGTAATGCTTCCCTCACTTGCCTATTTCAAGTCTAATCTGTAATGCTGTGATGTATATCGACTGGCCACCCCAAGTGAATCAATCCTTAAGTCAGTTTGCCTTGGCTTTACCTCAGAGACCAGCCATCCAGTAGATGTGAGTCCTGGCAAGGAGCCTCTTCACTGCAGAAGGCAGCCTGGTTGTTGATGGCAGGTGTGGGTTCCGGGAATCTAGGTACACATGGTATTGTATAATATCCCATTGGAGACACATGCCACATTATACAACTATTGGTATTTTTAATTTGAAGGAATGTTTTCTTAACTTTAAATAAAATGGAAGTTAGGATTATGCAATATAACAGGAATATTAGTTAACAACAACAGCACAAACAACACACCAGGGAAAATCAGACTCTGAACAAATCCTAGCAGTTGATATGATACTCCTAAAAGAAAAAAAATAATTGTTATTAACCAGGTTATTATATTCTAACTTTATAAATACTATAGTCTATAGTGATGGAAGTGAGAAGGGGAGAAGATTCATAGAAAAAAAAATTTGTTTTAACTCTACTCACCCCACTAAACCAGCACCATGATAGAGCCATATGAATTTAGCTCTTAGAGATGGACATTTAGACTTCATCAATTGGCATTGCTGCCTAAGAACAATCGCAGGGCTTCTGTGTATATGTGTGTATATCTTTTTTTGAAGGTGTTTTGGAAGTGGAACAGAGATTACAGTCCTGTTATTAAGCTCCAGTTTTGTAAATGGGACAGAGATTACAATTCTCATGGAGTATAAATCGCTTTGTAAAACTACGGGTATGAGGCATGTGTGTGCATGAAACTGCCTCTTCCCACTGATTTAGAGATGGTTGTATTAACCTTATTTCTGACCTTTGTTATTAGGTGGTCACCTAACCTAGAAACTAGTTTTTAAAATGTGTCTGCACTTTCTGAATTTTATTTCTTTAGAAAGTGCAGCATTTCTGAAACCCGGATGAGAAACCTTCAGCAGTCCTGTGTTCTGAATCTCAGAGGAGCTTCCTCAATGCCTCCTGCTGTGCTCATTGGGGGGGGGGTGAGGGAAAGTGGCAACTTTAGTAATAGGCATGACCTTCAAAGCCAAGCCAATGGGTCTTTGCTGGCTGTTCTTCAGCCACTGGTGAACTACTTTCTTGCCTGAATGGTCCCAGATATTGGCTTAGAAATTGGTAGGTTTTTGTTAGAGGCTATTCCATTTGTTTTCGTGCTGTTTAAACAGTTACCTGTCCCTTGGGTCCATAATTCTCTTCACTGAAAATTTTTTCTAAACAAAATTATTCCAGAGGGTATTTTATTTTTTAGATTTTATTTGTTTGTTTTGGACCTGGGGGATTGAATTCAGGGGCACTGTACCACTAAGTCACATTCTCAGCTCTTTTTATTTTTTATTTTGAGACAGGGTCTCATTAAGTTGCTGAGGCTAGCTTTGAATTTACAATCCTCCTTCACCAGCTTTCTGGGATTACAGGCATGCACCACTCACGGTACCTGGCTCAGGGATCATTTTATAAAATAGTTTTTCCTTATTGAATCATAAAATAATTAATGCAGAAGGAACTAAAAGTGAGCTGAGTTCAGAATATGGAGAAAAATTAAATTGTTGGTGACTTACCTTTCACTTATCTCTGCATTGGAAGTAGAGAGTTACTTTTGTATCTCTGTGGTACCAAGGAGGTGGTGCCTCATTGAAGCTGCTGGACTTTTGGGGAAAATTGTTTTATAATCAGAACATTGGGCTTTGCTTTTGTTTATGTGGAGGCGAGGGGCCTTGTTGAAATCCTTGCTAAGCAGAGCTGCAGAAAGTACCCTTCTGTCACTCAATCCCTTTAAGTGAAATCTGCTAGTTTTACCAGGAGCTCTTTCCCAAGAATCATCTGCCTCCAGTAGCAGAGCTTCTCAGTCCTCAGGCTCAGCCTTTCCAGAATGATCTCCAGTCACCTTGTATGAGAAGGACTATGTAAACAGAGCCTGATATCTATACCAATTAGCTAATGGATGTTTAGTTTTAAGGTAGACTAGACTACATACTATTGAGTACTTCCTAAAAGTCACTGTCAAAGCTAGGTATATATATTCTACTACTTTTAAACACGAGTCATATTCCAGATAGTCAGTGTGAAACAGATCTGTAGAATTGGCCTTTTCTTTCTATTTTCAGGCTCTCTGGAAACTAGCATGTATAGCCGTAGGGCCTGTTGCTATTTCATCTGTTCTAGAGAAAAGAGCACTGAAGACTGAACCGGCTGGGCAAAGGTAATGGACAAGTTTATTATCGTGAAGCAGTGTTTTTCAATGTTCAGGTATAAGTAGTTCTAAGTTGTGTTCAGAATCACAAAAGGCATCTAGAAGCATATTTAATTCTTTAGTTATAGCAATTATATTTGAAAGCAGGCATTTTCATGCTTCAAAAAATGCTATGGGGGAAAGAGCCAGAAAATGTGTAATTTTTACTTGCCTTTGGAGCGTGGCTCCCAGGCATCCTGCTTTGAAATGTTGAAAACTTTAGACGAGAAGAACCTTCCAGTTATGAGATTACTGTGGATATTGTCAGTAACTATCAGAGCTCTCAGTTGCTAAATTCAACTTTTCTCTAACCCTTGTGTTTTCGAGACTTTTAGAAGACTACATTAGTTGTGTGATTAGTATTATATTTCGATTCACCAGCCAACCATAAACAGTTTTTCTTCCTGTAGTTTCTAATATGCTCAGACAAGGCAGATGGCTTTTGTCTCCACTCATAGCGAAGTAACATTGATATGTTTTAGTGAATATTGACCCTTTTAAATATTAATTATGTGAAAAGATGTATTTGGGAACATTTAGTTTATTATTGTTACACTGTAAGTTTTAATAGTAACATCAAACTCTTGCTCTTAGATGTATATGATCTGATTAGGAGACCTCAGTGTTTCCAAGTTTTGGTCCCTTCCTGGTTGGTATTGATGATCGAGGGTGGTCAAGTTGCCTAATGTCCTGAGATAGAAAGCACTTTGTCTAGAACTCAGGTGCTTGCTGAAGCTTCTTCAAATTGTAGCTTTTCTGACACCTCCTAATTTGTATATCTCCTTTTTGCTTCATAAAAGATTCAATGTAAAAGGTATCATATTATTGAAAAGTCAGAGAAGAAAAAGTACTATTGCTGTAATTTTGCAATATTTTCTTCATCTTTTTTTAATGTTTGTATTTTTAAAAATAGGATTGTCTGAGGCATGGACTACTTCAGTTGCAGGTGACAGAAGCCTGATTCCAACAAGCTTAAGCAAAGAGGGAAATTTACTCTTAGGACTGGGGTGTCTCTGAATCCCAGGGAAGAGTCAGGCATTCTGTCTCAATCTGTGAGCCATGTTTCTCCTTAGCCTTCCTTTTGTTTCTCTTCCTATCATCCAGCTTTTACCACATGGCAGAGAACGTGTTCATAGAACTCTCCCAAGTTTTCTTTCTACTTCAGCCACCCAGAGATTCCAACTCAGTTCTTAGATTCCAAGACTTGTTATACAAATGGTTATTCCTGTGGTCACTATTTGACCAGTAGGTGGAAGGGTCCACATCTTGGCCCCCAGGTGTGCATACATCTACCTTGTCATTTATTCAGCCTTGGAACTGCTCCTGCTAAACTGATCTGTACATCCAACAGCAAGCTGCAAACACACTCTCTTCTCTGGGAGATAGCGCTATCTCATTTAGCAACAGCCTGGTGCTCTGGACCATGCAGCTTCCTCATGTGAGGTCCAGATGTGGCTTATTACCTTCTGGGCTAAAGTGATTTTAACCATTCCTAACACAGTGTCCTTTGGATCCTCAGATAGGGCAGACATTACCTTTGAGATTCCTGTTTTCCCATCCATTTCAGATCTGAGACTAGTTTCCTGGTTCCACAGGTAGAATTAAAAGCAGACTCCTCTTCCTGAGGCTCTAGACCTTGCACAGAGAATGGACCCAGCAGGCAGCAGTAAAGTTTGCTGTTGTTCCTCCTACTCCAGGGAGTGGGCGTGGCCTGGGATTAAGCAAAGGGCTGAACTTTTCCCCCCTCCAGGCACTCCCAAGAGATAGATGGAAAGAGCAAGGTTCTGGCAGCAGTTCTAACACCCCATCCCCCCCTTCACTAGTGGGTCTCCCCCATGGAAAAGGAATTCAAAGACTGGAGTGTTTGACCCCCCAATTCAGCCTACTCTGGAGAGTGCCATCCGGGCCTAAATTTTTAAAGGATTAACTAGGCTTCATCCTGGTTCTTAATGAGAGAGACAAGGCATTCTGGAATCAGGCTCTCATGCACAAGCAACCCACCAGAACTTTTGTGTTTAATGCTAAAAGTCAGCCATAGTCCAATATTTTAAAAATAGCATTTATGACAAAATTCAAATGGTTTCAGTATAAACAAATTGGTTTGTCCTGTTTTTGATTCAAGACCCCCTCACAGGAACCAGCTAATTTGTAGAATAGTATAGTCACAAAGGAAGGGAAAATCTTATTACAAGGGTTGCATTGCTAAGTGGGTCCCTAGGAAATCTTGCTAGCATGCACGCATGACTGCACCTGTGGATACCATGGGTGAGGGTCCAGTTCCTAGCAAAGCCAGGCAGACAAAAATCTGTCCAGTATAATTATGACCACTGTGTACATCACACTTTGGATTCTAAAATTTTTACTGGATAACATGTATAAGAATTTTTCTGTATTGTAGATTTTTCAAAGTTTTGTGTTAATGCTTATGTAACATTTTATTCAGTTTATGTATCCTTATTTATTTTAGCCTTTTAGATACTAGAAATTTTGTTCTTTCTGGGGTTTTTGTTGTTGTTGTTGTATGTAAATAGGATGTAATGAATATCATGTGCCCAGAGCTTTTGCATATCTGAAATTATTTCTTTATTTCTAGAAATATTACAAGATCCAGAAGTATGAGTACTTTTGTATTTCCTAGAAAGATTATTTACTAATTTGTAATTTTTATTATGACCAGCAGTGGATCAGAAAGATAATTTCATAGACTTTAGATATTTTCTTTAAAAGTATTTTGAATTTTTAAAATAACATTTAGCAGAAAAAGGTACATTCTAATTTAATTGTATTTTGCTTGTGAGGAACAGTTTGAAGTTTGAGGTCACGCTTTTATTCATAAGTGTATGCGTATGTGTTGTGTGTGTGTGTGTGTGTTGTGTGTGTGTGTTTATTTTTATTCTTTTTTTTTATTCATGGAGTATTATGAAATGCCCAGGTTTTAGAGAGTAAAATAGGCAACTGGTCCCGGGAGGGAAGTCAGAAAGCTGAGCATACTGTCCCTCTCCCTGTCAGTGGGCGCTGCCGGCAGATTGTTTCAGAATTTTTGTCCTTGTCATGTTAGGTCATAAACCGTTTTCTCTGCAGGTAGGATTGACAGTGAGATAGGATAGGTGACCTGGTCCCAGTCCTGATTCAGCTCTTGTCTAGACATGTGCTCTTGATGGGAACGCAGGCCCTTCCAACCTTAGTTTTTCCATCTGTGAGATGGAGGATTTCATAAGGGATAACTCGGGGCGGGGGTCTGTGATTGTACATGCCCAAGGCAAAGAATCATATTGACATGGAGAATCTTCTACATCCCATTGCAGATTTTTGGAAGTACCAGCACAGTGACACTGCCTGAAACCTTATTGTTTGTGTCAACGCTGGATGGAAGCTTGCATGCTGTCAGCAAGAGGACAGGCTCCATCAAGTGGACTTTAAAAGAAGGTAATTTCGATTTGGTCCTTGGGCACCTTGGACGTTTGCTTAGCTGCTTCCAAGTAAACATATTCCAAAGAAAGAGAGAAAACAGTTATATGTTATTTAATAAAATAAGAAAGGAGAATGGAATAAAGGGAGGGAAATGAATTCTGCTCAAACCATGTGTCTGTAGCCTGAATTGATTATCCACTAAGTGAATCAGTTGAAGAAGCGGGTCTTATCTTTTTTGCTTCTTTGCTTCTGTCCAGACTTTAAATAGCTCTAGGTTTTTCTATTAATAGCTCTAGTAGTTAGTCTTTATGCTGCATTAGATATGTTAGGTCCTGATGATTAGAATCTTGTTATCATAATTACACAAAGATGTCTTCTCAGCTCCTCAAATTACTCATTTGTTTTTATAGTCTGAAATAACTGAGGGCTATAAGATTTGACATTCATCCAAGCTAACCACTTTATTGGGTTGTTGTGGTGAGGGGAGCAAAAGACTGGGCTTGTTTTTGTTTAACCTCTCATGCGTCTATCTTATGATCTTATCTTCCTGATGCTAGTTAGCAGAGTGGAGCCCTACTGCTGGGAAATTAATTGTATTTGATTTCAAAGGTAATCTTCCCAGATAAAGCCATGCAAATCTCAGGCTTTGGGACTTTCAGTGTTATTTCTGCTAGTCTGGTAGTAATTCTCATTTGGCTATAGTTTGTCTCACCAGCGTGTTTTTTTGTGGCACTACTTTATGGCTCGTTATTTTCATGAGCACAGCCAGTAGTGTTCCTTTGTTGAGGAAAGCTTTTGAAATAGTAGTCTAGATGAAAAATTATTTGGCATGTGTCAAAAGGTCACATCATTTTGTCAATTCAGTAGCAAACCTTGTGCCCATCCTGGGTACCACAGGCATCCTGCCTCACCTGATTGGGCCCTGATTGTATCAGCAAGAACTTTAAGCCCCCAAAAGAACTAGCTGTCTCAGGAATGAGTGACCACAAGAAGACTGTAATGCTGACTTTTCATTTCAGGTTCCAAGAATTTCATCTGTACTATCTGTTCTTCATGGTTAAGACTTGTAATGCATTAAAAGGAAAGCAGAAATCTTTAAATTTCAGAATTTCCTATTTTGTACACAGGTGAAAATCAGTTAGTCACAAAGGACTAGGAGAAACACGTTGGCTCTTGAATGTTAGGACCCTACCTTGGTTTCCAGTGTTTCCAGGCAGGGCACCTTTCCCCAAGCCGCTGCCTTCTGCTCTGCTTTTCTCTGCATATGCAGTTTTAAGTTGATCCTCTCCAAGTCTTTAAGTAGCTTCAGCTGTATCCAGCAAAATTGTCTGTTACTTAGTCATACATACAAGTCAATTTGTTCTCTCCTGTAACTTAGAGCTGAAAGAATTCACCTCTCTTTTACTCCATTTAACATGTATTTAAAGAACCTAAACTGGGAAAGATGCTGTATGGACATGAAGATGAAAAACAGAAACCTTGCCCTCAAGGTACCCAGTGGTCTGATGGGGAGAAAAGTCAAATATAGAGAGCTTCCACACAGAGCCAAGTTCTCTATGTGTGCAGGAGAGGTACTGGTAATGTGCTGGGAGCCTGCACCATCTGCCGCAGGAGAGGCAGTGTGAATCTGTGGTGTTGGAGGTGAGCCATGGGGCTAAGTTGAGTTTCAGTTGGGAGAGAGGCCTGGGAAAGAGCACAGGAGGCTGCAGGTTTGGATGCAAGGACGGGCCCCATGCAGCAGGACTTTAGGGACACATTAGAGTGGAGGGGAGGGGAGTTATGTGGTATATAAAGCCTTACTGACTCAATAGGAAGCTGGGAACCATTAATGTGCTTAAGCAGGTGACTCAGCTGATGCTCTGCTTTCAAATGAATCCAGCAACAGTGTGTGGAGGGTGACTAGAGATAGGAAGGTGACCTGAAAAGGGGTAGAGGGAAGAGAAGGGATGGGAAAGGTGAGAGGTAGAATTCAGCAACTGATGGTGAGGGAGCAGGAGAGGAGTTAAAAGACACTTAGGAAATCCTGTTGGTCTAACAGTTTCAGGTAGTATTCATTATGTTCTCGGTCTCATTGCTTTGATAAGAATAGGCTGGCCTTTTAAAGTTAAGTTCAACCCTTTTTTACCAGGAGCCTCAATTTTTATTTCTCTACAAAGATTAAAGGTGCTAATGCATTGATAATTTGAGTTGGCAATTTAATTTTAATTTTGGGGTTATAACTAAAGTTTTAAGACTAGCATTTCTAAATCATTAATATATACATGGATTATGAAGGGATCCAGATGCTGCTGTAGTTCCTAAGGATGATTCTGTAAGGAAACAAAACAAGCAAAAAAAGAAGAAAAAAACCATAATAATAACAAAAGTTTTCATTCTAGTGGAGAAACAGGAAACAGGAAACAGGAAAGAAATTCATGGTGAAAAGAACTGTGGAGAAAAAAAAACAGAGCAGAGAAGCAGAATGGGTAGTGCCACATTGGGACCAGGTGAGAGGACAGCAATTTTAAACAGGGAAGACCCCACTGAGGAGGTATCTTTTAAGCAAGACCTCAAGGAGACAAGGGCATGTTTTTGGGGAAAGGCATAGCAGGTAGGAGCAGGAGTGTCCTTGGCTGAGAAGCACTGAAGTCGGAATGGCTGGAGTGGAGTAGGAGGTGAGCCATGCTGAGAGGTTATGGGGGCCGATCAGGGAAAGAGTGGCCCCATTCTCCCTTGAAACAAAATTTATAGACAGTGACCTACATACACACATTTCACAAAGAAATGTGTTACTCACTGGTAATCTAAAACTAAGATATTAGAAAAGTAATTTTTAATCACATATGCAGAATTCAGCACATAATGCTGAGCCTACACTGCTGTCCGCCTGTTAGAGAATGCTGTGTCTGTCGGTGCAGATGGATCTAATGCAGCAAGGCTGTCACCACACCTGTGGAGACTGGCTTTCCCAGGTGGTAAACTTCTTGGAAATGTTCCATACAAGGAAGTGTAGTCTTACCTGACATATAGTAGTTACCATTTGAGAAAATTTAGTGTATGGAATCATGCCAAAATTACTTTTGTGCTTATGTGTAAAGCAGATTGCAGGCTTGAATAATTAGTAAAGGTTTTTGGCCCCGTGTGAGTGTCTGGGAAAACATGAGAGCAGTGTGCAGATGCAGCTTAATCTTGGATCATGCAGGACTATGTAGCCTCCGTGGTCCCCACACTTAGGACCTATGTCATCCCCAGTCCCTGTGGCCATCAAGAAATGCCCTTACAGATTTCCTAAGCATTCCCTATTGGACTATGCCCTTTCCATGGAAACCAACACCATAGGGCCTGTTGGCCAGTGTAAGGACATCTTTTTTTCAGCCATTGGAGGAATATGAGCAGAGGAGTGATATTCCTGGGTGTTACAGACTGAGTGTTTATATGTTTGTGTCCCCACACAATTCACATATTGAATCTTTTTTTTTTTTTTTGGTACCAGGGATTGAACCCAAGAGTGCTTAACTACTGAGCCACATCCCCAGCCCTTTTAAAAAATATTTTATTTAGAGACAGGATCTCACTGAGTTGTTGAAGCTGGCTTCAATCCTCCTACCTCAGCCTCCTGAGCCGCTATCGCCTATTGAATCTTTGTTCCCCAGTTTAATCGTATTTGGAGGTAGACTTTGGGAGATAATTATAAGACCCCATGATAGAATTAGTGTCCTTATGAGAAGAGGAGGAGAGATCAGAGCTTGCTTGTGCTGCCACATGAGAAGACAGCTGTCTGCAAGCCAAGAAGAGAGCCCTCACCAGAGCCCAATCATGCTGGCACCCTATCTTAGTCTTCCCAACCTCCAGAACTGGGAAGAATAAATTTTGTTTAAGTTCCTCAGTCTCTGGTATTGTGTTAGGCAGCCTAGGCAGGCTGAAACTAAAGGCCTCACTTTATAAAGGATCAGCAGGAGCCATGTTAAGACTGAAGAGAGGGCCAGGAGAAGACCAAGCAGGAGTCTATTGCACCAACTGGGCAAGGGAGGCTGCTGCCGGAGGCCTGAGTCTTGGCAATGGGAACTCTTGATGCAGGTATCTTTAACTCATCAACCTGGGGTTCTTCAGAATACGAATCTGTGACTCCATTTAGTGGTTTCCTAACTGTTTACTTTTTTTAGGAGCCCACAAACTTTGAGTTTGTTGAACCCACCTTCTGCCCCTTACCACAGTGGTTTTGGCAGGTGCTTTTGTTCCTCAACCAGACATGCGTTGCTGTTCCCAGAAGTAGAGGTTTCTTGTTCTGTAGTGGCAAATTATACCTAGTAGGAAAATGAATCTTATTTGATCTCTGGAACTAACGTGAACTATTTCTCCAGTGAACAGGGTTGAGTATGTTTCATTTCTGCAGTTTTAGATCAAATGCAAACTGAGAATGGTTCTGTCACGTTTTGTTTTAGATTAGATTTTACAGAGCTTGCTTTGACCTGGTGGAGTTGAAAGGCTCTAGTATTTCCAGGATTAGTTTAGGGTGTCTTATAGTCACCATAAAATACTAGTCGCTACTGGTTTTTGATACTCAAATCTCCATTAAACTGGTTATTTTTTAGTAACCCTACTTTTTTTTCTTCTAATGATAGGCACAAAGGACTGGGTCTGATTTAGAACCATTCTTTGCTAATCATAAAAATATGCTAAATGTGCATTGTGGCTCCTTTCCCAACCAGACTCCTGAGGTGTCCCTAGGGAGGTTAATACTGGAGATTTCTCAGGAGAGAAGGGTGAGAACAAAATTAATTATTTGAAATTTGAAGACAGTCTTATTCCCATGTGTCTCCCTTTCTAAACATGTACCTCTTGTTTTGGATTTTCCCTGTGCTGACAGTCACAGCCTACCAGTCTAAAAAATACTGGCACTCTACTACTTTCCTCTCCGTGTCCAGGTGGTCACCACATCCTGTGACTGAGCAGGCAGCTTCAGAATCTGACTCCTCTCAGTTCTAGATGAAGTTGGCAGCTTCCTGACTGCCATCACCGTGCCCCACATCCCTCCGCCTATCTTAGTCCTGCTGCCCCCTGCACACCCTGAACAAAGACCATTTGGACCATGCCACACCTGCCTCTGAAATACTCTAGGTGATGTCTATAGGGGGCTGCTGCCAGTGTGGTCTGCCCACCTGTGCATGAGAAGAGACAAGGCCTTCACAGTCCTCTTACCCACTTCTCCATGGCTCCGTGGCTGCCTACCCTCCTGGCACATAGCTCCTTTACCAGGACTCAGAGACCTCAGGTCTTCACTTATTAGCATTAGAAAGACTCCCTTCCCTGGCTGCTCACCTGGCTTCCCAAGGCACGTTGTTGCAGCCTGTCATGGCACTTCTGACTTGTGCTATCTGCCTGTCTTCCCACAGGATTTCTACATCCTTGATGGGGCCTCCAGGCAGCCGGGGTACTGAGTAAAAAGCCAAATTCATTTGGCTTTCAGGACCCTTCTGACTGATACCTCTGGGAGTCCTGAGAAGCAGACAGGATTTGCCTTGCCTCTTGGAACGCGTCATCTGTCATTTGTACCATCATGGTGGCAATTTCCTGCTCCAGTGTCTTATCTTGAGTTTCCTACCACATTTCATGGCTTTGTGCCATTGTTTTCCTCGCCTACCCGCTAGCCAGTGTGCACAGTACTCTGGAAGAGTAGGAGATTTGTCTTCAGCAGGGTGGTGGAAACATGAGAAGAGGAAATTGTGAAAAGTGATGACGTTTCATTAGTACTTCTAACCTGTTTTCTTTTAAGGAATTTTCTAGGCTTAGGATATGCATTATCTACCTTTCCACCTCACTGCTCAAGCACAAGAAAGGTGTTTATCTCTTTCCCATTGTTGTGGAGGATTGAAATTAAGTCTTATAAGTGGGAATGTGACAGAGGCCTATTTTTGCTTTTGAAAAAAAAATATATTTTTTATACTAAGGATTGAACTCAGGGACACTCAACCACTGAGCCACATTCCCAGCCCTATTTTGTGTTTTATTTAGAGACAGGGGCTCACTGAGTTGCTTAGTGCCTCACTGTTGCTGAAGCTGGCTTTGAACTTGCGATCCTCCTGCCTCAGCCTCCCGAGCCAAACTTTTGAGTATTTTGAAAAGGTGTTGCGTTCTCTCTTTTTTCTCTTGAGTTTTACTATTTAACATGGAAGATTTTTTTTAATGGTTGAATAATTTCAATTTTTAAAAAATTTGTTCTAATTAGTTATACCTGACAGAATGCATTTTGACATATTGTACACAAATGGAGCCCAACTTCTCATTCCTCTGGGGGCTGTACGTGGTATAGAGTCACTCCAATAGTGTAATCACACATGTATATAGGGTAAGGGTAATAATGTCTGTCTTATTCTACCATCCTTCCCATCCCCATAGCCCCATTCCTCCCCTCACTTTCCTCTACACAAAGCAAACTTCATTCATTCTTCCCTGACCCCTACCCCCCGTACCTCACTATGGATCAGCATCCACTTATCAGAGAAAACATTTGGCTTCTGGTTTTTTGGGATTGGCTTATTTCATTTAGCATGAGATTCTCAAGTTCCATCCATTTACCTGCAAATGAACATGGAAGATTTTTAACTTCTGAGCATAGAGGTATTATATAATGCACCCCATGTACCCATCCCTCAACTCCAGCAAGTGCCAACTCGTGTTCAGCTTTGATCATCTGCACTCCCACTGGCTTCCCTTCCTCGTGCTTGGGATGTGCCTCTAAGTGCCACTTTTCATATTTCAGAGGGGTTCTCTTAGTAGCAATCCCATATGTAGTAGCTAAGATTTCGGCTCTAATAGGTATCCTTGGCAGTGTTGGTTGGCATATGTTGGAATACAGTTGTGATTATGGAAGTATACGGATAAAGTTCCTGTTGACTGACTTAGTTACCTTTCCCTTTATGTACCTTTGAATGTCTGTGTGGTTTGATGGTACCCCATTGCTTGAGAATGAATTCTATGAGTTTATGTGCGACACCCTGAGAGGCACCACTTGGGTGCGTGGGCTTTAGATCTTCAATTCCTTCCAGACTGATTATAACCTTTCATGTGTGTTTTTCCACCTGAATGACTTCTATCAAGTTGAAGATGAGTAAGAACCTGGTAGAATTTGGTTGCTGTTGGTATGGCTAGTTTTCCTGATTACTTGGTATTTCTGTGTGGTCACCTTTGTCAAACACAACATTGTGTGATCTGCAGGGATGATTCCTGAAGGAAACTTGTTATGTGCTTTCCCAGTTCTGATGAGATTTACAATTTGAGGAGCTTTTGATTAGACATCTATTTTAAAGTGCTTTCCTCATAAAAGCTGGACTTAGAAGAATGTTTGAGACTTTCTCACTTAAACTTGGGATCTAACAATCTTAATGGAAGTTTAGGGCTTAGATTAGCCAAGCACCTTTCCTTCAGAGGGAAGGAATAAACTGCCACTAGGGAGAAATGTTCCCTAATTGGGTCACTTGATACATGGAACATATTTGGGAGTGTTAAGTTTTGAGTTAAGAGAAGGTGATTGACTTTGTTTCTGCCAATATTGTTTAATAAGAAAACAGTATTAGAGCGTTAAGCACATTCTTGAGGGAATGGCAGTTTATCACATTCAGACTGTACCTCTCTAGTTTCCCTGTTTCCTTCCACTAGGATTAAAATCTGTCACCTTTTCTCATTCCTTTCTTGTACTCATTCCTGCCTGGTCAGGACTGTTTGGCTGGTGGCTTAGGCCCGCCATACCTGGGCTGCCCTGCTGCCTTCCTTCCAGCTGTGTGACTCCCTCTTTCCCCTTTCCTTCATCTCTTCCCTGATGGCCACCACCTGTCGAATCTGCATTTGGAAGATGGTATCACATTGTCTTTTTCTCCAAAGCCTCCAGTTGGGTCCTGCTGCCCACATACACCATTGCAAAGTCTTTAAGACATATTGGTATTGTGCTTCAGCAAGAACACGTCACACTGACCAGGCCTCATTCCCACACAGGGTAACAGTTCCTCACTCGTGTTGTCTTGTCATCCCCATGCTGAGGACCTGCCATTTTTATGAAGCTTTTCTACCTGCACCTAGGAGGGTCTGTGGCACATACCACAAGTTTTACGGTTCTTTGTACACCACTTCATGTATAATCACTTTATAAGTCAACTGCACACTTCTTTTCATTACCCTGAGCAGTACATAACAGAGAACCAAGCTGATAATAGATACCTGACATTTGTTTTTGAGATGTGTCTGGTAAATCTCAATAGATAATTACTAGTATTGGGGTTGTTGACCTTCTTCTGAGAGAGAAAGAGAGAGGGAAGGCAAATTTGTTATAACTTTGTCTGTGGGTCCTTTTGAAATCTCTCTTGAAAGCTCCAACTCAGTAGTACATTTCAAACTATTACTAGAGGTACACTTCTTAGAAGGAGCCAGTTTGGAGAATTTCTGACTGTGCTGTGACATCTTGGTTACAGTGGAGAAGTCTTCAGAGGAAGCTGCTTTTAAATGCCTGCATGTGGGCCCAGATCGGGGGTCAGAAGGAAGGCCAGGGGCATTTGGGCAGTACAACCAGTGCTTGTCTAGATGCTGCTCGAGAAGCGGTGTGTTCCAGAAATATTGGTGCTCATCTGGGGAAAAGAAGAGAACGATCTTGCAAAGTTCCTTGAGCTGTAGTCAGTGAGCAGCCTGTTCTCATGGCTTCTGTAATCAAAGAGCTCTTATTTCTTCCTACATGGAAGAAATCTGCCTGAATCATTCAGAAGGCCATTCATCCTGAACTCTGGTTAGAAATAGTTCCTTAGATCTTGATTGACTTCGTCAAAGACATTTTCTATTTAGCTGACTTGTCACTGTACATTCCCCCTATGCCTGCACCAATTCTGGCGAGGCTATGTCAGAGACACCCACTGTAGTGCTGACAGGGTCTTTGTGTGGAGTGTAACTCCCTTCTCACTGTGCACCTCCGGAAACTGGGGGACAGGCTTCCCCAGATCCCTGCAGGTAGGAGCTGAAAGGATATGCCTTTCTTTCCGGGAATCTGTTTGTTGAAATACCATCCTTTGTTAGCTTCTATCATTTTTTATAAACTTTTCATTTAGAAAAGAGAATAGCATCATGAAAACCTTTGGCACCGAGTGCCCCGCTGTAGTACTGTTCATCACATGGCAGTCTCCTTTACTCTCCTCCATTATTTTGAAGCAAATGCCAAAAACAGCTGCCCAGACTGTTCGTAGATTTTATAATGTAGGCTTGTATGTGGAAATGTGTTTCCCTTAGGAAAAATTTGAATGACTGTATGCCACATGTGATGTCGACGATCTTAACTTACTGATTTCCTTCCATTCTGCAGACTGCATTTGCAATAGCCACTTTGTGAGAGCAGGGCAAAGACTGGGGCAGCTCCTACCCAAGAGCTCCTTCTCTGATTATTCACTAAACTGTACAGTGAGCTTTCTGTACTTTTCTGTGTATATTTCACGTTAAACAAAACAGATGGGCCCTGCCCCCAGATTGATTAAAATTCAATCTAGCCCTCAGATATTTAGGAACCAGGGAAGCCACAGGCAATGAAGTACCTGGCCCTTGAGAAAAGTGCATTATGAATACACTGCAAGTGCAGTGGAGGGTGCATTTCTGATTTCCTGAAGAAAGGGGCGTTCGAATAGATTTAAATAGGTGGAGATGGAGCAGGTAAGAGTGAGTGTAGCCACCAACGTGAAAGCACAGAGTGAGTTTGGGGAAGAGGCGTCACTGGGAGATAATTGTGCAGAAGAATTGGGCCCACGTTTTGGGGGACCTTGAATGCTAAGGATTCCAGTTACTAAACCATGTGCTGAGAGGCCCTAGGGTGCCACTGTACTTATTTTAATGTTTTGAGAGAAACACCATGATACTTGACAAGTGTCAAATTTTATGCTCGAGGGAATTTGTAGTTTTAACATTAGATTGTGCTGTATTCCTTTCAGTGATGTTTTGTATCTTTGCAAAAGTGAGTTTTTGGTACTTGCCAAATTTTGGCATGTGCCAAAATTCAAATACCACATGGAAATGCATGTGGAATGTTAACAAGGGGTGCAGTGTCCAGTCCCTTACAAAATTTGGAAGTTGTGCCGTCCAGGTACCAATAGGTATGCACATCCCATTGGTAAGTAATTGTGGTTAAGAATGAAATAAAGCTTTTTCTTTCCATTTTTGTGGTCCCCCCACCCCCCGAAAGACTTTTCAGTTGCTAGACCCTAAGTACTTACTAAGTTGTTTGGACCTAACTATTGAGTAAATGAAACTGTTGGGTGTTTCTTTTGGCCTGTGGCACTGGGAAAAAATTACAGAGACACGAAAGGTACTGTGAACGAGAAAGTTTGGGGAACCTCTGACTTGAGCCACCGAGAGAGAAGGCATTCAGTAGGCAGAGAGGAGTCATTATAGGCTTCTGTGGAAGGGAGAGGCATGCACAGATTTGCCTTGTCAAACCCTCTTAACAGCAGATGGAGTGTGGATCTGAAAGGCAGACTCGCAGACACAGAGAGATGTGAATGGTACAACCACTTTGGACGACTGTTTGGCAATTGCTTATCAAGTCAAATGCAAACAATATGACTCAGCCATTCTACTTCTTAGATATTTTCCCAGGAGAAATGAAAACAGGCTCAAATAAAGATTTGCACACAAATGTTAATAGTGGTTTGATTCACAATAGCAAAACCAACAACAACAAAGCAACTAAGACAACCCAAATAGATATACAAATTGTGGCATATTCTTAGGGTGAAATACTATTCAGCAATAAAAAAGAGTGATATATACAACAGGGATGAATTCCAGTAATGTTATACAGGGAGAAGGAAGCCAGCTACAATATCAACTGTATGGTCTCCATGTGGATAGAACAAACAAAAAGAATCTATCAGTGGTTGTCTGGGGTAAGGATTGAAGTATTGAAATCAAAAGGGTATGAGAAAATGTTTGGGGTGTTGGAAACCTTCTGTATCTTGACAGTGATGACAGTTACAGGAGTGGATATGCTTTCAAGAATATTCAACCCGTGTACTTAAAATGGATGCATTTAGGAAAGAAAGGGAATCATGTACAGAGGAGAGGGGGAATTAGAGGTTTTATAGGCAGAAGGGGCAGTGAGGTAGCCAGCAGAAAGGAGGAGCTGGAGATTACAGACAGAGGACTGCCTGGGGCCCCAGATGGAAGTGTGAGTATCTGGGCTTGAGGGTTAAAGCCTTGTCCCTTTACCAAAGACTGGAAGGGAAGGGTGGAGCGGGCAAACTGAGAAGGTAAAGGGTTGGCAGTCTCAGTAAGCTCATGCAGTCCCCCTGTGGCACCGAAGGCAGATTCATCTGTGGTAAGAAAGGGCCTTGAGGTGAATGGTTGATTCCTTAACTCAATAAGGTAATCAAGAGCAGAAGCCATTCTGTGGGGAGGCAGGGTTTGAAATAGTAGCTAGGAGGGATGGGAACCAAGGTCAACCAGAAATTAGATAGATAGAGCTAATGGCCTGAGACCCAACTGGCCATATGTGTATGAGGTATCCCCACATATGATTGCAGTATTTTCTTCAACAGTGCTCAGAACCTGGATGGAGGAAAGAGGCTTGCTAGGTAGGGCCTGGGTCGAGGGTTGATTGTATGTCTGCTGGATGATTAGAAGTGATCAAAGATGGATATGCAGGCTAAACAGGAAGGAGAAAGGAAAGTAACAGTTGCTCCATTCAGCAGTGCATTAAACATCTTCTGTGTGCCAGGCACTGTTTTAGATGCTAAGAACAGCAGACAACAGAAGATAAACCAGCTCTCTAGGAGCTTGCGGTGATAGAGTTGGACATTAAACAAGTTGGCAACAAAATGTAAAGATCTTCAGAGGTGCTGAGTGTCATGGAGAAATATTAAGCAGAGAAGAGGGATGGGATATCCCAGGGGAATAAGCAGTGGTCGTGGAAGACCTCTGTGAGATAATGACATTTGGTCAAAGGCCTAGGCAGATAGGAACAGCCAATGCAAAGGCCCTGAAACAGGGGCATGCTGGGCAGAATTCAAGGAATGCAAGGAGGCCCACATGGCCGGAGGCAATAGGAGGATGGTAAAAGGTGAGAGGAGGATTGCATGGGATTTATGGGCGACTTTGTGACTTGACTGAGCGAGATCAGGAGCTAACAAAGGATTTTGAATAACCAGAAGCATAATCTGATTTGTTTTTAAAAGGGTCACTCTTTTCTGTGTCAAGGCACTGACTGAAAATCTTAACAAATATTTAATCCTCATCTAATCCACAGAGATGCCACATGAAGTTGGTGTCATCTGTTTTTTCCCCCTTTACGATGAGGAAATTGAGGTTAAGAGAGATTAAGCTTTGCCAAAGTCACTCAGATGGTCAGTAGCAGAGCTATGATTTAAGCCTACATTTGTCTGATTCCTGAGACCTCATAGATGAGGAGAAAAGGGAGGACTTGGAACACAAGGTGTTCTGTGATGTTAAAGGGACACTGGAAGTAGGAAGCAGGATGACAGTCCTTGTAGAAATAGACTACAGGGTTTGGCAATCAGTGGCATGTGTTGGGGAGAAATAGGTGTCAGCAGTGTATTTGAGTCTTGGCTATCCTCTAAGTGAATGGTTGATCCCTTAACTCAATAAGGTAATCAAGAGCAGTAGCCATTCTGTGGGGAGTGACCTGGATGGTGGAGGTTGAGGTGCTGGTAGGAAATAGTGAAATGTCTAGTTAATTGATCTAGAGGGAAGAACTCATGGTGGGAACCTAGAATCCACCTCTTAAGGTTAAGATTAGAGAAGTAGATATGCTTCCTGAGAGAGAAAAGAGAGGCAGGGGTGAGAACATGGAAATGCCCTTCCAGAATTAAAGCAGGAAATAGGAACAAAACTTCTTATGGAGATAGAAGTGTTTAGGAATTTGGACAAAGGAATGATATAAACATCTATTTTGTCATTTCAGCCTCAAATTAGCAAGGATGGTTAGTTTAGCACAACCCAGTAGCAGCCAGAACGCTGGTTTCTGTGTGTGGAAAGGCTGGGGCATTTCAGGCCCCAGCGGACACTAGGGAAGCAACGTCGGGTCCAGCGGCTGCTCCTTCCAGGGCAGCAGTGAGCGGGCTGCTTTCCTGAGTTGATCCAGAGACCAAACGTTGATTGCAACAGTTTTCCCTGTAACCTCATTTTTAACTTGAATAACACTCATTTTTACACTTGTGAAGGAAACCCCTCCCCCCTTCTTTTTCCTGAAAGTAAAACAACTTGTTGAGGTTGGCGTTTACCCTTATCAGGCTCCATACAGATAGAGTGGCTTATTTTGCAGTGGTGTTTGTGTACAGCCTTACAGTTTGCTCAGTGTGTCTTTTCCCATGGTTGAAATCTTAAAGCAAGAATCTTGCCTGATACCAGTTCTCATTAACAGGTCAAAACCACCATATTTTCCTGTCGATGTTTCATTGTACACTTTCAGATAATGCATTTTGTTTTTATTTTGCTGGCTTCCCAAAGTGTCTTTAACCATTTTTAGATGGAAAAATTCTGAGCATATGTACAGAGAATAGTAAAATGCCTCCCCAAAGTTCTCATGTTCCATCTTTAACAGTTATCACCAGTCTGCCACTTTTTATCTGTCCCCACATACATTTATTTTTTATAATATTTTCAAGCAAATCTTGGATCCAAATGATTCTTTAAGAAGAAAATTATCTATAGAAGATTCTTTCTTTGAAGCCACACCTCAGCTTGCTGGCCCCTGTCAGAGCGGCCTTAGTTGTTGGGTTTTTACTGGGTCCACACATTTACAGAGCTTATTATCTAGGTACCCATTTTCACTGAGCAGATGGGGAATGCTAAGGTGACCCTAAGCTCCTCCTTCTGGACTTTATCTCCTCCTGGACTAGAAACAAGCATGGTTCTGACATCCCAATGTGGGAATCCTTCCTTGTTTCCACTGGTGTCCTGTATCTTACAGTATGGGGCACATCTTAGGGCCTGAGGCCTCAGGATCAAGTGACCCATGGGGAAGCTAGAGAAAACCAGGAAAATCTGCATCTAAAGAAAAGTTGATAAGACTAAGCAAACATTGTACACAAAGATCAACTTATAAGCAAGTATTCCAGTCATGTCACTCTCCGTGTTTTGTTTCTGGTGAATTGCTAGATGTTAACAGTGTCCTTTTTATCTTTGTTTATCTGTGATAGCATTAAATGACTGAAATGAACATAAAAGATGCCTTTTTTAACTGCCAGCTTTCTTTGGAATATGACAGACAGTCTTGCTTTTCCTGGCTTGCAAAACTTCAGGGCCACATTGAAGTACCTGGGTCCTAATTGCACCTTGACTATTTTGTTTCAGTCGGTGAGTGTCGTGCACCTTTATTTCCTGTCTCTTGCATCAGTCTGTTTGTGAGAGTGTACCGAGAGGTGATTAATGGGAAAGATAAACATATGCTTACTGACTGAAAGTTCATCCTGTTTCCTAAAGTGTTTTTGGTTTAGTGAATTGTTTGTTTGCTGCCCACAGACCACATCTGGTGAGTGTACTTCTGTTGTAGTGAGCACCGTATGTCTTTGTGTAGGAGCTGGGCTTTTAAAGCAAAGTCAACATGTGATGAAGCTTGATAAAGCTTCCGTCATCGAGAATCCCAATTGGCAAGGGGGATTAGACAGCTGTCTGAGACCATAAAGCAGAGCCTCCTGGGTCTGGGAGTCTACATACAAAATCCTATTAGAATGTTCTCTGAAGTTGTGTACAGCACAGCTGTAGCCATAGGGTTTTGAATGTTGGCAATAACTCCTCCAGCCTCTTGCCTGAGGATTTCAAATGTGTTCAAGCTCATGCCCTCTCACCTCTACCACCATCCATTCCAGACAGTCAGGAGCCACCTCTTGATGTGTGCCAGGAGAATCTAGGGAGACATTTCCATTTTTAACTGTTGTAAATATGAAATTGATTTAGAGGAAAAACAAAACCCTTTTCCCAACTTAAAAAGTAATGCTTGCTTTTGTAGAAAATTTGAGAAATATAGAAAAGGTTGGTTATACTCCTACAGAGATAACTTTCAATTAGCGTTTTGGTCTTTCCATCTAGTTTTTCTTTGTGCCTTGAAAATTTTCCCCATACTTGCATTAATACTCTACATGCAGTGTCATAACTGAATAAAGATTCGTACATGTTTAAAACTTTTATTAGCCCCTTTAAAACCTTAATTTCCCACTAAGTGGACATTCCATAACTTAAACATATTATTGAATAGTTAGACATTTGTAATACTATTGTGAGCACCTTTGTAAAAAAAAGCATTTTCTATATTTTATATTTTTAAAATTGAATTTTAAGGAAATGAAGCTAAAGGACCAAAAGGAATCAATGCTTGAAAGATCCAGGATTGCCTCAGGCTGCTTCAAAGTGTGTGTACGTCTACCATCAGTCAGCATCAGTTCTTTACCCACAGTTTGGCATTTCATAATGGGAATTTCTAGTGCTATTCCAGGTTTCTTTTCTTTTTAACATATATTTTTTAAATTTGTTCTAATTAGTTATATAATTCCAGGTTTCTGACAAGGTAATGATTTGGATTTTAGAAGTTCTCAATGTGCCAGATAGTGATGTTGTCACTCCTGTCTACTGAGGATAATGACTAGTTCTTTCTTCTATATCTACCCCACGAGTGACACTCAGGTTTCTTATCAGCAGTTCCATTCTGGGCTCAGTTCTCAATCCAGTCTCAGGGACCATCCTAAGAGCTTATGTTGGTGTCTTTGTGTGTAGGATTTCTAAAGTGCCCTCGCAGATGTTATCTCATGTATATCAACCTCTATTATCAGTACAACTTGTCACTTGGTCCTGGGAAATCTCTGGAATTCTTGACATTTTCCAGTCTGATGATGCCTTTGTTGTTCTTTTGCACAGACCCAGTCCTGCAGGTCCCAACGCACGTTGAAGAGTAAGTTTTCTGATTTGCTCTATATTTCCCTTTAATTCATTATCTTATTCATTCAATCAACATTTACCAGGCTAATTGCTGGGAGCACATACAGGCACAAGTTTAAGGTATAAGAAGAATTAATGAGGTATATAGAATGCTACAGATGATATGATGGGGAGAGGGTGCTGTGATCCTTGGGGAGAAGAGGACAATGTGTTAAAAGAGTTTATCTGAGATGAACCTTAAGTTGAGTTTTGAGTTTAAACTTCCAAAGTCTGTATCTCTTGCTGGGTGTGGTGATACACTCCTATAATCCCAGCTACTCAGGAGGCTAAGGCAAGAGGACTGTAAGTTTGAGGCCAGCCTGGATAACTTTGCCAGACCCCATCTCAAAACAAAAAATAAAAAGGGCTGGGGAGTGTAGCTCAGTGATAGAGTACCACTGGGGTCAACCTCAATACTGCAAGAAAAAAGAAATGTTTGGATCTCTCCCTCTTCAAAGTCAGAGGAGAGAACTGACCTTCTAGAGTATATGTATTACAGGGAAATCCAGATATCCCCTGTACAGATGATGGCGTGTCCTAAGTTGCACAGGGACTCAGCCAGGGGTTTCTGGGTGACTCTCATAGTTCAGTCTTTAGCAGATTAACTGTACGGAGGACCACCTCCCATTGGTTTAGTGGGAAGCTGCTGACAGAGACCCCAGTCCTCTCCCGGGCGAGTTCTCTGACGTCAGGTTTTCTGAGTCTGCTTTTATTGCCTCCATTTGAAAAATAAACATTTGTTCAAAACTAAAGTTAGATTTGTTCTACTTGTTTATATACCATGACATACTATTAAATATTAATTGTTGATGTTCTGTGCTCAGTTGAGGAGGCGATTGGAAAGTAGGCATGCTGGGTCCTTTTCACTTACCCTACCCTCATCCAGAGTGCTTTGACCAAATGACAACTTATCTTCTATAGTTTCTAATGATCCTTCCTTTGTAGGTTGTTTTCTCCACTTATACCATAGGGTGTTTTATTTATTTGTGGCTGACATGAGAGAAAATAGGTGGAGTTGTCTTCTACTCACTCACATCACACCCACTCCTGCTGCATGGTGACTTTGCATGGCTTTGGTATTCAATTGTGTCCCCTGGGCTATACTTCATCACTAATACTTTTTATTTCATCTCTAGGCCTGCTTTCCTCCCAGATCCCAATGATGGCAGCCTGTATACACTTGGGGGCAAGAATAATGAAGGCCTAACGGTGAGGATATTTAGCTTCTTTGTGTACCCTGGAGGGTTCTTAACTGTGTCTGCATGCCAAGGCCTGGGAGTTTGAAACAGACTTCTGAGGATTTGATTCAGGCAGTCTGGAGTGGGGCTTCGGCACCAGTGTCTTTTCACAGCTTCCTAAGTGAGTTTTTAATGAGCGTCCAGAGTTCAGAAACAGACCCAGACCAGCAGATGCTGGTGGCCCAGCCAACACACTGGAAGGATAGAGGGGTCTCTGCAGTGACAAGATTGGCTCCAATCAGAGACTTTCAACTTGGGAGGAGGGGGTGTAGTTTGAAACACTGTCTCCACCGCCGTCCCAGCCTTCAGGGGGGCCTGTAGTATTCACCCTGTCTCCATTTGAGAATCTAGATCTGTGTTTGTCACCCTTTGCTTCATATCATAATAACCTGGGGAAACTCTGAAAAATGTCTGAGCCTAGGTCTCAGTCCGGGAAAGTCCCAATTGCATTGATCTGAGACATAAGGATTAAAACAAAACAAAACAAAACTTCCCAGTAATAGAAACAGACCCACATACATGGTTACCTGATTTATACAAAGGTGGTACCACATTATGGTGGGGAAGGATGCTCTTTTCAGTGAATGGTATAAGTCAACTGGGATAGCCATAAAGAAAAAAAAAATAGCTTGACTCCTACCCCACACTGTCCACATGAAAATCAGTTCCAGACAGATTTAAGACCTAAATGCAAAATAAATAAATAATAAAGCTTTAAGGAAAGAGTAGTGAAACGTCATCATGACCTTAGAGTAGACAGAATAGAATATAAAAAAAATTAACCATAAATCTAGGCAAAATTGATTAAATTAAGAACTTTTTACCCTGAAGAAAGGAAACAACAAAGTATTTATGTTCTATTTAACTGTTGAAGGATTCAAATTCAGAATATTTAAGGAGCTCCTGTGGACTGTTAGAAAAAGACAGATGACCCAACAGAAATGGAAAAGAGGACATTTAAATGATGAATAAATATATGAAAAGGTGTTCAATTTTATTAGTCATTAGGGAAATTCAAATTAAAATCACAGGGCTGTGCTGTTACTCAGTATGCATACAGCTGCTCACCAGCATGATTAAATGGGAACATTTAAAAAAAAAAGGGAAACGCGTGGTGGGATGTAGAGCAATCAGAACTGCATCCTGTGCTGGTGGAGATAAAAGGTGGCACAACTGGTTTGGGAAACTGTTTGGCAGCATAGAGTCCATACAACCTGGTAACCATCACCCAATATAAACTCAACAGAAGTACATGAATGTATACCACATCAGACACCACTCAAATGTAGAGCAACAGTATTAATAATAAACAAAAAGTGGAAACTAGCCAAATAACATCAACGGTAGAAAGGGGTAAATAACGGGAAGCTGGGGGTGGTAGCACGTATCTTTAATCCCAGGGATTTAGGAGACTGAGGCGGAAAGATTGTAAGTTTGAGGCCAGCCTCAACAACTTAGCAAGACCCTGTCTCAAAACAAAAAAAGAAAATGGGGTGTGCCACTGGATTTGATCCCCACTACCACAGGGAGAGGATAAAAAAGAGTTGAAGGCAATGTTTGCAGAATTGTTACAACAAGGATCCGAGTTAGTCAAAAGTACAAAATAAATGTTTAATAAATAAGTACAGAGACAGTCATGCAATGAACTCTGTGACAGTGAGAATTAACAGTGTGTGACCTTACACAACATGGATCTATCTCACAAATGCAATGTGGAGCCAAAACATCACCAAAAAAGCTACATTCCAAATGATTCATTTATATAAAGTTCAAAAGCAGGAAAACCTACTCTGTGCTGTTTTGAAGTGAGGATAATAGTTGCCCCAAGAGTTAATGGCTAAAAAAGGGGCACAAGAGGGATCTTCAGGAGTGCTAGAAATGTTTTCTTCATCAGGTGCTAATGCCATGAGAATATTCACTGAGGTGTGATTAATAATTACTGAGGTGTGTGATTGTGTTTTTCTGTTTGTGTATCATGTGATTCATAGAAAGTTTGAGAGATTCTAAGTTTATGAGATTCTAATACGTAGCCAATGATGAGAACCATTGGTCTAAACTGTAAGTGGATTATGGGTACTAATTTGGGTATTTTAAAATTAGTTTTTGAGCCAGGCATTGTGGTGCACACCTGTAATTCCAGTGACTAAGAGGTTGAGGGAGGGATATTGCAAATTTGAAGGCACCCTCGCAACTTAGTGAGACCTATCTCAAAATGTAAAAAATAAAATAAAATAAAAATATCTTGGCACATCCTCAGCCCTATTTTGTATTTTATTTAGAGACAGGGTCTCACTGAGTTGCTTAGTGCCTCACTGTTGCTGAGGTTGATCCTCCTGTCTCAGCCTCCTGAGCCACTGGGATTACAGGTGTGTGCCGCCAAGCCCCACAACCTGGCAGCATTTCTTAAGCACCTTGTTTGTCAGAAAATGTTGAGCCTCTCAGCAGCCCGTAGATGTTTTCCCCATTTTGGAAACTGAGCCCAGAGAAGTTAGGGAATAAGTCTGAAGCTTTTAGGACTGGAGTTGGGATGTAAAGAAGTCTAATTGAAGAGGATGCTCTTAACACCACCGTGCCTTCCTGTGTATTGTGGCTTAGTAATTCCAGAGATCATAGGTTTCCCAGCCTGGGCCTCAAAGCAGGAGGGCTGTGGCAGTGCTCAGTTCAGGGCCCAGGACTCCAAACCAGAGGACTGGCAATCACTTTCTGATTATCAGAAACATCTGGCAAAAACCCAGGCATTACTGCCTCCGATTGGCATTTTGCCTTTTCTAAGGCTTAGTTTGAATGTTGAAATGGCAGGAAAATCCAAATTATTGATTCAGTTTACAGTTCTGTTTATCAATGCTACGGAGAAATCTTCTCTTGGAGAAAAAGTGGCAGCATTGTAGCCTGGAGTTTCTGTAACAGCAGTATCTGTAGAATAGTTTCAGAAACACAAGAGTATTCCAAAAATAAAGTGTACTGAAACGAGCATAGACCAAAAGGACTTGTCAGATGTCAGCTGTAGATGCAGAAGAGTCAGTTTTATGATGAAACATGTTGAAACATTTGGATTTCTTTTGGTTTCTTTTCCTGGCACCTACCATAACTTCCTTTTTCAACCAGAAAGCTCAATTTTTTTGTTTTTCAGTAGAGAATGATTTACTGAAGGAAATACCAAACTTCTTTTTCTGCCTCCAGCTCTTGTGTTGCCCATGTAATGGTGCCTTTATTCCCTCCAAGCTTGAAGCTTGGTTGCAAGGTTGTTTCTCTTTAGCATTAAAATCATGACCTCCTCCCACCTCTAAAAGGCATCATCATCCTTCTACCTAGTCTAGCCAACTCTGGGTCACTTTTCCAAGATGGGAGAATCCTTTCCACTACCCTTAGAGCTACCAAGATAGTGTAATTCTCCATATTTGTGTTCTTTTCTCAGAAAAGGCTTATGTCACTCCTGGTAAGTGCCCTGGACAGAAAGCCTGGCCTCCTGTGTCAAGTAAAGGAATTAGTATTTACAGAGTTCAGAGGTCAAGGCCTTTCAGTAGTGGATGGAAACACGGGGTACCCCCCTCTTCTTGGGTTCCTATTAGGAAAACTCCCATCTGCTAAGTGTTCTTTTCTTTAGCAGAACTGGGTAACAGAAACAGACTGCCCAGTAAATTTGTAATAATTGCATAAGACTTGGTTAACTTATTTTTTCCTTTTTAAGTTTTCTTTACTTTTTTTTTTTTTTTTTTAAAAGAAACTTCCCTTTACCATCCCAGAGTTGGTACAGGCATCCCCATGCCGAAGTTCAGATGGAATCCTCTACATGGGTAAGAGTTCCTGTTCTCAACACTGAAACTTGGATCACTTTTGACAGAGAGTCCTGGAATCTGGGCAAATGGCAGTTGAGAGAGAGGGCTGCTGTCGTCACCCCCTTGCCAATCCTTCTGGGAAAGGTCTTTCTTGCCTTGGTCATACTGCAAGTGCTGTTCATGCCAGGATCGGCTGACCAGTTAAGAAAGGGTTCTTTTCACCCAGGAGAAAAATTGACACCGTAAATATGGTTACTCATTTAACAAGCTTTTAGTTGCTGGTCTGGCCTACTCCTGTGATTTCAAAATTACAACATCCCAGCTGCAACTGTGTGAAATTTAAAGTGAATACAATTGTCTGAGTCAACGAAGGAAAGCTAGGCCCTGCCTATTAATTATAGGGCTTTCTTCGTATTTCCTGCTATCAGAATATTTGGTAGAAACAGCACTTAACAGCTTGCCTAGATAAGCTGCCTTTATACCTCTGGGGTCACAGCTTTTAAAGCATCAGCTCACCTGCTTTTCTGTACCATTTTGCTGCCAAAATGTCAATAAAAATGCATTTGTAACACAAAGGAGAGCTGTATTTATCTTGAAATCATAGTAGTAATAATAGCCTGTGTTTATATAGCAGCTTTCTTTTTGAGGAACTGAAAGTGCTTATTGCCTGTTCCTGCCTCGGGAGCTTTATATGTTTTTCTGGGTCTCAAATGCAGGCCAGCTTTTAAGTTTTTGCTGGGCACACTGGGGCTCTTGCTTCCTTCCTTCAAAATAAGGAATCCCCAGCGTATGGATTCAGAAGAAATGACCAACAGGCTTTTTTCTCTGGGCCATGCCAGGCCCATCCAACTATCTTCTGACCATCTGTGTCACCGTTTCCCATCTGGTCTTCCAGCCTTTCCCAGCAATGTGTCATTTGTGGTCTACTTAGGACATTGTGTTTCCATTATCTTTGTGTGATGCCATATTAAATGAGTTTATTAAGTATATTTAAGAACATGGTAGTTCCCCAGTCTGTCCATTAAGGTAGTAGCTGGGTTATGCAAACTGCAGTTGTCCTTGATATATGCCATGCCAGATAGAAAGGATTCATGGTCACAGCTGATTGGTGACATTCTCATTCTACCTTCAGTCTTTTTCATATTAACATCTTACTGAGAATAGAGAGTTCACAATGTGTGGACAAGTTGCATACATGTGGGATCAGCATGTATGCCACATGTTAGAACTGAGTGTAGCTCTAGCAAATTCAATGCCCTGTAACCTTCCTAGGATCTCATTGTTCTGCTTCCAAAAGCACTTGGACGTAGAATACTTTTAAGGTCATAGCTTCTGGGAATATGTTGACCTTCAAACCAGAGACTCATGCACTTCCTCACCATTCCTAGGATGCCCTGGTTGAATAGCACAGATACGAATGCCTTGGGTTTCCCTCATACTGGTGTTTGGCTGTGCTGTTCACCTGTTCATATCGTTTAATCAGCTGACCAAGGCGAGGGGTATGACCTGTGGCCTGGGAATAACTTACTGACCCTGGGGGAGGCTGAGGTAACTTTGCCCTTTAGCATCAGGTTACAGCTAGCACTACTGACCAGTCACAGGTACTAGCTAATTATAGTTAGAAACAGTAACTATAGATCCTCTTCACATGTGGCTTAATTAGTAGGGATGTTAAGAAATATGAATTATGGTTATCAAGGAGATGAACACCTGAGTACATTTCTTTAGTATTTGGCTCCTTGTCTGCGGGAAAAGGATTGCTCTTTACAGGCCAGAGTTTTCATTAAAGGCTATTAATCAAGCAATAAAATCTAACTTGAAAGTTAGGAGAACTTTTTTTACTATAACTTAGTTATGGGGGTTTGGAGAAATTTTTATGCCGATGATCAGACTGTTAAGTGATTGTAAGACCCAGTGGCCTAAGAAGTTATCTCCACATTACCATTTACTCTATCACCTTCAAAATAGCATAGAAATGTCTTCAACATTATAAGAATTTCAGTCCTGTTTCTCAGGATAAAGTAGAATATCTAGAACAACTACTTAAGCAGTGATTTTCTTTTCTGTATAGAATAAGTGTAAATGACAGAGTATCCTGTGACCTTTAGGTAAAAAGCAGGACATTTGGTATGTCATCGACCTCTTGACTGGTGAGAAGCAGCAGACTTTGTCATCAGCCTTTGCAGATAGTCTCTGCCCATCAACCTCTCTTCTGTATCTTGGACGGACAGGTAAGAAATGAACCACCATTTTGTACAATCGACCTGTTTCTAGAAAGAATCTGATAAAGCTCCCCTACCTGCCTCTGCTCTGACCTGGTTCTCCAGAAGGTGGCCAGGGCTGCCTTCTTCGAACAACCTTAGCATCTCTTTCTAAGACCCTGCAGTGGCCTCCATTGCCTAAAGGATGCAGTCTAAGCTGCACCATGACCCACATAGCCCCTCTGTTCAGCTGTCACTTCTCAGCCCTCACTGCTGCATTTCCCTCATTAGAACATTTTCCAATTGGGGTGAACTACCTGCAGTTCTCAGAATAGCAGTGCTATTCTTTACGACTCAGAATGGGGTATCCCTTCTGCCAGGCATGCCTGGTGTTGCCTATATGGTAGATGTCCTTTCTTCCTCCACAGCTGCTCAAGAGTCCCCTTCTCTGTGAAGTCTTTTCCCCTGCCTCAAAGCTCCCACCCTGCCCAGGGACACTCCACTCAGCTCTCTCATTCTGGGGACACATGTAGCAATTGACAGGCCTGTCATAGCAGCCATCACACCCCTGTCATTGTCCCTTTACATTCATGAATAGCACCCACTTTACCACACCATTTTCTGTTTTCTCTTTTTTCAGTCACCTTCTTAATGCTTGTTATTATATATATATATATATATATTTTTTTTAAAATATTTATTTATTTAAGTTCTCGGCAGACACAACATCTTTGTATGTGGTGCTGAGGATCGAACCCGGGCCGCACGCATGCCAGGCGAGCGTGCTACCGCTTGAGCCACATCCCCAGCCCGTTATTATATATTTATAAGTTTTATGTGCTTGTCTTTTGCCCCTCTCACTAGAATATCAGTTCTCCTAGGGTAAGACTTTATTTTGGCTCTATCTCCACACTAGACATACTCCCTGATGCACAGTAGGTGCTCAGATATTTAAACAAGTGAAGGGTGAGCAACGTCTTACTCATTTTCATATGTACAATACCTCACATGCATCAGGATCACCATGAAAATTATTGAACAAAAGTTAAAACTAAAAGAAGACTCAAGAAAACATCTAGAAGCAAAAAATATTATACCAAAAACCTACAATCTTATAAGATGTACAATTATTATATGTCAATAATATTTTTTTAAAAAATAGGTAAAGCAGGTCATTAAATGAAAATATTTAAAAACCTGGAATGAATTCATGTTCAGTTGAGCTCTAAACTTAGGTCTAAACATTCAGGCAACCTAAGCTTTGAAGAGAGAGACAGAACCTTCCTCAGATGCTTCAGAAAACAGTGTATTTCTACAAATCAATGAAACCGATCTTGGTCCCTGTAGCAGCTGGCTGGCCTTACCTGTCTTAGGAGGGAGGTCATAGGCTGCTGCCTTGTAACCCTCCCCCTGTAAAAATCAGGTGTTCTAATTTTCTACTGTTGTGACTGCTTGGGATTTGTTGGCTTACCTTTTCCATCAGGTAAAACCTTACAGTGGTCTCAGCTTTACCCAGGTATAAAAATCATGGAGTTCCAGGTAGAACTGGGACATTTAAGGGAGTTGGGCTATGCTCTGGCATTAGGTACACATGCATTACTGTGTAAAGCTATTGTTTCCATTTTATTCCTGA
This sequence comes from Marmota monax, assembly GCF_021218885.2. Taxonomy (NCBI): domain Eukaryota; kingdom Metazoa; phylum Chordata; class Mammalia; order Rodentia; family Sciuridae; genus Marmota; species Marmota monax. The sequence continues at coordinate 1,198,404 of NW_026695045.1, forward strand.
CTTTCTGGGTAGAGGATTCAGGAAGGGATGGGTGAAGACAGTCATCTCTATTCTACATCTGGCTCACTTGTGTCTGGGACCTTGGTCCACCTCCATGTGACTTTTCTCCACAAAATAGCCTGGACTTCTTAACATGACAGCTTGATTCCCACTTGATAAACATGGATGTTGGAATGCCTTATAAGGTCTGAGCTCAGAAGTCCTAGAACCTTACTTCCACTGCATTCTGTTGGTGAAAGGAAGTCACAAAGCCAGTCCAGAGCCAAAGGTGGAGAAATAGAAAGAGTGACTTGCATACTCTTGGGAAGAATTGTTGGTGGTGATCTTCAGATATTGCCCTGTAGTCCTCCCTCAGGCTACAGTAGTTTACAGCCCTTCTGCTTACAGAATCTACTCACCCTTCCCAAGATCCCCAAAGTCTAGTCACAGCATTATTCTGAAGATTCAACATCATGGGGTCTGTGTCAAAGTAGGAGCCTCCTCTCATTAGGTGAAGGAAAGAGAAAAGTTCTCTTACTCTCCCACCTGCCCCTTCCCCCAACCCAACATACAATGGTGAGATAGGATAGCTGTTGTAATAATTCCCCTTCAAAAATGGAAGGAAACCTAGGCACATAGCAGATACTGGTCCTTAGTAATTCTGAAATCCAGCCAGGTATATGTTTTCAAGTTCCCCTACTCTGGGGGACAGGGAATTTTCCTTGATTAGGGCCTAGTTCTGCCCTCCAGGATTGGTTTTAATAATATATTGTTCTCAGTTGCTCTTGGTTCTGTCTTTCAAGAAATCCTTCTTTTCCATAAAAATGGCTATTTTTAAACTTTCTCAATCTGTTCTTTGTTCATTGAAAGTAGGGAGTCCAGAGGCTTTCTTTCATTTTAACTATCTCTGATCATTATAGTCCATGGTGATATTACTCCTTTAAAAACTTTGTGGGTTTCTCATGTGTCAAGTTATAGTCTATACCATTGGATAACAGTTGTGCCTTTGAATCCCTACTTTGGAATGTGAGAGTGCTACGGCACCACAACACTCTTAGGGTTCTTATACCCCTTCTTACCTTACAGAGGGTCTGAGAGATACTACTTTAAATCTTCCTGAAGTTTCAAGGAAGGGTCTCAGTAGACTCACTCTGAGTTAGATTTTGACCCTGACCTGAGGCCCTATTTTTTATAGCTAGTGAGTGCTTTGGATTTAATCTTTGCCTTGAGGTCATTTTTTTTCTTTTCTTTTGTTTTTATTTTTTATGAGAACCCAGTTCCTCACATATGCTGGGCAAGCGCTCTAACACTGAACCACAACCCCGGGCCATTGAGGTTATTTTTTTACATTGGGCATCTTTTCTAGCTGGAGAGCCAGTCCTGGACCCTCTCTTTTCTCTATGTTCTCGCTTAAAAGCTGAATGATTTCTTTAGCTCATTGTCTTGCAGTATAGCATACATGGCTAAGAAAAATATTTCAGCATTTTCTGCCTTTTACCTAGAAATCTCAGATCCCTGAGTGCATTCCAAGTTACTATAAACAGTAGTCTCACTAATTGTGTCACATTGATGGAAACTCATAAGCTGGGTCCTCCCTTTTCAGGTTCCAGAAATGGTT